>NC_142620.1:10885000-13285000 GCF_059453375.1 Lepisosteus platostomus | reverse complement strand
TTCTGCTGGGTTGAGGCCTGCACCACTGTCACCTCCCTTGATGATTTGGCACTAGGATTGGGGGCGTGTTTCACATTATTAGATTACTTTAAAGTCCATTTGGGAGCAAAGTTGAGTACCTTAACCCTAACTAACACTAACAGCTTCTGGATCAATTACCCTGATGTCATTTGGAATATATTTGTTCCTCAGTTCTAACAAAAACACCAGGTTCTGTATTTCACAGGAGGGATAAAAATGAACATTCAGCTGTTAACACCGAAAGATTAACTTCTTTTTACATGGGGTAGGACTGTCTAGAAACCAGCATGTTTAACTTATTGTCACTCATTTTCTGAAGATTCCCCATTAGTGACTGGATAACTTCATTGCTCAGCCTCCTTTTATACCCTGTGGCATTCAAGGTGACACCTAGAAGCTTCCAGAAACTAGATAACCACAAAGCAGAACCCACTTCACATTCACATTTATTTTCAGACTGTTTGATGGGTGTGAGTAATTTTGAACATCACATATTATCAAATTTGTTTTTGTGACATCCAATAGCAACACTGGATATCATGTATACTGCTGCCTTCTTTAACCTTAAGTCATGTTTATTGCTACCTGTAGGGCTAAAACCAAATTTCAGTTGAATACCAATAATATGAAATTCAGAGCCAAGTAAATGTGATTAGACTGAACATTAGTAGATAGGTGATTCTAAAACCCAATAAGTAACTGTAGCAGAATTTAAAAAGATTGAAAATCAATGAATTTGTGCAGTAATTAATGTGCACAAAACAAGAGATAAACAAGTCACATACATTATTAATGAGAGTGCCTTGTGTAATCTTTGATGAACTGTACTCTGTTGATAAGTGGGTTTCAGTACACAACTTGAAAAGCAGTATGATTGCCAAAATTTCAGACCGAAGCACATGCTGAACCTTAACGGATAAAATTAAGTTCCACAGAGCATTTACTAGAATATATGCCTCCTCCCTCTCTTGAGTAGAGACAACAGTGTTACAGCCTGATAAATGAAAGTTAATGGTTGTGGTGTGGATTTATTTTATGCTGTTATTTTAGTTTTTCTGAAGTTTTGTATGGTGATGCCAAAGAAATTTCCACCCTTTTGGTGGACAATTGTTATTTCTTATCTTGTGCAGGAGCATCTCACTCCAATGGACATCTCGTGACACCACCCCTCACCCAACAAACATCTGAAAATCCTTTTTTCTTCACACCGGCCTATAGCTAAGATGCTCTGAAAACTAAAACTGTGAAACTGCCCCAGAAACAGCTTCCGATCTGAGAGACCGAAAATCCCAGCTCAGTTGCACTGTATGTTTTTCCCCTTGAGCGCAGCAAGGCTGCCGAAACAATACAATTTACTAACTGCGAACGTTTAACATCTTGATTTAAGTGACCTTCCAGGATCAGTGAGTGATCGATACTTATTTTAGCAGTTTGTCTCCTTTATCCTTCGCAGCAATTGACTTACCGCTCAAATGACTTGAGAAAAGGGGAATCTGGCTGTATGGAGAACTTCAGTGTTTAACCGCTGCATTCACCAGAATCACAAAACGCACGATATTAAAGATGGACAGAACATAAATAAAAAATATGCCAGTAATAACAAACCGTTATCATTTGTCCCAAAAAAAGGCTACACACAATGACAACGCTACTGTAAAAACACCCGATAAACTCGCGATTTCAACTCGGCGAAACCGTGGGGACCACACAATTCTGATAGTTTCTGATGTTCACGGATGACAAACCCAGAAAAGATCAATTTGTATCTGTAGCGGCACTCCGCGCCGAGAACAAAGTGGAACAAAATGGAAAATAACCGATACTCACCTGTGCAAAGTAAAGATTTAGCAGACACAACGTGAAGAACTGTAGACATACGGGGAAACAGTACAAAAGCCAGTAAGGCAGAGGCTGCAGTTGGTTAGCCTGAACCACGTTCTTGAAGTAAAAAGAAAATAATGTAGTCCTAAGCGCTGACCACAGCAAACACAAGAAGAGAAAGACACTCTGGTAGCTGAACCGTTTGTGACCATAGTGCAAAATAAGCCAGAGTTGCAGGTACACAAATACAAACAGCAGCGAATATAGGATAGTATAAACGACGGTCAGTCCCAGCTCTACAGAAGGAAGAACTGCGGCTTGTATCGGCTCATCCGTTGTGTCCGTTACCGATGTAAAAACGCTCAGACTGACCTGGTTATCCGTCAATAACATAGCTGTTCACGTAAAATTCGTATTAATTACTCAGAACGATTAATTTTAAAAACATAAAAGGCTTGAACTTTCTTTTATTGTCTTCGCTTTTTTAAAAAATCAAGTTTTAGGTATATTAAAAAGAACACCAATCTAACTTATGCACCATAACGAAAAGCGGGACAAATAAAAAAAAAGGAAACGAGTGATTTAAGGAAAATAAAGCCCCGCTACACACACACCCCCAAATCTCTGCAAAGCAGCTCCTTCTGTGCAAAAAACAACTCAGGGAAAAAAAAAAGACTCGGTAGGGAAGGGGGGGGGGCGATCAGCTGAGCGAGACTGAGGTTACATGCACGCCCACGACCTATAGGAAACACACAAGACACTGTTACACTACATACGCCATTTTGGCTCCAAATCCACCGACAGATATATACGCCAAAACAGCTATATTTGAGCCACAATGGCAACAGTTTCGGTGCCTCCTTCAACACGAAGAAATTCTATTCCCGCCTTCATCCGAGAAGTGCATCTATATTGGTTAAACCGACCTACAAGGAGTACCTTTGATTGGATGTTGATGATGTCAGCTCCTTGTCTTCGAACGGGAAAGAGTAAAACTATTGGATGTTGAGGTACAGAACAGTTTAGCTCTGTCTCTACCTGCATTCTATTGGCTGTTTTCACCATGTGAGGTTTCCGCAAAAGGTCGCTTGTGATTGGTTTGATGGAAAGATGGTTATTATGGCATTGCTGGGAGAGAGGTTGATGGTAGAAGGTTTTTAACAAAGGTATTAAGTCAATCTTTAAAAAGAGAAAAATGTTAAATTGTTATTTATATATATTTTAGGGTGCCAATTAAATATGTATTGTAGCGCACAAGCGCACCCGCTTCATTAACTGTTTTTGGCAAACTTTAATGATCGATGCAACTGTGTGTTGGGGAGTACGAGTTTATTAAGCTGTTAACACTGTACAATAATTATTTATTAATTAAAATGTTCAGATTTGTGTTTTGCAGGTGTAATGTACAAACCACGGTGGAAACAGGTTTAGGATTTGTAAAAAATGTAACATTCCACCAGTGGTGAATTTGCAGATTGAAAGAAAAATGCATTGGTGTACCTACAAAACTACTCAGGGTAAAGCCCAACAAAAATACTTTGCTTGAAAAAAAAAATATTATGCAGTAATAATGTGCTTTTGTCTGCCTTTTTTGCACGCTCTTAACCAGTTTTAGCTGGTTAGTGGGATAATAACTGCAAATATTAAGATACCTGTGTGTATTGTGTCGATTTTACAGTCTGACGTCTCTGCTCTTGCCTCTTAACATGGTGTGGAAGACGGTGGGTTTTGTGATCTGGGTGTTGTGGGCGCCTAGTACTTTTTACTCCACGACGCATGGGGCCAAGCTGATAGAATGCACACAAGAACGATTTTATGGCATCCAAAACTCGGGAAAAACATCGTTCGTTTATTTTGGAAATAAAGGTAAAGAAGGTGAAATGTTAAGTTAATTTTACAGTATGTTGGTGCTCCTCGGAGTCGCTCCAACCTGCTGTCCGTGGAATCGCCACCGTTATTTGTTAACATTTTGATTAGATATATCTAGACGTCCCAATGAACGTGATAAGAATGCAAAAACGATGTTCTTGGAGGGGAACGAACATAACACTTCCTGTACTGTAGTTTGTGCTTCATTATAGCTGCTGTCTTCAATGCTTTATGTACACATTCCTATCAGCATGGTCTCTAATGTACAGTGATCCCGTGCTTACTGATCATCACTGGGGCCATTGGTATTTAATCTTCCTGCTAGGTCTTTTAGCAATTTTAGCTTTTGCATGGTTACTCTGTTATGCCTTGTCTCTATATGTCTTAATAGAAATGAATCAAAGTGCTGTGCCCCTTAGAATTTTAAGGAAATTGCATAATGCGATTGGTTAGGTACTTTTGAATGTTATTGAGTTGTACTTACAGTAATTCACGAATTAATGAAGGTTATCTTTAAAATCTACTTTTCCATTCTGGCTTTGTTGATACAGCATATTGTTGTGTGGCTGTGTTTTTGTATGTTATATTTTATCGTGTAAAGTGATTTATCCTGAATTTATTTTGTTTTGGTGTTTTAGTCAATCCAACCATTAGACTTTTCCTTGAGAAGTTTGAGAAGTCTGCAGAGGCACTTGAAGATTATGGCATTTTAGTTGCTAAGGTAACTAAGGTTTTCTTTATTCTTTTACTTAGGTGTGTGTGACATAGTATTCCCGAGACATTAAAAATGATTGTTTGAAAGTCTGAACAATTAAAAGTAATTACAGTACCTATCCAGGGAGATGCATGTATTGTTTGCATGATTTAACAGTGGTACTTTGTTTTCAGGATCAGTTATAATGCTGCCAGCTTTGTCAGTATCTCTACATGATGTGTATGATCACCACACGTTAGGAAAATTGTATGAATTGTGCTTTTTTATGGTCTGAATTCTGATTTAGCTCAAGCTATATTTGAAATTGAATGCTTAGATTGTAAACCTAGCATGCTGGGCTGAATTCTTTTTTTTTTTTTACATATCTGTTTTTAACATTTGGAATATTCCATTATTGGCAGTGGTGTCTAATCTCCCAAATTATGACTCACACTTGTCACACATTTTTTTCCCCTGTTTTATTGTCATTTTCCTGAGCTGCTGCCTGCCAGTATTTTCACCCACATGACCCATTTGTTTGTGATTATGGATGTGTGAGATGAAACAGATACATTTATGGTGGTAGTTAAAATTTC
This sequence comes from Lepisosteus platostomus, assembly GCF_059453375.1. Classification (NCBI taxonomy): domain Eukaryota; kingdom Metazoa; phylum Chordata; class Actinopteri; order Semionotiformes; family Lepisosteidae; genus Lepisosteus; species Lepisosteus platostomus. The sequence goes on along the minus strand of NC_142620.1, from coordinate 13,279,999 downwards.
TTATTTGGTCTGTAGTTATCGTACCAAATCTCCTTTTCTTTGAAGTGTAGATATAAATTAAAAGCATGTCAGAGTTTGAATGAATCAGATTACAGGATTTTGTTGTCGGAGAAGCAGTGAAGAAAATACCAATCTTTCACAGATTCTTAGTATTAGAGTATTATGCTATAGTAAAAGCTGTTTAGAAAAGTCAAATGCAATAGGAAATAAACTGGCCTGTCCAGCTCAAAGCTAATATATAGAAAAAACATACCCACTTTTTGCATTCAACTTGTTTGTAACCCTGGGATCAAATTACCATATTGCTGAGCATAATACAGTGGTTTCCAGTTCTGCTCCTGGAGGAACACTGTAGCTGCAGCTTTTCAGTTGATTGCTTAATTGAATCACTCACTTGTTTAAAAAAGTATTTAAATAGTTTCTTTGGTCAGCCCTGGGTGTCAAACATTCCCTACGGAAAGGGTACTTTTTAAAACAAATTCAGCAAAGAGAACTTTGCTTCTTCTCATATTGATTGACATTATTCCTGACTAAAAAACTCTTACTGATTGATCAAATGTGATCCACAGACAAGTGAGAACGACACTGCAGTATATCAGACATTCCCATGAGTGAGTGTTTTCGCCTTCTGTAGAGATCTAGTTGGTTAGATTTCATGCAACACACCTGATGGCAGGCAGTTCTAAAACTGGTACTGGGTTAATACCAAGTTGACATATTCCACTGTACAATTTCTGAAAGCTGAGAGCAAATATAAATGGAAATTTGAAATAAATTAGCTGGTGATTAAAAACCTGACTGCAGCAAAAACTAGAAGAGACAGTCTTCCTACAGGACCAGGGCTGGGAATCACAGGTGTAAAAAGTCATCACATTTTCTACTAGAATGTATTTAGCTCATTTTCAGGCATAATTGTATATAATATATTCACAGAACTGGTTTTCATGGGCAAGGGTGTGTTTTACAAGATTCCAAAAAAAAAGAGTCCTTTTTCGGTAGACTCCATTTTTCATTTATTTTATGTTTTGTAGGTAAATTGCTCCAGGGTGGAGGTGCCAAAATATTGCACTGGTGGAGACATATCAAAGAAGGTCTATTTATTCCGGTAATTTTAGCCCCTATTCATGTTGCTTTACCCAAATATTTCTTTCCATCTTAGTGATTTAGTAGATAATGAAATGAATCTTTCTGTGCAGGCTACAGGTCAGTTTTACAAGTTGTGTATGAATCACTCTGGCTCATCCAGATTTAATGATGTTAAGGTTCATTTAATTCCTTTTAGGAAGTCGGCAGTAAGTTTTCATAATGGTGTCTTCAAAGTATTACAGAGTATTTCATGTTGATTTAAACTTTCATTTTTTAAATGTAGCCGGTGTTCGGCTATGAGTATGTGGCATTCACCTGTGTAGTGATTTAATGGAAGGGCACAGTGGTTCTAAATTTATTGGAGTATTGTTTCTTGTTATAAACCTCTGAATGGCTAATCTGAGGACAGAAGAAATTGCCGAATTTGCCTTGACTGCTAACTGTTTTTTTTTCTTTCGTTTCCTCCTTTCAGAGGCGGTGAAATTCTGAAGAGTTTCGCTATCGACACTGTTTTTGATGTTGATGCTATTGTGGCTCATGTACTCTTGTGAGTGTCCCGCACTGGTAAACTTCATGCTGGCTCACTTTCTTCGTTTCGGGTGCTCGAACGTTGAAGTCGGAAAAACTAAATGCAAAAGATTTTTTAACCCAAATTTTAATACCATCTTCATAATGGACATATTATTTCCCTTTACCACTACAAAACCAGGTCTGTTTTTCCTTTGGCTAAGCAAAAACTTGAACCTTCGGTTCTGTTGTGTCTTCAGACCATCTGACTCATCTGTGTGTTAGGGTGCTCTACAACACAGTATTTCTCAAATAGGTGGCTGTGGCACAATAGTGTACCTTCAGACATTATTGGGTGTGTTGTGGAATTTTGGAAAAATCATGTGAGAATAATAATTACATTAAATTGTACTGTATATGTAGTGCCTTGCCATAGGTTTCAGAGCCTTGCACAGTTTTTGCACTTTGTTGTTTTAAAACGTAAATCTTCAAAGCAGAATGCAAAAAAGTCAGTAATTAATATGACAGGAAAATGGAAAATATTCAAACCCTTTCCTGCGGCAAACCTTCATTAATTTCGGTGCACGAGATGACCTTAATGAGGCACAAAATGAGTTGAGTGACCTCTGTCTTTCGTACTGTAATAATAGTTCACATGATTTCAGGGTACGTATATCTATATCTATGAGCTCCATAGTCTACAAATTTGTGCCAGATATACCATTTCAAGGCAAACACAGATTACACATTAAAATGAGTTTTGTTTAGAATATACATGTACATGTTAACATGCTTGGGTCAGTGGTGTGTGTGTGTGTGGGATGAAAAGGTTGAGAAACACTTGTATAGATTTTTTTTTCTCATAAATCAGCTCTCAAAGCTTGAATGCTGTTAGAATGCAGAATTCCAGATGTGGCTGGGAGATTGTGCCTGAGCTATCACTCCTCTCACTGTAGCACCGTCATCTTCAATGAGGTGAAGTATGTTCAGACGCCTGCAGAACTGCTCCACATCGAGAAAGCAGCGAAGGGGAGGGCAGACGTCGTGCTCGCTCACGTCGTGGCCCTGGGAATACCTGGTACGTTTGCTCATGTGATAATAAAACATGAGTCATGTTTACAGTCAAATAGTCTGAGTAGAAAAACCAGTGTAAGTCTCCCTGGGTTACAAAGAAATGTATGTTGTTATTATTATTGTACTGCTCTTTGGATTTTTTTTATTGCTCTTTCTGTGTGTAGTTTTGAGGTGATTGTTGTACTGACTCACTTCAATCCTCCATTAATAGAAATTTTATTATGTTATTTTTTTTGCTCCTATATGGCTAATTTATCCTATAGCCAACTTATTTTTTTAATAACTTGAGCAGAAAGAAATTCAGACACCTGAACACAGTCAAGTGTTACCTCAATAAATACTTTTTTAGAATTCTGGGTATCCCTCATTTCTCAACTTTCATTTCTCAGTCCCCTTAGTTGTTTTTATTGTGCTTGCAATGTCCCTGTTACCATGGGAAATACCCCAGGATTTCTGCCTGGTTTCAATGAAATTCATGTGCAAAAATGCTACAGCTCCACAAAGGTGTGAAGTCTTCCTGTTCACCCTTTCTTGCCTCAGATTTTGAAACAAGTGGTGGAATGTTTGGAGTGCTCATATATTGTTTAGGTTTTGAGGCCTTTTGCATTAAGGACTACAAAACCTCCTCTGACAAAGATAAGAATTTGGTATAAATATGCACTTTTGTTTTGTTATTCATCTTATTGGAAGGAGCTGTTTTTTTGTCATGATTTCAGAGCACAGGGCTGTGATGGAGACTGCTTTTGTCTATGGGGCCAAGTATCAGTTTGTGCTGACAACAGGAGGCAAAGTGCTGGAGCACTTGGGGTGAGTCGGCAGCAAGGACAGTGTGACTTGGCAAAAGTATTCAGCTAATCCTTTTTTGTTGGGAGGACATGTAGGAATTAAAAATTTGTCATCTCTTAGGGTTTGGATTGAATGAACACACTGATATCCTTTTGTTGCTTTGTTAGTTAGGCAGCTTTTTGTGTGTTGTCTCTTACCTTCATCTTTTGAGATGCCCTTGCCCCTCTGGAGCCTTTGTAATCATGTTCTGGTTCGCGCAGAGTGAAGGATCCTGCTTCTCTCCCAGCCGGCCTGTGGTTCCTGCACTGTAAGGCCGTGGCTCACAGGTCCGAGGGCTGTGACCGCACTGCCCTGAGGAGGCCCCTGACCACCATCAACATTTACACCTTTCTTCAGCTCATGGAGGCTCCGCTTGTGGTAACCACTCTGGCTTCAACATTTTCTTTCATTCACAGGTTCTGGTTTTGTGTACTGTTCTGTTCTGGTTTTGTTGTGTTCTTTGTGTGTTCTGGACTGCGAGTAACTCTTCCACTTATATTATTATTATTGTATCATTCGTAACCCTGTCTCTGTGTTGTCTGTGTTACGCTGCTGTTGCACTGCAATTTCCCTCATAGGATCAATAAAGTGTCTGTCTGTCTGTCTGTCTGTCTGTCTGTCTGTCTGTCTGTCTGTCTGTCTGTCTGTCTGTCTGTCTGTCTGTCTGTCTGTGTCAAAACAGTAAATTTTTCTCTGGTTTTAAAAATGAGTGGAGCAGGGCCAACATATTCTAGGCTTCACCTCCCTCTTGTGTCCAAGACCAGAATTGCATTTTGTTTTCTGTTTCTGTTCCTGAACTGGGCCACAATGCAAAAGTGATCTTAAATGTAATTTGAATAAGAAACAAGCAGATTGCAGTGCTGTAAGTCATTTAATTGTCCTTGTATGGAATTAATACACATTTGTTTTGGCCTTATCATTTTACTGGCGTTAAGGTTATTAATTATTGTAATCACTTTGTGTTTTGAAAGGATTTCTTTTCTGAATCTCGTTAAAAAGACACTACCATGTCTAAATTGAATGAAAATGCAAAACAGCCCAACAGTTGTGGCGCTAAATACAGATGAAAGGACGGAAAAGGGCCCTTCCTACCTTTGAAAGAAACGATGAAAGCCATTTGTTTAAGCGTCCGTGGTTAAAGTAGTTCACTGCACTGCCGTTAACCTGCCTTTGTACCTGCCAGACAGAGGCGTCTGTGGAGCCATCCCAGGTCAGGACAGTGCACAGCCGCCTCCACACCCCACTGCTGTTCGTCTTCACTCAGCGAGAGACCCTTGACCTGGACAGGAACACTGCCCTCTCCCTCGCCCGGCGGCTGAGGGGACAGGCTGGCCTCATCCTCCTGCACAGGTTTGTGTGTCTGCTGGAGCAGGGCATTACCCAGTGCATGAGATTGGAATTGTAATTAAGTCTTTAGTTTAGTTTCTATAGTTCTGTACCTTTTGCGCCACATTTACTGTACGTATTCAGTAATTCAGGCCGAGGTCATGAGAAGGAGTTAAAAATAGTCTACTGGGGATAGATCTTCTGCTGTATAAGTTAGCAAATTGTTCTAATTATCAGAGTCAGTGGAGATTTAATATTTTCATTTTGTGCTTTTGGCTCAGGACAACAAATTAATCTTGAAAACATGGTGAAGTGACAGATTCCTTTCCTGTCTTGCACAGTGAATCGTTTTCTTTGTTGGCTCAGGTACCTCAAGCTGCTTGTTCAGTTATAAACATTAATCACTTCTGTCAGAACCAATGTAGACTTCTCCTTTAAAACCACTGTCCGAATAATACATTACGTGTAGAATCCCGTAATGTCTTGAGGGTTATTGTGTATGAATGGTGTTGACTGATACAGTAAAATCTTTTGCTTCCCTGTCTCTTATGAGATGTGGGGGGGGGGGTGAAAGATCTGTATTCAAAACCTTGTGGCTGTGATCATTTTCATAGTCAAATAATGTTAATTTTCTTAGACCTCCCACTTGCAGTGTAAATTGAAAGGGAAACGTGCATTACAGCACAAATCAGTGCAGAAGTGGTGTGATGTAACTGCTGTTTAACGTCACAGTTTATCTTCCTCAATCTTTGGGACAGGGATAACCCAGCAGTGAACATCCCTGTGGAGTATAATGTGGCATACCGGGTGCCCGGAGAGGTGAGTCACCTGACAGCTCGCACTGACATGAAACATATTGGAGACACAAGAGGAGCGATTGACAGTAGGTCGCAATTACTGAAACTACAGGTGGATTTTTGTCCCTAATCAGGGTTCCCCTGTCGAGTATCTGACTTTGAAGAACTTAGATGAAGCTGTGAGAATTTTCCAAGAACAAAACCCGCTGGAAGAGGAAGAGGAGGGGGAAGATGAGGAAGAACAACATTGGTCTGTTTTAGGTAAAATATCTGTATATAAAATATTAAGTCAGGTGGGTACCTGCGTCAGTATGCGTAGGCTGCAAAGGAACAAGTAATAGGTTTATTCCATCCTGAAACAGAGAAGAAAGAAAACATTCATCATGGAATAAACCTATTACTTGTCCCTATAAAATATTAAGCAGCTTTTTGCAATTATGTGCATTCACCCTCCTTGGACTTTTTCACATTTTACTGTGTTATAATATAGAATCACAATGTACAGTATTTATATGGGACTTTTCGCCATTGATCGTCTCAAAATGTTCTGTAATATCAAAGTGAAAATACAATTTTACAGATCCTCCACCGTAAATTAATTATTGATATAAAACAGAAAACAAGTGGTTGCATAAGTATTGACCTTCTTTACTATGTCACGCTTAAATGGGCTGTGGTGCAACCAAATGTCTTTAAAGGTTGCATTATTTGTTGAATGGGGTCCACGTGTCCAATTAGGGTATTTCACATGAATTCAGGATAAATACTGTATACCTGTCTCTGGGAGGTCCCACAGTTGATTAGTACAGCTCCCAACAGAAGCTACATCATGAAGACAAATGAACTTTCAAAGTAAATCTGGGATAGGGTTATTGAAAAACACCGATCAGGGGAAGAGTATAAGAAAATTTCCAAGGCATTACATATCCCCCAAAGTACAGTAAAGTCCATTATAAAGAAATATAGAAAATTTGGAACAACTTTGAAACTGTGGAAACACAGGGTGTCTTCAAATTCTAAGTATCGCGGTGAGAAGAGCACTAGTCAGGGAGGCCATCACGAGGCCTGTGACAACTCTAAAGGAATTACAGTCTTCCATGGCTGAGATGGGAGAAGCGTTGCATATGACAATTGAGACAATAAACTCACATCAGATGTTGACTACACTTTTCCGGAAGGCGTGTGGGAGACTCTGAAACCAAGTGGAAGGTGATTCTATGTTCTGACGAGACCAAACTTAGTGCTAATTTTTGCTCCAATGTAACGGTGATCATCATCCTGAGAACACCATCCCTACCGCGAAGCATGGTGGTGGCAGTATACATTATGATTCCATATTGTAACACAATAAAAATGTAAAAAAGTCCAAGGGGCTGAATACTTTTGATAGCTACTGTACATACGACGATCAGTCGCTCCGTTGACACAGGAGACTTCCTGTTTTGTACAATAGATTACATAATGATCACAAGTATTATAAGAACGTCTTCTTGTATATTAAAGAACCTTATGGTATGTTTTGATTGCAATAAAGTTTGGAAAGAAATCCAACAGGAAACCAATAAAAACTTTTAGCAGTCTTAATAATGTATTTTAACATGTTTTCAGTGAGAAGTATTTAGAAATGCAGCACAAATTGTGAAAGAAATGCATACAAAATTGTTCAATATACCGTTTTGCAGTATATTCACAAGGGTTCAAAGATTAAATACATGTACTGTAGCTTGTGACAGTGCTAATTGTCTCCCACTTACATACTTTGGCAAAAAATATTTGAAAAGGCTTGTAAGAAATATATGGAGCATCCAAACAAACTCATGACTTATAACTGCAACAAATTCACAAAGTTATCAGGAAATTGACCATCTTTTATAGCAGACACAGGTAAATGCGTATGGTGACTGACATTTGCCATTAACAGGGCTGCTTCTGCTGTGAAAATTGATGCTGGAAGAAATTTTACATCTGTAAAATGGTTTAATATTAATACCAAAGAATGGCATTATTCAAATGATGTTTTCTTTTCTTTGCCACATTTGACTTTTTTTTTGTAGAGTACTGAGGATTAATTTGTGTACATTTTCATTTTCCTCAGACATTTTGGATGATGAGGTAGCAGAATCCGTTTACAGAGACAGAGACTTGGAGCTAAACTTTGATCTGGTCCCAGAACTGACTGCGGAAACAATCAGCACTGCAGTAGCTGGAAATGGCCACACGGTGGTGATCTTCTATACTAGTTGTAAGTAATCTAGCATAAGCACTGGCATGTATTTTGCTTTACAGGGAAGGCTCTGAAAGGATGTAAGATTATGTTAATTAAAGGATCTGCTTTTAATCCATCAGATACACTATTGTGCTGCGAAGTCATGCTTATAAACTTCTGTATGCCATTGGCAAATAGGGTTAAAGTTTGTCAAGACAGAAACTGATGTTGTGAGGCACTGAAGTTGTGGAAAAATTAACATGCATCAGATTTTAAGATTAAGTGGGATCCTGTGTAAAACTATTTGTGTGGATAGACTAAATTTATACCGCTCAAAAACATTTATTGAAAGCAGAAATAGAATAACAAATATAAAAAGCACCTATATAGTAAACACAAAAACCTAAAATGTAATTTTTGTGAGTGGGGAAAAAAGAACACTAGTCATACTTTTCTGTGTTCATTTTTATTTTGATGTCCGCCAACATCAGCTTCTTGTGACTTGTGACTTGTTCACAAGATTTTCAGCAGATTCCTCAGATCCTGACTGTCTGAAGCTCATGGAGCAGTGATGGTCTGATACATAAGCATGTTTTAGAGGTGTGGTGCTGTAGACTTTCACAAAGAAAACACATGCATTTAATATCATATTTCTGCATTAAAAAGACTCAAGCTACCCTGTGACCCTGTATTGCATAAAGCGGTTACAAAATGGATGGATGGCCGATAATGTGGTCAAATATGACCAAAACGTTAACTGGAAAATAATATTTTCTTTTGTCCTGCAGGGGATGCTGTGTCCATGGCTTTTATGCGGTCTTATCTTGAGGTAGCTAACATGCTGAAAGGTATGGGTTTTGTTAGCGTTGCTGTGGAAAATAGCTGTTGTGTAATCTAAGATTAAGTTTTTTACTGAACAGGTGGATTTATTTGACACTTCAGGGTTACTTGTCACCACTGTTAAGCTCATTTGGTTTTTACTATCTATTATTGAAAAGGTTTTCCACACAATTCAAACAAAGTTTTAATCAGATCCAGGGACATTTTATTTACAGTGAACATTCATTTCTAATATCTGATTCTTACAGCCTTGACACGTCTTTGGAGAGCACCTTCTAGCTAAGCTCTTTAAGTTGAATTTAAATTTTATATATACAGTAGCACTTTTCTGGACACTCCACTCAAAGCGCTTTCCAGGTAATGGCGGTCCCCTCCACCACCACAAAATGTGCAGCCCCACCTGGATGATACGATGGCAGCCAAAGTGCGCCACACACCAGCTGTCAGTGGAGAGCTTCAGTGCCCTGATGGTTGTGAGTTGCAAGGTGAAAAAGTCTATATTTCATAGTCTTTCTCTCCTCTCACTCACTCCTGGCTTCCATTTGCCAGTGTCGGGTTGAGGAAAACACTCAGATGTTTAGCATCTCAAGGTCAATTTTCATCTCTTTACGAAGAACCTCAGACATGTCTCATCTTCTTTGTCTTTATTGGCAGCCTTTGGTTTCCTCCAGTTCCTTGGAGACAAACTGGCTACATTCCTTTTTACGTTATTAAATATTGCATATACTGTATTGCATATTTTATTTGTCCTGTCTCCTTCCATTTGTCTTACTAGCTGAACCTGTTGAAGATTTTAAGGACTTGGAGTCCTGGAACGTTCAGATTTTGCGACCTTAAAGTGATCTGTCTGCCACCCTCATGGTGCTACATTTATATCTATTGACTTTATAATGTTTATCCATCCATTTTCTAGCTGGAGCCGACAGGCGCAAGGCAAGATACACCCTGGATGGGACATCAGAGCATTGCAGGGCAGACACACAGACACACACACGCACACACTCACACCCGGTAGCAGATTAACCTTCCTGTGTGTTTTTGGACTGTGGGAGGAAACCAGGGCTGTGTTTTGTGTGTTGGATTGGTATTTATAGAGGTAGGGAAGCTACAGGAGTTATTTAAACAGGTCGTCTTGTTTTATCATTAAAAATGAAGAAGGACCTCTTGACATGATTATGCAACAGGGTTATCACATTTTTGTCATTGAACAGGAACCAGTTGAAGGCAAAAATGCCTTTAAGTAGTGGATGGACCGAGTTAGTACAGAATGTGGGATGATTCTATTTAATAAGTTATGCTTTTGAGTGTTTGTCTGAGCTGTTAAGACATAGTATGTCCTTAGTATTCTTATATCCTTCAGTTTATCATTTTTACACCTACTTGAAGAGTGGCTTTAAATATCTTCAAAGATATTAAAAGGCGATGACTTACTTTAAATGCTTTCTCAAAGTCATTGTATGCTGGTGTGAGATATTGTCAAAATAAAGTGTTTGATCCTGCAATTTCAGCAATTACAAAGCAACTTTAAATATTTATTTTATAAGTAGATAGACAAATATTTTTGGTGTTATGCAAACCCCCCATTTCCATGGATCTTGCACAACCCATTTCTGAAAAACAATACGCACAGACTTGCTGTAAAGGCTATAGTGAGCCTGTCAATATTTAAGTTAAAAGACAAAAACAACATAATGGTACTTGAATTGCACCCTGCATAAGTAAATTCCTCGGTTTCTTGTTTTGACCTTTGTTTTGAGTTGTTAGGCAAGTTGTGGAGTTTTGGTTAAGTACACTGCATAACAGGAAATAGTTCTTGATAGAGGATATTGAATTTGTCTGTCTACATATTGGGGGAAAACTGCTGTTTGCATAGTTGGCTCACAACTATCACAACACAATGGTTATATTTTGGAGGCATTTCTACTTTATTAGTAACAGTAAGGTAAATAATAGTTATTTTACACTTGGAAGGACATGTACAGTATAGATTTACCATTAAATTGTACCTAGGAAAAATGTCAGTTATACCTTGTGACAGTAATTAAATTAATAAATTAAATTATAATTTAACGAATAATAATGATTATTTCTATTTGAATTAACACCATTAAAGGCCCTGATCAGTGTAATACACTGGATATATATGCTGGTTTTGTTTAATACTCCTAATATGCATAACACTACACGACTACTGAATTTATTTTAAAACAAGCTTTATTTTATTCTAATGTGCAACAGTTGTATTGACTGTTCCATGTATTGAACTGGCAATTGCTTTCAGCTTTGCTTGGCTACAGTTCTTGTAGCAGCATGAGGGGGATTGGGTCAGTTCTTTCCATTTGCCATGTCAGGCCATCTGCTGTTTCTCCCACTGTGAGCCCCACAGTTCCCACAGCAGACTGCTGGGTTAAGGGACTGGGAAGAGATGTAGCTCTCCCTGATTGTCCTGCACACTTATCCAGAAGGTTCCAGAGGTTGCTGTTGCTGGATAAGCTGACAATTTGCTGATTGATGGCAGGTGTGACCTGCGGTTTGAGAATTCCAGTAATCTCTGGAATATAGAGTTCAGCCTGCTCTGTGAATTGCCTTTACCATTAAAGCCAGTCAGGACCTCTTTTTCAGGATGTTTTAATTTAACTCTGAGACGTTTTTGAGACTGGGAACCGAAGGAACGTCTGGCTCAAGCCACCCAGCCATGATGATACCCTGGCTTCTTTCAGGAAATGGCTGGATAAAGCCTCCGTTCAATTAGCTTCTAATGACTGAATGGGTCACATAGCTTCCTCTCATTTGTACTGTTCATATCCTGGTTTAGTGTATAGTGTTTTAATAATTTGGAGGAGTCTGTTTTTATAGACATCATTTTATAGACATATAGACATAACACTAATAAATGGGAAATCACCTCAGTTGTATTTGTGCAAAGGTGATACAGCGTAACCAGTAACTGGGAATATGCTATTGATCACAGTTTTTAAGGCTCCTACAATATTTTGGTTGGGATTTAATGGGGTTGTTGGCAACACTTCAGGTCTCTGGTGTTTGTTTTTTAAATCGGTGGAAAATGTCAACCTAGTAAACTCCTTGTAGGATGAACTTGATGAGAGCCTGTGGCCTGATGGCTTGTGGTTCAAAGCAGGGACATGCCTGTCCTAGTATTTTTGCTTTGCTTGGCTAGAGTTAGTGCAACAGCATGGAAGGGATTCTTTCCATATGTGACCTGATGGTGGTCAGATCATAACAGGCCAAGTGCTTGTGGCCTTGAGTGCAGAGTTAAAACTGTCCTGAGGTTCATAAGCTTCCTGAACAGCACGTAGCCCTGTTTTCAGGCAAACTCCTGTAGAACAGAGAATCCTCTGCAGGGTCTGTAATGATTTTCAGTCATAAGCCCAGTCATTCAGTTCTGTTTTTCCAAGCTGAATCTGTGGATGATCCTGTGGTATTTTTTTCAAAGCCTCAAACCTTAAGACTGACATAACACTTTGATAAGACCCTGATTGTAAATGTTTACACCAGAATAAACGTCCTTTAAAAATGACATTATTAAATGGGGGCTTTTCATTACAATTTTACAGAGCCAGTGCACCTCTGTCTGTGATAATACTTCTTACAATGATGACTTTAATTAGCCAGGTACTGGATTCATGCTGAATGAATTTGATTTTAGCTCACATTTGACATTGATAGCCCAATAAACAATATAGGTCTTGTTAAGGATGGACTCAAGACATTTCATCTGTTTATGAATTTGAACAATTCATAAGAACATCTGAAGTCTAATAGTAAAATGCTCATAATAGCACATAAAGAAATGCAAGGATTGGTGAAATGTTATTTTCTAAAAGTCGGTACTATATTACTTTTTTGAAGTATGTGCTTTGTGGTGAATAACTGTTCCATTTGGAAAACGGCACTCTCCAGGCTTTTATTGAACGTACGCTGAAAAAGAGAGTAAGTGATATGTGGTTATGATTACTATTATGGAAATCCCGCAGTTGTCTCCATCTGATATTATCACTGGAATCTAATTTCCGTTCATTGCTATCTAAACATAATTTTCTCGTTATAGTTTCTGATTATTTTTTTTAATCCATCAGGGTTCTGAACTTTTTTAATGCGATATAAACCTCATTTAGGAGGGTGGAACTGTGCATTTATTAGTTTTCTCTATTAAAAATGATTAATGATGTTTTCACATGGGCAGATGCAAGTACTGTATATCTGTGCAAAAAGTTTGAAAACTTGTATTAGACCATATTTAACAAGGGAAAAGGAGATCATGTATGATATGGAATGTGTACACTGATTATTATATTTTTTTGTTGACGCCTCTTGACAATGCAGGGAAAAACCCTAGGCTCACACGTCACAAGAACATTTTGCTGCCCTTTATATCTGTAGGACATTAAAAAGATGGAGTTTTTAACCCATGTTACAGGCAGAAAGATAAATTAAAGAATACCCATTTAATAAACATGCGCGAATGGGGGGGAAAAAAACCCTTTGATAAGACTTTTCCAGTCTCAGTCCAAATAAGATAAGGAGAGAAAGAATCTAATGTTTGACCTTATCTTTGTATTCCCATGTGTGAAGCATTTCATGTTATTTTTTTTAGAATATTCAAAATTGCATAATATAGGCTGTGTTTCCCATCTTGCTTGTTTGGTAGTTGTTTATTGGTGGAGGGGAGTCCCCATTACTTGTAAAGCGCTTTGAGTGGAGTGTCCAGAAAAGCGCTATATAAGTGTAAGCTATTATTATTATTATTATTATTATTATTATTATTATTATTATTATTATTATTATTATTATTATTATTAATTATTTAGCAATGTAAATCCATATCGTTGTCCAGCCTTTTCACAAAGTACCCCAGAGTTTGGCTCTTAACCAGTTTTCAGATATCCAGTACTATTCGTAGAAAGATGATTTTTATTACCCTTTCATTTCCACTTGTTATATCAGGTCCTTTTTCCCACTACGGAGTGTGAAATATTGTAGTTCCCAGGGTTAACTCTTTCTGTTCCCTGTAGAATTGTATGTACATTGATTAGTCTCTTTGGTTCTAGACTGGATTTAGTTCTCTTCTTTATTGTGGTTCTACTTATTTGTCTAGAAATGTTCTCTGAATAGGGCAAATACATCTATTAGGAATTTATTTCCCATAAGAATTAATGTAATTAAGGGGAAAAACATTCCAAGGAGCTCTTTAACTTGCTTTTGCTATGAATATCAGGGATTTTTTATGTGGTCATAGTATAATGGTTTGTCAGGGTCTACATTGTTATTAAACTATATATGTACAGTACCATTTGACATGCCTAGCAACCAAAGTATTCGTATGTAGAGTAAACATCTCTTCTCTTCAAAAAGATTTGTACATATTTCCAACAGCAGATAATAAGGACCCACTGTAGTTCAGAAGAAAGAGCAATAACATTCCCTATTGACGAATGAATGTAACGATGACAAGTAGCAAAATCATTCTAAAATAAATCAATGCCACAATGTTAAAAATGGCAAACACCAAGGAAAAGAATAGCTAAAGAATTAGCTTGGATAAATTAGTTGATAATGTACAAATATCTTGAAGACAGAAATCTGATAACTCACTTACTGAGAATTCCCCCTTTAATCAAAACACAAACACACCTGATGGAACCGGATGGAAAAGAAAGAACCTGCCCAAGATTAAATCATGAATTTAAATGTCTGCTTAAATGAATATGAAACCCTATTCCTATAGCATGTGGATTCAACAGTTGGGAAATTATGCTCTTCTTTTTTCTCTCATCTGAGACCCCTGTTTTGTCTCTGTTTACAGTGTCCTGTTTATCCTGACTTTGAGGTCTACCTTGTCCTGTGTCCCATCCCCATAAGATAGGGAGGTCATTGTTAAATATTGATGTTCTGACGTAATGATATAATAGAGAATTAGTGTAGCCTGAGAGAACTGTTCTTGATCATCTGTATCTTTGGCAGTGTTTACTGCCTCAGGGACCCCAGACAGCTGCATGAACACATAAGCCTTGCCCATTATATCATCTATTTCGAATGGGGTGTGTGACAGGCCCCAACCTAAATGAGGTGGATCAAGGGGACTAAGAATATTCAAACTTATATTGGCTTCAGAAAACATGGTGAAAGGAGTATTTATTGTGAAAAAAATCTCCGCTGGTACGCATAGGCTTGGTGTTCAAAAGCTTAGTCACCAACTAACACCGTGTAGCCCTTCATGTAGCAAACATTCCTAATCGCACCCACATGAGAAAGTGTGTTTTAACTCTTCACCAGAAGTCTATTAATATTCTCCCAGTGCACTTATTTACTGAGATTAAAGACTTTTGGCGGTCTCCTGTGCCATGTTGGCTATTAATGTCTTTACTGACCCAGACTACCCCAGGCTGCTTTTCTTGAGAACGTCAAACAGTTAGCTAATTCCCAAACCACAGCAGTACTTTTTTTTTTTGCCTCCATGGTGGTATCTCTTTCTGCAATTCTAATATCTTTTTCAGCTATCCCTGCAGTTCTATGTCCTCTTGGGGTCTTTCATGCTGTATGTGTAGTGCTCATTTCCATTAAAACGTTTTTCTTGGAGTTACTTTTGTTTAAGGGGTACATTTGTTTTGACCCTTAACAATCTGCAATGTATAACCATTCTTCCACTGAAGAAGGCCCCACAGCCAAAACACTGTGTTTCTTTTACTTTCCTTTCAGCTTGGAATAAACCCTTATCATATCCATCCTTTCCTGTTTATATGCAAGCTCTGCCTCATTCCTTCAAAAAAAGTGTAATCCCTAATTTTTGACTCGGGCTTTGAGGATGTCAAAGTATACAGTATATTGAAAGGCACCATATTATGATGAAGGGTCAAAAAGGTTTCTATCACATCTGTGCCCTTAATTGTATCCTGGTATCCTTAAAAAGTGTAGGTCAATAAAGACATCTCCCTAAGTGAGTGCTTTTATAAACTGGGCTCGTGAAGGTTAGGAAGCAATAAAACATTAGATAAAATTAGATAAAAGATATGTGGAATTGGAAAGATGGAATGAAATTCAGTATAGTAAAATAAAAAGGTAGCTATCATTAATCCATGCTATTAGTGAATGACTTGACTTGTGGTTTTGTGTTTCCAGATGTGACAGGTGTGCAGCTGGCCCGTGTGGACTGTGGAGAGTGGACAGATGTGTGCAGCAATCAGAATGTCTCACATTTTCCGACAGTGAAGCTGTTCCACCCCAGTGAACTGCCACAGCTTTACAGAGGCATGCTGGGAACTGAGAGTCTTTACAGGTTCATAATGCTGTGAGTCAAGATTATCATTCTCTTCTGTTAGCTACAGAGGAATCAATTACAGATCACTTTACTGTTATTTTGCACTCTTATTTGTATTTAGTTTATGGTACTCCTTATGTATTTCTTGATAATGTTGTTTTCTAAAGGTCACTTAAACACTCCAAATCCTTTTCACATATTTACAGGTTACTATGGCGTGGATTTAATTACATCTTTCGGCTTCCTGGCAAGCAGAAGTTAAATGCTGCCCTAATACATGAAAGCAGTTTTCCTATACATGGAAAAGCTGCCTTGAAGTACTTGATTTGGAACTGGTCATTAAAGATTTTTTTTTAAAACCAGATTTTGGTTAAAAAGGAGAATCAGCAATTTCATGACAATTGAAATTGTATAATTAGGTTGACCAATAGTACATAAACTTTGGAAATAAAGAGGTCTAGGTACACAAAAGCAAGACAAAAACAGCAACCAATGCTGCTTCTACCAATAAGGCTGGTAGTGTTTTGGGTCTAAGGTTTTTGAGTGGTCGTTCATTCACTTGTGCTTTAAGTTAAGTCCTGTTTTCTGAAAGTACTACACATATTGTGCACATGCCTATTCTTTTACATGTAAAGAGTTACAGAACTCGTTTGTGGTTTTATTTCTTGTTGTCTTAAATTTGTTGCAGCTGTCCATTGTTAACTTTGTGTGTCAGACAGTCCACACAAATTGTAGTCTTCACACTGACCAAATTCTGCTGGTACTATCTGCAATACATTAACATTCTCCCGAGCCATGTCTTCATAATGACGGTGCTTTCTTGGATGGAAGCTCACTTTGTGGTATCTGAGTCTCATACAAATACAATAATTTCATTCAGTCCCATTTCCTGACTATTGTGTTGTGAAAATGAGGAAAATTACCATTGCGGGGTGGTGGCTTTGTGGCTAAGGATCTGCACCTGTGGCTGGAAAGTTGCCGGTTCCCGGCAGAGGAATCCTACTCCATTGGTCCCCTGAGCAAGGCCATTAACCCCAGCTGCTCCAGGTGTGCTGTATAAATGGCTGACCCTGTGCTCTGACCTCAAGCTTCTCTCTCCCCGTCTGTGTGTCTCATGGAGAGCAAGCTGGGGTATGCGAAGACAAATTCCAAATACAAAAAATTGTATATGGCCAATAAAGTGATCTTATCTTATTGCTGAAACTGAGCAACCACTGGACCAGTAGTGAAATTGAGCTCTTTGTTTTTCTGTTGTACAGCATTTATTTAATGAAATTATACAGTACCTAACCACTGGAGTGTTCATTAAAATAAAATTACACCCAGCCACCGGGGTGTGAATAAAATTAAAGCTGTATTGTAACTGTCCAACAGCACAAGTTAACATTCTGACTAATAAATAAGCCCTAAGGGATCTAAAACGGAATTCCTCCGAGTCTTTACTATAAAGTGTAGTTTCTTAAAACTGAAAAGTAGTATTTTCAATATGTTTACATTTATTAGATGAGACATTGCATTTATTTTGCTTCTAATTCCCTGGAGATTTTCAAACAAGATCAGGCCCAATTATTTGTAATTATACAATCGGAGGGTATGTAAAAATCCCATTGCTCTCCCACTTAATTTTAATTGCAGTTAAGATAATCATAGTTAAATTCTGTTTCTCCACAGAGTAGTGTCCTTGTGGTGACATGCAGTATTTCTCAAAATGCAACACCCATAGGGGGTACAAAGACGTGCTTTGTTCTGCATATCCATTTTTATCCATTGGGTCGACACCTTTGTCCATAATGGAGAAAAAAAATACATAGTAACCCATCCGTTCAGCCTGCCTGGCTTGGACTACATAATAACCCACCAGGAACAAATCAGTAACATTAATCCCTCTGATCACCAAGTGTTTTCTAATGCAGTCATGCAAGACGGAGCTGCAACAACTGTCATCTGTCATGTGAGGAAAAACACAGGAGGAAGATTGATAAATATTTAGCAAGCTGTTTCATTTAATCTCTGTTGCCTCTTAAAGGCAATGATGTAAATACAGAGGGGATGCATGTGTCAGTCATAGTCATGCAAAATGAAAAAGATATACAGTCAATCTAAATTATTTCAGAAAACCTTACAGAACTGTCTTATTAGTAGTTGTGTTCTTTGAATGTGCATTTAATTTGTAAGCTGTCTCTCATTCCTAAAACATACACAATTCCTAATGGCAATTACTTTGTTGTTTTCAATTTTTGGCTAGCAAGTCACAAGATAAACAGACAGCCTAGAAAAGTGATAAAGTGAAATGTTAAATATTGCGATTGAATTTTAAGTCGTTCTGTCTTTTGCTCTAGATGGTGAATGGAAAAAAGGTCTTTGCTCTCTTTAAAAGCAAATAAGATTAAAGATATGGTAACAGAAGTACTTTTGTTTTAAATCTCGCATTAAAAAACTTATCTGATGGCCTTGTGTTGGCTTAGAGTTAAAATTAAGGTGTAAAGAAGATGTTCAATGTTCCTTTTATTTAAAAAAAAAAAGTAAATTATACTAATAAAAAAATCAGTTATCTGTTTTCTTTGCTGTATCACATTACTAGTGATTATCTATTGTTTTGTACTTTATGCAATAGTAAGTATTGTATACAGGTATTATTAAACAGGTTCCAGTGTTGTGGGAATGCCAGGTTCAAATTTGTAAAAGAAGGACAGTTTATTATAGAAGATCTGGTTATACTGGAGTAATGGTTATTAGGGCCATAAAAACGTGTCTTTGCTTTAGAAATCGAGCCATTTGCCTTTTTACTTACTGGATTCTCTACTTTTTAACTTAAATTTAAAATATTTTAACCACCCTAAAGTCACATTACAAAGAAGAAGAGAACAAAATCAGACATTAAGGATCTGTGTATTTCTTCAGCAAAATTTGGCAAGATATTGTAATTTATGATTTGTATAAGCTGGCTTTTGAATTGAAGTCATATGGTTATTTTTAATCACATTGTCTTGCCAGATTTATTGGCTAATACACTTGGCAGAAAGTCTACAAGGCTCTCCATTATCTCCAGGGTCAGCATTCCTCCCACTGATGTACTGGAACCCATATCTCATATTTCCCTGTGCGAATGACATGCACCTTTTTCTGTCTGAGCCTTCCAGTCCTCTGTGTTCTGAATTTATTGAATTATCTGAAACATTTATAGTCTCCCTGGACATGAAATAAATTGGTTGAAATCAGTTCTCATGCTTTTGAATTCCACAACCAAAGCAACATCTCTTACACCCTTCTTCGCAGTCCACTGGTTTGCCTTATAAGATCAGCTTTAAGATGTTCTGTAACTTTCATTCATTAACGGAATAAGATTATGGTCCTAATGGTCTTCTTTACAGGATGAGGGTTGCCATTAATAAGTAAATAAAATTAAAATAATTCACTTTTATTTCCTTTTTCACTCCCACCACTATGTGTTTTACAGTAGGTGGTTTGAGTGTACCTACTTGTAAATATTACTAAGGGGCTTTTCATTTGAAGGAATTTTGGACATACTGTACTGTAGGTAGGCTCTGAGGTATCAGCCTCATATAGTATCCGACTGAAGAGGTGTTGAATTAAACCAGTCAGCCTCTAGCATATTGTATTTTCTGCCCTTCAAGGTCGGATCATATCACTTCATATGGACCCAATAATGTCGCTTAAGTCACTGATCATTAGGAGGAAGGTCAGCTGCTTTCTTGGCACACCTGAAATTTCAAAAGCCTTTACCAATCTGGAATAATTTCCACTATCTGACTGGCTCTCAGCCCTTTTTCTTATCCACACTGGTTTACAAAAAGTTGATTTTCTTGGCATCAGTTCTGATGACAATGACCTGCACATGCTTCAGGATCTTAGCAATATGCACCCCATGAGTTTCCTCTGTCACATGACAGAACGGTTTGGGGAGTTTGTGACTCATTTGCTTTCAAATGTGACTATGCCTTAAAGCCCCTGACTGTCCCTGCTCTGGTAGCCCCACTGAGCCCCCAGTAACCCACTTTTCTTTTTTGTGAGTTCCCTTTTCTTGTATAGTGTGTGTAGCTTTTGTATTACTATTTACAATATGTAAGGGATATAGACGTTATCAAATGTTTGTATATAGTAAATACAGAAATTTGTTCTAAAGTCAATTAGTGTTCACAAATGAAATAACCTAAAGTTTTCTACTGATCCTTGAAACATCGATGAATAGCTTGTTGTAAGCACATTTTGCAAATTGTTATAGATGTCAGAGGGGGCAAAACCAATATACACCCACAGGAAATAATGCATAACAAATAGAATAGAAACTATTGTTGTATGAAAAAATGTTGGGTGAATTTTTCACTATATCTAGGTAAATGTTCTCAGTGTCCCTGAGGTTTTTTTTTAATTCCTTTTGTTCTGTGGCATGATACAGTTCATGGTTAAAGTTATTCACATGCAAATATGATTTATACCTGTCCAATCTACATACAGAATTAAGTGTAGTCACAATACAAAATCCTCTCTCTGGATGCAAAATCATCTCTCTGGGTGGTATTCTCTTAAGTCATAGGTTATATTGCTCTAGTTAATTGCATGTATTTAATTAGGGGAATAGTGTTCTTTTTGAGACTCAGGAGATTTTACATACAGTATGTTGCTACTGGTTAAAAACAGAAGAATGTGAGCCTTGGACAGACGCAAATGTGGTGTTTTGATAATTTATTGGAGCATCTGCAGTATAGACGTTAAATATTTTTTTTATTTGCTGAATGTTTACTTCTTTGTCATGTTTCTAACATTACTTTGGTGCCCTTGCTCATCTTAAAATATAAAATGTGCAGGTATCAGACTATGTCTTGCAAAAATGTGGCATAAAAACCCACTGATGTTTATCACAATTACTTGTTGTTAGCTGTTTTTTTTTCTGTGACTGAACTGAGAAAGACACAAACCGTTAAGACACGGCTCCTGCACAGATAAACGTCTGCTTAGCAGATGACACAATTTGGTGCTTTTTGAACTGGCATTGTTTGATAACGTTGATTTAATCTCATGTGTACTGTACTTTAGATTAATTTAAGTTCCAGGCCTGGGCTTTTCATCAAATTGGTTTTCATTCTTGACCTTTTTACATTAATTTGTTTTTTATTACATCCTTTGGTGCATATGTTTTGTTGACTTAGCTGAGTTGATTAGAGTGACAAATTGCACCAGAAGGCAATACGTGATATGATGGCAATCTCTTTTAATGGAACCCAACTAGAGCATTTACCCATTAAAATGATTAATTCCTTCACCTCTCCATTAGAAGGCATTTTCCTGTCATGTGTTGTGTGGGAAAGTTCCTGACCTGATTATTTTACAGCCACAATTTTGTTTTTCCACACAATAAGATTCATGTGCTTCTCTTGCTGTATTTTCTATTCATAAAAAAAACCTGTGAAGCTTACTGAACTTTGTTGAAGGTCAGTTCTGACAGAAACCCAAAGAATGTTTGGGTGCAAGGGAAGGAAAAAGAGATTGCAGAATCTAATCTTTTACAGTCTTATTCTTCATACCATAATGTGTTCATCCCATTCTTCTACAGTAACTCACATTCTTTGCATTTGAAATTCAGTGTCGTAATTCTAATTCATTAGTGGACAAAGGCTGGAGCTCTTCAATAGCAGTAAAAATTCTTTGTTGCCTACTCCAGTCCTACGGTCCTTCTCTCCAGCATGTTTTATGTTTTGTTTTTAACAAAATTTTAAAGAAAGAGCTGTTAAACTGCTTCTGAATGCCACATACAGGAATGTAGTTCTGCACCACTATCTTCCAGTATTGGTGTCATCGGATGTCTCCTCTTTGGTTCAAGGGGTCGGGAAGCTGTCCCTCTCCTCCTGTCCAATGAAGATGAAGTGCAGTCCTATCTTGGTGGGGAGCTTTACCAGAGATATGCAGCCTTCTCTCCAGTCACTGTTCTGGGCCTCTTCAGCTCCAGCCAGGATCAAGGTAGTGGGGACCCCTCTGTCCTGTGTGTGGGACATTTCCCATTATTTGTAATTTGCCTCTTTGCTGATCTAAGACTAGTCTATTTGCGATGTTTATTTTTCCTTTTTGTTATATGAATTCTAAAACAAGCATTCGTTATTAACGCTTGAAATCTGAAATTCTTCTGAAATTTTGGGCCACCCCAGTTGACAGTATCGTGACATACTGTAACATAACATAAAGAAGCTTCTTAGCTACCATTGTACAACTGTTTTGTTGAATTTTGATTTTTCTACTTTATGCCCTACCATTTGATACTCCAGTTTGATAACTCATACGATGGCTGTAACCTCTGGACCCGCAGGTTTTAAAAAAACATATAAAGCATCAGCAGCTTAAGACCTGGAGGAGCTGTTACACTACACCTACTGTATAATGCTAATACAGTGCCTTGCGAAAGTATTCGGCCCCCTTGAACTTTTCAACCTTTTGCCACATTTCAGGCTTCAAACATAAAGATATAAATTTTTTATTTTATGTGAAGAATCACCAACAAGTGGGACACAATTGTGAAGTGGAACGAAATCTATTGGATTTTTGAAACTTTTTTAACTAATAAAAAAATGAAAAGTGGGGCGTGCAAAATTATTCGGCCCCCTTGCGTTAATACTTTGTAGAGCCACCTTTTGCTGCGATTACAGCTGCAAGTCGCTTGGGGTATGTCTCTATCAGTTTTGCACATCGAGAGACTGAAATTCTTGCCCATTCTTCCTTGCAAAACAGCTCGAGCTCAGTGAGGTTGGATGGAGAGCGTTTGTGAACAGCAGTTTTCAGCTCTTTCCACAGATTCTCGATTGGATTCAGGTCTGGACTTTGACTTGGCCATTCAAACACCTGGATACGTTTATTTGTGAACCATTCCTTTGTAGATTTTGCTGTATGTTCGGGATCATTGTCTTGTTGGAAGATAAATCTCCGTCCCAGTTTCAGGTCTTTTGCAGACTCCAACAGGTTTTCATCCAGAATGGTCCTGTATTTGGCTGCATCCATCTTCGCCTCAATTTTAACCATCTTCCCTGTCCCTGCTGAAGAAAAGCAGGCCCAAACCATGATGCTGCCACCACCATGTTTGACAGTGGGGATGGTGTGTTGAGGGTGATGAGCTGTGTTGCTTTTACGCCAAACATATCGTTTTGCATTGTGGCCAAAAAGTTCGATTTTGGTTTCATCTGACCAGAGCACCTTCTTCCACATGTTTGGGGTGTCTCCCAGGTGGCTTGTGGCAAACTTTAGACGAGACTTTTTATGGATATCTTTGAGAAATGGCTTTCTTCTTGCCACTCTTCCATAAAGGCCAGATTTGTGCAGTGTAAGACTGATTGTTGTCCTATGGACAGACTCTCCCACCTCAGCTGTAGTTCTCTGCAGTTCATCCAGAGTGATCATGGGCCTCTTGGCTGCATCTCTGATCAGTCTTCTCCTTGTCTGAGCTGAAAGTTTAGAGGGACGGCCAGGTCTTGGTAGATTTGCAGTGGTCTGATACTCCTTCCATTTCAAGATGATTGCTTGCACAGTGCTCCTTGGGATGTTTGAAGCTTGGGAAATCTTTTTGTATCCAAATCTGGCTTTAAACTTCTCCACAACAGTATTACGGACCTGCCTGGTGTGTTCCTTGGTCTTCATGATGCTCTCTGCGCTTTCAACAGAACCTTGAGACTATCACAGAGCAGGTGCATTTATACAGAGACTTGATTACACACAGGTGGATTCTATTTATCACCATCAGTCATTTAGGACAACATTGGATCATTCAGAGATCCTCGCTGAACTTCTGGAGTGAGTTTGCTGCACTGAAAGTAAAGGGGCCGAATAATTTTGCACGCCCCACTTTTCATTTTTTTATTAGTTAAAAAAGTTTCAAAAATCCAATAGATTTCGTTCCACTTCACAATTGTGTCCCACTTGTTGGTGATTCTTCACATAAAATAAAAAATTTATATCTTTATGTTTGAAGCCTGAAATGTGGCAAAAGGTTGAAAAGTTCAAGGGGGCCGAATACTTTCGCAAGGCACTGTATGTAGTTCGCCTGGGTTGTTATGAGCTGAGCTGCAGACACAGGACTCTGGTTGAGCACCTGTAAGTTGTACATCATTGGATTTATAAACACTTTACAAGGCTCCAGTGACACACCCACTTGTAAGTGCTGTTTGCCTTCATGGTGCCAGCTCCACACTGTCACTAAGCTTACCTGAGAACTAGCATTGCTTCAAGAAGGATGACTCTCTCACTGAGAGGACTGTTAGCTCGCAGCTGTCTGGCCAGCTCTAACTGTTACGTCCCAGTGTGTGGTCCATGTGTGTTTTGTTACTGTGTTCCACACTTCTGACTTTGATTGTTCTCCCTTCCCCATTGGTCCATCATTACATAATTTTTTCCCTGTGACATCATCATCAATCAGTTTCTTAGCCAATCAGAGTGCAGCGTATTGAGTATATAAGTTGGAGGTTTTCTGAACGAAGCCTTTCGTTTGACTTCGGTCCCGCTCGGCTCAGCTTCGCTTTTGGTTTTGCTTTGGCTTTGTTTCTCTTCGTGTGTGTGTGTTTTCATATAGCTTCGGCTTTGTTTTTTTCTTGGTTTGTGTTCATCTCCTCGTACTTTCATTTGTTTGTGTGTTTATCCTTGTTTTGTGTTATATGTTTGTCTTGTAGTCAGTGAAGGTTAGCTAGGGTGTTTAAAGATGCCTAAGACCGTGCGTTTCGGGTTTTCTTTTGTAGTTAGGTCAGCTTTCCCTCACTT
This sequence comes from Lepisosteus platostomus, assembly GCF_059453375.1. Classification (NCBI taxonomy): domain Eukaryota; kingdom Metazoa; phylum Chordata; class Actinopteri; order Semionotiformes; family Lepisosteidae; genus Lepisosteus; species Lepisosteus platostomus. The sequence goes on along the minus strand of NC_142620.1, from coordinate 13,255,311 downwards.
TCTTAGCCAGCTCCATTTTGTTTGTTATTTTCTTTTATTTGGCACCACTCTAGTTCCTTTTCACTGTGTGTTATTGTGTCCTATTACGTACCAGTCACTTATTCACCTTAAAATAATCACTTTTGCACCAACCCTTGTTGACATGCTTCCTAGTCCCTCCCCAGAACCCACCTGCATCCAAAAATTATCCTAAATGTTACACCCCTTTACCCCTAGACACTTGGGGTCGTAACACTGTGGCCTAGAAAGTCAAAGACACAGTAGCCTACTGACCAAGCTTGAAATGAAGATGTCTGGACTCCTTTGGTTAACCTCCAGAGAAGTGTCTTTACTCAGTTTGGAGACCCAAAATAATTTTAATTCAAAGTCACACAAAAAAAATCTGACCCCTACCCTGGCAGTGCTTTGTCATTAATGCAATTTAATCTGATGACATGACCCCAGGACCAAACTAGCAAAGGGCTTCACCTGCCCTCTAAGCAAGTAATTTCCTAGTGAAGCTCTGCACAGAATCCCTAAACTCATATTTATTTACACTTAAAAAAGCTCTTGATGAAAAGCACCTCTTAGATCACTTCTTTGATTTGTTGCTAGCTTTGTCATAGTTTTGTTATCCTTTGATTCAAATAAAGATCATAGCACATAAGGATTTCTGTGCGGATGATAGGAATTATGATAGTAATTGTAATATTTCATAAATGTCAAATGTGGGGAGAATGTTATCTCAACACTTATGGCCACTTATGCATTCAGATTTCCTGTTGCTGACTTGAAACAACTTACTTATTTGCCTCACGCTTAATGTCTTGTTGGCTTGTGCAGCGGTTTCTTGTTTTGCTGTCCTCAGGGGTTTTCATTCATTTTGGACACCTTTTGCTACCTTTTTACAAATAAAATAGTAAATATTCAGTCAAAATGTCTATATAACAAACCTTTCTTTTGCGTGTGTGTGTGTTGAAGGGACAGCTCATTAACATTACATTCTGTCTCTTTATATCCCTTTAATCTTCCAAAGATCGCAATAGAGTGATTCAGAAAAAGCGAATCTCTGAATTTTATTTGCCTGCCGGGTATGCCTCGCTTTGAGATTTTAAATAGCATGAATTAGCTGATTTGTCTTTTTTTCCCCTCTAAGAGCCCCTGTAGATTCTAAAGCTCAGGATTTAGATCACTTTATCATTGTACATGTAATGCATAAGGCATCTGATACGTGGTCCTGCTGTGTTCCACAGGAAGTGCTCTGTTCGGTGAAGCTGCAAAGATGCTCAGGGGTGAGGTATTTATGGGCGTCTTCACAGAGGAGGAAGCAGCCAAGTGGTAGGTGCTTCAGTTCATTCTATGCTGTAGAGGAATGGGTGCTTTGAAAAACACCCCCCAAAAAACTGGCATTGGATAGACCTTTCTAAATTAGTTTTTTTTTAAATTGGTTTTGTCACAATGACAGAGTTTCTAATTGTTTTTCGTTCAGCTTGCTAAGGAAATAGCACTTCCATTTACTTAAATGGGTAGGACATCATTATTGTGAATGAAATGGATATTACTTGGTTGCTTACTTCTGTTGCAATAAAAAATCTGCATTGTGCCTTTCTTCCTAAGGGATCCCAAATATACAAAGGTCCATATGTATATGTGCACTTTGCCTATAGGAAGACGACAAAACCTGTTCTAATTCCTGTGCCTTTTGGATCATCCACTACTGGAAGTCCACCAGTATTGCTTTCAGCAGCCACCTGGTTTTGCTTAAGAATCAGCTATTTAGTACCGACAGCCTGAGCTTTCTTCGCTTCCAAGATTTGACAAGATCTGTCAAGTTGGCTCTAGCTCTCCAGCTGCTAGATTTGTATATGGCTTGCTCAGTCTTGCACAATTCAGCAATCATTTTTGGCAAGAACTGAAGTGGGACTCTTGTGGCATTATCATTAGCCACACACGCACTTAAGCTACAGCTTTTCGTCATCTTGTTCTTGACAATTGATTCTTCTGTTTTACAGCTGTTTTTGCCTAATTCTTGTTAAAATATTATCTACCTTCAGAGTTTTTCGAAACTGTGCCCCTTAACAAAACCACTATTTTTAATGTGGAAGAAGCAGTTGGTTATCCCTGGGCAGTAACTGTAATGCATTGCATTGGTTTGTGTTCTGCCATGGTATCTCTTATTAATCTAAAAAATAAATGACCTGTTAAACAACGCTATAAAAATAAAGAAACATCTGGATGTTCAGCTCAAAGATCTTCTGCATGAGAGAAACTGTTCAAGGGGAGATGTGGGATAAATGCAGGTAGCCAGCACCAAGACAGTCATAAAGGCACGATTACAGATTTATTCCACTCTGGAAATTCCGCTATCAATTGATGAAATGATACAATATCCCGTAAGGGTCAGAAACAAAAACCAACAGAAAAAAAAATCCCAAGAAACATGTTTGCCTGCGTTAACTCCGAATGTTTGCTTGACATTTTCCCACGGTTTTTACTTTGACTTCTAACAGATTGTTCCATTTAACTGTGAAAACTGCAGATGAAACTCAGGGGAGTAAACTTAATAATTTCTTGGAAATCAACTGTCTTGATCATTTTATCTTTTTACCGTTCCCCAGTGCTGTTGTTCAAATTTTACTCTTTGTTTAGTCTTTACGTAGTGTTGAGAAGTGCTGATTCAAGATTTTGTTACACTTTAAGAAATGTTTTCTTCAAGATCACTATATTAGAAACACACTTTTGTAGACAAGATAAGATCACTTTATTAGCCATATACAATTTCTTGCATTATGAATGTATTTTTCCATTCCCCAGCTTGCTCTCCATGAGACACGAGACACGGGGAGAGGGAAGCTTGGGGTCAGAGCGCAGGGTCAGCCATTTATATGACACCCCTGGAGCAGTTGGGGTTAAGAGTTAAGCCAAAGGAGTAGGATTCCTCTGCCGGCCGCGGGATTTGAACCAGTAACCTTCCAGCCACAGGCGCAGATCCTTAGCCACAGAGCCACCGCTTCACCTCCATATGGTGGGATAGGGGCTGACCTGCATTATATCTTTTATAGTATTCAGGTTGTATCATTCAAATCCAGTTTGTTATTACCAGAGAGACAGGGAATGTTTGCATTTGTTTGGGACTTAACATTGGGATTTCAGCGTTGTGAATAATACTAAGCAGGTTAGCATTGTAAGTGAAACTCAAACATATATACAGAATGCTCTTATTTTTTATATGAAAATCTTCAATAACCAAGTCTTGATATCCAGTCATAACTCGGTTCACAATGATATCCGATCATAAAAGTTTCCCTCTTCCCAAAAAACTGGTGCTGTAAAAGTTTGGAACAGTCTGAGAAGTCCAGCCTTTATAGTTTAATGCTTTTATAAGCACAATCCCAGGCCCTTATAAGTACTAGAAAAGGCATGCAGATGTGAAAACTGTCTTCCTAAGATTCCACTGTTGCTTGCTGTAAGCCTTCAAAGGCTTACAGGGGTCCAACAAAGTACTTGGAGAACTAATGAGAATTAATGAATTTGACGTTATTCCCAACCATTTCTAGCTGTAATCCAAAGTTCTATGTGGTGTAAATCTGTTAAATCAGCATATTTCCTGTTAATAAATAAATTATAAAAATAAATTATGCTTTGCATACTGCTGTGAATGTTCTGTCTCTCTCCAGGGCTCAGAATTATGCAGTGAAACTACCAGCAATGCTTGTTTGCAGAGGTCCAGATTCCCGCATAGAAGCCTTCACCCTTCAGATTTCAGGAACTGAGGAGATGGTCTCCACTATCCAGAGAGCTGTGCTTGACAAATTTGTAAGTATGTAAAATTTTCTGGAAACTCTTCTTTAGCAAAGCAAGGAAAAGCAACGGCAGAAGTGGGATTTCTTACAGTGCGTACAAATCTGATTAGGCTTCTGTTTTAGACATTAATTTCTTCCCATCTTACATGCACTCAATAAATATCAATATTTTTTTTGTAAGTTGAAGATGGCCTCATCTTTACTGCTGTTTCTTGGATCTAAAATCTCTGTGATTTTAAAATAATTTGGCTTTGATACGTATATTAAGGAATAGGGTGACATAGTATTTAGCATTGCTGTCTCACTGTGGTTGGGTCCTGAGTTTAATTCCGGACCTGAGGCACTGTCTGAGTGGAGTTTATATGTTCCAATGTTTGTGTTGGTTTTCTCTGGGTGCTGCGTTTTCCTCCCACAGTCCAAAGACATGCTGGAAGGAAAATTGGCTTCTTAAAAATGATCCTGGTGTGAGTGTGTTTGTGCCTAATTGTGCCCTGCAGTGGACTGGCATCCCATCCAAAGTGTAGCCCACCTTGTGCCCATTGCTTGCCAGGATAGGCTTTGGCTCCTCTGCACCCCTGAAATTGATGAATCAGTTAGAAAATGGATGAATGTTAAGGAATCCACATCTTAATTTCTTTTTTTACAAGAAAGAAACTGATCTTGAAAACTCCATTTAAAGCACATTTTGAAGTCATTTTGTCAATGTGCCCAACCACTAAATACTGGGATTAAGTCACCAAGACCACAGGATTCCAGTTCAATCCTGAAAAATCCATATTCCCTGGTACTGTTTGAAGAGATGAGAAATTTGATAAGACATAAGATAACACCACTTTCACTTTACCACATTTTCACATACCAGAATTTTCTCACATTTTTCAGACATTTTTGGTTTCTTAGCATAGACGGTATTTTTTATAAAAATACAGATATAAAAAGTCCATATGCTGGGAAGCAAGTAAAGCATGGGTACAGTAATTCTTAGATGTGCCTGATCTGTGGTTAATTGTTGCTTGAGAAAGATGATATGCTATTTTTAGATAGATACTTTATGATCTCGTGAGGGAGATTGCAGAATGTTTTGTTAGTTGGATCACTAGTAGAAGATCAGAGAATCGGAAAGAGGTCGATGACATTATGAAAGCTATAACACAAAGAGCACTCATTATTGCATATCATATAGTTTTGTTAAATAATATTTAATAAGGAAGCGATATGGCTCAAAAAATAATTATCTTAGTGTACAATTCCCAATTTTAATGTAATTCTGATCTCTCTTTCATGGGTGTAGGATTTCAGAAATAAGGAATTGGGAGAGTTGTGTGGGACATTGGATTTGTTGTCAGTATCTAGCAGAGTTGTGCTCTCAAGTGCATTATTGTTTTTATAATAGCTTCTCAAAGTGTTTTACAGGAAAAGTAAAAACAGTTAAAACAAAAGAAAACAGTTAACAAAGATAGAAGACAACAAGATTAGCACAAATAAACACAAGGGATTAGAAATGTAATAGAAGATGCCGGGAGCAGACACAGACACCATTTAAATAAAGCCTTTCTGAAGAAGAAGGCTTTGAGTCAGGATTTGACACCCTGATATCCACGGGAATAGAGGTATATAGTGTATTGGTATGTAGCAAGAGAAGGCTAACAGAAGATAACAGGTCAGATAGGTACTGAAGTGCCTTATAGGTGTACATGAGGCTTTTTAAGTCAACATGAACCCTGATAGGATCCAGTGCAGGGACTCCAGGACAGGAGTAATATGATAACTTACATGCATTCTGGTTAGGATTCTGGCTTCCAAATTCTGGACATAGTGAAGTCTGTTCAGTGTGGATTAAATACCCCAAGGAGTAGGGCATTGCAGTAATCCATTCTAGAAAAGATGAATGTTTGGACAAGGTTTTCTGCTACAGTCAAAAGACAACATAGGATGTAGTCTGGTGATATTTCTGAGATCAAAGAATGACGTTCTTACAATATTTTGCACATGTGGGTCAAATATTAAACCTGGATCAAATATCGCCCCCAAATTCTTCCATTTACAGTAGATTGAAATTCAAGTATGGTGCTATCCACCGATAGGGTTACTGCATTGGCTTTACATACAGTAGTTGATGAGATGTGCGGAGAAGCATGACTTCTTGTTACAGCTTAAATGAAGGAAAACATCTATTGGAACATCTAAGTGCTGAATATTAGGGGGCCCAGTGTTAAGCCCTGTAGAACTCCAGACGTAACAAATCAAACTTCAGAACTGAAAGCCCTAAGAGAGATAAAGTTTTGACAGTCATTAACGTAAGAGTTGAACCAGCAATGCCAGAACTCCAAAGCAGTACTGAGGAGAATAAGGAAGGTAACAGATCTGGAATCTGAAATGTACACTCAAGCCAGAAAGACTCTGCCTACATTCCAGTTTGCGGAAGAATTTTATAACAAGATCATTAGTAACTTTAACAAGGGCGGTTTCTGTGCTGTGTAGTTGTATGAAACCAGATTTGAGGGTTTTGAAGAGGTCAGGTGCAATGAGATGGTTATTTAATTGAAATGTAACAGCACATTTTAAAATGTTTGCAAGAACAGGTAGGTTGGATATAGAGTGAAAATTGTTTAGGATGTCCTGAGCTATATTTGTTTTTTAGGCTCAGGGCTGACTGCAGCCGTTTTAAAGGCCATTGATACCACTCCAGTGCTGAAGGACTCATTTATAATGTTGAGGATGACGGGGCTGAGGGGTAGAAAAACTGGGTTGAAGTAAAACAGTAGGAATGGGATCTAATAAATAAGTGGTCACGCAATACCAATTTACTCTGGCATGCAATGTCAAGTTAAGAGAAGTTAGAAAGACGAGAATGAGCAAACACAGGCAGACAGGAAGGAGGCGTAGTAGTAACAGGCATGGTGGAGCGAATCCTGCTGGGAGAAGGGGGAGGGAAATTAGTAGAGCTGGCAGCACAGTAAGTGATGTGTTTGTATCCTAAATGTCTGTAGCATGTACTGTATACACTTTGGCAACACTGTAATTAATTGGTCAAGCCAATAACGCTTGTTTAATTTAATTCTAGTTCAAAGAGAACAGCCGAGTGATCAGAAATGCCTGTTTCATGATGGGTGGGAAATAAAAGTAATTTGCGATGTCCAAGGTTCGACCTTTGTTGTGAGTTGGATTTGAGTGCAAGCTGTTTGAGACCAAAGCATTCCAACAAAACGAGAAAATCCTTTGCTAAACTGGAAAGCTGTGAATCAAGATGGATGGTAAAATCACCAAGAATAAGAATCATATTAAATTTGAAGCATAACAGAGAAAGTAAATGGGCACACCCACCTTAAAAGGCTTCATTATACTTGGGGGTCAGTAAATTATAGAAATGAGTCTAGAATGGAGAACAGAGACATTTAAAACCAGGCACTCAAAAGAAGAAAGCAGAGGTACAATAACCAGACATACACACATTAACAGTACATTAAAAATAACAATCAGGCCCCCACCATAACCAGATGGATGAGATTGCTCAAATAAACCGCAACCTGGAGTGACAATCTTTTTAAACAAGATTGTTAATATGTCTGTGCCAGGTTTCATTCAAGCATGGAAAGCTGGGTTTTCTGTCTGTGATGAAGTAGTTTAATAAGACTGTTTTTGTTTAGGGATTGGGTTTTAGATAAGACTGATTTGCCCGGTCTCAGTGAGCCAGGGGTTCAGTGAGAAGGGAGAAGTGGACCAGATGCTGAAGGCAGTGTAAATTATTCAAATCAGCACCACAGTGGGACATCAAGTTCAAGTTCAAGTTTCAAGTTTATTGTCATTACAATCATATACATAGTATATGGTATAACGAAATGCTATTTAGCTAGCTCTTGGACATAAGTAGTACAAAGAGAAAACAACAACAACAACAACAACAACAACAACAACAATACAATTGTGTAGCAAAAGAAAGACAGACACAACAGACAATGTGCAAAAAAAACAACAACAGGCAATGTGCAAAAAACAACAACAGGCAATGTGCAAAACAACAAAAAGTTAACAGGTTATGTGCAAAAAATATGCATCAACAGAATAAAATAAAGGGATAGAAATTATGGGGAGTGACTTTGACGTGTATGGTAGAGGTAGATTTTTGTGTGTTTGGGTTTTTGCTAAGAAAGAAAGAAAGGAAGAAGGCACTGTGAGGTTCAGATCATAGGTGAGAGGTGAGGTGAGAGTGAGAGTGAGAGAGGCTGGGAATTTAACAGTTTGATAGTGCGGGGGTAAAAACTGTCTCTGAGTCTGGTAGTCCGGGCCCGAATGCTCCGGTACCGTTTTCCAGATGGTAGCAGATCATAAAGTCTGTAGCTGGGGTGTGTGGGGTCTTTGATTATGCTTAGAGCTTTCCTCAAGCACCGTCTGTCATAAATGTCCTGGATAGATGGGAGGGTAACCCCAGTGATGGACTGGGCAGTTTTCACCACCCGCTGTAGGGCTTTGCGGTCAGCAGCACTGCAGTTGCCATACCACACTGTGATGCAGCCTGTCAGTGTGCTTTCTGTAGTGCACCTGTAAAAGTTAGTGAGGATCTGGGGACATATCTTAGCCTTCTTCAACCGTCTTAGGAAGTACAGTACAGGCGCTGTTGCGCTTTCTTGATCAGACAGGTGGTGTTGAGAGACCATGTGAGGTGTTGAGAGACCATGTGAGGTCCCCGGTGATATGGACACCAAGGAATTTAAAGTTACTGACCCTTTCCACTTCAGTCCCGTTGATGTGGATAGACGCATGTCCGGTTTGCAGTTTCCAGAAATCAACGATCAGCTCCTTGGTTTTGCTGACGTTGAGGGTGAGGTTGTTGTCATCACACCATGTTGTAAGGAGATTGACCTCCTCCCTGTAGGCCCTCTCATCATTGTTTGTGATCAGACCTACAACTGTGGTGTCATCGGCAAACTTGATGATGGAGTTGATGTTGTGTTTGGCCTTACAGTCGTGGGTATAGAGGGAGTAGAGCAATGAATTCAGTGGTGGAAACGCTAGTTGTGCTATACTGGAAATGTCTCTTTTCCCAGAAGAATAGCTGAGGTTTTTTGTGCAACATGGGTCATATTCCAAAAATGATGTATAACAGTAGGTATATAATTTATAATTTGTGTTCTTATTGTTTCGTACGGTATCTTGCGAGTTCTTCCAGTAAGCTTTGGAGACTTCACATACTATGAAGATGTTGAAATATTTTTTTTCCCTCTGTTTGAATTATCTGCACTGAATGGTACTGCACTGGTTTAAACAGTTTTGTTCTTTTTTTTACTTAATAAAAGCAAGCTGGATGTTTTGTGTACTTTTCTTTGATATCATAAAATGAACATATTTATTCACAAGACCAGATTTGTCCAATTCTTTTCCTTCGGGCACAATATAAACTCTTAATGGCCTACGTCGTCTTGATTTAAAAGGATTAATTTCTTAACTTCTCTGAGCTTGATCAGGTCCTGTTTCTATATGAAGACCTAGAAAGCCTGCAGACACAATGGCCCTCCAACACAATGATTGGAGAGCCTTGCCCTAGAAACCTATCTATCAAGAGTTATGCTAATGACTACCCTCCTGAACAACCTGTACTTTGCTGCAGAGATTCAGGGTGTCAGAAGATAAAAGGTCTAAAGAAGGACAGAAGTGGGGTAGAAGAGCCTGCTTGAACTTCCTCTCTTTGTGCAGGTACAGGGTTGGCACTATGATTAAAAGATTCAAATATACAATTTGCATATCCATATTGGATAGTTAAATAATAATAGGCAATTCTAAATTTGAAAAAAAATTAAAATAATTTAATAAGATTTACTACAGTAAATTTTAATACAGTGACATTTATTTTGATTGCACGCTTCGTACCTCAGAAGGGTTAGAGTAGTAGCTTGTGCTGAAGAGCATCCTTCATTAAAAACCGTGAACAGTGCGTGTGGTTCACTCGAGTGTATGTATAGACTATAGCTGTGACATTTAAAAAAGTTGCAGCTCTGTTATGCATGTGGTTTGTCTGGTTTTGTTGTGTTTGGTGATGGCATGCAGATAAGGTGTGGAGAAGCAGTATTCTCTGCTTGTTTCTCGGAAGGGACCAATTTTTGTATCTTCATTTGATAAAAGTGCTCACACAGTATTTTTTTACCAGCCATAAAGACAGACATTCTCAATAGGTTAAAAACAAATGAAAGGGCATTAGTTCTGTTTTCTGTGTACTGTACATATAGAATTTGTGGTGTCTTTCTCTCCATATTTATTATTCTTGTTTTTTCTAGAATAATAATAATGGGCACGCCACTCAAAGCACTTTACAGGTAATGGGGACTCCCCTCCACCACCACCAATGTGCAGCCCCACCTGGATGATGCGACGGCATCCATAGTGCACACGTAGTTAGCTCACCACACATCAGCTATCAGTGGGGAGGAGAACAGAGTCATGAAGACAATTCATAGATGGGGAGTAGTAGGAGGCCATGATTGGTAAGGGCCACTTGGAAATTTGGTCAGGACATTGGGGTAACACCCCTACTCTTTTCGAGAAATGTCCTGGGATTTTTAATAGCCACAGAGAGTCGGGACCTTGGTTTGTCATCCAAAGGAGGGTGCCTTTTGACAGTATAGTGTCCCTGTCATTATACTGGGGCATTAGACCGCAGGGTGAGTGCCTCCTAGTGGCCCCTCTTACACCATTTCCAGCAGCAACCTTATTTTTTCCCAGGAGATCTCTCATCCAGGTACTGACCAAGCTCACACTTGCTTAGCTTATTAGACTAGAGTAAAACCTCTACAAATCAGACTACAGAGGTTTTGATAAGCAGTGAAATGTTTCATATTTACATTGTTACAAATAGGGTTTGATTCTTCAGTTTGAAATGAACACAAATTGGTCATTTTTAAAATGTCAAATCTCTGAAACAATTCAGTTTTCTTAATAATTAGTTTAGAATGTATTTTCATCCTCTTATTCTTGACATTTGAGAATGTTGGTTAGGTTGAAAGTTCAGCTCAAAATAGCAATACCCACCACTTGGAAAATTAAGTGCAGGTCTTGTCAGTGATTCCTTTGAATGTGGTGGATACTCTCCAAAAGATCTGCTAGATTTTGCATGTTCTTGCTTAGTTATCTTTGGGGAAGCAGATGTTATTCAACATGGCAACACCGTATTCCTCACCAAATAGGTCTGCAGACACGAGCAATTCTCAAAACAACTGGGAACAAGCAGAGGTTGATACCAAAATTAAAAGAAATCACACTTAATATAAAATATTTTTACTTGTTCCTTTGCGTCACTATCACAGCAGAATCTATTTGTTATATGAAAGTCTATGCAATCTGTTGTAGATTTTTGTGTTGCTCTCCCACCTCATTGTGATCTTCTTCACAGCTAATGTGGGTTTTCCATATGCTATGATTTGACATTGAAGTCTGCGTTTAATATTTTATGCTTCTGTGTACTGGAAATTTATGTATCTTAAGTTGAATTTTGTTTGTAGAAATTAATGAGCAAATCTTGACTACTAAAAACTTACTTGTATTTAAATATCATTGTTTACTTGTAACTTTCCCCAGGCCCTTTTTTGTACATTACTGTAGATGAGGAACAGAGTGGCTGTAAGTGTGAAATGTGTTCTAGAAAGCAAATGCAAATCAGTGTTTATCTAAAGAACTTACAGAAGCTCACTTACAAACCCCAGATAACAAGGCTGCTCCTTCCTCCTAAAACTGGAACTAGTTTAGTTCAGCTCATCAGTCATTGACTTCAATGAACTTGTATATCTAGTATTTTTAATAACTAAATGGACCTCTTCATTGTTCTCATACTCCAAATTTGTTGAGGACTTGAACTAAAATTCAATTACTGTAATTACATTACTTGAAGTTGTCTTTTTTGAAGCTGAAATTAATTTAATAAAGTTCTGTTTAAGCAATTACTTCAGTTTACAACTAAAGTTTGTAGCTTAATAAATTTGTTTAGTCTGAACTGGAGGTTCTGCAGAGATGAAAACCAGAAAACCACTGGAATCTGAAATGCTTCACAGCTGTTCTCTGTCCCTCCAGTTGAGAATATTGATATAAGGATACAAACATTTCTACCATCTTGTTGTCTCAATTTTTGTCCCTTTTTTCAAGACTTATTAAAACTATTGACTTTGGTATGTTTTTACCAAGATGCTTAACTGATTACTGAACTGTTTAATGCTCAACATGCTTAATACTGTATATTGTTGCTGTCCCATAGCTAAGGTTCTGACAAAAGAAAATTGGACTTCATTAAATATTCCAAAAATAAGGGTTTGATTCTTAGTTCTGCATGACTCTGGTTGCCAAAATTGCAGGACCTGCCGTATAACCTAATTTCAAAACATAATCTGTGAAATCCAGTGCTATGTACAGATGTGCAGAGGGAAAAGTTCACTTTTAAGATGGATAACATTTTATCAGCTGGAAATTGTTAAATGTCTAATCAAGTAATGGTTCAGTTAGTCCATCAGCAATTTTAAGTAACTACTTATTCTGTTGTATTACAAATAAGAAGACATGGGATTTCCTAATAAAAAGGATTGAGAAATTCTGACTTACAGTAACTGCTATGATTCTTTTGGCAAGACTACTGTATATTGTCTTACACTGGTGGAATAGACCTCAGTCTTTTTTATTTTTCTGAACATCTGCATATTTGTACCATTGCTTTATAGAAAACGTTTTTTGTATCAGGGAGAGCAGTGCATCTGCATAGATGTTCATGTTCATTTGTGATATGCACACACAGTTTGTGCTTCACTAATGTTTCTGTAAAAGCGGTAGATTTAAAGAGAGATATTTATCAGTTTAGGCCATTGATAATGCACTGCATGTAGAAAGCTTCTCTATTCTCACCCATTTTTTTTTATTGTGACATTTAAGACCCTGAATAGTTGGGTGTTAGTGTGACCCAGCTTGCTATAGTGCGAAAAGCATAACATACAGTACTGTAGTTTGCAGAGTTTGAAAACATAAGCAGAATTTGTAACTTGTTTCTTAAACTTTCAGATTTGTCATGAAATTATAAAGCAATTAGATTTGAAACAAGTGGGAACCTGTGGAATGAAATCATGTCAGGAGGAAGGTAACCCTGTATTTTGGAGAACAAAGTAAGTCTAGCTATGGCATGTTGAACATACTGAAGATTACATTCAAGCAAAGTGGAAGACAAGAGAATTACAACAGTTCTTAAAGATCCTGGAGAACAGATCATTTGGGTGGCAGATCCAAGACTAATTTTAGACATAATACTCACCATGTTATGTAAATTATGAAATCCTATCTTACTGGTCTATGAATTGAAAGCCACCTGCAGGTCCGGGGTTCTTCCCAAAAAACTCAACATAAGAAAAGACAGCATAAGAAATCAATAGGGCTAGTTAAGTCTTGTCACAGTTTATCTGTAAGAAATCAGTTTTTACTTATGGGAATTTGAGTTCTTACTACTGTTAGGACATAAATGTGGATGTTATCTGTTAATGACTGAAGTGCTAATTATGCCAACACTAGAACTAAACCAGAGATGACAGATAGATAATATAGAAAATGTTGAGTTGCCAAATTCAGGACCCTGGAATACACTCACCTCAGCAGATATGTAATAATAATAATAATTATTATTATTAATAATAATTGCTTACACTTATATAGCGCTTTTCTGAATACTCCACTCAAAGCGCTTCACAGGTAATGGGGACTCCCCTCCACCACAACCAATGTGCAGCATCCACCTGGATGATGCGACGGCAGCCATAGTGCGCCAGAACGCTCACCACACATCAGCTATCAGTGGGGAGGAGAGCAGAGTAATGAAGCCTATTCATAGATGGGGATTATTAGGAGGCCATGATTGGTAAGGGCCAATGGGAAATTTGGCCAGGACACCAGGGTTACACCCCTACTCATTTGGAGAAAAGCCCTGGGATTTTTTTAATGACCATAGAGAGTCAGGACCTCGGTTTTACGTCTCATCCATACAGCGCCTGTTTACAGTATAGTGTCCCCGTCACTATACTGGGGCATTAGGACGCCTCCTGCTGGCCCCACTAGCACCTCTTCCAGCAGCAACCTTAGTTTTTCCCAGGAGGTCTCCCATCCAGGTACTGGCCAGGCTCACACCTGCTGAGCTTCAGTGGGTTGCCAGTTGTAAGTTGCAGGGTGATATGGCTGCTGGCCATGGCCATGTATCAAGAGAAAAACATAGATATTGTCCAGGCAATGCAAATTATGAATGCGAGTGATCTGATTGAAAACAGCACTCGAGAGTTTATGTAATCGGTATAGTAGGATGGTACCTCTGAGTTAGAGCTCCTGCGGCCTCCCTCCATTCTTGTCAATTTTGTTGTCCAACCATCTTTTTGAATCTGTGTTTCTGTGCCATCCAATGTATGCGATCAACAGTAATGTACAGTACAGTATATCCCATCCTAGGAATGTGGTTCCCATCTTCCTTTGGGGTTTTCTTTTAAGGGGGCTCTTTCTGTTGTTAGGGGTGGGGTGGTGTTGTTACCTAGTTAAAGTGTAAAGTGCTTTTTTTCTATCACTAATATGTTTTTTCTCTTCTTGCTTAGCAGTCTGCTATGTACAGTATATTTTGGTCAATCAAGACATTATTCCTCTTTGACAGTGTGTTCAGCCTCTAATGGTCATAACTACAGTAACTAACTGAGGAGACTAGCATACAGTATATTAAAACTTATCTTAGTTCACAAAATTGCTTCGGTTTTGCATGTCCCTCCAGTATTTGATAGATTTTGTTAGCATTCTTGCAGGTATGAATGCTGTCATGAATTATATACTTAACAGGTCAAAGTCAGTTTTCTGTGATAAACTACCTACAGTAGGTGTGCCCAAGTATTTATACAGTTACCATACCAATTTTTGCAGGTTTCGTCTAACTGAAACATCTTCCCATGGTCAAGAACTTCATTAAAGACAATTCTACTATATGTACTTGGCTTGCAACTGCATAAATATTGACTAGAGGAAATTACTGAATTGGAAAGCACATTGGCTCCGATAGTACATGTTCAATACCTCACCTTTTATGAAGCTTCTGTATTTGACGTCCACTTTGTTAGAAGAAAATCATCATACCCAGTTTCTTGTATGCAGAATTGTAACTTAAATGACAATTGACCAAGATATTTGCTAGCTTTGAGACTCCACAGCAGTGAATATTTTCATTTTGCTTTTAAACTGACACTTGAGGTATTCCTTTCAGGTCCTGTGAAAACTTAATAACAATTGTATATTTACAGTATTATATTCATGTTATATATTTTTTCTGGTATAGTATATATTATGCATGAATAATATTACAAATAATATGAATAACAGAGTTATATACTGTATATACTGTATGACTTGCAAAATGATCAGGGAAATTGTCCGAAGCATCTACAGTACAATGCCTTCTTTACCTGGTCTTTCTCTTGTAGATGCAGCTATATTAAAATTTTCTATATCCCTATTGGGTAAAGTAGACAATTTAGGACATGGAAAATGTTAAATCAACCACCTTTCACGGCTTTCTTCACAAATTTTATCAGACCTTTTGGCCACATTTAGGACAAGTTTTGCTTGAAATGTCATACAGTACTGCCATTGAGAAAGGGAAGTTAATATTGCCATTCCATCCCTGTTACTTAAAAAAGATCCTTTGCTTTGTGCAAGATATCGTCCCATCTCTCCATCTTACTCTGACATCAAGATGTATGGTAAGGTGCTATTATACTAGATGTATGTCCAAATTAGTACATCTTGGTTAAAGAGGCTTTATTAAAGGGCATCTCATATCAGCATCTCCTGTGGACTCACCCTGTTCCATTCTGCTACTGGCTTTGAGAATATCTGTGGTCAGTTCTACATGTGTTTATGTTATCTTTTCCTTAAATGCGGTTAATTTTTATCTCTCCAGCAGTATTCAGCTTTGTTATAACTTGTTTATAGCCGCTTACTCAGTCTTTCCATCTGTCTATGATTTTCATCTCTGCCTCTGCCTCCTTAACTGCTGAGCATTGTTGATGAATTCAGTGCACTAAGTACAAAATCTCTAGGTCCAAAACAGCATTTTTCAGAATCGACCTTGAGTATTCTGTTCCTGCCTTTGCAATAAACTGTGTAAATTCAGCCTTCAGGACTTTGATGGAAGCCTTGGGATTTCATTTAAGAATAAAGTGGTTCACAAAGTAAACAACACTTAAGTCAAATGACAGAAAATACTCGTCCCGAATATAAATTGAAATCAAATCACCACGTGTACAGTTGAACACTTTGAGACCAGATTAAATTTCAGATCTTTCCTTAAATAGAATGACCTTAACTTTAAAATTAAGCAATATAAAAACTCCAGGCTGAATGTTGGTGTTCAATAAAAAAATGTTCATTAAACTCATAATTCTGATGCTTGGGTTAACGGTGTTTTGTATTATTTGGCAAATGTTGAATTATTTAACCATGTTGTTGTCAAATAGATTGTCTGTATAGTTTTATTTATTAATATGAACTTTTTGAAGATGGTAACATAAAGATTGCATCAAAGCAGTTAACATTTACCATATGTACAAAAAACTTTACATGTCCTTTTTAAAAAAACATTTTTTTTCTGTTATTTTTCTTCGGCATAATTAAACAACAGATCCCAATTTAACACATACAGTATGTAGTGATTTTAATTTCAACCCATTTCAGTGCAGCAACTAGTTCATAAGTGTATTATGGGAGGGTTTTCAGGTGGGAGTCCAAAATAAACACTGGAACCCAGATCAAGGTCCAGACATATACTGACAAGAATACAAATTAGACACAGAGAATTCCAGGCTGACTAGAGTTTTGTTTTATTTCAGCTGCATTGTGCTTAGTTCAAGCACGTTCACTTATAGGAACTTTATTTCTTATACTTTTTATTATTAAGCAAAAGGCCATTACATTGTAGTAAGTTACAGTAACTTATTTAGATTTAAATATCTAAGCAGTAGCTAATGTGATGCTGTCTCATCACTTCATCATTTAATTCTTTTATCCAAAAATGGCCACGACCATGAGATTCAGTGCTTCACTCCCTTCCCAACTCTAAAAGTTCAGTAAATTTGTCTGTCGCTATGATAATCTCTTGTGTTTATTTTACATCCTTGGAAAGAAAAGATTCTACATGAGAAGATAATGAAGAAGACTGTCAGGGTTAAGAGAAGAATTCTGGGAAACGAGAACAATTATGGCTGAATTACTTTTCTGCTCTGGATTACTTTAGAAATTATACACTGTTGCTTCTTACATCTTCTTAGTTTAAAAAAAAACAAGTTTATTTTGTTTACAAGGATTCAAGGAAAATTGAGAAGCAAGCAGAAGCCATTTTGTTCATTACTCCTCCTAGTTATAAGTACGTTTTTAGTTCAACACATTAAAACATTTATCATACGCCTGGGAAATCTGTATGCACCTTGTGGTTGTCAAAGAGGAAAAGCCAAAGGACAATTAGTGATGTGGTTAATTATTTAACTTAGCTTTGGAACACCTCCATTTTCTGGATTAGAAGCTTATTTCTTGAGAAAATATTTCCTTGGTAATTCTTCTGCAGCTGTGTTTTGATGAACTCAGCTTAGCAAAACATATGTGGGTCTGTTTGTTCTCTTCATGTGCTGTTCCTGTAACAGGATTCATTTACTTTTACCTTTGTATTATGCAGGCATGGGTTCTTGATAAAGATACTGGGTGGATGCTGTTTTTCTTATTCATAACTGTGTTATGCATTGAATGGTTGTTCATCCAGGAAAACAAACACTGTATGTGCCCAAAGCTAGTCTATGAAATAACATGTACACTGGCCATATTAAAGATGTGATTAGTGTGAATCTATATAATGAAACTTCTACACTTTACTGTATGTTACTGATTTACTTGTGTAATTTACGTGTAGTAAGCAGTCTAGTAAATTTATTTTACTACCAGTATCTTTAAAATACCAGACAGATTGTTCGCAATTACAAGAATACTTGCTGTTCTGCAAGAGGGGAAGTGCCTGTTCTGCAAGAATGGTGTACCTGTCATCATTATTGTATGGCACAACCACAGGTATGTTTCATAATTCACAGGAAGGTGGCAATATATAAATTCAGATCCAGACGTTTTGCTCAGAATTGAGTGCAGACAATGGAAATTAATAATTGCAGAGTTGAACTTCCCTTGTTACAACTCAGCCAGATGGCTTAAATAAATATATTTTTCACCAAACACAACCATGGCACTTTGTGCTTGCCTGAGAACAGCAGAATAGTACCTTTGAAATATCTGTACAGTAGTCCAATCCTTCTCCAGGGATTCTTGGGAAACACCATTACAGTGCTGAACAATGCACTGTCTTTATATTACCATTTGATGGCAGTGTCTACTAACAAAGCAGTGCATTCAACAGAGTGTTACCGGCAGTCAGTTGCTTCTTAAGAAGAAAAATCATTTGAGATAGAAGGGTAAAAATCTGTGTTGACTTTGAAGAAATCAGACTTTTGACCTCTTAAACCTAGCACATTTTGGAGACCTAAGTTAGTACATTTAATTTTACAAAGTTTGCACAACAAAGAAATGCTTGAGTCGCTTATAAAATCATGTCTTCCACTTACTGCTTTCTTGGTAAGTCTAGGTTGACTTGAACGTGTTTCACACATAGGTGTTGAAAATAAAAGCAATAGGCCATCGTGCAATTCATGTCTACGTTTTTCAAAGACATGAGTCTTAAAGCAGGTCTCTCTCTGTCTGTGACAGCCGGAGCTGACAGTAGAGAACTTGCCGGCTTACCTGGAGCTGGGAAAGCCTCTGCTGATGCTGTTTGTGGAGGAAGAAGATGGAAAGAGTGAAGGCATTCGACGGGAGCTGCAGAGCCTGCTGGGTAAAGGGCAGCTGGACTCCTACCTTCCCTGCTGGATACATTTGTAAGTGTCTGTCCAGCCACACAGGTTTGTGTTTCTGTACTTGTGTGAGGGCCCTCCCACTGCCTCTCTTTTTATTTGTATTTTTAATTCTGCACTGTGCCAAAATAAAGTCCATCATTGGGTGATCTGTAGCAGACCTGAAACAATTAGTATTGTCACTTTCAGCTTCTAAAGAAGATGGCATTTGATTAATAAGAAAAGTAATTTCACTTTGTGTGGACTGTCTCCCTGGTCCTTTTTTTTCTGAAACGTTTTTTAATTTCATTTTTTCTGGAGCTGCAATTTTTGTGACAACATCTTCTCATCTCCTGTCCTTAGAAATATTGTAATACCTGCACACACACACACACACTTAATCAACTTTAAAGACTCAATTTAAGTATTTTATGTTTTGTTATAATTGATAACATTTCCACCTCAGAATGTTATCAGTGCTCTGGTAGACTGTTCATCCTCCCCTTCCTCTGTTTCTTCCCTTCAATTCCATATATCTAATGATCAAACTCCAGAAACCTTTAAATGGAGCTTGGCATGTACTTAGTAAAAATTAGATTGTGTAGCTGTCTCATTACTCTGAAGAGGAAGTGGCTCTTCTAAATGTACCTTTTGCTGATGCTGTGGTTGGAGTATTAAAGAAGTCTGATCTCTGGAATGAGTCATTGCGTGTTCTTGATAATTTTCAGAGATAATCAGTAATGCACTTTTACTTTTGTTTGTGGAACACCAATACATCATTTTCAGTGACATTTTCTTTCTAAATTTAACTTTTAAATTCCATATAGCTACTGTAGATCTCTCTGCCTCATAGAGAATGCCTTATGCACACTATTGTGCCAGAAGCATTTCAAGTTCTGTTCAATTTTTAGTATTTAAATGTAGGAAACTTTATAAATTTTTCACGTCTACTTTGCCTCCTATGACATGGATTAGCGACCTTTCAACATTGCTTTGTAATGATTTGGTGGTCAGAGACAATTAGTAATTGGGACAGTAAATTCATAGAAGACCTTATGGCTACTAGGAATTAATAAGTACAGTGTGTACACACAGGAAATCAAAAAATGCAAAACACAATGTTATTAATACAACAAATTAATTTGTATTTGTAACGAATTACAAACCAATTTAAGAGTATGGATCAATGGATGATCAGTCATTATAATTAGGGATTGATCATCCATTTGATATGGATAGTGAAGAGCTATAAAAAAAGAATTAATATACATTGACTATAATACTCGGATTAGCATAGTTTAGCATTATCTATAACATTATGTATTACTATAATACTCGGGTTAGCATTATCATAAATAATTAGGCTCATACATACACCAATATTTCTAAAACTCAAAAGATAAATATCCACTACTCATCTGAATTGAGGATGTTTGCCCAGTCTGATCAGGTTGTAAAAGTCCCCAAAGTTGAGACTTTATTGTGGAAACAGTTACAAAGTTCGCTCTGAGTATTTTGAATCTGCTGCACTGAATATTTGTTGATGTTCAGTTGTTTTTTTCATCTTGATATTATTTAGTTGTCTCTTCCTGGCAGTTACAGTACCTTCAGCCGGTGTGTTGCAGCTGTGGTTCAGACAGTGGAGATTGAAGTCAAGGGATTAGTTCGCTGTCAAGTTGCCAGGGTCCCAGAGACCATCGCAAACAGCTGTGTGACTTTTGAGTTGATTCCCGATTAGTAATTGGTCATGACATCTTTGGATTTCGTGGGCGTCCCTACATGGCATGTTCCTCTTTGGTGGGTCACTCAGGCCCTGTCAGTAATTCATGACTTCTAACCTTCTCTGGGTTCTAATTCCAGATGTGTCTTCCTTTTGGAGCTGAATTTAGGCTCTTAACTGGAGGTGTTAGGATAGGTCAAATTTATAGTGGCCTGGTTTGGTGTTAAAGAACTCTTTTCTGGGAAATCCTGCTAATCAAGGTCCCATCTCAGAGACATTTCCAAGAGGTTGACTCAAAGGAGTTGAACAGTTCCAGGAATTTGTTTTCAGTTCCTGGCCAGAAATAATTATCAATCATTGTTAATCATTTTAAACACTTAGTTCTTAGCATAGAAGAGCTACTGCACTCTATAATTTCTGAAATTTGTTTATTCCAGGGTTATATACTGACTAACCTTCTAAAAGAAAACATATTCCCCATGAGAAAGTTTTCCTCATCCTGTAAAATTAGTCTGGGTTTCTGAAAAACAGTTCCATGGAAATAGCACTTGATACATTCTTTTCTTTTGCCAGTGAAAAAACATTTTAGACTTTTTAAATAATTTCATATCAAGTGGCCAATTTCAGAATAGTAATTTATTTATTCAATTATTTAATTTTAGTATTGCTCATTTAAATTAATGTGGAGGAAAAAAATCACCCAGGTATTTGAAAATGTCTGATTTTGCGTATAAGTTTTACATTATTTGTAAATTATATGTTATATGTTATATGTTATATGTTATATGTTATATGTTATATGTTATATGTTATATGTTATATGTTATATGTAAATTATATGTGGTGAATTAAATTACTTTCCATTGACATGTTAAGCTTACTAGAGCTTCCCCCTACAGTGCATAGGTTGAAAATAACCTTTGTCTTAATATTGTGATATTCTTTCATTTGGATTTTCAGAATAATTGTATACAAGTCTTTAGGAGTCATTTTATGTAAAGACAGAAATTCTGGAAACTCACCAAAACCTCACACTATGGCATGACCACAATTGTTGACAAGTCAGTCCTATTGGCTTTTTTATAAAGTGGGTGATGAAAGACTGGATGAAACCTGATCTCTGCTGTGGCACGTCTGTAGACTGATCAATCAGTATTGTTGCTGTTTCACATAGGCATATTGTGCCTGTGTTGGTTCTGTGTAGTGGCACCAGGTCATTGGGGTTTGCCTGTGCTATTGCAATGCCCTGGTTCTGAGCAAGTTGACGCCCGTCTCTGATGATCTCTTTCCTGTGTTTTAGGGGCCGAACGCCAGCTGGGAATGCTATCCTAGAGTCATATCTGGGCTCTGTCCCGCTGCTCCCGGTCTTGCTACTGTCAGAGCTGGGCTCTGGTGGTGAGGTGTTTGAGTTTCCCCCTGGAAAGCCCATGTTGGCCGACTCTATTCTACATTGGCTCAGCAGAGTGAAGAGAAAAGAAGAGCAGCCTGCAGGTAAGAAAACACGATTTTCAAGTGCAACTCTAGGGAAGGAAGGACAACTATGGTCCAGGGACGCTTTGGTTTTGTTGTAGTTGTGATCTTAAATCCTTAATCAAACTGTTTCTCTTAATTCACCTGAGGTCGGTCCAGAGATCAGTTTCACTTGCATTTTGAATAGTACATGTAAAGCCTGCAGTTCTCTGGATGCCGGAGACAAAAGTTACCCATTCCTGATCAAGGATTTCTTGGACTGGGTAGCAATAACAAGAGCCAGATTCCAGCACAATTAGTTCTGTTTCATCAGAATATGAAACAGTGCCCTGGGGCACAGGTGTTGTTACTGAGTAATTGCTTCTGGTGGTGAATGATCCCTTGAGAATGTTTTATTCTTTATAAGTTGCTAACTCGGTGAGTCTTTGGGACAATTAAATGTTAATCCCATGTTGAAAAGTATGGAAGAGTAACAGTGTTTCAGCTGTTGAATCTGTATTCGCAACACGTATGGTCACTTGTATTGTTAAGCGCCTCAGGGCAACCTTGTTGTAAAAGGCACTATATAAAAATAAATTTCATTGAATCTTCTTCAGGTGTGAGGATGAGAGACTAAGGTAGGAGAAATGTAAAACACAAGAACATAGGACAGAGTAGGTGAGAATGGGCACACAGGTAAGACTGTCCAAATGGAGAAAAAGATTTAAAATGAAATAGGCTGTCAGCAGGAAAAGTAGGAAGCTGTGGTTCATGTTAAAGTAAATGTTGGCTTCTGAGTTTTCTAGAGTTTGAGGCTTGAAATCTCTGTAAAAGAACGCAGACCGATCATCTGCTTAGAGGGATCTTTTATTCTCACTGCTCTGACGTGTTCTCTGAAATGATCAACCAGGCATGTACTGTAAGTGACAGGGCACTTTCAGCAAGAGATGCAGTAAATGAGGTTACTCCATATACATGATATTCTCTAGATATCTTTAAAATAGCCACAGGGGCCCTGTATAATGCATGGCACTGGATACATACTGTGTTTACAGGTGATTTTATAGGAAAAGGTGCCTGGTGTGCATGGTACTGTATCTGTGTGTTATGGGAACTATGAACAACAAGGTTGCACAGATTGGGTGGTCATCAGTATGATATGATGGGAGGGAGGTGTCTGGGGAAAACCATTCCAGTTGGGAGGTCCTCCTGTAAAATGAAGACGTTACCTCTGATGATCCTGGGAATGTCTACATGGTGATTCTTTGTCAGTTAAAGTACATGAAGAAGCATTGTTCTATGAAATAGATCTTGCATTTCATACTGATGTTGTGCACAAAATGAATCATAAACTTTGGTTAATAAAGTACAGAGCTGCTCTACAGTGCAGTTTAAATAGAACCAGGACTTCATCAAATGTTTAGAAATTCAGGCTCCTTCAAGGAGAACCTTATTATGACAAATTGGAAAAGTAGCTCCACAGAAAGTTAATTTCAATGTGATTAAATGTTTTTGGCTAGTTTGAATGCATTCCTCTAAGGGAGAAAAATAGGTTTGTGTGGGAAACTGAACAGACTTCCAAAAATTGATGAAAAACTGAAATGTTCTGATAAACCTTTATCAGAAACACGTTTTCCTAAAAGAATTTGAGGTAGTCAGTTTTGGATTCCCACTACCCTTTGTGTAAAGAAAAATGCATTTTTAATACATTTCCACTGTGGATTTTGTCGATGCCTTCGTGGATTTCGAATACTTGAAGGAGCCCTCACAAATAGAAAAGCCAATGACTGAAAAGATTTGGTTCTTGTATCCCATTAGGGACTAGTAGGACATTCCTTCAGGAATATATACTGTATGTGGCTGCTCTTCTCTGGACTGATTCCAGAACAGTTATATCTGTTTCTGCGTCATGGTGTATCATGGCATTGACTGTTTCATCCAGTTGATAGAATCCATATGTTGTACACATTGTTTGTATGTTTTTTTTACCTATTACAGAGACGTTTCATAAAGGCAGTTCCTGCATGTTACAAAATATGGTACTGTATGCCAGGAACAGGAAGTTCAAAACATATGCAACAGAAAACGTTCTGCCTCCCCCATTGCTGTTTGCTCAGGGGTGTAATATAATAGTTTAAACAAATATTGCATGGGTCTTCTGAAATGTTTTCTTATATCTTGGCAACTCTTTCTGATCTTATTGATCATCTGTAACTGCAAGAACATTGACAATATTGATAATCACTGTTTCTTTGATATAATCAGGATAACCACAGGGTGTTAATCATTGTTTATTTTGTTAAGCTCTTCAACCCTACTTTCTTTGGGTTTTATTTTGAAGTAAAATTGAAGAAATTATATGTGTATGCATGTTACTCATTAATAAAAGTATTAAAAACTAGGAACTGCTTACATGTAGAATATTAAACATGGTGATGAGTCCTTTTTTCTCTACAAATTTGAAATTCAAGCAATTGAATTTGCATGGTCTGAATACAAGATGAATACAATCTTACAAAGCTGTATGTGAAATCTGCAGTTCCTCTGACAAAACAAACATGTACTGTGTTTACAAATTTACACATGTTCCACATGGATGATGTCACGTTGTGGAAATTATTATGTTATTCGAAAAACTTAAAAGATCATATCAGTCTTGGTTTTAAGAAAGCAGAAGAGAAGCCAAGTGTGTGCATTTATGTAATTTGGGCATATTTTTCTGCAAGGATTGCAGAAGTTGTTTACTCTTCTCATTCAACAGTTTGTCTGCTTTATGCCAAGATTGGCTTGATAAATTCTAATTCTGTAGCTATTTAAGACAATTTAGGATCATGAAGAAGAAAACTCTTTCTGCTTCAGAACCTTGTCCTTAAATCTTGTGCATGTTTACTCTTTTTCAGGTTTTTACTCTTTTTGCACTGAAGCAAAACATTTCTGACACACCCAGGTGGTGTAAGACATATAAGACATTTAAGAATTACAGATGTAGCCATTCAAAATGCGTGGTAAAACCCCATACCGCGGGTTTTGAGCTACAGGCCGCCACAGTATGTGATAAACTGGCCAAAGATGATTCACAGGTGGCACTTGGGGTGGATTATTTGTTAGTGAAACAATTGCTTCATTTAATCTCTCTACTGTGCATGTTTAAATCTGTTTAATATGGAATATTAATATGGATTTTTGTAATTAAAGGGAAATTTTAGTACCTGAGCATAAAAATAACAGGAGCATAACGTCTCTGAATGTCATATCATCATAAACAGTATTAATTTTGGAATATAAATATATTATACTTACAGTATATGGCTGGAAGTGATAGTTTAAATAAAAAGTACACAACAGTATTCCACTTTCTTCATAAACATTTTTTTTATGAGCTCGTTCTGACTATATTAAGTTTATATAGTTTGTAAAAAGCTATAATGTTTTAACCTTTTGTATGAATACTTGCTTTCATTATTTCAGTAAAAAAACGTGTACATTTTAGAATCCGCTTAATAGGGAATATTATATGGAATCACGTAACTAAAGAAATTAATAACGATATTAATTTAAGGGACTAAATATATTTATATATACCATAGTCCACTTTCTTTGTATACATGTTTTATTTTTTCTTTCGAAACATTTTAAGCTTTTCGTTTCCAAGCCACCCCTTGGTGCAGTGTGT
Source organism: Lepisosteus platostomus (assembly GCF_059453375.1). Classification (NCBI taxonomy): domain Eukaryota; kingdom Metazoa; phylum Chordata; class Actinopteri; order Semionotiformes; family Lepisosteidae; genus Lepisosteus; species Lepisosteus platostomus. The sequence continues at coordinate 13,229,787 of NC_142620.1, read as the reverse complement.
TTGGTGGATAATAATAATAATAATAATTGCTTACACTTATATAGCGCTTTTTCTGGACACTCCACTCAAAGCGCTTTACAGGTAATGGGGACTCCCCTCCACCACCACCAATGTGCAGCATCCACCTGGATGATGCGACGGCAGCCATAGTGCGCCAGAACGCTCACCACACATCAGCTATCAGTGGGGAGGAGAGCAGAGTAATGAAGCCAATTCACAGAGGGGGATTGTTAGGAGGCCATGATTGATAACAGCCGATGGGGAAATTTGGCCAGGATGCCGGGGTTACACCCCTACTCTTTTCGAGAAACACCCTGGGATTTTTAATGACCACAGAGAGTCAGGACCTCGGTTTTACGTCTCATCCGAAGGACGGCGCCTGTTTACAGTATAGTGTCCCCGTCACTACACTGGGGCATTAGGACCCACATGAGCCGCAGGGTGAGCGCCCCCTGCTGGCCCCCCTAACGCCTCTTCCAGCAGCAACCTTAGTTTTTCCCAGGAGGTCTCCCATCCAGGTACTGACCAGGCTCACACCTGCTTAGCTTCAGTGGGTTGCCAGTTGTGAGTTGCAGGGTGATATGGGTGATAGGTCTCCATCTAGTAGATCTGAGTTCCATTCCAGCTTTTTCTACTAACAAAGACTCCTTTTTAAAAAATAAAATAGTAAATATTATTTACACTATATTAACAATATTTTTTTATATATCACAACGTATTCAATGTTAAATTATATTAATAATTAAATAAAAACATTAATACTGTCAACAGTGGGAGTGAAAACCAGTTCAACCTGTTTAATTAAATTCAATTCAAAATACTTTATTCAGTGGGGCAATTTAACACAAGTCTTTACAACAAGCCTTAAAACAAAATCGTATATATTTTAATTATAATCGAGAACAACAAAGTGGTATTTAGAAGACAACTGGAACTACTGTATAATAGTGTATCTGATCATTATTAAAATTATTAATTTATTAATAGTAAATAATAATTTAAAGTTCTTGTATCTTTTTCAGAGAGATTTGTTTTCTACAGTTTTCATAACCTTCACTTTCTTAATTAAACGCCTATTTTTGAGACACGATATTCCAGATGTCAATAACTTTGCAAAAAATTACATAACTTTTTTTTACAATAACAGCAAGAGGTGTTCTTAATACATATTCTTAGAAAATGATCAAACTTTATAGTTTTTTATTGTGTACAGTACATAAACTTTATAATGTTAGAACAAGCACGTTAAAACCATAACCCACTGTAAGTTACCAAGTTAGACTTTGGTGCACAAAATATTTATGAAGAAGGTGGAATACTGCTGTGTACTTTTTCATACCGAGGTACCACTACCATATACTGTGCTTATATTAGGTACTGTATGTATTATGTTATACTACTGTTTTAATTTCCCAATACCAAAATTTACCTTTGGATTTTCTCTATGTGGATGTACACCTGAAGGAGGCACATGACATTCACAAGCTACAGTATAATAATAAACTTTTTTATAAATCCAACTGAGCAATCTTGCTTTAATGAAATCTACCTACTTTTTAATGAGTTCAATATTTAACATGCTGTAATACATAGTTTAAAATTAATAAAAGTCTAAACAGTATACAACTTTAATTCTATATTTGGAAAAAGATTGTCCCTCAGAAATTACCCGAGATTCGAAACACATTCGGGACAGCCCAAATGCTCTACATGCCATGTTACACTTCCAGTGCTCCTCCTGGCAGTTTTACAAAGTAGTGCAGCCCCACAACCGAGTAATTAAAAAAAACTGCAGTGTCCTACAGCCACTGAACTGCAAACTACTGTGAAATCCACTGTGCATTCTGAATGGCTGGATCTGTACATATTGTACTGTTTGTGAAGACACAAATTACCAGTAAGAAGGGGCTCAGTGGACATGTACAGTAGCTGCTTGGAACCTTGAAATTTTGCAACAACACAAAAATGAATGAAAAAGGGAACAGGTATGATACCATACTAGAAAGCACTGATCTTAACAGATGAGTTCTATTTTGAGCCTTTGGCATTTATCAGTGGCTGATTGTTCAAAGGTAAACTGGCAAGGAATGACATGCCAGCAGTCCCAGGATGCTGATGGAAAGAATGTTAAGAGGCTGTTGGGAAAATCTGGAGAGATTTCATGGCCTTCAAGAAATTCCTAATAAGCACATCTTCAAAGCCACCCATGCTGTAAAAGGTAAATCTGAAAATTAAAACAACTTGGGTGAATTTTGGAAGGTATTGCAGGATACTTTCAAGAACATCCCAGAGTACTTCTGGAAAGCTTTATGGAAGCCTGAAAGTGTTGTGTCATACAAATGACAGAGTTCAGGTGTCTGTGAAGCAGAAGTCTCTTTATTTCATATGCATATGGAAGTCCGGCTTGCAACCACCAGACTTAAAAATAAGTAGCTGAAGATGGTCCTTTATACCTTAAAACAAACTAGTTACTATGACACATTCTAAACAAATGATAAGACAGCAACACATGCCAATTAATTATATCTAAGTTGCAGACTAGACAACAGTTAGTTCTTTTCATGTTCTGGGCGTACAGCCAGCTTACCAAATACATGCCCTTTATCTTACTGACCAAGGACAGGCAGCATCTTTATATATTTGGGCACAAAGCTAACTTCAAGCCACTGGACTGCATAGTTTGCAAAAATACAAAAACAAGAAATTATATTATTATCTCACTTCCCAGGTGTCTTTCTTATTTCTTCAAAAGCAAGGTTAGGTAAATATTTGTCAATATGCCAAATATTAATGATCTAATCAGTACATTTTGAAAACATCAAGAGTACTTAAAGCATGAAAGATACTAGCCAGATAGAAAAAGATATCTGGATAGGTAATTGCTTGCCATGCAGGCAACCTGTAGATTTATTCAACGATTTAGCCTTTTCAAAGAGTATAAAACTAAAGTTGCACGTTTTCAATTTAAAGCTGTAGGGTCTTTTGTGTAAAATCAAGATGATTTTGACTACCATTAAGGGGCTAAATTGCAGGCTTAAATGTCACAGAGCTGATAAGAAGACGGTTTTAGAGGGACAGTGTGATTTCATTTTAGCAGCTGTAGAGATAAAGCAGTGCTGTTTCATTGACTGGCCCAGAAGGTATAATAAATTGAATAAGAAAGATATAAAAAAAAAAACGAAAATGTTTTATAAAAGGACTAAAAAGGAACAGCACTCATTTATTGAAAAGGAGTTTAATGAACATTAAACCTTAGTAAAAAAGGGTATCAGAAAGGCCAAGTTAAAGATAGAAATACTGCAATCTAGAAATTGTATGCACTAAAATAATAATAAATAAAATAATAACATTTTATTACAACAACAAAATAACCATAAAGGATTAAGTAAAATCTCCTAGTCTAACTTTTAGACAATGGAACATAACTGGTTGATGTAATACATGTGTACTCCACTGAGGTGTCCACTACGAATGAAATCAATAACGTGCCACAGGTTGAATAAACACAAAGTTTTATATTAAATACCATTACCATCTCAGAGGCAAAAGTGTTACAGGTGCTAGAAGCACTTAAACCTGGGCCTGATGATATTCTGTAATTGTACTTGGGGAAATTAGATATTATTCAAAGACCATTAAGTCTTCCAGCAGTCACTCAAGACAGGGGTAGTTTATTTAGATTTTAGAGGGCATTTGATCAAATTAAATTCTCAAGTAAAATACTAATTCTCAAGTTACAGACAATAAGCATGAAGCGCCTGTATGTCTTTGGTTTCAGAACTGATAGATTTGTGTGTATGCTGTCTATAGAAATTATCTATTTGGATAGCAAAGAAAGAGTACAAATGTAGAAGAAAGAAGAGGCCCTATCTTGTTTGTAATATTTCTTGTTTTCTGTTTGAGCTTGATAATGATATTAATGTTTCCCTTGGCTACACAGGATATGGCTACTGCTGTTCTTGCATCATATCGTGATTGTTGCTGGGAGGTTAGCTAGTCATGTTGTTTTAAACTGCATCCAAGGGTTAAGGTATCAATGAAATGTTAATTGTCTAGATGTGTATTAATAAGGCATGGAATAAGAAGCCGGGGGCTAAATATTGATTGATACATTTTTCTTTTGGACATTATCGATAACCAGGCCCATGCAAGAATTTATTTTCCCCTTCACAATTTGCAGTTTAACTGGGCACAGAGCTTCCTCCACTATCCTCACCCTACTTCGGTTGAGATGTAAAACCGAGGTCCTGACTCTCTGTGGTCATTAAAAATCCCGTTTCTCGAAAAGAGTAGGGGTGTAACCCCGGCGCCCTGGCCAAATTTCCCATTGGCCCTTACCAATCATGGCCTCCTAATAATCCCCCTCTATGAATTGGCTACATCACTCTGCTCTCCTCCCCACTGATAGCTGATGTGTGATGAGCGTTCTGGCGCACTATGGCTGCCGTCGCATCATCCAGGTGGATGCTGCACATTGGTGGTGGTGGAGGGGAGTCCCCATTAGCTGTAAAGAGCTTTGAGTGGAGTGTCCAGAAACGCGCTATATATGTGTAAGCAATTATTATTATTATTATTATTATTATTATTATTATTACTTCCACCCTGCTAACTCTGCATTTGACTCAAGAAGCATCTTGACCCACAAAAAATCATCTTCAAATAAAAATACAAAATGTTTAAAATGAGGTTAATGTGCACATTTTCAGACTCATATCAACAGACATAAGGCCAAAGATACGCCAGTCAAGCATGGTTTTTATTGGTTTTTTACTTGATTGCTTCTTATCTTATTAGTCTTTTATTGCATGTTCCACCTCTGTGCCATTCAATAATGGCACACATTCCGTAGGTTGCCAACCCTTGTATATGGATATGTGTATACAGTAGTCATAAGTAACCCTTCTTTTTATGATAACTTAAAGCCAGTGCATTAGTACTTTAATTTAAATAACATTGATCAACTAAAAGAAACAACTATAATAGTCATCACAAACGTATAGTTAAAATAAAGAACATGAATACCTCCTCTGCGTCCCAACCTACACTCTCTGCCTCAGTGATTATCATGCGTCAGCATAATAAAACTGTCAGAGAGCCTGTAAAGTCCTCTCCAGCCTGTCATTCCCCACACTTCTAGCACAGAACCTAGTGTGTTCATTAAGGTATGAAAACAATACGACACTCAGATGCGGACGCTGGGTAGTGGGTACTACCAGTGGGCAGTGGGCAGGCAGAGGCAGAGCCTCACTCACAAACTAGATGTGTTTCTCTGTGTTAGTCTGTTGCGTAGCTACAGTACCTGTAATTTCAAAGTTGCAGTTAACAACCTTCAGCCCGGTTTCATGCTCTTCTTTCATCCAAGACCCTGTCAATCTGACCAAATTGCAAATAAGCGAATTGGTGAATGTTAAATTTGTAGATGTAGAGATCCTGTTGTATTTTATTTTCTTCAAAAGCTTGTGGCTATTTAATTATTAAGTGTACATTACACTACACTAAATTGACCCTGTTTGTGTTATGGAATTGTAATTTTATGTTACAATTCTCTGTTTTATTAAAAATATATCAAATGTAGCAGAGTTAAAGAAATTGGTTGTATGTAAAATGGAACGAAAACAAAACACGAGGTTTATTTGCGGAGAAGTAGAAAGCTTTAATTTACAGACTTACTCTGGCCGCAGAAACAAGTTTATGTATCTCTGGAAGTTGGTACAATAACTTGTACCTGGATCCCAAAGTGCTTACGTGGGCGATTTCAGTCATGATCAGGATTAGATTGAGTGGATGATGAGACAAAAGAACTTGAAGTGAATTAAATAAACCTTTTATAAATTTGTAAAAAACAATGTAGAGATTGTCTAGCTTTGATAACCCAAGAATAACGGAGAAAGTAAACTTTAAACAGTCCACATGATCTTGCTGGCCCTGTGAGATACATCTCTTTGCCATTTGGCGGTGTTGGAGTCCGTTGATTCAAGAGCTATGGTGATCACAGATACCCTGATCACAGAATTGTATTATTCTTGTAATAATGTACATGAGAACAAGAACAGCTGTTAACTAGAGGGGGGCATTTAGTCCATCTAACTCATTTGGTGTTTCCGTAACTAATTAATCCAAGGATTTAGAAGAAGCCAGTGTAACAGCTTGGTATGCTGCAGGGCCTGGATGAGACAGGCCTGGTCAGCTCATGACAGTGTGCAGTCCTCCCCTGTTTTGTTTATCTGCTGTGGCAGCAAACAGAAAGCGATTTCCTGAGAAGCAACCCCCCCTCCCCTTCATTAGGGGATGAGCCAAGAAGCAGCTGCACGGGTGAAGATGAAGCGGAGGAGGAGATGTGAAAACGAAGTGTGATTTTTATATGTAGGTAGGTGGAGGTGAGATTAGGCTTTGACTTCCTCCTGAACTTTTGTTTTGAGCTCCAGTTTGTAAATAAATCTAATATCCCTTCCTGTTTAGTTTTTGTACTGTGGCATGCTTGAACTGAGAGATGTAAAAGTTCTATAATTGGTTCGTTGGCTGAATACAATTGGTATTGGACGAGCACATCTAAAGATTTCTACACTACACTTCTTGTGAAAAACAAGCAACTACTTTGGCTTTAAAAATGTTTTAGTTTAAGCACTTAACCCAGAAGCAGTAGTTTACACTGAATCTATCTCTTGGCCCAACATGAAAGATGCCTTTTAATCATTTACAGACATGTTAAGAGCACTGGTCCAGTATGTTGAGCCTTCCAATTAAATCACTCACCACGCTAATGAAAGGTGGACAGTTTGGGCCCATTCTGTCTCATCATACTGTCCACAGACCCCCAACTCCAGTCCTTCTCATTCCCTTCTGGGCTCCCTTTCTCCTTCTCTCTTCCGTGCCAGGGAACAATATTCGAATCACAGCAAACAGATCCAGGGAGAGTTTTCAACCCTGCTAACAAGCAGCAATCCATGTATACTCTGCAGTTTCCAGCAAAACACAGAGGGGAGCAATGTTCAGAATGTTGCTGTCATTATAAACATCTGTGTGCTTTCCCTTCATCAGAGTATCCCACAGTACATGTAAGCTTATAATATTTTTTAAATTTCCCCTTGGATTTGCCAGGCTTGTACAAGTGCCTGTACTTTGCTTTGTCATTGTTTCCCAAGGTTTCCAAATTGTGCCTTATTAGACCTCTGGATGTCTTACTAAGCCTTCACTGTGCATCACTATACTTACCTCTTTTTAACTTTTGTACACTGAATTAAGGCTTGGGTTTAGCATGTTTTTAGGTATATATCTTTATTACCAGCACTTTGAAAATGGAGAAGAGGTATGAAAGTGCTCAAATTAAGCTATTAGTATAACTGGGCAGTTAAGAGCTGAGTTGGAATTAAAGGCTCCTGATACAGTGGCCATCAAGGATCAGGACTGGGAATCTGTAATCAACTGAATTAATTACCCATTTAAAGTAATAATGAAAGGGATGTTCATTCCAGAGTTACAAATTCACACCAGTTCTTACACCATAATGAGTTTCCATTAATCGTACTGTAAATGAAGAATCTCTGCCAGAATAAAAATAAGGTAGTCTATATTCATCTTTGTAATTCTTTTTGACAGTTAATAATTATCAGCATTATATTAAATGACAGTTAACTAATCATAAGCAAAGGTCTACTAAACACCAACATCAGGATTCCTGATAAAAGTTAGACATGCACATGTACAAGTGAAAGCATTCTGAATAAGGCCTTGAAATGTAATGGAATAGAATTATTATGAGCATGATAATAAACAAAAAGTTATGAGTATTACAAAAGTATTACTCAGGTTCATCACAACTTAGGAAAATGTGCTTGTTTTTTTATTACATTATAGTTGACCTTGAGAAAAATTACATGTAGGTGATTTCCGTGTTTTTTTCTGACCAGAAAGAAAGTAAACATGTACAGTAAACTATGTTTAAATATTTGTTCCTTGTAAACCACAGACATAACAAGTGGTATGTAATTATGTTTTTTGTATTGCTGAGAAATGTGTTTTACGGTTGGATCAATGCTGATAAATGTGATGTTCCTGTAACTGAAGTTTACCAGTCCAAACAGAGCTCCAGCATTTGCACAGGAATCAGAAAACATCTGGATTTTAATTGCTGAGTATTGTTAGAATAGATGCTGACTACCGTTCCTGTTTATAACCTATCAACAAAAATGAGACAGCGTTTCATTTTTCTTCAGGCTGACCATTTTCTGAAGTTATTAATTTCCATATCAGACACTCCTAAACAGGGACTTTGTGCAGTTTGCTCTAATCCTTTACTGTAAACTGTACTAACAATTACAGGAATTCTATACAAAAGTGGCTTCATCTCTGTCCCTAGCGTGCTGTGGTTATTTCTGTAAATGAGATGTTAAAGATGCTCCTCAGACTTAATGCATTTTGGAAGTGTAACAACTCTGTTGTAAAAAACTTTCTAAAATGTAAGACGTGCATTAGGTTTTTTCTAATTAGGTTGCATTTGTTTTTTTTCTAATTACTGTAAGTGATAAATATTGATGCAGATTTCTCAAATGCAATGAGAGCATGCTTTAACCCGTGACCCTTACATGGAATAAACATTACAGGTCACTCAACACCATTTATAACCAGCTCCATGCATTATTCAGTCTAACGGAGAGTAGGACCTCTTCAATCAATATTCTAAAGCAGTGTAGCTAATTTATTTAGCTCCTGTAACTACGAAACGGCATTCACAGTAATCTTTTCAATGGTGATAACATTTTTTTATTATCTTTTATTTTGACATTAGTAAAATTTAGTAAAACCTTTAAAGAATTCAGAATAATCTGTTTTTGTAGCCCCATCTATTTTTTTTCCACAAAAGGCAATCATGAGGACAAAAGAGCCCATTAAAGAACCCACACAGTTGATCACGTTGAGCTGGATTGTGTTAACATATGGACACCAGTTCTCTGCAGACTCCTAATATGTTCCTTTTCCCAAATACATGGTAGCTGTTATAGTCAGTTCAGCGTCAGCAAAACGTCTGAAACTTCTAAGATGTGATCTATATTCTCCACCTTAAATTTATTATATTAAATATCTCATTTACAGAATTTGAAAGCCAGGTTTTTACTAAACAAGGAAAGCATATATCATTTTTAAAAAGCAAATGTGATGTGGCACATCTAATTACTTAGAAGTCATCAGATCTCTTCATTTTCCCTAGCTTGGTTTCAGAATAATTATCCCACAATAGGAAGTCGTCTCCTGTTCTTAAGTGCCACTATTTTCTTAATTGTTTTTGTGGGATAGATAAAACCAGGTTTTAGTTGTTAATGTGGACTTTAATGCAATGGAATTGATTTAGCTGAATTAGCCATTCTTTTTCTTCAGGCTGTTTGCGTCTCTCTTTTTCAGTCTTGTAAAATTGTATTTTTTCAGATCAGCTTTCCAGGAAAAACATCAACATCAGTATTAATTCTTCCATGTTTCAGAGCCAGTATTTAGAAAAAAGTGGATTATGACATTTTAGTTCGTAGTTTAGAATTGAGGTGAAGACGATCACACCCAGAACTTGAACCTGCAGTTAGCTCCTGTGCTTTTTTTGAGCAGAAAAGACCAGATGATCTGAAACTGAGTCACTTTGCGCAGACTCAGTGACTCCGGAGGCTGCTGGTGGGATCAGAAGTGATACTGTGAAATAAAGTTCACCCCTGTTATTTTAGCGGTTAATGACATTTGTACTTAAAAGACCATTTCTGCAAGATACACCCCCATGTTCATCCTTCAGACCTTGAGTAAGCAGAACTTAAAAGGACTGTTGAGTCAGCAGGCTAATGCCAACCACCCTACTGTTGACTTTTTGAGGTGTATGTGTATTCTGCTTGGCCGACAAGGAAACCGAACGAACGTCTAAGCAGCTACTGCACTGCTCGTTCCCGGAAACTGTGAGATTTGTACAGTAGTGTCAGGCCTCACAGCTGTAGATTCTTATGACAAGATTAGGGGATGGAAAGGACTCGTCAGATGCCAGTCAAAGATAGCTTCCTTTCTCTGGGGTATGTGGGTTTTGCTCTGAAGATGAGCCTTGCCGTGTTTTTTTTTTAAAGCACACGTCAGTTGCACCAATTTTCTGGTGCATGAGTTCGCCAGTCACGCTCACTGTAATGGAGAAACCTCTTAAACAGTTTCTGCAGCTATAAATTGACTTTTTTTATCTTGGAAATCAAGCTCAGATTGTGATCAAAGGTGTCTGCATGCAGAGCCTAACCTAACAAGAGTTCCTCTTTCAAACTTTCATGTTAACTTTGATGTATTGAGAGGGAACTTCAAGATATAGTCGAATTAAAGTTGTCTTACAATTGTTTTTTTTAATTTATTTAAGATGACGTTGTCATGATTCATTTCCTCAACTAGTCCTGTTCTATTTGAAAATGTTTTAGATTATTTTAGGCAGATCTTATAGAAGAAAACTTACAGTATTTATTGTGCAAACACTGATTATGTCTTATTAACAAGTAAGGTGCACGTAGTGTTAATCATCTGCATGTTTTTGCTGTAGTGCAAAATTTTGTCCATAATACTCCATGTTTATCATTATATGTCAGCCAAACATCTGTGTTGGCATCCAAGTACAGTACAAAATTTCAGTATGTAGTATCACCCTTGTGCCACGAGAGGGAACACAAGCACTTATGTTTTACCGTTTTAAACCTGGGTGTATAGTTCAAATATATAGTTAGAATATAAAGAACAATCAGAGATTATAAATAATGATATCAGATTATAAATAAATGCATATTACTCATAATAGCATTTTGTGTCAATTTCAGTTGAGCATAGAATTGGTTAGTTAAGAGACACATTTTAAGTTCAGTAATGATAACTTAAACAGTTACAGTTGCACAGATTCGTAGTCTGTACCGTTGTCAGTGAATATTGTAAAAATAAGTGTTCTGGAAAGTTTGCTACTTTAGCCATCTTATTTTACACAAGAACGGAGTTTTTGAAATTTCAATCACAGAAGAAAAAGTAGGTGAGCTATTGGTTTATGTAAGACGAAGTTCAATGTCCTTTGTCAACATTTGATGTCTTCCAAGACTGTGATTGTTCACATAACATGTTTTTCAGAGGATACCCTTTGGAATTTAAGAAAAACATTGAGGTAGCCATCTTGGTTGATTCAGAAAATTAATTTTAAAAATCTGAATCCGTTTGTTCCAAAGGATGATGTCTGCAGAGTTTGGATCTTATCATCTGCATAATTTCAATCAAAGGTGGTAAGGAAGTAGAAGTTGTAGGTCAAACAAGCATCTTGGTTTGTGCAGGGAAGTCATTTTTACTTGTTTGAATTATATTGTGGGGGTGAAGACATGCTTTCAGGCAAAAACATGTTAAGGTTTGGCTGTTTTGATACATATTTTGCTTTATTTGATAAACAAGTGCCCCTGTTTTCACAAGTGAATTGTGGTGTCCCTAGGATGAGAGCTGCCTCCACTGGAGCTTAATGACTTAAATGAGTTTAATGATTGACTGCATACATTCTGAAAGTGTTACACCTGGGCAAGTCAGTGCTCACAACCCTCAGTCTCCACGGAAACTGAACATATTCGCAAGAGGGGTCAAACACCTCCCAGGGCTGTGCAGCCTCCAAATAATGGGCGCTTATTCCATCAGCTCATAAAAATTAAACTGTACTCTACCATTGATCTGGTGCTCTGTCATTGAGCTACCTTTTAACCTTGGTAGTTCTCACAGCACAATGAGCCCAGTTCTCTGAAGGACAATCAGCCCGAAGTCAGCCCGAGTATTTCTCCGTCTTTAACCTACTCTGTCTGTCAGCGCCCTGTCAGTCCAGCCAAGCACTGGACCAGTAGCAATGAACCTCACCACCTTACAACCCTGCGCAGCGGTCCAGCCTCTCTGTCCTGATCAGCCCTGATAGCTACAGTCTCAGATCAGTCCATCCAATCTCCGCCTGCCTTCACAATTCGATCTGCTTTGGCTGTCTCCGTCTCACTGTCTTTTTCTGAGCCTTCAGGCTTTCTCCACTTGCTTGCTATGTCGTAACAGATGGGAAAAAAACTCTTAACAGTCTCTATCTGCTTTCTGGCTGGAAGCCTTAAAAAAAGACAGTGTTGTAGAACATTCTAGCATTTTTTTCTAATTGTTTCTTAAAGTTTCTTAATTGAAATCTCTTACGTCCATCACTGTGGAGTGGGCACAGGTTACCATCGTAACTGGCCACACCTCCACTCTCCTTTCAGTGTTGGTAGCCACCGATGCCAGAAAGCCTGGTCACCTGTGCATCTGTTTCCTTCACTTCACCGTCAGGTGGGCAGCCAACTTAAGGTCAGGTCATACTGTGCTCAGAGCTCTGTTAGGGCTCTGGCTCTAACTTATGCCTGGCGTACCCCGTATAATCTCTTGAATTCCCCTTGGTGCTTTGGACAGTGTTTTGCTTGACTTTTCCGGCTTTGACCCCCTCCTGCATGACCACAGACTGGAAGAGCGCTGCTCGACAGCATCCCAGCAGCCTCTCCAGTTAGCGCGCATGCAGTACCTCTTTCCCCACTTACTGTGATGTTCGACCAGCTCCTGGGGTACCCTGAAAAAAGCCCCCTGCTCCTGTCCTCAGGAGTGACGGGCTTAACAAACTCTTAATTAAACTAATAATTTGCTGGTTGGAACCTGGTGAAATTGTTTTGGGTTCATCAGCTGCACAGTTTTCAACCAAGTGCATTAAGAAATTTGTGAAGAAAAACATATATGCAATCATGATATAGTTAATTTTTTTTTTTTTACCATTATTAATGCCTGGTCCATACAAGAGCTCTTCTTACCTTGTTGGTTTTGTACCAAATAGTGTCAAATGCTGTTTCTCATTTCCTTGATGTAATTAAATTCAAGGTTTTGTTTTCCTTTAATGAACCCCAACTGTTTTGCTGTAGGCAAACTGCCCAAAAAAGGAAAAGGGGAACTGTAGAGTTCTTTTTAAGTGTTTTTGTCATTAAAACATGACAGGAAATAATTAAAAAGATCTTTTTGTGTTTAAAAATCCATTTCCCCATGGCTGTATTTCCTGGCATTCTGTTAGATTCTGTACAACTTTACATTCTTCCTTCAACCTTAATTTTCTCGTTCACTGAATTTTAGGTCTGCACCAGTATGAATGGACTGATCTTCTGTTGAGTCCATTTGCCTGCTTCTAGTTTAAATGCAGTTTCACATTTTTTATTTAGTTTTACATCACAGTATACACATTTAATAAGTTTAATGCCAAGTCGTTTCCTTGGTTTTGTCTTAAGGTACTTGATTGTATCAGTTTCTCAAAGACCCACATATTTTTTCTGAGTATTTATGCAAAAATGTTTCCCAGCCCTAGCTGATTTAAACTTTCCCTTTAAAGGGAGGATGCGTCTGCCATGTGCTTCCTATACAAATGGCAGCCCTCATTGTGTTCTAAACAAGAAAAGAACTCAATGCCAGTTCACCCTGCCATTCTTCAGGGCCCCAGGGGTTTTTCAGTTTTGTTTTTCTGACGCAACGTTTATATGGAAATGGATGATGGAGTCACTTTTTTATTTCTTCCAGCATATTCTCTAATCATTAGCCTGTTTCATCTTCTTAATTTACTTCAGTATCCATTTTGTTCTGCTGATAGTACACATTCAATCTCAACCCTTTTTCAATTGTCTTTTTCATATTGGCTTAGCAGCCTTTTACTCTGGTTGTGATTCTCAATTCCTCTTAAAAAGAAGGTTAAATACATTTTTCTCCTCCCTCTTTGGAATGACTGAAAGTAAAGCCGTGTCTGAATAATACTGTTGTGTTGCTTGTGAGAACATGATTCATTATTCACTCAAAAAACGTTTTCTTTACAGGACAAAACAAATACTTTTATCCAGTTAAGACAATATTTTCTACAGAATCACATTTATTCTAGGTCTCCCATCGTTGTTATTTTGAAATGGAGCTGCATTGGCTGATTTTTTAAATTACCAGTACTAAATCTGTCTGTGACTCCAGTTTTGTTTTTGGCAAACTGTGGGTCCAGATGTCAGGAACTTTTGTAAGCAAGTTCCCATGATTACCTCTGGAACCAGTACAGAACACGGAAGCAACCTATTGCCTCCTTGTATGTGCCAATGCCTTTACCCTGTTTACTATTATTAGTGCTTTGATTGCAGCTTCTTCTACTTGGATTCTGAAGCACAGGAAATTCTCAGCCTCTGAAAAAGTATAGCCACTTTTAACACTGTTGACAAAATACTATGTTTATTACAAAGTGTATGACTATATATGTATATTTTATATATAACTTTGTTGTTAATAACTTTTCAGCTTAACCCCATTGTTATTTAATAGTATACCTCAATCTCTGTTTTTTGCAAAAGGAGAAATTGACAACATGGTGACTGCAGATGTTGTTAGTTTCATTTAAGCTTCAAATATTTTCTAATATACTGCTAAAAAACATCACTGTACATTTCTGAAATCTGCAGGTTTTCTCTCCACTCTGGATGAGGTCATAACGATGATTGTTGTGTATGGGCTCTAATGGAGAAAAAGTTTTAAATCACCTGTCATCTGTTCTCTGTGGTTCATGGATTTTTGTCTCAATTTAAATCTTGTAATTAAACCCTAGAAAAACAGTGTGTAATTATGAGTTATGGAATTAGGCAAACACATGGCAGATGGCTATTTAATATAGACAAGAGCAGAGTGTAACAAGATGTTATCAGAAATACAAAGAAAAGGAAATTTGTTTGAAGTAGCTACTTCTGAACCTTTGTAATCTTTAAGACAAGGGACTTAATAAAGTATTAAGAATCCTCAAAGACTACCCTGTAGACTTGATCGAATGGAAAATGAAACATAAACCAGAGAAAAGTATGAGGAAGTGCATTTAAAACTCAGAACAGGCCCTTTCACACAAAGGGCAGTAGATGTCTGGAACAGTCTGTCTGGATGTGATACCCTGGCTCTTCTCATTTGTAATTTTCTTATCGCATTTACAGCATGCTCTGGATTCACTGGGCTTGTTTCAGTTTCCTTGAGATGAAATGTCAGAGGTGTGCTGCCTGCTATTGATTTTGGGATTTTTTGGAAGACTCTTTCCTTTTTAACTTCAGTAAATGGAAGTCTTTCAGCACGCCATATATTATCAAAGTTGCTTCTTTTATCTTAAGGATTCTCATTCACCTTGGAGAAGTCTGGTTGTCTCTATGAATGTTAGTTCAGGAATGAATGTGTTTTTCTTTTTCGTGATACTTTGTACGTTTTGATTATCTGATGATAGGACGACCCACAGGTACTGCTTGAGAAATTCGTGGTTTGATGATTCTCATTTGACATTTAGTACAGTGGTTAATACTACCCAAAAGTGTAGTCCACAGAGGTCAGATGTAAAAAGCAGAAGTATATTTGTGTACTGAACCTTATTTGGATATGTTCTTCTATCTACCATTTCATTAGTAATAATAATAATACTAAACTTTATTTTATATAGTGCCTTTAAAGGTGGCTTCTCAAAGCGCTCATTAGCCTTAAACACCTTAGAATTTCACCCATATTCTGTTTTCTTTCAATTGTGAAATGTTACAATGTTGCTGTTAGGCTCTGCTTTAACCCAGATGTTGAAGATTTTGTGTATAAATTGTCACTCAGACAATCCCCAGCACACTGCATGCTGGACAGCCTCCAGTATACCCCAGTGCTCATGGCTAAGTTTGACAACAAGGGCATTCATTGAGGGAAAGAAGAAGGACCAGCAGGCATATTACCCAGCAACTCACAACAGGCAACCCACTAAATCTAAGCAGGTGTGAGTCTGGTCAGCACCTGAATGGGAGAACTCCTGGGAAAAACTAAGGTTACTACTGGAAGAGGTGTTAGAGGGGCAAGTAGGGGGCACTCACCCTGCGGTCTGTGTGGGTCTTAATGCCCCCGTATAGTGACAGGGACACTATACTGTAAAAAGGCGCCCTCCTTTGGATGACACATAAAACCAAGGTCTTGACTCTCTGTAGTCTTTAAAAACCCCAGGTTGTCTTTCAAAAAGAGAAAAGGTGTAACCCCGATGTCCTGGCCAAATTTCCCATTGGCCATTACCAATCATGCCCTCCTAATAATCCCCATCTATGAATTGACTTCAATCACTCTGTTCTCCTCCCCACTGATAGTTGATGTGTGGTGAGCTATCTATGTGCGCACTATGGCTGTCGTCGCATCATCCAGGTGGGGCTACATATTGGTGGTGGTGGAGGGGAGTCCCCATTACCTGTAAAGTGCTTTGAGTGGAGTGTCCAGAAAAGTGCTATATAAATGAAAGGAATTGTTGTTATTCTTATAGTGTTGATATGCAAAACCTTTGTGGTGCTAACCATTGGTAAGGAAAAAGTATTTGAAATGTCTTCATTTCTATTCTACAGGGGTCATAGCAGATGAGAAGTGGGCCCCCCCTGTGCCCTTCTATGACTTTCTGGCGATCATGGACAAGGAGGTGCCAGGTTTTGCAACTCAGAGGACCCCTAAATCAAAGGACATGTTTCAAGAGGTGGAGGAGAAAGATTTGGAGGGCGAAGTGGGACCTTCCCCACCCCAGTCAGGTAGTACAGCGCCACACCCGCACACTGAGCTCTGAACAGCACTACTGCTGTTGGGACAGGAAACTGGGCCATTACACAGACTTGTTAGATTTTATGTGGTTGACAGCCCTTTTGATGCTAGTCTGCTGGCCTGGGTTTTTTTGTGATGTTTGTCCAACAAGCTCAGGCACATTGTTTGTCAGAGAATGATGTGTTCTTTTCCAACTATGCTGTATGAAAAAAATATTTTCGAAGTCATAGAACATAAAAATGCCCTTGGAAATCTGCATTGCGTTAAAAAGTTTAAAGTGTATATTCTTCGGGCTTTGTCAAGAATTATGGAACTGTGACATAAATGCTGACATCTCTCAGTACCCTAACAAACCAAACATTCCCATTTTTAAATCCAAAAATTATGATAGAGTTTGAAACTGGAATGTTGCTTTCTTTGAATGAGTGTATACACAACACCTGAGCACAAAACCAATTTTGTATTTCTCACTACCACTGTAAATTCTGTGTATGCTGCTGTATTTGCTCATGTGAGTATATTTTTGCACAGCTAAAATGGATTTGGTGAAGTATGCCAATATCTTGGAATAGTGGGTTCTACTTGTGTTATTTATGACAATTTTATATACATAATAATATTTAAAAGTACCAGTTGATGAAAGTATTTTGCATGTTCTTATAAAATGTTGTCATTTTTGCCCATGTATTTCAATTGGGTTATTGTTAATTGCAAAAGGTTAAACTCTTATTTGTTATGCCCAGGTAACCAGAGATCAAACATCTCTTGTGGCTGTTCAGACTTGCTTGGGCCGTCTATCTCAACCACATTCCTCCATTATATAATGTACAGTATATGCATTATATATATGGAGGATATATATAATCAGTGCTCTGCCACTGATCCGGAGCTCTGTCATTGAGCTTTCTTTTGACCTGGGTACTGCTCTTAGCATTACTAACCTGTGTGTCAGAAAGACACTTAGGCAAAGCAGGTTCGGGAGAGATGGGGAATCTTTCAGGCAGGATTCAGACTATCTGCACCCTGTTGTTTTTGCCGAGCACCGGATCAGTGGCAAGTTTTTAAACTTCCAGTCTGTAATCCTACAAGGCTGCGCAGCCACGCTGGCTGGATCTGCCCTGAGAGCTGACTACTGCCTTCTTTCAAGGATCAGTTCCATCTGCAGCCGGTACCTGGCCAATTTCTCTGGCGTTCAGGTAGTAATGTCAGCAAGCATGCATCTTCAGGTTAGAATGGACAGCCTGTTTCATTCTGATCTCGAAGGCACAAGCAGACATTGAGCTTTCAGAGACAAAACTAAAACCTTTAATTTAGCTATCATTAGCGGAACAATGTCTCTGGTATCACTTACATTTTGAAATAAAGCTATTAGATATTAACGGTAATAGACTTCCTCCACATGTTAACTTGGCCCTGGCCTTCACAGTTGAAGGCTAAAATATTTGTCTTGAAAAGCACACAGGTGGATATATTTACTATTAAAACTGTACGTAAACACAACCAGGTAAAATTCCCTGAGCAGTACTTACTCATAAGCACATCCAGTCTTTAAAATCATACTTGTTTAAATCAATAACTGAATGTGACAGAAGGCTTGTGGTAAATGACATGTTGTATAAATCACATTCTTGACATTTCATGCTCTAATGTATATATCACAAAAAAGAAACGCACAGACCCCTCTGCTTATTATTTTGTTTTTTTCTGCTGCATTAAGTAAAAGCAGCCAAACTGTCATGAATATTTTCTTGTAACAGTATTTTGTGCTGTTCTTTTTTACTTTTCAGCATTAAATTAACCTCTGCTTATTCTATATTGGCCAACTATGGCATATTCTGGCATTTTGAAATAAAAATATAACTCCTCATTGAATTTGCTTTCCTTACCTGGGAATTAAATTTCCATTTT
Organism: Lepisosteus platostomus; assembly: GCF_059453375.1. Taxonomy (NCBI): domain Eukaryota; kingdom Metazoa; phylum Chordata; class Actinopteri; order Semionotiformes; family Lepisosteidae; genus Lepisosteus; species Lepisosteus platostomus. Next base: position 13,211,280 of record NC_142620.1, on the reverse strand, counting down.
TATACCTGATTAATTAATAAATATCCTTTTTTATAATCTTGGCATGACTTTTTTATTTTTATTGTATTAACAGGAACATTAACTGTCGTATATATGGTTTTCCAGGGGATTCTATGGAATTAATGACATCAAGTGATTTATATGAGTCACATGAGTCATATGAGCAGACAGGGTATTTGCAGGCTGTGTATTAATACAATTGTGTTTACAATAGCAGATCTGAAAATCATTCACTAACCCATACAACATTTAGAGATTTGTCCTTTTGCCTAATTTGGCCTGATTCTATTTACAGAAACTGACCTGTGCTACTTTGAAAAGCAGGAAATTCACAAGTGACTGGAAATCTGATTAATGTGACTACAGTTTGATAGACAATACCCAGAAGTAGTCTGTTCATTTTTAAATATATTAATTCTTGGACTCTCGACACAGGAGTGGTGCTAAGACATTTTTAAGTCACCTAGGAGAATTGAAGTCAAGGTTTATATATGAATCATTGCTTTACACCAGCTACTTTTAGTAATAGTTGAGTGATTAGGCTGTTTCCACCACAGTAGTTTTATTTTATTATGTGAGACATCATGACAGAAACAAGGCAGGATAGACAGATCTTGAATAGTTTCTGTTTCCTGACAGACTGTCTATAGAGGCCTACATGTACAGTAAGTGCTTTGTAGGTGCCATCTTTAAGTATATCTACTGTACAGTATTGTTAGCCAGTTTAAAAACACAGAGTACAGGGAGGATGGAGAGAACAATATCATAAATGGTTTTCTATGATCCCTGGATTCATTAATTTCCTAATATTTAAAAAAGTGCCACATAATTTCAACTTCAGCAATAAAATGAAAGGAAAAGGAAACACTTTGGAAAAATATGAAAATGCAATTTGAAGCAGTGGATTGCACAGAATTAAAAGCTATTGTATAAAACATTTTAAGACAGGATTTGAAAGTGTTGACTAACTTCCAAGAACACATATGGGGTGAGAGATCATTTCACAGCACTGGAGAAACAGAATTTCCCTAAGGCCCAGTTTTAGAATCTGGAAGATGGCCGAAGCTCAAAAAGTACGAACAATATGTGGGCAGATAGTCTGCTGATGTAGTCAGAAGCCAAACTATAAAAGCGCTTAAATATGAGCAGCAGGGCAGCATAGTGGCGCAGTGGTTAGCATTACTGCCTTGCAATTCAGAGGCCTTGGGTTCAATTCTAGGGGTGATATCTGCATGGGGTTTGTATGTTCTCCCCAAGTTTAAATTGAACAATAAAAATATGAATTGTTAGTGACTCATGAAATAAGGGGCAGTTATAAATCATATGCAGTGTAATATGAAGCAGTGGCCTAAATTACCGACAAACCTAAAATGATCACATTTATATTGAAGCAAAAATACAGTGCAAGATATAGAGATATCACTATATAGCTGTAGCGGACATAGCAAAAAATATTAATTAATTCATACAATGCAAAGGGCAGTGTGAGACCACATTGTAAATGTATTTTGGACTTGTACAATTTCAGTGTTGTACTCACTGTGTTTGTGTGGGTTTCCTCCCACATTCCAAAGACATACTGGTAGGTTACGTGGCTTCTGGCGGGGTTGGTGTGAGTGTGTGCATGTTTGTGTCTGTGTGCCCCCTGCGATGGGCTGGCTGCCTGTCCAGAATGTATCCTGCCTTGCGCCCATTGCTTGCTGGAACCCTGTGTTGGAGAAAGCAGTGAGAAAAGGGATGGATGTAGGAGCAGCTGTATTTTACATTTTATTACTTACGAAGGCAGGGAAAGGATGCAACAGATTGAGACATGAATGGTTATGAGCAATTAAAAAACATGATCAAATAGTCACCTTCACAACACTGTGAACAAAAGGTTCAGTATTGCATAACTAAACAAGCGTGCTACTTAAGTTACCCAAACTATTATAAATTGCTTTAATTAAAAAGATTTAGGTGTTTATTTGAACCTATCATTTACTTCTACTAGGCGATGCGAGGAAGCAATTAAAAAGACAAAATTTTAGGAAATTTAGTTTAAAGAATAGACTTTAGAATGAAGGATGTTATGTTAAAACTGTTCAATGTGTGGTAAGGCTTCATTTAAAAAACAATTTTGTGTTCCAACTGGTTAACAGTTTTGCGCACCACATTATAGATACCATATTGTGTCTCTGGAAAGTGCCCTTAGTCCAACCAGATCCAACCAGAAACATTGTAACTAAATTGAATTCCCTACACTGACAAACTGAAGGACCAAGATCTTTTTAGTCTTGAAAACAGAAGATTATGAGGACAAGTATTGAAACAAGTGTTCAAAAAGAGGTTATTGACAAAGTCAGAGTAGCGAAAACTTCTTCAGAATCGACCAAGAAACACAAACGGGGACACAGATAGAAACTATATGGGAATGCGTTTAAATTTGAGAACAGGAGGCACTTCTTTACCCAGGAGGTCATGGAGTAGGAAGCAGTCTACCCAGCCATGTTGTTGGAGCTGATACCCTGGGCTCTTTCAAGAAATGAAAGATCAGATCCTTGCGTCAATTAACTACAAAAGTCTCACTTTTGTAACAATATCCACGTACCTGAAGTTGATATTTTTGGCAACGTGCTTTGGCCTCTACAGCTGTCCAGTTCTCCTAGTGTAAAAGGAAAACATATATACACATTATATTATTGCTTTACAAAATATATTGTGGAAAACGATGATAGTTCAAGTATGCAGAATTGCTGTTTTATTCTGTGACCCGTTTAACCAATGTTTTAAGGTTTCTTGTGTACACATATACTATATATGATTAAGTTACTATCTCTTCCGAGTAGAAAAAAGAGTAGCAAGAAATAAATGTCATTGAAACTTGATTCATTTTAGTCCCAAACATCACTTGTACATTACTACTGTTGTGTCATATTTATAAAGCTACCAGAAAGAAATATAGTTCTGAAGCAGGATTTTTGGTTGGCAAGGGAAGGGTGTGGAGTCCATGATTAAAGATGCAGGCAGATTCTCAGGCTGCTTTCCAGATTATGAGCCAATTCAGTATTTGTCAGTGAGAGGAGAGGTTGAGGGCTGAGAGGGAAGGTAGGGTTAGAAGTGAGACAGTATGGAATGAGTCAGCTTTGCATTCTCGTTGATTCATGTTCATGGTCATGTTCAGGTTCTATTCTGGAAATTATCACTCTGTATGTAATTAGTAATACCTACAGTTCTTCAAGGAAGTCCAATCTCGATTGAAGCCTTGAGTTTTTATCAGCTGTGAATATGAAGGTGGCCTCAACAGTAATGTATGGCAGTGAGGCATGACTGTCTCTTTTTATCTGTTGATATTGTGATGGAAATACCCACATTCAGATGTTACAGAGACTGCAAGTGATCTATGCACAGGATGTTACTATAGTATGCTGTTGCTAACACAGCACTTGGTTTTCTGCCTGTTTTTTCAGGGCACTCATCAGATCTTATTTCAGTTGGTATATATCCAAAACTTTCGGGAATTTTTGGAATAGTCCAAACTCTCTTGTGCGTTGTGCACCGACAACAGGAAAGCTGTTTTGAATCATCCTGTAACACAAATATCTCTTTGCCTGTGCCATCTGGATGCTAAGCTTTCAAGGTCCCAGTCTGCAACATGTGCTGTTTTCCTGAAGCCAGACCTACCCCTTCCACCCCCTGCTCCTACCATGGGAAAATGGAGGAATCTCAAAACGCTGGGAGAGGAGGAGAGTGGTTACAGCTGAAACACATGCACTCCTGTTTGAATTTGGCGATTGCTTTTTTGAGGTGGGACAGAGTGTGACACAGTCATTCTTCCAGAGACTACTGTTGGAAACTGTTCATGTGTGTCCTGTCCAGTAATGTTCAATCAGAACATTGTCACCCAAGGAGGCTGTGCAGTTTGCGGTTATTGGACACCTTGATATTTTTTTTTACAGAGCTTTACGACCAAAGTTTGGGATGACCAACTGTTGCGTTCAGTTCTCTTCAGCTTTCCTAAATCATGGTCATTTCTTATGTCATTTCCCCAGTGTGAAAAAAAAAACTATAAATACTATTCGGAAGCCTTTTTTCCTTCGCTTTTGTGTCCCTCTTCTTACCCCCACCTCCGCCTCAGTCAACCAGTTTTATTCTTGGGAACAAGTAAAGGTTTATTCCATGCGGAAAAGAGAAGAAAAAAGAAACACAATGTTTCAGCTGTGGGGCCTTCTTCGGGTGTCGATGTTATTTTTATTTAGCACCTTTCAATCTAGAGCATTCTCAAGGCACTTTCTATAAATTTAGGGGCGGAGCGGTGGCTCTGTGGCTGAGGATCTGTTCTTGTGGCTGGAAGGTTGCCGGTACAAATCCTGTGGCTGGCAGAGGAATCCTACTCCGTTGGGCCCCTGAGCAAGGCCCTTAACCCCAGTTGCTCCAGGGGCGCCGTATAAATGGCTGACGCTGCGCTCTGACCCCAAGCTTCTCTCTCCCCGTCTGTGTATCTGTGTGTCTCGTGGAGAGCAAGCTGGGGTATGTGAAAAGACAAATTCCTAAGAAATTGTATATGGCTAATAAAGTGATCTTATCTTTAATTACACATAAGTTTCATGATAAGTACTGTAAACCAAAAAATACAATAAACCAAAAAACCATGTCATAAATTTCAAACTAAAAGAAAGAGATTATGAATTGAAGGCCATCAAAAACAAGTAAGTTTTGAAGTGAGATTTAAAAATCAAAACCACCCATAGTTCACTCCTCCCTCTGCAGGGGGTCCCAGACTCCTATGACCAGGAGGTCGACCCTCAATCAGGTGGGTTAAGCAAACTTTACTTTGACTAAACACTCAACGAATGTTTTTATTTAATATTTTATTTAATTATTGGGTATTGTTTATCCCCACGAAAAAATGTTTAACAGGAAAGCTGAAAAAAGCATTTCAAAATTTCTATGTTCTTAGTGTATTGGAGGTTAACATCTTACTTTGATATTCAGTGCTTTGAAATTTTGGGAAAGTGCTCTGAAGTCACATTACTCTTTCAGCTAATACAACTGTAACATTGGAGTTACTTTTTGCTGAGAAAGTATTCCTAGCAGGGAGGAGACTGGGTAGAATGCTTGTGTTAACTAGAACTGGCTCTGTGAAAGGTATGTATGATTTCATCATTTTTTCAAATCATTTACATACAGTAGATGTTAATGTACTGATAAAAAATGTAAACCAGATGTCTGGTGTCTTGAGTACTGAAATGTTTCCATGCAGCATTTTTGTTTCTCTGAAAAAATTTAGTCTTTTTAGAAACATAAATAAACCATAAACTTTACAAATTATAAATATGACTGTTTGCTATTCTGAAAAGTGGCAATTAATATAAGGATTTAGAAGACAGCTCTGAAGATAGTTTTCCAAGATCATTTGTACTTGGGGTTTTTAGATGTTTTAAAAACTGGAAGACAAACCTAAATATTTGTGTTTGTTTTGTCATATACTTACCCAATCTGGAGTCAATATTTTTGTGTTTATAAGTCTTACATCTACAAACCCTGCAACCACACACAAGAAGAGTAAGGTAGTTTCAACGAGAAACTATATAGCTGGGTGTTTAGAGAAACCAATGTATTTATCATGCAAGTATCCTATGTTTATATTTCAGATCTCCAGTTGTACAACTGCCATCACATAAATGTTCTCTAGTGTTTTCTGAAAGAGAAGACAGTTATCTGTTCAGGGATAAGGAAAGTGTCTTTAATGTGATAATGTTGTGATGGAAATGGGTTTTGCATATCTGTCATCCAACATGTGAGTGATTTTCACTTTGTTTTAATCTGTGAGTATTCATAATTTAAAGTAGAGTGAGTGATTTCTCAATCTGCAAGAGACGTCACTATTTTTCTGTCTTTGTGCTCAAGTTACAGTAGTCATTACATCTTTTTTTCATTTGAGACTTCTGGTAATTTTTAAGAACAGTTGAAACTGCCTTATATGTTATGAATAGGCAGGAAAGCTGAAACCTGCAATGTTCTGCTGAATCCAGCTTTGTTTCAGCAATAGTCTGATAATCATGGATTAATCGCATTTTCTTTGTAAGAAGGAAGGGATCCCATCACACAGACACATTAACATAGTACTTCAGGGGTTATTATGACATATAATGCCCGTCTTAAAAAATGCAGCAGAGTGAAATTATGTATGCTGCAGTAAAGGATAGTTTAATCACAAATTCTGGTAATTTATCTGTCTGGAAATTCATACCTAATAAAATTTCCTCTCACCATTAAAGGGGAACTGCGATGCTGTTTTTATACTGCATTTCGGTTTTAGAAGGGATCGGCATTGATGAGTGCGTTCCAACCACAATAAAAGTAAAATGCACACAGTGATGTGCAAAACCTCCAATTTCCATCTCAAAATAGATATTTCCAGGTATGTGCAGCACCGTATTGCTGCCATTGTCTGCAATTCAACAAGACAACAAGGCTTCTGGTGATGTGAAAAGGATGAATTACATTGTAAACAAGCAGGCTTGTGAATACATCTCTTTTAATGCAATAGAAATATTGCTCTCGATTTTAAGATGCTTTTATAGACCAGAACTACTTACTTTTTAACTCTGCATGCAGATCACGTTGGAACAGTTCTGTGGTGAAATCACTACTGTACAACCCATACTTATTCACTTGTATTTACATTTGTCCATGCTGTGACTACAGGTATGTCAACCATATGGTACTTTCACAAAGTTCACAATTTTGTGCTTAATTCTGAATTTGTAAAATTTTGCGATGCCGTCAATCAATTTATTTTGTTACCGAGATTTGATTACAGTCCTGAGAAATTGGGACTGCAATTCCCCTTTACGGTATTACATTTCCTGTATAGGATTTGAACTTCTTTGCTATCAGCTGATGGTCAGCCACATCTCACCTAGACTATAGCACTTGAAGTCAAGGTCTAGTTCTTTATCAGCTCATTCCCTCTTGCTTTTTTAAAGTTCCAGAAGAACGATTGAGCCTCACCTAAATGCGGGTACTGATAAATAGCTTTAGGAGGGAGATAACAAAAATATAAGAAAGTATTTCCAAAATCAACCGTATGGCTGGAATGGTATTTTTTTGGAAGGGGCTTCGAAGCACTTGACTGCCCCCTTGAGTCACTCTCATGTGCCCTCAGTCGCCTGCAACCCACAAGAATTTCTCACTCCATTTCACTGCTCCATCTCAAATTTAATTGATAAAAATTACTTGCTCTTGAATACCAATAGCTGCTTGATTGTACAGATAAAGTCCTACCAAATCGACCTATGTACTTTTGCTGATGCAAATGAAAATAAAAGTAGTTATTAAGAGATTAGCCTTACTGTGTGGCCGTGGATACTTGGCGTGTATCTGAACATGATTCTTGCCTCTGCTGAAAGATCTTATCAACCTGACACATACCGGGGGTGTTGCTGGCATAACACCTAAAGGAGTGCTATAAAAGATATGATGAGAATTTCTGCGTGAAAGTTGAGACATTTTTTGCTTTCTTGTCAATCATCCAGGAACTTGAATTTCAACACCTTTACAGCTCTCTACATTGAGAAGTAGTACACAGCAGAAATGAATCATCTTAATTGGAACACAAAACAGTGTGTAATTCGCTTGTCTTGGGTCTTCTTTTTGCTTGTAATTGTTCCTAAAGGTTTCTCAGAAGACTCTGAGCTAAGAGCAAAATGATATATTTAATGGGACCACAACATGGGTGGGGAAAATGAAGAATTTTGTTTTCTGAATTCAAAGTCTTTTTGATTTTCTACCAGTGTTGACAGAACGGAAGATTTAAAGACAATTAGATAGCATTAGATTTTGCAGTAGTAATGTGCAGGAAAGCACAGAGTGGATGTGAGCAAACAGTTAAAATGTTTTCTTTTTTCCCGTGAGCAACATTTACTTCATAAATAGGTCATTCCTGTCCTTTAGTGAAATAAAACTTCTGTGGCATCTTAATGTGTCACAAAACTAATGTACTATTACTCATTGCACTCATTTAAAGGGCACAGGCATATCAGAGCAAACCCTACTTTAGAACAGTCAACCTGGAGGATTCTGCTAACTAAGGGGCGATAGATATCAGTTGTGTTTTAATTTAACTTTTAATTTAACAAATTTAGAAAGAAATTTAAACTTTATAGTTCTGTGTATGGAGGTGTATTATTACAATTTAGAGAGCTTAGTTTATTGATGCTCAAAATCATACAGTACTGTAAATTGCTATATTGTTCGGTGGAGTTAATGGTAATTTTAGCTTTATCTGGTAATCAAGATAAAACTGTAATGCAGTAATTTTTGTAAGGGTAGTAATATCTACTGTTATAACTGAAGTCAGTGCTTTTTGTGTTTTTTTTTTTTATTTCCTTCCTGGAATATGTCATGCTCTGTTTCAGATTTCATAAGACATTGTAGGATTGCACAGGTCAAATGCAGTTCAATGAAAATGTCCTGAGAAGAAGTTCACTGCTAATATGAGAAAAGGTTTTGTATCAGGAAATACTGTAGATGTACTTCTGGGTGGTTTATCAGTCAAGTGATCAGCCAGACCACATGTAGAGTAGCAAATCGCTCCTAACAGGTAAATTTGCCTGAAATGGACAAAACCACAAAACAGCAGGTTTTAGCAACCTAAAGGGAGGTTCAAACACAAAATGTGCACTGATTGCCAATGACTCAGGTTTTCAGAATTTTCAAACCCCATGAAGCACCAGCATGACTCTTGGATTAAACATGATGTAACACGTAACATTTCAGGTCATATCTCTTTATCTCTGGGAGAGGAAAAATAAATGTTTGAAAAACCTTGATAATAACTGGGTTGAGAAGAAAAAGAACTGCATTAATGATCGGGATTTCCACAAGCTTGTATTCTGAGATCACATGCTAAACCTGTTAAATAGAGTTTAGAACGAAAGTCAGGGGGTGGCAGCAACAGCCAAGTCCAATCAGACTCAGCTGTCAGTAATTCGCAATCACTCCTGAGCTCTGTTAAGTTGGCCCCCCTACAAACAGTACAAATGATTAAACCCCCCTCATTCGTTTGTGCTGCGTTTGTGCCAGTTTTTGCCATTGAAAGTAGCGTTTGTGCAGCTTTCGTTTCCACGAAAATATAGCGCCTTGTTTTTTCGGGGTCGTGACATCACAACATTGTAGGGGAACCAAACGGGTCCCATTAGTTAGTGCTGCTTTTGCAATTATTTGCTAGTGTTTAAGACTACACCCACAACTCTTCTGATTAGGGTATGATATTCGTGACAAATTTAATTTTCCTGCTCACACAAACGCACAGAAGACACTATTAAATGCAAAATCCACTGCCGCCCACCCACCCAATCAAACAGAGAAACAAAACTGCAGAATTGTTATCCTCCCACCCATAACAGAGCGCTTGAACTCGGCAGATGGGGTCACTGGAGGTCAAGGTCGCCGTGCATGGTCACATGATCACCCAGAAAACAGGGCGCTATATCTCAGAAACAAAAACAGCACAAATGCTACTTTCAACGAGACAAACTGGCACAAACGCAGCACTAACAAATGAGATTGGTCCGGTTCTCCTGCGACGTTGCAGGGAGGCTGAGTGACATTACGACCCTGATAAAACAAGGCGGTATATCTCAGAAACGAAAGCTGCACAAATGCTACTTTCAACGGCACAAATGCAGCACTAACGAATGAGGGGGGTTTCATCGTTTGTGCTGTTTGTAGAGGGACCAACTTCACAGAGCTTCACCTCTGATGTCATTTCCCCACCTAAAACATTAGAAACACCATTTGAGATCCCCTTCTATCTCTCACATGCATCTTTTGCATCCCGTCTCCACCCTATCTCCATCTTTACAGCTGCCCCTCACTCATCACTGTATGTGGGTCCCAGCCTCCTCGTCCTATGGCCAAGACTTTAGCCCTCAGCCAAGTGAGTTAAGCCAGATTTGGACTACAGCACTAAATAATCGTTTCAATACACTTACACTACTTCTTGAGTGCCGCTGTTCCTAGTGAATGCTATATACTGTAAGTATTAAATACCATATGGAATGCATAATGTCTTGTTTGTTGTGAATATAATGTTTGAAATAGATATCATTGGTCAGTTTTTTTACAAACAGCAAAATTACAGAGAACCCCCTGGTGAATCAACTCCTACAGTGGCACACCATGTAGGGCCTGAGACTGATGATCGGGAACCATCCTCAGATTTCCTATTGGAAAAACTGGCAGCATGTGCTATCCCACACTTCTTTACCCTCATCACAAACTCAGCTGAAGGCAGTCTAGCTCGGAGAATGGAAAGGAATTAGCCTGCACAGAGTTCAAAGTCTTATGGAACTCAGGCACAGTCTTGTTTGAGGTGTTCTTGCCGATAATTGGGAAGACTTTTGGCAGAGTAGAATCAGCAGTTTTGTGCTTCATGCCCTCTATGTTGGGCCGCGGCCACCTGCAGTGCACTGCTGTGGAAGGTGTGACAGCCTGCAATCCAAACGTAGGGTTTGGGCTTCTCCGTGGGATTCTGCGGAAAGCTGAAAGAGAAGGTGTGCATGTGAACAGACTATTTGGTGCAGGGCTGCCCAGGACAGCACCACAGGAGGATCAATGCATTTCTTCCTGACTGCATTACAATCTCATAGATTCCTGCCAAGCACACAGGTGAAGCCCACCCAGCCTATAATAATAATAATTCATAATTGCTTACACTTATATACTATACACTTATTTATATTTCTGGACACTCCACTCAAAGCGCTTTACAGGTAATGGGGACTCCCCTCCACCACCACCAATGTGCAGCATCTACCTGGATGATGCGACGGCAGCCATAGTGTGCCAGAACGCTCACCACACATCAGCTATCAGTGGGGAGGAGAGCAGAGTAATGAAGCCAATTCATAGATGGGGATTATTAGGAGGCCATGATTGGTAAGGGCCAATGGGAAATTTGACCAAGACGGCGGGATTACACCTCTACTCTTTTTGAGAAATGCCCTGGGATTTTTAATGACCACAGAGATTCAGGACCTTGGTTTTATGTGTCATCCAATGGAGGGCGCCTTCTTACAGTAAAGTGTCCCCGTCACTATACTTGGGCATTAGGACCCACATAGACAGCAGGGTGAGCGCCCCCTGCTGGCCCCGCTAACACCTCTTCCAGCAGCAACTTTAGTTTTTCATCAAGGTACTGACCAGGCTCAACCCTGCTTAGCTTCAGTGGGCTGCCAGTTGTGAGTTGCAGGATATGGCTTCTGGCTCATATAGAAGCCTGGTCACAGCTGGCTCATCATGTACAGTAACTCAGGCTTGGACCGCTGCTGTCTGAACCATGCGACTGCATTGCAAGCGTGCACACTTACTCTGTACTATTTCAGCCTCTAACATCGCCAGCGCAATGAACTGTTTTATTTTTCTTTACTGGACACACATTGTCAAACCTGAGCAAATAGCGCACCACAGCTTGGGGAATCCTGATCACAGATGACTAGTGACTTGACCCTGGTTCAAGCTATAAATGCACTGCAAAAATGATCAGTGGATGATATGCATAGCAAACTGGAAGGGGCAAGCATTAAATAAAAGAATAGTGAGGCAAGAGCAGGAATCACTTAGAAGGGTTAGTACAGTTGTGCTTTTAAAAAATTCACAATGTCTTCGGTTGGCTCGTCATCAAGGTGCACACAGAGTTTACTTTAGATATACTTATATATACACCTTATATTTTTTATAGTACTGTAGCTGACAATCGGGCGGTATTCAGGGGTTTTACTATATTTACTTTTTAAGTATTTACTGTAAAATACCTCTGTTTTTATTGGTGCCCGAAGTTATTACAGACAGAAAAGACAGTTAATGGTCTGTGTAAAAGAAAATTCCAGTGCAGTTTTATATTTCGCTGTCATTTTATTGACAGACTGACTCACCAGTGGTAGTGATATCCCGGATGTGGGTAACTCACTATGTTGGCAGCGGTCTTTCAATTTTCCACAGTTGCTTCTGCAGCACGCTTTGTTTTACTCACTCTGTGCTAGTCTACCGAAGAAGGATTCCTCCCTGATGATTAACAGTTCATTTGGTGCCATGGTACTTACCCAGTTCCAGAAAAGTAAAAATCGCTTGCACAAGTCGGTCAAAGCAAAATCAATATTACAACAGACCAAAAACCCCACAGCACCACAAAGAGAAAATACTGAAGTTAGCGACATTACTTCCCCTTTGGCTGCCTTTATTACAGTATGTGGATGTTTCATACACTGTTGTAACAAGCCCATGACCATATCGGTTCCTGAATATGAGGACTCTGAAGATGTGCAAGTTGAGGTGACGTGTATCACTCCTCATGAAGGAGAAGAAATATTTATATTAATAAAGTTTTATACTAGTTTGTTTCATAGTGGGCCTCCAGCAATCTGTTTTTAGTGCAACTTAATATTCCGTAAAATGACTTGCTCTTATTGAGATATATGGTAATGCTTTTTAATGTATCTTTTTGATTTTACTATTTCTATTTATTTCCTTTGTAAGTCTTCTTATATAATAGACCACCCTTTTTTGTAATGTTCCATTTGGGCTTATCAAAAGTTATGTAGAAGAACCATAATGAATGGTTGAGACATTATATATAATAAATTATAACTGATAAATCTTTTTAAAAGTCTTCTGTTTCATTTGAGACTGAGACAAAAGTCTGTGTTTCTATTGACTTGAATCTGTCTTTCTATCCGAAGTGCTCTTGAGAACAAAATGGAAAGTAAATGAAATTCTTTACAGCTCTGGATTAGAACATTGGCAGCTGGTTTCAGATTGAATCTCGCACCTGTTGTGGAAAAATAAAATCTTGGCTGGAAATGTTGAAAAGTAGCTCATTTGCTTGGTCTTGTTGGTGTTACAATATACCACTGTTTTGTCATCAGACTTATAAAAAACATTTCTGTCACTTTTTATTTATGAAGCCCAGTTAAAATATCAGTCAGCTTTGGTATTCAGTGCATTTCAGCATGGAGGTATTGTGTTATTAAGTATAGCACAGACATATTGTATATTGTCACCTTCGTGCAAATATTACTGTATTAGATAAAGCATTCCAGTGAAATAGATTTAAAGAAACACTGTAATATGAAAAAACTTTTTTTTTCTTTTTTGGCAAAGATATTTTGTTTTTGAAAAACTCTGAAGGTCCTTAAGCTGGAACCATTCCCACAGGATGTTTAGTACGTGGGTCAATAACTAAAGCAGGTGTATTAGAATACAATAGCAGTGCAACTGGCTACTTGACAGAAGTTTCTTCTAGGCGTTTTTGCTGTTGCTGTGGATTGAACCTTTAACAACAGAATTCAGGTAAAAGGTTCTTTGGCCTCAGCTCATTTTAAAATCAGTGAATAGTAAAGAGTCATTTTGTGTCACTCAGCATGCAAAAATACTACTCCTAGAACTAGTGCTAGCTTTTCCTAATTTTGGCTATTTTGTTGAGATATGGTAATATGAAATGGTATGGAAATGAGCAACAATGCATTGGATGTTTTTGTATTTTTTCTGTTTTCTGTGGGACACATACAGTATGGTTTTACCCTCAGTGAAACACAGAACAGTGTGCTGTTAAAAGGTATTAAAAACCAATGCCTCAATATGTCTCATTCCACTGAGTCTGGGTGGAAGTTAAATGTTAACTACAACGTACAAAGGCTGTCTCCATAAATCAATTCACATTAAACTGTTGTGTACGTACAATAAAGTTCTAATGGGAAAAAAAAGAGAAGTACAGCAGTACATTTAGATGAAGTGCTTTAAGTGTCCAGTGGATTGTGGATCTAAGATAAAATATAAATGAGTCAAGATTAACCCAAGTAACCATAGACCCTCTGTGCAGAAGGAATATGTCCCTCTTTTTTGAGAATCACAGAAATATCACTCTGAATAAAATCCACATCCACTCCCTCTGAATCCCTTATTACCCTGACATCTTCGAGAACCTGCAGAACTGTTTTTCAGTTCCCAACATTTTTGGAAAACGTTTAAAAGTCAGTTCCTTCCACAACTGACTGGATAGATTTACCAGACATTTGGCTGCTTGACCCTCTTGTCTCCTTATTAAAAAGTCCAGCTTGCTGTTTTTTGTAGACTACTAAACATTTTAATGTTCTTTTTCCTCCAGATACTGTATGTCAAGTCTTGGCAATTTGCAAAAGGATCTTCAATGTCTATTCTGGCTTAATAGAATAATTGTCTGTGAGATTAAATGCCAATAAATGGTTGACTGTGCTACTAGAGTGCCCTGGATGCAATTCTGTTTCTATAAAATTCATTTTAATGACCACTATAATTTTAAAAGTGTTTATACAGACATGTTTGTTCATATGGCACTGATTAGAAAATTCCTGTAATCACATGTTGTTCAAGGTTTGTAAAAATAAATTTGAGAGTGTGTAATATTTTCTTGAGACATATGAGGTAATCAGTCAATTCCTACTCTCCTCACAAAATGTTTTTTAAATAAGTAAATTGCTACACAGTATTTCCAGACTTTCACACTCGGCTACGGTCCTATAATAGCTTACAGATGTCTCTTTACATAGCGAAGTTAACAAGCATCCGATTGAGGCGTTATTCATTTTAAAGCTCCTGTCCTTTATTTCCCTTACTTTTTTTTTTTACCATACCAGCACGAAAAAAAGGTTTGCACCCTCTTAGCAAATAACTGAAAAGTAAATAGTCAGCATATCAAATGCTAGTTGGATTCCCATGCAAAATGATTGAAGAGCCTTTTATGCAACACATATTAAGACCAACATAGAATAAGAAAAAATGACTTTTGTGTTCTACAATTCTGAGTGATTTGTTTTGTGCAGATCATAAAAAAGAATCAATGCACCTCTTGCTGCAATTTTCTAAATACAGTATCTCAAATATCTAACATGATTTGTGATATCTCCGTCCTGTGGTTGGTTACTTCCTTCTATGTTCTCTGTAGGAGAGAAATGAACAGTGAGAAAGTTGGTCTGACCAGCAGGAGTCCCAGAGACTTTCCTTCATTATTTTACTGTTTCATGAACAGAGCCACCATGGTCAGCCATCTCACAGTTCGTTTGAGCAAGAGAAATAAGAAACAGCTTTCAAAATCATTCAACAAATGCAAAACCTTTTCCTGTGATACTGAGTCCTTGGTCCTTTCCACAGTAGTTAGCAGCCTAGATTGATGATGGCATCTCTACAGGTGTGTGAGAAGTTCTGTATACCTGTACTCTTTGTGAATGGAGGGATCTACAGTGCCAAAATGTATATTTTACCAAAATCCTATGTAAAATTAAACATTTATCTAAATAAATATTTGAATATTGTAGTGGAGGTCTTTTAAACCTTTGAGTTTTCACAGTAATTTTTTTCTGAATAATTTTAAATAGCAAAAAGACTGAAAATCAAATCATGAAGAACAAGATTTTCCAGTAACTACTCCTGAGGAGTAAACACAACTGAAGTGCTTATTTTTGCTGGGAATATGTTTAAGCCAGCCCAGATATCAAACAAGTTTTAACAAACAAGTGTAACAAGGCTGCTCCTACTATTACACTACATCTGATTATATTGTCAGTTGTAATGTCTGAACTATTAAAGTAAAATGACAATAGTCAATCACTTTTACAATTTGTGGTAGGCTTATGCAAAGCATGGTGCATTATTTTGTAACACTTGAGATATCCAAGCATATTACGTAACACAGCACGCAGTCATTATCCAAATACTAAACAGTAATTATGTGCAGACAAATGCATGCATTTTACAGAGACATTCTGAGAGTAATGATAAATCAAAGCAATAAGTTTTATAGTGTTTTGTGATGTAGTCATCACATATTTCAGTTCTCGGCATTGCTAATTTGATGCAGTGGTTGTCCGTGAAAATGATCAAAATTCACAGAATATGGTTGTGAGTAAAGGTCTAAGACTAGGAAGTTATGATAAAGATCATAGGGCTGAAGCGTCAGGAAGTGGGTTGATTCTAATTTCTGAGATTTCCCCAGAACTGGGTTCTCATTGCATAGTTACACTGAATCAAGGATGCTTACACGATCCATCTACTGTGTGGTGAATTTAAGGGATTAATCACGAGAAAATATTAAAAAACAAAACCTCTGAAGTGTTAATACTTTGTGTCACTGAGAACGTACTTTAAGTAAAGGATCTGGTCATGCATTCTAATCTGAACACCACTATGCATGCCACACAGTCACCACAAGAGGAAGGTTCTGAGATTTTCCCTGTCAGGGCCATCTTGTTGACTTCATAAACAAAGAAGGGTGCTACAGTTCTTGAGAAGCTTGTTCCCTGGGGACCTGAAATGGGAAGTCTCCTTAGCTTGGGGAGTTCTCACAGACAAAACTTCCAGGATATTGTTGAAATACTGTGAAAATTCAAAACCACACAACTCATTATTTCAAGTTGGGAACTCTCCCGGCATGTATTTTAATTCTTCCTGAGAGATGTATGTGGTTAAGGGGCATTACCTGCTAAAAATAGACTTTAGCTAGGTTTATAATAGGATGTCAGTCTACATTCATTTCTTTCAGATTGAAAACTACATTTTTTAAGGAGACCAAATTATAATTATAATGTTTTACTGAATAGGCTGCATGTTTTGAAGTTGTATTAATTATTAGGATTCACTTTTAAACTTTTAAAATTATTTTTGCAGTCTTAAGAATAGAGTTTATATCTTTTTATGTTGTCATCTGCTTACCAACACAGAACAGGAGTGAAACACTGGATGAACCAATAGCAAAAAAGCAAAAGGCCTGAAAGAAACAAAAAACATTAGATTTAAAACAAATCTGCAGTCTTCATTTTACTAACCTAACTATGAAAGCTGCACAATATCTTAAATACTTTTAGCTTGGGGATCAAATTCATGTTGATCACATATATCCTGTATGGCATAAACATTTCTTGGGAAGATTAATATAATATGAACAATGAAATGAACACATCTGCTACACTACACACAATGCAACATATATTGTGAGGTGTATGTACTGTTCCCATGGCAGGAAGCAAATACTGAAACAGTGCAAACTAAAATATATACAGTGCAATGGTACAGAAAGTAAAGCAAGAGGACTACCTTGTAAATGACAAATATTATTCAGGTAAATCAAGAAATAATTGTTCCTTACTGTCACCTGACAAGCAACCAGGTTTGGCTCAAAAGTAAAGAAACTCCCAAACAGCAGTCTTCAATTGCAAACAAAACTGGATTTGTTGCCACCAACTCCCCTCCCCACAGGGGTACTCTGTCTTTACTGAGTGCTCCCAGTCCCTTTTAAAGACCCTCCTCTCCAAGGCCCATCCTCTTAAAGGGACTCCCTCACATTTTTAAACATAAATTTAACAAAGATGGGCGATTTGAGCAAAATAAAGTATTTAACCATCCATAAAAATCTTATATATTTTAACAGAGTCATGCTACAGTTATATATCCACTTGAACAAAACAAATAACCTTATTATTTATAGATGGCTCACCAGTCACCTTTCCCTTTAAGATCATTTGTGGGATACTACAAACAGGAAAGGTGACTGGTGGCCATCTTGATCAACACAATACAATACTCCAGTGGGGGAAACACTGCAGTGATTTTAGGGAAACAAACAAGGTAAGTATCATTCACATTTCATTCGTATCACATACACACTCATAAACATGCCAGAAGGGTAGAGGGTAATATTGGAGTATTTCATGTTCACATTTACATTTACAATACTTTTCTCCCAACTTGATTTTTTTTTTTCAGGTAGATTTAACTGCTTACATTTTATTGCACTGTTTCAGAACTGAGTTAGTTGTGTTATCAAAATGTGTTTGATTGGGTAAACATTCTCATTTTTGTCATTTGAAGTGGAAGCAGAAGTATAAGTACAGTCACAATTGGATGGTTCTTGTAACCCTACCCATAGACTGGCCTGAAATACATGGTAATTTCATTTTTCAGCTGACTGAACATTTGCATAAAGAAGATAGATTATTAAAAGCAGATGCATTTGCTTCAAGAATGTATCTTCTGAACGGAATTGTTTGTTTTGGGCTCATATTCTGTGTGGTTGGGAACATTTTCAAATCTGATGATTGGAGGTCTTCATAGACAGATTGTAGAACTGCTCAGTTTAAACCCCAGCTAGGGTTAGGGTTAGCATTCCCACAGTACTTCAAGATTTTTTAACCTCATGGTTGTATTTTGAGCCCCGTGTGAAATTTGGGACTAGTGATACTTTTCGCCTAATTAGATTTTTTTTTTCATGATAGATGTGACTGCCTATATTTGAAGGCACATTTCGGGAATTATAATTCCAAAACTGAGTCAAAATAAAAGTGTTAGGAAAACCAGTTCCATTAGGTAAATGCTCTTATTTTTGTCATTTAAAGTGGAAGCAGAAGCATATGTAGGGTCAGAATTGGATGGTTCTTACAACCCTAACCCTAGGCTGGCCTGAAATACAAACCCCAGCTAGAGTTAGGGTTATTATTCCCACAGAACTTAGACACTTAGACATTTTTTAACCACATGGCTGTATTTTGGGGCCCAAGTGAAATTTAGGATGAGTGATACTGTATATACCACATTATCATCATAAAGAATGCCAAAGTTCTTAATTTTTTATAACTTTTTATTTAACAATGCAAAGATTTACAAATAAGACATATACACAGTAAAATAATGTACTGCTTCTATCTTTCATTTCACAATTAAATTATGTTTTTATATAATTACATTATACCAGCATAGATGGGAGGTTACTTATAGAAACACAGTCAGCAAAAACACATCAGATAAGCAACAATCCAGACAACAAGTTATGTCATCCTCTTTTACAGCAGAGATTCAGGTCTCTATGGGGCCACAAACCCAATCCAGGCTTGGTATTTGCTAAACCTCTTCGCCTGTAACCTAAGAGAAAGGACGATCTTTTCCATTATATAAAACTCCTTCATTACATTGTTCCACTGTTCTGGAGTTGGGGGCTCTTTAGTAAACCATTTTTTTCAGGATAGTTTTCTTAATGGCAGCTAAAATAATTCCTGGTACTGTATATATCTGTCCTTTACTTCCAAGTAGTCCAAAGTAAGATTATCCAAATACATAACAGAATTCAAGTGGTATGTCTAGGTTTACTCTGCTAATAAGATCTAAAAGTATGAATTTTCAATATTGTTTAGATGTATTTCCGGGCATGACCAGAGTAGGTGTAGATGACTTGCTGCTCGCTCTCCACATAACCTCCAACATGGCGTACTGCTTCCTTTTCATTTTGCTTGAATTTTAGGACTGATGATAAATGAGCCAAGTTTCTCCAACAGAAATGTCTCCAAACTTGTGAGCTAGTGGAGCTTTGTTGAAATCTGCATATGTTCCTCCATTGTTCTACAGAAATTGTTTTAGCATGTTCTTTTCCCCAGTTTATTTGAATATATTCTTTAATTGCCCATTATTTCTGTTTGGTAGTTAGTAGTTAATTGATCCCAGGGTGTCAACTTCAACAACAAGGCTGGATAGCTTGTTCCTTACTTCCAGTTGTTCACCGTTTTAAATGCACATCCACTTGTGTCCTCATCACTGGGATGATTTTGTCAATGCCTTTGAGGATTTAACATATTTGTACGAAGTCCCCTCGTAGATATTTCTGTTAAAACCTAAAAAGGTTCAGTTTCTTCAGGCTGTCAGTGTAGGACATTCTCTTAAGGCTCTTTAAAATGTGATATGTCTGGGAAAATGGTCATAACTCACAGAAACTGTGGTTCCGAGTAATCGTTGTGTATAATAATACACATAATAACATTGTTGGAATATCTTGTCCAGTGGCAACCAGATACAGAGGGCTTGTGGCATAGAGATAGTTCGGAGGTTATCCTTTAGGAGAAAGGATTAAACATATTTTAGCATTAAGATTTATATTTAATTATTATGTGCAGCAAACATTTAATACTGCTAGCTCATTCACAATTCCTGCAGAATGAACTAGTTTTTAGTATAAAAGACTAAAATGGGAGAGTAATCTCAAAGCATGTTAATGAAGAATTTATTGTTAATCAACATAATTACATAGATGCATTATGTTATTAATATAAACAGCATTGAAAAGGGGATATATTTTTCTCCAGTATTTCTTCATATTCTAATTTCTGCTGATATAATGGGTGCTTGTTCTCATCTCTGTGCTGACGTTCTGATGAAATGGCCTACTAGGTTTCTAAAAGAATTATTTACTATGTAATGTACTGTATATGTATATACTGTATAAGTGCTGCAATTTTCAGTGATGTTTTGTTGCTTCCACTCAAAATAGAATGTACAAAGAACTTGCTTATGAAAGCCAAGGAATACATTAGTAGGCTGCAATTTGGGATATCACCGTACTCTCGAATGAAATGACCCAATCATTAAGGCAGGCTTGGCCATGTGTAACTATGTAACTGAGTCACCGTTGTATGATTTATACTGGCTATTATTCTGACCCAGAAAGCAGAATCAATTTGAATCCTTTACATAGTGAAGATTTTTTAATCTATTGCAAAAAATGTTTATACGCCTCTCCCATAATTCTTTAAAACCACCGGAAACAGTGACTGATTCGACTGCTTTCTTGTGTTTTGAGGCTGTTTCCGACAGTCTCCACTCTCATGCTGAGGACCGCGCAGCTGTTTCCCTTCCTTTTCAGGGTCAACGGTTTTGACACCACCAAAGGTTTACAAGGATGGGTCAGGTCAATGCAATAAATAAGAAGTCAGTGCAGTGAAGTCCCATTGAAGTGTTTCCTCTCCCAATGTCGATTGCCCTGGAAAAAATATACTCCTAATGAAAACAATACGTTCTTCCTGCAAATGTGAATGGAATAGGGAGGGATGCTTGCAGATAATAATGTGTGAACAGCATATGGAAAAGGAATGATGGAGACCACCCAGTCACTGACAATACCTAGAAAACATGATTCAGTATTCAGGCAGTTTGGAGAGCTTTGTTTAACACCTCTCGATGAAACAAAATGAATTGTTTAAAAATAAAAGCATTGAACTGTACTCAAAAGAAACAAAACAGAAACCGAGAGCCCAAATAAAAAAAAAATGTCAGCCGTTTGTGATTCTTTCTTTGTGCCTTTTGGAAAATTGTCACATCATATTCTTTCTGTCGCTGAGGTGTTTAAAAAAATGCACCCCTGCAATTTGAATCATATAAAACACAAGTATCCACTCACAAACACAAAAAAACAAAGTCAATGGAAATGATACTTTTAAGAAGTTAAGAACAGGTCAACAGGCCATTTGACTGATCTAGCCCATTTGGTAGTTAGTAACTGATCCGAGCTCATCCGCTATATCTTGAATGAAGCCAGGGTATTGGATTCAAAAAGATGGCTTAGTAGTTTGTGCCATATGCACACAACCTTTTGGGTAAAGAAATGCCCAAATGCACTTCCACATAGATTCCATTTTTGTCCTGTGGCTCATGTTTCACTGATCATTCAGAAACCCGGTCCGGTGGGTTGACATCGTCAGTGCCTTTGTGGATTTTGAGTACTTGTATCAGCTCCCCTGGCAATTTTCTCTGTTCAAGGCTAGAAAGATTCACTTCCTTCAGTCTATCAGTGTAGATCATTCTCTTAAGCCTCAGAAAGTACTGTATATGGTTGCTCTTCTTTAGACTGATCCCAGAGCAGCAATGTCTTTTCTGTATTGTAATGACCACATTTGGGCATAATTTAAATAAAGCCTTAATTAAACACATTTAACATAATGTCTGTTGAAATACAGTAAATTTTATGCTTTTAACTATATATCCTTGAACTTTATTTGCCTTTTTGATTGCTTCTCCAGATTGTCTGAGAAAAGTAAATGACATGCCAAAGACACAAAGTCTTTTCAGTTAGTCTCTTCTACTGCTCTGCTCAGTGTTTCCCATTTTGTATTTATCTAGTGTATTAAAAGATGAAGGAAAGGGCTATGAGAAGCCTGAAGGCATACAGAGTAAGATTATCACATAGCTCTGTGCCCTTCAGCACGGTGCATGTTTGCGCTACAAAACAAAGAGACCAGTTATATAATTTTAATAACATTTAAAAGCTTAATACTCTCATCAGCGGCTAGACTGAATTCTCATTACTGCCAGTTTCAGAATGTTTCAGTTGAGTAGCAGGAACATGCCGAAAGGCATCTTTGTTGCGTTGTATAACAGAAATTGTTAGCAGAGCAAGACAAGTATCTTGAAAAGGATGTTGCTTCTACTTGCATTCATGTGTGGGTGGGAGTATACAAAGATATGAAACTTTCAGGAATTTTAAGTCTCGGTCCCTCGTGGTGTTCCTGCATTAGCCTTTAGCATGTTGTGTTTGGCTTTCCTGGTGTTACTTTAAAAAAGACTACTTGGTTTTCTATCTTTGAGGAAACAACAGGTACACGTCAAATTCCAGCGATCAAGAAACTTGAACATTCATTTAATAAAGACACTGTAATTGAACTGTAATTAGGAAATAGATGCATTTGAACACTCATTATTGAACACTGATTACAGAATAGACATTCTTTAACTTTAATTATGTTACAGATGCATATGAACATTCATTATAGAACATTAATTATTAAATAGACATTCTAGACCATTAATTATGGAACATATATATATATATGAATATTCATTTTAGAACATTATTACAGAATAGACACTCTTGACCATTAATAACAGGGTAGCAACATTTATACAGCTGTATGACTTATGGGAAAGGAGGTAGTTACTTTCCTCTCCTGTGACCCCAAAGGGACTTTAATCATGTGAAACATGACTTCTTCCCTGCAGTGGGACGCTTACAATAACAGAAGCAGTAAAGCTTCTACACAAAGAAATTTCATTTGATCTGAAGGCAAAATTCCCACAGACAGCAGTATTTAAGTGCATTCAGATTTATGTTTATTTAAGGGAATTAAGCTGTTACTTATTTAGATTAAATATATATATATTTCAGAGATGAATTATTTCTAAAAACAAAACCATTTGTCTCTCTGCACTTGCTTTGAGATCAGGTCATTTGAAAAGACTGAATTTAAAACATAAAGAACAGTTTATTTGTTCCAAGGATGACTCAAGTCAAAGGCCAGAGTTGGTAATGACTGCTGTCCTAAAAACAATACATTTTCTGTCTGTTATTTGAATAATTAAATGTCACGTCACCACATTTACATAGAATGAGAATTGAAAAGTAGTGATTTTTTTGTTTTGCGTGGCATTAATCATACTCTATGGCTTTATTAATAATGTGACATAACAAATTGTTATCTGTCTCATAAGCTTACTAACGGTAGGAGATTTCAGAACTTTGTTCATAATACTTGCTTGGGCATGTACAAACACAGCAATACAGGAATGCTGCTTCTATCTGATTATAAAAGCAGAGTTTTCAAAACCTGTTTGAAATATGAGTACACCTTGCAGGTCAATCTACTGATTTTGCACCAGGCTACTATTTATTTTACTTCAGCTTTAGCAGACATTAATCTTGAGCATCTTGAATTACCACAGTATCCATCTACAAACAGATTCATATCCATCAGCTTCTTGGAAGTGATGTTAAACAATGAAAAGTTCCTTAGAGATTTTATTAATTAATCTGTACATAGAGACTAAAATAATTTAATTAATCACTTTGAAAAGTGGAACTCCACCTTAACTTTTTTAAAGAAAAAAATATTTGTTATCAATTGAAACATCAATATATAACAACAAAAACTGAATTTGGTACATTATTTCTTATTTTCAATTTATAAAATTTCTTACACAAAAGTTCAACAAAGGACACCAAGAATAAACAATATACAAACACATGGATGAATCACATTGTTCTAAGGTTCAGTGCAAATAATGATAAGCATATATCAGTAATATGTAACTTACAAGTCACATTAAACATCACAGATGGGCCAAATTTGAATTAATTTATGATTTTGGTATTGCCTTATCTGCATTCACCTATGCTGAATCAGGGTTTGTTTTTCAAGGTAACGTCTATTTGTTTTATACATTTATAGTCAATCCTGATTTATGATAAATACTCTTGCTGCACTAATCTCTGAGGTTAATCCTGGTTTTATTTTGACTTTATAGTGTTTTGCATATCCATACCTGAAATAATACAAAAAAGTCTTTTGACTGAGTATCTTTCTATGGCTGATTGTTGTGCAACACTTGAAAGTGCGTGACTGCAGATCCCTGCTGGAAATGTCTGTATTATGCAACTTTCATTAGACACACTCAGGCTCATCCAATAAAAGCCTCCTCCAGTTTCATGTCCAGACTGTGCCAGGTGGCACAAAAGGCAGGGAATCTCCAGTCTTGGTGAAAAATTGGCCCAGTGTTGCTGGCTAATCAGTAGCCTACAATGCAACAGAGTGCACTGTACTGGCAGCTTGCCTGTGATCAAATACTGTTGGTGGGATTTTTCATCCTCTGACTGTACATAACCTAATCACAGCCCAAAAATATTCAGCCTGCTGATACTTCCTCGAGGAGGCATGTACTGTATGCATCTCGAAGTGACTCTCGTCATCTCGTTTCAAAAGACAATACTCTAAAAGGGAAGACAATACTCTAAAAGGGAATACAAAAGGGGAAAATGTTGTTAGTCCAAAATGTACTACAAAGTAATAAAATAATTTGCCTGAAGTTTAAGTAAAGCTTAAGGCTCTGATCTAAACTTAATAATCCTGAATCTTCAGACTCCTCCAGGCATATGCTCAAATATAACTCTGAGGCACAGACCTGCATTTTACTCCAGTTAGATCTTGTTTTGTCACTGTGTTGGTTTTGGACTCGACACCTTGTTTTGCAGTATAAGGGCTGAATTTGTCCCATTTTTTAAATTTTGCAGAACATTTCTTGGACATGCACTCTTCTTTCACAAGTGTCTATGAAATTTTGTTAAAGGAAGTCTTAAGCCAAGAGACCACAAGGCTCCTTGTGCCTGAATGTTGCAAAATAATCTTATTCCTCTGCAATCCATCCATCTTCTTCCAACCATGTACAGCCTGGACAGGATACCAGTCCATTGCAGGGTAGACAGACAGATTTCTTACAACTTTTGTTGACATGTTTGAGATGAAGTCAGAAGTATTACTGTATTATCTGTTTTTTTTAATTGAACAGACATTACTAACTTGGCATGTGTTTTCGAGGTAATACATTTTCAGCTCTTCTGTAGGAGTTTATCTATTCATCCTTGGATTCCAGGACTTTGAAAAGGCCAACAATGACATAGTTAATATTGTAATATTAGAACTAACTCCAGTTATAAGAGGCCACCTTTGCTCTTACTTTAAATGTACTGTATAAAATGGCATTCACAAACCATTTGAGAGCCCATAAGCAATTAACCTGCTCAAGGTAACATACTGAAACCATACATGAATGAAAACCTGGACTTTCACTGTCTAGTGAAATGGATATTTCCACCTGAGTACAAACCGCTACCTTCCTTTGTTATTAACAGTGCACAGCACATAATCTGAAATCACTCTCCAAATTTGGAATTTGTTAACAAACAGGACATCCTCTGAAACTGCACTGAAGGGAGACTTATTTGTGCACTTCTCTTGTTGTCTGATATACCCACTGTTTCACTGTATGTTCAGCAATGCCTTACAGGTGAGCTGGCACTGCCTGAAGGAGCAGTGCATCTCTAACTGATGGCAATGCAAACTCACAGGCACCCAGCAACTGTCAGGGGCTATTGGTGTGTGAAACTGGAGCTCACCCAGCCATAGGAATGTTTAGTCTATAGTGTACTACCAGATGGAGAGATCCAGTCACTGTCAGCTAACCTGCCAGGGCACAAGCCTGTGATGTCTGGGCTACAGAGCTCAACCTCCACTGTTAAGTGACTGTTTTTACTGGTTAAGCATCTTAGGGGGCCCTGACACAACGGTATTTCCAAAAAACAGTTCTGAATGCTGTTCTGAACCTCTTGCAGTAAACGAGTGGTAGCAAAACAGACTTGTGGGTGAAAATGAGAAGAGATTGGCTACAGCAGATGCAAAATTTAGAGGTCATTCTATCTCTGTTACTAATGGGATTGTGTCAAGTGCAGCTCTTCCTGCCCCTGCCAGGATTTGATCCCTCACAGGCTCCCACTCCCTAGACAGTGGATAACGCCATCACGCCAAGAGACCAGGTCCTCCACCACAGGAGAATTCAGCACAACACCAGTGGGGAGAGCGCCTCTACTCCACCCCTGCCAGGATCCAATCACAATCACTAGTGAGCCTAGAACAACACACTGTCACTTGACAGCCAGCAGAGAATTTAGCTGGACCACAAGACTGCCTGTGGCAGAGTCTCACACAGTTCAGATTTCAGAGGGAGGTGACATCCGCTTCTGTAGTTTGCTCGATGCACGGAGCCCCCTTACAGAGCAAGACATAGGACAGAAGTTTCACCACAGTAGACATACACATTTGAAACATTTTTCAAACATTTTCAAGTTGTACAGGTTACATAAATAATTGGTTAAACTATTAGCACTAAGATGTGTATTGTTTGATAAATGTCAGTTACTGTCCTTGAAGAACCCTTACGGTTGTGTGATATATAGTGTTCAATCATACAACAGGATGTCTGACAATTGAATCCATACTTTTATGTCCCTAGTCTTATATTTCAAAATGAATATCTCTTTTAATAATCTCAGCAGTGCTTTAATAAACAAAAAAAGCGTTATCTCGTTTTGGATTTTATGAATGGAATTTGTTCCTCTTTGTTGTAATAGGTTTACAGTGCTCCAAGAAAGAGAGACAATATTTGTATCTCCCTTTGTTTGATTATGGCTGGAAAAACCCTCATCATTAATTCAAAGCTCGGTTATGGATCTCGGACTTGAGAAGCACGTTGGTAGTTGTTGTGTTGTGCAGTGAAAGCTGGATATGTTTTTCCATCTCTAATCCAGGCTTCAAGGTGTCGTTCCTCCTCTGACAAGCTTTGCCTCTACACAGTGCTGTCCTCAGGAACCGCAGCACTGAGGGACTCAGGATGATGAAAAGCCAAGGGTCAATGATGGAGTTAATGGACAAAAACCGCAGGGCAATCAAGTCAGTCCTGTGGCTTCCAGTTATCGACTGAGAAGAGTTAATGTAGACACGGATCTATAAGAACATAAAAACATAAAAAATGTTAACAATGAGAAAGGCCATTCTGCCTATCTGGCCTGTTTGGTAGTTATTAGCTAAATGATCCGAAGATCTCATCTCAGCAGAAAAGAGCCAGGGTATTGACTTCAACAACATGGCTGGGTAGCTTGTTCTATACTCCTACAGCCCTTTAGGCAAAGAAGTTTTTTCTGTTGCTGGTTTTAAATGCACAAAAAGAGATTAAAAACGCAGTCTGTCAAATACTTTCTGGACCTACTGGACTCTTAAAATAGCTCTTTCCTTTTTTGAAACAAAAATACATATCCAGTGGTTTCTCCAAAAGATGACCATCAAAATGTCTGTTTTTTCCATGGGATTATGAAATTATCTGCGTTCCTAAAATGTATGTGTTTGAGAAGGAAAAATAGAGACAAAGATATGCAGTATATAAAGATGCTGTTTCCTTATGATGACCTCGCAAACATTTCCTCCTCTACAGAAATTATGTTTTTATTTTACTCACAACTTCCTTCTTTGTGCTACTTTTTTTCTAATCTAAAAACTTTTTTCTACATAATGCAAATGCCTTGTTACTTATTGACAGAAGCTACATGACAGTCCTGTCAAAACAACAGACAAAATCAAGTTTCAGCAAGAGACTCTCAGTGATGCGGATCCATTTGATGCATGTGAGCAACCCCTCCTTCCTTGTCCTCCAGATGACCATTAAATGGGTACAGTAGGCACAAGAGCCATGACACAATATATCTCTTGTCTTTTCTCTACAAAGTGTTGTCTTTTATACATGCTTAGACACTCATGAAAACAGTCATCAGAAATGCAAGCTTTTCTTTAAGTGAGCTTTCTATACGTTATCTTTGCAAATACTACATTCTTTACTATCTCTGATACTAAAAAGCTTCCATAATGTTTTGTTGAAGTTACACAACTGTCTAATTTTGACAAGGGTGTATCTTAGAATAAATCTCATAAAACAATGTAATACCGTACAGGAAAAAAATATCTTGAATTCCTTATAGCTAGTATTTTTGTGTTACATCTTGCATGCATGCTGTAATCTCTTCGGAAATGAGTTTTTCCAGTTACATACAGTATTCCGAGGGCTTCCTTCAAATGTCAATCAGAGCTTTCTCTTTCTGATTTTGTTTGATACACTCTCACAAAACTGAAGACACGAGATCCTTTGAACTTACAAAACTGAGGGCTCTGCTCTTAATATTGTAGCACCCACGTGGGGTCCTATAGCCATGCGCACACAAGGCAGGCTGGGAACAGCGGCTGAGGGGCCCGTAAATAGTGGGACGAGGGCTGGAGACGCTCTCTTCCCTCTTGTGTTTGTGTAGGTGTGGTGCAGTGCTATATCTCCCCTGGTTCTCTGTGTGTAACCCCCCTCAGCGTCTTTAATAAATGTCCTGCCAAACTGTGCCAGGGCCTCCAGCCTGTTTCTTTCCATCTGCGAACCCTGGGAGCGTTAAATTGGTGTCAGGAGTGGGACGGAGAGGAGCAGCACGGTAAGAGGCTCGCCACGCGGTGAGAGATCTGGGGCACCAGGTGAGAGGCCGGAGCATGGAGAGAGGCCCGCAGGAGCCCGCAGAGAGGTCCCCGGCAGCAAAGAGCCCCCGTAACGGAGTGGCCCGGTGCGCAGAGAGAGGCCCAGTGGGGCTCTGGGAGAGAGGCCTGGTGCGCGGAGAGAGGCCCAGTGGGGCTCTGGGAGAGAGGCCTGGTGCGCGGAGGGAGGCCCAGTGGGGCTCTGGGAGAGAGGCCTGGTGCGCAGAGAGAGGCCCAGTGGGGCTCTGGGAGAGAGGCCTGGTGCGCGGAGAGAGGCCCAGTGGGGCTCTGGGAGAGAGGCCTGGTGCGCGGAGAGAGGCCCAGTGGGGCTCTGGGAGAGAGGCCTGGTGCGCAGAGAGAGGCCCAGTGGGGCTCTGGGAGAGAGGCCTGGTGCGCAGAGAGAGGCCCAGTGGGGCTCTGGGAGAGAGGCCTGGTGCGCGGAGAGAGGCCCAGTGGGGCTCTGGGAGAGAGGCCTGGTGCGCGGAGAGAGGCCCAGTGGGGCTCTGGGAGAGAGGCCTGGTGCGCAGAGAGAGGCCCAGTGGGGCTCTGGGAGAGAGGCCTGGTGCGCAGAGAGAGGCCCAGTGGGGCTCTGGGAGAGAGGCCTGGTGCGCGGAGAGAGGCCCAGTGGGGCTCTGGGAGAGAGGCCTGGTGCGCGGAGAGAGGCCCAGTGGGGCTCTGGGAGAGAGGCCTGGTGCGCGGAGAGAGGCCCAGTGGGGCTCTGGGAGAGAGGCCTGGTGCGCGGAGAGAGGCCCAGTGGGGCCCTGCTGGTGTGGCGGCAGCCCTGACGACAGGCTCAGTGGAGGCCACGGAGTTGCCTGCCTTGCTCCTGCCTGCTCAATTTTTTAAAATTTTTGGGTCATTGAGTATCCTGTATATTCTCACGGGAGAGGTGGGCATGGCACATCTTGCCATTATGCAGCTTTATTATGAGTCACTACTCATTGACAGAAGAATTTCCTAAGGTTGTGTCTAGGTCTTTCCCAAGTCAAATCTGGTGCGATTTTGTGCTGTATTTATTCCAATAGACAAAGCTTAAAGCCACACATCAGTGGAAACCATTTTGTCCTAAATGTACTAATATAACCATAACATGGGTATCCTCGAACTGCATGTCTGATTTTCTCAACCAAATTACAGTTGCACCACATTTGGGGATGACTCGTTAATTCACCCTTCACAGCCATCAATTGTTAGCCTTTACTGTTTAAAACCTGAACACAAGTCCCTTTATTCTTTAGTTATCGTTTCGGATTAAAAATCTCATGTTGATTGGAAGCCAAAGTAAGTGTAGGTTAGTTTATCCACTTGAGGTAAAATACCTTCAACAATCCTAAAAAATCTGATAAATTAATTTCAAAGTAAATAAAACATAAGATTATAATGTCACAAATTGCACATCGAGTAACTAGTGACCAAAGACACTCCCAAAGCCATTTTATAAAATTTAGTAGAGAATCTGCACTCACAATGATATTCAACAGTTTGTTCCATAAACCCACAACCTTCATCATCAGATTGTCTCTAATTCTAATCATACTTAATTACCTTATATGTAGAGTATTTTTTATTTAATCTCCCACTGTAGTATACCAGTTCTAGCAGCAGCCTAATGGAGGTGTACAGAATGGCATACTCTTGGTCTTTAAGGAGATAGGTGATCATATTAATAAAACAACAGGTGCCAGGGCAGTACTGCATGTATTCAGGATTTTAAATATCTCCCTCAATCCCTTTCCAAGTTCAGATTGTTCCAATCCAAAAACACTGGAACTGACATTTTGTGCAAAATCCTGTAATTTACGGTATTTGTAAGTTAATTGTTAAAACAATGAATACACGCACCACCTAACAGCCCCTTGTATTGTAAATGGGATGTTGATGTGTTGGTACGGTATTTTGAAGCCTAACAAATTAGTAAGAGATTATTTGAAACCCTCACAGGATAACCAAAAGATTACAGTATTCTTTTCTCATGGTCATGTTGGTTGAAACTCTTTATTTCTCTCTATCTAAAAATGTAATGTTCATACAGTACACAGTAGTATAAAACAAAGTAGATATCTGGGGCTGCAGTTTGTGGTTTATTAGTACTAAACTGCTAACTAGTAGTATAATGCTTGTTTATATTACAAACATTGCCATTTATGTTATTTGTATTTATTGATATGATTTATTTGCATCTTTATAGATACTGGTTAAAATGTATCTGATTTTGGTGCACAGTTCAATTGTTCGATTCATTTGAATAGCTTAATATCAGCTGTCAGCAGAATTGCTTTCTTGAATTGTATAACTTAAAATCTAGAACTTAAGTCTGGGAAGGAAAAACATTATAAACCAAATTATATTTTGTGTGTTTTCGATTATTTTTTAAAGGAACTACATAAAGAAATCAACAAAACTCAGGGTCATGTGTATTCATATAATGTCTGTAACAAAGAACGAGAATCTTAAGGATGCAAATAATGTAGGAGCAGAAGAGCATTGGATATATTTATCTTCACACCTACTCACCTGGCTACTCAAAAAGATTCTCACAATTCATTATTCAGCACCAGGGTCAATTTAACAGTATTTAAAGAAAAAGAATTGAGAAATTCTGCATATAAATTGAATGTGGCTGTACTCACTGACAAAACTCTGGTGTTGCCTTTGTTGAGGAAAGCAGTGTTAGTGTCTTACCGTCAGAGGCAGGGAGCAAATGACGAAAGCCACGGTTATGAAGACGAGAAGAATGAGATGCTCTATTTCTTCAGTCATGGATGGAGACCTCCTGTCCTTTCTGCTCCTCTTCTCTACGGATCCCCGGTTTACTTTGTGTCTCCGGTGCATTAGTACCAAGTGGTAAATGACAGACACGTTGCAGGTCACGATGGAAATAACTAGCAGGAGCATAAGGGTGGCGTACAGGATGGCGTACACTTTATCTTGGAGGCTTTCGGGGTTCATATTAATAAAACACCAGGTGCCCGGACAGTACTGAACATATTTCCCAAACTTCATGAAAGGCAGTAAACAAAACACGATACAGATGAGGTATATGAAGGGGATGGAGATGTACCCACATCGTTTCGTGATGTGCCGTCCGTAGAAGTAAGGGTAGCCTATGGATAAACAGCGCTCCAGAGCCATGGCGAAGAGAATAGACAAAGTGGCTAAACTAAAGAATGTCATGCTGAAGCTAAAATAATTGCAGACAGTGCTGGTACCATTCTCCAAGTCCGTCTCATTCCTCCACATACTGACCAGAGTCCTGTTGGTAGCGTAAGAAGCGAGCACGAGTGGGCTGATGAAGCATGTTCCCATGAGGTCTGTTACAATCAAACCGGTGACCAGCACATGGAACAAGAATTGCCGCTGTCTGCTCTTGTGCTTCCTCCTGCGGATTTCCAAAAGGATCAAGGCGAGTACATTCCCGAGTACTCCGGCTGAGAACATGACAGCGCTGATGACCGGGCTCCCCGGCTCCACCGTTCTCCTGTCATGGCAACCATCAGGTGTCCCCATTTCCAAAGTAAATGTTTGGCTAAAACTCCTGGGATAAATATTCCTCTTTCACTTTTGTTTGAGATCAATAGCGGCAACATACCTGTGGTTGTTTGGTGTTTTCATTATTTTATAACTGTAAAAACTCGGAAGTATTGTATGGTGAAAAAGTCAAACGTGCGTCCACCGTTCGGTCTGTGTTGTAATCGCTGAAGTTGTACCGAAAACGCGCTACTAACAGGAAGCCGCGAGAGAAGAGGGATGGTCTTTCTCAAGCGAAGCAGAACCAAGGCAAGGAGTTTCTCCTTAATCACTTTCTGTTTGCAAAAGATGAACACACAAGCGTGTCTCCCTTGTGTTATTTGACGGTCAACTTGAATGCCAGAAAACAAGCGGTCTGAAGTTTTCCTTTTCCTTGAATTAAAGTAAAAAAAAATAGCAACTCAAAACAGTTATTTCCCGTTTCTCACTTTTACGTAGCATGAAACTAAAAAAAAGTTGTTTATAATATACGGAGCGTTAAGAGTCATGAGCCATGTGTTCCTCTCACGAATGAGCTGCCTTTGCAGCAAGATGTGGTGACGTTTTCCAGCTGTTGACACACCCTCTTAGAAAAGTTAAATGGAAAAATCTGGATATTCAAGATGCCTTCAATGTTCTCACCAACGTATCAAAGTTCTCAAACTTAAATATGGAGAGTAAAATTTTCCACAAACTGACAATTATAAAAAATCATGAGAAAATCACAGTATATTGTTTTGGACGCCAGTTGTAATAAAATAATACACTGTATATAATACAATGACCTCCTAGTTTAATGCAGAAACAGAATTTTGGAATTCTGTTGTCACAGATTTGACTCATGCCAGATTTATAGTTCAGTGGCTAAACAGAGTTTGAATATGGAAAATACAATAAAAATCTTATATTCACAATTTAGAAACCAGGACATTCTTTATGTTAGTTATACTATAGGATTCATTCGTTTCAATTGGAAACAGTTTTCAAATGTACAATTTTTGCTTTTCAATCTTAAATGTATGTTGGGCTTTTGAGGATACTTGCCATGTTCCAAATCACCAGCTACACTGCTTTCTAAGTAGAATATTTTATTGAGAAAGCAAGACAGTCACTATCCATCTTGATTTATGGAGTTTTGTTTTTCATTTCTTATCAGTGATGTTGGGGAAGCTTTGATTTCATTGATGAATAGGAAATAGAAGTTTGAAAAGCAATTTGATCAATCTGGATTGTATGCTTTTTTCTAATTTTGGAAAAGTTCAATGGAAAAAATTTGGAGATTCATGATGGTTTCACTGTGTTTAGTGAAGTGTCAAACTTTTCAAACCTAACAATGGACAGTACATATTTCCACAAATTATTTATGTTAATTATTAATATGTTCAGTTAATAGAAAACTTTGATGAGTATCATCCGAGTAAATTACGTTCTTGATAGCCTTCACATATTCCAAAACATTATCATTTAACAATTATTAACTTTTCAGATTGTCTTGGATTAAAGTACTTCTCATAATTCAATTCTTGGTAATACAATAATAACAATAATAATTCAATGAAAACAATAACTATGAAAATATTAACAGATATTTCTGTGGGTGATATTTGTAATTAAAAAGTATATGGAATAGAATGCCTATCTAGTTTAATGTGCTAATAGAACTTTGGAATTTTCTTGTCACAAGCTTGATCTCAGCCACGTTTATAGTTCAGAGGTTAAACAGACCTCAAATCTGGAAAATAATCCAAAACAATTCTTATGTTCACAATTTAGAAATCAGACTATTTCTTATATCAGCAATTAGGAGTCTTCACATTCGTACTTAATTTGCTAAGATCAACCAGTAGCCATTTTGATGTATCTAGTTTTTGCTTTTCAAACTCAAGTGTGTTCTGGGCAGTTGAGGGTGTTTGCCAAGTTCCACACCTGTACCTGTACTGGCCCTTAAGTAGAATATTTTATTGAGGAATCAGGAAAGTCATCCATCTTGTTTTATGTAACATTTGTTCCAGCTTGAATGCTACTGTTGATGTTGGAGAAGTAGAGATGTCATTCGCTAAAGGGGTTTGCAATTGAAAATGGAATTTTCAAAGGCAGTTTGACCAATGTTGATTTATGGTAATGCTATTTTGCTTTCAAAATATATTGTACTGACTTTGATAAATAGTCATCCAGCCTGGATAGTTGTAGATATGTGATCACTCCTATCACTCCCAGGAACAAGATTTTAAGTTCTTTGCTGAGAGTAAGTAAACAGCCATTTTTACACAGAAGTACTGTTTTCTCGTGATGCATTTGAATGATGCTTGTCAGATTTAGACACAAGAAGCTTAAATTTGGCTTACACATTTGGTCAGTTAGGGCTGTTTGGTAGTGAAGATTTTTATTTTAAAATTTATGATAATAACATACAGTACAGTATGCTTAACAAACTTGAAGTGGGTTAATGTTGCCATCATTGATGTTGCCAAGTGTCTTATTAATCACTTCAATGGATCCCAAGAGAAAGAATTGGAAAACATAGGTTATTGATAAAAAGGGTTCAGTTGGTCTTATTTTAGGAAGGAGTTAGTCTGAGTTTTTTCAGACTTTAATTCTATTGTCCCTGGGATGACCAATTTTGAATTGATTGCTAAAACAGTTTCAAATTCCAGTAGGAACGTCTGACAAACAGATGGCATGAAACGACCTTGCAATGGAAATACAGCATACATTAAACAGCATTTTCTTTCTGTGCATTCTTTTCTGTGCTGACTGCTGTTGGTCTCAGCCCCTTTATAAATAGATAAAACTTCCACCCCACACATGGCAGCCTATATTCAGGGCAGGATCTAAAGTTAGTTTCAAGGTGCTTCTGAGGAATAGCTAGTAAATGGAGAATCTGTCTACCAAATAATAGCACCACCTAAAGCGAAACAATAAATTACCAAGATCATTTGCAAAATTAAAGCTTTGCTTTACAACATTTCTTATTGCAGTTATGATTTATGATCCACACTCTAGCCATTTTTGTGTATACAATATTGTCTTTCAGTACTGGGAAACAAAAAATTTGTCAACAGAGATTTCATGCTAATTGCTTTAACTAACCTTAGTAACCGTTCCCACTTTGCGGCTTCTTTTTGTTGAAATGTAAACAAATTGTTCACAAGTATTTATCTCCTTCAACAGCTGTTTTGCGTCATCGGGATAACAAGTTAGCAAAGTCATCTCAGTTGTTACCACGCTCTTAGCTCAACCGGCTAAGATCCAGCTATTTCTGGGAGCTGTTTCCTCTTACAACAGAGAGTGGCAATGGTGTGGTTTCATTGTAAAATGGATTGAAACAAAAGTGTTCTTCTTGATTAAGCATCTTGATTTTCTGTTCTAGCACTGGAGTGGGGATTTCTAAGACTCTTTCTGTCTAGAAGAAAACTTGGCAATATGGCACACTGGTCTGTAATGTTCATGATTACAGTAAAACTGCATCCTCAATATTTAATGAGTCTTGTGTTTTAATGCTTTATCATTTGTTCCTAAAAGGGTTATGATGTTTCTTTGATGATGCTGAGTGTGCCAATCAATAATACCAAACAATAGCACAGTATCAATGGCTGTGCTTTTCCTTTGTTATTACATACAATTCATTAATTTGCAAATTTGTTATCCTGTGACTAGGAAACTAAAGAAAACATGACAGCTGTCACAGGGTGATGCACACCATTATTGTTTACAGTGAAATGATGGATCGGATCTGTTCCAGTACACTGCAAACAAAAAGTGGATTAATTTTATATTGCTGTGCATTATTAATTGCATAAAAACAATAAATAATTAGGATCTTTATATCTGCATATTCAAATCTTACAGAAGGCATATAAAGAAACATGGAAATCCAGTTACATTAGTTTTTTTCCCCTAAAAGTTCAGTACTTTCGTTTTGTTTCCTTATTATGTCATAACTGAAGAGTAACATTTGTCTAATATGGAGAAATAGAAGCGATTTACACATTTGTGCTTCAGCTTCTCAGTTACTCCCATTAAAAAAAAACCTATTTTGTTGTGGCTTGTCTCCTAACTGTTCTGGTGGTTTTCAGGCTCACATGTACAATGTGAAATATTTTTATTGTCAAGTAATGTAAACACAGCTACATGTGGAGTTGCTTTCTTTATGCACACTTTATGGATGTTTGGATTTTTCTCTTTGCCTTCTGAAACACTCCTGTACTGACTTTCATAAGCATCCCAGACCATGTATATATGTGTGTCCTGCCTTTCTTAGAATGATTTTTCCTCTAAAATAAAGCCCAAAGAGTATGCATGTGGTTTTACAGATTTATATAAAAATCCGTATCTTTAAAATTCTAAGGTTTTTTACCCTGTCACTGTTAAATGGATAGTGTTGTTAAACTTCAACACTGAATAATACAATATAGCCTGAATATACATATTACATCCTACGATGTTAAAAACTAACTCAGTTGGAGCTAATTTTATTCACATCTGTATCAGTTATATTAATTTAAATCATTTCCTCCGAATATTGGTATAACAATATACGAGAATTATAATAGGCCTATTAGCAAAGACTATCCTGAATACCTGAATCCTGAAAAGTGATCAACCTAGTCCTGTAAGAGAACCTAAAACATAGCTCTGTCTCCCTCTAGGGGCATTTAATGAAAACTGCAGTGGCAAATCCAGGGAAAAGGAGTTCTGTGCATGATTTGTTCAATTCTGCTTTCTTTGTTGTTTGCATATTGTAGTGCAACATTTTTAATTTAAATTATTTAACTGCAGGTTAATGTGCATAACAGCATCTCCCTGAAGTGTGCTGTGTTTGGTTTGCAAAATTTGTTTCAAATGAGTGGGCATGGTTGTTTACTTTACTAAATACTGCATGTACAAGATAAGACAAGATCCTAGCAATGGAGTGTATCCAGGAAAACAGCTAAGAATTGAAATTCAGGATTAGGAAACCAGGATTATTTAGCTGTGGTGAATTATATCCCCCATGAGTAGGATGGGTGTCCTGAAATGAGTTTAATATTTGTAGTCTTGCAGTTCTTGGACTACATTTTGTCCTGTTGAATCACATAACATCATCATACCAATGAGTCACAAAGGAACATTTTTCAACACCACGTTTAGTAAAATTCTGCATATTTAATTCTCAATCTGCTGCAGATACCTAGCTGCTGGCTTGAAGACATGTTGATGAATACATTTGTTTTAAGCCATACCCAAATTCAGAGTTCATAGTCCCTTATAAATGTTTCAGCTGCAGACCTGCAGACTGCAAATACTTCTATGTCTGGGTAGGTTTATCTAATTACATGTATAAGTGGAATCATGAATCTGCTCCTATATACCATGCAGGGAAAATATAAAAAGGTTAATAAGATTTTAGGGTTCTATTAATGAAAGTATAACATTTTAATAGTTTATCTATTTGGTTGCTATGATGCAAATGATCTGACCAGGCTAAAGGAATGACATATACAGACCGGTTAAAGGGCTTACATTTTTTCAACCTTGAACAGCATATGCTATTAAGTGACTTTGAATGAACTACGTTTTTTCAAATACTAAGGTTTATTGACAAACTAAACCCAGGAGACCAACAAGTGAAAATTAGGCCTGAAAAAAGGAGGCACATCTGCATAAAAGTGTCTGGAATAGGTTTTCCAGCTGCTGTTTGAATGCAGATTTCCTAGGAGCCTTCGGGAGTTGACTGGAGGAGATCCTAAGATCAATGAGCTTCCAGCAAACAAAACGTTGTGACAGTATTTTCTCACATTGCCCACACTAAACTCATACAGATAGCCCTGGACGCAGGGAAACCAGAGAAGTTCATTTTTTATAAAACCCCTCTATAATATGAAACGGAGAAAAAAGCCTCACAGACAAGAGTAGTGCTAATCCAGCAAAGAGGTTCAACCACAGATTTATCAAGAAAACTTCTGGCAGCAGCAATAATACTTGTAAAATTAATATTAAATTGCTACCCAAAGTGGCACTGTCTGTTAAACCACATATCTGTCCATCATTCTGGTTTGCAATCATATATGCAAGTTTTCATTATTTTTTTAACATATACATTATATATATAAGTTCAGGTGGGTAGCTGTGTCAGCATGCGTAGGCTGCAAAGGAACAAGTATTAGGTTTATTCCATACTGAAAAGAGAAGAAAGAAAACACAACGCTTCGGCTGTGGAGCCTTCTTCGGGTGTGTGGAAGAAAAGTGGTGTGTGAAGATAATAAGTGTCATCTAATAAGATAATGTCTGGATAAGGGTTTCTGTAAAGTTCTCTTCTTAAACTGGTAAATCTGAGAAACAACAAGATATAGAATTTACATTTCTGTATTTTGACCGCTTCCAGTGTCTTGCCGGATTACAAATTGTGAATAGATTAGAGATTTAGATTAGACTTGCACAGTACTTGCACAAACCCCTCTTTCAACAAGATCTTTCAATTACATACTTACTGTAAATGTTTCAATCATTTTTTAAATCTGTTATGTAACCACTAGGTACAGCTGTAAATATGCCACTCAGTTCCAAAGGATTAATTGTGTAAAATTGATTTTAAGTTTTTTTTAATTACAAGATTCATTTTTTCCTACATATTTCATTATTCCATAGACAACTGCAATTATCCCCTGGGCTAGTCAGTCTTGTGATAGGTGCGTACCAACACCTCACCTCAGAGCTGCCAGCGATCATTCCTGATCTGTTCTGCTTCTTCGCTTGCTAAACAACAGAGAAGCTTTGTGGGGACAGATACTGTTGTGCCACTGGAGTTACAGAGGGAAACAAAGGTATGTCTTTTGTATTATGTTTACTCAAATGTATGAAATCTCGAGATCAGGAAGCTTGTTTCGAAATGCTGACATTGTCTTTACATCACAATGAATCTTCCATTTCCTTTTGGAACTGTTTGGACTTGACTATCCTGTGATCAAACTGCATATCTGCCATTATTCCCAAGGTAAATAACAATGTATTTTCATGTACTGTGAAGTAATAACTTGTGTTTTTGTCATTTTCACAAAATTGCTCATATAACCAAAATGCCAGCAGATCACTGACATTCACCCACAGACAAGCAAGTAGTTGGATGAAATGTGGAGTGTGTAAAACCTGTTATTTTCTGTCTAATTAAAACAGCCTGAGAGACTTCATCCATCATGGAACACTTGAACATGCTACACTAATGTGGCATCTTACAGTACATCTAAACCTTTGTCTTCTAAATTGCTGCTTGATGGGGACAGCAAACACACAAGGTTTTGTAGGCAGTTTAAATGATTAAAAAGTAAGTGAAACGCCTTTTCCTCCAAAATAATCAAACTCTTGATACTTACTCAGGGGACTGATACTAAATGATAAAAAAATGCCAGAAATATCTTCTCCATCATCTCTTCTTTGTAAGGCTTAGAAGAGCACAGCAGCTTCTATGTTGAGTGTGGGTGTGTGATATACAGAAGTAAAACAATTTGCTTTGAAAACAGAACATCTTTCTAATCAAAAGAAACATCGTCATATATGAGCTGATTCTGTCAAGAATTATGAATGTTTAACATAACTTGAAAAATATTATTGGGTATCTGATCTAACCTTCCTTCCCACACAATGTGAGTCTAGACCTATTTTTAACTGTAGTGGGAAATGGAATAGCCTTAAATTTCGTGGTTTTAAAAAAAATGCCATGGAACTCTAGTGGTTCAAAAGCATCTCTATTGAACTATAAAATGGAAGCCCCTGTGGAGCTATTAGTGGAAGCTGTCCTTTGACTAAAATTGTATTTGTGTTTTGCATGTGATGTGAAAAGAAACTAATCATTTGTCAGTGCACTCTTAGGAGCTTGGCAACAATATGTAGCTGCTTAATTTGTGACAGGTATAACAGCATTACAAAAGTTCCTATATTCCAAACAGGAATTTAAAGCTCCCTAATGTTATGGAACACTAAACCTTTAGTGAAGCAAATTACTAGTTCAACTAAAGTTGTAATTTAAGTAATT
Organism: Lepisosteus platostomus; assembly: GCF_059453375.1. NCBI lineage: Eukaryota > Metazoa > Chordata > Actinopteri > Semionotiformes > Lepisosteidae > Lepisosteus > Lepisosteus platostomus. The sequence continues at coordinate 13,171,056 of NC_142620.1, read as the reverse complement.
AAGAACTCATTTTCTAAACCTGCAAAAATCACATTGTATAAAACACAGTGCTATATTCTCCAGCAAAATCAAATATATTTTTAATATATCACACAACAAGAAGTAAATATTCAGTGCAGTCATTACAGAAATCACATAAATTAACTCACAACAGCAGCAAGTCGCAATAACAACAAAAAATATTTTGTAACAGAGAAATCTCCACCTCTCCCTTCTGTTCCTCTCACAAACTAAATACCGGATACAGTTTTTTTACTAGGTCTTACTTCTTAAAGAGGCTGTAATCTCAGTGTGATTGCCTAACCGAATCAGAATTAATAAATACTTAGACTGTTACAACAGAAAAGATAACATCTTTAGGACTACAGAATAATCTATGCAAAAACACACGTATTAAACTATACTGTGCATAACTGTGAAATGTCAGCATTGAAACGAATATTCATTAAATTCACATTGTACAACATACTAACACAAACAGAAATATTCATTTTACCAGCCAATTCCTCATTTCTGTATTAACTAAAATACACAAAATACAACTAAACAGATTTCTTGAGCTCCACGTGGTTTGTTTCTGCTAATAAAAGACAAGTTCAACAATGTTTTGTTTAGTAATGAGACAGTATGAAAGACACTTCAAAAAGCCTTATTGATAAACATTCTTGCATGATTTATGCTATTTACCAAGTATTGCTTGATTGCTACTGTACATCTTGCTGCTCCAAAGCAGAACTGTGTGTGTTCGGCTCCATTTTTTTAATGTTCCAAAAGGGGAAAAAAACAATAATTTGGACAAATTGGATTTTTGTTGATCCATTTATGACTCTGGGACAACTGTAGCTTTGTGGCACCTCAGTCAGACAGACCCTTGATGCCATTATTTCATGTGATATATAATTATTGAGTTTAATATTGAGTTAATATGGAGGGTTAATGCCACATGCAGAGATATTAACAATCTAAGAATGTCTGAATGGACTTGTAAAGGATGTCAATGTTGTACACATATCAAATTAGAAACTGTCCTGCCCTTCACTGCAGATATCAAAACCACATGTCTGTTTTTGTTGGCTGGGGCATGGGGCTGGTACAGCCTCAGAGTAACAGTTTACTGAAAGCAGGGGCAAATGACCATTTTAATGACAAAGGAAATGCGAGATAAACAAAATCATAACATTAGTCAAATGGTGATCAGCCTTAGCTTTGGGGAATAGAGAGCCTATGACAAAATAAGGAGATAAGAAGACATACCCAAGTTAGAAGTCTTTGCGTCTGGCATCAAGTAAGTAGATCGCATCTGCGGTGACCCATCTAACTTTTTTATCTACAGAATGGTAAGGGATTCTGTATTCTTGGGTAGGAATTGTCATCACATCTTTGTGTCTAAAGATTTCAAACTGAGTCTGCACCTAAGTTCACACAAACTTTGACAACAGCCAGGAGCTATGAAACTGAAACATCTGTTTTCACAAGCCATAAATAAAACATACTGTCCCGAACAGAGAAAGATGACATGGAGATAAAGAGCCCCATATTGTTTTTAGTTATACTGTGTTCTTTTCTAACTCTCCACAACAGGCATGATCTTTGAAAGACTGCTTTATAACACGTTTGTAATATATAGAATAATTGTTCGTGCATCAAAAGCATCTCAAAGTCACAATGTTGACAAGAATGTGAAACATAATCTTAAACGTGAAATCAATTAGGTGTTACTGCTGTATGCATTCCATACACACATTGTACAGCGTGTTAGTAAAGTCCTGTTCAAATCCACTAACAAGCAGTAAGCGTTGTTTAAAGGTCTAATTATCAGGATTGTGATGCCTATGAGGATTGCTAACTAATCTGTCCATTGAAAACATATTTAAGTTGACTATGGAGATGTAAAAGGCTGGGTAAAGTGAAATTCAGCAATTCAAGTAATGTTTGGACATGAGACCACACAGAACAATGTTAGTGATGTTTTGGAAAGGAGAAAGTTCATTTCCCATTTTTACTTCAACTATATATTGAAATAGAGTAAAACAAAAATTAAACATATTAGTGTTCCAAGCAGCAGGCCTGTTGCTTATCAATATAGCAAAAAATGTCCACATTCACAAAGTATACATAGCTAAGAACTGAATCAAAATCTGAAAAATTAAATAGTACCACATTTTTTCAGCAATCAATCTTCTGTTGCTCAGTTTAATGAAAGTTCAGTGAACGTTTCCCAGAAACTTTCCAACTGTCTGTAAAGAAGCTTATCCTCACTATAATCTGTCATGAATCTTGGAACATTCAGCTAATGCCAGAATGAGAACCATGTGCCCTGCCACTGTTCATTTACTTTAGCATTTCCATTTATTTTTGCATTTCTCTCAATGGCAAAGGTTATTTTTTATGATTTTTTTTTCCGGTCAAGATAAGCTGGGGAAGACAACCGCTTCTGCGTGCATGTCTTATGGTCTTCATCTTGTCTGAAAATAAAATAATTTACAGCTAAGGATTGGCGTCACATCCAGAATGTACTCCTGCCTTGTGCCTGCCGGGTTAGGTTCTGGCTGACCACAACCCTCTAGGAAGAAATGGTTACTGAAGATGGATGAATGGAAAAAGCATGTATGTCATACATCCATCTGGGTGGACGTGGGTGAGTACCGGTGGTTTTGCCACAGGGAGGAACAGAGGATGTGTCCTCTGTTCCTCTGTCTAGTGATGCAGCTTGTGTGATTATTTTCTTACATTCATTTCAAATTTTGTTCATGATGGATGGTGTGGGACATGACCATTCGGACAAACTCACTGGTTAGATTACTATGATGACTTGATAGCATTACCTGTCATCACTTGTCCTCTAACAAGTGGCGTCATTCACAGACAACAATGGCTTAACACCACAGTTGTGCTCTTATGAACAGCTCACTGTGTTAGGTCAGAGGAGCATCACAAACAAAAGTAAAAAACGTGGTTTGGATCACCAACAAACTGAGAAAAACCCAGTTTTTCTGTGCCTACTTTGGCCAGTATAAAATTTAAATGATTTTTACCCATTCTCCACAAAACACAAAGAGGTGACTGGGCAATTAAGGGATTGACTGGACTTGGCTCTAATGTCCAAAAGCTTCCCTCTCCCAAAACAATTCACTATTACATATCTATTCACAGTAAAATGTGCTTGATGGCCTGTTACTGTTCTTCATATATGCTTATATTTATAATTCCACATACACACATATACATATTATTTCCAGACAGAGCACCTCAGTTCCTCGGGTGTGTAGGGGCTATGTTTCTGTCGCCTTTTGCTGTGACACCGGTTCCTGTTGGTGCAGAGATGAGCGCCTCCTCTGGCTGTGGCACAGCTTCTCCACGAGCTTGTGCACCAGGGTCCGGCAGAGGGAGGTGCGGAAGATGATGAAGACCCAGGGGTCCACGATGGAGTTCACAGAGAGGAACCGCAGAGCGTTCAGGTCCTTTTCTTCCTCCTCGGCTCTGGGTTCTCCTGGGCTGAAGGCTCCAATGTAGGCCCGTACCTGGAAGAAAGCCACATCGCCGAGGCGTGGATCAGAGTCGCACTTCGCGGACGAGGGGCAGACAGTCTGGCCTCTCAACGTTACACAGCAGATTCGGGGATGATGAAGAGGCCTGTCAGCTTTTGCATTTATTCATTCAGTTACCTATCTTCAGTGACTCAGTGTGATATTTCCTGTCAAGTCTGATACATATTAATTCCTTGCATTTATTGATATCATATGAAATAATATAATAGCTGATGTCCAATGCTTAGTCTTTAAAATAAGACTAACTGTCTTTTGTTAAGCAATCTGTCTCATGAAAATAGCATCAAAATCACTGGTTGCATTTACGTTGCTTTTACAAAATTATGAGGAAGTGTGTTATCCATGTTTTAGGTTCCTCTCCATTTTGTTGTTTACACAGCCATGGTTAATCGAAACAAATATGGACTGACACTGAAGAGCGCTCTTTAATAATATCACCATTTCTCTCTGTTTTATTTTTGCTTGTGATAGTTTAACGATTACTATACAAAGAACTGCAGATCTGCTATATATTCTTCAAGCACTTCTGAAAGCAAAGGTGAAAAATTAAGCCATTTGTAGCAGTACCAGGAATTGATTCCAGTCATCCCAACATAATCACCTTTTAATTAAAAAAAATGACAGATACTCAATAGTAAGTTGAGGACAGGAGGTTAATATGTTTATCTACAAATTCCTGTAGCAGAATGTTAACTGAAAGTTTATTAATACATCATCAAGTTTATACTTCATTTTTACAGTCACTTCTTTATTCAATCAGGAAAGCCAGCTGTGCTAACAAACTACACATACTGTTCTACACCCAAAAAAATTCAGACTGTCACCTAATTAAATATTTTTACCTTACCTTTTGTATATACTGCAAATATACCATATGATAAAAAGCTAGCTGTCAATGTGGAAGGAGATAAGACCTTAAGTAAAGTAAATATTTTATTGAAAGGCAGAAATATTCTGTAATGATACATTTTAAATGTATTATTAATAGTAAAGCTGACATACGTGTATGGATTGAGACAGATATGAGAGGTAGAAGCAGACACCTCTAACAAATTTAACCCTTTCTCAGACTTTTTCACAATCCACACACAAGAGGATACAAGCAGAAACTATGGGCAAGCGTGTATAAAAAGCTTTTTTTAACACAAAAAGACAACGAGACCAGGCCTAATTTTATCAAGTAGAAAGCATCACACCACCATGCATCTCTTTATTAAGACACACATACTACTCACGTTTATGAAGGGCTGCTTTCTAAATTCTTGTGAAATGTTATTTGCATTTAAGCTACTGAAATCAATGTGGGCCAAGATTTCAAGATAACGTGACACCTGATACTTGCACACAATTTATGTGAATGCATAACCTTTCACAAATAGCACCTTGCAATGCTGAAACAGGCATTTTTCATAATGTGGAATGAATTTTTCGGCCATAACACACATGCGCATGATTTATTGCTTCCAAAGTTTCATGCAAAAGACACATTTGTGAGTGAAGAGAAGAACAACTGCTCATCTTTTTCATAATGTTATAAAGTTTTTTTAAATTGAATCAACTTTTTCTTCCCATGTTCCCATTTAATTAATTGACAGATCTAACAATTTCTACTGTGTAAGAAAAATGTTGTAATTGTAAGTCTTTTGCATTTAAACTATATTCAGAGTAAGAAACAAGTTTCCTTTTGAATTCTATGCATGAACTATGCTTAAAATAATTACCAATAATAAGTGGTGCAGCCTGTGTTTATACTTAGGTTTTTTATCTTTAGTCCCCAACAAGTACATTCTCTTTATCTGATACAGTGTCCTGGGGAATTCCAAACCGGACAAGCAAGGGGAACAAGGGAGGATACACCCTGGATGGGATGCCAGTCCATCGCAGGAAATATAGTCCCCAACCCATTTATTCAAATTACTATTATCATTATCATTAAGTAAATACTTATATAAGCATTCCTGATGTTTGTTTTAGATCAATTGGCAGCTCACTATTATTTATTTTTAAATTTTCCTCATACATGTAACTTAATATATCAATATCATGATCTATATTACACACACACACACACACACACATATATATTTATATACTCTGTCCTTGTTGTGACAGCGGTGTTACCAACTTATATACTGATATTGTCTGATCTCAGATGCAAAACAAGGATCTGCTGGGTTGACTTTCTTGATGCCTTTGAGGATTTTGAATACTTGTATCAGGTCATCTTGTGCCCGTCTCTGTTTAAGACTAAAAAAGTTTAATTCCTTCAGCCTGTCAGTGTAGGATATTCTCTTAAGCCCTGGAATGAATCTGGTTGCCCTTCTCTGGATGGATTCCAGAGCAGCAATATCTTTTCTATACATATCTTATCTATTTTGTACATAATATTCTAAATGAGGCCTCACTAGCACATTATACAATAACAATACAATTACACCCAAAGAAGGCTCCACAGCTGAAACGTTGTGTTTCCTTTCTTCTCTTTTCAGCATGGAATAAACCTATTACTTGTTCCATTATACAATAACACCCCTTAATTTATTTTTGCACTTTTTACTATGTATCCTAGCATTTTGTTTGAAATTTTAATTGCTTCCCCGCATTGTCTAAAAAAATCGAACTGATGTGGGAGGCACAGTGGTGCAGTTGTTAGCGCTGCTGTCTTGCAGTGCTTGAAGCCATGCGTTCAGTTTTGGACCTGGGGTGCTGTCTGTGTGAAGTTTGTATGTTCTTCCCAGGTTTGTGTGGGTTTTCGCCTGGTGTTCTGGTTCCCTTCCAGAGTCAGAGAAGCTACTGGTAGATTAATTGACTTCTGGGAGAGTTGGCTCTAGGTGTGTCTGTGATTTTTGTCTGTCTGCTGATGGACAAGCAGGGTGTATAATGCCCCTTGTTTGCAAGGCTAGGCTCCAGCCGGTTTGTATCCTGTGGCTGGTAGAGGAATCCTCCTCCTCTGGGCCCCTGAGCAAGGCCCTTAACCCCAACTGCTCCAGGGGCGCTGTATAAATGCCTCACCCTGCGCTCTGACCCCAAGCTTCTCTCCCTGTCTGTGTGTCTCATGGAGAGCAAGTTGGAGTATGTGAAAAGACAAATTCTATTTAATTTTCTGTTTCTACAGTGTTTGATAATCCTCTTAATTTGGTATAATTTTCAAACTTGACTAGTTTACTATTCCAGACTCTACAGTAGATCACTGATATAAATCACGAAAAGTAGGTATACTAGTACATATCCCTGCCGTACTTGACTGATAACCCCAGTTTGAGTGCCTGTATTCCGACTTTAATATTTTATGAGAAACTTTATCAAAAGTCATATGAAAAACTAAATACATCATATCTGTTGTTGTTTGTTCAGAACACTAACAATTTCATAAGATACCACTGGACCCTGGTGATTTATTAATCTTTAGTGCTTCTAGCATCAGAAACTCTTTTCTTTCTTCTATGCTGATACGGTCCAATACAGCTTTATCTGTCTACTGCCCTAGATATTTTGTTAATAAATATTCATTTAGTACATCAACCATTTCCTTTCATTTTCATTGTCTAAAATATATGCATATGCTTTATGCACACACTGTATACTGTATGTACAGTATATATCATGTATATACCAGGTTTTATTTTGAATATGTACCTTGTCTCTTGCTAGGTCTAGGCTATGTCTATGTATTTGTTGTTAAACATAAACATTTGAATGCCCCTTTTAGACTGCAGAAGCAGACGACTCTGCCAAAACACTGAGAACACTTCTTTGAAAGAGACTGACAAAGATAAGGTGTTACAAGCCAATGGGTCTATTACTAACCAGCACCAACAGGGATGTGAAGATATTCAGATTTCACTAGGTCGAGTACGGTCGTATCAGAATAACTAAGGAGTTCCCACACCCTGAATGCAAACATCCTGCCTCACTTCCAGGCTCTTCTGTGAAATCTAGTGATGTAACAAAATCCAATATTCTGTAATATTTTGCTGAAACTTGAGGGTTCACGGCCTCTAAAGAATTGAGTTGCTTTTTTTTATTAAAAATGCTCTTTATTTAAGATGTACTTTTTTTAGATATTGTGAACTTGAATGGTCACCGTGCAAACCCCCTGTGAGCCTTTCTGTCTGTAATATTGCCTGACTTTGGCAAAAGAAGGAAGTCTATTCAAGTACAATGGAATACACTTTCTGCGGGCTGACCTACGAGAAGAAACCTAGAGAATAAACAAAAAACAGAAGCCTGAAAATAATCTATTTTTGAAATACAATGTACCATAAATCATGTAGTTTTGGAGACGCGCTCTGTTCTGAACCATAACATAATTATGTTTGATATCATTAAGGATTTCTGTTCCACCTCTCTTCAGCCAAGAATTGTTACAGTATACCAATGAAAATAAATTTAAAAATGCAAGTTTGTTTTTTGAGCAAATTGCACTAAATTAAAGGAAAAAAACACGATCGTCATCAGCATTGATGAGCGTCTTATTAATACTCTAGGTTCGATTTCACTTGTTAAAGTGCATTTACGGGATGATGAATTTAACACATTTAACAATGCGCTGCCTGTTTGAACACAAGGTTTTCAATTCATTGTGGGGCTTGATGTCTTTAAAACTGGGACATCACACTGAATTCCATACTTCTCCTTCATGATAAAAGGACACTACTTCAGAGATTAACAGATGGCATTGATAAGAATAGTGAGTCATAGTTGGTTTCTTCTAGCGAATGTAAATTAATCCGCTAGAAAATTCAAGTTGCCACACAGGTTTCCGGTAACCCCAATAGGTGAAAATGAATAGGTATAACATGTCCTATTCTTTTCACACAAAAAGACAATTCCAATAAATGATCTCGCTTCCTTATTGTATTTAAACATCTGGCTTAACCCCCGATACAAAGGTGACTTTATGTAGGAATTAAGAAAATTACATAAACTTTATGAACAAGCAAACGACATAATCACGTTGGCTGAAAACCAACAAAAACTAAAACGCTATAAACAGAATTCAGAATAAGCCAGGCGTCAAAAAATATTTGATATATTTAAAAACTGTTTTACTTTGATTCTTCCAAAAAACAATTGTAATTTAGTTGCAAAATTAAATAAATAAAAATGTACTTATCCGTTTTCTTACTTACGGTGATAGGGACTGAACAGATGAGAAAGATCAAAGTCATGAGCCCCAGAAGAATGAGGTGGTCTAACTCCTCGGGATGACGGCTCTTGGGCGGCTGACAAGTCCCTTCTCCTGTTGTTACATCGAAAGAAGCGCTCCAGCTGTTCTGCCTGCGGGACAGTTTGTACATCTTCAACAGGTTTATCTTCACCGTGATGTTGCACACCACGATAGCCAGGATCATCACCAATATTAGTGTGGCATACAGAACTGAGAACGCCTTATCCTCCGGTTTCGTCTCGCTCATGCTGATAAAACACCAAGTCCCAGGATGATACTGCCTGTACCTGCCGATTTTGAATGCGGGCATCAAACAGAAGACCAAACAGATCGCATAAATCCCGAGCAGGAAAAGGAGCGCTCTCTTTTTAGTGATGTGCTGCTGATAGAAGTAAGGATGTCCGATGGACAGCAAACACTCCAGAGCCATAGTCAACAGAATGAGCATTGAGCACAAGCCGAAGAAAGCCATCAACGAGGCAAAGGTCTGGCACAGGTGGTCACTGAGGTCCGTCAAACATTTGGAGAGCGCGTAAGAAGCCATTACCATCGGGCTTAACAGTATTTTACCCAGTAAATCCGTCCAAACCAGACCAGTGACCAGTACGTAGAAAACGGAGACATGGTTGTTTCTGGTGTTGCTTTTGTGTCGGTAAAGGATCCAGAGAGCGATTGTGTTGCCTACAAACCCTGTTGTAAAGAGCATCACGCAGTACACAACCGACTGCCGATTTGCTGTGGGATCTGTGGTATTTGAGATGCTGCAGGTGTTGCTGGTGTTGTTCTGCATTTTGTTTAATTGTTTTGGGTTTTTTTTAGCCACGGACTGTGTTCTAATCCATTCAAGTTTTTATGTGTTCGACAAAACACAACCCACGAAATGTAGTGCGGGGTCAGTAGTGGTAGCTTTAAAATCTTATCTCAGCAACTTGTGTCATTCACTTCACCAGTCTTCTTCAACGCGTTATCTTCCCTCCTCAGCGAAAGACTCCTCTGGTTGCGTTTTCAAATTCGCACTTAGCCGCCCGACCTTCTTGCACTTGACAGCTTTAGCGGAATTGCAAAATACGTCTACATGCAACAGTTAACAGCTGCTTTTAAGCACTGCCCCATTTGCGGGCTATGTGACATCATCGCGACATAGGGTTGTAGCCTGTATATGTTTCTTTTGCCGGAAGGAAAAAAAAAGATAGTATTACTTTCCAACTGATAACTTACAGAAATGTTAACTGCAAGAGAAAACTACTGTTGTCAGACACCGAATAAAACATTAATTTGGACGCTATGATTTAATTCAATACAAATGAAAACACATATTTTTGAAAGGTTGACAAATCCTAAATAACCCCAACAACTGTTGTAGCAGCAGTAGCAGCAGCAATAAAAATTAACATTTTTGTTTATGTTACATTGTTTGAACTGCTCTCCTGTTAAAGTTTCGGTCAGTGGTAGCTGTTACATACTTCATCAGTTTTGTAGGACATGAAAAGTTGTTAAAAATAGTCACGATAAGACTTTTAGGTGAAACCAGTGTATTGTTTTATTGTTCATATAGACCTTGACCACAGAACTCCCTAAATAGTGATGGTCAGCACCAGGCGTGGCTATTAAACGTCATTACATTTTACTGTCACAAGATAGTTATTATGCGTCTTTTTAAAACAGATAAATAATTCAGTTTTGTTCAGTTTACCAAATGCTAGAAGCCTTTTTGTCTCGTGAATAGAGCGCCACCTCGCGGGGTATTATTTCTTACAACTGAGTACTGTATCTTCAATACTCGACATAACATGATAGTGTTCATCCACAAAGCTGAGCTTTCCTTTTCTGATTATTATTATTATTATTATTATTATTATTATTATTATTATAATAATAATAATAATAATAATAATAATAATAATAATAATAATAATAATAGCTTACACTTATATAGCACTTTTCTGGACACTCCACTCAAAGCGCTTTACAGGTAATGGGGACTCCCCTCCACCACCACCAATGTGCAACAATACAGATGTTGTATTTTGTTCTTGTTAAGCTGGTATTGGTATTGGTATTGGAATCTGGTATTGATTCAATACATCCAGCAGTCTATTACAAAAATCAGTTGCCAAAAAATGTATCTAATCAAAATCAAGGTTTTTCTAAATAACGAAAACCGTTCTCGATTACCTTGGCGCAGTCTTCTGAAACGTTTATTAGCGAGTGTATTAAATCTAATACCTCATAGTGCGTTCTGTACGAATCCCCCATCCCGTGAAACAAATAAATTGGGGGAAGCTATTGGCCAGACACGAATTGACATTAGAGCTCAGGAGTAACCGAATTACGGCAGCGGGCCAAGTCACGTACATTGCAGACTTCTCCAGTTCATTCGGACACGGAATGGCTCTACGCGGAGGCTGCACGGTTGCGCAGTGGTTAGATTTCCTTCCTGCGCAGCGCAGGGGCCCCGGGTTCAATTTTTGGGATGCTATCTGCGTGGAGTTTCCTCTGGGTGTTCCGGTTTCCTCCGGCTGTCCAAAACACACTGGTAAATTAATTTGCTCCTCGGAAAACTGGCCCTGGGGTGAGTGTCCGTGTGTGACCTACAATAAACCGCCGCACCGTCCAAGGTGTATCCAGCCTTTATCCTGTTTCTTTCTGGGATTCCCCGCATCCTTATATTGATAAAGCAGGGAGAAAATTAATGGATGTAAGGAAGGATACACTGTTCGTCATTTTTTTAAGTTGTATGTTATTTAACTTATTGTTATTGCTTCTGTTGTTCTATGTTTATGTTTTTGGTGATTCCTATGATGTCTTTCTATTGGAGCACACATGCAATAAGCATTTAATTGCACCTGTGCATATGACAAACTGAACTGAAAGGGACACATGCGTTCTCATCCATGTTGGGTTTTTTTGTACCTGAATCAATGATTATGTTAAGCCAACAGAGGGCACTCAAGTACAGTATTTTGAAAGACAAGTTCCCCTCACGTACCATTAGTTTTGTTAAACTGTTATTTCAAATAGTTTTCGGAAAAGCAGACGAACAGATCACGATTTGAGCTCATTTGGAAGGTCTCCTTGCGTGCGTGCTCTTTACTTTCTGTATTACGTTTCGAATGTTCTTCAGTAAGTTATTGTACCAATACACTGCACCCATGTAAGTTCTCAAAGGTGAAATATTAACGTGAAAAGTGAAAAATGGCTTTGGATTGGATCTACTTGTGGAAGATTTTCGGCTTTCTCTAAAAGTCTGTTTTTCAACACGGGCAACAAAGAATATTATCCGCATTCATGTTTGATTTGAATGATCCCCTTATCTACAAAGAAGTGCTTTTAAAACCAAGAACGAGAGGCACTTGCACAAATAGTTGTAGGGGGTTGTGGAACATGGCCATGGTCTGGGTCACAGCCACTCCGTGCCATGACGTTGAAACTAATACCCTGGAGTTTTTCAAAGCAGCCGGGTGCTTATCTAGCAACCAAACCGAGCAAGACTGTCCGAATGCCCTCTGCACCTATCTAGCTCCCTTGCGAAATGAAAGGCACTGTGGGCGCCTGTGAAACCTTTGTCACTCTTACTACCGGGTATGAACGACCAGCCCATTGAGCGAGCAGTATGCTTTTACGAAATATGCAGCGGGAATCCCAAAGGACACCCTTTTTTTCATAGTCCCGTTTCCTTGGTTGGTGTTGATAAAGTGTTCTTAAGATTCATGTTTGTCCTACGTGGAACAGTATTTCACACATACCGCCCCGGCAGCACGTATTTTGAGCCGATGCAGATGTTGTCACGTACGTAACTACAGAGGTTAAAGAGATAAGTGCGGGAGTCTGTGTGCAAGGGATTCAGTTAAAAATGTTAAAGATACAAAGTTGGTTACTTATTAAAAGTTGTACGTTAGTACAAGACTGAGGCTATCCTTAAATTGTTTTCACTCCCATTGGAAATCAATGTCTTATCCCATCGCAAACAAAATTGATAGGGCAACGTCTGAAGAAGAGTTCAGCTCATTTTTGACTGATTTTCAAACTTTAGCCTACTAAAATGCATCTTATCTGTCTATTCGCATCGCATTGAACAGCTGGGGAGAAGCATTTGAAAGGTTTTTCTTTCTGAATTTCAAGTTTCAACGGAACAAAATGGGACCAAAACAGAATGATATAAAACACCGCTTCCCTTAGGGTTCGACAGAGGCTATATAAAATAAGGACTTAATGGGGTCCGCCTCCCCACTCCGAGCCTCGCAGGTCATAGTTATTAAGATTGGACAGCACCCAATAAATGCCAGGGGAGCCCGGTATTGCTGCGCCAATATCTTTTTAGAGGCCGTGAGACCAGTCAACCAAGTCAGATCCATCTCTGCAGCTGCGAGAGGCCAAGATCCGAGATATCATTTTGCAGAAGCACTCGGGGAGTACAAATAATATCATTGTTTAGAATACACAGAAGAAACGCGCTTCCAAAATATAGCCATTCGGGACATTCCTGTGTTTGTTTAAAGTAAGTCCACGAAAACCCCTGGACAAATCGCGCACAAGAGACTAGCAACAGCTGTAGCAGAAGGTGTTAAAAGACTACGCTTTTAAGGTTTACTCCTGATATTATAGCCTCCTGAAGAACAGACCTTCAGCCCTCAATTTTTGCATATAGCTACAGTCGTGTATAGAAATATTCCAAATTCATTTTACCAATTAGCCGTGGTTCCCGCTAACTGCACGTACAAAACATTGATATTGCTAAACATGCCTATGAACTAAACTCTAATATTTTGATAATTTTCATATTATTAACTTTTCCCTGGTTTAGGCATAATATCCATCTGGGACTGGAAATTAGCGGCGTCTGGCTTAATCATTTTCTTCGAATGGAAGTAACCTGATTCTAATCGATAATAACGCTGTGTTGATGTTAGAACCGAAAGCGTCCGTGACTTATGAGTAAATCCAAATACATGAGCGCTACGCGGCACTGAAGAAAGAGCGACGCCAGTCATTATAGGCCACGTGTTGGGGGGCTGACAGTGCAGATGGAGCCGGAGACCAACCTGCAGGACATCTCCCTCATGCTCGGACACATCCTTAGGGAGCTGTTTTTTTTTTTTTGTCACTTCGCAATTCCCCAACCCCCACCCCCTAAAAGGTACAGTAGGGTGCAATCGTTTTGGAATGAGAGAAACAGAAAACAAAAAATGGTCAATACTAAAACACAGACGAGTCATATAACGCCTTTTATGGCTAAAAAAAGTCTTGCATGCCCGACTCCAATGGTAGAACATTTTCACATTTGGCCAGATGCAAGGAAACCAAATTTCTAAATGTTATAAGCGTGTTTAAACCTTCACTTCTTTTGCAATTTTTTTCTTTGTGGAATATCAGGTTTTGAGAAACGGGCTACCCAGTCGCATGTTTCACTTATTTTCTTGAGAAAACTATGTGGTATTTGACAGTGTTTTGTGCCTGTAGCAGTAAATATTAAGAGTCCACGCTTTCTTTTCCCCTGATCTACCTAATCATAAGCTCTTGACCCTTTTGTAGCCTATAAATATAAAACCTCTTTAAGGGTCATATCAGGTTAACACAGAAGTATAATTGAACGGAATACCAGAATCTGCGTGTACGTGTTAATCCACACGAAACGCAGTTTGGGTGAATTTAACTATAATTTAGAAAAATCCACAAACCTCACAGCCATCTGTAAACTGCTGGGCGGGGTAAACTTAAGAATTATTTAAAAAGTATAAGCAGTCATACAGGCTGTATACTAATGGAATCATTCCTGTTAAAAGGCAGGGCGAGAAGGCTATGAGAAACTCTTTTGTGGGTTTGACTTCTAAAAAAAAAAGTTTTTAATGGAAAACAGATGGTGCCCAGTGTCTTGTCAGTTAAAAAGAGCACAGCCAATGAGATCTCTCTTTGCTATTTTTAAACCCTCCCATTTACTTTCTAGTTAAGTTTGGGTCAGAGGTAGAAGTTGATCTGGTCTGAAATTCCTGCATTTGGCTATAGAAATTAAGGAAAATCACTGCAACTGTTTGTCTTCACTCCCCGGTGGCATTTTTAACGCCCCCATCTCTTTCATTCAGTGAATTTTATCCAGATCAATGCAACATTTTTTGTTTTAATCTCGAAATTAAAATGTGGGACAAAGTTTTGACAGTTTTCTTCTTAAAGCTGTCGTGGACTGTGTATATTGCATCTGCGATTCAAAGGACAGACCTTTTTCCCTATGGGACACAAAGTGGCGATTTGATTCTTCAAGAGGGGGACGATGAAACATCCGAAGTACTCAGACTGAAGAAGCCCATGTTTTTTTACGAGGCACAGTTCAGCGAACTCTATGTAAGTCGGTACAGTTATTCATTCATTTTCCACTATTCCAGCATCGGGAGTAAAGTTTGAATTAAGGACTTTATGATAAGGGTCGGTATCTGCAAATCGCTGGAAAAATGTCAATTGCAACGAATAACATTTATAAAATACACACTTTTTCTTTAGTAAGCAAGCTTTATCAGAATCTAAAGTATGTATAAAACACAGTGCTGGTTTTCTTTTTTTTAACTGGTGCAGTAATGTTTAATGTTTGTTGTTTGGGTATGCATAGATTTTCTATGCTGTAAGTTGCAAAGCTGGTTTTGAAGCAAATAATGTGAACTGAAAATAATGATTTCATGTTTGATTCTTTAAGAGGCTGTTCAACCAAGACGGCAACGATATTCATTATCTCATTTACAATAAAGCAAAATGTACCTGTGTGAAACTATTCTGCTACTACTACATGATACAACAAAACTTAAATTTACTGTATATTCACTTTTGTATCAGAAATTAATCATTTTCAATATGTAAATGTTTAGTTCTGTTCAGAAGAGAAGCAAAGAGGCTCATTTACATTTAAGTACTGCTATGAACAGACTTTGCCAACCATTTCTCTTTCCTTGCACAATATATTGCATGTTAAAATAATTATTCATGTGCATTAGACACAATTCTCATGATTTAAGGGATTGGAGCTATGCCAAATGTCCAACTGAATAGTTACAATTAGACTCCCTAAATGGCAGTGAAGTACTTAATTCTGTCATCTTCCAGTTGTTTTTCTTACGTTTGTAACCTCATCCTAAACTGGAAAAAAATCTCACAGTTTGTTTAAACTATCAAGCTGTGAGAACTAATTAGTTAACAACAGTGAGCAAGTCACTGAGCAGCTGAAGTTTCAGATTCCTTAACTGGAATAATGAGGAATAAGGGGGAATATACCAAGACTAAGAGGTAAAATCTTCTAGGAAAACCAATACTATCTGAATCATACAGTATGGATCAGGAAACAAATGAACAAACACTAGATTAGTTACATTAGTTAACAATAGGTTAACTAGGTCAACAGAACTCCCCTATGCGATTTTCCTCAAAAACACAAAAAGCTTATCAAAACGCAGAACAAATGTGTTCAGATAGGTACTTTGTTTGTCAAAATTAACATCTTGTTTGGCTGGCATTTGATCTCTTTTTCAGGTGGCCACCAATGGAATCATCTCAGCTCAGGATCTTCCCCGGGAGACACAGTATGTGGACGACGGCTTTCCCACGGACTTCCCAGTCATTGCACCCTTCCTGGCTGATATCGACACCAGCAAGGGGAAAGGCACAGTCTTTTACCGACTGGACGAGTCCCCCAGCGTCTTACTGCGGGCTGGAGAGGAGGTCAAGAGAGGGTTTCCAGACAGCAACTTCACACCCACCCACGCCGTTATCGCCACCTGGGAGAACGTAGGCCTTTACGAGGAGCTGACCCATAACTCTGAGCCTTCCAACAGGGTATGGTCACCATGTTCATCAAGTTACTCTTTTAGGCTTAGAATAAATATTTGCTCCACAAATACAGCGGCCAGATACCATACTGCTTGTTAAAACAACAAGGGTCAGGTGTATTGCTGAGAGAGAGAGAGGAGACAGCAATAGTTCGCTTAAAGGACGCATTAGGATGCATCAGTCAGCCACATTAAAAAAGCTTCTCTCTTGCTCACAAACAGATTTAAAACAATCTGAATAGCCATCATGTAAGTAGAACTTCGCTAGTGAATCATCAGTTCACTCCTTCTAATTGGTGTCTTGTGTACATTCTGTATTGTGCATACATGTGATTAAAAAATATCTGCATTTCAATTTATAGAATTCACATCCTATAGAATTGTTTTTAGCATGGAAATGCCAAAATTCATGTTTATGCTATATACATTTTTGAGCAGTACTGCTGTAGTATAATATTGCATTATTTAAGCATCAAGTCTTTGGGGAAAATAGTGCTGAAAGAAAGTTCTGTGTTCTACATAGAAACCTAGTGTACAGCTGCAGCCTGGTGCCCATAGCAAAAATTGAGTTCTGTTCTTAATCTGATTCTTTGAGACCTTCAAACATTAAAGACATTTCTTATGAGTAAAAGTATGTCCAATAACTGAAAATCTCAGATTTATTGGAAAAAGTGCTAAAATGCAGAAGGATAAACACAGTGTTTACACAGTAAGTAAGCACTTGTTTTAAATGTCTGAGATTTATCCATGTGAAACATCTGTAACCCCACATTAAATACTTATTGCAGCTGTTGAGATGACACAGGTGTTCCCAAGTCTGGTTAGGAAGATCTGAAATCACGCAGGTTTTCTATGTCATTAAATTGTCAAGAGCCCAGTGCCATGGTGAAAGGATAAATTGGTTAAATTAAACTTTAATTGGATCAATTTAGCACTTCTTTCAGGTAAAGAACTTATAACTTAAACTTCCTGAATTGTGGGGCATCACAAGAAAATGATTAGAGCAGACTTAGTATGTGAGGAATGGTGAATGAATACACAAATACATAAAAGAGAAAAAAACTTTTTTTTGTGTAAAAGTGTTTTATGAGTGAGACTTTTAATCAACACAAGTTGTTACAGCTTTTCTATACAGTCTTAAAAATTGATTTTAGGGATGGTCATCATACGCTGGTTGAATAAAAAAGAAAAAGGCTCACACCTGACCCCACAGCCAAAATTTCTTTCTACTTTTTGGTGTACAAATAAACTCTACTTGTTCTTTTGCAGTTTTCACACTCACACAGGTCCCTACTTGAGCCTGCTTTGAACGAACAGATTAAATTATTATTTTCTGTTCAGCTGAGGGATAAGATGGCTGTGTTGGAGAAAGTTTTCATGTTCGATTGTATGAGACCAATTTAATATGAGCTCGTCTCTGTATTTTCAGTATTAATAGCAGTGCATTAAGATTGACAGAAAAGTAGAGGACTTGATGAGGTAGACTGACAATTACCAATTGTTCACATGCAAGGTATTAGTAATATAAGCTGATTTGCTATGTATTTTCACTAATACTGTATGTATTTCTAATGCTGCACATTACAAAAACACAGAGAAACATAGTAAGGAAGTAACTAGCAGCAGGCCTCATTCTAAGGAATGTACCTGAATTAAATATTTTCAACATAGAATAGGCATGAGTGTTTGGAGTCAATAGGTGAATGTAATATACTGTAAATCTCCATGGCCTGATGATATTCTAAAAATCAAACATAATGAAACGAGATTAAAATTCATAGGCCATTAAGGAAACACTGACAGCACTCACATTAACAACCAAACAAATTAAATACGTGAAGCCTTCTCATTTTTAACCTTTTTTTAAAGTTTTTTTTTTCATTTCTATGAAATGAGCCATCTGTATTCAAACTGGAAGACAGTAATGAGTTTGCTTTATGGATATAAAGTATCTACAGCTAATCCTCCTTCAGGCAATATTCTGTAATTGAGTCCGTATCTGTTTCAGTCTTGTTCAGGTTTATTACTGTGTTAATGTTTTGCATTACTCAGTGCCCATCTTGTGGCATCAGGAGATTTGACTCCTGTACGGTACCACCACATTTTATTAGCAGATTTTTCTCTACTATCTCTGTTGCATAGTTTCATAACTTCTTCATCACTTCCTGCTGCAGATAACATAACTTCCCCAACCACCCACCTTCCCACTGCTTCAAGGTAGAGATATTAGAGGGAGTTGGCAATTATACAAACTCTTTAAGATTAAACCAGCAGGTTTGTTTTTGCGTTTTTTCCAAAGCTAGCCTTCAACCTGCTGTGCTTCCGGTTTCAGAGGTACGCCATGCCATCAGACAACTTGCAAAAACTGTCAACCTCAGCCAGAGCCATCTGTTCTCAGCCACGTGTGGGTGCCTAATTGTTTAGAATAACATCTTTAAGCAATCTTGTTTATAGACGTGCTTGAACATTGCTTGGAGGCAGTGTGGTTTTCTGATGAGAGCTCGGGGTTCAGATCTGTGGAATTTGACGTGCGGTTTTCTATCCAGTCCTGGCCAGATGCTGCTCTCCCGCTGGGGGACAACAATATGGAGGGGTTTCCACTGGAGGAGAGGCAACACAAATTGAGTCTCTCTTTGAGGAAAAGAGAGCCATTTGCACAAGCATCCGATGTCAAATCAACTATTGCAAAAGTCATTCTCCCTAAACTTGGTCAAAATTTCAATGAAGGCCGCCTGTTTGAGTGGCTATGGTGACCCTTCTGTTAACCTCAGATAAAAGAAGATAAAAATCCATCAACAACAAAGTTTCAACTGTTAGACCTACACACCAGACTAGTAAAAAAACTGAAAAACAAAACATATCACTTCAGAAAATATTCACTATCCAGGTTAAGTTCTGAATAATCCCAAGACCTTTTCTGTTTAAATGAGGTTTGATAACCTGTAGGTGGGGGACACAGTCTGCAGTGAGGGAACTGTGTGTACATGCTGAAATGCTGTCATCTAGAATGCAGTTAACAGGAGACTCTGTGTTACTGTTTCTCTTACTTCTAAGTAACTGCATAAACTTCATCTGCAGTGCTCCTTTACATTTTGTGGAATATTGAAATCAAATTATTTTAGTTGCATAAACTTACATCTGTTACCATTCAGCAGATTCCTAAGAAATGCTGTTAAGATCATTCTTTTTACCTGCGAAGATAATCTGCATTTTGATTAATTTCTGTTTTTTCTGTGATGAATAGTCATAATCTGAGGCGCATGCTCCTATTTACTTACAAATCGATGTGTGGTTACTATTGTGATCTTTAGGGCTTGAATTTTCATTATTCTGGTATTATTTTAAGAGTCTACTGCTTGACTATGAACTGTACAACATCTACTTCCAATACTTCAGGACCATTCAGCTTCAAAATAGTTCTCTCTGTTATCATGGCTACCATAGTTAGCATGGCTTCAAGTGTAATTTACTGTACAGTGTATGTTGACGTGTGGTTTCCCATGTTTAGGTGAACACTTTCCAGGCAGTGCTTGCATATGATGAGACCAACACGTATGCACTGTTCCTCTACCCCGAGGATGGGCTCCAGTTCTTTGGCACCCGTCCCAAAGAGTCTTACAATGTCCATCTGGAGCTGCCTGCCCGTGTGGGCTTCAGCAGGGGAGAGATTACCTACCTGATATTCTCACGCACGGAGGGGCCTTACTACAGTGTCACCAGCACAGAGCAGACTGTCAAGGACCTTTATCAGTAAGTAAACGGTTTTGGAACCAGCAGAAGCATATTGGCAAAGATAGACGCAAATCTTCAAAGGCCACGTTTTCATCAAAAGCAGAATTGTTTTGAGTTGAGGCTCTTTTTTGCAGCTTTTTAGTTTGTGGAAAGAATTAAAATGATAAATTAAGTACAGGACAATCTTTGCTATCTGGCCTTTAGTTGCTGGAATGCTCTGCTGACTGGCATTTTCTCCATAAGCCAATATAAAATCCTTTTTACTATCTGGGAAATACAAAATTAATTTCCCTTAATTTCAAGTTGCATCTTCTGTTGCTGTCAGTATTTTTCAGCGCGCTTGAATTACACTTTAATTTTTAGAGTACCGTAGAGTATGCTGTAATAATAATATTGTAATAGTGTACTTTTGTATTTTTTACAGTACTGAAATAATAATAATAAAGCTATTAGTGTGAATTTACTTTAATAAGAATTTTTTACTTGCATACATTTGGGCTTATGTATAGTTGTGTGAAAGGTTAGTAATATTGATTATGTGATAATGCATTTAAACCTTGACTGACCTGCAGATTTGACTGTCTTGCACCCTAACTTCCCCATAGAATCTGAATAGTAAAGCTGTAGTAAAAAATTACTGTTGATTGAATTTTCTTTTGTGCTGTTTGGACAGTTGTGGGCTTTTACTCTGTGGTTTAGTTTCTACACTTCTTCGTTGATGAATGCTAGTGTCATATTACTTTTATTGTTCACAGCAGACGTGTTCTTGGTGGTACTGCTTGCCCACATACATGATCTCAATGCTGTTACTTTCCGATTCTGCAGGGTGGGAAACTCAGGTGTTCAAGGGCTTTGGCTCTTCCACATGGGGAGCAGTTTCACCCTGCCCAATGTTGTGCCTGCAGTGGCTGGGGGAGTTCATGCCGAGCATGGCCCCGTGGCCCCAGCTCTGGAGAGTGCCTCCAATGGTCCCTTGCAGCCTGAGCCAGACTATCCTGAAGAGGATTACCCTGAGGAGGACTATGAAGGTGAAACAGACCTTGAGTATCCAACCACAGACCTTCCTGATCTGGCTTCAAAAAAGCCGACAGTCCTTCTTCCCTCCTATCCCGGGACCCAAGAGCTGGGCCCTGCTTCTGTGCAGCCGCCCCCTTATTCCGTGGCCGAAAACGGGCCTGACTCAGAGCTCGACCGTCTATATCCAGAGGCCTCCAACACCGACCTTCAAACGGAGCCCCCTTGGATGGAAGTCCCTGCCACCCAAGCTTCCCTGTCTAGAGCTTCCGGTCCCAGGGCAAATCCCCAGCTCAGAAATCTTCCCTCTGAAGACGGCAAGGCGCCTGAGCCGTCCACCTCCCAGCCTGCCCCCGCTGAGCTGGACTTGCTGTCAGTCTATCCCATTGGCGAAGTGGTCCCCATCCTGGAGAGCACACCCCCTCACAACCCAGGCGGACACGTCGTCAGTGTGGATGAAGTTGTAAACTTTGACAGTGGGGGTAAGGCCTTTCCTTTGACATTTTTACGGTGCTGTTGGGTCCTCTTCTGTGGCTCCCCAGGACCTCTGGTAACTTCTGAGTGTGACTGGGATTCCTTGAACTGATTCTGCACTCTCTTGCCTGAGATGGTTTCAGTTGAGCAGGGGGTAATCTGTATCTCGTTGAGAGCTTGTGAGCTTGTTGACTTGTTCAGCAATAGTTGCATTCCTCCTCTTGTTGATGGTATTTCTTCTCTGGGCACAGCAGGACTTTTGAATGGTACTGTACATGGCCCTGACGGAACACCATTCAGAATAAAGCATGTACATAGGCCATAGTGATAAAGCTGGATTGATTTACAACTAGCAATTCCAAATTGGGAGGTTATTAAAAGATCAATAATTGGGTGCTCTAAATTTATAAATAAAAAGCCTGGGAATCACAGGCTGAGATTTTAATACAACAAATGTCTCCTTTTACAGATCCTAAATAACACTGTTCTTGGCAAAGTCTGTCTTGCATAAATATTAATTTAGATTCTTTTTTTTATCCAAATTTAAAATTGTTGTTTGTGAATCACAAACTAAAATGCATATTTTTAGAATTTTTGAGCAGAAACCCAATGATAAGGGGGTGCATTCTAAATTTAGACAAGGATGAGATACTTAATCCCCTGTTTAATTACTCAAGCAGCCCTGTCCTCGGAAGTGGCTAATAAAATGTCTAACTTCGCAGACCAAGGTCTGTCTCGCTGTGAAGTGGGAAACATTGCACTGTTCCCAATGCCTACACAGTGTTACTCTAATGAATATGTCTGGAGTTTTTTATGTTGATTGTTTGAAAGGAGACTGTGTTTTATGTTGGTCTTTGGTCTGCTTTACTGTAGAGGGGAGAAAACATGGGCAGCCAGGAAGTTTAAAATGATTGTAAACAGAGTGGAGGCACACACAGGGAAATGCTTATAGTCATCAGGAAATGTAATATCCAGACATGGAGTCACAGTGCCAAGACAAAACAGATATCTAGAGGAATGCCATTTTTTCATATTTTGCCTCATAGTTAAATTCAAGAATTTTCAAATAATTGACATGCCTTTTGTAATGAAATTTGAAAATCTGTATTCCAATGGCTACAGAGCAATATACTGTATTTGAATCCTGATGATGACTGCATTGTCCACTGTCTACGGGGATATATTGTAGCGGGGCAGTATTACCAATCTGGAAATATGATTATATCTGTCTCGCTAATAGAAATCATTTTGCTTTCTGGGCAAAAGTCTTCTATTTGCGCAAATTCAATGTATTGTCAAGTGGACACTTTCGGGAGCAATCAGGAATGGAATGAGGAACAGACAGAAGAAGCAAAGTGCATGCAGTTAGAAAAAAATATTAATGTTAGTAAATAATAAAACAAGTCTGACTTAGTAGCTCAAAAATCTTAATAAAATTAACTCTTAATAGTCCCTTTTGGATCTAATATCTGAGTGGTAGGATCCCACTATTCACAGCTAGTGTGTGATAAGAGTCCAGACACTAATGCCCTGAGTGCAGGTGGTCCCTGATGTATCGTATATCAGGGCTAGGGACTAGAAAGTAGAAACTTAAATATGCGACTTAATGTAGGGGCCCTTTTCCAATAGAAATCATCAGAATAGAGTGGGGTTAGGAACCATGAGACAGACTAGGTGTGTGTTTCACACGTAGCTACCCAAATACAGTAGAGTGCATTACTGTACATGTACGCACATTTCTAAACCATTTTTACTCTTATCACTCACTTTTGTCTTGACTTCCCAATCTCTTTAATGTACCAACATTTCAAGCCAATATTTTAAACAAACGTATCTTAACCAAACACTTGTTTATATGATATTATCTTGAGATATGGCTTAATATTGTAGGATTATCAATAGTACTATGCTGCCTACATTCAACCCTTGCACTATTATTTACACTGTGCCTGTAGCCCATTGTTCCGCAGATTCAAGTCATCCTTGCTCATGTTCACCACCAGCTGTGCAAAATGCAGGATACTAGAAAGTCACCAAATCAAAAATGATATACTAAAATGAGGGAAATTTTATGTACGTCCCCAACAACCTTTGAGGGGGGGAAAGCATAGCAGGGCAACTCATAACAAGGACCCCTCACACACCTGAACACACATGCTTCTCTGCTATATAGTCTAGAACCTGTGTCAGCTTCCAGAGGAGCCTAGGTCTAGTGTCACGCAGGTTACATGTAAAGTGGTTTCAAGCTTTTTTTTAAATTTATGTGTATGGAATTTAGATAATAAATATTAAAGAGGCTTCCAGAAAGATCCAATATTAAGAATTAAGGTCTGTCAATTTTTCATGTAACTTACACACAACACTCTAATACGGAGTGACTTAAAAACAAACCAAAACATTTCATTACTGAAAAACAATAACGTCATTTCTTATCAAAGTTTGTATCGTAGCTTTTTTCAAGAAACAGTTAAATGAGATTCTTGGATCGATCAGTTGCTTCAACCAAAGAAACTAGATTGACTGAATCGACTCTTCTCGTTTATAAACTTTTCTATGTACTTATTATGTAGAACTCTGCACAAAAATGCAAATATTTTGCAAAAAACCATGATGACAGTTGTGCTGCGACTTATTTGTCCTAGGATGTACAGTTTCAGAAATTGTAAAAAATATCTAGTTAAGTTTGTTTATTTTCTGTTATCATGTCATGGCCTGTATTCTAAAAAGGCGATAAATAGCCCTGTCAACTGCATTGTCATTAGTTTGACACACGGTGTGCCTTTTCTGTAATACCGTGCTCTTTCTACCCTCTCTCTGCAGTAATTGAGTACAGCACTGAAAACAAGGAAACCTGTTCTAAATTTCAGCAGCATTGCTCCCAGTATGGATATTGCACTGATTACTCATCGGGATTCTGCTGCCACTGTCAGTCTGGTTACTATGGAAATGGAAGACACTGTTTGCCCAATGGTAAGTACTGGCAATACCATAAGAAAGTTTTGTGGCCAAAGCATCTGTACCTACTGTAAGATGAATATGAATCTGCATAATGAGTCATGAGTCTGGATTTTAATGACTCAATGTTCCTTTTGGATTAAAAATGTGTGTTTTCCTGTTGAATGAAAATTCTTAGACATTGACTTAGAAATTGAAATCAATGTTGCTTCCTAAGACCTTGAAACTACTACTGCAGTTTAGTCCTCACATTTTCTACTAGTTTCATTATTTCAAGCACAATATTGTAAATGAACCTATAATGAACATTCTTAGGATTGTTTTTTTTTGCCTATTTGCTTGGAAAAATTATGCTTTATAAAAACAAGTTTCATAGTGCTATGCATTTATTTGCTGTATTCTGTTTCTTAGACGTGTATTGCTCTTTTCTATAGAGTAAGCCTTCAGTAAAACACATTTATTTTAGGAGAAGACTTCCAAAGATCATAGCCGACACTTCTGTGTGGAATAGTTCATAAGCTAGATAGTAGATGGTGTTGGAATGACACAAAAGAGAATATTCTTCAATAAGAACATTTCATTTATAAATATATAAAGTAATATTATTTTAAAATAAAAAGGAAAAAAATCCTATTGAACCCCATATCTTCTGTCCCCTATCTCCGTAAGTCCTACTTTCTTTATTCATGTTAACCCACTATATTTTTTAAAAATACTGTTCGCAGCAGGATTTCATTGCAGTCTGGACAGCTTTACATTTTTTAATATCTTTCAGTCTTAAGTCAGCGCTCAGACAGATGAGCTGCTGCAAATTGAGCACACTCAGGCTTCATTCCAGCCTGGCAGGCAATGAAGAACGTCATCGTGTTGATGGTCTACAGTTATTTCCTGCCAAATCAACACTTTTGACGTTGTGATGCTTTTTTAAAAAAAGCCTTTCATACTCACACTGCACTGGATTCTTGAGGACTGCTTCATGTGGCACACATTTCCTTGTTCACAGACTGAACTAATATCCTAACATCTTCCTGCTGTCTTTTAACTCTTCCTCACATAAACAACACCAGGAACATGTCTTGGCATTCATGTCTTATGTGGTAGAGCTATATACTTAAGAAAAATGTAAGGTTTGTGGTAAATTTGCCCTTGTTGACGTTGAACAACTGTTTTTTTTTTATGTTAACACACAAGGTTCTTCTCAGATGTAAGCCGTGTCATTATTATAATTTCAGTCATTCCAAAGGAAAAACGTTTGTCAAAATTTTGAATAACAGCAACCCGGGAGCTTATCTTATCATTTCAGGGAGAATGCAGGACATGAATAAGTAAAAAAAACAAACAGCTCTTTTGAAGACAATACATTTGCTATTGGAAAGGACTGCAGATTTGAAAAAGATGAATTATGAATTTGCATTTCTAGTTCTCATATTTTTTGTTAGCTTTGTTCGTTGTGGCAAGAAAAAATCCTATGCTTGTTAATGACTGTAGCACTACTTTGCACTTTCTGAGTCTGTACTTCTGTATACCCCACTTCTGCCTTCCAGCCTGTTAACATTTGCTAAAATGGCTGACATGGTGATGATAATGTTCAAAAACTGAGCAGCCAACGGTGAAACGGTAGTTGAGCTTTGAAAGCCAAGAACTCTCTGGCCCTGCGTTTCTTTTGTCTGCCCGATTGTTTTAACTATGGGTGTTGTTCTGTGTCCTGCAGGAGCCCCTCAGCGTGTGAATGGCAGGGTGAGTGGCCAGGTGTTGGTTGGTGCCACTCCAGTGGATCTGAGCAGCGTGGATTTGCATGCCTATGTGGTTGTGAGTGATGGGCGTGCCTACACTGCCATCAGCCAGATCCCAGAGCCTGCTGGCTGGGCACTGATGCCTCTCTCGACCATCGGGGGGCTTTTTGGCTGGCTCTTTGCCCTGGAGCTGCAGGGCAGTGAAAATGGCTTCAGTGTCACAGGTATAAGTGTGGGACCTGAGGAAAGGCTGACCGTGATATCTCTTTTCTGTAATGATGCTGTTATCTTAATTTCACTGGGTCTGTCGGTTTTCTCCCCAATTCCAAAGAAACCCTGGCTAAATTAATCTTAATTGTGCCCTGTGTTGGAATGTGATCCAAGCTGGTATCACATCTAGCTTCTGGGATAGACTACAGACTCGTGCCTCACCAGGAAGCTTTCTGAGAATGTATGAAGAGTATCATCTACTGTAATTATCTACATTTTACATAGTCATCAACTTTTCATATTTTTTTTATTCTTAGACAAAACTATCATTACAACAGGCATCAGGTGAGCTCACTTTAACAAGTTATTTGAAAAGCTTTGGTGTGTCTTTGCTTCCCAGAGGACTCTCTGCAGTATAGCACTGCTGTGACAGTGAGCAGAGAGGAGCTGAGCAGGCTGTCTCGCCTGCTGCTGGCCTCATCAGTTGCAGCCTCTTGAGATTCCCGAGCCCCCAGCCTGACCTTGCATCCTGTTGAAAAGACAGCCAGTCAAAGCTGTCATGTCTGTTAATTAGCAGCAAGAGGTCTGCTTTTAAACAGTCCCTCTATGGACAAAATCCCCTTTAGAGAAATTGTGCAGGTGAATCTGCCAGAATTGATCACATGATAGAACTGCTGTGTGCCCTTTCCCACAGGAGCTGAGTTTACACGCTATGCTGAAGTGACTTTCTACCCTGGCAATCAGCGTCTCAGTATTGTCCAGACGGCCCAGGGGCTGGACGCCCATAACTACCTCACTGTGGACACTCGTATCAATGGGGAAATACCCTTTGTCCCTCCTGGTGCTACTGTACAGATTGAACCTTTCAAGGAGACTTACCACTACCACCCATCAGGTACAGTATTGTGTGGATGATGTTCACATGTACCACTGTCACGGGCATTTAAATACCATGAACGTAATTCATGAGAACACTTCATAATGAAGTGATGTTTTATAACTTTCATTTGCTAGGAAAGTTTCAGAGCCAATTGTCCTTTTCAGTAACAACCTGGTCAAGAGCTAAGGATTGTGTCCTGAATTTAGAAATATCTGTCACGGTGGAATATTACTGACAACATCTTCACAAAATGAAAAGAGTTACAACCAAAAATCTAGTTAAAATGGGTCATGGGATTATAAACAGTAGTACTGGGATGTAGGAAGTTACTGCAATATGAGGTGATAATCGAAGCAGAGAACTGAATATTAAGAAGTATCATTGAGACATGGGTCCTTTATGTAAAGAGTACCAGGTAATCATGGAGAAATGTTTTCTGAAGTGTGTACTGAAAGGAGCTCCAGTTACAAGCCTTATTGCTGAATTGTACTTATTGTGCTTATTGTGACTTGTCAGGGCTCTCAGGAATGCACTTTGAGGCTGTTTCTTAAATAACCCCATAGTCAAAGGTATGGAGGACCAAGCCAATGTATGAACAAAAGTATACCCTGTAGAATACTATGGTATGTGTCAAGAATTGTACATTTAGAAATGCAGATTACTAGAACTACCTGCACTTTATTTAAGGGATTGTCTTACTTTAATCAGTGTAGCCTTGCACAGAATGTTTCCTGTTTACACAGATGTATATCTCATCTGGCGCTTATCTCTAAAAAAAACTAAAATTTTCTTTTATCATTTAGAGATAAGAATCAGTGATTTAGCTACAGGGATAAACTCAAAATAAATCTTTAGTGTCTGTTACTGTGTCTGCTCGGGTATTGTTTTTCATTTTAGAGGAAAAGATCAGATGTTGATGTGCTTTAAAGCAGGTTTAATTGCATGTCCGGGCAGATAGCACCAGGAAATATGATCACATTTAACTCTTGAAGTGCACTATGGTGTCCACAGTTGGGCAACAGGAGAGCATAAGAATTAGACGGATAAAATCTTCAGATCATCAATAATCTTCAAGGCCTTTGGTATTTATTTTGTACCAGCTTTCTAATGATTAAGAACTGTAATTTTTAATATAACTTTAAAAAACTCACATATAATAATCCTTGGTAACCAGGAAGTTCTAAACCTCATTATTATAGAACCACCTACCTCCACGTGTTTCAGCTTTTATATTCTTAGGTACAATTTCACATTCTTAATGTTTGCACTGAGTTGTTTATGTAGGAAAATATTCTTGCTTGCATGAGGATGTCTTGCAGCTGAACCCGATTATATGACTTACAGTAACTTCTGGGCGCCTGAAGGAATCGTAAGGCTAGCGACTGGAATCAGACACTCCAGAGCCATTCCCTGCCCTTTGTGTGTGGCAGATGAGGCCGTGAGCGCTTGGTAATTGTTTTCTCTGTCTCTGTTCTCTGCCCAGTGGTGACATCCTCCTCTGTGCGTCAGTACAAGGTGATGTCCTTGGAGCAGGGGTCCGAGACGTTCTCCTACCAGCTGCGTCAGAACGTGACTTACCGGGACTGTCGACACGGCCCTCAGGGCGGCCCGGCGATGAGGCAGCTCTCGGTGGAGCGCGTCTTCATCATGTACACCAAGGAGGAACACACCCTCAGATTCGCCGTCACAAGCCAGATCGGGCCCTTCGGAGGTAGGCTGTCCCCGTGAGGGTCCCCACCCAGTGTGTCAGTGCTGATCAGCAGTGTGCAGCCTAGAGCTGTGTTCGTAAATAGGAGAGCCAGTCATTACTGAAATATGGTAGCAATTATAGATGATGTGGCATCAGCTACAGAGCAGAGTTTGTGGCCTTGGTTTAACATCCCAGTTTAAAGAAGTTTGCATCAGCGAGTGTTGGCTGCAAGCGACCAAGTAAGTTCCACACAGAAAAGTAGAAAAAACACCACGTTTTAGCTGTTGAGCCTACACCTGAGGAAGTCAGGTCAAAATGTTGTTTTTCTTTTCTACTTTTCAGTCTGGGAATAACGTTTCTTTGTTCCAACCCAATTCATCATTTCATCATTTTCAAATGATTCATCATCATTTTTAGCTCCTTGAGTGAGTCTGCAACAGTTTGTTACAGCCTAACCTCTTGTTCTGTAACAGTGGGCTCACGAAGAAGTCTGTGTGGAAACGTTTATTTTTGTTGTGTCTCTTAATGCATGATTATTCTTTATTGATTAGTTACTATGTACGTCTGCAACCTGGTTGTGAAAAGTAGCACTGTATTGCAAGGGGCATAGAGCTGTGCATATCTGTGACAGCTTTGGCATTGAATCTTTCTAGGATTTAATCTCTACAGGATGACAGACAATGAGTGTAACAAGCCTTTCTTTTAACTTATATGCATACAACAAACAACTTTACCCACACATTACCTGCTCTCCCGAAATCAGGCTCTTCCAGGTATATTCTGAAGGTTAGGTTTGTGATTTTGGTAAATGTATGCTTTTAAATATCCAAATTTAACGTCATTGTGAAAGCGCAGTAACAATTTTTGCTATTCGTCCTTGAAGGTCTCTTTAAGAGCTTGTCAGTAAGTTTAATTACTATAATATAAATCTTGTATTTGTAATATTGGCAACTTGATTTGTATGAAAGCACTAGGCAGTAAGCCCAAAGGGGGATGTGTTCCATGTCCCTAGTGAATAGCACAAGAAAGAGGGCCCTTACCAACATCAATTGGCAGCTTGTCTCAGCCAGCTCCCCCCTTGCTTCATGTCTGGAATTGTTGCCTTATTAATGTGTTGAAAGCCTGAAATACCAAGGAATACAATCTCATTCACGTGGATGGAAATGTGTCAAGGGCAGCACTTTGTTTTTAGCCTTGTTTAATATTCCTGACTGGGATTTTAATATTGAAGCCTCTTGACTCCTATAGAAGTTACAGGAGTAAACTGCATTAGGAGTCCTCTGTAAACGCTTTAAAACTCCCTGTGAAACATTCATGAGAGTTTCTAAATGATTAAGAACATTAAATGAGACGAGGCTTGTAAGGGCTCTGGTCTGAATTCAAAAACACATCAAGGCAGTTGTAAGTGGATAAATATCACAAAATATGAACTTACCACAGACACAAAATTAAATTAATTTACTTCACTTCTACATTCTGTGTTAGCAATCATCAGTTAAATGACTAAAATTCAGTAGAGGGAATTGATTTACCTTTAAGAGTAAACTTTTAGCACAGCTTCCTCCTGATCTGAATGGGGGACATCTCACTGACAATGGAGCCTGTTGGAGACCTATTGGAAGTCCCCATTAGCGTCACCACTCACCTAACTGAGAGAACTAACAGCAAGTGAGATATGTCTATTTTAAGTTGCAGGCACAAGCAGGAAGGTGTCTGTTGTGTTAAAAAAGTGTAGAATGTGCGTACAAATAAAATTAGACAACATTGCCACTTAATCCCAGGGAACCGTTGACCTGAATACTTTTGCAGCAGTAAGGTCACTGGAGTAGGAAGGGGTTATTGTGCTCACCACTCTGAAACAATATCACATAGATGACAGATTTACTAGGAAGGCGGTTGAATAGCTGCCCAGTGATGTCATGGGAATGTAACAAAGCTGCTGGCAGCCTAGCCTATACCCCGACATGGGCTTCACTCTTTAAATGTGTTGCAGATGCCAGCTGCACACAGCCAGGGCTGCTCCTCACCAGCTGGGCTGCGGAGGTTGGGGATAGACAGTGTATACGCTATTTTGCCTGCTGCACTATACAGCCCCTACACACACATACACTTCCTTCTTTATAGAGGTAAACTTCACTTCCATGGCATATTTGGCATCGTGTTGCGATCAGCTCAGTTCCAGCTGAAGTCACGTCTTTTTCCCCCCTTAATGTGATTAATGGGTTTTATCCAAATCAGTTTGAGGGGTGCATGTATGAAGTCTCCCCTTTTAATTAGAGGGCTTCCTTTTATGTCTAGAAGGCTATTTAATACAATTTGACACTGGTTTAATCTTTCTGCAGAGTACTATTATGTTCCATTGGCCTTTTTGATGACATGGTAATTTTTGTGTCTCTAAGTGCCACAAGTTTAACTTGTCTATTTTAGTAACTTTTTAGAATTAGGGTCGATTTTCTTGGAGAGAAAAATATAGACATTCTTTTACTTGCTTTTTATGAAACTGGCAGAGCTCTTGCTTATCCATCTTATTCAATATGAGATCTTTTTAAGCAAACTTTCACACTTCAAACATTCAGCCCCAGTCAAAGCATACATTTCTCCTGTATGGTCTTTCTTATGGAGGTGACAGGGTCTTTTGCCAGAAAAAATGAGAGGGATTCATTTTATAGTAGTGTAGTTTAAAAAGCTAGTAAATAAGAAGACTCGTTTTTGACATGCTGTACCAGACAGCTCATATTTATATCTAATCTGATGATGTGAGATGTAGAAAGCAAGTTATTTCAGTTAGGATATTATTGATCAGTGATGGGCTTTACCGGGAAAAGATTTTGGTTAAGTGACTAAAATAACAGGTACCCTGTTTTGCAATGTTTTAAATGTCAGGTATTCCTGAAACTACATTTAATGTAAGGATACAGTTGTATTTTTCAGATGGGACAATGTGATCATTAATTTCACTAATGTATTTACTGTATATACTGAGTACTTTGAACAATGTGATTAGCCACATTAAAGTACTAAGTATATAAATACATTAGTGAAATTACATACACAGTGAAGTGAGTTGAATTATTATATTATAAATATTTTTGACTAATTTCTGTAGTTTAGTAAAGGCTTAAAACTATAATTCTTGTGGTTAATGTTGTCTAGATTATGTAGACATATTTTTTTTTCTTGACTACGTAGAAGTGTTAATTGTGTGATTGTTGGATCTTCTTTGTCCTTAAATGTGTCCGAGTGTTTAGGGGACAATGATGTTTTTTGAGAAAAAGGATGTTTTTTAAAGGAAGGTCAAAAGAAGGCCTTGTACTCAAGAATGTCTTGTGCTGTTCAAGACAATATTGTCCTGGTGTGTTCCTGCGCAATTGTGAAAAGGAAATTAAGCCCCTTTTTCATGAGCCATGTTTTTTTCAAGGTGTGAAGGTCTAGCACTCAATATTTTAGCAGCAAGTGGGTGTTTAAAGCTTGTTGGGTCCTCCTACACTGTGTGGCACATTGTTCTGTGGAGCTGTGAACAAAGCTCTGTGTTTCCACCTCCTGACCTCTCCGGAGCTGTTTGCTGACTCGTTGGCCCCCCTGCTTGTCTAATTGTCCTGAATGTAAAGTAAAGGGAGCGCTCCCTCCCTGCTTTACAACACACTGTTTTGCCTTCCTTTTTCATCTTCTTAGTACATCTTCCCACAGCCCCCTCCCCCCTGCCTCTCTCAAAACCACTCACACAAGCACAAAGTCACTTTAAAGGGACTTGTCTCTTGCACTTCAAACAAAAGTTCTCCTGCTTTTGATAATTGGGTAAATTGGTTCATGGCCTTAGGCTAGGAAGTCAAACTGTTTAATGTGTGCGATAGAGGCGTCTGAGTTGGGAGGGGGGGTGATGGGGGGTGTGGACCCTTGTGTTCATTAAAGGAGAAGAAGCCTTTTGATAAAGCTCTGAAGCCCCAGGGAGCATTTGTTGGAAGTACAGCTATTCCATTCTTCCATTCTTGACCCCTTCCCAATAAGAGCTAAAGCTAGGGAGTCTCCTGTCAGGAGTAATTATGTTTTATCTGTTAGTATCTTCCCACTGGGGTGATGCAACCCCAGGCAGTATCAAGGCTCTCCTATACTGTGGTGTGAGGTCTTGAATTTTAAAGCCACTTCAACTCTGTTTACATGGAGGTTAAGTGCTTTGACCCCAGGATGCAAAATGACAGACCACTTGAGACATCATTCCTTGCAGAAACTCCCTTTGGTTCACTAAAATTTGAACATGTGCGTAAACAATTTAACCCAGTGCTTGAACATTTTATTTTCTGCTTAATAACTAAAGGCCGTATTTTCTAATCCAGCTTGCACCCTCTTTCTTTTTTTCCCCAATGCTTTTTGGAGTAAAACTCTTTAGATATGTCACTTTTGGGGGAAAAAGAAAACTGTTTACACAGATACCTTAGCCCACTCTCAACCAGTCATAACTCAGACAAAAGACCCAATGAGTCAGAGGAGTCTTTCGACAACGGAGGTCTTCAGCCAGAGACACGTGAAACCCAGGTCCTGTCATCACTGAGAAAATTAAAGATGCCTTGTCCTTCTTTGTTTAAGGAGCGCTGACCTCAGTGTGTCTGAATTAGTCCCAGAACAAATGGTTCCCATCCTGGTATCCTTTAGAGATGTGTCTTTTGTCACGTTGTTGTGTGAGGATAGTGTCAGAAGTTAAGGAACCTCTGTGGTGTGTTGCTGTGGTATATAACAGGTCATGTTAAAATATGTATATGCTGAGAGGCGTTAAAATGCAGCAAATGCTATTGGTTCCAATACATATTGGCTGTGTTTTTAATGCCTTTTAGTATATATTTAGGTAGAAAACTTTAGAGACTAGTTTGCTTTCTCTTCCTTTTGTCTTATTACTTAATAAGGTATGTAATTTGTCTTGACAGTGGAACCTACACCGGTCAATCCCTGTTATAAGGGAACTCATGAATGCGACACCAGTGCCCAGTGCCTACCGGGTGAGGGGACTCAGTACCAGTGCCAGTGTGCCACCGGATACAGAGGAGATGGACGCAACTGCTTCGGTATATAGATTTGTTCGTTGACTGCAAGTGTGACACTTCATGTAGTTATCTGGATTCAGCTTGACGTGATAAACCGATAATGTGAGCTGCTTACGTTGAAAGTTTGCATGCATGAGCTAAACAGACCTTTGCAGACAAAAAGTGAAATATTTATCTTGTCTAAAACGCAGTCCTTGAGTCTGTTAGACATCAAAAACAAAATCTGCTGGATTGCTTTCAACATCTGGCTTCCTCTTCATTCTCATGAAAACATGAGAGTACAACTTACACATGTAAGGAATCAAGTGATATAGAGCATCAGGTTATTCTGAATTACATTATAGCTGAAGTGAATCATGTCTTTTCTTGGGTTTGGTTGTCTGGGTATTGGCTCAGTTTTTTTCTGCTGATAAATTCTCCGAGCTGCTTAGTCATTTTATGTTTCATAAGCACACTGAACTTAATCTGTGTCAAAATACATCGTTCTTTCTTTTGCATCTTGGACTAATAGTCAATAAAAGCAATGGAGTATTTTAACACCTCTTTGAGGAAGATAAAATCTTTGGTTACCAATGTAAACCAAAGGGGTCAGAGGTAAAATACTTCTCTTCAAAATTAGTTACTTCAAAAATACTTGCATTTAAAACCTGATAGTCTTCTGAAAGGAGACATTGTTTTGTATCCTGAGAGAAAGTGATCTTATTTTAAAACTCATGTTTTTTGTGTGGGAAATGATGGAGGATGGGGGGTGTTTTTGAATTTTTAAGAAAGCCAGTGTGGTCTGGTATTGGGACTAAGGCTAAGGACAAAACCACTTATAAGTAACATGCTAGAAGCTGTGAAAGCTTCACTCTCAGGTGAGAGGACACCTGTGGTTGCTGTTTCTGAAGAAAGATGATCTTAGAGGTTTAGCACCTCATTTCTAGAGTCTCTATTTCCAATCAGTTCTTACCTTCTATAAAGCTGATCCTCACCCACTGTCTTTCACCTTCAACCAGGCTTGTAATTGGACCAGCTGCTCATTCACAACCCAGCCTGCTGAGAAATCTGGAACTGATTTGCTGATTTCCAAAACTATTACCAGGGCTTGACACTGTGTAATTTCATCACCTGCTCAGGGCCTGGGGCAGGTTCCCAGGGGTATCAGACTCACTTACTACAGCAAACAGAGCCAGTGTCCCTGTGCAGAATGTGCAGAATCATTTTCTATTAGCATTGTCACCCAAAGATATGCAGTCCATGCTTTAATTTTTTATTATTGGATAGAAATACAGACATTTGACCAAGCTGAAAATGATTAATTTCCCTCACGTTTTGAATTCCCTCACTGTTTTGGGAATTTCTTTTGCTGTATTGAGTGTGTGAATTCTTCAGCCCCTCTTCTGAGGCCTAACTTGCCGTGCCCTAACCAGACCGTCCTTCTCTCTCTCTTTCCTGTGGCAGATATTGACGAGTGCGCAGAAGGCCTCAGTAGCTGTGGCGCCCACTCTGTGTGCATCAATCTGCAGGGAAGCCACCGCTGTGAGTGCCAGAATGGTTATGAGTTTGGGTTCGACAAACGCACCTGCATTGGTAAGGACACAAAGCGACCGAAATGCACGTCTAATCACCTCCGCCACAAACTAGACCATGAAAAGCCCCAATCGCAGAGGGTCTTAGCATTTAGAGAGTTGCTGCTGTGACACAAACACTAGTATGGTAGCCTGTATAGCTTGGTACCTCACTTCATGATAATGAGCATTTTATGATAGTCTGTAAAATGCCTACTATTGTGAAGTTTTTTTGAGGAATGTTGAAAATGTGTGCCACATGATTTCCAATATTAATATACTGACCTCTTCCTACTTTGCACATATTTGAATAATATTGTTAATGCCTAAGAACAGAAAAGGCCTGCACAGTGCAGATATATTCCTGTACTACACTTATGTGTGTTCCAAACAGCCTCCCATACATACACCAGAGTATACTGGATTGGGGCTGGGCGTGCTTTTGTTAGGGTGTGACTGATATGACCCGCATTTGACCTGAAGGATCAACAGAAAGGACTAATGAAACACAGGGATTGTTTTATCAGAAATTGAGATAATTCAGTAAGGTCTTGAGAAGCATTTTTCTTAATGTTTGTAATGTGGTCACTGATTCATTTCAGCATGACTGAAGCTGACTGTTACACCAAGCACTATAGTGCCTTGATATACCTTGAATTATTAACAAACGTAATAGTCAGTTTCCAAAAGCTGGAAAAAAAATGTTTCAGATAAATTATTAATTGTGGTTCCACACAGTTTACGTCTGGGATGAAAGTTTCTCAGTATTTCCCAACGGTCTAGTTTTGTTAAATTGAATTTACCAGAGATGTTAGGTCTTCCTCTTCACAGCCTGTAAAACAATGGCTCGAATGTCTGCAGAAGGAAAATGTGTGTGGGAGAGAGAGTGGGCACTGGGTGAAATGGAGAGGTCAGACCAGCACTGTGTGACACTGGGCAAGAAAAGAGCCTGAAGTTTAACTCTTTTCTTCTTTTTGCAGAAGAGCCCTGTGTGATTAGTTTAAGTGTATTTAACCTAGCTGTCTAAGTGGTTAGTGATAGTGGGACATTTTTTACACGTAAACATTCTCCTTGTCCAGCTTCAGAGTTTCCTACAGGTTAACCCAGATCATTTTTCTTCTGTCACAGACATTGATGAGTGCAGGACTCAGCGGTGTCACCCCCATGCCATATGCTATAACACACTGGGCTCCTATGACTGCCAGTGTCTCTCGGGGTACGAGGGAGACGGGTTCCAGTGCGTACTGCATCCTGGTAAGGTTTTTGGACGACACTGCTTATTTCACTGCCTCAGAGTGGGCGATGTATTTCTTTTTGAGTAAGCCCAGGATTTATTAGTTTAGTCCTTGAAATGAACAAGACCAGCAGGACAGCCTGGCAAAATGGCAACTATATAGTCATTGTCTACAGCTAGAGAGTCTGTCTTGGAAACATGGTGTAACAGGTCCACATCCCAGCTGAGGGAATGCGAGATGTGAGCTCAATTAACCATTTGTTAGCTGACATTTAAACTGCACATTTTGAGCTCATGGCTGAATTTCCTAGTACACATTAATGAAAAGCTTCCTTCATTAATACCAGGGTTTCCCAATCCTGGTTCAGGGGAAATGCACACCTGCTGGGTTTAGTTCTCCCTGTTATCCATGTCAGTGCCTTTGAGCGCTTTGAAATCACTGAACAGGATGTTGATGCTCTGCCGTATGATTTTGTAAGGAACTCAGATCTCAGCTCAATTAAATAATTGAATTAAATAAGATGAGTTCATTAAATAATTGAACACTTTCATAGACCCGATAATAGGTTTAATTTGATTTAAGATCTCCAATCTTTGAGGGGGAAAATAAACTTGCACAGATTCCAACCAGGCAACGTGTTGGTTTAGTTAAGGATCCATTAAGTAAACCTGTCACCTGCAGTGAAAACCAGTAGGTGTGTTGATTCCCAGAACCTAGGATTGGGAATCCCTGACTTAATGCTCTAGGAATTCAAGTAAGAGATTTTTTTTTCTCAGATCTTTTGTTTGTAAAATAAATCAGTTGATACATTTTCTGAGATTTTCTCTTTTTACCTCAGAGAAGACACAAAACATTTTCAAACACCTGACATGCAAGTACTTTGGCAGCTAGTTCCTCCACAGTATAATGATTTTCATCCGGGTGGCAGTGGAGTCGTGTTGTTTCGCTGATGCCCCCCCACCCTGTCTCCCCACAGTGCGCCCCAAGACGCAGTGCGAGCAGCACAGGGACGGGCTGCAGGGAGGACTCGGGCCCCGGGGACACCGGCCCTCCGTGGGGACTTTTGTGCCCCAGTGTGACGAGGAGGGCAACTACCGGCCCCTGCAGTGCCACGGCTCCACGGGACACTGCTGGTGTGTGGACAGCAGCGGCCAGGAGCGGGTGGGGACGCGGACTCCGCCGGGCACACCTCCCGTCGACTGTATGACCGGTAAGAACACCCCGAGGCCGTTCCTGCTCCTCTGAGCCAGTGTGTAATGTGAGGAATTCCCATGCCTGGGTAATGTGCTCCCATCACTCAACACTTGTTGTCTGAAGAAGCTTTGAATGCACAAGCAGCTTGTCAGATTGTCCCCTGTTATAGCCTCCTCCTCCTCTGGTCTGAAAGAAGAGTGTTTATCCCCGTCAGTGCCTTTGAGGGCTTTGAAATCACCGAACAGGATGTTGATGCTCTGCTGTATGATTTTGTAAGGAACTCAGATCTCAATATAAAAGAGCTTCACGTGCTTTCCACGCTAACTTAATGATACGATGAACTGTGATGGTTTTTGCACACATTAAACCACAGCAGATCTGTCATGACGAGACGCAAGTGGCAGTGAAATTAAGCCCTTTAGCTCTTCCTCTCTTGCTTAGGCGTAAATGTCTTTAGTTATCAGCCATTAAGTTGTGGAGGACAATCGTTTCATCTTGACTGACAAAGCCCCCTGTTGGACATAAAGAGTACTGACAACCCTGGAAATTCTGAAAAGTGGATTACTTCAGTGTACTTCAGCTTTTTAGTTCTTCTTATTGTTTGACTTTTGGTTTCAAGCTTAATAATCTATAACTGCATTTGTTCTCTCTGACTTTGTCTGGAAAAGGTTATTTGTCTGGAACAGACTGCAACTCCCTGATTAAATGAAATGTTCCATTTCCATAGCTGCCATGTGATATTTTAATTGGATTGAATTTCATTTTTAAAATCAATTCCAAAAAAACAATCTTATTTGACATTGAACTGAGACTGAAGAAAATAAAGAAACAGCATCCATTTATATAAACATTCCAATCCAAAGCAAAATATAGAATTGATTCTCTTGAACTTCTACAGTATGTACTTTATAGGGTTTCTTAGCTTTGATCTGTGGCATATTTACAAGAAGCAAAATAGGTAGATCACCCACTGAAAATCAGGCTCCGACGTCTGAACTATTATTATATTTATTTAAAAAAATAAAGATGGTTATAAGAATCCTGTTGGTTGAAGCAAGGATTTATAAATTGAACCTCACATTGTGCTTCATAGAAAACAAGTATAGACCTCTTACAGTATGTGTTGGTGATGTTAAGTGGTGTCTATGGACCAGTAGGTGCCTTCGGCCTTCTGATGAGAACTACTTGATCATAAAAGATCCCATGACATCGCTAGTCAGTGAGGATTTCTCTCTTCTCTCGTCTGCTCTGTGGTGTAGTGGGACTGCTGTCCCTCACTCATGTGGGTGCTGCACTTCAGCAGCAGATAAAGTGGATCCCCTTCTATATGTTAAGTGTTTTGGGATTCTTTGGGTTGAAAAGTGCGATATAAATGCGGGGAATTGATGTTATTAATGTGTATTTTGTGCCCTTGTTTTGTTTATTGCTTTATGTGGTTTTGCTCCTCAATGAGTAATAAAGGAGTGCTGTACTCAACATTTCAAACTTTAAGAGGAGACTTTTGTCTCCAAAGGGGAACAATTTATTTATTTTTATCTTTGTTCAACCAGAAATTGGAAGCTCAGTTTTGCCAGGGTTATGCCGTAAAGCATAACTACTCAATGTGCTCCTGTGGTCATACTGTAGTGTACTGATCAGAGCAGTGGGCAAAAACGAATCTTGTTATATTAGTACCATCGGTTCGTGTTTTGTCTCCGTCATGTCTTGTTCAGTGGGAAGTGGTTAAAGGGGTGAGGTGGGGAGATTGTGTCGGTCAGTTCAATTTGGACTGGCAGGTCAGCTGAAAGAGTGGCTGGTCAGTTCTGCTGCGGTGTGACCCGCCTGTTACCCTGTGTGTCCCACAGCGACCTCCGAGCGCCCTAGGACACAGTGTGAGCAGCACAGGGACGGTTTGCTCAGCTCCCTCGCTACCACGCCCATCAGGGGCGCCTTTGTGCCCCAGTGCGACGAGCGGGGCAGTTACCGGCCCCTGCAGTGCCACAGCTCTACGGAATACTGCTGGTGTGTGGACAGCAATGGGCAGGAGAGAGCCGGGACGAGGACTCCCCCAGGCACAGCACTCCCTGACTGTGACCTGCCAGGTACAAACGAGCTTGCAATGAAATGAGGACAGAGGGGCTGGGAAAGAAGTTTAGGTGTCAACATTTTATATAGAGCAGCTCTGAGGGAGCATCTCGTGTGCATTTATGTGCATTCAGTTACTTAACACAGACTTCCTGGAAATATGTTAATATGAGATTTTTCTCTTGGAAGATTTATGAACATAAATCAATTATATTCCAATGTAAAATAAGAACATATTATGATTGTACAGGAGCAGATAAAGGTTTCTTTCATGCTGAAAAGAAAGAGACACGGCTGTGGAGCCTTCTTTAGCTGTGACCCAGCTGCCTACTTGAACTTATGGTTGTACAGACTATTATATAAAGGAAAAAATAACTAAAGGTTTAAAATAACTAATACCAAATGTTATATTACACTTAAGTACAAATAGTAAATGCTTATCAGCATTGGTGATTATCATTTAACAAAACTAGGTGTAGGAAATAAAAAGGGTGACAATGTACATTAGCAGCTTCCTGATTAAACATTTTATTTACAGCCGAACATTTACACAAGATAGTTCACATTTTTCATCACTCTTAAATTATGTTGTTTCTTTTGAGTTGTTCCACTTGTTATGTTTTTAGATAAGGTTGGACGAACATCAGTTGTAGTTGAAGTAATAATACAGTAGGAGAGCTTGACTCTAATAAGCAGTTACTGACGGATTCTTCACAATTCTTCCTTTGCTTGAAGAGCCTAGTGCTTACAACAAAGACCAAGGTGTGCTCTGCCAGACAGTTTGTCAACAAGCTTTGAAATGTCAAACGTTAACCTTGATTTATTTTTTTTACTGAATCCTTTGTAAGGGGGTTGAAAATGTTGACCTCGCCTCTCACATCCCATTTTGTCCTCGGTCTTCACTCATTATTTGGTATTATTGCCATTTCTGGAGTTTTGTTATAACAGTACAGTTTTCCAGTTTGATATGGAGCACATTGGTTTGAATAGTGAGATGTTACTTCTTTATACATTGTTTAACTTGTTTCAAGTAAATGTTTCCCTACAAAACTGTATTTCTGTACATGATGGTTCTGATTGGCTAGAATACAGTAGAACGCCTACGCATGCTGACGCAGCTACCCACTAGAATACAGTAGGCTGCCTATTCCATCTTTAGAGAAGGGCATCTCTTTTTCAGCAGCAGAATTGTATGGGATTTGTGATGGATCATAATTTCATTAATCAATACAAAAGGTAGTTTGTTAATGGAAAGAATGGTCATGTATCATTTTTTTAAGAAGCAGAGCACTGTATTATCAAGGCTGGATTATTTGCAAGAAAATAAATTGAGGGAAGGGAGATTTTGAAAACGTCTTTATACACAGATGGGCTTAATGTAGAAGGATACTAACAAAACATTTAAAAAAGGGATTACTGTGTTTTTAAACTGTGGGCCTCGTGAGTTCACAGGCTTTCAAGTGCTTAAAGGTTATTTCAGTCCATAAACAGCTGGGCAGCAAATTAACCTTGTGATCAATCATAAAACAGTATCTGTATATGGATTCCAGTAGAGAAGCAGTGATATTCTTGTTTGCTCATTAAACAAACAATAGACATTCAAAGGCTGTAATCAAGAACTAAACAAAAGATACTGTCTGAGAGGAAGCCTTGAGAAATTGAAAAACCACCTGTTTTTCTAATTCTTATAAAAACATATCCCCTGTCTATGTTAATGACGTTCTAATATTTTATGTTCTTAATATGAATATAATGTGATCCCGTCAGATATATCCTGTTTTCAGGAATCTTGAATTTGTATGGCAGCATGACGTGGTGGGGGTCCCTTAGATTATCAGATATATTTTCTGGTGGGGTTTTCAGCAGCTCTGTGTAACATCATATGTTATTCTCGTCTGCAGGCCCCTTACAACGCCCAGAAACCGTGTGCGAGCGCTGGAAAGCCAGCTTGATTGAGCAGTATGGAGGTCAGCCAGCTGCCCACCAATTCCTGCCTCAGTGTGACGAACTGGGCCAGTTTAAACCCCTCCAGTGCTACGGAGAAAATTACTGTTGGTGTGTGGACAAGGATGGCAGAGAAGTGCCAGGAACACGCTCTCAGGACACTGTCAAACCTGCCTGTAAGAAAAAAAAACTTTTACTTTGTAGAATTCACAGCAAGCTGACATACTGTATTCAAGCATATCTTTTTATTTTATAATGGTTACAGAAACGGTGTTGTCCTTTACCAGAATATACACAGGGGACGGGCAATGAATTAGAAGCTTCACTACAGGTATAAATAATAATATGGGGGTCAGTACAAAAGCAGTGCCTTTTGTTTTATGACTCCAATAAGTAGCACTTTTCTTTCATCCCAGTCTTTGTATTAAAAATAATGCATCAGGAAATGTGTAAATCTGAGCTATTCAAAGGAAATGGCCACTTTGAAGAAAAAAAATTAAAACTGAGGAAGACTGAAGAGCTTGAGTCATGCAGGATAGTATACATTCAGCCTCACCGGCTCTTATGATTGTCCAACTTAAATATTGCTGTCTTTTCATTGGCAGGTGTCCCAAC
This sequence comes from Lepisosteus platostomus, assembly GCF_059453375.1. Lineage (NCBI taxonomy): Eukaryota > Metazoa > Chordata > Actinopteri > Semionotiformes > Lepisosteidae > Lepisosteus > Lepisosteus platostomus. The sequence goes on along the minus strand of NC_142620.1, from coordinate 13,128,210 downwards.
AGTGGCCCCTCCCATTGTGAGGCCAACGCCCCGCCCTGATGTGACTCCGCCTCCCAAGGGCACCGCGCTGCTGTATGCCCAGGGCCAGCAGATTGGCACACTGCCACTCAATGGCACAGATATGGACAAGCAGAGGGCCTCTGTGCTGCTGGCACTGCATGTAATGTGTCTCTCTCTGTCCTTCTTTTAAATGTCCATACTTCCTTTATCTGCTTCATCACATGCCAGGTTGGCTATTTCTCTGTAGAAGAGAAGTTAAAGCATTAAATAAAAAACTTGTGACATCTCCTTATTTTAATCCAAAGGTATCTTTTTCCATTTTGGAAAATATTAATTGAAAGAGCAGAAATACTTTTAAGGGCTGCTGGAGTTTCAGTGTTGATTATACCCGTATAAGACCTACACTAATAGAAAAATATTCTGTGAATTTGTTTCTGGGAGAGATAAACAAACCTGAGCCAAATGAGAACTTTGATCCAGCAGCAGCTGCAAATGATGAAGGAATTGCGCAATGGAGGAAGAGGCTCTCGCTGCAGACTAAACGTTGTCGCTTATTTAATTTATAGTTTGGGATTGATGGGTGGGTTAGGGTTTTGATGTGCTGTGAGCTGTAATCACTCTAGGCTAATAGTGGATTGGTAAAGTGACCAGCCTCAAAACTGTTATTTTGCATAACTTATATATTTGTCTGTTCCTTATCAGTTGGTAACAGCACAGCCAGGACCTGGCGATGTTTGTTCACATGTAGATTTTGCTGTTATTCCCAGGGCTCCATTGTAGTTGGGATTGACTACGACTGCAGAGAGAAGAAGGTTTACTGGACAGATTTAGCAGGACGGACGATCAACCGAGCAAGCCTGGAATTAGGAGCCGAGCCAGAGACGGTCATTAACACAGGTAACCCCCCGCCAATCCAAAACTGTTTCCCCTCAGGATACAAACCAGTGCAGTGTGCTGCTCCAGTGTGCAGGGCTGATGTGCTGACAATAACCACGTTGACGTAATACCAGATGTTTAAGAGCGTCACTGTTCCACTTCTGGAATAATTTCTCTATCTCTCCCATCTTGGCAGGGCTCCTCAGTCCCGAGGGCTTGGCCATAGACTCCCAGAGGAGGACAATGTTCTGGGTGGACAGTGGACTTGACAAGATTGAAAAAGCCAGGCTGGATGGTGGGGAGCGGAAAGTTATGTTCGACACAGATCTGGTCAACCCCAGAGCTATTGTAGTGGACTCACTCCACGGGTAGGGACAGCACAGGGGAAAAAAAGACTTCAGTCCTCACCGCTTTTCGAATCGGCATTGTGTTGTCTTAATTGTTTCATAGGAAAATGTTATTCAGTCCTCTTTGGAGTACTAACAAACAGCACGAGCCCAGCAAGTGTTCATGACCGCTTCAGGAAGTTGCTGTCGCTGAGCTTAGGACACCCTGGGCGATTACTGACTCAAAAGCCACAATAATACCTCGTTTTAGGGACACGGATCATTAAAGATGTCACAAAGTGCTGTGTCCGTGAGAGTAGTCCCAAGAGGAAAACAAGGCCCTGGATGTGTTTAAAATGTCACAATCATCTTTAGCTACACCTCCCAACTCTTTCCTATTCTTCCAGCCATGCAAGGCTGCAATCAAATGCAATAGAAAGAGGCAGATTCAACTCTATCCAGTCTATCAGTATTAAACGCTATTCCCTCCGCCTGGCTAGTTTCCTTTCATGTTACTCTTCAAAGAGGCCCTGCTAGTACAGACGTGCTAAATCAGATGGAAGTTTACATTGAAATTGTTTACACAAAGCTCCGAGAGGCAGATGGTATCATCCAAGTTGTCTCTCCTGGACTTCTCTATGAGTAGTTAGAGTGTGGTTTAGAATGAATGAGCAGGAGATGTTTGTGAGGTATATAATCTGCATTCTGACAGGGAGTGCAATACTGGTTTCATTATTACAAAAGACCCACACCCCTTGAGCCTATCAGGAACCCTTAGTGAAGAGACACTACATGAAGAGAGGAATATCGAGGCTTGAAAAGTGAGATGAGGGTGGGGAAGGATTCTTCAGTATTTACCAAGTAATCCAAATGCAAAGGATTTTGTTCCTCTTTTAAATGTGTTCCTCAATGTTTTGACAGGAACATCCTACATATTATATTTTTTTCCTTGTGTTTTAAATAAATGCAAAATATAATTCGATTATATTTTAATCTTATTAAAGCAATTTAATTTATCAATGGCATCTGGAGTTTGGAAAGCAGGCATTTTGAGAAAGAAGTTTTCATATCATCCCAATCTCTGAACATTTGAAAATGCTAATTATATTAATCTGGATGTCCTATTAAAATTACTCAGAACTGAGCGCTGGTCATTTTTTAGATGTCTTCAGATGTGATTATAGCGTTGTGTTCTTTCAGAAACCTTTACTGGACTGACTGGAACCGTGAAGGCCCCAAGATTGAGAGCTGCACTGTAGAGGGACACAACAGGAGGGTGCTTGTGCGCGATGGCATCGGCCTGCCAAATGCCTTGACCTTTGACCCCTTAACCAAACAGCTTTGCTGGGCTGACGCAGGTATGTCCGCATCTGCTAGCACTTGGGTGTTTTTTTTTACTGGAAATGGTCTAACAGAACTGGACCACATCATTCCATTTTCAATGGTTTTGGCATCTTGCACCCAAACTATACCAGTGAACTGTTGTCAACAATGCTCTTTATTTTCTTATTTTGTCTTGTGCCTTAGCAGGATAATATGGACACTAAGATGTGCAGTAATTGAATAAATTAGCAGCTGACAAGCATTCTCAAACTGCATTTCTGCATTCAAACCTGCAACAAAACTATGTCCAGAACTTTAACAACCATGAACAGTAAAATTCTAAATTGCCAATCCTATTTCTTGCAAATGCATATCATGTTTTGGTACTCAGGCAGTTGAAGCCTAATATAATCATATATATATATATGTATACTCTACACTTGTGCATGGAAATCAAAATGGTTTCTAATCAGTACTGGTTGAGAAGTTCTCTGCCTCTGCAGAAGGCTCTCATTCTGAAATGGGTGTCTAATGGTTGACTTCCCTTTGATGAAAAGGCACAAAGCGACTGGAGTGCATAGCCCCCGATGGAACGGAAAGACGTATTATCCACAGCAATCTGAACTATCCGTTCAGCCTGGTGGCTTACTCGAACCACTTCTACTACACAGACTGGAGAAGGTAGGTGGTCTGGCCCTTCTTCTGCAGCACAGATATCAAAACACCTATATTCATTGCCCAGCTGCTCACAGATGAACTGCAGTATAATCATGTATAGTAATTGCATTTATATAGCGCTTTTATCCAAAACCTTTCCATGTAATATTTTAAAGCACAAGAAAGAACTATTGAGTCGATTCATATCTGTAAAAACCTATTGACTGGTAATCAAATGAACTGTTAAATCTCAACAATGCAGCAAGTTCTCCTCTTTGACAGGGGGCCCCCATACAAGTCTGACAAACACACTAGCAACATTTCATCAGTATATTTTTTGTGATGATCTTAGGCTTTACCATCTGCAGTCAAGATCATAACAACAGCCTAGAAGTAAAACAGATCCATTGGTCAATGAGTTCCAGAACTTTTTTCATGTTTTTTGTTCTCCCACGTTCCATTGCATGAAATTTAACATGAAATAAGGGTCTGGCTTGCGTGTAAAATCTCACATCTTCCACATGTTCCTGCAGTCATTGTTAAGACTCAATACAGCATCAGGCAAAGGCATTGTAAACATTTTATCTTTAGATGCATCCCAATAAACAGATTATTTTACTTCAAGAAGTCAATGTCACTGCAAAATCCAATCCTTCCAGCGGTGGAAAACTGATGAATATGATGTTGTGTGAAAGTGGGATGCCAGTGAGTAATCCTTTGTGAAGGTGCTGAGGGTCAGGGTCTCTTCTAATTTGGTTCTGTTCGTCTCCTCAGGGATGGTGTCATTGGCCTGAGCAGAGGCACAAGCCAATTCACAGATACATACCTACCTGATCAGAGGTCTCACCTGTATGGTATTACAGTTGCCTACTCCAGTTGTGTACCAGGTATTGTATCTCCACTGCACTGGTGTTTAACAGAGTGCATCCTAATGCAATTTACATGCAACACCTTTCTCAGACATCCACTAATTATTCCACAAAATCCTGAAACTAAACCATCTGTCTAGTTATAACAGATTGAAACTGAAATTGCCCAAAATGATGTAATCATTACATGAAATGTAATCACGATTCGGTCATTTAATAGATTTTCTATAATGATTTTTTGACCAACTTCAACCACTACTATAACTGTCGTACCAGTGGTTCTAAAGTTTTGTGAACACAATGCAAAAGAAGTGAAGTGATTCATTCCATGCTACATGGAATACAATTAAGACAACCAATCCTAAAAATATTTTGGGGAAAAAAATTTCATAAAGTCCTGATTATTTCATGAATGGTCCACGTAGTAGAAAAGGAAAATGTAATTTAGGATGCAGAAGAAACAACCTGAAGGAAATCCAGGCAAGACAGGCACAGACTTGTTATGTGATATGTCAAATAAGGAGCAATGAAAGGCAAAACAAAGGACAGCTGCAGCCAAAATAACTATTTTAAACAAGAAAAGATCAATGAAATGCAAGAAAAGTGTGCAAAACATGAAAGGAACTAAAGGCATGCAATATAAGGAACAGTCATCCTGAAAATACTGTGTGTGGAACCCATCCTTTGTTTAAAGGTGTAATTTACCGAGAGGTCGCACAAGTACGAACACTATAAATACAATTTACAACAAAAGAACTCAATACATTCCACAAACCTGGTCTACCTTCAAAACTGAAAATTACCATGTAATGCTCATTCCAGCCTGTGGCTCATTTTGAGCACTTATTTAACACCGACAGACTCGGTAATTAACATGTATAGTGTAATGACCCTTTTCTTTTTTTTCCAGGGAGAAAATGATGGACGCAATAGGTGCTATTTGGGCAGGATGGCGTACTGATACGCCAAATACATTCACAAACCTCTTGTAATTTTTTTAAAGTATTGTAAATTTGTTTTATACCTCAGTTTTACTACTGTATTTTGGTGTTTTTTAAAAAGAAAGAAGTGACAGGGTGCTAAAGACCTTCCTCGGTACTCAAGTCTTTGCTCTGTTCTTTGTCATTTCTACACAAGTCCTTTTTTAATAAGTGTACAAACATGCAGTGTATTTTTAACCACACTAAATTTTCCTTTAGAGTTAACTGTGAGGCAAAAATGTGTCAGAACCTTTTACTACAGTGTTAATTTTTCCTTTATCTTTTTGTAAGATGTAATATTTATACCATTAAAGATAAAATTCAGGGCTTGTATATATCCCTCCTTTTATTTAAAAAAGTATCTTTTTGTATCAAGAAACTGAAGAATATAGAAATAGTCAGGTTATTCTTTACTATGCAATCATGTTTAGACAATCTCCACCTTTTGCAAAACAAACAAAAAAAATAGGATCCAGAATCAATATAGGAAATTTGAGGAAAAATAACTGCAACTAATTTGTCACCCAACAGAATTTTTAGCTTTGTACAGTATAGCAGATTGATCTGAAACAAACTCAAATATAACTCAAATGTTTTCATAACACTGTTCCTCATGTCTGTTGCTCAATTACTCCAGTGAACAGGCTTTTCCAACTGAAATTCATTGTGACAGTAGTCGCATATTAGTTTTCTGAAGAAAGTTTTCTGCATTTATATAATCATTTCCTTCCTAAACAACACAATGAAAATATCTTTCTATATACTTTATTAACATTAAACACATTAAATCCTGGATCAGTCATTTTAAAGTTTATTTTCAAATTACCATAGAACTGGCTGATGTTTTGCATACCGTCTTTTAACACCCCATCACCCCAAAAACAAATCTGAGCAGGCCTCATGGAGATGTCAAGATTACAGACTGTCTGAGAGCAGGTGTGTAGAGAAGAGACTGGGTGTGGCAGGCAGGTCATCTGCCCACTTTACCCAGTCTATGGTCAGTCTTCGGGTCAGCGATTATGGCCTGCACCGCCACAATAGCTTCATTGATCCTGGTCTGCAGGTCTCGCAGTTCTTCAATGTGCAGCAGCCGCAGGATCTGAGCTGCCTCGTTTAATGTGGCGTCTGAGCGCAAGACGAAAAAGAAACAAGTTACCCGCTATCCCAGATCCACACATCAAAGTGTCAAGACATGTCTACTTTCCTACACTTGCAGAAGGTGCAAAACAATGTCAAATCAAGTCCAGTTGACATTTCTCAAACAAAACTTCTGATCAAGTCCAAATATCTCGGAGCTGAATAGAAGTTATGGATAAGGAGGAAATCCTTGTTTAAGCAATGAAAGCTGGGGCCATGTCTCAGGAGCATTAAGACATACTGACTGCACAAAGCTGGGATAGGTTATGGGAGTCACAGTCCAGTACACAGTAAAGGACATTATGATTTAAAACAAACAAAATGTAAAAATATGTACAATCAGAATAGAAAGTGACTGTGGTATTTATTTCCCCAAGAGATACACATTTCTAAGATTCCTGAACACTAGCGAAAACTTGGCAAGAGTACAGGCAAGCAACCGTTATTTGAACAAAAGCTTTAATTAAATACTTATAAATGTGATTTTGTCCAAAAATCTGTTTATAGTTTCAAGAATCCATGAAAGTAATAATTCATTATAATGTGATAAACTGCACAATTATGAGAATGAAATGGCTTAGTATGCTCTTATTTTATGGAAGCAGAGAAATTGTTTTTATAGAGAAATATACTGAGAAAATGAAAGATTCTCTCCCCTTTCAGCAACCTGTTCACCAATTCCCAATTCTTCTTTTCATAAACTTCAAATATATAACAATTTCAAGCTACAGAATGAAACTATTACTCATCTGAGTGGTAAAGAGGAAAGAGTGATGATGAAGAAGGCCTTATGTGTTACTTTAGTGTAGCATGAAAACTCATTAGAAGAAAGTGACAAACTACAGCTCACCTCCTGTATCAAAACCAAGGATGTGCTTGTCCAAAGCAACTGGCAAACCCTTACAAGAGAAACACTGATTAAAAACACACACTTCAACAAAACACAAACATTCAAAACAGAAGTACTGTATGCACTATAACTTATCAAAGAAAACTTGCCAAAGAAATACTCAGATTCTTCTTTTTAAAAAAAAAACTGACTTAACCACATTTGTGGAGTTTTAAGAATGTTTGTGAAATAGTTGTTTAAATGTTCCTTTCAGATATCTCTACTTTCTCCTTACCTCTTTTGATTGATTTGCTTTTGCTATGGCTTCCTGGGTTAATCGTTCTTGAACCAGAATCCGAATTGCCTGAAAGCCAAATACCACAGAGGAAAACAAAAACATAAAACTGCCATCAAATTCCACAACACTATCAATTCCTAAAAGGTCAAAATGCTTAAAAAAAGTGATGAGCAAAACAAAATCAAACTTGTATGCATCATAAGTATAGAACTTCACATGTAGTAGGGTATTAAATATATATACATAGTAAGTGCTTCCCATAACACAGCAAACAACCTCCAGCCTTTCATTACTGGCCAGACATCACACAAGTCCCTGTGAGCCTAAGTATTTGCACTTTGTAAAGATAAGCAAAGTTCTGATCAATCTCAATAATGCACAGCTGTAAAAAACATTAAAAGTTAAAGGGAATCATTTAACCTTTAATTAAATAATAAAGTTAAAGGCAAAAGGAGATAATTTTCTACAAATACCTACTTAATGGTGTATTGCATTTTATCCTAATCATAGTAAAACAGCCATTCTTTTCACATTTAGATATTTTATCGCCATTTATGAAATAAAGTTACAATGCCTTCCTTTCAATTCAGATGCAGCTTGTCATTAGCGTTCTTAATAGTTCAAACCCCCAAACCAACAAGCTGTCAGACAGGAAATCAAAACAACATTTTTTTAAAAACTGTTTCACACATTTATAACTAAAATAAATCTTAGTGAATGTTAATCTGCCTAGCTAAATTTTGCAACTGAAATGACAGGACAAAAAAGTGAAAATCCAGATGGAAACTTGCTTTATAGAAGCACCATCTTATAGCACAAAGTGTAGTTTAGTCATCTATACAATATACCCACCTTCAGCATAACTAGGTAGTCATCATGGCGCTGGATTTGGAGAAGATTCGCAAGAGCCATCACGCCCGCTTTGAAATCTGGATTATTAACTTGAGGAAAAAAGCAACAATGGAAAATGAAAGCAATGTATTCCTCATTTAATAAAACGGTCAAGTTGTCAAATTATTTTACTCCTACTGCCCTGGCCTCTTTTTTTTTTAAGCACAGATAAAATAAAAGGTCCTAGAATGAAAAGCAAGCTTTATTTAAGCAGGAGGATTGCCTGTGGCAGATTCTCATTGAAAGCAGTTGCATGTACTGCGGTGCGATCATGACAGACAGCGCCACCATTACCAATTCAGCACTTTCAGAGGACTTTTTATGCCTTTTTTGTTTTTGCTTAACATTGTCATTTTTCAGCACACCCTGAGGAATGCTTCTAAAAATACACACATACAAAAAAAAAAAAAACAGGCCACCGTTCAATTTAAATATAGTAAACTGTCATTCAGATATCAGCTAGAATGAGAGCTTTTTTCAAATGTTAAACAAAAGTACAATGTCCAGTTACCAAAATATTTCCATTAGATAATTCACTTACCATCCTACTACTACCAAACTGAGCAGCGTCTGACCATACATGCATTTCATGTTTAGTGTCTTGGGGAACACCCACAATAAATCCTATTACAACAACCTCCCTCATAGAAATAAAAGAAAACAACTTACTGTCGAGATTTATGAGTGGATCAGATTGCTTCCCTGCATTATTGGCAGCTATTTCTGGTTTACAGTTCCTGTATTTTTCAGCTGTTTGTGAAGAAAAGTTAAATGCCACATGTTAGAAGTGTAAGAAGACCAAAACATCCTTACAAAAACACAATAAATGCACCTCCTTTCTGTTTTCAGTCTAAAACACATTGGTATTAGCAATTCTCTAATTTCAATTGATTTTTATCTATCTGGAATTGGCAATTTCTTTATAACTTGGCTCTCCAATGAAATAACCTATTCTTAAAAGCAATTTAGATCACCGCCGTACTAGCAGTAACAAACGGGGACTCAAAGTTCTTTTTTCACACTGAACTTTCCACTGTCCCTCCAGGAGCATTCTCTGTACTGAGGAGTGATGAAGCTCTCTCACAGCACTGCAAACACACAAGGCAACTGATGAATCAGACGAGGGTGCTGGGAAAGCAGCAGACTCAAGCCCAGCCAACCACAGTGCCCTCTGTGTGGGGAATAAGAGCATTCTGTGCCCAGTGGAATTCTGGGTCACAGATGGATAATGACACTGGGACCACAGGGCTCAGCCTACTTTCCAAACGAGCAGCTTAATTAATTGAGCTAGACTGAAGTCAACTACAAATGTGAGTGCTCATATTTTAGAAAAAAAGTCACATAAAACCTCAGTGTGATTACTAAGGAATTAAAGAATACAAAGAAGAATGTTCATTCCCATCTTGCCAGATGTTCATGTCACACAGTGATCCTATACTCTTCTTTCTCTCCAGGGAGTTTGCCCAAATTGCCACAAAGCCATTTGTTAAGAGGCAACAAACAGAGAGCCCATCTCGATAGGTTTCTCATGTCAAAACAATGAGTCCAGTGCTGCTCTGTATGACACTTAGATCCAATTCCAGATTTGTAACACCGACTGCTAGGTATTTTAACGTACAGACATGCAAAGCTTAAGATGTCAATTCTCTAAATAAATGATCTTTTTTGCTTCGCCAGAGCACTCTTCACACCTGCCACCAAAAGCCTGTGAAACCTGAAACTGCTATGCTATGGCAGTCTTATTGGCTTTACACGTGACCAGGATGTACTTCACAGAAAAAAAAACAATGAGATGAATCACCTACGAACAAACAGACATCCCCACAATGCAAAAAACACTTATGGGGAAATTCCAGGACATGAGAAACAAATGAGTGGGCAGCAGGCCACAGAGGACAAACATGCCAGTCTAAAGCCAACCTGCCAGTCACTTATACTATTCTCAACATAGTCACCTTTCAGAAAATCATTCATCTAGCTCGGCCTGGTAGAAAAGAAAGGGGGACTATTCCACATTCTATGTCACAGGAAACAAGTACAATTTTTCAACACACTTGTAGTTACAGTCTTTTGAGTGTGCAAGCTCCCTGGTAGTGACCTCCAGAGATCAGACCTCTGGAGTCTCAGGTGTGTTCGGGAGCAAACGGGTTATTCTCCCGAGCGGAAAAGCTAATGCCAAAAAGAAATTCTGTCGTTTGTACACTTACTCTATATTTCCCCCAGATAATTACAATTTGCTGGCTATTCAGGCTGAAAATAATTCAAAATGTCACTCTGTTAAAAGTTTCAGAATGTTTTAAGTCACATTTGTATGCACTGTCAATATCTCTTGCAAGAAAGAAAAACCTGATCTTAATCATTTGGGGAGAGGGCTGGATAACTGGTGATGGATAAGCAGAGCTGTTGGATTTAAAGTGGGTTTCAAGTGCATACTTAAAGCAAGACCGCCATCTAGGGGCTTTTAATGGTACTACACCAGTCAAAAGTAGCTTGCTAAATCTACCATTATTTCATCTCAATTTTTACTTTTAAAAATTCAAATGTAACCGAAATCAAATACAGAAATATGCTTCTGTGGCATTACTGGCAGTCCATGGTAGAAAGAGCACTAGATGATTTTAAAGCACTCTCTCCAGGCTTCAGATATGCCTCTCCTCATCATTAAAATTGAGCCCCAAAACCATAAAGCAAATGGCACACGACAATAACACAAAAACCGGAAAGGGGGTGGAAAGTGTTCAAGTCTTAAGAAAAATCACTCAGCAACTCTTTAAGAGATAAATAACTCCAAAACAAAATACAACACTACCAGAAAGCCACTTATTCCTGTGTTTTGCAACCTGGCTCCCATTCTGGATGCAGGGGTACAAGGCAGGACTACACCCTAGGTGGGGCCCCATTCTGCCATCCGCCACACATAGGGGCAACAGTTAACCTAGGCAGCAAGTATCTGGAGCATGGGAGGAGACTGGAGCACCCAGAGAAATCCCATATGGACAGGGAAAACGCTTGGCAGGAGCCCAGGGGCACAGTAGAAACCCAGGACCCAAGTGCTGCGAGACAGAAGTGCCAGTCAACACCGCATCGTGCCACCCTCCCAGATATCTAAAACAAGTACAATCTTTATTAAAAGTAGAGGTGATTTTCACCCGTACCCACTGCACTACATCAGCAAGCTTCCTATAGCATGCCCACTTGACACCGTACCGTTATCTCCATACTCAAACCGCACAGCCAAACCCAGCAGCCAGTCCACGGCCTCTTGTCTCTCTTGAGCCTTAAATGGGCAGCTGACATCTTGAAGGTACTGAAAAACAAAACGGTACTTAAGAAAAAGACTCACAAGAAAGTGATTGCTGCGGACAGCAGCAGTAATATACTCCCACTTACCTGTGACACCAAGATTATTTAACACTGGTAAAGCAAAGTTGAACAGAAATGACTTACCAGTCTAGGTTATGTACAGATTCTGTAGAAGTGGACAGCTGACTGAGTAATGAGCATGTGATCTAAGGGGCTGTGTAAAGTGACATGACAGGTAGATAAACTGATACAGGCCTATCAGAGGGTAGAAACATATTGTGGTCATATCTCATGATATCATAATTGCCTGTTCCTTCATTAGGGATAATCTCAGTCTGTGCTGTTGAGGCTATCAATCTAACATATAACATATAATACAAAACCTCATGGAGAAATGCATCTTTCCGTGCAGGAGGATTTTGCTGAAAAGTAAATGTACTGTAATGTCAAAATACAAAACCTCAACAATGAAGTCCTCTCTCTTTGCTTACCGAAAGAACTTCATATTTGTCATACTGGAAATGGCACTTATCCAGAGCAAAGGTAACCTTAGATTTAGTCTCTCCAGTTGGATTCTCACCTTTTCAAAGTGCTTAGGCCAGTCTGAGCTGTGTATGTTTCTCAGATTGCCCCGGTCTTCAATTTTGTAGTGCCTGATTTTCTGATCTTCCAGCCACACAATAAAATTTCGGAATTCCGTCTCGTCTACAAAAAAAAACAACAAACAAAAGGGGAAAAATACACTTAAATCAATGCCCTTCTGATGAATGAGTGAGCTGATGTCAGAAGGTAGACCACTACCACAAAACTGGGAACTAGACACATCCTTTATAGTGCAGTGACAATGATACAAAGAAGAAAACCACATTACATGTGCAATGCATTACCAGTCTCATTTCATGTTTAGTGCATTTTGTTGTATAGACTCAACACCTGTTCTGTTTCCATTACTGCTAAGATACCGCTTCAGGAAAGACGACCTGTAACATATGATAATGTCTGCAGTTCATGAGCCAGGAAAGCATTTTAAAAACACAACAGTAAAGTACACTCATTAAATGCGTGTTCTCACATAGCACAGATTTAACAGGTAGGAAACGTAAATAACACTCTAAAACTGACTTAAATTGACTTCAATCCGTCTTTCCTGGGGAAAAAAGTATCATTCACATACGTTTTTCACAGCGTAAGTTCTAGGCTCTACAGATGTCCACAGAGACCACTAGTGACTGAACAAGACGTTTTGTTCCCCAGCAGGTATTAAATCAAGATAACACGATGTACAAATCCATATCTCTGCCTATTTTCCCCAACTACTTACCGGTAGGAAACACAATGAACACAAATAATTTAACTCGAGGTGACCCTAATTTGCAGTCATACCAAAATGAACACCACTACCAACAACCCTGCATGGAAACTCGAACATTATCGCCACAAAACGTATTAATGCAACTTTATTTAACGGCAAAGGAATACGTAAACGTTTATTCTATGCTGAAAAGAGAAGAAAGGAAACACGTTTCGGCTGTCATTTAACAGCTACTATGAACTATGAACAGCCTAGTACATAATACTGCATAGAAAGCAGAAAATACATGTGATAATAAAACCACATTACTGATAGGAAACTAAAAGTTCAAGATCTTTAAATATAAAATCAAAAGAATGACTGCCCCATCTATAATTCTTTATTTAGGTAAGATGAATTAGGGGCCTGCATCAAGCTTTCCTTTGGCATGACAGAACACGTCACTCATTTAACCTTACTCCCTTCTCTTTTTAAGTTGTTTTACCTTTGCAGTCAAACCCAGCGGGGTTGTGATAATCCAGAGCTGTAAGCTTTCTTCGAAACATGGTGAGATTTTAAATGCTATTTAACAAACGCATAAATCTGAACATAAACCCATTAAAGCACACACCACACCGTCTTCCAGCGTCTGCACGCTAAGGGTGACTGACACTTCAAACGACCAATAGAAATAGAGAACAGTCCCTCAGTAGCCAATCCCAGACGACGCTTTTATTTCCAAAACAGGAAACGAGGTTAATTGTAGGAGGAATTTGTCAAAGCATTTTTCTTTGCATATGACGTATTTCCTACGTACTCAAAAAAAATGAATCAAGGTTTTTTCATTAATCTATGTTTTGAATGTATAAGGAATATTCAAAATTAAAGCATTATGCTAAACGTCATCTTAACATTTGCCTTTTGCTTTTTAATGAAAAATACATTTTAAAGGTATTTAAATTATTTGAAAAATCTTGTGACTAACACAATAAAAGAGTAATGTAAATGCTTTGGAATGAGTGCTGTTATTTGAAAAAATAATAATTGAGATGCATTATAAATCTGTCTCTTTTCGTGACTGAAAAAGAAAAATATTTTGTACAAAAGCTTTTAAGAATTAATCGTTTCAATCGCATTTCGGATAAAAATACTTCGGATGGTTAGAAACGTGTTACTGATGTGCTGTATTTTGTATGTATATATATTGCACACGGTACAGATGTACATCTTATTGGTTTTTCAAATTAGGAATGACTTTGGAGTTTGGATTTCTCTCAAGTATCACTTGCCATGTGTTTTATAACAACGAGCGCTTAAGAGTTAATGTATATGTACCAGTATACATTATAAGAGGACAGTATATATACATGTATATATCACCTACTGTACACACTGTAGGTGACAAGTTGGAAAGAAACATACAGTATATACATGCTTATAAATGCACATCCCTTAATTTTTAAGGTTTAGGATTTAGGAATACTAAATGGAGTATTACATTCATGTAGAGTAAAATATGATGGTGTTTTTCAAATGATAGTCATAAATGTCCCATTGTACTATTGATTTAACACAGAAGTTTGATTAACATAAGTAATGAAATGCTTTAAAAATATTTTTAGATGTTGTAGGTTAACAACAACAACAACAACAACAGCAACAATATTCTATGGCGTCTTGGTACATTATCCCTGTGCACTGTACAATTAAAAGAAGGAGAGAGGTATACACCAATTAAAACAGTGAAATCAACACTGAAGTCTATATTGTAGCTTGAATATAGAGGTGAGTTACAATATTTGATATGCACTGGGAGAGTCTTGGAATAACAAAACAGAAGGTACAAACTACCAGTGTTTGGTTACAAACCACTTGTTCTAGAATGTTTACCAAAAGCATTGCAAAAGTTGGATATTGCCTGAGGTTGGACTGTAAATTTAGATTTTTAAAAAATCAACAAAGCAATACAAAAAACAAAATGGTAATAGGATCCAAGGAACTTGTGGTTTTATTAGTGATCTTTTCAGAAAGATACAGAGGAGGGTCTGCATAGATCTCTGCAGGCAGAGATATGCTCTGAAAGTACTTGGAATTGGAATCATAGGATACATTCTAATTTTAGATTGTATCTATAGAGTGTAAAGAATCAGAAAAGATAATTGCATAGTAAAACGAGAAAATCAAGTTCATGGGACTTGTACTGTTTCTGTATCACGAAAAATGATGTCAGTCTAGACTGTAGGTGAAAAACCCCTATTATACTGGAAAGCTTTGCTATAAAACATTCTAAGCAGATGAAGAAATTGCCTCATTACAAGAGGTTTCATCTTCCAACTTTTCATTTATGACAGTTCACACAATACAACAATTATTTTTTTCCAGTCTTTTAAAACCTTTTGTGCATGAAATGCTCCAGAACAGCAACATATAAAACTGTCTTTTTAGAGATGAAAAAGTAGATGCTGTTTTTTTTAAACATATCCAAAAGTTTATTTAGAACTAATACATTGTTCACGTAACAGGAATGTACATAGCAGGGCATCCTGGCCCAACCCAAAACATTATCCTTCAGTGTACCATATAGGTGTTGAAAGACTGTTTTTCTGCTGTGCTTTGCAGGTGGATTGGTGATAGTGTGATACTGTAGGTGACATATTGGAAACAAAACTTTTAATATCTTTGCAATTACAGTATGCCAGTCTTATGTGTAGCAAGGTTGCGAAGCTCTTATCCCTTTATTACCTAATTTGAAGAGCTACTGTAAATATTTTCTTAAGCAAAGCAATGACGAAATTGGAATTGACACAGCTCATTCTCAAACACGGTACTCAGCCTGCAATACTTCCAAGTGCTCAAAGTTTCAAAAAGCACAACCAGAAAGGTGAAAAGGGTATCACTGACTACTTTATGGTATCCTTGAGGCCAACACCTTTTTTCAATAGATCTAGATCTGCAATCAATGGTAACTATCTGTATGTCTAATATAGGCATCATAACATACCAGTGAAGAAGTGAAAGTGCATTTATTTTCCATTTATGTTCTCTGTTGGTTCTTCAAGCACATTGGGATTTTCTTTCTTTACATGGTTTTTAAGATTTTCTTCCTCAGAATTGTTGCCTTTCCATCCAGTGTGTTGGATGCTTATTCAAGTTCACGTAGTCTATAATCCAGCAAGTCTACAAATATACCTTGATGTTTCAAACTCTGTCCTCCTTGTTCAGTCTATTGAAATATTTTTGAATATGTGTGAACTGGAACTGTGGAATTAATAGAATTTGTCTTATGAGTTACACTTAATGTAATATGTCTTTGTCAATAGCATGATATAACAAGTCCTTTATAATAATCGCAAATATGTTACTTACATTTTAAACTTGTGTTTGGGACTATTAGCCATGAAGGTACAGTAACTGTCTAAACTCTCTATGCTATTCAACTGCTATGCTTTTTAATGTATATTTGTTTTAAAATACTGAAAATTGCCATTAAATGAAACAGACAAAGATCTAACATTTTTTGCAAATATTGGTGTTCCTTCACTTTATCTAACTTCCACTCCATAAGGACACTGTATTTACAATGAATCTAGTCTTTTAGTGGAGAGAATAAAAGGCAATTGGAAACCATAACATAAATTACTAAAGAGAAACAAACATTTTTATTAGCATAAGCATTAAATAAGAGAACCAGAATCATAACTGTGATAAAGTGATAAACGGACACAAAATCTTTCAATCTTTTTAATTAAAGGTAATGTTTAGCTTTTAAAGATATTTTAAACTTTACACAAAGAAAAAGTGCAAAATTAAAAGTACCTACACAAAGGTTCAGCTCCTTTTGCTTTTATAACTCATTGGTTTGTGTAACAATTTCCTTGTTTTGGGTGTGTTTATGCTTATTCAAAAACCAGTGTCCATAGTATAGTGGAAAATAAGCTATAAATATAAGCCATAGTTTGCTTAAAGGAACAACAAAGCTTGACTGAAATGGGGTACATTAAATTAATATCTAGATGCAAGATGGGTTTTCTGTGGCAGTGGCACCAGCCTGTATGGCACATCAGAATGTAAGGCGATCCCTGGGACTGAAAGACTGGTTTCCCATATCAAGACACTTACATGTTGGGCTATCAGTTCAAAAGAGGGTCTGGTACAATGAAGAGTCAGAGGGTTGAGTGAAGCTTGGACATTCCCAAAAACTTGAAAAAAGGGTCACCTACTGTAGCTTGCATCCTGTAATGTTTTAATTGCAACAAACTGTAATGTGATCTCACATTTGACCGCAGCTTTCATTAAAAAAAAAATCTTAATATATGAAACAGGAGCTTAAGGACGCATAAGAGAATGGACGTATCAGAGCGTGACTGTGCATTTGCTGTCTTGTTCGAAACACAATTTAGAAGCACTGGCTTAGCTGAAGCTTTTGTGATTTGAACAAGGTTTTGCCTTGGGTTTTCATAACATTTTTCAATGAACTATCAATGATATTAATGATATTAACAATCGATGGTATTTAAAAAAATCTTTTATAAAAGCAAAGGCAGGTGTGCTTGGATAATTAGCCTTAATCACACCACTCACAAAAAGATACTGTGAGTGACTTCCCTTGGACATTTTTATACAATTAGACCATGTTGATACAGTAAGTGCAAAGGCCTAAGAATGCATTCAGTATAACCCATTGAGCTGCATTCAGAAAACAGGTTAGAGCCTGATAATAGTTTTGCTTCCTTATTTGGGGACAATAAGCTACCTTATCTAAATTTAAGATACATACAGCAAATTTTCCATTTTGTTAACAACAAAAACTGTTAATTTGTGTTATCCCAAGAAATAGGTTTTTGGAATTTTCTTCTTCACAAATGTAGTTCCTTTCTGTCTTGTATAAAGACAAGAAAGACTTAGACAGTCATTCCTATTAAAACAGTGAATGCAGTTTAAATACATCAGCTATTACACTAACAGGGAAGTCTTGCAGGATGTGTTGCGTTATGGCCAGTATAGAATACCCATCTTGGCACCAGCAAATTATCTAAGCAGTTTAAAGTAAATAGTGTGATCATCAACCATGACCACTTTATCACTGACAATCATAACATAGTCATGGGTTTGCCCATTTTCATGCACTATTAATGACAACCAACACAAACATTCAGCACAATGAGCACAACACAGTTCATTTGCTAGCAGTTGTATACAAATGTTAAAAAGAGAGCTAGTTACCTTTAGAAGAAAAAAAATCACATAGCCAGCTTTTTTTAGTTTTTTTAAATATATAATTGCAAAGAACTGTACTCTTTATCTTAAAAAAAGATTTAGCTAATCTATGAATGTATAGTAAAAAAGTGTACATAGCCAAATAAGTAACCACATAACAGAAAAACAGAAATCTCATTGATATACCCAACCAATTAACTTAAAAATAAACTTATCATAAAAAAAACATTCCAATAAAAATGTTGTCACCAGCATGAAGCTTGCTTAGCGGAGCTTTCTTGTTTGCCATTAAACTACCAAAGCTAACCTTTATTTATTCAAAAGTGTCACAAAATGTTATTTTTTTACAACTCTACATCTCTCATCATGGGCTGCTAGCCTGCACACTTTGAAGACCCACTTGTAATGTGAAATTTGTGTTTCTGGATCTTTATTTCTCTAGCAAACCACATGGTTCCTCCGAGACATGCACACCCCTGTAGCGCCCAGACATTTTTAAAAATTATGTGTATTACTTTTTTTAGTCACACTGCTTGTGAGGACTTGGAAAGGTGTCCTCTGCACCTCAGCTAGAAAACTCTACTTGTTCAGTGTCCAATGTCTGATGAGCACCGACTATAGGCTCCTGCAATTTACAGGATGGCACAGAAGAATTTCTTCTCCCTAAAGGGGTTTTCAGACGCTGGGACAGGCGACAGCAGGGGGTCTTCTTTGGCATGTGCTTCGCAGTAAGACATCAAATCTGCTGCCGCTTTGGACACCTGAAAATCGAAAAGATAGGTTAAAGAACTGGTCATGGCATGACAACTGACATGAACAGGATATTTTGACCTGCATCAGGATGTCTGTGCACCCTGTCAGACTTAATTTGCAAGCTCCCATAAGTAAGAAGAACACTCATGTGGGTGTGTAGCTCAAGGTTAAAGGTTTAAATCGAATTATGAGGTACAAATTTAGGACTTCACAGAGAAAGAATGCAGGAGTACCACGACCCAAACACATAGCAGAAGCAATTGTTACTGGGTGTCAAACTATTAGTCAGACAAGGTTAGAGGTCATGTCAGTCAAGCTGGAAGACCCCCCCATATATGGGCTTATTTCCGTTATCTACCTTAAGAAATATACTGTAGCTTTAGTAGAACTTTGAGTAGAGCAGGTAATGTATATAAAAAGTTGTAGAAAGTTGTGGTAGACTAAACCTGCTGGAAAACGTTAATACTGCAATTAAGAAGCTCAGTTAAGTTGAAATTACAAGAGCTGCAGTAAATTGTTGAACATTTCCCATATTTTTCTGTCTTAAGCCGTTTTCCCACTATGATCTTGTCTGCCTAAAACCGTTAAATACATTCCAGGCATTCTTATCATTCTGATCATCCTACATGGACGCAGCACCTTCATTGTTTCAAAATGGTACTTTTGGGGATTTGTCTGGTATTTACAGTAAGAGATTGATTTCTTTTCTTATTCACCTTTATCCTGTCAATGTTGGCCTCCATTTTGAGCTGCTCCACCAGTTTCCTGGCTTGGGCAATGCTTGCTGTATTGTTGCTGGCCATTTCGCTCGTTTCAGAGGCTCCTCACCAAGTCTGAGAGAGAACAGCAGGACAAGATTGAAACAGTGTGATTTTCTGCCCCTGCACACACAGATGTTAGGCATACATATGTAACATATGTTGTTCTAGAGCAGTCTCAAACTATGTTTCTGGATGGCCTAGTGTCTTCTGTTGTTTTCCAACCTGAGTAGCCAATTGAACAATTAATTTAATTACATTTTTAGACATAGGATTTTTTAGACCATTTACAATGGAATACTCAAATTATTGACTTCATGAAATGTATAGTAACCAATAAAATATCTCAGACAGTTAGACAGTTTCAGAAATAATCAGTATTGTTTTCTGTTACACTGTTCCCTTCTTCCATTATGACTGTTATTAATGTCATCGTTGCCTTAGTGTGTACCATTACAAATGGTAGATTACTAATAGTGATCCTGGTACATTTGCACCACATGGAGAAAGCCAGTGGTCACCATGGACGGTGCACACAAAACACCTGCAGTAATTATTTTATTTCTAATTAAAAAATGCCAGTTACTGTGTATGTGATATAATCGCCTGAATTGGAGTAGCTAACAGTTTTTTTCTCATGTCTCACTTTACAGATACAAAATACAGACACAGAGAGGGGTGAAGGATGACAATGTACTGTATGCAGAATCCTCCGACTGCTTTGTGTGTTCAGGCCCTTACAGACAGCACTGCGAGGTCACTGTGTCGAGGGCAGGTGAGAAAGCCCTACCTGACTATCCAAGCCTATCCTTGGCAGGACTCCCAACAGTCTGGGGTAGACTAGTTTACTGACATCAGTCGGACCTGAACCAGTGATCACATGGCTCAGCTTCTGCAAGTTTGAGTACCGTTACAAGCTGAGCCACTCAGGAGGCCCAGTGAGCTTGGTAGTTTCTAAACCTAATTTCCCCAATCAGAGCCCTAATTTTTATCAAAGACTGAACTATAGAGAAAACAATAGGACTCTGAATTGAAGCACTATGTCTTTACTGTGCTAAGAAGAAACATGAGAAACTTTCTGGAATAAATTGACTTAGCAAGTGAATTTTGCATTTAAGTGAAGATAAACATCCAATGGAGAATATATCGATCCTATGTGTAAAAATGAAAATCATTATAGAGATGAAATATAAAAACATGCATAAGTGTTAAAAGCAACTGAAAAAAACATATATTGATTTTGATTTTAACTACGTTCTGTAATCGAATCCATGGAAACAATATTACATTTATTCTGGAACTGTGTACACTCCACAACTTTTCAAACAGATAATAACTTTAACTTCTTTTATTTTGAAAAATATTAAAAGACTATTTTGCACTACACTGTAAAAATAGAAATGATGATTTCACAGATGATAACAGCAAAATACGTTTTATTTTATATTATTAGAAATGGAATAGTGCATAATTTTCCTTGAGGCCACCAATGATAATTTATAAAAACTGTTACTTTGTGAAACTTTGTGTTTTTTGTAATTGTTTTTTTTTTTTTGCAGTTGAGTCCTCTCTTTATGTTTGTTCATTCAGCATGTTAAAATAATACAGAACAAAATAAAGGGGAAAGAGGCTGTGTAGGCTGTAGGCAGCGTGGGTCTATCCTGATGGCTATGAGTAACTACAACCAGTACATTCTGATGAAACTTCTGATGATGGACAAGTCCTTGTCCGTGGCAGATCTTCTGTCTTAAGAGCTATGAGGTTGTGCTGAAGATACTTATGTACCGAACAAAGCATCAGGACATTGAATACGGCTTATGCAAGCTTACCAGGGACTGAATGTGAGTTATCTTCCAGGCTGTTGCTGAGGTGTTTCTCTGTGGTCGGCCAGAACTCTGTTATTTCCTTTTTCAAAAGAGTCAGAGCCGGAGGATCCTACCACAAAAATCTCAGGTTAATGTTAAATAGTTCAGACAAAACAGCTGACATTTGCACAGTCTGGAATGGCCCCGGATTGTTTAGCATATCATGATATGTAAATGAACACTGTAAAATACAGATTTTAAATTATTTGAAACAGTAAGATTTCTTTGCTGACTCTACAGGCAACACCCATTGCTTTGGAGGCTTTACATAAAAGCAGCAACGTCTCTTTTTGAACACCAGGTGGCAGTGAAAATAATTTCAAAGGTTTAAAAGGTTCTTTGTATTACAGTATATAGGAGGTGCATCTCTGTTCCATTTTAGTTGGATATTTCTGACTGGACTTAGAATCTGCAAGCTTAGTAGTAGGTAATGCGGAGCACAAATTAATCAGAAATATAGGCATCAAAGATAATTTCGGTATGGGAATTAGTAAATGTGAGTGCTGGCTAAGCAAAATTAATCACTTAATTGTGTGTGATTAAAGAGGCAAAAGAGTTACATGTATATTCCTTAAGCCAGAGAGCAAGCACCAGTGTTTAGAGGGTCACAATTTGTAGAATTACTTTAGGGTGAAATCTCAACTACACAGCAAAGTGAAAGCTGTTAAAGTTTGAATGCAATGTTTTGTATTTTAACAGATACAGTAAAAAAAACCCTTCCAGATCAATTTAGTGTCTCATAAGAAAATTAAAAAGGCTTATGAAGCACATGAGTTTTGAGGATCTCAACAGTCTCATCAAAGCTTCTTAGCCTGATATCTTCTTATCCGTTTGTAGATGTTGGAACAAACATGAAAATGATAATTTGCAAGAAAAATGCATACAAGAAAATCACAGTACTCTGCAAACTCCCATTATTATATATGAATGGCAGATTAACAGATTTGTCCTGAGTGTATACAATCATAAATGTCAGTCTTCTGTATATCCTGGGGTCACTTCCTTTATTATAATACACTTTAGAAAGATGACAGCCAGCAGGGTGTTAGAATATTAATATTGATGTGTCCTCTGACACTCCTGCTATTATTGACTGCAAGGGAAGATCATAGAGAACTCAGCCGGACTTGTTTGCACTGTCACGGTGTCCCAGCTGGGGGCAGACTCGAGAAATTCCCTCTCCGGGGTTTCCCCTACACTGCCTGTCTCTTCCACTTGCTCATGTTGGTTTTCACAGGGGTTCGACAGCTTACGGCCAGGGCTGACATGTCTGCTCATGAGAGGGACTCAGAAAGTCTGTCAGTATTGCTCAGAGGGACTTCGCTTCCTGACACTAAACAATTTGTCTGTTCTTCGGATGATTTTACACCCACAGAGTTTTCCAGTGTGGCTGTTCTTTCTCTAATGACCTCCAGGTCAAACAAAAGAAAGTCACCACTGCTGTCTGAAATAAAATGAAAGTGGCTTGTATATATCTTTGACTTCCAACTTTTAATTTTTTTTCCAAAATGCATTTTCCTGTAAAATGGACAGCTTCTACCAATTAAAAGCAGGGGTTACTTTTTACATTCACAATTGCCAATAATTATTTGATTATACTACCCCAATTCCAACTAGCCAGTTGTGTGTTTTTCACCACATCTCAGTGCCGATGAGCCCTGTGTCCATGTAAAGTACACTCATTCCTCTGACCTGCCCATCATCTCTTAATGCATGACATGCAACACAGCTCTGTACCAGTGGTTCAGTACTGAGGAGAGGAGCGCCCCTCACCAACAGCACTGCATACCTGCAACTGCCCAGGAGGCCACAGGAGTCACTGTGA
Organism: Lepisosteus platostomus; assembly: GCF_059453375.1. Lineage (NCBI taxonomy): Eukaryota > Metazoa > Chordata > Actinopteri > Semionotiformes > Lepisosteidae > Lepisosteus > Lepisosteus platostomus. Next base: position 13,105,012 of record NC_142620.1, on the reverse strand, counting down.
GCCTGGAGCCCTGGCCAATAGATGCCTTACCATTAGTGGCATTCAGCCAGTTGTGTGCTATTGTTTGGGGAATCCATCTCACATCTGACTGGCAACACGACCAAGTCTTGAACTCGTGATCACAGATCTCAGCCTACATTGAGGTGTGCACTTGTTTACCGATTGAGCCACTCACTAGGCCCCAGAAAACCCTCAGCCAAGATTCTAATTTTGATTCTCTTCTCTTCGACAGATTCATCCACTGTGCACCTCCATTTGTGCTGACAAGTACAGTACTAATCAATCACACAGACTGCGTGACTACCAAGTCATCAGAACCAATTAAATTATAAATATAGAATATTCAAATAGAAATATTTGAATACTGTATATATAAAGTTATGCTGTATATATCTAACACAAGAACTGCATTACAGACTGCCATAATGGAATAGTTACAGTATTTGTCTTTTTCTTAAATTATTGCAACCATGCTTAATTTTTTTTAATTGCTTTATTTTGCAGGATGCTAATGGAATGTGCATGCAGTGAAGGTCATATCGGTCATATCCTGAATATATAATTTATTTAAAGTGCCTCTTGACTGAAAGGAGCTATATAAGAATAAAAACATAACAGGACATATGAAGGCATTCTAGGTTCGTGAAGAGAAGCACTAATATGCCATATAACCATAATGCACTTAAAAAGAACCAAATATATCTTAATGTCACAAACAGTCCAACAAAGCATTCTCTTCCCTAATAAATTTTCTTTTAGCCCAACGATCAAATTCTGGTGTCTTTTTTAAAATTATGACAAGTAAATGTTCACCGCATGTATATTATGCCAATACCTTGTAAAATAAAGAAATACATTTCTGTTAATCCTCCATTTCCCAGTGCCTATGTAAAGCTCTGAGAAACATGGGTACATTTTTTAGCAGCTGCAAAACTCACATCTCTCACCCCTGCAGCTCTTTCTTGAGCTGTGTTTCAGTTATTGATCAGGTTTTTCCTGCAGTGCTGCTGCCTATACCTGATTCTGAACAATCTGCATTTCCCACAAATAACTATTAGAGTCTTACTTCACAGGGACAAACTGCATGGTCACTCATGTTCTTACTGTATTTCTCATCAGGTAAGATGTGAAAAGCAGAGATAAAATCTGCTACTGACCTTAACCATTCCCGTATCTACAGCAACTAACACCCTCCTGTATTCTTTACTTTAACATTTTCTGAAACTAAACTAAACCGTTTAGCCTAGTAGCCAGCTAGATTAAAAAATCGCTTAAGTGTTATGAACAGAAAGTAATAAACTATTGAGCTCAATGTATTTTTTTACAATTTTAACTCTTCTGGCCAATGTTAAAACATGCATTTGTCGAGCATTAACACAATTAATGATTCACAGCCCCATTTACAGCTATTAAATCAGTTATTTTATGAAGACATAATGTTATGCTGAATTTGTATAGATGTACAGCAACCTAATTTCCCTCTCTAAAAATCACTGCATCATAAATAAGGTTGTATACTCAGTACAACTCAAATATACTGTACATCCCTGTATATGCAAATAAAACTTCAAACTCCACTATGAAAAGTACAGATATGAACCAAATACTGTATATGCTAGTATTAAATATGCCAGCAGGACTTTTTTTCTGGGCTTTGTTATACATCTTCATTAGGCTACAAAACTAAATGGGAAAATAAATTACTCTGAACATATGGAACCCTTTAATATGGGAGGGAAGAATTAAACAGATGTGAAAACTCCCTTCTCCATTCTTCCTAGCAGAACCCAGGAAACTAGAAAAAAAATAGTAACGAGTTTTAATTACAGTCCTCTTTAATACTGTTGCACCGTGGTAAAGAAGTTTTGTTTCCATCTAGTATTTATACAGTATATTCACAAATGTAATGATGGAGAACTACAAAACATTAACAGCTTTGCCATATCCACTCTCACCCTTGCTTTGAATTATGCTTTTTTTCTTTTCTTCCTATGAACAGAACCCTAACCTTGCATAGCTATCTAGTAATCATATCCTATTAGTCTGGAAAACGTGGGCAATCTTACCACTTTTCAACAAGAATATGTTCTTTTACCAATGTTGTTTTCCTAACTCATCCTGAAATGAGTGCTTCATGGTGCACGATTAGGATTTGAACCCTTTAATGGTAGTTAAAAAGGACTGCACTCTTGAATTGCAAAAAAATATATAATTCTGGGGAAAGAGAATGGACAGCGAGAAACTCTATACAGTATAACCTCGTAAGGCAAACTCATGAATGTCTGAAAATTTGGAAACATTGGATAGCCGAACCCATCACAAGAAGTAAAAGTCAAGGACTAATGTCAGACTGACATGTCTCATTACCATTCTTTTCTACATTGCATTTATTGGGAGACGATTAGGCTACAAAATCTGACAGTGACAAATTGAGACCCTGGCTTCTGGGATACAGTCTGGAGTAAGATGCTTAGGGGAGGCAGCCCAAGGAAAATCTGGGATGTCTCTTACCACCTTAAGGACAACATTCTGCAGAGCATCAGCCTGGTGTATTTTTAGCCTCTTCCAAACAGGGTATAAATTTATAATGGCCCACAGCACAAGGAAACGGTCTCAACATGTCTGGTGAAATTCACGTGTTCTCAAACCGTGACAGTGTTTTCAGAGAGTGACAGAACCACTGGACAAGGGCTAGCAACACAGCGTGGGGAGAATCCTGCAAAATGCAGAAAAAAAGCATCTGTGAATTATAACATGTTCACAGATAACCACCTTACAAAAGCCAAAGACTGACCACAATCTAATAAAAAACAACATTAATTTTAAACAGAATACTGCTTTTAAGCAAAAGGAAAATACTCTCCAAAAAACCTGAATGGCATTACATTTGGGAGAGTGCTTACATTTTCCTGAATGCCCAATTAATCCACCTAAATTAATACATCAGCTAAAGTTTTTGTGGTGGTTGTACTTAATGTTTTGAAGTATGTAGTGTTATGATCATACTGAACACAAACTTTAAACAGGTTAAAAAAGAATGCAATCACTTCTCCTTTCCCTGACCAAAGAAGCTATGAACTGTATACAGGGAGTATAATTGCAAGACTGATTACTTTGAGGGTTTCCCCAGAGTCTGCAATTCCTGGTCATATAGGGAAGCTGTGCTGCACAATATATATAACATGGATGACAGGCATGTCAGACAGCACAAGAGAGTGCTGGGCCAGCAGCTCCTCTGCTCAATTAGGAATGGGTGAGCACAGAAAACAGATCCTTCATAGCCCAGTTATGACAGTGCCCAGGCAGGGTGCCAAACTGAATTTCTTTAGTCCTACTGCATTTCAGGATGGAGCATGGGGAATTTCAGCCCCTGGCAGATTTTTCACCTTTGCTGATTTCTCATAAGCATTCGTTTCCTCTCCTTGGATACATCAGGCAATTAAAAAATGTTAGAGCCCAAGCTTTGGAGAAGCTCAGGGATAGGCAAAATCACAGAGGAGCCAAAGAAGTTGCTCGGCTCTTTTTGCCATTCCTTCTCTTTCACTCTTGTGTCACAGGTGCATTTACTTGAACAAGGGATGACCTTGTTTTAGTATTAATTTTATCCTTCAATTAATCCAGTAGGAAGGTGGTGAGAATGGAATTTCCACTCCGCCAACAACACATTCTGGAACGTCACATTCCCCAGTGGCTAGGAGTGTGAAGTTCCACCTCTTCTAATCTAATGAGTGCTACACATAAACAGGAGACAGAGTGTGTGCTGTATATTGCCTCTTGGGAAATCAATAAATGGTACGTTGATGGAACAATACCTTAGATTTCCTTTTGGGACCCTGCATTTTTGATTACCGTTGGACCCTTGGAATTAGTTCTCTACAAATTGCTGAAAATGGGCTATTAAAAGTGCCTTTTCCCCCACTTCTTCTATAGTATCTCTCCACAGTATTTCTGTTTCCCCACTGTGTTCTATGGTATTTACCTTGAAGCATACTGTATTTCAGATAAATTAGTCAGGAACAGACACTGAATTGTAACTGCTATGTACTTACTATTAAAATCCTGTTATTTCTTTTATTTCCTACTTACATGTAACTAGGCCTTTTGGATTTTGCTAACTTGGTAAAAATGAATTCCTAAGTAAGACATTGACTTTCATTTCTCCTTTCTGAACTATGCCTGTGCAATTTGTTGGAATCTGTCCAGTAGAGATTTCCAATTTCGACAAAGATGCATGGAAAACAAACCAGGTTAGGGCAGCAGGAAGGCATAAACATATAAAAAAAAATATTTGATCATTCTACCTATTGGATGCCAAAGTACTACTCTGGACAGGTGAAAATCTGTATGGATCAGTTTCTTACTGTCAAATAATTGTTTCAGAAAGACTTGAAAACGTTTATGAAACAATTGAACCAAGCAGAGTAGAATAGGATTTGAGGAAGAATTGAAGTAGAAGGGCTATTCCGTTCTTGGGTAATCTGGAAAATTGACACTGCAAATTTGTGATTGTGTAGTAGGTTAAAACAAGAAGTCAACTTTGGGCATTCATTCAACTTTCATGTTTAAAGGTTTTTTTTCTAAATTCAGATTGCCAACAGCAAGGCTTTGGAACACCAGTATGTATTTCATTTTTTGGTGGAAAAAGAACAAGAAAATATTTGTTCTTGAGTTATAAGGGAGACCTTTATTCTGCCATTACGTTAATTAAATGGAATACTCAAACACAAACACACCAATGTGTGGACTCAGTTTGATTGAAGCTGTTTTAGACATCGAAAAAGTCTAGAATATTTCATATAAGAACGCAAAAAAATGGTTATGAAGGATATTTTGAAGCTCTGCAAAACTTTTGCCTTTTCAGTAACTGACAATTATCACTATTTGAAAAAAGCACCATTGTATGATTTTCTCACTTTGAACGTATACATAAAACATTTATTACAAAGTTTACACCTGTTTTCCCTAATGAGAAAGAATAAATTTCAATGAAATTCTAAAGTGTCAAATAAAGCCTTTAAAAGCTAATGTAGTATTCCCTTTAGGCATGTTAAGTGTTAGTTAGGCATGGTGCACAATTTCTTAATGGTTATGATCTGCAGTCTTTCTGTTTTGAGGACTGTGTTTTGGGGTTTATTAGCAGTCTTGTGTACATGAAGGACCCCAGTGTCACTCCTCTGACACTAAAAGCTTTGTAGACATTAATAGGTCTGGAGATCTCTGGGTTATATGGTGATCAGCAGCTTGCCAGGCATAACCAACTGCAACCGGGCAATTTATTTATTATGAACATTTTTATAAATAACAGCTCCCTATTATTTTAATAATTGTCTTTGCTCAATAAAGTAACGCACTGTGTAGTGTTTGTTTTAAGGTTTTGTAAAGAAGCAGTTAAATATTGAGAGCTGGTGCCATATGGCTTTAAAGTAAAAGGTCTTGTAATGCATCATGTCAATTCCATGCAGGTGTAAATAACTAGTTACAAGGTTTACCTCAATATTAAAATGAGACATTTTCTTGAAAAACTATGAACGCATGTCTTTTCCATTTGGTGTTGGAATCTTACAGACATATTTTCAACCATCTGTGCAAGCACAGTTTTGTAACTGTTTAAAAAATGGCTATTTCCAAATGAATGCTACTAAATATTATAAACAGTTTAAAGAAGGGTGACATCAAATCGTCCGTTGACCAGGCGGCAACTCTCTCATCTTCAGAAGGTTACATAAAGAAACAGGTTCTTCTTTGACTTGAGTCTTTTAGTTACTAGAGAAGTATTAATAGCATCATCTCCCTTTGGGCCTTATTTAAGCCATTTAAAACATCAAGAGATAATTGTTTTCTCAAACGGCAAAACAGCCACCTGTTGAACGGCACTTACCTACAATTACCAACAATTACCTGATGGCTAATTGACAGAAAAACCTGTTTTTGTTTTTGGAAAAAAATATTCCCCCAGCACAGGTCACCTTTATAGTGCTATTTTACTATGATTATCCACTGTGAGTTGTAAGTCTTATTTTGCCCTACTGTATATGCAAGCCTAGAAGAAAAAGACAAAAGAATTACATTTGTTAATAAATAACTACACCAATCTTAGTTTCTTATACTTGTAGTCATTCCAACTCCTGTATGTTATTAATGTTTGTATACATGATAACTGGTTAATATGACGAGTATTGCCCATTAAGCAATTGTGACACTACATAACTTTGTGTTACGCTAGTGGTTAGACATTTTAAATTTCTGTGTAATGCTGAGTTTAACAAAAAGAGAATGGAAGGCCGTATAATACTAAAAGTACTCTCTTAGAACACAAAAGGTCATTGTGCATGACTTTCCTATGATAAAAGGTCAAGTTTTGGAACTTTCAGATATAAAACAAACCCCATGTAGGTCCATTGTTAGACCTGCAGTTCATTAAATCCTGCCTTGTTTGTATTTGTGTCCAGGACTCCAAGTCACTATGTAACTTTGTTAGGTGTGATTAATAAGCTCGGTGTAAATTTCAAGATAATCTCTCATATTTGAGGGAGCTGTGCATTACAACTGAGGGCAGCATCGCTTTATCTGTTGTGAGAGTATTAACTGTGTGTGTATTAACTCTGGCAGGTTCTTTCATCCACCTTCTTCAGTTCAGTCATTAAGGCATGGAACTTTATTTTTAAAAACCAATGCACAGCCATCTACCAGACCACAGGGATCTCTGGGCTTTAGCACTGAGAAATATCTAAAAGCTATGAGATCTAACATTTAAGATCACTCTGATAGACCTCTCAATAGCATTAGCAATCGGCATGAACTATTCTCAGTAGCAATCAGCATGAGCTCCAACCACAGGTTTGTTAGGGCTGTTTCTCCAATATCCATTTGAAGGGCCATTAATGTCCACTAGTGCACTCCAACAAGATGGTGAAATTGGTACTTCAATCTGCAGATGGAATAGTGCAACTCCATAACTAGAAAGTGTTTTTGGTGTTTTTACAACCATACCTTGGAATCCAGCTGATATGGAAAGGTTTTTGCAAGAAGAAACACAAAAAGTGACTACAAAAACTCACGACTAATTTCAAAGTGTTGGAAGCAATGAAAACCATACAACATACAGTTTGAAAAATAAGTGTTGCCTTTTTGTAGTCATCTGGGACCTATGAAAAGCCACATTTAAAACATTTTAAAGTAAACTCACTTCAGTGTTTTTTGAAGTATAATCTATGAAGCAAATATTTGAAACCAGTCTAAAAACTCCAGGTGTTCTTGTTGACTTAGAACTCTATTTTAAAAGACTTAAATACACTACATGCACTACTGTAGCTCTTGCATACAAATGTAATTTGAAAGCCAGTGAGACTTGTAGCATCTAAAATATATGAAGTGCATGCCTCCAGTTTATCATCAGCATTAATTACTGTAGGTCTGCCCTTTCCCTTTCTGTAAGCTGTGAAGACAGCAATTCACAATTTTGTTACCCTTATCTTTGATTGGTTATTAAAAGTACAGATACTTTCAACAAGAGGCAAGCTGATACAGACACTATCTGTTGCTAATTATCAGCCATACAGAATGCTGTCACTTTTGAGATTTTGTCCGCAAAGAACTGTGTCTGACCAACTACAGTATGTCATAATGGTGCATATTTCATTCATCTTCAGTCTATATGACAGAGCCCCAGCTTCACAATGAATTCTCTATCACACATGCGTGCACACACTCACACAATGCAATTCACTGATCTGGCTATTCACCTTGTCTGCTGACAAAACAGACAGCATCGGGCTGCAGATCAGTCGGTGTTTGTTGCTTTACATCTTGTATTTAAATAGAAAGCACAGTCTTTATAGCTTGACCAGAAGTTTGGATCCACACCATTTAATTTGGAGTAGGTTGTTAGGCTTTCCTATGTAGAAGGCCCATTTCAGCTAGGTTGTGGTTAGTGTATCTAGGCTTTAACCAAGACTATATCATATTAACTGGAACACAATCATGTGTTCATCTTTCTCACTAAAGATACTTAAATATTCAGATTTTCTTTAACATCTAAAGGGGTGTGTTTGTATTATCAACATGGAGCTATTGTTAACAATGGTAATTATATAGTAAAAAAAAAGAATTGGTGTTCTGCTTCATTGGACTAAGCTGGAATGAAAAGAAAATCATGTTTTTTGAAATGTCAATGGCTGTCTGAACCTTTTCATGGCAATGACATACAGCATTTCTCTAAAATTAAAGCCCAGCCCTCTGGCATCTCTTCCATTTGAAATCCAAACAGAAGAGAACAGCTTCAGTAAATTAATTGTAAATGTAAAAAGATATGTGCCACAATTTTTCATTTATTATTACAACAACGCACTAACAGCATTTTTCCAAGCAAAGGCTTCTGGATTGGCATACATTTTAGCTGGGCCCTCTCTTTAATACATGGGTTTTTGCCTTTGTGATTTTTTTCTGAGTGTGACAAATGGGCCAATTTCTCTGCAAGAGTGAGTGTGGCATAAACGGAAATTCCCAAAAATCAAAATCTAAGTCTTCTCAATCAACTTGCACATAAAACAGCAGAATTAACAACAAAGGCACGAAATACCATAATCCTGAGAATTCCATATTTAATTTGGGCTGTGCCAAATATTTGATCTCCAAAAAATGTAATCTGGAATTGCTTCCTGTTTTCCTCACCCCGCCCATTCCGAAACATTGTCACCACCTCAACTCCCACACAAATCATGTTTAAACAGTTGCAAACATCTGATAAAGCACATGTCTAAGACTGGCTGTGCCCAAAAGTGCAAGGGTAATTTGATGTCCATGGCAGTGCTGTCTGTGCTGATTTGTCAGTCGTGACTCAGGCGATGCTTGAGAATATCAAATAGCCTCAACTAGAGAGGGGGGGACATGATCTGTGCTTCGAACTGCCATCTGGCTCCATCCTCCTGGGGACTCTCTCATCAGTTCAGGGTTCAAACTGTTCTCACAGCCTGCGATCAGCTGAATGTGATCAACACTAGAAAAAATGTTAATATTGGAGGGTGGTTTGACAAAATCATTCGTTCCGTTTTATTTTTTATTGGTATTAACTGGTAGAATTCGTTCCAGCAATCAGACCCAGGGCTCAGTAGTCATGGTGTTTGTTTGATTGACGGGCTACCGTGGACATCAGGGAGTATATACTGTATGAGTAATCAGACACAGAGCAGACAGTTAAGCACCATTTGGAGTAAACAGCACCCTCTCTTTTATTCATTTCCAACCATTTTTGTTGTATGTTAGATCTGTGCCTGCCTCTTTGATAATTTCTCCTCCTTACAATTTAGCAATTAAACCTGGTTAAGGACTAAAATGTAAAAGAATAAAATCAGCTGTCATTGTTGCTATCATTAAGCGGGTAAAAAAATAACTTGTCTCCCAATATACATTTATAGGGCTGAGTGAAAAATGTTAGATGGGTATGATTTACTGTATTTGAATGGGTCAGTATAAAACCGACAGTAGAGCAGCTTGTTCTGCAAATTAAAATAAAAAACACTGGGCTTCAAAAGTGCACTTACATCATGAGTTTAAGTTACTTGAGAGATAATAGCCCCTGGCTTGTGGCATGGTGAAACATTTTAGAAGAAATGCCTATCCTTAAGTACCATCCTTCAACTGTATATGCAATGTATGTTTCAAATCTGCGTACATGGTATTTTCACACAGCTTAACTGTCCTAGTGAATTCTGAGTCCCTGTGATCCTTTGTTATTGAAGCAGAGATGGGAAATGACACAGTTCTCTACAGGGAACTGGACAATGGAGACAACCAGAGAGGTTATCGATGGCCCTCTTTGTTAGCACATAACAGCCCCTCAGAGCTCAGAGCTCAATGGACACATTGAAGAACCACATCCCCCAATCTCCTATCACTGCCTGCTGAGAACACTGCCACTGCTCACTGTCTTACTCCAAGCACGAGCCACAACTCTGTCACAGTCCAGATTAGAAAACAAACTGAAACCTGGCCTCAGTTTCATTTGTTCTCTGCACTAGCCTGACTAACGAAACCGTGCTGATGTCACAGTCAAAACATTTGGCATCAGCCACTTCCCTAAAACAATATTATTGTTGAGAGCCTACCACGACTGATCAGACTTTGATGGAAATGCCAGTAGTTTCAAATGTCAGCTCTAAAATGCTGTTTCTAACTTGAAGTGCCAGTGTTCTTCCTGTGAAAGTGAGGCTTACGCAAGTTGTCTTGATTTCCTAGCTTTGTGCTTATGGAGTGGTAATGTGGTTTGCAGCAGGACATATCTAAAGTGCCTGGACACCAGACTCATTCTAAACCACTAATATCTCTTGAGATACAATGCAACCTTTCATTGCATTACAAATAAAAAACAATACTTGGTTCAGTATTAAAAATGGACTCTCTTTAGAAGTTAAATTCCACCACTCTCCATGTTCAAAGCAGTGCCCACCAACTATGTGGAGCACTACACTTTTAAACCAAGAGAATTCTGTGAGCTCAAATGCTGTTGAAGCGCTATCATTCATCTTATACTGTAATTGTGCAGATGTTGACATATCTAATTTGGTTTCTATGCAGTTTATACTAACAGACACAGAAATCATATTTGAATGCTAACAATGCAGTAGGAATATCAACCTGATATATGATATCAGTTGATAATCCCATGGATTGAGTGCAGATCGGAAAAATCCTGATTGCCCGACCAGCGTGTGTTAGGTTCCCAGAGTGTCTGGGGTCACGGGTGATACACTAGAGCCCAGCTGCTTCAGTGCACTGTAGGGGTCAGCCCCAGCCTGTCAGCTCACCACAGAAAACAATACATGAATAATTAATTCTCTGTGGTCCATATGGAAGGGCAAGGGATTGATCATTGCAGACTTTCTTTAATTACAGGAGTCTGATTCTATACCTTAGAATCTGCCAAGCAAGATCTGGGGATTTACTGAGGACATTTTCCCCAGGAGGAATACAACTAGAAAATCAAAGAAGTGTGGGTCAATGGATCTCCTTTTGTTAGTTATGAAATTTAGGAATGACTACTACTAAAAATAAGAAGGTGAATAGTAGGGTGGCTGATCAATAAGCTGGTGGTTTATCCTACATGTGTGTGTCTAGGACTTTAGGTATGTGATGAAGTCACTGCCCCTTTTGGGATTTATTTTTCTGGAAAATTAAATTTCCATATTCATTGCAGATCTGTCAGTACACATCTATCTAATCTGATGTAGCTGAACTGTATTATGAAGTTCCTGAAACTGACGTTATTCCTAGAAAGCATTTCTATTATGAACAGTGAGGGTCTGATATTTCGGAAGTACCTTCTGTTGTAAACCAAGAAAGAGGAGATGATGAGAAGTCAACATGAACTAGCAGGTGATGAGTTAACCATTAATAAGGGGGTGAAGTGAGCTGCGTTTAATACCCACTTCTTTTGTCTAGATTTCAGCTTGAAGCCTTGGTGCACAAAATCTTACAGTTACTGCCCAAAGTCAAATCACAAGACATTGGCTTCTTATTGTCATAATTCAGCCTAGCCAATCTTAATTCCATTTGTGTTTTTGTTATATATTTATGCATATGCAGTATACTCAAATAGCTATATAGACTTACTATATAGAGCTCTTACATTTTCTGATGTACCTGGAGACTTAACAGTTTCTGTGACCAAGACCAGCCTTCTGTGGAATTCATTAATAAGGTCTGTGCCTGTAGTTCACTCTGCTGTGGGAAAAAGGGATTCATTAAACGACTTCATTCATTAATGTACCCCAGAGTGTAAGGCGTTCTTTTGCTTTGCGTTGTGCTTATTTATATCTTTGTTTTGCTTCTGTAAATTACAAATCTGATTTTCTGCAGTATAATTCATTGTCAAGGTAACAATACTGCAATATGATAATCCTGAGAATAACAATATGAATCACTGAATGACTTGTCAGGGCATTTTATTAAATGTAAATAAAATTTGTATCTAACACGGCTCCGTATAAACTGTATTTGTTTACAAGATAAACATCTGTTAATAGCAATGTAAAAATACCAATGTCTGTGGGCTCTGGTGAATGTTAGAAATACCCATTGGAATTTGTAAAATGTTCATTACTTGTGCATAATGAAGTTGTATATTAACATGCTATTCAGACAAATAATGTATTTCTTGTAGCACAATCTGCAAGGGTTTACATTAACAGTCATGGTTTTAATTTCTCCTATTATTATTAATTGTTCACTCAGCTGTGTCCTTAAAACATCAACAAAGTCCATATCCAGGGAGTTCATGTAGCATTCCATTCTGCAGAAAGTAATTTTTCGTTTCTGTTGATTCTGATAACACTTAAATTGGAAATGCCATCTGTATTTGTACAAATGCCCAGTTTGGTCATCCAAATCATATCTGTTTTTGCTAGCATTTCTGCAGAAACTAACACTTGCCGTACTGTGCACATCACTAATCCAGTTTCACACCATTTTAAGAGACAGTGGGAGATCCTTCTTACATTTCCTAAGTATAAGGCCTAGAAAAGTCTTTTTAGAATTTACATTTTGCCCTCAAGATTGATCAATATGAATTATAATGTATTGAGACAACTAAAATAACAGTGAAAAAATTAATAAATCAAAGGTGATCAACACCTTTGCAAACTAGCAAACTCAACACCTTTGCAAACTAGCTGCAATATCAGTCCCTGAATGTTCCAAGTAACCTGTGTTGATCTCTACTCTTCAGGCCTTTAACTTCCATGAAGAAGGTGTCTTGCAACCCTCTAAACAAAAGCTACCCAAAACTATAATTACCAAGGTACAAGTGTACAATACCACAATAATCTAATTTCTTCTAAAAAAAAAAACAAGTGTTGCTGGATTTGCCAACTTGCTTCAATTTTAATCTTTTTTAGAGATTTTAGAAACATCCAAGGAATTGTCTCTAATTTGTATGCAAAGTGATTTAAAAAAGTTGTGACCATTCATATTTAATAAGTATGAAACAGCCCACTACTCCAGGAAGGAAAGGTTTCTTAGTATGGTCCCCCATACAACCCAATAACAAGTATCCGGGCCACACTGGGCTTAAACTGTGCTCTTGTGGCACCTCAACAAAGGAAAACAGTTTTGTGACTCCTGGAGCCAGGAAATCATACCTCTCCACACAGGGCAGGTTGCCATGGTCCCAGCGGGATGAGGGCTAGTCTCCATGGGTTCACAGCCTGGCATACAGCCCTATCTGTGGGTGGCACTATCAGGAAGTCCTCTTATAGCTGATTATCAATTCTGCTTGATTCCACACTAGATTTTAGAATATCACATAGGATATCCTGGGGGTGAGAGGGCAGGACTAAGTTGAGGTTGTTCAGAAGAGGCTGAAGACTTTGCCTCTTGAGAAATGCCTTTTTTGCCTTTTGATTTTACCTTTCTGTTGGCCAGCTTTCAACTACCAAGTTCTGTGTGACGTTCAGGCAAAAGTATCTTTCTGTAAACGGAAGTATTCACTCCTCAGGCCTAAAAATAGAGATGCCACACTACATATCTAATACACTTAGATACCATTATCTCATTCTTTTCTGGCCATTTGTGCCAGCGTTTAAAGGTGTCCTTCACCGACAATCTATGTTTCTCTGACTTGGATCCTCATGTGGACAGAGTGAGATTCATTTCACTTTTGTGAATTAAACAAAGAGCAGAAAAATAGACAGCTCGAAGCACTGGAAAATATTTTGATATCTGAAGAAGTGAAGCAGACATGTGAGTTTCTTTTTATATTTGGTGCAGAATAAATTGAATTACACACCTTAAACCAGGACTACGTCACTTAAAGCCCTTACAATGCTCTGTCCTATAGATCTTCATGATATTTAACCAGCACACTAATTGTCACATTCAGCTGGTTATTATACAATTCTGCAATGGATTATATTAAAAGGCCTGGAAGTGCTAACCCACTCACTATCTATGATATACTTTACACTCAAACCACATGTTAACATTTCCCACAAACAGTTGCTAGAACCAGCAAAGAAGTAAGTGTAAAACTACAAAGTGCAACAGGGCTGAACATCCATAGACTTGTAAAGCTTTCTGTCTTAACCTTGTGATTTTGTTTGGAAAGTGCATTTTCAACTCCTCTGCTTCTTAAATGAAAGTTTTAATAAAAGATCTGTATCAAGAAGCAACCTTCTGGGTAGATAAATGCAGTTCTATTTTGTGAATGGGAGATGGGCAGCCACAAAAACATACAGTATTCAGTTTCATTTCCATCCTATGTACAAGTATATTTCACAAATGTTCTATGTTTATTTTCCTGTGATCACGCCCAATAATCTTTTCTTGATCTGAAAATAAATCCAATATTGACTTTTTTGAAGAATATTTCTCATGTATAATCCTCCTGCTATAATTGCCATTTTATCTTTTCACATGTTTTGTGAGTGCTTTTCTACTAACCCAGAGCACTGACTCAAATATGACTAAGGAGTTAATTTGGTTTCTCAACCAACTACAAACATGCACAGATGGGCTGTACAGGCACAGTTATTTACAGATACCACCAGGGCATGCGCACTGATATCCTTTCCCTCTGAATGCTAGGGAAATTAACATCTTTTATTGCAGTTCTAAAATTGAAAACTAAACAATGGCTTCTAGAAAACGGGCTATGTCATTTCAGGACTTTATGTGTGATGAAACAACCTGAGTCTCCGAAGTGTTACAAGAAAAGCAGTACCCCTCAATATAAAAATTAGGCTATATTTGTGTAGTTACTTTCTCTATTACGAGAATCGTAATACCTGGTGTTTTTAAAGAGATCTAAAAACCCCTCATCCTACACAACACTGACATCTACAGTATCTCAGTCATCCAAAGGACCACCTCACTGAAGCCTGCCTCACTCATATGGGGCTTTAGCCTTGTTCCACTACTAACAGCAGCTACAGCATGCTAGCTTCAGAGCACAGCACTGGGTGAGGCCATAGAGAAGCTGCAGTGTTCCTGGATCATTCTCACTTACTAAATGTAATATGTCATACAAGTAGAACAGAATATGTTTTATTCAATTAAACCAATATGAGTGAATACAGTATGTTCATCAAGTCTGAATACTGAGTAGTGAGAATCTATCACCAACTTATTGTGTATTATGGTTCAAAAAGGGACATACATGACAGATATAAATCTTTCTACCAGTTTGCCCCTGCTCCCGCCTCTTTGATCTTCTTTCCTTCAATTATTTGCCTTCAGTCATTAAAATAGATAAACAAATGTTTTCCTTCGGCATGGCAGTCTGAACTAGCTTGTGTCTGAAACAATGTATCATCAGTGATATAATGTTGTTCTTGCAGCTGCACACTACAACACAAATATTCTTCAGCTCTGTTTCCTCATACATTTGGGTGAATTCTGTTCCAGAGAACATAGGAAGCCTTTCTGTTCAAAGCGAGGTCACCAAATATGTGAAAAGAAATGAACATGCAAAAAAAAGCAAATAAATATACAACCAGCCTGCTCCAGATCATCGTTCTGAAACGGTGGCACACACCCATATTCTCTGTATGTTATCTGCTGAGTAAAGCACGCTGAAGTAGACAGATCTCTGGCGGTGTTGACATTTTGTAGAGCACTGAATCTAAAATCCCATGTTAATTTTGGACAGCTACTGTACATCATCGGATATTTGTGACAGTGAAGAAATCCTGTGAGAATTAATAAACACTTTGTACATTACAGTCTTTTTCCATGTACAATACTGAAGCTTTTTAAGCCAAGAAGGAAGTCTAAATGAAAAGAGCATTTGTATGTTTGAAAAAGTGCAAGACACAAAATTACAGTATATTCCTTCTCATTGATAGTGTACATGTGTAAACAGTGTAAACATATGCTATACAACAAAACTGTATGCTAAAAACTGATCATTAAAAAGAATAAATCATACATTCATTGTTGCCAAATTGCCTAACTGGGGACATTGTCAAACAATATGATCATTTCAAATTTCCCTGGGAAGAAAAGAGACTCCAGGGATTCCAGGGGAATCCTCTTGGATGTTCCTGTTCTTTCTCGGGCATCTTTCTGCCTTTCTCAAAGCCTCTCCCATCTTTCATTCATGCAAATTCTACAGGAACAGATGCTGCTAATTCCTTACGCTCCAAATTACATGCTAAAACCCACCAGGCTCCAGCTGGGCAATTCATTTTCCTTGTTCTGTTTTATACTGTGGGTTAGTAGCTTACTACAGTTCCCACTAGAGCTCATTTTGTTCCGGTAAGAATGGTAAAGATGTTGGAAAGAGCCTTGTGTAGCTGTTCATCCAAGGTTTCATTTGTGTCCTATAGGCTATCCTCCCATATACACTAATGTACAATGACATACTGTAGAAGCCCCATCTATAACACAGCCTTCTCTCTACACGGCAGTAGAGGTAGTACAGAACAAAATACTGCTGAGAGAAAAGCAACAATAATATACAGCACAGTGAGGAAATAATATCTGAAACCCAAAAGGGACAGAGAAAATATACACTTTCATACACAAGGAAAGTGATTTTTAGATAGCTTACACTAAAACTAATGGGGGATTCCGTTTAATATTACATACACAGGCAGCAGCATCACTTCAGCCATTGCACTCTGAATTTGATACCAGGCAAACTGATGACTGTACAGAAAGAGACTAGTGGTGCTAAAGCCCTCTGTTTTAATGAAGCGCTCTTCTTAAAACCAATTTTTTTTTCTACAAAAATGAGAGAGAAGGGTTGGTGGACGGCTGTAAAAAATAAGGTTTCTCACTTACCTTCTTTCTCCTGTGCTTATGTGGATTTGCCTGGGCTGGTTTTCTCAGATACTGTCTCCTGGAGTAAGCCACACACTCCCTGACACACACACACGCGCGCGCGCACACACAAGGCACTTACTCCTTGCCACTGCTCCAGCTGACAGCAGCTCCAGCACACAGTCTCCACCCAGCCTGCTTCTTGATTCAGCTAGCAACGTTCAGGCTACAGGAAGCTGCTCGAAGCCCACTTCCTCCCTCTTCTCCCCTCCCCTCGTTTTCAGTTCACTTCTGCTGTACTCAGCTCTGCCTCATTCCACACCCTGCTTCTACTCTGTCTGCAGAAGCAGAGGCTAGATTCACACAGAGTCTGCCAACCACCTTTTTTGTTTTTCCTTCCCTGTCAGCCCATGCGAGGAGCTTGAACAGTTACAGTATTTAGAGCCAGAGAGAAATTTTCTTGCTCTCTTTAATTTTTCCTTTCAGCCCTACCACGAATCCCGGCATCTGTCAGATATTAAATCTCAGATTAGCGTGCTCCTTGCCACATCCTCCTTGCTGCTCGCAACTGGGAAGATGGGAATGATCATCTCTGGAAAAATATATATTTTTTCGGATCATCAAGTCTTTTCCCCTCACCCTCCACTTTCAGTGCAGCCCATGTTACACATTAAAGGACTACCAAACCTCTAAACTCGCTATTTCCTGAATAAGTACTGAATAAGTCTGGGGTACCAGCCTATAGTAATTCCAACTCCTCTCCGACTGCCCCTGGCTGTAGAGATCTCAGCTGTATTCTGTCTCTCACTCAGCGCACTCTCTGAGCTGAGCTGCAGTAATCAAAAGCTTTAATCTTTAGGCCACTATATTAAAGCCGCAGAAGATTAAATAAGACAAGAAGTTCCAGCAGGACTACCATCACTATGGTTATTTGTCGCTCTGTTCAAGGTACACCACACAAGTCACATATAAGTGAACAAATTATTGCACAACTGCAGAATCACTACAATTTTCCTGACAGTAGTTACATTTCCAAGCATCAGCCTGCACAATAATTGTAATTCAAATTCAAAATTCTATTCATTTGTGCGATTTTCTTGTGCAGTTGATCTCACAGGGTAAGGTACTATGTGAGATGTGCATGTGTTGCAAATTTTGAAGCTGCAAAACAGAAAATGCAGATATTCCTTGAGTTTCAGAGACTGGGAAAAGGAATGTGGATGGGAATGAAGGGGGAGGCGCAGGGTGGATTTTGTGGGATTTTAGATGCAAATACTGACCATTTTAAACTGTTTTTTTTATGGGGAAACATAGTTAACACAATAACACAGACTAGTAAAGACAAATGTACAGGATGAAGGTGTTTTGAGGGATCAAGGACCTCAAACAAAATTTGCAGCATTCATTTGCACCCATTGCGCTTTCAAAACTAGAGGTAAAAAGCAAAGATAAATGTGAATTTATTCTACGCATTTTTAGATTTACAGTTTATAAAGCAGCTGGATTGCAATATCTATCACAGATGCAATAATTGAAGCTGAAAGAGTAGAGGCGTGTTGATATGTTATGTTCTTCCATATATCATGCCACTGTTAAAAAAAGTGTTTTCATTTGAGTATTTGACATCCTCAGGTCTCCTTTTTTTCTGAAAACAACTGAAACAAAATCCCTGTTACAGTATGTTGGTGATGTTTTTGTTCATCATTATTTTGCATCATGAGTCTTATTTTTTTACTCTGCTGCTTAATTTCTTCCTGAGTACTTTAAAGGAAGTTGGTAGAGAGCTCTGAGTCACTGAGGCACTCTCTTTGCTCCACCTACAGGGAAGCTGTAACAGACAAGCAATGATAGCAAAACAATTACTACTGTAGCATATACCCTCGCCTCTTCTAGGGGGCAAAGTGGGACAAAGTTTGGTTGGGTTGGAAGGAAATTGGAAGGGGAAAGGTTTGGCATTCTAGACACCTCATGACTTAGTTAACATTTGTGTAATCCTCCTTATTCTTGCCCTAATGTGAAAGAATAAGATGCATTTTAAAGAACATGTAAATATTAACACTAGAATGCTTGCGACCAATCACTTAGAAGATGTGGCCCCTGAACAGCAGAATATGTTTTCAGTCTTGGATATAATCCATCTACACATTTGACATCTGTTCCATACAATTACCCAACAGTGAAGTGATCCCATAAAATGTGAGGCGCAGGAGACCAGCACGGGCAAGCTTTCTGAGACTGTTAAAAATACAAAGACTGTGCATTTATTCCTAAAATGGATAGGTGCAGTAAGTAAAGAAATGGTGGCAAAGCTGTGTGATGTCATGTAAAGACCAGAAATTGAAACTTAAACCAGACCAACGGGTCAGATTTGTTTTAAAAAATCCATTTGGTCTCCTAAACTACAAAATACATTTAAAAAGCAATGTAGTTTAACAAAGCTGTTTTATGCAGTGTGAAGCATAAAATATTAGGTACGCCCCCTGGAATTCATTGACAAGGACTGGAAAAAACTGCAAAGAAGCCACAAAAATGCACTTTAGATAAAAGTTGGTAACAGTGTTGACAAAATCTATGACAAAGAAAGTCACAATACATATATTATAATTTAAAACAATAATTATGGAAAAATGGAGGCATTTCAGGAACAAACAGAACAATGCATTACCTGCTTTATAGACTTAATCAGCACATGGAACGGAGAGAATCTTCCCAAAATTTTAAAAGGCCCCTTCCTCACTCTAAATAACAACAAAATATAAAATAGTATTTTCGGGTTTTGAAAATACTTTGCATTGCAGGAGCCGATTCTGACGTTTTGGCAAATGTAAAGCAGTTTCCTAATCAAGGAAGCAGAGCATACCAGCTGTTCTCCTCAGACCATTTTGTGTGCATGTCTCTTAATGTGGTAAGTGTCAATCTCCATTCGAACCATTGCTTTCTTTGTGCCAGACATGAAGAGTTCATTCCTCACACTTTGTCGCCTTGGGAGGAGTTGGAAGGGCAATATGAATGTGTCCCCTAGGACAAGGGTTCCCAGTACAGGTTCCCAGTACAGTACACACTTTCTGGTTTTGTTCCAGTCAAGCTCTTCAATGTTTTAATGACTTGATTAATTCAAACTATTTGTCTGTTTTCAGCTCTAAAATAAATTGCAGATTGCCCTTTGCAGTTCATAAGTCAAATTAAAGCCCAGACTTCCTGAGCAGGAAATAAAAACATGCTGATATTCCTTTCAGGCAGCTTTAGTTCAGTTGAATCAATTATGTAATTAAGCCCGGCTGGAATGAAAACCAGCAGGTGCACGGACCTGGACTGCGTACCCCTCCCCTTCGAGAGCACAGTGGGATTGAGACGCATCGAAATCAAAGCTCAGAGGCAGACAGGCCCTGACGGTGGGCTTGGCAAAAAGTTTGATGGCAGATGGCGAAAATAGCTCAAATTCAGTCCTTGGGGCGTAACAATACTTTAGATTCTGTACTTCGGAATCTAAATTAAGAGACTACACCCATCAACCCACACTCATGTGATTAAATGTGTTTTACTAAAGAATCTTGCATTTCTTTTATTGTGTTTTGTCAGTTTTTAAGGTCAGTGAAATAATCTATTCCTTTGTATATCTGTGGTTGGCAGATGTAATTTACTGTAAGATGGATTCACATCAGGCGAAAAGGCGAGCTGAGAATATATTTTTTTCTTCTGGTGCCTTTGTAACTGGCATGTCTACTTAATAAATGGTCATAGAGGAACACGAAGAACACAGGAAGACAAACAGAAGCTATGAATGAACAACTGAGTGTGTAAGCATATAAATGTTTACACGTTTTAAGCAAATATGCCCATTTTTGCTGGATACAGGTAATATGTAAAAATCAGGTCAAGTTATAGACCTTAAGATCTTCTGTTTTGTTTCCAGGAAGAGAGAGAGTGGATTGTGATAAAATGGATTTCCCTTTTCGTTGTTGCCATGGTGACCGTGATAGTAAATGACTGATTTCCTGTGCAGAAGCATAGCTGGAAGGAAAGGAGGAAAAGAGAGGGAGAGTCTTTGGGTGCGTGTGTACAGGTCTGTGTGTGTATAATGGGGAGACTGGGTGATTATGAGACAGCAGTGCAGGAACAAGCTACTGTATAGAGAGAGGTGGAGACTCACAGGAAATTCTAAGCTCACCTTCCTTCTTAATAAAATTTCATCTACAATCCAGTTGCTTTGATTGTATTTTGTTTTGTCTTGCATAATATGCAATAAGTTCAAGCTATGCAATATTGTAATTGTAACAGTGTCTTCCAAACCTTTGAATTTACTAAAGACCTGAAGTTAATTTTGGCCTTCATGCTGCAGGCTAACAATGCCTTTAAATGCTCATTACAGCACACATTTTCCACTTACACAAATTGTCACAATTTGTTTTGAAAAAAACATGAGCAAAGTGAGTGGCAAAAATATTCCTTGGAGAGTGACAGAGAAAGTCAAAGTGAATCGCAGTAAAGCTTAATGTTCTTTTCTGCAATGAGATTGTGAAGGGTGTTTGTGCATGGGTGACGTGAGAAAGGCGGAGAGAGAAGATGAAAACGTTTGCAAAATCTTTATTCCTCCTTACCTCTGATAGATTGTAAAACTGGCCCATGATAAGCTTACTGATGGTCCAATTAAATGTCTGCTTTCCTGATGGAACACCACATGCACAACACCTAGCCTGTGATGGGCTTACTAATGTCCAACCTAAATGCTACTGTCTTTATACCACTCTCTGTGCACTTTGCCAAACACCGTGTAAGAAGATGCCTGCAAAAACATGCTCAGACTATATAATTATAATAATAATAATAATAATAATTGCTTACACTTATATAGCGCTTTTTCTGGACACTCCACTCAAAGCGCTTTACAGGTAATGGGGACTCCCCTCCACCACCACCAATGTGCAGCATCCACCTGGATGATGCGACGGCAGCCATAGTGCGCCAGAACGCTCACCACACATCAGCTATCAGTGGGGAGGAGAGCAGAGTAATGTAGCCAATTCATAGAGGGGGATTATTAGGAGGCCATGATTAGTAAGGGCCAATTGGAAATTTGGCCAGGACACCGGGGTACACCCCTACTCTTTTCGAGAAGAGCCCTGGGATTTTTAATGACCACAGAGAGTCAGGACCTCGGTTTTATGTCTCATCCGAAGGACGGCGCCTGTTTACAGTATAGTGTCCCCATCACTATACTGGGGCATTAGGACCCACATGGACCACAGGGTGAGCGCCCCCTGCTGGCCCCACTAACACCTCTTCCAGCAGCAACCTTAGTGTTTCCCAGGAGGTCTCCCATCCAGGTACTGACCAGGCTCACACCTGCTTAGCTTCAGTGGGTTGCCAGTTGTGAGTTGCAGGGTGATATGGCTGCTGGCTTAAACTGTTAATTGGTATAACTGTTTATATTACTGCATTTATATCTCATCTCAGTTGCAGTATTGAAAGATAATTAAACATTATTACTGTTTTATTCAATTGGATGGCTGTACACCTCAATTACTGAGAACTGGGCCTAACCATGCAAATCTTGTTCAAATTCTGGTGCCTGCAACATATCCAATTGAATTTTAGGTTTTGAGCATTTTTCTCATTAATATCTTCAAGAGAATTCACAAAGGAGGATGATATTGGATTGTAATATGATGTAGAGAAGAGCAGTTGCACAGCAGTTCAGAGTGTAACAGTACTGTCCAATTTTTGCTCTTACCCAAAAAACTGAAACTAAATTTCACATCAAGTTAACAAAACAAATGAATGTTGCTTACAGTATAACAGTCGAATACACACCAATTGAGGTGATTTATTCCCAGACCTTAACAAAGAATAATTTTTTACTCATACTTTACCTCTCCATACTGTACTTGGGTTTTTTCACAGTCCCTCTATAATTATGATGACGAGAGGAGAGAGTAGGCAGTAGAGGAGTGCAGTAGAGTGTAGTTGCACAACTACAACACAATTGATAAAACAAAAGTAGTAGGAGCTTACAGTGCTTCTCAAAAATGCTACAGCAGCAGTCCTTCTCTAGGCAGCAGTGAATTCTGGGGTGTAAAGAAACAATCATTGTGCACCTATAACTGGATAAGAAACAGCCACAAGACAGATGGAATATAGACTGGCTGGTGTTGCAGAATTACACTGAATCTGGCCATATCACTGAAGATGAAGTCTCACAAAACCAAAAATATTGCAGCACACAACAGGGTTCTCTCATAACATTCCCACCAGTAAAGAATTATCTCATTGCACTGGTTTGGGATTCAGCTCCAGAGGGGAATGTGCCACCTACTGTTCCAGCAGTTTGACTTCCAGTAGCATATCTTCCTTAGTGGTCTGCCAGACGTAAGCGAACCATCAGGAGCTCAACTGCTTTGAGGCAGTGAGGCTACTCAAAATTAGAGTTGGTGGGGACAGAGGAGAGCTTGTTAACTTAGAGCCGATTACACAAAGACAGACTGAAACAAATTTGTCAAATTATTTATATTTATAGTTATAACCCTGATTTAGGAAACTATCAGTCTATCAGATTCATTTAAAATATACAGTACATAGTGGTGCTTTTTAAATAAAAACAAGCGTGTTTGTCCTCCCACACACAGGAAACTAGAGGGTACAGGTTTTCTGTACCTGTGCTTTATGACTCTACATTACCGTGTTTCCTGTGTAAGCCTCTTCAACAGACAGGCAGGGGCATAGTGAGAGGGATGAGCAGTTATGCTCTTCACATTGTCATGACAAAACAACTGCACACAAAAGCATTGTTTTATAAAGCAAAACGAGACTTTTTCAGTGGGCAAATCATTCAGCCACCTATTTATTGCTAATTGATACGTGTGCATGAATTTTCCTCTATAAAAAATGCTTCAGCAACTGGATTGTACAAACCAGAGTGAAATTAAGCCAGGACATTGGTGTTAATAACCCTATAATTTTGAAAACAGATGTGGGAATTTTAAGTCAAAACCTCAGATTAATATCTCAGCTAAAGAAAGGCATATCCTTCTACACAGAAAGTTCATATTCATATTGCAGCATTTAGGCCAGTGGGAACAGCGCCTCCTAGTGGTCAATCTACATGACTTGCAGCAGTGATCTTGATTTCTTGAAGTGCTCATCCCAGTAGACT
Organism: Lepisosteus platostomus; assembly: GCF_059453375.1. NCBI lineage: Eukaryota > Metazoa > Chordata > Actinopteri > Semionotiformes > Lepisosteidae > Lepisosteus > Lepisosteus platostomus. The sequence goes on along the minus strand of NC_142620.1, from coordinate 13,081,107 downwards.
AGGCCCAACCTGGCTTAGTTTCTCTTGTGGGATCTGGCTACAAGGTGGTAATTCCTGCTCCCTTTCAAAATTTCTATGAAGTTTCCTCTGTTCCAGTATTCAGCCTTAGTCTGCACAAGAAATTCCCATAAGGCTAGGACCTACCCCTGAGGGCCTTCTTTGCCTTCTATAAGCGCCCTGTATGTAAAGCTAATTTAGATGTTTATAATGGGTAAGTCATTTTGCGTTTAAGTTTCTACTTAACTGCTTCAACCTATTCAGTGTTGTGGGGGAGCCGGAGCCTATGGTGTAAGGAGAGGTACACCCTGAACAGGACGCCAGTGTATCTATCACATAGGACACACAGACACAGACCCACACTCACTCACACCAGCAATAGATTTCTCTGGAGCCAACTAACCTACCAGGCTGTCTTTGGACTGTGGGAGGAACTGGAGCACCACATGAATATGAGGAGAACATCCTGTACCAACTCCATGCAGGTCCAAAATTGAAACCAGGGTCCCAGCAATGTTAACTATTGGGCCACCATGCTACCCTGGTTTGATATACCGCATATGCACTAAATATAACTAGAACATGGTTGTTTACAGCAGAATAGATATCAGATTACAGTAGAATAGATCTCATATTACTGGAATTACAATAAATATTTTTTGTCTGCCACCTTTCACAGACAAGAATATAACTCTCTCCTTTTCCTCTGTAGTGGGTTAAACTGGATATTCACACTTCTTATTTGTAATCTTCTGCGGCCCTGAGTGTATTAGGGTGTTGGCAGGCCTCCCTGTTCCGTGTACAGCACATCTGTAACAGCTGGAGAAGACCCCACCCATCCTCAGCTGTTTTCCACAATTAAGAACAGGCCTTTGGCTGGCCCTGTGCTGATATGCTTTTCCATTAAGGAAAAAAAACCACAGGGTACTTGAAAGAGATCGTAATGCACATATTGGAGAAAACGTTATTTTTATTTCAGCAAATATGAGCAGGTCATTTCTATGTGGAGTGCCAAGTTCTAAGAGGTTGTGTGTATGTAGGTGTTTTTATGACCCAGCAATCCTTTTTAATTGCTAAATTAAGAGTGCAATAGTGAGAAGAGGCTCTTTTAAAAGTCAGTTTTTCAAGGGAGACAAGACGACAGTGAGAAATAAAAGATAAAAGATAAAAGGTAAAGGGTTTCATGGCTAAAAAGCAAATGAAAGAAAACAAATGTTATGAGCTGCATGGATTTCTCTCATTTAAGACATTTCCGATTATTATACTAATCTACAGCAGGTGGCACTACATTCCTTCCCATCCTCACTTTCAATTGTACCTATTCTGTCACTAGATGTCCATAGTGAGAGCATAAGACACCTATAGTAACTCTCTGAACAACGAAACTGATCCTGAGCTAAAATACTTTCACTTTTCAAAGTTTCAGAGCACTTTTTAAGTTCCTCAGGAACTGAAAAAAAATTATGGAAAACAGGTAAGCCAAACGTTTTAGTGCAATAATGGCAAAGGAACAAAAGGACAGATAACTGCAAATCAGCTATTCCAAAAGTTAAAAATAAAACACGGGGATATACTAGACATCTGCAAGCAAGCAGCAAACTATGAAAATTGTATTGTAAAAAAGTAAGGTTAAGTCATATTTTGATAGGACTTTCCTTAAGAATTCCTCTCAAGGTTCTTTTATAATGGAACAGGCAACATTAAATCGAAAAATGACACAAGACACCTGTGTGAAATAACTCCAAAGACAAATAGTTGGCTCAGGCAAATAAATGTACCCTTTATTGTCAATTGTTCAGAACATCTGTACCTAAAAGGCACACATTGGACTTCATTGTTTTTACAAAAAGAGTTTCACGACTGGGTTTCACAACAGGAATTCACTTTCAAAGTTCCTGACGGGAGATCCTTTCACAGAAAGGACTATTTACACTTTGTGCAGGTATACAGACTAGCAATAGGAAATTCAGGCAAAATATCTATTTTCAGAATTACGCTGGTTGTTGCAATCTGTGGCTTTAATAAATTACCGGTAGCTTTCACTTTTTTAGAATGAAAACAAATAACTGACTGTAAAAGAGAGGTTTAAGTCAATGCTGGGACACGATCAGGATGTTTCAAAGTTTATCTGATACCTTCACATTTAAGAAAGACAATAAGGAAAATTATAAAGGGAAAAATGTTCTACTGGGATATACATCTCTCAAACACATTTTGACATTTTCTACACTAGAAAATGTAAGTTTCTAAGTGTTGAAAACGGCATTTTACAAATCTGTATTGTAATATTGTGTGTATTGCTGAAGATCTATCAAGGTTGTTGCAGTCAGGCACAGACCACACTCTGTCAGGTCCCCTCCTCTGCTTATGTCAGCAACCACACCTGATGTGACCCACAATTTGAAACAGTTCTCTTCCTCAATAGTTGATAGGTAAAAAAAAAAGATTCTTTTAGAAAAGTTCCACTAAGGTATTTTACTAAAACTGTTTAAATTCATTATATGCTCTTGGCCACATGTAAACTAGCAACACTGTAATCAGATATGGTAGGTCAGTGATGCCTGCCAGTTAATCGAGATCTATGAACTCCACAGATGTGCTGTGAATTCTAATCCCTCCCTAATGCAAAATGCAAGCACTGCATTCCAATTTGGAACGCAATGAAAGAAAACAACTCTACTTTACAAGTGGAAAATTTAACTTGCTAGATGTACTGTATATGAAAATGAATAAATAAGAGTTAGTTTTGTTGATTAATCATCCTTCAAAAAGGCAATCCGTTCGGAAAACGGGAAACAAGACGAAACAAAAGAGACGCTCCCAAATCATTTGTTCCAGATGGATGTAATGCACGTGGAATCCCTTAGATCTGACAAACTTCATCTGTGTGTTCTGCGCTTTCATCTTTTCCAAATCAAATGCAATTTTTGGAGCTGTTTTTTCTGTTGTTGTGGCCCTTTGGTCATTTAATATGCTGACATTATAAAATCTTTTTCATGTTTCACGTCACCGGTAGGAAAGTCTGCCATATGTGAACTGTTGTGCATCAAGAACAGGTCTACTGGTGATGTGAAAGGTGAAAGGACAAGTGGTCAAGGACAGATGCCCCTAAAATCTGAATCCAGTAAAACTCAAGAGCTTTTCCTCTGAGTAACATATTTTGGAGGGGCCCCTTTAAGCTGTAAAATTAAATTTTCCTGACACCCACCATATAAATGAGGGTGGCACCTTAGATCAAGGTTAAGTTTACAAAAGTCTTAATACTGTCACCTACATAATAATACTGACAACTCATACAGCACATAATAAAGAAAAAAGATGCACTTTCAAATATATATATAATTGTTTTGTTTCTATATGTTTCATACAAAAATACTAAAGTTTATAGTTACATTTATTTAAAGAAAAATCAATTTGGAATAAACAAAAAAAGCTTTTATGAGTTCTGTAAAATGCAGCAAGATTTCCTGAACATGGCTTCAGATAAAGTGTAGGTAACTGTTTTAATGATCCAAACTAAACTGGTCTGTCTTTAACTAAACACCCATTCCATTTTGCTTATAGTTTCCAAGATTTGCCAGTATTAATCTGCAAACCTGTGTACAATGAAGTGCATTCAAATCATAATACATACTAGAAGAGACAAACTGACTGCTGTCTAACTCAAAATAGTGTACAGGGCAGTGCACTGAATAAAGTGTAGAAAGTAAAACTTGTCTAACACTACTGTATTGTTAGAGAGAGATGGTATTTTCTATACCTCTTCCTTTAGGCACTATTGTTAACAAGGTTTGGTGCAGATAGTCTAGGCTTGTGTTACTTGTGTCCTGGAAAGTTGTTAAGCACATCATCATCCTTACTGCACTGAGACCTAGATATTACCTCAAGAAGCAGGCTGTGTAACTTTATGTGATCTCCAAATCATAATTAATATTTACCTATATAATAACTAAGGTTATTCATTGATTTACAAAGGGGGGAAATTAAAACACAGCAAGTTCATCCAAGGTAAAAAAAAACATTCAGGTTTCTGCAACCTCATAGAGCTCACCGCATAGAGTGGTTTTGCTCCTTGATGAGATTTCCCTGTCTTAGGATGTGATTGTCGAGGCAAACTTAAGGTTTTAGGACCTGCATAGCATAAAAAGGCACGGATAAGGCGTTTCTGGCAGTTACTGGGAAGTACAGATGGGATTTTCTGTGTGTGGTGAATATTGGCACATTGCACTTGCTGGGTAAAGTGCAAAGATTTACTTGGGGAAGCCAAACTTCAAGAACAGTACCAGAGCAGCAGCAAGGTGAGTGGACTGGGGATGCTGGGTTAGGAATATCACTTCTTCAGCATTCCATTCTATCACCAGGCAGAGCAGTCCAGTCAGCAGTCGTATGTGTACCGATTACACCAGAGTACTCTCCAAGACTTAAAGAAATACAGCTAGCACTAGAACACAGACACCACAGTCACTTTATGCTTTATGCTTCATAGTTGATCATATAATGCTGCAGAAACTATACCATGCATGGATAAGTTAAACAACCAGGGGAGCACAGCACACCAAGTGGCTAACTCTTATCTGTACTTCTTTTACGTTTACGTTTAACAGTTCTTTGGCTTGAGTGAAGCCTTTCTTTGGTTCCTAGCAGGCAGAGCAGCTAGTTCATTGAGTGTGAGCTGAGGCTGCCCCCACATGTTTTCAATTGGATTGCACAGTTCAGATGTGAAAGGAGGGCTTATGATGCCAGTTGCCATGGTTTTCTTCCACATTGGTGTTCTCGAGGTGCAGATCTGCATAGCTTGAACAATGCACAAGAATGCACAACATTTTGTTTGGAGTAGCAGAGCAGGTGTCTTGGCTTGTGACATTCCACCAAGGAGCTCAGATTACATCCAACACAGACATCTGTCATTGCATTTCCCTTCAATTTCCAAAGCACAAACGTCAATTCACTAATGCAGACAATTCTGAACTGCAGTCAGTAGAATTTATTTAGATATCGTAGCCCGACCATACAAGCTGAGAACAGTGGGACAAGGAAGGCAGCTTCAGGGTTTGACTTTTGAGCAAAAGTTCACCTGTCGGTCTAAATGCAGTACCATTTTCCTATATAGAAAAGTAAAACATCCCAAAGTTATCATGCTGTTCCATGGTTTCATAAGAAAGAGTTTGTGCTTAACTTGAGTCCAGATGAGAAACATTTCCTCCTGGATTCTTCACAACTGTCTTATAACCAAGCAAAACAGCACTAGTCATTCCCTTTTCCTTGTGTTTTACTCTTATTTGCAATGTAGGCTCTATATAAGTTAAGCCATCCATAAATTGTCTCCCACAAAAAGTCATTTCAAAGCTCCACATCACCCAGCAAAGCACAGGAGTGTGTCTCTTTAAAAAATATCAAAAATATATCATGGAGAGTTTATGCTTATGCACAAGTTCATCCAGCACTTCACGTCCTTTTTAATCCATGCTTTTGGTAAACACCTCTTAATGAATGAGTTTTGATCCATTTTATTAGTATCTCCCTCACATGGGAGGTCAGTCCTTGAAAAAATGCCTGTATGGAATTTTTGTTCTTCTGTGCAACACCTGTCCTGGTTCTCTGCGCTTCCTGCTGTTAAGGTCATTTTATTCCTCAGCTCCTCTCCTCCACACACTCAGGGCTCAGGGTGTGATCTCTCCGCAGTCAGACGACAAACTCTGGTATCTCATCGTTTGTCAGGTCCAGAGAGAAGTACTTGCTGGTTCTCTTGATGGGGAAGGCAGGGTTGTCTTTAATGCCAGCGCACTGATCTACCAGGCCATGATAGCCCGCATCGCTCAGCTCTTGGGCACAGCCAAAAGTGTAGCTCTGGGCAGTGTCTTGGCACAGCTCTGCCCACTGCAAGCAGCCCTTGTGGTAGAGACGGATGTCATCCAGAGACTGGCTGTGGCGATCTGTGGATGTCCGGGGCTTCCTGCACACAGTCTGCAAGAAAACAGGATATAGGAGAGAGAGTCTGAAATTTAAGTACTTGGACAAAAAAAATATCTTCTGAATGCTGCTTTGCAGTAATCACTCTTTAACTTGTATCCCTATTTTTTTGGTTTCTAGAAAGGTTAACAGATCAGTGCCTTTTAAAGTGAAGGCAGAAGCAGTGTATTAAAATATCTTTTATGTGTACTGCGCAATGTGTGACATACCTGTGGAAGAGACTCTATGCTCTGTCCACGCAGCTTCACAACAGTCTCTGATGAGCTGGATGTGGATGAACTGATGTCCTTTACAATTAGCCCTGCAACAGTGAAGTAAAGATTTAGAGACAAAAGGCAGCTGGGAGATCTGGCTGTTAAGGTGATACTGCTGTAAAACATCAATTTCCCGTCAGTATCAATAAAGTCTTATCTATCTATTTAAGAGTTAGGAAATCCAGACTGGAAATTCCCTCCATTCACAAGGAAAGGTAACCCCATCTTCAGGTTCCATCTGTCAACCCCTTTTCAAATGAACATAATTTCCATACATGGAAAAAAAGCATGAGATACAACGTTCCAGTACTGGCAAGTCAGAAAGTCTTAATTCAATTACCCGAGTAGCCATTGGTCTGTCCAGAACTGAGCATGTCCTCAGTGATGTGGATACACAAGTCTTGGTTGACATCTAAGGCTAGTTCATGAAGCTCTTCATAATCCTTTGGATCATCAACCAGCATCTCAATTTCTGAGAAGATCAGAGACAGGTTATACAGTATCTATATGACCCAAGGGATACACACTGAATCACACACGCAGACTGGGTACCATGATCGCTTCCCCTTCTCTAAGACAGCAGACTGGCACCACTCATGACTGGACATTTACAAATTAGAGGCATGATGGGATGTCTATTTAATAAGAAACAAGAATTAAAGGAGGGGGAGCAAAGGGAGAGCGCGCAGCTGACTTTCCAGGAGTACGAGAAGGGAGCAGTTACCGTCGTCATCGAGAAGGCGTTCCTTGCCCCCGCTCTCCACTCCGGAGGTGTGCGAGCTCCCGTGGCTGGCGGTGGAGCTGCTGCAGGTGCGCAGCGGGCGGTGGGGGGCCTGACAGGTGGTGCGGAAGCTGTCCGTCTCGATGCCCGAGGTGTGCGAGCTGCCGTGGCTGGCGGTGGAGTGGCGGGAGAGGCGCTTGTGGCGAGAGCTGCTGCCCGCACTGCTCCCACTCGCACGGGAGCGCTTGTCCAGCTGCTCGATGTCCAGCTCCAGGGCATCGCTGATGTAAGACTCACGGTACTGCTTCTTCTCTGCCAGGAGAGGGCGCCACAACAGGCTTAGACACTGCACTCTCCCAAGTGGCTGCAAAGAAGCTCTCATCCTTACATTTAAACTGGATGTTTAAAGTTCCCACAGAATCAGTCATCATGATTTTGGCTTTGTGAGTCCATCCTCCCATTTATTGACTATGGAGTCCATCGCTATTGTGAACAAGATGCTCAAAGGCTGGGAGGTAGGCTTGCAAAAACAACTTGACCTTAATGATGTGGCTAAAAAAACAGGCCAGCTATTTAAAAAGGCCTGTCTAAATTATTTAAAGGCCACACACTAAAATGATCTCTCCTGCTACAAAAATAAAAAAAGAGGTGAAGTTGGTAGATCTCAAATGTACATGAACGTTGGTGCAGCTATGTTTTGCTAATTTAAATCTCAGTCTCGCCATCACACGCGGACAGGCGGGTACCTTCGTTCTCCTCCAGCCGGCGGACCTGTCTGACCACAGGCTGCAGGTTCATGTAGAGCCGGTGGCTGTTGCTGAGCAGCTGCAGCAGATGCCTGGATCTCATGGGGCAGCCAGTGTAGTAAATCAACTTCCGAGCCGAAGGAAGGCCGTCTGGGAGAATCTCAAACTTCTTACCCTGTAAGTTAAGAACAAACTTCAATGGTGTAACAAAATCGCAGAGCCTTCATTTTACTAAGCAATGGGATGGTTAATAACAGATTTGAAATGAATTAGAGGAACAAAGGATCTAAAACCTTCACTGTCGTTCATTGCAGTCTTTTTGTATTAAAAGAATGTAACAGGCACAGGCCAAATCAAACAAACTCCAGACCACAGGGGGAAAAAAATCTTAATATTTGCTACCACCTGGTGGCGAGCAAAAGAACCAAGAAATACAGACCAATGCACAGCATGTTTGTATCATCAAGCATCTAACAATGTGCTGGTTAGAGTTTTAATTTTTATTTTTCTTAGGTGCAGAGATGTGACTCCTGTCAGAGGATGTCTTCCCACAGAGAGGGTTCCTGTCTCAGAGAGTCCACTGGGGAAGGCAGATTTAATAACATCCTAATTTAACATTTGTCTAATAGAGTCAGGTTCCATATGCTGAACGGAAAGCCTAACATTCTGAGGCCTGCCAGTCAGCTTTAGTGTCACACATGAAAATGACAGACACGACAAATACACGGAAATGTAAAATAGATAATCCAGCCTTTTAAAATTCAAAGATGCTAAATCCAGCCAAACATATGTGAGAATTGACTGTAATGCTGAAATCTGGCAAAAACATAAGGGACTCTGCAGTCTGGAGCAGTAAACCCAGGAATAAAGAAGAGGGTTTCCAGAAAGCCCAGTAATCTACTAATGCAGAATAAACTAACAGCAGCACTCTGAAGCTGGCTTGTTTTATGACAAGGGGCTAAAATGGAGTGAGAGTTTTGCAATGTGCATCAGGAAACCTCTCACTTACTGATCCACCCTCCTGATTTTGTCATCAATAAGTAAAAAAGTCATCACCTTATCTTTTCAGCGTCTATTCTGTTTAAGATTCTTCCAGATTTTCTTTAAAGGGATGCATAATAATTGCATTTGGGGTGGTTAAAAGTGTGAATGCGAAATCAAGTCTTTGGTTTTTTTAGGCCTTTTGGTTTTGCATTTCTCATGAAAATGGATGCTACAGAGACCAATTCATTAGAAATGGTCACTGTGTAAAAACATTGTACATAACTACAGGTTAAATAGAAACCAGTTTATAACATTTGTTTGCCCAATATTTGCTTCCCTGAGGTCAAATACAGTTATATAATTAGGGGTTTACTAATTAGTGTAGAACCTCAGAAAATATCAGGAATGTGGTTCACCATGGAGAGAAACTGGAAGGATTGGAGTGTTCACTCCACCCTGTCTTTTCACAGATTCCACAACTAGTCTGTACAACACAACACAACACATCACAGCACAGTGGGGGACTGACATACAGTGCCTTGCGAAAGTATTCGGCCCCCTTGAACTTTTCAACCTTTTGCCACATTTCAGGCTTCAAACATAAAGATATAAATTTTTTATTTTATGTGAAGAATCACCAACAAGTGGGACACAATTGTGAAGTGGAACGAAATCTATTGGATTTTTGAAACTTTTTTAACTAATAAAAAAATGAAAAGTGGGGCGTGCAAAATTATTCGGCCCCTTTACTTTCAGTGCAGCAAACTCACTCCAGAAGTTCAGCGAGGATCTCTGAATGATCCAATGTTGTCCTAAATGACTGATGGTGATAAATAGAATCCACCTGTGTGTAATCAAGTCTCTGTATAAATGCACCTGCTCTGTGATAGTCTCAAGGTTCTGTTGAAAGCGCAGAGAGCATCATGAAGACCAAGGAACACACCAGGCAGGTCCGTAATACTGTTGTGGAGAAGTTTAAAGCCGGATTTGGATACAAAAAGATTTCCCAAGCTTCAAACATCCCAAGGAGCACTGTGCAAGCGATCATCTTGAAATGGAAGGAGTATCAGACCACTGCAAATCTACCAAGACCTGGCCGTCCCTCTAAACTTTCAGCTCAGACAAGGAGAAGACTGATCAGAGATGCAGCCAAGAGGCCCATGATTACTCTGGATGAACTGCAGAGAACTACAGCTGAGGTGGGAGAGTCTGTCCATAGGACAACAATCAGTCTTACACTGCACAAATCTGGCCTTTATGGAAGAGTGGCAAGAAGAAAGCCATTTCTCAAAGATATCCATAAAAAGTCTCGTCTAAAGTTTGCCACAAGCCACCTGGGAGACACCCCAAACATGTGGAAGAAGGTGCTCTGGTCAGATGAAACCAAAATCGAACTTTTTGGCCACAATGCAAAACGATATGTTTGGCGTAAAAGCAACACAGCTCATCACCCTCAACACACCATCCCCACTGTCAAACATGGTGGTGGCAGCATCATGGTTTGGGCCTGCTTTTCTTCAGCAGGGACAGGGAAGATGGTTAAAATTGAGGGGAAGATGGATGCAGCCAAATACAGGACCATTCTGGATGAAAACCTGTTGGAGTCTGCAAAAGACCTGAAACTGGGACGGAGATTTATCTTCCAACAAGACAATGATCCCAAACATACAGCAAAATCTACAAAGGAATGGTTCACAAATAAACGTATCCAGGTGTTTGAATGGCCAAGTCAAAGTCCAGACCTGAATCCAATCGAGAATCTGTGGAAAGAGCTGAAAACTGCTGTTCACAAACGCTCTCCATCCAACCTCACTGAGCTCGAGCTGTTTTGCAAGGAAGAATGGGCAAGAATTTCAGTCTCTCGATGTGCAAAACTGATAGAGACATACCCCAAGCGACTTGCAGCTGTAATCGCAGCAAAAGGTGGCTCTACAAAGTATTAACGCAAGGGGGCCGAATAATTTTGCACGCCCCACTTTTCATTTTTTCATTAGTTAAAAAAGTTTCAAAAATCCAATAGATTTCGTTCCACTTCACAATTGTGTCCCACTTGTTGGTGATTCTTCACATAAAATAAAAAATGTATATCTTTATGTTTGAAGCCTGAAATGTGGCAAAAGGTTGAAAAGTTCAAGGGGGCCGAATACTTTCGCAAGGCACTGTACAACACACTGCTCCTAAGACAGCTGGACACATTCAAGGGATTCACCTCAATCAGCCAACGATATTAAACAGGCTTATGTTTATATAATCAGATCCAGAATCTGGTGCTCATTGGCTCCGTGTGGTGTTTCCTTCAGTCTCAGAGATTCTGGCACTGCTGTAAGGGTGGGGCACCACAGCACATGTGCTGGGTGGGATGCTATTCTTAGGCCCCCCTCACCCAATAGACACAAGGTAAGAAATACATTTTAAAATGGTCTTTGACTAAATTCACCCATCAAAGAATTTAAAACTGAAAATTTGGTTCAGTGTTCAAACACTTTAATGTGTGTTATAGGGAGGAATCCATTAACAAATCCTACAAGAGCCAGCATCTGACAGTGTTGCTTCCGACACATTGAAGGCAACCGCAAAACTATCTTTTAAGAACAGCCACAAGTAACTATAGTGTATTGGTAAAATCTTCAGAGAACAAGTCCATCTCTGCAAAATGTCAGACCTGAAAAGTCTGAAATGTCAGACCTGAAGGACAACTGAAGTCAGATCTAATATTTTTTTCTTAGTAGTAGTGTGATAACAAAAAATTACTAGGTTGAAAGATATGTTCTTTTAAACTGCCACCAGCCAGAAAATCAGTATTATAAAGCAAATCAATCTTATTCTTTATGCACAATGTTGCATGGAAAATGATATACTGTATGACAAAACTGTTCAATCGCAGTTCTGAAAAGCTAGTGTGCCTGCAGGATTTCTGGGTCAGTTTGAAGCAACAGCACCCGAAGAACTGACAGAAGCTGATAAATTAGTCCAAATAAGTGAGTAACAAGCGGATTTAGCTCATTAAGAGCTAGCTGAAATGAACATCTATGATACACCAGCCCTTCAGGATCAGGATTGGACAGTCCTGCTGTGTGACTATCTTACAAGCATTAATTAAAAGAAGCTAACACCACACAAAAAGTATTTGAATAAAGATATGTTCATCTCACTTTCTGTGTTACATATTCCTCATATTCCTGCTCAAGGACAGATGTTTGAGTGCCTTGATTGCTTAAAGGCTTGTCATGTATAGTACAACAGCGTACTGTTACAGAAGTAACAGTGAACAGTTCCTTTTATTAGAGTAAACAGCTACTGGCCATGCTCATGACAAAAATCATGTTAGCTTTGCAGGTCTAATCAATTTATTTATGAAAGAGATTTATAACTGCAACAGAAAAGGCACCTTCTGTGCTGAGTTTGGTAAAAGTGCCATTTTAAGAGTTCCTTATGAAATGTCATTTGTTTTAGAAAATGAAAGGAGGATTTGGCAATGTACAGTGGACAGGAAAGATTTAGTACTTGGCTTTCATACTTCTTGATTTCAATTGGCAAAAGAAGTCAAAAACACCTCTGCCACAATTCCACTTCAGAGACTAAAAAAAAAAAAAAGAATATACTGTACTGAATAACTGTTTAACTGTGATGATTCTTCTAATAAAAAGAAGTGGGGCACAACTTAGAGGACATACATTTAATAGCATTGTATCTACAAAAGCAACAAATAAAATATAAATCAAATCAAATTATCAAATAAATGTATTTTACCACGAATGGTCTCAACTCACCACAAACACCAGCTTCCCCACATTTGTCCAGGGAAAATCATACAGGAGTTGCCTCACAGATCCCACATTCTGAAAAGTTAAGCAAAAATTACTACAGGCACATCCATTAAACTGAGCAGAAGAAAGTTCTATTCTGAAACACCATTTTTCTTCCTATCACCATTGGTCAACAGGAAATGACACTGTATTGTTAACAGGGAAATTTCATGTTGAAAAGCGTCGGAATCAAAACTCTAAGATTTTAGTTGGTTCGCTGGGAAACATTTTGAAATCTTTGTGCAGGCATGCTTTCTCGTGCAGATGAATGCAACCGCACAAACTTGCTTCCTGTACCTGAAAGATCTGAATCCCACGCAGGGTCAGTCCCAGTGTGAGGGAGCCCTCCATTTCTTTCTTGTCCTGAGGAAAGAGAGGATTGGCACTCCTTAGGATGTTTCAGTTGAACAATGCTGAAGCCATGACCTTTTGGAAACTAAATAAAGCCTTAGCTACCATTACTGAAGGCACGTTGTACATTGCTGAAATTTCCAGATGTACGTGGAGTACTGTATTTAAAACCAGCAATACCGATATTCAAGACCACACACCGTGACACATGTCTAAAACAGACAATTTTCTTCAGTTACAGTATATGTATAGATGAACACTAAAACCAAACTCTAATCTGTAATCGAAAAACCTTTTCATTTTTTTTTGCGTTCATCAATTTCAAGAGAAGCATCACGGAGGGTGCAAAAATAGCTTCATCTTTTTAAACGGAGTACTGATTCACATCTGCTTCAGAGAACGGATTTCTACTGTTATGAGATGAAACCTCAACATTCTGGCGCCTGCCATCTACGCAGGCTTTCAGTGATCACAAGGCATACACATATTCATGTACAACAATGCTTAGTTATTTCTTTTCAGGCTTTCTGAAAACTGCACAGAATCATCATGAATCGCATAAAATTGAAATACTCCCTCTGATTTGGATTTAAGATGGTTCTGTATAATATTAAGGGTAAATATTTCAAAACTGCATTTTTAACATTCTTTGCTTCTTAGACACCATGGTCAAATCTGAGTTCTTGTACCACTTGAAACCGCTAGAAATGACATTTACATGTGCAGAACTTTAAATATTCAGTTATTATAACCACTAATGGAACTGAATTAAACCTTCAAGCAACTTTACGTTTATCATACGGTTTGTACAGCTACGATTATAATTTCTGTAATGGAAACCTTTCCTTAACACTACATTTCTACATTCATTAATGCTACATTTTCTGCTATGACAGCATCAAGGGAAATAGTTGTCCCAATCTGCTTTTCACTGGGTTAGGACTGAAAGCTCTTGTCTCTGCACTTCAAGACAGTCTCTTCAGGTGGTTCTAAGACACAACCCTATGGTTCTGTAAAAACTTGATACATTTTAATTAAAACTTTTAATTCTTATCCTCTTCCAGAAAAAAAATACACTCAATTTCTCTCACATGAATTTCACATCCTTTGCTTTTCAGAAACCTATACCTGAAGCAAATATTTAATGGTGTGGGACAGTCTATACCATCAGCCAGCTAAATCACAGTGGGGAGGGGATGGGAATAGATCAGCAAGGATTCCATTCAGAACATAAAGAACCTGCAGCTGCTTTCTCCAGAACCAGTGGGACTCTGACCTTGTACAGTCGGTAATAATGCACGGTCACATCATCCAGCTGGGCAGACTCTTTGATGTACTTGAGGTGGGCCTCCGAGGCAGTGAGTGCGAACTGGTCCTTGTGCATGTTGGGGATGTGCCTCAGAATGTAATCCTTCCCCCTCTTGGCAATCACCTACAAAGTCAGCAGCAGGAACACGTCAGGGTACGAGGATGCTTAAAAATCTTCTAATCTTGGGTGAAGCAGGTATATTTCAGTCTAAATGAATCCATATCAATTCCAAAGAGATGACACTGTCACTGCATGAGTCTGATTCTAAATATATCTGGGTAAAAAAATGGAAAATTGCTAGTGGCATGCAAAATAATTTGCGATTCCAAAAGCATTTCCTGTACCGGGCTTCAGCTAAATGCAGGAAAACATGACGATCAGAAGGGTGGGACAGCGCTGTAATGACTGCTGGTAAATGTGAGCTACCAGCAATCAGACATAGACCTGAGTAAAAAGGTTTTCAGAAAAACAAACAGCATGCAGCATGGTTCCTGTCATTTTGTACATTCCTATTGATGATGGTTTCCAAGATGATTCCAAGAGACTCAAGTGATTCATGTAAGAAGATTTAAGTACAGGGGATGGCTGGGAATCTTCCATTATTAGCAAGTTATGATCATAGAATCCCCAGAGAAAAGACTGATTGGAATCCTGGAATTTCTGTTGTTACTCACTTAATTATGATTACACAATGTGAAGTTAATACCATAAAAGTAATTCTGGAGGAATGCAAGTTTCCAAAAGATTATTTGAAATAATACATTTCCTCAGCTCTTACGACCCTTAGATGTATCACAGCACACCCCTAGTTGAACAGATTACAGTTTAAATAAATGTAGCTGCTACTCTGATTAAACATAATTGTCTCTGTCTAAAAATCCTGCTGAAGAATGACACTGAAAACAGTCATATAAAGTTGTAAAATCATGTGCAAGCTAATTTCAACCTTTAAACGTTCGGAATAATATAGGTGGTGATAGAATTTGACAGATCATGCTTTTCATATTACGGACTGCACTATTAAGAGAGAACTATTAAGAGAGAACTAGCTTCTGGGAGCAACAAGTGAAATTCCACTCTCAACTCAACAAAGAGCAATGATGACCCTCAACTCACCCAGGGAGGGAAGTATGCTTCTGGCTCGAAGTATTTTCCGAAGTGTTTGTTGCGTTTGAAGTTCCCCAGGTCTGCCTGCAGAGCGAAGGCTGCTAGCAGGAAGTAGGCTTCCTCGCGCTGCACACACTGAGACAGCAGGACCTGTTTCCTCAGGTGCCAGTAGTAATAGTACCGCGCAGTCCGGTCACTGCAATTGAGGATATGAGTAAGAGGCGAACAAACCTTAGTTTCTTTCTGCTTCAGGAAGTCACTCAGATACTGTGACAAATACTGAAATGGACTTTTAAAGCAAATGTGGAACATTTGATCACACTTTACCTTATTAACCTGCCATTCTCCACGTAATATTGAGCCCTGAAATGGACAATCATCGGAGGTCCAAACTGGTCAATACCCTGTCAATACAAAAGATACAGGTTAGCATTTGGAATAGTATGTTCCAAAGGAAAAACACCTTTGCCTTAAAGCAGCAAATTTCAGAAATCCCCACTGTTTAAATCACATGAATAACTACACTTATCCAGCACAGCTGAGAAAACGGCTACGTTGAAAAACACTTACTTTGCTGGCCTCTCTCTTCCACTCTTTAGGACAATACTTCGACAGCTTCTGGCCAAGTTCCATATAAATGTGCTCATTATCTGAGGAGAAAGGAATTGAAGGTTAACTGCATGGTGTGTGAGCTCATTGGGCTAAGTGTACCTTTATGATTTGTGAATCAAACTCAAAGATTAATCACATAAGAGCTTTTTTTTTTTTTTTTTAAAGTGCCCCAAAGGCAGTTTCGGATTATCTACATACAACTCTAATTTTATCAACCACACATTCCAGGTTTCTATAATTATGTAGCTGTACACATCAAATGCAAACAAAGTAGTCCTCTAGTGGAAAGATTTCTTACTGTATTTAATACAGCTGTGTGACTGTGAAACTGGCATTTTCAAAACAATAGGTGGTATGTGTTCATCTCTCAAACTGGCAAAACATTTAATAAACATCCACAGATGTCAATATCTAGAAGTTGTGCTATAGTGGAGATGGTTTACGTTCATTATTCATTATATAAATTTCAGATGGTGAATATTGGATGTAGGCTGTAAAGAAACTACAATTAATTAGTATGAAGACTCAATTATTTTTGCAGTGCAGACAACAGCTGGGAAAACATTTTAAAGCATTATTTCAGAGGAAATAAATGAAACATTTTATCAGCATGATATTGACAAGATCTCCACCCCTCACTGGGAGACTCCTGTGTGTTACAAGTTAATCTCCTTGGCAGAACTCTCATTTGTCTTAGGATTTCATGCTGTTCAGACCACTTGCCCTGGAATTTGGTTTCATTAGGAACAGCGACTCCTGGTGAACACATGCTTGTAGACTGCACAGCAGGCAGCTGTCCCAATTAATCACCCTGCTCCACACATCAGAAACCAGGGAATCCAAACCACTAACAACACAGCCACAGACACATTAACAGCACCCAGGTCACGGTCCGGAACCCTCTCTACAGAGCAATTCCACAGCAGCACAGGGGATGGGCAAAATCATTAAGCAAAGAAAGACAACTAGGCACAAATCACATCAACATCCATGCTGGCTGGAGAAAAATACAACTGGAATGAAGAAATAAAACTTGCTTTGCCCACACGACCCAGGGAAATCTTGCAATGCAGAAGTGATCACTAAGTGCATTAGAGAAAATGCATTCAAATCAAATTCCATTTAATAATTTTCGCAACGGTACTTTAATAAAACAGCAAAGTAGACTTTGAAAAGAAAGTGCGAAGGTTGCTGCTTTGTAAGCTGAGAAGACACAGATGGCCATATGGTCTCGCGGAAATGTGATGTGTGATTTTCAGCAGGTCCAACAAGGGGGTACTTTACTTTACCCCAATGTGGAGATCACGCAGAAAGTGTTGGCTTGATGTTAAGACTCTGAAGAATTATCTTAATAAATGGAGAAGCTCAGGCTCTTACTTTGAATGACGCTGAGCCCAAACAGGTGACAGTCCTTGAGACGGAGGAGGTCACAGACCTGGACAAGCAGCTCCTGACACAGCGTCTTCACCTGTGGAGAGGACACACAGACACACACGGTTCACGGCAGCTGAGAATGACAACTCTGGCAAGGCTGTTCCAAGTCCTAATAAACTCAAACATTTAAGATTTGCTGACATCTGTAGTCTGTCTGGCAAAACTGTAAGTTTCAAGGCACATTTCTTTACCTACCCTCAACATCAAATACAATTCCCCAAAAAACTTTTTTTTTTAACTTTTTGTATTGCATTTTTCAAGGGGAGTCACTCACACACACAATTTGAGAGGTGCTCTCCAGAATATTCTGTACCATCTACATAAATATTTCAAAACCACTGGAAAAAAAATGAATTCTAATGCATGCTTCAAACTGTGTCAAAGCAGGGAGTAACACGTAAATTATAATTCATTTCACAATCAGCTTCACCAGGTCAGCCAAAGGTAACATGGTAAATTGAAATTATATGTAACCTAGTGTAGTGCTACTACAATGATACACATCCTCAAAAAGTCAAGGATTCTAATCTTGGAAAGCAGGAGTACTTTGATTAAAGATTCTGAATGGCATGGAAAATGCACACACATTTACAGATTTCTGAAAATAGCAGTCATATCTGCTAGAGGGCATGCTTTATGGACACTCTTGTGGCATTGGTAGCAGAAAATGACAAGGCCCACTCACACTGACGATGATGTTCAGCGTATCGTCATTAGGAAGGAAGACACAAACACAGCGACGGTCCTGCATGGTTTTGTTATTATGAAAGTTCAGTTTGTTCATCTTCGTCCAAACGGGACGATCCCTTCGGCAGGCACGAAGCCCAGTGCCCACCCTCGCTCAGCTGTACCCCACTACAGCTCTGCCAGCCTCCGACGTCTCACACAAGAAGAGGCAGCACTTAGGCATGGGCATCTGCACAGCTGGAAGAGAGATGGAGAGCGTCAGTGATCCAAAACAACAATGAGGAAGAAGGGAAGCTCGTCACCACGGATGTTTTCTTTTTTACATCTCTGCAGACCCTAAATCGGAAACAGCTGTCTAAGAACACAAAGCTTTGAGGAGCTGCTAATTGAAACCACTTCATGGATAAGACATTCAATGGCCACAATTCTACTGAGGTTTTCCAAAGGGTGTGAAAGAGGAGGGCAAGATACTGTGACTGGGAAGATGCGAGAGTGAGGTCTCTTGGAAGCGCAAATGAACAGTAGCAAAAGGTGGTTGAAAAGAATGGAATGCTAAAAGAGATTACTTTGGGTTTCACACCCACTCCTAATGGTGCCTTGTAAAACAATTACGCTTACAAAGTTTTTATCAAAAGGCACCTCCATAGTACTCCAAAATGGTGACCAACAGCCGTGTGTGAAAAGGTTCCCTCAAATTACAGTTGTTTTGTTAATGGCCCATGAACAGAGAAATAATAACAGCACCAACAATGCACATCATACAAAATGCTTTTTTATTGTGTTAGATCAATAATGACAGAGCCATAGGAATCAATTCTGTACTTTCTATTTTGTGTAACCATAATTTTTTAAAACACATTCAGGCATTTGTCAATGCACTGCAAGCTACAGCAGCAAGTTAAATAATTCAAATCGATTTCCCTTTAGTGACCAGTACTGCCTTTAAAAATAAGAGACTGGCTAAGTAGTGTTACACTCGTCGTGAACAGGGACTGCAGCTGGTGTCGGGGTCCCAACCAACCAGAAGGTGAATTACAAAGATAAAAGCAAAAGGGACATGCAGAAAGACAAGGACCTCTCAGGTGTACTCTTAACACAATACATCATTTGTAACACACTATTTGCCACAGAAAGGAGGTTTGTACTCAAGTGATAAGTATGTATAAGGATTGATACTTAGGATCATACAGACTCAATGACAGGACTAATCTGAAAGACAGGACATATGATAATCACACTGATAACCAGATGAAATCATTTACAGAAGCAGATATATCTCATAAATATCATGAAAACAGGGGCATACACTGACAGGCGTAAGGTATTTCACTACTGTTTCTTAGCCATATACCCTTCATTAGCTTGTAAATCTACTGGAAGGGTTAATTAGGGGTGAAACTAATTGAAGCCTTCCCTTCCACTCTGAAGATTCAGTACAGATTTTTTATTGTTTAATTAAATGCAGTACTGCAATACCCTTTCATATTGCAGTAAAGGTGAATTATCCATTATATTTTACTTCACCTTATTCACCTTATTAATTTTAATTTTAATATGACAGGGAGAGCATTAATATCACTAACTGTCACAAAAACAAGCTTTAAAAGCAGTGAAACACCCATGGCAGGAATGCAACTGTAATATGCAGTCAATGCCACAGAAGCTCAGCTAATAAAGGAAGTCTTATTTTTTGCATTTCTATGTAATTTTTACCTTTTAGAGCATGACATTCAGTGTTGTCCTTTAATGATTTTAAAAGCAGACTGTCATATCTAGTCGTGACGCAAGACACCGTTCAAGTACCCACTCAACAATAAGTGTAATGTATTTCATTTTTGTCAAAAATGGCAAAAGCAGTTTTATAAATCAAAGATTTTCTATTACAGTAAGTTACAACATAGGAAGCAGCCTGAATTCTCTTTTCTGTACACACAACTAACTTTCCCTAGACCTCTAATGAGAAAGATGTAATTCATGTTCTCCCTACCGAAATTAAAAAGAGAACAGTTTCTTGCAAACTGAAACTAACACCATTGCTGCTTGTTATAGTAATTTTGTAAAGAAACATAGTTAGAGTTATACATTTAACTCAAGTGATCTGATTTGCAAACAGTACAGACTTGGCCTCTAAAGATCAGCTCTCCACACACACTCTTCTCTAACAGTTTTGGGTTTGTTGGTCTAAAGACAGAAGATAAAGGGGTATTCATAACTGAAATCAGCAATGACCAGTAACAAAGCCATTCTCTTTAAAATACTATTTTTTTTAGATACTGGTGCCCAAAGAGGAGAACTTGGATATCATGTAATAAAACAAGAAAGAAGTAATTCCTACAGTGTCACACTCAATCTTTCTGGAAAAATACTGCAGCTTCCCAGGTATATTATCAGGAAGAGTGCAGAGGAGTTAAATTACAGTTGCTTCCCCCTTCTCGGGAAGCATGTCTGGTGTAACACCTACATACTTCCTCATATCTCTTCCTCATAAGAAGGAACTTAAGCCAGGAAGTTTTATCAACGTGCCAAAATCTTCAGCAGAAACAACCGAAATTCTCTCAAAACCTGCACAACTCATAACAAAGGAATGCAAACTGAAATTGCTAGTTACAATAGTTTTTTTTAAAACAAAAACTTTGGGGGAAAGATGGGAAGAGGCCCAGGCAAGCCCCCCCCCCCCCCTCCCCCCTTCTCCTCCTCATCAGATTGCTTTCCCAGCCCATAGCCAGCTTCAGTGTACCACAACCATGTCAGAGCCCAGAGCCAGCAGTGGGAGACCAGCCAGTCAGAATTCCTTCAGATCTAAGCAAGCTGTAGGGCGGAGAAACTGGGAGAGAGAAAATGGCTGAGACTGAGAGAGAGTGCAAAGCACAGCCAGGAAAAAAAAAAAGTGCTGCAGTCAGGAGAATTCCACACCAGCATCTGCTTCTCATTCCAACAATGCAGCCTTTTGATTTGTGCAAGGGCGCAGACCCACTGTGCCCATGCGCGCCCCCTCCCCAGAATTCCCTGCGGCCGAGCTATCCCAGCTTGTGCTGGAGAACATTCCCACACCGCTCCACGGTTTCCGATCCCTGAATACGCACCTGGGAAGTTAACAATAAGAAGCGGTGATGGCCTTTTCTCTTTTGAAAGTGCAGCTAAAATAACATACACGCTCAGAAGACCAGAATTTGTTTCCAACCAGGCTGAAATGCTCCTGGCAACTCCAGAACGGCGCAAGATAACAGGATTTAGAAAACTACAAGCCAAAAACCAGGGGCGACAAGGGATACTTGTTGCTCTGTGTTTACAATGGCGGCACACAAGCCTAAATAAACATGGTCATGAACAGAACCCAGGACTCAAGATATTAAAAATGAATACTGAACAGAATCAGTGCTGTAACACATTATAGCTGACTCTGGGAATTTAACAGAATGTGTATTCTTTAACTGCTAACTTATGTGGCTGAGTGTACAGCCAACACAGCAAGTCAACACAGTTCTTGCTGCATAATAGACTTTTTACAATACTTTACAATGAGAAGAGAGCTGCGATGCTTAAACAAGTCCAAGTGCATGCTGAAGACACTGATTACACAGCGCAAAAGTACAATATATACATACACTCCTTGAAACAATTAATGCTGATTTATGGTTTCTTCAGTTTATTCTTCTAAAATACATGTGGAAAGCTATAACTCACTGCTATAAGAAAACATTTACTGTACATGTGGTCCACGTGGATAGAAAGAGAAGTAGTCCTCATAATCATCCACAGAAATGAAATACTCCCATTTGTAATAATGTAAAAAATCCCATTAAATTGTTCATTTTCACATTGTTCATTTGCAGTTTAATTTTCTTTAAGATGAATAATGTTATATATTATAAAGCAATATGGTGTAAAATTACTATTTACTAAAATTACTATTTACTTGGCTTATTAAATACCATTTGCCTTAAATACATGGTAACTAAAATATAACTGCAGAGTTAAGAAACTTTATTTTGTACGTATGTACTTTAATTGTATAAAATATATGAATAACTACTTGTTGCCAATTTCCACATGAAAGTAATAAGCAAGCCTTTGAGACTGAAACAACAATTATTTTCTGGTTGTTATTTTGCTATTTGAAATGCCAGTTACTTTCATTGCAGAAATGGGCTCAACTGATTGAACTGCCTTTGATTTCAATCCTCGGGACCTTAAGTACAGGTTTATTTCCTTGGCCCATTAGACCAAAAAGCTGCCAATTAACCACTACAGGCAGCTGACTTTATTCCAGACTCACAAGAACTCAAACTGAGAGGAACAGACTATCCATTTAAATTGACCCAGGAGGTTCCATTTTGCTGTGCCCTTCCCTGCTCTGTTCTGCCCTTCACAGGAAAAAAAAAGGATCGGAAATGGACAATGAAATATTTAAGGGATTTCCAGGGCACAGTGCTAGTTGGCAGTGGGGACTGCCAGTTTTATAAATAGCCCAGTCTGCCTGGGTCTGCTGTCACTGCAACAGGAACCTAGAAAAAAGCATTACACTATAGAGAAGAGCTGAAGAGGTAAGCACCAGGTTTGTACAATTTCTGCTGGTGCCCAGCAGGAGTTAGAGTGGTGCCACTCTCATTTGATTGTCAGAAACCTAAATTTCAGTTCCAGGAATTCCAGTTATCGTTTTGAAGAATTGAGTGAATTATTAAATGTTATAATTACCATGACACTGTTGCCAGAACAGGTTACAGTATTAAAACATTTTATACATACAGTACTGTGTACAAATTTGAAATATACAGCAAATAATTACACAAAATAAGGTTTTAGATTGCATTTTGCTAGCAGGCTTGGAGAAACAAACATCATCACAATTTGTTTACTTGCCTTATTTCTGTAACAAAATAGAACAATAATTTCAGATCTTGCACATTATGTAGAGTATGCTGTTTCAATTATACCTGAATTACTTTACAACAAAATCTCATGAAGCTCGTTAGGAAGTGAACAGTATGTGGGAAAAGGTTTTGCTACTGTATGAGGTGTTTGAAAATCACAAAAGAATTTATAAAATATAAAAAGCATTAGCACTGATATCTAACTTGCTTTAACAAGCACACAGTGTATTATCAATACAGTAAATATGCTCAAAAAAGGCTCATAGAGGTTAACATTCAGACTATTCAACATCATTCAAAGAATTTTAGCTTTTGCTTACAGCTTTGTAGAATAACAATTAATTTCCAAAATGTAGAGTATTACAATTTAAATAACAGGTCTTGAGGGAAATTCATCCCTCCTAAAGCAATAAAAAATTAAACTGTGACAGATCATTGATTTTCTTTACCAAGTTTACATTGCCTTTGGAAAACAATGCTTAGATTAAAGATATGTGAAAAGTTATTTTATGCGACAGGACACTCCAACAGAGTGCATTGTCATGTATAAAGATAAAAGGCAAATAAGCTCTGTTGAACACAGTTTAGTGCTGATAGATCACAATTCTATAATCTACCAAAACAAGCAATCATTAAACTAGCATTCAATTACTAAGGATAAACATGATTCATAACAGCTATTGACTGCTGTTGTCTAGTGTATACAAAATACTATCAAATTAATTGAAAGCAACAGCACTGAATGAATCTTAATAAAGTTATTTAGAATACAAATGAATATCTCAATTACGAGGGTGACTGCAAGACTCAGTCTTTTTACCGAGCCACTCCTTAAAGAGCATGGACTAGCAGTCCGTTTAAACTTCCTCTTCTCCCGTGTGCGCTCACAGGGTTCGTAGGTGAGCTGAGAATAAACATTATTGGCTATTTCAAATTGGGAGGGCAAAACAAAAAAAACAACTACTGAGCTTTTTTTAAAATGCAAAACTTCACGTTGATACCTTACAAAGTGTTAATCAATCTCAGGTGGGGATTTTTTTAAACTCTCATGTTCACAAGGGCGTCTTTAAAACAAAGCCATCAACACCCGCGGGCTGCAGGGCCAGAAAGTGAGGCATTTCCTGTACCTATGCCTGTACCTATTCCAATACCTACCCTTTTCACTTTTAAAAAGTCGATGGAGAAATAAGATTAGATATGCGTCTTCCATATGCATCATCACTATAATTTAAACCATGTACAGATATATTCAGATTCAAAGATATATAAAGTATAAGCTCAAATGCAGGTAGAGTTGGGCATAGGTTCTTGAATATCAATTTGACACTCATAACTCACTGCCTGTTGAAAGACTAAATGTTAATTCAACATCCTCCTCTGACAGATAAATCAAGGAAGTGATTGCTGTATTTATACTGCTCTTCTGTGTTCAGAAGATTGTTTCTGATCCCCCCAAAACCAATATATCTCTTACATATATTCTCTACTACATATTCTACATTTGGACTGAAATATTACCAAACACTGCTTTTTCTTATGCATTGAAAAATGTTTTTTGTCTCATTTACTGTTATTTTAGGTGTCACAGAAGATTTCATTATAAAACATTTGCTTTCAACCTATACAAATACTGTATTTCATGACACTGCTACATCTTTTTAGATGTAAATATGTAGATTTATATGTAAATCAATTTTAACAATATACAGCTTTTTAAACAAATTTTATCCAAAACATTTCTCCAGTATAGCCCTATGCCAATACCTTGTACCTTCTAATACCTTCTGATGTAAAGCACATTCAGAAAAGTCGTTGTACTGAGCTGTTTAATCAATTTGATTCTATGGGCGCCGGAGGAGCACTTCAAAGATAACAAGCACCTTTCAGAGTGTTAGAGGCTCTTAATCACACACTTGATTTCAATGAGCAACCGGCACAAAGCAGCCTTTTACTTGTTCAGCCTAGAGTTGTGGGTTTTTGGAACCTGATTGGTTGAACAACTCTTTCACCATAGTGAAAAAATAGCAACAGGCTAGCAAAAGGAAACCACACCAAAAAATGTTTATCTGCCTTATTTTTGTAACGGAACCAAACAACAATTTCAGATTTTGCTCAACCTGCAGAACACAGTTTTTGAATGACACTTGAATGTCTCAAATGTAACAGAAGTGCTTGGGTAAAGGATTTGCAACTGTATCCACAGTTTGATACTAGAGAAATCTTTTTTAAAAAAGCACATTAGATATTAGGGCTCACAAGCACATGGTGTGTTGCTTGTACACATTATACATACTTACACATACGAAAGGCTCATGGAGGTTAACATTTAACTATTTAACATCATTCAAAGCCATTTATTATTCGCTGAATAACCTCATATCCAACATTTAAACAACTTAAAAAACAGGCCTTGAAGGGAATTTGTCCTCCCTTCTAAATCTTTAAAACATTAAACTGTGATGGGTCATTGCATTTTATAAAGATTATTTTGCACTTAGAAAGCAACAACTAAATTCAACCATTTTAAAAAAGAGCAAGAAACTGCAACAATCAAAAGAAAAAAAATGCCGTACAACACCCATTTCAGGTGTTTGCTTTGCATGCCACTTATCCATATCCTCCATCCTCAATTTCATGATTTCATAATTATAGAAATAAAAAAAAAACAGTTCAATACTTGTGTCTGAGACATTTGTGCTCCAGGTGAGTATCTAATAACAGGTCAGTGATGGGCAACTCTTGTAGACCTTGACCCTAAAATTGCCATAATGACAATGACACAACCAATGTCCCCCCCCCTTCGCCAAAAAAGTATTTCACTGGAACCTGCTAAAACAATGAACATTCACATTCTATTCACTCCTTAATACAGTATTACAGTATGAGTGAACCTTTTTAAAAGCATCTCCAGAATTATTTGAAGTGCATATTTTGTTCTTATTTTATAATCCTTTATAAGAGGCCCTACAGGGGCCTGATATGGCCAGTGAGATACAGGCTGCTTATCATTGACCAAAATCAGACAGCAGGGTCATTGGAAGGGATAACTGAAGCTCAAGTCCCTCTAAAGAGTGTGACAGATTGGTCCAGTCCCATTAGTCCCACCTGAAGTGCAAATGTGGCACGATACATTTATCTTGCAACTTCTGATGTTGGCTCCAGAGACACTGGCACCAAATCAAAAATCACAGGAGTGAGAAAGCCAATAATCTGGAATTTCTTAGTGAATGGGAAAGACCGCGTTTTGCTCCGTCATTTCATTTTCCAAATTTCATTAATGTGCTAGACAGTATGTATCAGCAAATAATTAAAAGGGCTTCCTGACAAGTAAACCAACCATCAACCAAGAATTAATACTGCACATTTCACAGTCTCAAGATTAGGACAATTTAATCTTAAAATCGGAAAATGGGTTTTCATCTCATTTCAATCATTTCATCGTTGCAAATGGCTGATCAATGCACACCATATGGCAAAAGGGAGTTATTTCATTGTTGTAGGGCCATGCGCTAGAAGCCTCGGCTACTTTGGAAACACAGCAAAAGCACCATCTTGGCAATAAGTGGCGTTCTCATATTTGAGGGTCATATTTTACACAATAAAATGTCACTTGTTGATGAGCAAGTAAGTGTTCATACACAAGTGACATACTGTCTGCAGGTAATGGTAACACAGCCACAATATGTGGTCAAGTAATTCAACAACAGACTCCTCTATAAATTTCTTCATTTAAGATCCACTGTTTGTTCTGCTAACATCAATGATTAAGGTTTAAAAAAACTTCTAAAAAAATCACAGGATACAAAAATCAATAATACACTCTTAAGACAGGTCCCTCTGAGAGGACTGGACTAGGGACCTAGGGGAAAGAATCTAAATTTTGAAATCTGAGACATCTGACATCTGAGAAATCCATAATTTAGGCTAATGAACACTTGGCATCTGGCTTTGTGTTGGATGTTTCTGAACATTTAAAATACTAACATCTTCTCATATATACAGTATATGGTATATCAATAATAACATACTACTATGTTCTTATTATCAGAATGTCTAAAACGTGAAACATGAAAGACTAGAATTAAACTTTGACTCCATTCAGGCTTTGGAGAAATTTTTATAATTCACACTTTTTTGTGAACCTGAGATTTCTATTTTTGGAACATACTGAAATTCTACAAGCTTTTCATTGATTAGCACTTCACATGAAAACTATTCAAATTGAGCAGATATGATCATCATAAACCTTGCACTCAATAGTACAGAAGTAAGGTACAGTGGAAATCCTGTTGTACTCCTCTCACTAAGTCGAGTAAAACAATTAGAAAACTCAACTTGTTGGGATGAATTTTACAAGAGAGGGATTTTAAAGTGGTTTAAATTTAACAGTTTGCATGGTCTAATATTTGAATAACCCTGGATATTTTACAGGTGTTAGATATTAACAGTATTCAGCACCAAGGCAATACCCTAGGCAGAAAGTACAGTGACTGTTTAACAACATGCAAATTAGACCTTTATTCAAAGTATAAGAAGAAAATAGGCTTCACCAACATGGACAGGAAAGGGGCAGGGAGTTACATTTATTTATTTAAAAATGCTTACAATTTATTACAGACTTAATGAGTGTGCAAATGCTTAAGATTCTGGCTTCCTGTAAGCCTCAAAACCTTCATGAAAAAAATAAATTCCTGCCAGGCTTGCACAATTTGAGATAAGAAGGCTGAAGTGATCAATATTCAAATACACACCCAGCACAAAAGAAAGATTCTCATGGCACAGTGAAGTCCCTATTACCCTGTCCAGCCTGTGCAAAGTTTGTTAGATTCCAACAGTGACAAACAGTCACAGGTCACAGCGCTGTACAAGGAGAAGAGATTAAATGTGACAGAGGCCTGTTTTAGGCTCAGGTTCCAGGTGCATTCCTTTAAGGTTGTTGTCCTATGCCAAATTCCCCAGGGGGCTGAGAGACAAACTGACTGCCTGTTTCACAATGACTGTTCCTGCTTGATTTAAGTGCTCTTGCTCATCCTGGTTAATGGCAGGTGGGTAACATTGCAGGGAGGATAAAACCATTGCAACCATTTAGCTGGGGACTCCCAACTCCATCGTCCATCTCATGGCCAAAAGCTAGAATCAGGAAAGCAGTTCCTATCAGAGCTTTACAAACACATAGATTACCAACATGGCCGTAAAAAGCCTTCAGGAAATCGGTGCCTTTACTAGGAATGCCTTGGATGGGAATTTAATAGTATTTCTCAGAGTTGGACTGACAAGAATATTCAGAGCTTCAGTCCCTTTATTGAGAGGTGTGAAATTAAATTGAGATACTGTATGCATTATGCCATGTCATTTTCTCTAGGTTTTTAGAAAAGACAACAACATTGCATTCAGCAGACCATGAAAACAAAAGGAAACAAATGTTATGAGAATTCCATTGCCCTAGAAGTTCAAATTAAATGAACAAATTGCAGTGTGAACTATCTTTAAAACCCAATATAAAACTTCTGCAAAGAATACCAACCCAATGAAAACATAATCATTCCACTGAAAGAGGAAGACAAAAATGTTTAAATGACACTTTAGATTAAACAAGTCCCAGTGAAAATGAGCTTTTTGTCAGTAACGCAGGAAGTGAAACACTTCACCAGCTGAAAATGCAATACTTAAATGAACTCCTGTTAAAAATATTTAGCTGAGCTTTATACTGCAAGATTGATGTAGAACACCATACAGCTGTTGTGGCACAGCATATTGTTAAAACATTAGCATAAGATGAATCATAAAAAGGGCACCCTAGTGAATTGCCCATATCTTTGGCAGTGCTAGCTTTGCATTTCTTGTTTTTTATTCAGCTGCTTAAAGGGACCTGCTAAATGCACTGTTCTGCTTGTAGGCAAAAGATGGTCAAGCTGTTAGCCGTAGTTTAGAGGTGATGATGTGATTCCTACTACCTCTCATGACACGGTGGCTTAAAAAGATTCTTCTCTAACCCTGACAGTGTTGCCAGAGACCTCCAGCCAAACAGCCAGTTCAGGCCTGTTGTCGAAGCCTTACCCTGTCATGGCCATCTGGAACCCAGGCCTGGGCTGTGCTCCAGTAGGGCCCCTCTGAGACAGTCCAGACTCACGCCTCACATTCTGCCCTTCACAACAAAGCTAACCAGCAGAGCAAAAACAGGTATTCTTCATCTGCATGCTACTGACACAGCTACAAACATACTGTACATCTTCTATGATGGGCTGCCATCTTTCATGGTGCCACAGACCAGACCATAAAGGGCAGGATTTGTTCTCTTGCAACTCTTTGTTTTCATGGAAGCCAAACGAGAAGATAACTTCACTTGACAATAACACTCGTCACCAGTTTTTGGTGAGGGAATAAACAGTACAGCTGTTAATTCAGATCGTAGACGAAAATAAATATTTCTCCCGTAATTTCCTGAAAAGTATTTTCACTAGCAATCAGGGGCTGAACACTTTTCCTCTGTCAGAGCAACATGGATACGTCAATGTTTTAAGCATATATCAAGTACTGTCCAGAACTCAATGACAGAGAAGATTTTCTTTCAATTTAAGAAATCAATATTAGCATTTAGGAAGTAAACAGTAACATGTCATGTACAGGTAGGTACAGGACACTAGAAAACTTTAAGAAGGATAAATGTGCTGTACACACATTTTCAAAGGATGATATAATAATAAGGGAAATATCAAAGGGGAAAATTTTCATCAAAAAGAGCATGTAGTACAACTTCAACAGCATGAAGTTCTGTACATGTCATACAGGTATAACAGCTAATTTAAAAGATTTTAGATGATCAAATACTGTAATAGGTGCTTATCTTAAAATTGGTGATGGAAAGGCTGTTGTAAAATTGGGTTTAATCACAAAAAATGGAACCTTGATTATGCTGGTTAACACATTGAACTCTCTTAATGCTAAGTGCTCCTCCTTGATCCTAAAATCCCATGCTAAAGTATTTTATCAAATGTGTAAAGAAATAGAAATAATCAGAAATACAGGTTTATCTTGCCTTCTGAAACCAAAAACATACAAAGTTTAAACAAAGTTTAGAATTCTAGAACAAGAATTAATGTAGCAGCACCAAACCTAGACATAACAAATATAGATCTTAACACAAAAACTGTAATAAAATACATTATATTAAACCAGTGTGAACTGCATGTACTGTATTACCCAGTATCATATGACATAGGAACAGCCAGGCTAATAAAAGCAGAAGACCTGTATCTACATCTAATTGTGTGCTTTATAACAGCTGTGGAATATGTGTACTAAATGGTGTATAAATGAGTATAAATGATTCTACAAATCTCAGCTTCTCCAAAACAGCATAGCAGGATCCATTCTATGTAGCAGTAGTGGAAAATAATACATGTATACAAACAGATTGTATGCTCCTGGAAGACAGCTTATGGATTAGAAAACATTCTTACTACCATTTTCTAAATTCTTAGCTGCTTAACATTGATATACACTCTTACCTTCTGACTAATACTTTTGAATACACTCTTAGAAAGAAAATACACATTCTTCAATGGTGACTTCTACAGCTAGACAATGGCAGGCTAGATTCCTAGCCAAATCAATGACTAGGAAGACTACAGTAACTGTGCTGCTGAACTAAGTTCTACAAATCCTGTGTTTAGTAAAGAAAACTTGGTAAATTCATATTTTACTTTATTTCATACAATAAACTAGTAATCTAATGTAAGCACAGTAATGTAAGGACAAATGTGACTATCACTTTAATCTAAAGGGACATACTAATGTGTTCAATAAAGCTGAAATTAAATTATAGGCAGAGAAATGATACACTACTTGAATTACAAATGTAACCAGAAATCAGTCTGTTTCCTAAATGTGAAGCACCTAAATTTCAACACAACTTTACAAAATTCATTCAAATTACTAGTAGGAGATGTAAGTTGAAAACAATAGCAGGTATTAAATTAAGTTTACCAATTAAGCTTGTCTTTTTGTTTAGCAAGCGTTTTGTAAGAGATCTGCAGTAGTTTCATTTTAACAGTTTTTTTAATAGCATTTGTAACAGTTCTTTATTTTTAATTTTCTGTAAAGCATGGCATAAATCTTCACTATACTTAGCATCATTAAATACAATACTCATTGTGAAATTGTATAATCTTGGCTAGACTATCCTGTGAATCTGTCAGAGCCTTTTGATTCCCTCATTTACATACACTCAAAGTAATTCCCCCCA
Source organism: Lepisosteus platostomus (assembly GCF_059453375.1). NCBI lineage: Eukaryota > Metazoa > Chordata > Actinopteri > Semionotiformes > Lepisosteidae > Lepisosteus > Lepisosteus platostomus. The sequence continues at coordinate 13,050,013 of NC_142620.1, read as the reverse complement.
AAATATACAGTATATGGGATTTAGTAGCATGGAAAATACAACATACTTTAACTGCTAGTGGTGGTAACTGTAGAGGCTTGAGAATGGGAAAAATTGATTGGTGTTTTATTCCACTAAAATTAAAAGTAGTCAATGTATATGTGTGTGGTTGTGTCAGCAAAGTATTGTAGTGAAATCTGGGAGCAATTTTCATTTCTGATGGAGGTACAAATCAACTCGAGTGAGACGGTTAACGTTGTCGGTTAGAGAAAGGGAATATTTCAAAACTTTCAATTATCTTAGTCTGTATTTTTAAACTATGAAATGGTCTTTGCAGCAGCTCTTTTTGTAAACACAAAAAAGCAATTATAGTTTTTAATGGTTTGACATCGAAATATCATCCAATTTCAAAAGTATTCAAGTACGTCTGACAAGCATTCAAAGCCACGAAAAAGCACTGACAGGTCAAACCTGTGGACTTCTTTGGAATAAACAGTGAAACAAGATCCAGAGATCCCATGTGGAAACTACGGAGACTACAGGGAAGTGCATTTAAAACTCAGACCAGCAGGCATTTCGGTAAAAGGTGGGAGTATGGAACAAGCTTCCAAGCCATGGCGCTGAAGCAGATATCCTGGTTTCTTTAGAGAATTGGCAGGATGAAACCCTTGGATCAATTAGCACTTTGAGCTAAAAACTGAAAGAGTAAGATGGGTTGAGTGGCATCCTTTCATTTATACGTTCTTGTATTTTTAAGCAATAAAGTACATGGCATTTAATTACAACACTGTAACACAAACATGAAATAAACTGAAACCAAGAAAAAATAAACTGTGATATTTAAATGTTTGATTAGTGACAGGTTCCTTTTGTGAAAACAAAAACCATTCTCCTCACAAACCAATTGCAGACATCTGTGATGGCAAAACTGAACATTTTATTGTAAAACGTTTCCCAATTCAAAATATTTCTTGAAAGACGATCAAACATTGATTTCTGTCTAAGACAAATTTGAGTCTATTTGTATGATCTGAGCTTCCCTGGAAAGGTCAAATATAATATTACTAACATTAGCAATTGAAGTAAGATTCTGAAGGAAAACAAGTAATACTACACACCTAAACTGACAAATCTTCCAGACATGTCTCAGCATAACACGCACCAGTTAGTCACATAGTTTCACCCTTGTGCAATGCAAACTTCAGCGTTGCATTCCTGTCTCTCAATGCATGAGTAAGTTAGCACACTTTCCAAACTCTGCCGTTTTAGAACCAAACCAGTTCAACAGGAGTGGACATTAATAGTAATTCTCCATTTCTACTTTCCTTTCTCCACAGTTCCAGCATCAGTCAAAAGCAGAGCTTGTTTTACTTATCCACTGAACTGTTTTAGGGTGCATAAGTTAGACATACCTGAATCAGTACTGAAAAGCAAACAACAAGGACTGGCATTGGCTGAAACCGGAGGGTGTTCCTACCTCTGTGTCAGGCTGGAAAAAATAGGTCTGGTAACATGGTAAGATTATATCACAGACAGTTACTCATGTTTGTAAAATTACAAAATAATTTTAGAGACTGGGCTCCTATCCTAGTGCATTAGAAGGTAGAGTGTTTATTGTCACTGCTCACCTTTTTCTGACAGAAAGAAGAAAAAGGAAATTTGATGTGTTCCAAGCACAACTCCGTATACAGAGGATAAACAGCTGGGACTCTTTGTTGATCTGCATTAGTGAAGCAAAGATTCTGAAGCATTCTGAAATCTGAAATATAACAGTTTCAGATTGCGCTGCCACAGCTCTGCAAATGATTTAATTACTAATCCCAGCACCAGCCTGTGTGAACTGTAAAATCAGAGAACGCGACAGTACTTTCTAACTTTTTATCCTTGACTGTGTATTTCACAAATAGTTACTAAGAATTTAACTACAATGTAAACTAAGAATACAATTTAACAACTACGGTATATGGCTGGCAGCTGTCATTCCTTCTTCCGACATAGGACCAGGAGATCTGTAGTCACTGATATAGATGACAAAGTGGCATAAGAGATAAGATATTTTTCACTACAGGTATGCTAAAAACAACTGTAATAACATATCTGCTATTTAAGAGCAGTGTTTTAATTGTTTGAAAATGTTTCAAGGGCAGTGTTTCAGATATATCAGTATTTATAGTGGTCTTCATTTGAGTAGCTACAGTACTATACAGTACAAGCTGAAGGTACTATAACATGGAACAGAAGAAATTTACTACTGTACATACTGTAACTTCAGGTGTGAACAAAACACAAGAGGCACAAATACCTCCCCATTAAGAGACGGGATTAGCACACTTGCTTATGTATGATGTCGCAAGTTACTTTTTGCCATTTTACAGGTCAAGAGTCCTACAGAATAGCTAGTTTCATCTTAAATGTGCACTTCGGAGGTGCAAGTCACCACTTATGTAGTAAACTCCTCATCTCACTCTAACTCACACAAAAGGAAATGTTAAAGAAACCCTTCAATGAAAGGTTTTTCATTTTTGGTTTTTAATTGATGAACTTGCCATCTACTTGAAGAACAGTTAACGCCATAAACATGAACTACTGACAAGCTCATCCTGTGAAGCCAGGTGGTGGGACACTACTCTTGATCAGAAAATGTCAATTGTCCCAGATTGATATGCAAATCTGTGAAGCACGGACAAATGCTGTAATTTTGCCATGAAAGGTCAGCCCGAGGCCAACAATGATCCCTATCAGTAAAGGTGCACACTGGCCAGTTCCAGAAAATGGGAGACTGTGTTGATGGAATGCTTTAAAAAAGGCACACAAAAAAAGAACAGGCAGAACTGAAACGACCCTAGGTCAGAAGAGTCTGGAAAAGAGGGCTGGAATTTACTCTCAGCCAGAGAAGAATTTCTTATAATCTGGTCCTGAGGGCACGTTTCGGAGGTGGCACAGGATAGCGTGGCTCACTTGATCACAGAACACACCTCCACAGATAGTTAGGGGGACTTGTAAAAAAAGGTCAAATAAAAGAGCACTTGCTTCTTTTAAATGACTCCAAGGATACCTGAAGTAAGAATCCCAGAGGGACTTCAGGGAATACACCTTCACAGAGTAGGGATAAGAAAGCACAATGCCGTTCTGCTTTTACGACTTATTAATTGTTCTGACAAGTGACCCAAGAAAAAAAACTCAGTGTGAAAAATGTGTATGCTTTACAAATCATACGATTCACACCTCCAGTGTCCAACAGATCATGTTTTATGCCTGTACTGCAGCAAAACCTAATCCCATACTGCACAGAGAAATGGCTGGAGTCATTTTTTTACAACTGAAGCTGAACAAGAGACCTGCACTAAATTTGCTGTCAACTGCCACGTGCATCTATTTCCTGAAGTCTGAAAGTAATTTCTCCTCAAATCACTTCTTCCAATAAATTCCACAAATGCGAAACACCAAAAAAAGACGGCAAGGTTTTTACAGTACAATGCATTTGTGTATCCTGCTCCTAAGGAAAATATCTCAGCTCAGCAATTTTTAAGAAAAAAATCAGTGTGTGAATGGAAGCAGGTTTATTTGATCAAACTCTTAAAAGGAAATATTTCCCCAAAAAATGAGAGGGTTGATTTAAATTACACAACACAATCATCTAACCTCAAAACCTTACGGAAACAGATGACTACCTGACAAGGTGAGACAACATCCACTAGCAGATTATTAATATTGAAAACTGAAACGCAAAGTTTTCATATATACAGTATTAACATTGGTATGCATTAGTCACAGTGAAGAGACTGCAGTGTAAAACAGGAAACAGGCAATTCCTGATTTAGAAGAACACACTGGAGATGTCATAATGAGATAGGAGAAATTTGGAAAAGCAAATGCAGATACAGGTTATCTACAATATAACTCATGTTAGACTATGCAAACTGGAGAGTTGTCGAAGGACAGAAAGAAGGAAACCTTGTTTTAAGAGTGGTAATAGATTTTAATGAGATAACAGGCACTTGAATAAGCAATCAAATTGGATGGACAGGAATTAACAGGCGGAAGGGTAAGATGTTAATATTTCCAGAAAATGGTGCAAATCTAAATTAAAATATTTAAAAACCCCGGAGCAGATTAATAAACATTTCTACCTCCAACATTTATGAGCCAAACTCAGAAAAGAATGTTCCCTTCCTCCAGACAAACATTTAATGTAGAAGACGACATAACTACTGGAAAACGAAAACATCATCCCCTCTCCCAGATGGAACCTGCCCCCCCTTCGCAAAACATAAGATCATGATGTTGGTAAAATATTCGAAGAACAAGAAACCACAGAGAGGAAATGTCTAGCATTCCTGAATACTGAAGCCACTTGCAGTTTCACCAACACCAGTGACTAATCCCCTAAACTGTACTCCGTGGTAGAAAGGAAGAAGAGAAGCCATGGACTATATAACTAAATTTTTACCTTTCAACAGCAACAAGAATGATAGATTAAAAAACAAATTTACCACATCATAAACATCAATACAGTTTCTTTAATAATTATGTTTTTATGTCATCTTCCTTTTTTGCTTCTGACAGAAGTACCACCAAGCAGCAGGCCAAAAGTTTGAGTCTATGATGGACAGTTGTGAAAAATACTTTGACTACAGCAAGTACAAAACAAAGGACAGCACATAAGGCTAACTGGACTGGAGCTATCCCAAACTCACTAGTCTGCAGGCCTGATTTTGCACGTGGAAACAAGTTCAGTTTCAATAACAGCATATGAACAGCATATGAAATGACAATATTTAACCAGTTTACACAGATCAATGCTGTACTGTTACTCTTAATTCACAGTAACAAACCCTGTCCTTCCTTTAATTCGTCCATAACGTGCATTTCTCTTTAACCGCATAAGGCTTTGATCATTCTAAACTCTGGATTACTACATTGAGTATGGAAACTATTTAGATACATTAACTAAATACACCTGAAATGAACTCACCACTTAAAATAACAAGGAGTTATCATCAAGTGGACTAAAAAAAATATTGTTTTAGACATTTATAAAACTTTCTAGATGATGGCACACAAAAACTCTCACTGAGATCGTAGACAGAACAAACAAGATTTCTGTTGAACCACAAATTGTGGTTGCACAATGGTATACTGTAGATGTACAATACGTTCATTCTGATAATAAGCACAGTCTACCAGATTAAAGACGACTATAAGATCCACCGAGTTACTCTGAAATTGTAACTTCCACCTCTGTATCCAGGCCTGATGACCCATTCACATTCTTCTATGGAAAACTCAGCAACACAGCGGAGTAAACTAACAGAGTAGTACACTCCCTGCATCTATTTTTTTTTTAATCAGTGACATCAGTCATAAAGTGTAGAGATTTTTCAACAATTTAAATGTTGTTTCAAAAAACCTTTGCATTTGAGCAGCTAATCAAAACCTTCACGTGACTTATACCCCACTTATATCAAGACAATTTTAGATTCTAACTAATTAACAGGGCATGACGGTACCAATGTGTGACCTATTCAATACCTTACTTGAACAGGTGACAAAAAAGACAAAGAACACACCCCATGCTGATTCATATTACAGTTAGAACATAAAACGATTTCAGCTTCCAATTAAGGACTCTTATCGTAGTTTGCAGCCACACTGTCCTTTAATTACATCGTCGTTATCGAAAAATAACTCACCTTCATTCAAAACCTTCCTAACATTTGAAAACATTTCCCTTTTCCAAATCTTTCCAGTAAACAACCTCAGAGTGAGATTTTAGCGTATTTGCCTGTGAATTTAATTGAGATATTGGTAATTTAAACTTTTCCATTGCAAGAAAAAAATCTATAACAACAATCTGAAAAGAAACAAGAATTCCAGCAAATACGTCTCTTGGCCACCTAAAAATGACAGAAATAATAAACTGTGCCGAAGCACCAGTAATTGAAGTGACACCTGCAATAACTTGAAAGCTATGCGAGATCACGAATACTGCCTTATGATTTCAACGATGTAAAAATGGGTAATACTGTGTCAATACATAGCCACGGTCTCACTACAGTGATTACGTACATTTAATTAGAACAAAAACCAATCGCTGACTATATCCTAAAAAAACTACTATCTGTTAGGTCTGTTCTTAACTAAAAACCCGTTTCCAGAAAGCGGCCACAAATTTCCTGATGGTGTGCTTAGACTGCTGTCATTACTGAAATAATTAGATGGGGGCGGCTACTGTATATGATCTCTGGTGTAAGGACTTTAAGTTCTTGCTATACTTCAAAGAAACTATGTAAAAACACAAAAAAGATGTTACAAACATGACCACAAACCGTGTGGGTCACTGTTCAAAACAAACGTGTGATAAAAGACATTTGGACTCGAGATGAAAATAACTTTTACAAGCTAGGAAGAGCTCCTGCACATTTTCTCAGTAATAACAATCAAATTCTTACAAACACCAAGACACAGACCGTAACCTTTTGGAAATGTATTTGTTCATTGTAAATGATTCAAAGGACATCACACATCCGTTAGGCTTACAGATGAAAGTAAAATGTATCCAAAAGTTACATAATTTCCTGCTTCGCTTTTGATCCTGAAACACAAGCCAAAAAACTAATGACAAACACACTATAATTTCGTCAAAAAAGTGGTTATTATACCATAATTTATTCCAGTGATCTACTACGTAGGTTATTCTAAAATAATGAGTGATGTAAACCGAGATGATCTATTTTATACTAGTTCAAGGTCCTAGTGTAGACAACTAATGATTTTAAATATAGCAATATAAACATCAAATAAAATTGACTAAATGACTTCTTACAATGTTTAGAAGGAAAACAATCCATCTGGTTCTGCAGCAAATGCATTAATGCCTTAGGCATTTTGAACTTCGATATTCAAAGAAAATAATATATAAAAGCATCAATTTTCGGTCCATTTAGTCAACTTCCAATCTAGTGATATTTGTATTTTTACCCAACCCATTCTATTACAAATGAATGGAATTTAAACTAAGATACTAAATAGCTGCGTGAAAACTTGACGGTTTTTATGCTTGATTTAAATGGAGCTATTTCCCGAATGCAGGTCTCTAAAGATAAGTGCGGGCTGCTGTACGAAGTAACACAGAATTCCGAAACAGGGAGCACACGGTTAGAACTTGTCAAAAACAAGCTAACTGGAAAGAAATACCATATACAGTATCCTCCTCTAAAAAGCAAACATACTAGTTCACACACTGCCGAAAAAAATGCTAAAAAAACAACGGTCATTAAAAGAGAACTTACCTTTTAGTAATCAGCAAATCCTACTTTTGCATAATACTGCAAAATCCATGTAAATCAGTTAAGTTTTGTTCTGATGAATTTCCCTTCTGAGAAAAAGAACACTTTATAAATTCCTAGCAGACCAAGTCGCTTGCTTGTAGTGCCACATATCTTCTGGCAAACAGCTTCCCAGCACAATACAACATGTGGAATTGGAGGAAGGAACACTTCACCCATTGACGGCAAGGGGAAAAAATCGGATTTGAACTCGTTTCAAGTTGTCTGTCTCCTTGCACGAATTCCGGGCCGATGCGTAGCATATCAATTAAGAGTCGCTCATCGATCTCGAGAGTGCGATTTTGCCAGGTGCATCCGATAGGATGAAACGAAAACAACGGATTTTTACTTCACCCCCGAAGAAGTGAGTTTAGTAGCGTCCAACTCTGCCTGTCATCCCTCGCCTGGCAGCTCTAGCTGTGCTGCTGCACACATTTTGGAAGTCTACTACGCTGAACCCCCCCCCCAAGCGCCTCCCACTTTCAGAAAGATGGGAATGATCTATACTGCGCCTTGGCGCTAGAACTTGGCGCAGTTCAAGTTTTGATTTTGGTTTAATTTATTCGTACAAATGATCATTATTTGGCTGTTTAAAAAACCTTCTGAAAGGCTTATTGCCTGCCTTGGGACACAACTACAACTAAAAACAAAAAGTTATTACACCAGGAAAGTATATAACGAGGAGAAACGCCGGATGTCAATTAAAAAGAACAGTAGGCTGTACAATGCTACGAAGTTTTGTCTTCTTTTTCTGCTGACTGTCAGATATAAATACTTGAAAAAGCTGTCATAGCTGCAAAATGTATCCCCCCACAAACCAATGGGTATTTCTGGAACAGCATTCCTCGAAATCCTTGACATAGACTCTTGCACAATTAGGATTACACCCGTAACATTATAAAGCTTCTTCATCTCAGAGATACTGATAAGATACATGTTAAAGCCTAGGCAGGGAATTTCACTTTCGAATAAACTCGTTTACCAATTTGTTTTAATTTAAAAAAGGTATACATACAAGTTTCGAATGTATTTCACTATTGTTTGATAACAGCCAATATATTGTAGTGCTGCAGCAGTATGAAACCTTTTGCTTTTCTGAGAAACAGGGAACCATGCCAGAAACAGGCTTGTGAATCAGCTAAAGAGTGTTGTTATTTATCTTGCCTTTTTTGAAGAAAGGTCACATATCTTGTCTCTTAAAGGAGTTACTGATGATCTCAGCAACTTCACACCTGGTTTACTGGTGTCCCAGACATCCTTGGTTTTGCTGTGGCCAGTTTGCCCCTGATGTCAGTGTGTTCAATCGGGTGAATGCAGTTAAGACAGGGAATTCTGGAACACCAGGATCTTTGTAAAGTAAAGAATCTCATGTGTTATATTTTGTTTGAGGTGTCAGGTGTTCTGTATAAGAAATGATCTATTTTGCCGAGGAGCTATATACGTAATCATTTGAATCGATCGTCCTTTTGTGACTGTCAAGGACCAAGACAACCAACTTCTGGGAAAGCTGATTTTTAGAAGGCCAGTCTCATTAAGTCATTTCTAAGTCATTTCTACTTCCATTTGCCATGAGGCTAGGCTCACACTCACACAATAAAAAAAAATTATCCCGATGTTGCAAGTTCCGAAAAACAAAATTAAGATGCCCATCAGAGCCTCTTAAAATAGGACAGGTTGTGTGACACATAACAGTTCTATTGTTTTGCTTCAACAATATGGAGAAAAATGGCATAGATTATGAATGTGGTCCAGTTACAGTATGTTAGGTCTACTATACAATTTACTCATTTTAATGAGTGTTATTGCTTCTATGGTTTATAATGTCAGTGCTTAATCAAATAATAGTTGATAACCTTTTCTGACACATAGGCCCTGAGGGAAATATTCATAGTGTTGTGCCTTGGACAGTGTGATTCACCACACTCTCCTGCCATGCTTAAACTGGTTTTCCCAAGAGCTAATGAGGGGCTTTTTACTCCCTGTCTGAAGCTATACATTCTAAAGAATGCCATCATTCCCATTCTTTCATTTTTGTACACTATGTTTGATTTTTCCGGTAATTATCTCCTTGATATTTTGATTCTTGGCTTCTTGATTCAATAGTCCTCCAAAATTCACAGCTGTTGAGTTGTGGAAATTTTTCCACCCCACTGTGGTGCTGGAATGCTGACACTCTTTACTCTCATAACACAAAACAAAAAGGCCATTATGCTTCTGACTTGGGGACACAAGGCCTCAACATCATCTGCTCTCTCACCTGTAAACAGCGCACCGAATATAAATATAGAATTTTTTTGCCCAACAGAAGGCCTCTTTTTATTAACTCACTTTCGTGAGGACTATATTTCAATCATTTCAAAACCCATTCATTTTAACAACAATAGAAAAGGACATCAATTTCCGCCATTGTTTCTTTTCTGTAATTCAAGCAACAGATGAGGGAAATTAAATTTGCATTAATATTGTGGATACTTTTTCTACTCGAAGCTAAAGACAAGAAAATGAGTCACCTCTCAACATGCTGCACTGCAACTTGTGAGTATGACTTCAAAGACAACCTGCCATGTTAGAAAGTCAATGAAATCCTCACAAGAAGTCTAACTTTGATGTAAGCATGTGTAGTGGGGAGTGCAGGATGTTCCTCAGGAGATTTCCTTCTAATTGAAAGAATGGTACTGCAGGTGTATAGAGAAGCAATCTTGAATTCCAAGGTGAATCCTTCAGTTGTACTTGTTGTAGCCTCGTCTTACTGAGATTCATAAGAGTAGAAAACTCTAATCACCCGGACCTTCTGAAACTCTTTAAGGTCTGGTTAATTAAATTCAGTGAATGCAGCATAACATTTTTCACCGAAGGAGCAATAAGTAGAGATTTTTATGGGCAGAGAATCAATGAGCTTATTATCATTGTGAACAGTTTAAGCAGATTTCCAGACCTTGGAACGAGAAGGGTGTAGACAGCAAATCCTCTGAGTTGTGTAGTGTAGCATTATTGACTGGATTACATTTTGTGCTGGCAATTCTCTCTTAATTAATTAGCGGGGCTGCAGTAGAGGGCTGCAGTTATACCGCCAGGGAGAGCGTGAGGACTGGCCTTTGTGTCTTGTGGCACCTTGTACAGCCACACGAGAGGAGAACTAAATCCACAGCTCAGCTTTACTCTTCATTAAGACACAGAATCATGTGGGGGAAAAGAAGACCTAAAGAGAGGATTGGCGCTAATTTGCCAAAAATCTTACAATCGCTTGCCTAGGCTATATTGATTAAAGCAATATATAACTGCAGGCCACGAGGTGATGCAGCAACTTCAGTGCATATTGTCTGCAAACAGCTGGTAATGATTGCAATGAAAATGCTGCAAAAAACCAAAACTGTGAACCCAGCTACCATGACGGATATACAGGTACAGTAGGACTCCAATTGTCTGATGGGAGAAGCAACTCCAGGAGAATTTTCATTCCCGTAAACAGTACTTTTTGCACAAATCATTCAAAAATATGGAAATAGGAAATTTGGAGATTTTGTACTGATTTGTATTTTCAGTTTTCAGACATTTTTTAAACACAATGTACTACTTGAATGGGACTTCCACACAGTTTTCTCAGTAGCAAATGTCTAACTACAGAATTATTGCAGTTTGGTATTCTGTTATTTTCTTCACCACTCTTTTGTTGCTGTTTTTGTTCTATTTACCACTAGTAAAATAGAAAAAATAGTCGAAATAGAGGTCTCAGATGTTCTTAAACACAAATTCCTGAAAGCTCCAGGGCTCAGAGTTCAATATACAGTATACAGGAGTGCAGGGATTTGACATTTTCTGTGTCTTTGTTGAGGTGCAACCTCCTTTTGTATTAAGACAAGTGACACTGTTCTGCCCTGGATTCCAGTTACTTCAGTTATGTCTCATAGAGGCCTCAGGAGAAACACGAGCTTGTGCTCCACATTTTCTATAGAAGCTTGTTTCATAAGTAATTTCAACAGGAAATACTTTGAAATATTACATCTGAAACCCAGGCACTGCAAGGTGAGGCCAGGACACAATTTTGAAAGAAATGTTTTGAGAGTACATGTGTGTGCCTTTCATTTGGAACATCTTTTAAAAAATAAACTGTGACAGGTTTCTTCAATAAAAAGCAACAAAGAGTAATATTGTGTATAATGTACCAAGTGGAATGCATCAAATTAACTGAATTCTAATATAAAAAGTAATAATGATTCCTGTTTAAATTAATATTTTACCAGAATTGTAAAACACAGTACCTTCAGAATTTGCTCCTCTTGCCAGCTGATAAATTTCTTAAAAATTAAAATCCATACACAACTTCTACAGTATATTATAGATATCTGCTTAATTCTGAACTCTCCTTTGGTAAGAAGCAGATAATGATGGGTCATCAGACATACAGAGGAGCTTTCTCTCATTCCTAGATTGCTACTGTCTATGCTTCATTTTCGAAGGTAAAGCTAAGGCATGATTTTTGACTCAGATGTGTTAAAGTTTACTCCTACCAGTAACACCCCCCCTCTGCAAATTACATGGATTTCCTAGTGACAATCAATTTACTGTATAGCTCTTCATACGGTTAGTACTTTGATGAGTGGAAAATATTTTGGGAAGCATGATGGTGTGGCTGTTACTGCAGCTACCTTGTGTCCCAGATTTGATTTCTGTGTGTGTGTGTGTTTGCAAGTAATCAATCTACTGTCGCTTTGTAAATGAAGCTTCTGGTAAAGGAAGGCAGATTTTCATGATCCTTAACTGGAGTAAGCAGCTGTCTGATAATGCATTGATAGATTTCTCATGTTTCATACATTTCATTAATTTCCACAGGATCTACAATATGTCCAACTGAGCTACCAGGCTCAAACACATTCATCTATTGACACAAATAAGACAAAATATGTATTAACATGCTGTGTAAGTTAAAAGACACAACACACCAAGGAATAAATAATTAAAATCCTAACCTTATTCACCAAATAACTTTTGTCAGCCCACATCCTATGTTCTGAACAAAAGTCAGACTCTTAATACTAAGAAGTAAAATAACAATTGTGGACTGGCTTATGCTTTTGTCACAGTGCTGCTATTAATTGCTGCTTTGGGCCCAGGCAATTCCTTGCCTTGCTGTCTGAGAGCCGATGAAGTATCATACACAAAAAGACTTTGAAATTGTTCTTGGTCAAAGCTGCTCAGACTGGCTTTACTTTGATGTGATATAGAAAAGAACTGACTGGGAAACAAAACATTAGGAAAGATTACTCTCCAGACAGCGCATTTCCTCCACTACCTGATCAGATTACATTTGCTACAACACAGAGCATGGAGCTCTAAAGGATCAGCTTCAGATTATTAGGGAGAAAGGCAAAAAATGCCTAGAAAACAATTCTTCATAAGTATGACAAATGTTTTAAAAGTATAGTGTTCCAGAGAACCCCTGCAATTAAAGAGAGGTGAATAAAGGCACTTTTTTAATCATCATTTTCTTTGATGTTAATTTACATTCTTTTGTGATCTCTGAATTATCACCTTCCAGATCTTTAATGTATTAGATTTAACAAATTATAGTTTTATATTGTAAGTCGCAGAATAACAAGGGATTTTCTGAAAAACATTTTCTGGAAGCGCTGCATGATTTTACTCCATGCTGATCACTGTACTGTCTATTATTCTGGTCTCGACTTGATTAGCCGCTCATTGACAGGCTCTGTTTGGAAGGAAGATCCCTTTGTTTGGGAAGGAGAATTAGATAAATTGAAATGACTTTCACTTTCCCCTGGGAGAGGAGAGGATCAAGGTTCAGTCCTTATGTGACACATATGCTTAAAAGCACAGCTTAAAAGGCTAATTACTCAAGATATCTACTATTTGCAATGATAAAATAATGCTTAGTTTAGTATCAATTTTGTGTTCTACAAAACTGGGGTAGACTTGGCTTGAAGACCTTTGTTAGCTAAATAAATATTGAAAGTGAATTTGAGAAATGGATTCATTACTTACAGTATTCTCAATATTATGGAATCATTCCTATTAAGTTTTAGTTAGCTGTATGCTGCAACTAGATAATCATAATAAATGACTCAGTCATTACTGCTGGTCTCTAATTTGAGCATTTATTGCAGCAAGATACTACAAATGTTTATAGTAATAAAACATTTTGGTGACAAACAACATTTCTAGAACTTATTTCCAAGTTTAGGATTGTTGGTAAAATAAAGATAATTTTACCTCTGGTTTTTTTTTTTGGGGGGGGAGGAGTGAGTTAAATCATTTCTGTTTTGTGGGCTGGAACAAATGTACAGAAAATGCAGCTCCCTGTGACAGCAAGCATCTGTTTTCTTTAACTGTTGAATTGGGCTTTGAAATCCGAGTAAAGGAAGCATAAAAATTAAATAGACCAGATGCACTGTAATTGCTGGTGTTTGGTGTTATAACATGGGGATAAATACTCCTTTTTTGGAGTGGTTTCCAAACTAATTTGGATAGGGTAAGGGAAACCTCTAGAATACGTTCTGCAGTGTGATGGACATCACTTTTATAATTACCAAAGGAATTCAAAGAAATGATCTGTCACAGTGTCACTGAAGGCTGTGCAGCAGTTATGCGGTATATTATAATGTGCAATGGTGTTTTGCGCTTGTATTAAAAAAATCCCTTTCTTTGCTGCCTCCCTTTTTGGTTAAACTCTCGGATGGAGCGATACAGACAGCATCATAATAGTTTCCTGTTGATTTCCATTCTGTTATGAACTCAAATAATTCACAAACACTTATCCAGACAAACGGTTTATGAGTTGAAATATTTGCAAAGCAGTTTGGTTGCTTTCCTAAATGTTAGAACACTTTAGGAAAATCCTTTTTAGTCCGATAGCTATTCCTTTTGCTTGACCAAAGGCCAGCTGCCTGGACAGTCAGAAAAGTCAATCAATTCTTTCTTTTTTTCCTTGAGGAATTACAGAGAGAGAAAGGGGGTGGGGGCAGTTAGAGTGGAGATGAGGAGCTGCTAAGAATAACAAACAAAGAAACAAGGAAAGGTTATAGGGTCACTTACCGGTGTAGACAATTTGATTTGAGTTTACCATTATAACTGTAATCTACAGCAGAGATTGTTCTGCTCTCTAAAGTTGAACTTTAAGATAGGATGCACTTCTGATTTTTTGGGGTTGTTGCCAATCTAAAAGAATCCCCCTTTTCCCAAAACTAGACTTTTTGTAGTAAATTTTCAATGTCATTTTAAAATATACAGACATGACCTTAGAAAGTTCCAACATTTTCAGGGATGAGTCTGGCAGAATCAAAAAGTTCAGGGTGAGAATTGCTCTTGGTGTGCACAGGTCACAAAGAGCAGGTCAGATTTGTTCAAGAGAAATACCCAGTATACTGTTACACATACAGTATAAAGTTTAAGTTGATTTATGATACTGTAAATAGAGTTCTGAAGATGAATTGAGATAATGAAATAATATTTTTTGTCTATGGGGAACAGTATGTTTTTTTTTATTTTCAAAAGTAACACATACATTCTGGAAGTTATAAATAATATAAAGTAAAGTACAGTTCTGAGCCATAATCAAACCACATACAGCAAGAGCTAACTCCACTGCTCCTTGTTGGAAAATGAAATGGGAATGCAATATATTGTTATATGAATGAGTGGGGTTCTTTATCTTTTTAAACAAGAGGTATTGTGAGGATTTTGGCCATAAAAATGTCCATTTTTCTATGTCTAGACTATATGACAGCTTATAATGAAAGCATATTACTACTGCTGTTAGTAATAATAGATACAAATATTACTGTTACTACTACTACATTACTATTACCATCTGCTGTATGAATATTTGAAGTATTTGAAGGCAATGCACCGTGAATATAAATATAAGCATAACATGGTTACAGTGCTTTTAAATAACAATAATAATGTCATTTTATAAATCATATTTAAAAGCTATAAAAAAGCAAAATATGTGTTATTCAAAATTAATATGATTACAGATCACGTACATTTTATGATCAAGAAGTGCATTCTACACTTGTGGTATTGATTGACAATAGATGAAGAAGTAAAACAAAATATTATGTTATGTACTTATTAAGGTTCCTAAGTATTCAATTTACTTCTAAATGCCTTTGACAATCTCAACGATTCAGGGCACGTCTCTATCTTGACATATAATTTAATCTGATGTGATGGAATTCTCCAGAAAAACAAATGTCCAGCAACATGTGTTTATAAGGACACATCAATCCATTGATTACTAAATGAAATGTGTTACAAGTGAAGCAACCTTTGGAATCTGCCATAGTAAAATGTGCAATTATCATTTATTTCAGTAGAAAGAATGGGCATACAGTAGGTAAAGGACATGCTTTACTGTTTGCCCCAGGCTCTTCTGTGTGGATAGCAATGTCAGAAATGGTTTCTGATAGAAGGGCTTCCTGGAATTGATTGTGATTCTCATTTTCCCCCTGTAATTTCTATTAATTGCAGTATAGCATATACAAATCTTTTGATTGTCATCTTTCATGAATAAAAACAGAAACTTAAAGCAGACATCACTGCATGTCTCTATCCAGAATGTACTCTTGAATACATAAGAGATTTCTATCTTGTGTATACAGTACTTCAAAGATATGGCAAAGTCATCGTTTTTTTTCTCAAAAAGTGTAAACATGGTCTATGCTCCTGCATTGCTTCTTATTGCATTATTCATGTCCTCCTGATTTTGATTTATGATAGCTATAATCCACACAGGAGTGGACATGGATATAGTAAATATCAGTAGTTTAATCCAAACTACTGACACACACTGGGGAGGACTTAGAGTGGTTTCTTCTGAGCACCCCAGCTGGGCTCCAGCTCTGTAGGAGTTAATGTTGTGATCAATCTACCACGGCTAACCCCTACTCACAGTACGAAAGATTAATACAAAGCCCCCTGTGGCTAGACATTCAAACTCTGGACAAACCAAAACCAACTGCCTCCACTTATCCTTCCTTACATGGAATGAGACCTTGTAGAAACTCCATCTACTGTACATACCTGACCTACACCCAAAGGGGGCTCCACGGCCTAAAGGTTATGTTTCCTTTCTTCTCTTTTCAGCATGGAATAAACCGTTACTTTTTCCTTTGCAGCCTACGCATACTGACGCAGCTACCTACTGAAACTCTATCTATGTCATATTATATTAACCAAGTACAGATCAGCTCAAGAACAAGTGTCATTTAAAAAACAACCTAACTCCTCCATCTTAATGAGGCCACAGGAAAGCATTGCAGCTTTATTTTCAGTCTCTTACCATACTTTAGTATAAAATACTGTTTTTCAGCAATCAGCTTTCAGAGATCTTGAGAACACTGGTTCTAAGGTAAAGCTCATCACTTTTTCTCACTACGGTAAGCTGGTAGAAATGCTGACAGAATATCTCTCAGTAAAGAGGCAAAAACTGTCAACAACCAGTGTTAAGTCAAAAGCAATATGTAAGCAACATGGAAGTTACTTACAGTAAGGTTTTGTAGTTGATTGGCTTGTGGCAGCAACACCTTGGAATTATATCAATTCCAGCATTCCACTGCTCCACATTAAATTGTAATATAGGATCAGCTAGGCACTAAGTACAATGATTATAGATCTTAAAATGAATACAATCAAGGCCCTGAATCACACTTCTACTGAACAATACAGAAGGGAAGTTATATCAGGAGATGCAATTGATTTACAGGGAAACAGAAATAAACTGAATAGAATGGCTCAAGACCATCAGGTTCTGGTAAATGGTATGTTTTGTGGTCCACAAACTGCCTTTTCATTCCCTAATCAGAAATGACTAAGAAAAAGGAAATAAGTCAAGTAAATGAAAGATTTGTACTGCCACAAGAAAAGCTACAACAATGGAGTCAATGTCAAGATCCAGAAGCAAAGAACAATTTCTCCGCCACTGCCATTGCAGAGACTCGGAAGGCCGGGGGCTAAAAGGACCATAAATAGCAGAGAAGGCCCGCAGACACAGAATTCTTCTGCCAGGCTGAATAGAGCAGAAAAGCAGGAAAAGAACTGAAGAAGCCAGTGAGATAGTGCAAGAATGGAAAATATACTGTAAAAAGAGCCTAAATTGAGAATGACTCCAAGAAATATATCACAGAATCCTTGGCCAAGACCACTCAACTTATCCAGATGATTTGGGTTTTAGTGGCTCATTGATTCAACCATTTTTTAAAAAGATGCAAAGGTATCAGCTTTGACAATATATTCAAATAGGCTGTTCCAGACTCTCAGTGCAAAGAGTTGCTACTCTTCGTATTTTGCTCTTCATGGAGTTTATAACAGAAGTTCAAGAGGAAGGTTAGATCCTAATCTCTCACTTTTCCATCTATGTGTATAACTATACTATCTACTGTATGCTTTGATCATCATCCCATAGTCTTGCCTATGTAGTAAGTCTCTCACCCAGGATGTCCCTCTATCAGACTATCTCTGTCGCATCCATCCTGCCACCCCATCTACACCCTTACAGCAACTCTCTAGATCAATCCTTACAATAGGTAAGGTTGTTTGGGCAGTTTGTCCAAATGGCTAGCCTGCCATTTCCTCAGCTAGGTGAGCCTAGAACGAAATGCTCTGTACATATTTCGTCCCTCTATTGCATTTATTAGGATCTAACTGAATTACTGAATTTACACAAAGGGCTGTAAGTGTCTGGAACATGCAATTTTGCCCTCTTCACAGATATTTCTTTGTGGGGGCTTCAATGTTTTTATTTTTTGTTTTAAAATATAAGGACATTTTTATAGTGTATACACTGTAGACTATAGTGCAACTGTATTTGAGAAACATGCTTATGAGGGTTAAATCCAAATACCACCCACGTCACAGGTTTCTGTCTGTCACAGAAACAGATCCTCTGTAATGAAGTCCAGTTCAATACCGCAGGCTGGAGGCTGGGAGGTAGGAGCACTTGATAAGGCAGGATCAATGACCTCAGTTAACTGGGAAAACAAGCAGCAGATTGTATCTGCAGCCATCAAATACATTAGGAAATGGGTCAGTAAAATTTTTGGCGTTGTCGCATTAGTTAAAATATCAGGACTCAGAAGCTGTCGGACTTACTACTCTATGTAGTTAGTCTGTGTGCCTACTGGATGTACAGCAACACAAGCACACAAAGAGAGTGGGAACATGATTGAGCAGAGGCAGCACGGAGCTGAGAGACCCTGGATGACCTTTACGTTGCAAAACCTGTGGCTGTTAAGCCAGCACTCTGCTCCCCCGTGGACCATATCCGAGGCCTCGGATCAGGTTGTTCAGTTTAGCAGGCGCTGAAAGTTGTCCGTGTCAGCTGCAGCTCATCAGGGAGAGCCTGGTGAGAGTACGGCGGCTGCCACCTCCAGCCAGCCTCCCTGAACCCAGGCAGCGTGCTAAACAACGTTCTGCAATCCCCACGGTGTGCTTATAAATAGTAGGAATCCCGCAGGATCTGGTCCCTCTGTCAGGCGCAAGTATTTTGGAAAGGGTCCAACCTCTTCAATAAAAAGCTACCCTCAAATAACTTTCCTAAAAAAAAAAAACCTTTCTATTTCTTTCATTGGAAAAACACACTAACTTATATTTCAATATATTAGTTGTTGAGGTTCTGTTAGAGAGAGGCCCACTATTTAAATATTCAGATATTTAGATCTTTACAGCTACTGAAATCGAATAACAAGAACAAGGAACTATTCACTTGAAATATAGATTTTTCTAAAATGTGTCTGGGCTCCAATAATCAGGCTAACAGAATATCTTTCTTCAGAAAATCTGATCTTGCCTCTTCTCACTGCTATCATTCAAAGTTTGGGAAACTCCTGTATATATCATTCCAGCAGCTCCTTTCAATGGTCCCCAATGGCAATGATACAGTCACAATTTCAGGAGGTTTGATATGGATGGCTAAAGGCTTTTGCACCTCTAAACTTCTTCCACTTTATTAAGACAGAAATTTTGCAAAAAGTGTTTAACTTTGAAGCTCTATGTGGAAGGCTCATCTTGGAAAATTTCTATGTGGGCTACAATAGTCACCTCACATTGTGGTAATATCAAAATGTGTTGTTCAATTTTAAGCATATTTTTAGTCATAAAACAAAACTAATAAAAATCTACAATTTTAGTTAATACTATCAAGACATTAGTACACCCACAGATGACTCAGAAATAAAAAGGTCAGCAAGTGCGATACAGAGAATACACCAGTGATACACCATCCTTAGAAGAGTCGCATATCATGTCATCCCATCTTCATTAATGAGTAGAATATGGCATTCGTTAATGATATTTCTCTAGCTCTAAACTAATCCGGCTTCTGTGAATTCTATATCGTTTATGTCTTAACTTCATTTTAATCTAGAAAAAAGTACTTCAGAATAAATATTCCACTGCATAATTAGGCACAGCTATCATCACATTAAAACTGTTGCATCTGTGATCATTCCTTTACTGTAAATCCCCATCACATGCTGGGGCGAGATGATTTTCTCGGCGAAACACACATGTACCGGAGGCGTGGGAAAACAGTGGTGTCTTACTCTGAAGATTCAGAAATCTCCATTTTGGGACAGAGGTTGGGGGTTACCCAAGGGAGAGATGAGATGATCAATATCCTTCAGTGGACTGGGCCTTTGGAATGTTCCATACAGTCACAAGAACTGTGTGATGATCAGATGGCAGAAGTGGACACGATAGGACTGAAAATTGAAATATTGACAATAAACTAGAGATAGATCAGGATTATTACAGAGCAGATATTTATTCCATATTTTTATTTAATTTTATGTAATACTTTAGCATGGGTTTCAAAGTTAGCACAGTTTTCAAAGAAAAACATAGAGATGGTATTAACAATAAGATGAGAGGAGGAGGTGCAGTAGAAGTTGTATAAGAAGACCTTCAATGTAGCTGCGGATCAGCAGCGACATTTCCCTAGATGGAAAGATTTCTACTTTCCCAGTTTTTTCAATAGATTATTTTTAGAACGAATGTCGTCCTACTCCACAAGTGAAGAACGGTGAGAATGAATGATCAAAAACAAGCTTCTCTGCAATTGTTTTGTATGCATCAGTTTAAGCAGATTGCAGATTTCCTGTTTAAACTGAGAGATGATAAACGGTGGAATACTCAATTAAAATGCTGAAAGATTGCTTCCTGGGAAACCCTTCTATCAGTACTCATTGTGCGGACTAATCTGGTTCAATGAGAAAGTCTGGCTTCCTCAAGACAGCAGAAAGGCTGCAAGCCCTAAAACAACACAAACACACCCTTGTGGAATGTGCATGTTTGTTTGCAGTGTCCACCATTTTTAACACTAGGAAACCTTCCATATGCCGGTGTGCAGCTGAAAATGACAAGCACTGTTAACAAAAGAAAGCCTGTAGTTTGTCTTCCCCCTTGTTATCACACAGTTTATCAACAAAGTTAAGATGCCATTAAGACATTTCCAGGGTTCTGCTCTGGATAGTGCTTCTACCAACACTGTGAATTTACAGGATAGTTAATTTGCAAGTCAAACTCATCACCAACATTCTAACAGTATATCCACTCAAAGCACAAGATCAGTACAGTTTTGCCATTCCGTAGAGTTTTTTTTATTTTATTTTAACGGAGCCCCAAATTCCATTTTAGGTTAAATGGATTGACTCTTAGTTGTACTGTATCTCAGGGAAGAAGAGGTACAGTATTAGTAGTTCTTGGTTTTTTCTCTTTTTCCACTCTCAAGTTCCATTATGGCACTTTCTCTGATGCTGGGATGCTCACTGGGAAAGACAGGGTTTTCTTCTTTGAATACATCTTGATCATGAAGTGATTGGTGCATGTGACCAAGCCTATTTAAAATGTAAAGGTACATAATTCCTCACCCGAGTCTCACTTAGAGTGTGTACAGACTACCTAGGCAGAAAGTGATTCAGTGAGAGAGAGAACTGGGTATTTTGATATCTGTTTTCATTAAAACACTATTCTATATTCTGTGTCTCAAAACACAGAAAGCACCATGATCAGAAAGAATTCAGTATCAATACTGTACTGTATATCATTTACAATCAATCATTTGCTGAGACTTTTTTTTTCTAGATTAGAGGATCCCCTAGGATAATTTCAAATCAAGTATGCTAGAAATAGCAGCTCTGATCAGAATGTCTCAAATGAAAAATAAATCATCAGTGGTTCATTGAAAATAAGCAGATACTGGTACGGTTTCTGACAGGACTAATTAAAATGTAACATTCTGCAGAACATTATCAAGAAGAGATCAGTTTCAAATGTGCCATTTAGATGTCATAGCAGAACCTCCCACTTAAGATAAATAAGATAGTAATCTATTGATATCTGACAGTGCAATTATCTGACAATCTGTGATAGTTTACATACCTAACAGTGGTCCAGTGTAACTAGCCAGCAATCTACAGTATGTCTAGGTGACTGATAACGGGCTGTGACAAGAAACAAAGAAAATGGGAGTTAGGTATAGATTCAGACCAGTTCACAGTGCAATGCATTTTTATTTTGTAAAACCTCCAAAGACCCTTTGATAGTACACTTACAGAAGAAACAATGTGCAGGTTCTGATGACTATGTGTGACAGAATTGCACTTGCGCAACTGGAAAAGTATCAGACCTCTTTGGGTTTGATTTCATTTCTCCACCTCCCTCCTCTCTGTTACATACTGTACATTATGTGCCACAAAATAAAGGTTTTTTGTTTTTTCTGTTGAAATCAGAAATATAGGCAATGAGCTATCCACTGAAGAGAGAGAAGGATACTCAAATAGAGAAAGCAGCAAAACTTCAATTAATCCACATTAGTTTTTTGTCTTCTATTAGCTGAAAATCTGGTTGATGAAGTGTGTTCCTTTGTAGACCTTGGATAAAACCTTTTTCTTGTTTTCTTTTTTTTTATTAGCATTTTTCATAAGTATCAATTTCACATAAAATTATACTGTCCAGTACTTTAGACATGGAGAAACAAGAGAGGAAGAGTAAGAGCCAGTCACTCAGTAAACATCATGTTCAAAAATGCTGCTTTAAACAGACTTTGTATAGAATACACCAGATCCACAGGGAATAAAAACATGTCTAGAAGCTAAAACACCTCTATAAACTGCAGTCCTGTTACAATGCCATATATGAGTGATTTCATAATCTTTTATGTTCCTGTGATTGAGTTGTACTGTACAGTATGTGACTACCATTTTCCAATATGATATGACAGCCCTCTGATTCATTCTTCAGTAGAATATGGTAGGTCATTCCGTATTAGAATTTAGATTTAGATTAATCAAATTAAAAAAAGAAGAAAAACAATGTCATTGTCTTTTACATGTGAAAGCACTTAAAGATAAGACCATATGCTGTTTGCTTTGATTCTGGTTTTAATTCAGTCACTGCCAATACTGAAGAATCTGTTGGACAGGATAGTGTAGTCCTCTGGGAGAAGGGTGTAGCAGGAAGAACACAAACAAATCTGCAACCTACTCGGAATTTATGTCAGGAGTAACATTTCCACCAAGTTCGGACTTGTCCCGGAGAAATATGTGCCCATAATGCCACAGGGTAAGAGGTGGTGGTACAGTAAACACCAGGCGCAGTGTGTTAAAAAAAGCAGCAATCTGACAGAATGTTGTAAAAAAAAACGAACACATGTATTGGTTTAGAGAAATGTCAGTGAGTATAATAAAATATTTTTTCTCTTAGTAATTTACAGCCTGTTATTCAAGCTGGAACAAAAAGATATTCTGACTCTGGTATTTAAAAAAAACACTAGAAAAAATAACCATGTCGGTACATGCAGTATGCATTACTTCAGGTGTGTGTTCTTTCAAATGCCGACCTAGTTACAATTTGAATAGAATGACTAGTCCACCTTCCTACTTGTCTAGCTTACTCAGGAATTTCACAAACTCACCGTGTGGCTGATGATAGGCCAGCATTTAAAATGACGCTTTCTGTTCTTTCCCTGATAGGCTGTAGCTCACCTTGAGCTTTCCATTTATAGACCTATGCTTTTTATGCTTTTCCGTCAGCGAACTCAAATGCTAAATATAATATGATGCTTAAGTACTTAACAGTTTAAGTAAGGAAACAAGACCAGATGTTGTATAACTAAGCAATGTTTTTAACTCACAGTCCAGTACAGGAACTTCAGACAGTGACCAGCCAGACATAATGCACATAATGCAAGGTCAGCTGGTGAATTGACATATAATTCTATACCTTTATCTCCAATGAAGCGTGTTTTTACAGTGGTATTACCATGTCAGGGAACAAAACAAATCATGTACTAGGATAGAATGAGTAACGATTTAAATCAAAGAAAGTTATGCAAAAATTCTACAAAGCACTACCTTAGATAGAATGTTGCACACAGTTCTTGTCTGTACATTACAAACAAGATGTTGCTGCCCTAAAGAGAGTTCAAAGAAAACCATCTACATTAATTCATGGTCAAAATGACGTCTTATGTCAAAACTGTTTAATAACCAAAACAGCATATTAGAAGGGGACAAGATATAAGTGCTCAAAATCCACAAAGTCCACAAAGTTAATCAAATAGACTATTACTGGATCAACGATGATACTAGGTCCCAGGGAAAAAAAGAAAATTTAATGGACATGTACAGTACTTAAGAGTCACACTAAGAAACACCTTTATACAAAGAGTGTAATATATCTGGACAAAACTACTTATCCATGTTGTAGAAGATGATGTCCTGGGATCTTTCCAGACACGGCTGGATGAGATATGTGGATGCATTGACTACTTTAAACCACAATGAGACTGACGGACAAAGAGGTCTCCTATTGTATGTAACCTCATTTTTATATGAGAAGCCTAATGTACAATCAAAAACCCCATACAATGTGAAATTGTTGAAAAAACAGATTATCTGAAGAGTTAAGCTCCATTCTTGATGCAATGTTACAGTAAGCCTTTCATGCAGTGGACATACAGGTTCTTGTTCAGGAATTAGGAGAAAATTTGCTGGTGTTCTTCATACTAATATTTTAATGATAGTTTCGTCTTTTTGCTCAAGACTAAATCCTGTTTGCACATGCGTGTAGCTGCAGCTGGGAGTGTCTTTTTCCTCACTTATTGTACCAGTGCTTTGTCTAATTCTTATCAGTCTCTGAACATTCATTCCCTCAGTGTTGCGTCTTGTGAGGCTGGCAGGCACTACTGTCTGTTGTTCCTGAAATTTAAAAAACACAGAGCCTTCCTTACACTTACTGTACAAAGTGCTATTCTAGACACTCCACTCAAAGTGCTTTACAGGTAATGGGGACTTCCCTCCACAATCACCAATGTGTAGCCTCACCTTGAGATTGTGCCAGTTCTCTCAACACACATCAGCTAATATTAGGAATGAGAACACAGCATTGAAGCCAATTCATAGATGGGGATTGTTAGGAGGCCATGATTTGGAAAGGCCAGGTGGAAATTTGGCCAGACACTGAGGTATCACCTCTACTTGAAACACCCTGGGATTTTTAATAACCACAGAGAGTCAGGACTGCAGTTTTATGACTCATCCGAAGGATGGCGTATTTTTTACAGTATAGTATCCCCATCACAATAATGGGGCATTAGGACCCGCAGAGACCACAGGGTGAGCAGTCCTCAGTGGTGATCGCTATTGGTCCCACTAACACCTCTTCCAGCAAACTAAGCTTTCCCTGGAGGTATATCAACCAGGTACTGGCCAGACTCACACCTGCTTAGCTTCAGTGGGTTACCAGTTGTGTTTTGCAAGGTGATATAGCAGCTGACTAATACTGTAAATAATCAAATAATCTAACGGATCATCTGTGATGTATTGGAGAAACATGTAGTATCTTACTTCTTTTCTTTGGGGACAGTATTATGTAAATTACATTATTTGAAACATTATCAAGTCGGCCTACAGTACTTTAGATGCTGCAAAAGTAGTCTTCAGATCACATTTAAAAGAACATGAGCTCAGCTATAAAGAATGAAAAGAAGTGTATTTTTCTGATACAGTTAACAGGGGTAAAATACATTGTTTCTTCACCTGCACACAATGCTTCTCTTATTGAACTTAGTTCAGCATTTGAGAAACGATTGTACTTAATGCACCATCAATGTTTTTTAGATGAAATCCACAGGAAATCTATCAGGTCACCTTACTAGTAATGAGTTGGAGGATGGACAGCTCACATTTGTCAAAGTCTCAAACTCCAATCTGATGCAAAGCCTTGTTCAATTTGCAATTTAATGTTTTGGCAATCCTCGTTTCAGATTTGTACTATTCTGCCAAGTCTGGGATTAAATACTACCTTAAAACCGTGAAAGAAACCCTATTTGCTAACATTTACAACTTTCAGTTAAAACTAGATAAAATACTTTCAAAAAGAGTGAATGGCATCCAAAACTTACTTAAATGACCAAAACATGGTAGTTAAAACAAGGCACCTTTTAGAGTAATATGGTACGATAAGGAAAAGAAAAGATCAGTTTGAAGAAAACTAATGTTAATTGGAAAAAGTACCATATGAGCCAGTATCATGCTGTAGGCTGGGTTGTGTCTGAAGGAGACCAATGGAACCACAGACACATGGGATAGATTACAGCTCATCCTGGTGGGAAAATGTGTTCCTTGAATAAAACAGAAAAGAAAATAAAACGCCCTTGGAAAAACAAGACAGCTTGAGTGGTTTTGTTCTCTTTGCTTTGTTTTTGTTATGATTTGGCTCAGTTGTTTACAAAAAACTGTTGCATTTCCCTGACTGAATAAGTCTGGTTTCAGATAGGTTAAGTCTAGAATTACAGAGAGAGAGATATTTTAAGAAGGAGTTATATCCATCGTAGACACTGTTTAATACTCTTTTTCTTTACTGAGTACACTCATTTGATACAGCCTTGGTATGCTGCAAAACTGTGATTTTCTGCTAAATTCAGCAGCTTTTCTGCATATTTTCAAATAACACAAAGCAAGATTAGCTTTCCTTATGAAAAAACATGCTATTTTTTTATTTTGGAAACTGCACGCTACGATATTAATAGTTCCAAAATACAAACAAACAGTAGAGTATATGTTTGCTTTTTTTGTCACACCACAAGAAGAGCTTTCATAAAATTGGTTTTAAACCCGACAACAGTAGCATTAGACACCTGTTTATAGATGGGGGAGGAAAGGGAAGTCAATATCTCCTGCAGTCCTGAACTGTGGGCTCTTGCTCTCCAACCTCGTTTTCTTCACTCCAGTAGTTAGTCAAGAGTTCCTGGAATTCTCTTTGTAAGGTAAAGCAGGCCTCTGAAGCTTCAGGGTGTGTAACACCATGGCTCTGCTGTTCGATGGAGCATGTTGTTCTACAGCCTGTATCGAAACGTTAGACCTTTACGTTCTTTGGTACGAACAAATAAAAGAGACCTAAAATTGGAAAGGTTAACAAGAAGTAGAAGAAAGGCCCTGAGGCACAGGATCTGCACCACTGACATTAAAGTGGCCTTTCTGTGTGCTCACTGCAAGAGGGACTAATCCACGATACCTTTCAGCTCAGTGCTCGTGGTTTGCTGATGCAAGCAGTTAAATTATTGTATTTAATTTTTGCCATAAATAAACAAAAAGAGCTCTTGACTAGCAGTAGCATAACTATACAGTAACTTATACAGTAAGTATACAGAATGATAAGTCTCACTTTCATTGAAAAGATTGATTAGAAATAATCTCAGTAAATGTTGTACATTTTAATCTAAAGTACTTTAGTGAAAACAATGAACTAGACATACCTATCATTTTATCTTGTCTACTTGTATGTAAATATGAATACAGATTCCACACTTAAGGCACATCATATGTGTTTTGCCTGTCTTCTCAATTTAAATGTATCATTCATGTTAAGATAACCACAGAGAAATAACTTCTAGTTACGAAACATGACACAGAAGACTGGACATTGTCTTGACTCTACAGAAGATGAGGCAACAAGGGGCCTTGTGTATACAATCCAATTCACTGCCTGTAGGCCTTTTCCCATCAGGACAGATCAAGCTCTATGAGTGAGCCCAGTGCCAAGATCCCCTAGAAAAGCCTTTCTCTGGCAGTGTTTCTGAGTCACCCAGCTGAGCTCCGAACCCTGGTGACATCATCACCACACTAGTCCCTCTGGGGGAAACACTCTCCTCTCAAAGTGAATTATTACATCACCTCTCATCATCTCTCGTAGGAATCATGCTGGGATTGCTAATAAAATATACTAGAGCATCAAGCAATACAGCAATACTACAGGGGAGAACTGTGATTTGTCAAGAGGCACCATTAAGCTGTTTTGTTCTCTAGAATTTTTAAATAATTCCTTAACAAACTATGGAGGAGTGTTTGCACTTCCATTTTCTTTTTTATTATCCTGTGTTATTCTCTAGTGTTGAACCTGATTACGTAGTGATATTCCAATGCTAACTGCTCCAGAAGATACTGTAGAAATACATAACTAACACAGTGCTCTGAGGGTCATTAATAAGTCTCTACCTACACCTATTACCACTTGTATAGTTCCCCCATGTTTTTCCTAGACGTCTTTGTTTTGTGGAATACAGTATGTATTCTTTATTTGTCTGACACTAACCAAATTTGCACCCATCTGTACAGGTGGACATTTTTTAGAGCACACTGAGTAAAGATAGCTTGTTGAAAGGTACAACAGCAGGGCAAATATGCCCATTAATATCATTCAAATGCCAATGTACAAACACATAGAATTTGACTTGTTTACCCAGATCTCAGCCTTCACTATTTCTCCTCTCATGATCTTGTCACATTTTGCCTTTCCAGGAGTTGGATTTTAAAGTTTCTCAATCAAAAGCATACATATGCACATATTTTCACATAAATACCCAGGTTTGTTTATAAGGGATAGTGCTGAGTATCTGCTGTGGATAGGTACCCAGCTTTACATATACTGTACAGTATGCAGTCTCCAGTCATTCAATGATCTTCTTGACTACCATCAACACCATCAACTTCAGTTTCACAATCTTCTAGTCCTAGAATGTGAGCTTTAATTTATTTTAATTGTAAGGTAAGGTACATTTAACTCTGGGTTCTGTAAGACTACCTGATGGAAAACTGTAGGAGTATATAATTGAAATTCCACGGGAATTCAAAACGCAAATTAAAAATATTTACTGAGATTAGAAAAACAAGTCGGGATCATGGAGGCAATTAAGCCAGCCTTGATTTATCATTTGGTGTAAGATGTTATGTGTTTCAACTGAGAAAAAATAGTTTGAAACTCTCTGTTCCCACTTGTTGCTGCTTTGTGTCACACAATAAATACCTCAAAAAATGTTTCTTGCCTTTCCCTCATCATCACCAACTGTAGGAACTTGCTTAATGTCAAGAATAGAAATTCTGGTGCTCTGCTAGTGCCATGCTCTTTGAAAGACAAGCCCAAGGGTCTTTCTTAATAAATGAGCTGTTGTTTCCTTTTATTCTTATTGTATATACATGGACCCTATTCATACGTATAGTGTGCCTTCAGCTACTCTACTAACTGAGGCTATTAATTGCTGGTGCACATTATAGAGGTAGTTTTTTTAAGTTTAAGTAGGTGTAATGGAACTTGACCAGGTAGCGTATCAGCTTGAGCAGAACTGGTTTTCCGACTCCAGGCATAGATGAAGCTATGCAGGCTCCTGTGTTCTCTTATTAAAAGCTTCTCCATTAACTGCATTGATGCATTTGCCACTCAATGGTTCTACATCTTGGCAGTAGCCTCTGGCTTTGTGCATTGTAGTGATATAATTCTGAAGTTGGGGAAAGTAGCAAGAACCCATTTGTTCATCAAAGACATTACTTAACATCCCTCAAAGGAATAAAGTGCTGCAAAATGTTTAAGCAGGAAATACAGAATCACCCGTAACATACCGTACAGTACATCAGTGACTTTTTGCTGTTGTCTCTGTAGAGTTCATGAACATCTATAAAAGATGTTTTTAGATATTAATATACTTTTGCCTCCATGCTACTATTGCATAATCATAATTAGAAGATACTGTTCACCTGCAAAATACAAAGTTGTAGTACTCATAATACTCACTGAGATGATTAATAAAATACAGATACATCCATTATTATTAGAAACCTGCTTACTCCTGATTGGAGCCATGTCTACTTAAAGTCAAATCCTGAAAACAAAGGGCTCAACTTGGGAGCAAAATATTAAAAATTACAAATGATTGTTTTTTATCCTTATAATTTACAAAATACTTGCATTGTTTGATATCGATTTTTGTTCAGTCTTGTTAGAAATACATTTTTGCAAAGAAGCCAATGTGTGCTAGAACTGTGTATCTCTGATGACCCCCTAATACATTTCTAATGATAAAATACTGTGCTTCTGGGCTTTTTTCCTCAGGTTGTCTAAACTGCTTAGTAATAGCCCCTGTTACTAAAGTGCCCTGGCTGTGTGAGGATAATTCACATGTAGGTGTTGTCTGTGGAGCTAAAAGCAATTACAGGGAAAGAAATAAAGGAATATAAGGGCAAACTGCAACTACGGGAATATGTCATCGGCTGGAGAAAGCAAAAACACTATTGACAGAAACACTCAGGGTACAAGATTTAGAATTCAAGGTTGTTTTCTGTATGTAAGCTAATGGTGAAATCTTCCTCCTGAGAAGAATTCCAGTGATTAAGTTGGTATACATTGCACAGCACAGTGTTTTAGGATTTATAATAATGCTTCTTTAGTAGCCCTATACAATTTCTTGCATTAGGAATTTGTCTTTTCGCATACCCCAGCTTTTCTCCATGGAGACACAGACACACAGACAGGGAGAGAAGCTTGGGGTCAGAGCGCAGGGTCTGCCATTGTACGGCGCCCCTGGAGCAGTTAGGGTTAAGGGCCTTGCTCAGGGGCCCAACGGAGTAGGAGTAGCCTCTGCCGGCCATGGGATTTGAACCGGCAACCTTCCAGTCACAGGTGCAGATCCTTAGCCACACAGCCACCGCTCCACCCACATGTACTGAACGGCTCTGATTAAGCACTACTCAAACATCTTACTGACCCCCTGGCCAACCATATCTTATAACAAGCCACCAACTAATGGATTTTCACATCGATCATAGTGCAATCTGTTGCTGAGGAATATTTACCAACCAGAGGCCCTTCCCATGCCAGAGTAGAACAGGATACCTGCTACTCAGTCAGATACTTGTTTGATCAAAGATGCACCACTGTGTGGCCAGCAAAGCCACTGGAAGACATTGCACCCAGTACTCATTTCTGAGAACGGACCCCTTCTCTTTTCAGACTGTCCCCAGGAAAGACAAAACACTGCTTGTTTATACAAATAATACAATACATGGAAGAGGCCTGCTGTCCTTAAGGAAATATAGGATGTACAATTAATGTCGATCTCCACATGTATACTTTTCCAAGCTCAATACACCATTATGAAAACTGACAGTGTAAAAGAAACACACCTTCAGCCCCACTTTTCAAACATTCATCTCTAATTCATTGAGGGCAAAGCTGCTTTTGTTCTCGCTTGCTGCCATGAGCAAACCTGGGCATTAAAGATTCAAACCCTTCTATTGTAATCCTGAATATGAGCCTTTGTGTGAAATAGAAAAAAAACATACTCCTCATTTCCTCATTAAGAACAAAGGCTTAAACTAATCTATGTCCATTTTCAACATACTGTACCCTTGCGTGCACTGTCCTGATCATCAACCAAAACAGAAACTATTGCAATGGGAAAACCACTTTACAACAAGCATTTTACACATGCAATCCAGAAGAGTTTTTTGTGACTTCAAGTGTCCTTTATGTACTGTACATTTATTCACATTTTTAGAAGCTAAATTGCAGCTAGCACTTGAAAATCAAAGTTATTTAAAATATCGTGACTTCTTATAGTGCACAATTAAAAAGCATGTGTGACCCTTAATTTCCAACTAAAGTAAAATCTGTTCTGCTCAAAAAAATCAATGTCATGTCTATAATATTGCATTTCACAATGGTGTACCTTTACATGCATACAATGTACTAAATATTCTGGAAATGTAGACCCTACAGGTATAGTATTTGGTTACAAAATAACTTTTATGTAATTTAATAAGTTATCATTTTATTTTACAACAGTTCAGTCTGGAGAAAGTCCAATTTTTCCTTGACACCACAAAGGTGTGCTGCAGAGCAAAAACATTAAGAAGCAGTAACAACGAAAGAGAGAAGGCTGCTCCCAAGAGGTAACAAGTTATTTTTCATACCAGTAATTCCCACCTAATGGACTGATAGGCAATGAAAATTCTATTCAATGGCCATTGTAATTTATTTGCCAGTGTGAATGAATGCACAATGATAATTAAGTAAAGCTTAACAATTAATTACAAATAACAAGTGGACAGTTCTGTCTGAGGCACAGATGTCCACATGAGTAATAGCAATCGTACTTCTCTTGTACATTATTTTGCATGCTCCTGCATAACACCTGTTTCTGGTTTAAACCATCACATCCAGCCTCATCTGTGAACTATCATTGCCGCATCCTGAGAAGGATACGTTTTAATGTGGCTTTTATTATTCAGGCATTTGCCTTGTTGTTGCAAACCTCTACGAATAAGCAAAACACACCTTCTGTGCTGCCTTTCTAAATAAATTCTAGTACATAGCAGTGCTAGTGTAGAGTAGTTGCAGCAGTCATAGACACTCATTCTCAATCTAATCTGCCTACATCTCTTTTGTGCTCAGTCAAGTTTGAATTGTGACCTACGTTCAACAGCGAGTATTGAAAGAAAGAGTTCTGGCACAACACAAAGCCATCTGGACCTTGCAAAAACAGTCTGCCAGCTCTTCTGTTTTGCTCTGCTCCACCTTTAGAGGAAGGAAAGGGTTGCTGGAGGAGATAATATGTTCCTTCACAGAAGGGTCATTTCTTGTTTGAAGAGAAAGTATCCCTGCTGACAACAGCACCCAAGCATTTCTGACACCTGTTGTTGACGTTAGCCAGGCCTCAGCTTACACAAACACTCTTGTAAAGCACACAGCTGGGCTCGCTGCAACTGTGCAAGAACATCAGGGATCCACATCTAAACCTTAAACCTCCACTTAACCTTTGAAAAATTCCACATGTGGCTCCAATGTACTAGCTGGCCTGAAAATGAATACAACAACAATGATGGCTGTCAAATTTCCATTGCTGGTTTGGTGTTCTGTGGAACTTCCATTAGCCTAGGTGCTTTCGTGAAAAGACTGAGGACCAGCCCTGCAATTACAAAAACATCTCTCATTGCCATGCACCATCTAGCTCCAAAACTGCTTTCATATGTATTTATGAACTGCAGCACAGTAACAGCCTGGACTGTATTTATTTCCCAGGAGGTGAAACCTGACAATGAGCAATATGAACAGTTCATAAAGAAACACATCCACCCCAAAAAACCACCGACATGATAATAGCAACAGCAATAACAAATCTGTTCAGCCACTGGTAAGAAAGTGCAGATAAAGATTGAGTTGATTCCTTCTAATAAAAAAAATCACAGCTGCCTTGCATGTGATCCCAGTATCTGTCAGCTTTATTTCATTTCTTAAGTGCTCGTGCTGCTTTAACCATTGGTGTGATTTTGCTGGCTTTATTAATGTCTGGCAATGAAACCAGCACAGCATTTTTCTTTGTGGCCTCACAGAAAATGGCAAGACTTGACCTGCTTAGAAGAGCTTTTAGTCATGTTTTAAGTTATGCATATGAGATATTTACTGTTTTTTTAAGTGGTGATTTAGTGTTCTAGTTTTTTTCTCTTGCGTTTATACAAGAATATGTAAAACACAGGAACATCAGACTTCATTAAACTCAGTTTTCCCAGATTTACACATACACATGTAAAAATAAACACAGATACATTACATTTTTCTACAAAAGTGACCCAGATAATGAGCAAACACACAAATGCTTTCAGCAATCCTTTAGGTTCTTGAAGCTGGAATCTATAAAAAATATCTTCACAAAAACAACAAGAAACCTATTTTGTTACCACAGTGCCCAACAAGGTTACAGTTTAGTTGTGACACATTTCTGCTAGTACTTTCACAGTACTTCTCCGTGAGGAGTAATTTGAACTGAAGCCAATCACTTTAAAGTAACTACCTATTTCATGTCAGTTTTTAGTCAAAATTAAATATATACATTATATATTAAACAGACAACATTTCAATCAGAAAAAAGGTGACTAAGTGAAAAAAGCAATTGTTTTAGGTAACAAAGAGTGACATTTAGTGAATCAAAGCACAATGTTTTTAGAGAGTTTTAGCACGTAATTCCTCTTGAATTATTTGCTACAAAATCAAACCACATTTAATATCCCTTAGAAATGAATACCACAATCATTTCAATACAGATAAACAGTTTAACCTGTTCAGGTATTTATACCTACACCTTTGTCCAGCATTACAGTGATAATGGCAAAGATACAGACTAAAAACAATGAAACCGAGTCAGTGGCCTTTGGTCCATTCTGTAAACAGAGAACAGTTTCAGTCAATAGTAGTTTGAACTGTTACTGGCAGATTGACAAGGCAAAAGAATCAGGCATCACACTGCAGTCTTTCAAATCAAGATATATCTGTAGAAAGTGTTTTAAGCTATTTGCATTACTGGCAGTTTATATGTCTTATTTTGTAGTTTTTAAAGGCTTTTCACTTAAATGGACCCACAGTCACCACTGTACCCAAGCAATACCTGAATTAGAGATACAGTGTCTTCTTGCATAAAGAAATGCGATGACGTGCACAAGAAAATAACAGTATTTGTCATACTTTGGAATTTTGTTCATCTTGCACAACAGATTGCCTTTGACATAAAACACCTTCCCAAAACATTCTGATGAAAACTGTTGTGCAAAAGACATTATTGTGCATATGAAAGTGACCTATATTTTGTTATACATAAATGGGTTGCAAAGTTATCTGTTCTTCCACTGTATCTTGGGAGTAGGAAACAAGCACCCCACCCACAATATTGAAGCTGAAATCCTGGCTTCTTCCAAGAAAATGCTGTACAAGTACCTCAACTCATCTAATGTAAAAGCACACCACAGTCACCTGACCAGTTGCAGGAAGCTAACGTGGCCAGGTCACTCTTTAAAAAGCACTAAGAAGAAGTTTCCAGTCTCTGTCTTTTGGAGTGATTGGCTGCAGTCTGAGGGGCAGAGGGAAGAGGGCAGAACTCCTATACAGTATGTACCACTGGTTAGAGGAAGGACTGTCTGGTAATCATGGACTAAAGGATTTGTGAGTTTCTGGGAAAGCAAACTTGAGTTTTTTGCACTGTTGGAAACTTGTGAAGAGTCAAAGAGAGAGGCTATTTGTGTGAATTGTTTATTTGGAGGCTAGTAAGCAGAGTAGCTGCTCAACCATGACAGAGAGGTGACCTCGAGTAGACGTCCAGGTAAAAGCTCAAAGAAGAGACAAGGCTTTTGTTTTGGTATTATATTTTGGTATTTGGTTGCAGTTTTTAATACTCCCCTCACTATAAATGAAGGCACTAGGGTGGTTTTGAAACATACAGCTCCTGTATATGTCTTGTATTTGTTGGCCTGGAGCCACCTATTTTAAAGTTCCCATTATAACACACCTCTGAGTATGTCACACTGTAACACACTATAATCAAATGAGCAAGGTGGGCAACATGACCTCTTCATTTCTCACCTCTCTTGTGTTATTATCCTGGAAGAAAGTCCTACTTACAGTTGAGGCCTTTTTTATAAACACCTTAAAAATACTGGACGGCTTCAAGCCACGTGTTCTCTTCAATTCTGAAGGCACACAGAAGGTTTTTATAAAAGTAATACTTTTATTAGTGTGATGTGACACACTAAATAACTAAGCCCACTAAAAGAACTAACAGATGTGATAGAGAAATACCATTAAAAATAGCCCATTTGAGTTATGTGACTATTTTCTATAATCATTGTTAAACACATGCATTAATCTCAGCATTTTTCAAATTTATGGTACAGTATTTGGCTTTCTTGTAAAAAAGCTTTACTTCAGCAAAGGAACATTTGTTAGCAGTTAATGTTACAACCGTGCAGCCTTCTCAAATCATAGGTTAGCTTATAGGAGTATTAAAAGCCTCCCACCTTGCATATAGGACTGGAATGTCTGGTGTTGGCCACACTTGTCAAACTAAGGACAGCAACGTTGCAGAACCACAGTAGTGACGTGATGTCTGAAAGAACAGGTTCATTGAATCGTTCTCATTTCTTCTCATGTACAGTATATTAACCCTTCTGGATTATTAATTTTGAACCCCAATAAGAGAGTCTGAATAATTGTTGCAAATGCAGAACATTTTATCAGTGCCTCTTCCAGAAGAAGTATTACAAAAAATGTTTTTAATCTACCAAGAAAAGTCTTAAGATGCAGATTATCATTTTTTAATGACTTTAGCAAATAGGAAATAATTTAGACTTGAGATTTCTAACATTTTCACAATTCAGATGTGCACAATACACGATTCTTTTTTTCCAATACTGTCTACCTCTCTGTCTTCTGTAAAAATGTGAAGCAGGGCTTCAGGCTGAATGCAGGTGAGGCAGACTCATTGCCCATGAAGGCCATATCTGAGGATCATAGAAGAGCTGACTTTGATATAAAGCTTTTTTCAAAGGAACAGTATTTCCATAAGGTCTGAAAGGAAGAGGTCTGTTTTTGGCCTTTAACACTTGTCACCTTGCAAGAACAGTCTTTTGCTCTTCGAGGCCAGCAGACAGAATCACATAACCCACCACAGGTTTAGGAACACATGTGGCATCATAGGGCACCGGTGAACCACAACAAAATTCACCTGCTGAACAATATTTGCCAAACAAAATCTAACTTTCCTTGAAGTTTGAGTAGCGTATATATTACATGGAATACATTGGAGTGTTCTCTGCATTTCTTTATCAACTTAAATGTTGCTTTTAAACAAACCTATAAGACTTAACTAACTGTGCTTTTGTCTTGCTAGCATACCCTTGATCTCTCCTCCCCACCAAGAGACTAAGATTTGACACTGTCCCACCATACTACATGGTAGCAATTACCTCTGCAGGGATGGGACCCATGTGGCCTCATTAAGACAGTGAAGCATATTAACCTTCAGGTTAGGAAGCAGCCAAACAAACCTCTTCAGAGGCAGATTCAAAACACGGGGTCATCAAAACACTGTTGTTCACAGGTCAGTGATGAGAACATTCTGGTTTTAGATGCTAATAAGTAATAATAGTAGTGATCTAAAGAAGACAACTTAATGAAATTTAAAAATAAAAAAATAAAAAAGCAGGTTCTGAAAGAAGGAGGAGCAGGGAATTTGTGTGGTAGAATCGAGTGTATTTCTGTCTGGGGGGGGGGGGGGGGGGGTAGATTAAGAGCAAAGGATTTTGCTTTATTGGAGTTTGTAAGAAAAAAAACACAAAATATTGTAAATATTGTGCATCAATAACCTGCCCCCCAATACAGCATAACAGAAGCTTACATTCAGTTGTCAACGCAACTACAGTATAAACTGCATTGCTGAATGGATGAGTTGTGGTCACCCTCAGTTCCGCAGCTTGTTGTAGTTACAGTAATGAATTAAGTTGCCTGCATTTTGTCCTTGGATTAACCCCATGTATGCCTTGTGTTACTGTGATAATATCTATTTCATACACCACTCTTGTACAGTACATGTACTCAATCTGCACATCCTGCATGCTCACATTCTTTTATTTGTTATCTTATTAAATAATGGAACAGTACAATTTAAGTGATTCTCACTGTTGGCCTTCAGTGTGGAGCATCCTTCGTCTCATTATTCACAGGAAACTCTTGATCTGTTCCCTTAGCTACGTCCATAATCCTATTACCACAAAGGTTGAGTACTTAAACAAGATTTTGTGTTAATCTCCCTAATTCCATGAAAACGAGCAGGCAGGAGGTAGCACATCTACAACTAGTTGTGAACATAACAGATTCTCTCTCTCTTACCAACCTTCTGACACTCTGTAGATTAGCACAAGAGGTGAAAGGACTTTTGAAAGATGTACTATATATATAGTGTACAGTATACACTGTATACAGTAAATGTTAGTTTTTGCTGACCACAAGCAGTGAAGAAATCAGAGACGGCACTGTTTTAAATTATTTTGATAAGTACTGTAGGCAGCAAATTAATGTGAAAAATAAATGTATTAAAGGTTAATTAAAATACTATTGTTCATAAAAGTGTGGTAGTAGGAGGAAATGTGCTGGGAAGACCTGAATAAGGTGCAATATAAAGCAGAAATGGCATAAAAATAAGAGCAACATTAAAAATAAGACAGCTATAAACCCTTTTAAAACACTGAACAATCTATTGTTCAAAAGAGAGGATGTCGAATTGCAAAAGCAATATATAAAACACATACATGAGAAACAAACAAAATAAAACAAACAAAATCATTGTAGAAACTATTTTCTGTTGCCTGAAAAGAAAATGTGCTCAAACTACTTGTCTAGTTTACTAGACAGGTTAGTCATGAAAAGCTAAAAGACAAAGATCTGGTTTTCATTTTCTTTCTAAGAAAGCTCAAGTGAAACCACAAAACCGTCAGAATTTCACCTTGACCAACAATTTAGACAATTATTAACCATTTGCTCAACACCCTTCTGACCAGATGTTTGCCCACTTTCATTATGGAATGTCCAAGTTCAAATACTGAACCAGACCTGAACTCCTCAGAGCTGACCTGATCAAGGATTTTTCATCAAACCAGAATTTTCTTTTTGTAAAGTGGAGGAGGGCATATCTGCTTCAATATTGCAATACATAATTAGACTATTTATTGTGTATAAGAGCTAATTATGCTGTTAATTTTGCTTGTTTTTTTAAATACAAATAACACAAAATGCATACCAAAAATTTAAGAGAACCACAGCATTCAATGTGAACAATGTCTCTTTCTTGCACTTCTTTATTGATTTTCACAATATCTGCTTCTAAATCCAATGCAAAAAAGAGCAAAAATAAAAAATCACAGGAAAATCAAACACTTGGGTGGGAAGTACAGTTCATGTTTTTAATTATGATTTAACATTATAATCATTGATACCCACACATTTAAATGATCGATTTGCTAAAAGGCAATTATACACTCATACTAGAAAAGTGTATACACAAGGGCTCTTTCAAAATGACAATGATTGCAGGCTGTAGGAAATAGATGTGTTTTGCTAAATTTGAAAGGCTAACCCCACAAACAGAAAAAAAACAGTGAAGTTTGACGATAGACTACTACTTCAAAATACCCCAAAAATATTTAGTTTATAACAAACAATGGATGGCGAGTGTGAGATCTTATTGCTATGAGGTCTGCTGCTGTAGATAAGTTTATGTCTGTCATTCCAAATATTAAGTAAAATACTGGCTTCAAAATACTTTCTTCAAAATAAGGGTTAAATTCTGCTTTTTGGTTTAAAAATGACAACAGCCTTAAGCCATGTATAAAGTAGCACCATTAAAGCTGTATGATCCTGTTTGATCATGAGAGCTGCCCGTTTGATCATGGGATGTGGGGTTTAACTGGAGCTGTCTGGATTACACAGCTGAATATGTCCATTTGATTCTCAGGGCCTTCACTTCAAAATGCAGGGTTGATATTGCGAACTGTGAGAAAGTGTGCTGGTTTAAACAATCTGTTTGAAGTTATTATGATACTTTCAAGATCGCAGTCAGCCTCGGGTGTCTCTCTTGTAAATAATGGTTAGTCACTGATTGATAACGCACGTGCACACAGCTCCGGCTCGTGCAGGTAATTAACTCTATCTGTACTGAAAGAGAGCAATGCCATGCACTATGTACACTAAACAATGCTGAATTCATATTGCTTTCATACACCAGCGGTGATTAACAGAAACATGTAACATTCCTGATTAGGATTATTCACAATTTCAACACTTATATTGTACTCCATCCATCCATTTTCTAACCACTTCATCCAATTCAGGGCCCCAGCAATGCTAACTACAGCATCACCCTGTTGCCCTACTGTATATTGTTCAAAAATCATTGCACATATACAGTATTTGTCTGTTCCAGGCTGTTTTTCCCCAATATGACGGAAGCATTTGTTTCCATAAACACATTTACATTGAAAGGTTAAAAAAAACACCACTTGGTGTTGTCATTTATATAAGATCGAAGGATGTTTTTAAATTGTGAATTAACAAACAAAAGTAAAAAAGAATAAATACAGTAGCATTTTCCACAGGAGAACAGAAGTTCATATTAAGCAGAATTTGAGCTTGTTTAAATGCTAACACATATTCCAGTTCAAGGATTTTTGTCATATTGCAATCTCAGCACTTACTGTGAGCACCTTGCAAAGCAGGAAATTGGTCAGACAGTTTGTTTAGAACTTGAAGTCCAAATTTAGAAGGTGGATATGATATTTTAAATACTGGAAACAGCAGGTTTCCTTAACTGAGTCTCTGGGAAATTAGGGTCCTTGACCAACAGTGAATGATTCCGATAATAACTTAAATTGAAAAATAAATTATT
Source organism: Lepisosteus platostomus (assembly GCF_059453375.1). Taxonomy (NCBI): domain Eukaryota; kingdom Metazoa; phylum Chordata; class Actinopteri; order Semionotiformes; family Lepisosteidae; genus Lepisosteus; species Lepisosteus platostomus. The sequence continues at coordinate 13,010,155 of NC_142620.1, read as the reverse complement.
TTCAGCAAAATATTTAATGGCAAAAGGTAAATAATACCTTATGTTATAGAGGAGGACAGAAGAGAATCATACACATACTGTATAGAATATAGAATCATACACATATACACACAGCTCATGCCTTTTAAAGAAGAATATAGTCTAATGAAAAATAAAGGTGAAATATCTGCAAATAATAAAAAAATGAAAATTACTATATATCATTTTCTAAAGATAGATTATCAGAAGCTATTAAGGGAAAAAAATCTGGATCCTTTAAAAACATCCCTACAGAAGCTCAGGACACACAAAATTAAAATGCAAATTATTGTTACCTTGAATGATAAAACAGCGTGACATAAATATTTCATATGATACTGAGATGTGCATTTAATTAAGTAGCTCTATTTCAGATAAACAGCATCTACAGGAAGATTAATTGCAGCCAGCAGAAAATGAATGTACAGAGCAACCAAGTGTCCTGTCACAGCAGATAACTGACAAAATAGCCCAGATTCATTTCTTCACTTATCAGCCACTACGCATGAAAAATTACTGCCATCAGAAGATAAGCTCCATTTGAACCGGAGAGTTACTTAATGAGGAGTAAGATGATCGTTTTCTCTACACTTCAACTAAGGTTCTTCAAAGAACACAGCAAGCATTAGAGGCAATGGGATTGACATAAGGCTGACAAAGTAAATTTTTCTGAATTAAAAATATCATAACGGAGGGACTGTGATATAAACACCAGACAATAGCTAGCAGATAAGAAAAAAACTCTGTAAATTGAAAAACAAAACCTTAACCCATATTGCAATGTGCTGAGAGAGGGTTAATTCAGGTGCCATGGAAACACACAGTTGGCTTTGTGTCCTTCAGATGAATGTGCTCCTTTATTCATCAGTGGCTCAGAAATTACGACCAGCTCCTGGAATAAACTGAACTGTAAACACTGTGTCTGAAATGGAAACAGATGTTTAACAGCAGGAACCCAACAGAGAGATCCGATACTGCAAGGTACTGATCACTGAGTGTTCTTGGGTAGCAGACCTTTTTGTGGTGCTTAAAATACTTTCAGAATAGAACAAGAGCATCCAAAGTAATTGTACTTCTGATAAAATGAAACACAGATACCAAACTTTCAAATGTTCTTATGATTAAATGTGAAAAAACAAGACCAAATAATCTCTTTCAGTTTGCTGTCCTTTTTTGAGTCTTTAGACTTTTTTTTCTAAGCACAGAATTATGCAATTGGTGTTATCTGTATGTTTTTCAAAACATGTCATTGTTCTTCAGAATGAAAAATGTACTCCTGTCAACGAGGAGTATGAAATAGGACTGTTGCACAAACTGCACTAATAACATTTGCATCAACAGGTTATATTGTCCTATAAGTCTAAGTAGAACAGACTAATGTAGAGATACATACAGTATCTCCAGTCCTGGAGAGCCACAATCCAGTAGGACTTTTAGGTCTCCTTGTACCTACCTACAGCATCTACTTTATATACCTTACACATTCACCATCTATAACTGTAGAAAAGTGCTTAACTGGGTTGTTTAAGCCAATATTTAGATCATTTGGTTGGTTAAGAGTTTGATTAGTTAGCATGAAAAGCTGCATACTGTATGTTGTGGACCTCCTTAAATTGACCTTTGTAGGCCTTGTGATAGACACACTGTACCAGGACAGGTGTTAAAGAAACGTTGTTTCCAAAACAAATTCCTTGTAGTCTTTTTATAATGATACTGTACAGTATATGAAAAAATCCTCAAGAAAAAGATTATTCACACTCAGATTTTTGAGAAAAAGCTGCAAATCCAGATGCTGAAGGGTTTATAGTGTGCTGTATAATACAATATAACTGTATTAAGCCAAGAACTTTGCATCTGGTGACTGGACTACTGGCAACAAACCAGGTGGAAAAAATCTGTCTGCTTTGGAAACAAAGACCCAAAACAGAATTTCAGGCCTGAGAACAGTACTGAAGGCCAGGGACAGATGAACTCAGAATTGCGCTGGATCACGAAATGTTTGAAATAATATGAAATACATGCAGACCATTTGTGCATGAAACACAGATGGAGAAGGTACCTTCATGATTGCTTCATAGCGAATTTTATCAAGGGGACTTTTCTAATAAGCTTTCATTATAAGTCAATAACAAAAAATTCAGAAAGGGATTTTCAAAACCCAGCTTTTTAATTACAGCACATACTAGTGCTCTAATTAGTGCTCTAAACAGGAGGCCTGCTGTAGATAATAACTTGTTTATGAATCACAAGATGATCTTAAAAATTCAAGGCCTTCGATGACCTCAGACTTAATGGTACTGCAGAAAGCAAACCTACGTCATCTAATGCGTACCTTGACTTTTTATTTTTACATGTCACTGAAAAACAGTATCACAGGAACAGCAGAAGTGTACAGATGATAAAAAAGCAGATTTGGTAAACAAAGTGTCACATGTAAATTGATAAAATTTATAGAAAAGACTATGAGAGCATAATAGTCACTGTATGGCAAATGGCAATTTTATTTTTTCTCTTTGTAGCATTTCCTTTACTTAGTAGATACCTGATATTCAGTACCTTATATCTTTCAGACATACAGTTGTTATTCACAGAGACATTGCCTCATAAGAAAATCCCCATTTCATGAGGTTATGACTAACATTTCTTAGACATATTGTGGTCTGGTTCAGAAAATGTTGTGCTGTCTTACACTGTTACCAGCTTGCCAAATACATCCTACCCACAGACAACACTATTTTGAAAAATCTAAAAATGTATAATGAAATCCCTGCTAGAAGGATTAGACTAATTGCAGGTTAATTGCAAATGTTATTAGTGCAAGACCAGAGCTCTGGTCAGCAGCAGTCTTGACATGGTACAGGACCAAGCTCTATCAAAAGCCAGCATCATTTTTATTTAATGTTTCTGAAAAATAGTAAAACCATTTTAAAGTAACAATGGAACAAAGAACAGGCCCAGTAGTTTGTTTCAATTTATACTACTTCCTGCATATTTTCTTTGTGTTTCCTTGACAACTGAATCTGTGGCCTAAATCTAGCAGTCCCATCTGAAACTCTTCCGTGAAATGCATAAGCTAACAACAAAGGACATCTTAGGTGTTAGTAAATTATTTTCTCTGTCAGAAACATTCAGTTGCATTAAGACATGTTACATGAAGTATGTCAGGACAATAGAACAGCAGTCTGTGGCCAGATTCAGAAAGACTCTTATATTATACTACCTCTTAATTCCTTGTGTAAAATTTCATTTATAAAGTAAATGGTACTGTAGTTAAAGCAAAAGGTGTTAAATGCTTAAAATGTTTTATGGGTCCACTTTGTGGTCTCTACAATCCCTTGAACACAAAGAGCACCAGAATGCTTTGAGATCAGCCAGAGAGCAGAAAATTGTTTTGCTTTCAAGCACAGTACTAAAATATAATAGCTACATAATTAACAAACTAATTTTCAAAGCTGAAAGGAACTATTCATCAATGCATTGAATATGATTCCAAAAATATTTTCTTTAAAAAGTAATTAGCATGTTTTATATTTCATTGTAATAAAATGTTCGCTTGAAAGGGCAACTCAAATTTAGCAAGCCATACTGTACACACAGGTATAGTATACAGTATTTCTCAAAGCAGTCATTACCAACAGAAGATTAAAACTTCAGGGTTTCAATTTACAGTGAGGTCATGGTAAAGTTTGCGATTCTAATAACAGCTTAGAAACCTGCAATTAGTCTATACGGCTTCTTGCTTTAGACCAATGTTTGCAATGAAATTGAAAACTAAGCAGGGAAAGGTTCAGGTCAGCAGAGGCTAGTATAAACATAAGGCTGAAATTTTTTGGCTCTTTATGTAAAACTGCAACGTTAAAAATTCCCATCAACATCCTGCTGTTATTTTTTCATTTTAAATAGAAAACCCATTTCAGTCTAGTCAGTCTTTTTTTCCACAGATTTATTTTTTGAAAGTAATGGATAATTCCTTAAAATAATATTGGTGATTAAAATTCTCTTAATAACGTAAAGTATTTTAAGAACTAGACCATATCTTCTTGCGGGTGAATCGTGTAATTGTTGTAGTGGTCTATCAGACAAAAGAAAGAATGCTTCAGACAGGATATTTGGAAGCCAGACCCTTCTATTTTGTTGAAAACCACAAGCAACAGCAAACTTTCCCAAGGCAGACAGAATAGAATTCTGTTTAATTTATAAACGCATGAAAAAACGTTGAAAGGAACTTACAGTCCTCTAGTTCACTATAATAGGTGCATATCAGTACTATCGTCAGTTGACCAACCCCTTCTCCACTGCCCACTGCAGTGTCTGACTCATTGACCTACACTGTTATTTATAAACAGTCAGGAAACTGCCCATTAAATGGGAGTGGAAGCCTGTTACTCGAGGTTGACTGCCAACATTAAACATTTCTTCATTATGTCCTGTTATCCTACCCAGAGTAGCCATCACTTCAGTAATGTTGGAAATATTATGAACATTCCAGTTATGGTACCCAGATGTGGAGTACACGGTCTTAAAAGCAGATTGTGAATGAGTGAAATCACATGGGTACTGGTCCTACTACATCCTTCAAACAGCTTAAACTTAAGGTCTCACATTTCACTGCAGGCTTTTTAGGATGGGAAAGCATAGACGTCAGACATCGTGTTCCAGGATTTCAGTTATGTTCAATAGTAATATTGCACAGGTTGGACTATGTTGAAAATTTCTAGAAGCCGTCAGAGATCCATAAAGATGAAAAGCATTTTCCTGCCAGTAATGGTTGTGTAACATAGCCCCCCTGATGAGTACTGGACTGTCAATACATGGACTGACATGCACAGTATAATTTGTTACACACTGTCTATGAATCCACAGGAGGAAAAAAATTAAAATAAGAACAGATGGCTCGTTTGTCCATCTAAGTATCAAAAAGTTATAACAGGAGTCCAGCTATTTTTTGCTAGAACACACAGTACAGTCAATTCTGATCATGGCTTTGAGATACTGCTGACTTTTTAAAATTTTAGAAGCAGCTTCTTGAATGGGTTTGTAAAAAGATCTAACGTGCTCAGTAAAATCTTCCCTGCATGAATTTAGTCATGTGGTCGTTTGCAGCGCCAGACTGGGACTTGACCATAAATGAAAAAAGGTGAAGAAATCATCAACACAAAGAACGAATAATCACATTGTGTAAACAGGAAATGCTTAGGGGTGCAGATAGAACTGAACAGCTCTCTTAGGAGAAAGGGCTTACTCAATTTTTTCACTGCTGCCAAGACCATATGGAGCTTCAAAAGGGTTTGCTGGTGTAAATATCCACTGATACCCAATCAAACTAAATTTCTCTTGGCTATCGAATATCATTACCATATGCAGTGTTCTCCTGCCTGGGTTTAGTATTATTTAATGTCTACATCACAAAAACTCAGACAACAAATAGCCAAAGCTAAAATTCTTACTAAATTGTAACAGTGCGTGATCATGCTGATAACTGATCATGTGTCACCCTTTTCACACTTTGGCCTTTCAAGATTAACAAAATAAAAATGTGTTCTTTCGTCTCAATGTCATGACTTTTACAAGTTTTAAGTTTTAAAAGAAAAAATTGTCAGTTGCATTTACTATGGATAAAGTTGGGGTGCTTATTTAAAGGTGAAAGGTGGAGGACACATATTGTAAAGTAAAGGAATTTTCTCCCCTAGGCTGACTTGCCTTTAAAAAAACAACAACAACTACAACTGAGAGTCTGCCTTTTCACCTGGTGTACAGGTCATTAAAACACCTCACTGCAAGATTCTAATGCCCTGTCATTAAAAGAATAAATCTTAAGAGCAGCTGTTACATTTAAAATGGATTATGAGATTATGAGCCACTGATAGTTCATTTTCCATGCAGTTTTAAAGCTAATCCTGGCAATATTTCATCTGTTGGGCCTTCTCCAGGTGTGACAAGGCTCATCAGCTGAAACACTGTTTTTTCTTTCAAATACTCAATGTGGAATTAACCTTTCCCTGTTCCTTAGCAGGCCACATGCTGACGAAGCTCCTCACCCTAATCTCAGCAATGTTTTACCTGAACTGACTACTTTTGCAATGATGAGAGTGTTGATAAGTAATCTCTCTATAAGTACAGTACATTCTTAGTTATTTAGAAGGAGTGGCTTTCTTATAGTCAACAAAGTATTCCAATCTTTTCATTTGTTGGCAAATCCTGCATCTTTTCATGAGTGCACTGCAAACTTAAGGAAAGAAATAAATCTGATAATCCTGATTTTCTTTTTTTCTTTTCATTTTCGATGGCTGAGGAATTCTTAGGAAGATGGGACTTTAACCTATTTTATTTGCTTTTCCCAGCTTTTCAAAGAAACAGGTCTCATTGTTACAAGCATGAGGAGGTTGTAGACATACTGTATGTCGGATAATATCTCACAGTATGTTTTAAATTTCTTTACACTTTATTGTATGAAAACAAGGACAAAATGGACATTAGTTATCCTGTATCGACATTATAGTTTTTAAAAGATATGCAGGAGATTTAAAAGGAAATAATATGCCATCTAGTACACCATGAATGAATGCTATCAGTTTTTAATATCTGTGAAAGTAGTCCTCATTAAATGGCACTGTTGCTCTATATCAACAAGCCTTGTACAATGCAAGTACTGTATATTCACAGTGGAAATGCAGAATCCTATCACTTGTTTCTGACCAAGAATGTGGTTATGGCAATAACAGGTAGGAATTGCAACAATTCTTTTTTAAATGATCACTGGAGACCTTTTTTGATCTCAATACCATCAGTGTCTTCATTGGAAAATTACTGGGTTTGATTTACTTTTAAATTATAAGAACGGTTCCTGTGTTTCCGTGCTCTCATAAGCTTGCTTTACCTAACATTTGTGCTAAGATTGCATGTTATGACCTGCCCAGGTAAGCTCTGCGAGAGAAAGAGGCCTATTAGTTCATCATAACGTAGAATGACACTCCAGTCATGACTGTGGATGCGGGGGGGGCAGATGAGTTCAGCTCACAGGGAGAGGTCAGAATCCGATGCTAATTTTCTGTTCACGTCTCTGTATTTGCCATCCATAATTGATTTTGTGGAACACAGCAGTTATTGTGATGGATAGAAAAGAGGCTCACTATTGGATTACACAGTTTAAATTGGAATTTCAAAAAAAGACAGCATGTTGAGTCCCATCCCACAGAAATGCAGAAATCTGACATTGAAGAATGATGGCTCTGGCTGGGAACCTATGGTCTTTGAAAAAGAATGGCATGTATGTGCAAGCAGATGGGTTTACTCATGTCAGCATGATACTCAAGCTTTACTGCATAACAGCAAGGTTAGACATATAGAAAATATCAAGTAGTGGATTCTTTTGAATACAGGGCATGCTCAATTGCAAACAGATGACCAGCAGGATCAGAGGAGGCTATGATCGAAAGATGTCAGAGATGAAAGAAGTAGAATCTAGTGAAAGTTCATAGTCATTCTCCTATCATTTTTTCTAGTTTTCATTTTGACAATATTACTGTTCTAGAGCATAACCCAGCTGTTCGATGGTTCTCAAACCTCAAGACAAAGCACATATAAAAAGAATGTGCAGCAGTGTTACACAAAAGAATCACAGCTTTTCTCTTCTCCTAAAAAGAATTGTTCCCATATAGTACGTATTTACCAGACCTTGGTACAACTTTGGTCATGTTCTTTTAGCTTTTATCTCTGTTGTTTATGCTCCAGACTGTAAGTCATTCATCTTAAACTCAGATGAATGGTCCTGTCTGTCTGGGAACACTTTGGACTAGGATGGGAATCAAAAGAAAGTTGTTGTTTAAATTGACCTCAAATAACCCAGGAATGACCTCTCCAATACATGGTTGAATATTCAGAGCCGTTTCTGATTCAGTTTGGGATTAGAGAGGTCAGAGGTCAGCACCTTTAGTCAGACATTATGAAACCTGCATGCTGACTGTGGAATTCATAGTTCAGACACATTAATACTCCCTTAGGGGTTCTGAAAATCCTGTACCAGAGTTCTATGGAAGATCAGATTTAGGCCAGAAATGATACCTAAAGTTGAAAAATAAACACAGTTGTGCACTATGTGAATCAAAACACCACATGCACTACTTAATCATTAGTGTAACGTGACTCTAATGCAAGAAAGGAAGCAATGCAGCTACAGTACGTAGAATCAAATTATTCTATATTATTCTATGTGTACTATATGTAACACACATGATTCAGTACTCTACTGTTTTTTTATCTCTTTGAGGAAACTACAACTGTATTAGTCACAGTCTGGAAGCACTCACAGTGTGTCACCTTACTTCAAGTAGTTCTTTTGTTTCCACTTTTATAACGCAGTGCCTGATCCCTTTGAAGCAGTGGAAGGAGCTACAGTAGCTGTGCCATGCCCAGACTAGGCTGTGTTCATTTGTGGTTATCATACAGTACATTACAATAGCACAATACATACAGTACATTGCTCATTTAATTTAAAACTTTTAGAGCAGAACTGAAAGCTAGAGCTCATTAAACCTGAATAACGCAAACACAAAACAAATGCAGAATACTCTTCACTCGGTACAGCTTGATGAATTGCAAATCTCCTAAACTGTGGTGGTGTTTTTCAGCCTTCGACTATTAATAATATAACTGACATATACAAATATCATTATGAAATTTTAAGTAGTTTCCTATGACATACCCCCATACCAAGTTAACAAAAAAGTACAAACGCAAATGAGATAAAAATAGATTTGAATCTTATTTGATTTCTTTAACATCTAGGTGTCTCCATGAGGAGAATTTACCAAGACAAAACCCTTGCAGTCCAAATCATTCTTTGCACTGAAAAGATCAAAAGCATGTTTCATTGTTCTCATAAATCATATTAATCTGATGCAGATTTCTGTTAATGGCACATATGACATATATATTTTAAGTGTTTTCATTAAGGAATTGTTACCACAATTGCCTGCAAATGAACAAGAAAGGGTTACTTCCAGCAGAAAAACAAAACATAGGCATCATATCTGAAGAAAGATCAACAGCTGAAACATTGTATATCTTCTTCTTTACTTTTTGATGTAGAATTATCCTTTAGTTTTTCATTCTCATAAACATCCTTTTTAGCAGATTTAGCAGATGGTTGAAGATGTATATTTAGGACATCCAATCCAACCAAACAAACCTTAGTGGAGACCCACAGAAGATAAACACTACTTTTATATAGTGGCTATACAGACAGGGAGTATTTGACTTAATGTTTACCATGACATAATGATCCAGATTGTATACCAATAAACAAACCCATTGCACAGTGGTCCTGATAACTTTGAAGTTGCACAGTAATCAGAGAAAAATAGAGATAAGGAACAGTCCATTATTGTCATGAAGCTTCACAGGTATATCATATTCTTGTGCAGTGCACTAGAAAGAGAAATATATTCTGCAATGGAAAAAGGAAAGCTCTTACAGTACTGTGACAGCACAACCTCACGAGAACTGCATTTCCCAGATTCCCAGATTCGTCTGGGGCAATGAGGTGTTGCTCTGTCACCTGACCAGTTGCAGGAAACCAATTGGTCAGGCGACTCTTCAAAAAGCAAGAAGACAAAGCTTCCTGGGTCAATCAGTGAGCAAAAACTGTCTGTTGTCTGGCAGACAGAAGGACAGAAGGACAGAAGGACAGAAGGACAGAAGGACAGAAGGACAGAAGGACAGAAGGACAGGACAGACAAGGGGAACTTTCTGGGAAAGAATGTAAAGAGTATAGTGATTTTTTTGCAAAAGAGTGTTGGAGAGAGAGACTGCCTGAGAATTGTTTGGAGGCTGGTAAGCAGTGTAGTTGCTTTGCTGTGCTAGCCAGGAACTTTGAGAAGGAGTTTAGGGAGGAGCTTGAAGAAAAGCTCAAGATTTTGTTTTGTTGTTTGGTTGTGATTAGCCTGGACCCGCCTATTTTTTTCCCATTATGACGTGCCCACGGGAATGTCACAGTGCCCATGCATATACTATAGGTTCTTATGAAACACAGTAAGGAAGCTTTATTCTTGAGGTTTCTTTTGTTCTGACACACCCCATCCAACTGACTTCTACACTTTTGCCAGGATTTAATTCATGAAAATAAACTGTATTTTGTTTGTGCTCATCTGTGGCACTAACCAATATTAGTCACAATGAAGGCATGTCAAGAAAATGACTCACAGTTAAATGTGCTCCCAACTCTTCTTCCGGGTCCAGTGTTGATGCCAGGAGTGTAGTGGTGGTTTCTATAATGTTCTGAGAAATTGAACTAAAACACTACATATGTACAGTAACTGCAGATAAATATTCTGTAACCCATTTAGAATAATTATTTTATTCTTTGTGGTATGTGCTGTTTAAAAAAGCCATCAAATTAAAATCTGAAATTCCAAGGGGTAGACAATTAAAGAAATGCCAACAAAAATATGATTATGTGGGCATTTTAATCAAAGGTTAAACTTACAATGGGAAAACATCTTGTTAAATAAAAAAAAAAATCTTCTCTCTGGGCTTTAGACCTAGCACATAGCAGAACATTCTTGCTATGGATAGTCTGATTTTGCTCTGAGTAGAGCTGTCAGGCTTCACCTATAATGTACGCATTTAAGAGTGGCTTAGCCCATACTACCGACTTTCGAGGCTCAGAAAGCACAATCTGCACGTCAAAATGATTAATGGACACAGACACAAGCCTGTGGAAAGGGTTCTTCTAATAGAACTATTGTTACATAACACACTGGCAGTGAAAATGTGGAATCCACATAAGACTTAGTGATTCAAAACACAAGGGAGATTAAGCACCAGAAAAACCCAGGTAGTCTTTACTCCTGTGTCACAGGTTTTGCAGAAGAGATTCACACTTGCAATTAAATAGAAATCACGATGCATTCAGCATAATTTAAGAAATCAGCAATAATCTGGAAAAAACATTAGACCATAAAACACGAAAGTCACCATGGTGAAGGTAAAACACTAAAAATCTGTGGGAACAGCCTAATTTCTGAATTTGGATTTCTCAGTTTTCCCAAGACTGGTTGTTACATACACCTGCAGGTGATCAGTTTGGCAATGGCTGTTAGGAATGGCTATATGTACTGTAATTTGTTTCAAGCCTTATAATGGGTAGCTTGGTTATCAGTATGCAGTCATTACAAGAGTGCCTCATACGGCCCTGGGTCTGTAATTTTAATCATAACAGATTGACTTTATTTTAATGAGATATCCAGCCCCATTTAAAAAGACAGCTGTATGAAGGACAATTACCTTCTTTATTCAGTAGATAATGGCATACAATGTGGTATAAAGTAAGAACATAATCATTCATGTTAAAAAAGTCATGAAAGGTGAGAAAATAAATATAATATAGGGTCCTAAAACCATTAATGTCCAGTGTCTACAAAGTTCACAGCTATAAATGCATTTGGGTTAAAACCTCTTTCTTGTCCAGGTTGGAAGCCCTGAACAGCATATGCATGAACACCTTGTAGCTCCTAGACACATATTTTAAACTTATTTTTACTTAAAATGATGTTGCCACCCAATACATATTTTCTTCAGCTTTTTGTATGTACTCATGTTCATCTATCCTGAGGTGGAAAAAAGAAATATGGAGATATAACAAAATATAAAAAAGTGGAGACTGAGGGAGGGTAGCAAAAAACACAATTCCCAATGATAAAAGGTCATCCAATATTTAATTTGTTTATACAGATGTGATTTAATGATTTGGCTTCTATGCATTCTGATGAGATGAATCATTTTATGGCTCCCTTAGGCTCACATTAAGGTAAGCTGGTTTTACAAGCATTTCATCTGAAAGTCTTTCAGTTCTTGTTTTGATTGTCAATCTTAATTAATAATAATTTATAATTGCTTACACTTATATAGCGCTTTTCTGGACACTCCACTCAAAGCGCTTTACAGGTAATGGGGTCTCCCCTCCACCACCACCAATGTGCAGCATCCACCTGGATGATGCGACGGCAGCCATAGTGCGCCAGAACGCTCACCACACATCAGCTATTAGTGGGGAGGAGAGCAGAGAGTAATGAAGCCAATTCATAGATGGGGATTATTAGGAGGCCATGATTGGTTAAGGCCAATGGGAAATTTGGCCAGGACGCCGGGGTAACACCCCTACTCTTTTCGAGAAACGCCCTGGGATTTTTAACGACCACAGAGAGTCAGGACCTCGGTTTTACGTCTCATCCGAAGGACGGCACCTTTTTACAGTATAGTGTCCCCATCACTATACTGGGGCATTAGGACCCACGTGGACCACAGGGTGAGCGCCCCCTGCTGGCCCCACTAACACCTCTTCCAGGTGGATTTATGATTAAGATTTGTGCTTGGCTCTGACCTAACACCTACTGTATCTAACTGTCCTGATGGTGTAGCTGACTACAGAATTTTAATGTTTAATGTTTTAATGTTTAATTTTAATGTTTCCCTTTAACTGATACAAGTTTAAGGAAAACAAGAGGATTTTATTTAATCACAGCGCTCTTCTAAGCCATTCAAGAAAGTTTGCTGGATTTATATTTTTATATAAATATTAAGTTAAGATCTCACAGATTCTTTAAACATCCAAAAATTCTAAGTGTGTCCATACTATAGCCGAGGAACCCATCAGGTCAGATTTTATCCCAGTTTCTGTAGAAAACACAAATCCATTGAAGAGTGACTCCCAGCAATGCTAACAGATATTTGTACGGCTTTGTGGTAGTATTATTAGTAATATGGTAGTATTCAAGATAAAGCACTTTGCTCAGAGCACAGCAGCAGTTTTAATAATGTGAACTTGAGCTCAGAAACTTCAGCACCACTCACTATGTGATAAGGAAAGGTCCAGACACCCTTTAAAACCTGGAAAAAATCTGGAATTTTCCAGATCTGTTGGTAGGTGGCCCAGGACTGTCACGGTGAAGTGCACTGTGAATTATCAGATTGACTCCAGTACATCAACACTAGATAACATTGAATAGCTCACAAGTTATGTATCTTGCTAATTGGCTGATTGCGTACTTTGTGGTTATCTACAGTAATCCCTCTAGTCAGTTCTTGAGAAAATATGACAGCTCATCCATACTGTTAATAGTGGTGCAACATCGTTGAACCTGAGTGTTTGCTAACTATTGGATAGGCTCATATTTCACATTATACCTATAAGTGCCTGAGGCAGTCTACAGAAAGGAAATCAAGCTCAGTTTAAATAAAGATTAATCTATTCACATAAGTATTTAACCCAAAACCAAAATAAGGACTGAGTTAGCTGATCTTGTATTCCTCAAATTCCTGAACATTATTATTAACCTTTAATAAGCAAACTGAATTAAAATGCTTTCCATGTAATACTTATTTTTACCATTATTCAAGGTTTCTAATTCAAATGAATTAAGATAGCTGTATAAGTCAAATGAAATCTTTAGCTTTCGAATGGTTGGCTAACTTTGACTGATTCACAATTACAAAAGCCTGACTCCTGGCCAGCAATTACCTTGACAGCAGGGTAGATTACACAGGGTTGGAAAGCACCAGAAAGTTCCACTACAGCTTATTGCAGAGAACTGCCCTTTTATCTTCATGGCAAAAGACAGATGTTATTTGTTCTTTGCAGTGGGTGGTCATGCAAGGTCATAAATCTGGTTGAACAAACCCAATCATGCATGATTAAAAAAAGAGGTAAAAATGCTTCAGAATTTGCTGTTCTCCACACAAACCACAGTAAATTAGCTGCAGAATTCCAGCTAACATTCTCCTTCTCAGTGCTACTTGGCATAAATAAAGGTTGTAACAGACTCCACCCTTAAATAAGGTGGTTCAAGGAGCACGTAAAAATCCCTAATGGACAATACTGGACGGTAAGGGAGGCTTTAATGCTGACATCTTGCTATTAACGCAATAAAACATTACAAAGTAGCATTTCCAAACTGCTAACAGCCAAACAAAACGTATCCAAAACTTTCCATTTATCAAAGCCATGCGAGAATGTACTGACGAATCCCTTCACTTATTATGTATTTAACTCATCAACACCCAGTGTGTCTATTTACAGTGATACAGATGCGTAACTACCTCAAGTGAGAGGACTGCTTAGCAGCCAACCTGCCAAAGACAGGCCTGCTGCAAGTATTTTCTTCACCAGGTGTCATTCACACTTTCCCTTCCCCATTATGAGACAGGGCTGTGTTTTGGAAATCACCAGGTGAGGCACAGGGAACAAGGAAGGAGACATACTCCCTGCCAAAAGAAACTGGTACTAAAGAGTTCCTGTTCTTTGGAGAGCCTGAAACGGTATTTTCTCTGCTTTTAAAACCTGCATATGCTTATGCGTGATTTATGCCGAAAACATTGTTCCAAACCTTTGAGTGCACGTACTGTAAAGAGGGATACTGCATTTTAGAAAATACAGTATTTTGCAACAAAAAATAAATGTGCATTCTCACTTCATTGAACCAAAGCAAGTCTATCTTCCTTTCAGGTTGGGTACCAGGTGGCATAAGAAGCAAAGTTACTGCATCTATCAATGGACTCAGAACGTGCGGTCTCAGTGGACTTCTGCACTTTGGAAGCACAGACTATTCTTAGATCATCCCACGTTGAAAGGAAAAGACACAACGTTGACACACAGATGAAGAAGACTCTACAGCCGAAACGTTGTCTCTTTTCCTTTCAGCAGGGAACAAACCTTTACCTTTACCACACACCTGAAGAATGCTCCATAGCCGAAACTTTGTCTCTTTTCCTTTCAGCATGGAATAAACCTTTACCTGTTCCTTTGCAGCCTGCGCATGCTGACGCAGCCACCTACTCAAACTTCTTCAACCCATTTCTGATGTGACCCACTATGCCTTCCACTAAATCTATTTCTAGATCTCTTCTTCATTCCTTCTCCTCCTCCATGGGCTAGTTGTCCCCTTCACTCACTAAACGAGCACTCCATCTCTTCACAGCAACCTGTTCCAAGACCAGGCTTTTTAACCACCTTCTATCTCTCTGCAGATGTCATCGTTATAATATTATTCCTAGGAAACACCCGAAGAAATCTCCACAGCGGAATCATTGTGTCTCTTTCCCTTTCAGCATGGAATAAACTGTTCCTTTGCAGCCTACGCATGCTGACACAGCTACCTACTTACACCTAGATCACTAATAAAATATTAATAAAAATTTACATAGATTTTTCCTGTTTTTTACAGTCATGTCAATTTGATTGCAGCTACTGTATAACTGTTAAGTTTTTCCTGCTCAGTCTGGGCAAAAAGGGGCAGTTTGCATTGGAGTCCCAACAGCTAATCAGGCTAAAACAGGTACTTAGGGTATTAAACAGAGAACATGTGACTCTCCCCTTGGGACACTTGTGTTTTGTAGAGCTTTCCCCAAGCAAACGCTGGTTTCCATTTGTATAACTGGATGGACTGAAGCAACTGGGATAAAAGTACCTTGCTCAAGGTACAAAAGTAATACCTGCAGCAGGGACATGAACCCACAGCCCCCTTCTTATGAGTCCGGAGACTCACCTATTACACATCACTGCCCCACAGTATACTGTATACAGGACATAATTGCATATCTTTCCTTCTGCCTTGATCTGTGTTTTAGCTTATTTGGAGAGTTTCATCATCTTTAAATATTTTGTTTTTCCCCCTAAAGGTAAAATGTAATGAGAGCCCTGACACAGTGGACTAAGAGTGGCTTACCGAAAGAGTGTGACTGCATCTGTCTTTACTTTTTACACCCCCATATTACTTTAAAACCCTAAACAAAAATACATGTTGATAAGCAAAGAACACAGCAATTAAAAGAGCGCAAGAGTCAGTGACTCAGGGGGAATCTTGACAAAGTGCCTTAACTGCCAGCCTATAAACCTTATAATTAACAACCAGAAGTATTATTACATATTCTAAGGAAATATCAAAGCAGCACCATAATGGTTTAACCACTTGTCTGTTGCAAAACACATGCAACACAGTTTACCACAGGAAATCTTTGAATTTTAAAAACTGAACAGAATTTTTAGTCAGTGTTAAACGCATGCAGTAATGGAGAGGTTTAACTACAAGATGTTAAAGCTACAAGATGATAACATTGCCACACTTTACATAACTTGAAAAGTTTCCAATGGCCTCAATTGTTGGTGAATTTTCGTCACAAATGTCAATGGTTCCTTTGCTATTAGGAAAATGAACAAATGCAGAGTGTTTTTTTGGAAAATGTAGAAGCTGAACTATTGAGTGGAGAAGAAAATGTAACGGACTTATGTAACTTTTAAATTGTGTACCAACAAATACGCAGTCTACAGTTGTTTTTGTTTTTATAAAGGCAAAGTTTTAGACAGACTTTCTAGGAATGACCAAACTGGAGATACAGTAGGTTTTCCATAACATAGATATTTTGTAATGCCTTTTCTCTGCTATAGGATGTGTTTAAAATGCAGGAAAAGTGTTTTTGGTTGTTTCCTAGGAAAAAGAAATTCAGCCCAAATTTACAACTTTATGTTTACCTGGGTAGAAATAGGAAATTGTGGATCAGATTCGCAAAGGATATATTTAATTATATATATAATATCATATAATATAGTTATAAAAAATATTTAATAGTATAATAATGTAATTATTCAGACTAATTTTTGATTCATAAAAGCTCATTTTAAATTTTAGGGTTTAGAATGAGGATTAGGTTTAGGTTCAGAGCTAGGGTTAGTGAGAAATGTAGAGTTAAGGGATCAGGTTGTAGGGTTAGGGTTAGGTTGTTTAGAGCAGAACTCTGTTCTTCTCCTGCAGAATGAGTTGGAGATCTCGATTCACCATTCCATCCACCCCTTCCTGGTGAGCCAGAAGTCCCCTGTATATATACTGTATACTTACACGGCAACTAAAAAACAAAGGTGTCTTTAAATTGCATTCCTCTGAAATTTAAGGCAGGCAAGTATTAATCCAACAATTAGAAACATGTATTTGTTTGTTTCAATATAACTATAAAGATCAATGACAAATCTTCTAAAAGTGTTAATAGGCTGACCCAGATGCTTTTTATTTTCTGTGTAATGCAAATAAAAACAAGAATTGAAGAACAGTTACAAACTAGAAGAATCCATTCAGCCCATCTGGTACTTTTTATAGTCAGTAGCCAACTGAATCAAGGATTGTAATTTTTCTATTTGATTCCAAAGATTATATTTAAATACAGATACAGATTCCATTTTATTTCTGCTGTGAGTGCCACATTTGTCAAGTTGAAAAAACATAAATCAAGTCAAAAATGTCACTAGATTCCATGGTCTGGAGCCCTTCGAGATTTAATATCCACCTTCTTTAGCTAGACTAGACAGGAAGCACCAGAAAGTCATGTAATCATGTACAGCCATCAGTATGTGTACGTTTTTTTTCTGAATGACTTTTTAAAAAAATATTAAATTTAATTCATTTTTAAAAGTCAGCCAAAAATCAAACAGCTTCCTCTCATTTTGTAAAACCATTGTAATGAAAGCAAAAATCTGTTTTCCTGTTTAGGTTCAAACTTGTCAGACATTCATTTAAATTGTTTCAGCAGCAATCTAAGTCTTTCATACTGTAACACAAAATAATCCGCCGAAACAATCCACACAGTATAGTGCATTAGCAATTACACCTGTGGTAGTGGTAAAAAAACTCAGGTAATTGCATCTCACTTCTTCGAAGTGCAGACAGATGAACATTGCAATTTAAAGGTTTTAATAGCAAAAAAACGAAGAAAAGATTAATTGAGAAGTAAATCTGCACCCTGAGGAAATTAAGTATAATGGTTCGATAAATATATAGATAGTGGAAATCTAAGTCAGAGGAGCCCAGATCAAAGTAATTTAAAAATCCACAGCAATTATCTTCAGGTGTTTAAAATATTTGATATGTTTTTACGTCCAGAAACACTAGTTAAACTGCAATTCACTGAATAATCAGGAAAGATCCATAGAGTTCTGTAGTATTCTGACAAAGGTCAATGTAATACCAGGCTAAAGGGCACATCTCAGCACTGTCATTTGCAAGAGAAACTACACTGATGCCAAGTCTGTCAGTAAAAAGACAATAATTCAAACACAGCATCCCATCAACGCTATGAGGCAACAGGGTTTATTGTTAGCCTCTGATTATGTAAGTAGTAGCAGCTGTGTCTCTATTTTTAAAGTGCATATGGGCTGTTTTTATAGGTTTAATTTTATGGTAATGGTAAATAGATGCTTCTTTTTTAAATGTATATATTGCTGATATTAATTTTGAGCATTTTTAGGTTTAGTATGTTTTTTTTCTGACAATAGAATTTTGCTTACAATTAGAATTATAATCAGAGATTGCAGCAAACGTGAAGTTTGTGTAAAATATGTTAAATTTGTTTCACAATGTCTTCCAGTTACTAAGAGAATCCCCAGGGTAACTATCCTGCACATTGCTTTATTCTCCATCTATATTAAGAGTATTTCTCTGGACACAGAAGGGAACAGCAATGGTTTAGTGCTTTGCAGCAGCATAAACAAACATCTACTGTCCCTGGCAGATTCAAACTGCCAACCTGACAACCCCAAACACCACACTTTAGATACCTGGATGATGTCTGGGGAACCATCCTTAGACCAGTTCAAAGATTTCATTAACACATTTAACACAACCCATTAGTCAATTAGGTTTAAAGAAGACAACACCTAATGCAGAGATAAATGTTCTAGATACCACTGCCTACAAAGGCAAACAATTCAACAACATGGGCAAATTGAAGACAAGTCTATTTCGACCATAAAATCACACATGCACTACTGAACAAACATAGCTTTCACTCAAAGCACACATTAAGAAGACTTATAAAGTCCCACCTATTGAAACAGGTGAAATAGGAGAAAGTGGTAATGAATAGGAGAAAGTAGTCTTTCTGCTCTTCTTAGTAATGACCTTCCATAACTCCTGCGGGAAAGTGCTGTGAAGAGTTTTTTCCCTCTTGGAAGTCCTCTTTCTTGCCGCAGATACTGTGCAACCTTATGCACAGCAGTGAACAGAAAATCAAACACAACTGTAATGCAGTCCCAGGGGGAACAATCATCCAGCAGCACAAGGTGATCTCATCCTACAGAAGAACCAAAAACCTACAGGACATTTTGGTAAGAAGCAAACTCCCAACACTTAATCCCACAATGCTATACAGCCCAGCACACTTCCAAGACATGACCCCCCTTAAGAGTAATGGTAATACCAGCACGTACTGTACAGTATAAAGCCGAAAATGACCTCGAGCAGCATTAACTGCATCTATGCTTTTAGATGCAACACATGCAACATTTTAAACATAGGAGAGTCCGGAAATTCCATTTGCACAAGATAAGCACAGCACTTACATAACATTAGAAATAATTAAGAACTACAGTCCCACTAATGTGCACTTCATCCAGCTCATTCAGATCACTGATAATCTGTAACGTGGACAAAGAAAGTTGAAAGACAGAGAGTGGATCCAAAAATTGAACACAGCATTCCCAACAGGAGTAAACGTCAGGAACAAGGAGCAAGTATACACAAAACTATGGTAAGTATATTTATAGGTGACTTCTGGATCACCAGGAAGGGGTGGGTGGATTGTGCCTCTCTGTTTCCTGAGGGGAGATTCTCCATCTCAATTCACCAAGAGGAACCTCTTCAGGAAACAAAGTTCTACTCCAAAGAAACTTACCTTACGCCATAAACCCAAGATGCTAAAATCTAACCCTAACACAAGCCTGTGTACATTCTCAGCCAGCAGAGATTCCATCTCATAACTCTTGTATCAAGACCATAGAGACCATTGAAATTAATGGAGAATTCCAATTTTAAAAATATGTAGAAATTATTTATTAAGGTATGCTTTATTTTCTACAGGTACTACATTAAGCAATGCTTTTAGAGTATTTCGCAATGTTTCATAACTCTTGAGATGTAGTCCTTGCCGGCTGAGACTGTACACAGGATTGTGTTCAAAACCACGGCGCTGCCACGCACAGATCTCAGTATTAGTAGCATCCAAGGGGCTGGTCATGGCCACACAGACACACATCTATGGACCAGTAGGGATTAAGAACTGAAAAGACCTCTGGCAAATGTTAAAAATACAACACTGCAGAAGGTAGTTGGTGAAGTAAGCATTTCATTGTACTCAAGTACGTATGACAATAAACTAGAACTTGAAATCACTGAAATGAAAAAACTATTTGCATGCTCTGTCCCTGAGGACAATTTTAGCCTTGATTTACTGCTCCTGAACTTCAGCCAAATCTTCCTAGGGTATGTGTGAGGACAAAGTCCAGTAGGAGTCACTGTGGTGCAGTGAGGTAAATCAGCCCAGTTCTCCCCCTCAAGCCCACAACAGGAGGATCATCATTTTATGACTTTGGTCTGAATCTAATCGCAATACCAGTCACCTACAGTATATTGGATAACTGTAAAATTCAGTGCTCTAACACTTTTGGCATTGAGATTGTCCTATCCCCAAACCCTGGAAAGATGGCTGACAAAAATGTTTAAAGCCAAGCACTTTCACAATAGAACCACAGTCAAAAACAAGGATGTAATTACTTTTTATGGTGAGGTTAGTTCTTGGCTAGCCATACTAGAATGTAAATATAAGCCAGCATGATGTGTACTGTCTTATATTTAGAAATGCAAACAGAGAAGTGCTTGGCCAGCATCATTTCCCTTGACCTCCATGCAGTCCCTGCTGTATTTAAACCGTCAGTGGAAAAACCACAGGTATGTAACTGACCAAACTCACATTGATTCACATACAGTATGTGATCAGCAGGTACAATCTCAGTCATTTGGCATTGTTTACGTTGTTCTGCTCTTTCATCCTCTACTCAACTTCAACCCTATAAATGTTGATACTTAAGTTTAATTGGCCATAATTGGAGGAAAACTTGAATTATCCATGTGGATTATTATTTCCACTTCAAAGATGTGCATGGTTGCATTACTAGAAGCCCGGTTTGTAAAGACTTGCTTCATAATGTGTATGTTCCTTTTCTATTAATGCTTCTTTCAAATCATCAAAGTTATCAATTCGACATTACTTACGCAAACTGCGCTTACATACGAATGGACCTAACAGGAATTTAATGGATTTTACTAAATACATTTAATTCATTTAAAAAAATCTTCGAGTACAATTTTAAAACGTATGTAACAGTCAAGGATTAACAAAGAACTAGAGTTTTAAATCATGAATAGATTGATTTATGTTGAGAGGATAAAGCACAGAGCTGTTCTATAGAGGGTTAAAATTCCAGGCCTCTTTTAGCTTTTCTGTCTGTGCTGCTATTATTGGGAGTATTCAAAGTCACAGTCTGAATTCTTTTGAGTCTTGCAGTTTCTAAATCTCTTTCATATAACAAAAGGCTTCACTAACTTTATTAACTTTTACTACTGAGGTCGATTTACCTCTAGCTCTGGACTGGCCTTTAGAGTCCAAGCAATGAGTGAGACAAGAAATGTAGTTGCTTTCATGTGGTAATTTATTAATTTAACCACTCACCTATATCGTCTTCAGCAATCAAAAGGAGGATCTTAATTTATGAAGGAGGTGTATAGATGCAAAGCCCACAAAATTCTTATAGGTTTCACTGAGATCTTGTAATATCTTCTGGAATTAGACACCATTCTCCATGATTTTAAATATATATTAATGCTCTGATCACACTGGTTTGCACCTGTATATTCCTTCAACCAAATGGTATTCTATAATGCAAGGTATAAAATGTAAGAATGCACAACACAAACACATTAGAACACATTCATTTTAGTTCAAAAGCTTTCCTGGCATTAACAATAAAAAGTTACATTAAAAATTAAGTTCCGATCTGGACTTAAAATGTTCAAATAATAACAAATAATAGCTAATAATAGAAGTTAAAATATATCCATAAACAGAAATCATGCACATCAGCATGATATTGTGTCTTCAAACCATCGCACACAATGTGGAAATGACTTCACACATTGCTATAAATACAAAATCCTGTCTGTTTACTGAATTGTAAATGTCATGTTCTAAAGTGAACTGTTTCAGTACAGTACTGTACATCCTTTGAAGGATTCCAGGTCTCATTACAGCACCTCTATTTTTCCTTCCTATTGAAAGTAACCGTTTTTCTATTTTCAGGAAATAGAATTAGAGATCTTTATATTCCTTTTGCATGACTTTATTATAATGAAAACATTGCCATGTTTCTTGTGAAAGAAGCTCTTTCATTGCATAAAAGAAACAAATGATTCCAGGTTCATAGGACATCACTTGCTCTTCTTACCAAGTGTTTTTTTTTTTCATTTTCAACACAGGAATAAACTTGGCCGTGCAACAGTATCTTAAATAGTTAGACCCATACGAACCGCGAAACACCCGTTCCAAAACTTTAAAATATGAGTCTTCACTACTATGGAAGCCAAAACATCACAAAGGCAGCTTTTATTCTTTTCTACATTCATTTCTGCTTTCCAAAATCGTACTGTATTGTGATGATGGTATTGTTACACCCTAGGTTTAAGTTAATAAACATTAACAGTATTTAAGCAACCTTAAGCATTTAAGATGGCTTCTCTGAAAAGGGTACTGTACTCTACGGTATATGTACTGGGTTCTATAAATCCAGAAGAGAACTGTTCAAAACATGCAATGCAAAAAGAATTTGGTCAATTCGTACTTTATTTTGTAACTTTTAATCAAATTCAATCTGCATGCCTGTGACACTTCCCATACTTTAAATCACCATATCTACTGTAGCTAAATTGTTTACATGTTCTCTTTTTTTACAATGCACTTCTAGCTCCAGATGTGTACACCAAAGTCAACTTGCACTAAACTACGCCCCTGTTGTTTCTACAACAAAACATCTGTCTCCATGGCTACGGAAACGAGCCAGCTCTGAGCAATGAGCTGTATAAACATCTCCCAGCACATCCGTCCCAGGGAGAATCCAGCCTAATTCTGGCTCCACTTGCTATAGAGCACTTAAGAGAAATAACAAGACTTCACAGAACGCTTTCCCAAGCACATTTGTCTTCATTGATTTAGACTGGTATATTTAAATTGTGAATTTTTTAATGCAGATGAATAACAAAACTATACAGAACAGGCTTTTCATTTACTATACAGAACAGGCTTTTACTTTTCTGTTCACAAATTCTGATTGAAAGAAAAGGCAGTGTGAATTTGGAAACAAAATGTATTAAAACACTACTAAGGTGACACTATTCTATATATAAATCAATTGTAAGATATACATAATCTACTTTATTAAGTATAGCAAGTTTGTAGAACAACATATTGAGTTACAATTATAGTGAAAACATATTCCAAAAGGACATTAGGCCTAGAGTTAATATAGAACAGAAGGAGGCTCAGGCTGTGTGAAACATTTTAACTTGATATTCAGCTACCATGGCCATGATGCAATTATTTATTTGCAAACCTCGTGGAATCATGAGGAGGATTTATGATCAGGTGGAAAGCAAGGCCTACAAGCAAAAATGTCCAGGACAACCTTCCAAGCTTTTTGTTTCAGTGGAAACGTTGCTCCAGTTTTTCTGACTGGCAAAAGAAAACTGAGCAAGATTGTTGTTTTTTTAATGTTTTTATTATTTCCAATTCAGCATCAGACATTTTCATTTTAACTGCTTAAAAAAACATAGAAGCTCCTGTTAGACTCAAATTTTAAAAGGTAGTATTTTGTTAAAGAAAATCTGGAGAGAACATTACTCTAGAGCTCACATCTTTAAAAGAGTAAAATGGTATCTTACTTAAAGGCGAATTAGATCTTAGACGTCCGACTAGATTGTTTTGTGTTTGTGCTATGTTTAGGCTCCTTCAGCATCCATTGGCTTCTTTATAACTTAAAATAGAAGCTTTAGTTTTGCTTTTCTGTTGTTTTCTTGATAGAAATTAGAAAATGACCTCTTTCCTCCTCTTTGGTTACAACAAGGAATCATGAGGTAAAATGAAACCCATAATTTACAATAAACTGTTCATCCTATACTGTACACAAACAGTACACAAAAGTCCACAAAATAAGCAGCACACTGTTCCCATTCACCAGGACCCCGATTACAGTTTAAACATTTACAACAGAGAACTGCGTGGTGCCGAGACCAGCCCTTCTACTCTATTGACAAACGTTAATGTTTAAAATCACATTGTAACCTCCGACCATAACTCTAAGGTTTCACAGAGGTGAGGAAAGAGACCGTCAGTCTCTTGAGCTTCGTGTCGAAGCCAAATCTTTACAGTGTAGGCAATGATACTATAATCTGTTTTTTCTTTCTTGAGCCCTGTGACTGCCAGGCTAGGCTCCAGGTTACTGGGATCCTCTAGTCTAGAGGATGAAGCTGCTATGGACAATGGATAGATGAATAGAAACCCCACAGAGGTAGTAAGAGGTTTTCGCACAGATAAAGTATTATCACATTTGAAATTGACAATCAGGCCTTTTTGCCAGAAGGGGGACACCTCTTTCTTCTGTCAGGTAGAACAACTATTTTAAGGTTTCTCTCTACACCCTCAGCCATCCTATTGTTATAAAAGTCAGTTCCTGCACAAGCAGCTGGCACATGGGAGAAAAGCTCATGGGTCATATCTCTAAACATACAGTAGTTGAGCCAATGAAATGAAGTTCAAGTTGTGCAGGTCCTGGTGCTCAGACATGCCTGACTCCCACAGCAGCTCTGTGGGGAAAGATCCCAAGGAAGGCAACTCATTTTCTCTCTCTCCTACTATGTACAATATATCTGCAAGAATCACACCCAGACAATCAATCCAGATCTCAATCTAGTCCTAATGAAAGAAGCTTAGTGACCTTGTCCCACACCACAATGCTGAAGCACGTTTCAATATACTTTTGAATATTATCAATTAGTTTGACCCCAGCTTTCTTTCAGCACCCAGGCTAAATTAATTAAGTTCAATTTAATGTGAGCTCAGGATGGTTTGTACCATGTGATACTGCTGAGAAGGGCCCAATGACTGTACTTGAATTTTATCTTTTGTTGGAGATATAGTTTCATGGAGTCCTAGGGAAGTTTAGGCGGAGTCTGGGCAGAAATGGTGAAGTGTAAATAGGAGAACTTTATAGTTATAGTTATCATGTGATGCTTTGCAACTACAAGTATAAAAAATAATTGCTCACCAAATGGCTTCTTTAAGAGTAGTTCATTATCAGTCCACCTTTATCTGACAAACTGGTGACATAATTATAACAAACTATGTTCTACATCCCTATCAGATCAGGAGAATCCATGGAATCCATGTTTTAAACAAATCAAACAAATCATCTTATAAAAAAGTAAAAATAATAGAAGCAATCCATTGCATGATGGTTTTTAAAGGGGAACTGCAATGCTATTTTTATATGTTGGGTTTAGAAAGAATCTGCATTGATGAGTGCATTTCAAACCACAATGAGGGTAAAATGTACCCAGCGAAGTGTAAAACCTCCAACGTTCATCACAAAATAGAAGACATTTACAGGTATGTGCAATGACATATTCTGTGATTCAGAATGAAGCAACAATACTTCCAGTAAGGTGAAGTGGCCTTATTACATTGTAAACAAGCAGCTTTTGAATCCATCTCTTTTAATCTAATAGCAAAATTGCTCTTGACGGTTTTGAAGACAAATACAGTTTACTTGTTAACTCTACATGCAGATCACATTGGAACATTTCTGTGGTAAAATTTCTGGTGCATAACCTGTACTTATTCTGTTGTACTGCACATCGCATTACATTTGACATTACGGTGACTAGTGAACAGGAAGGGCCGCTTCACTGCTTCACAACTCAATTTGCGCCATCTCTTGCTCTCGCCCACGGCAAAATGGTGACCATACAGTAATTTCACAAAGCTCTCGGTTTTGTGCTTAATTCAGAATTTGTCAAATTTGTGCGATCCCGTAAATTACTTTGTTACCAAGATTCTATAACTGTTCTGAGAAATGAGGACTGCAGTCCCCTTTGAGTTTCCTGAATAAATGCGATTCAGTTCCCATGGGAGACGGAAAGAATGAGTTGAATGATGAAGATAGTTTTAAAGGATCTTCTGTATGCTAAACGTACAAATGTAGAATGGATGGGTGTAAAATCTGCTGATGAAAAGAACAATTTCTCTTGAGTTTCTCTGATCCTGGAAAATAGTGCAGGGGTATTGCTAAATGTGATGCAACTATTAAGGAGAGCTCCTTTTAGTGGCACAAGCTCCAGTAAACACACCCAAAGTTAATAATTTGAAATCAATAACAATTGTGTTTCATTGAACTAGGAGTGTTTTCCACTGAATTCCTGTGGTTTGGACAAACTTTTGGCATCAAGCCAGATGACATAAATGGACAGAGGCCTTTTTGAATATGTGTGTTTGTCTTTATGAGTTTTGGGTTCTAGAACAAATCCTTGGAAATATGTTATGCGGTGACAAGTTGGAATGGGCTAACTGTTCAGAAGAGGAAAATAAAACATGAGAAGGAATATGAAGAAGGGAAAAACGGCACTGAAATGTTTCACCTGCTGAATCAATGTAGGACAAGCAGAAAATATATTCTTGGACATAAAAAACTCTCCCCTTCCAGTTGTCTGTTTCAGGTGGTGAGGTTTGTATATTTGCTTCTCAAATCAGAAGAAAAAACATTTTTCATATATACTGTACCTACATTTTAACTTTTTAATTAATATTATACCTAAAATACATTATTATTGGACCTAAACCATTACATGTAGCTGTTTAAAACCGCTAAAAGTTTTTTTTGTCATTTTGAAAATGGATTATTAGTCTACTAGCACATGAAACCTTCACTAAGGATGAACTGGCGTGATTACATTTGTAACCCAGTCTCTGAGCTCTTAATTTAAGATCTTATTCATTGAAATATAGAGAGATTAGGAACAATAGGTTTATTCCATGCTGAAAAAAAGAAAGAAAACAACGTTTCGGCCGAAACGTGTTTTCTTTCTTCTTTTTTTCAGCATGGAATAAACCTATTACTTGTTCCTTTGCAACCTACGCATGCTGACGCAGCTACCCACCTGGCACCTGAAGAAGGCTCCACGGCCGAAACGTTGCATTTTCTTTCTTTTTTTCAGTATGGAATAAACCTATTCCTTGTTCCTTTGCAGCCTATGTATGCTGACGCAGCTACCCACCTGAACTTATATAGAGATTATTTTGATGCTTTCAATGTTTCTCCATAAAAACTAGAAGGGGAGCATTTTGAAACAAGAGAGCAGACAAATTGTTTTTTCAAAGGTCTTAAAATTATTAAATCCTACACTCCATATCCTTGCAACTTTTAACCTAAGACTGTTTTCCACGCTGTGGAAGTCTAGAGATCCTCAAAATGAACTTGGAAACAGTGGAGATGGGGGTGGGTGATTCTCTTACCTTCTTAGGAAAAAATTAACATAATTGTCTTGTGATCTTTGGGAAGATTTCACTCCCAGGTCCCAGCATATCTACAGAGCTAGGAATGTTACACTGTGGCTAGCTGACAGCCATGGTTTACTGACAGGCAGGAATCCATATACAGGGACTCTACGATCTTCGGCAGCTAGCAGAACTCACAGGAGACAGTTGTACAACTTAATGGCAGACAGGAATGGAATTGTGTGGGAGGTAAACAGTTTGTAGGACAGGGACAGGCGGAAGACTGCACTGCAGATGAATGGATGGAAGAAAGAATGGGAATGAGGCTGAATTGGATGTCTCCAGGCTTAAGGTTTCAAGTTTGAGGATATGTCTCTCAACTTAGTACTGTGATTAGCACTGCTGGGAGTACCTCAATGTCAGAGCACCGATCCAGTGGCGTAACAGCTTATAAATAGGGAGAACTAGATTGGAAAATCACCTGTTAATTGGATGACAGGGACACTGATAAAGATCTTGAGTGTTTTCTGGTAGCCCCTGGAAAAATGTGGTCAAGATTTTCAGTGGGAATGTTGCTGGTTTCCGGGGCAGCTGAGGGCTGCGAGCTCCCACCTGCTCAGGCATGACAGGTACACCTTGGATACATTACTGTGATCTTTACTTTTCGTGGGCTAATGTTAAGCTGAGAAGACAGTAAGCTCAAGATGTCAAACGTGAGCGTTCAAATATTAAAATAAGTGGGTATTTAAAGACAAACTGTAAATTGTTTAAGATAAATGTGATGACAGCTTTTCACATGACATAGTATAATACATACAGCATCACCTCAGAGTGATGCTCATGATAAAGCATTCTACTGGCACACAGAAATGTACATTTTGTTCAAAAAATTATGACCAAGAATATTGTATCTTGCATAATATATTTTTAAGCTTGAATCCATGCAATGACATTACCATGGCTTTGGAATTTTGCTATGGTTATAATTAAAGCTAATCTACCTGTTCATCCCAGAACAAAAGTTTGGAGCATCAGACAAGGGTGCTTTTTCCCCCAATATTCTGATTATATGTCATTATTCTGCTTTGAGAACGAAGTTGTGTTATGGAAAATGATCATACCTGAATAGAAGTGGATTCCTTCACAACAGATGACACATAACCCAAGTCGATGGCAGAAATGTGTTTCTCTTGAAGAGAACCAAACGCCTCCAGGGATTTATCTCTGGAAATTAAGTTGAGCAGCAGCAGCTTGAAATACAGGGCAACCTCCTTCCTCGTTAAACAAGTTAAAAATAAGGTTTAATTACAACTTGCGGGGAACTGTGCTCACTGCAATTAGTTATTTGTCAAGATTTTCAGCTCCTCTGCTGCTACACTTTTCTGCCTGCCTCCTGGGCACTCTGTGGGCATACACTATAGTGCATCTGTTTGCAGATCTAGTCATAGCATAAGAACAAAAAATCATACACACATAAGGTCACAATGAGAAGAGGGGCAATTCAGCCCATGTAGCCCTATTGTTGATATTATTTAATTAAGGAGAGCGGACTCATTCAGCTTTTTCCTGAACAAAACAAATTGATCATATTCAACAACTTAGCTATGGAGCTTGTTCCATATTCTCACAAATCATTATGTAAAAATGTGCCTTCTGTTCTCAGTTTCAAATGCTTTTTAATGTTCTTTTGAGTAGTTTCACTGTTGACTCTAAAGAAGCCCATTGGATTTTGGCATCGACTTTGAATAGTTTTATCAGGTCCTCTTGCATTCTTCTCTGTTCCAGACAAAAGAGTTACTGTTAGTGCTCGTCCACATACTGTAGGACATTCCTTTATATATGGGAATGTATCTGGTCACTCATGTATGGATCAATTCCAGAGCAGGAATATCTTTTTTTAGAATGTCCAAAATTCTAAACAATATTCTAAATGAGGTCTTAGTAGTGCATTGTACAATTTAACACAACACCCTTCAAATTGATCTTCCATGCTTTTTACCAGATGCTTTAATTTAGTTTTCCTTTTTTTAGCATGTTCACATCATCTAGAAGATGTAAATGTGTCAGCATACTGTAAATACACAAATCTTTTCCATGTAAAACATCTTTAAGCTCGGTTTCTCATTTTGAATTATGTTTTTGTATATTTATCTAACATTCTGTACTTCTCTACATCAAATATAATACCAGGTGTTTCCCCAGTCTAAATCTTTTCGAACTTCAGCTGCAACTTCTAAAGTGGCTGATAATCCTATTTTGGGATCATCACATGTGGTTGATAGGATCACTACTTATTTTTATGCAAGACGGGTCTTTCCAGAACTCAATAAGAGGTCCAAGGTTGTACACGCAGCACAAGTTTGTACTTGTGTACATGCTGAAGGTATGGGTCATTGCTGTATTACAGCATATATTATTTGCACAAATCTCATAAAACAATCAACTTTATATTGCCTTTGGAGAAAAAGTAAAACAAGAATCATCCTTTTAGAATATTCTGATAAATCAAAAAAAGGGTTGTTTATTAGTATTGTATAACCACCTTGTGTACCGTTTACACTATGGTTAAGAACTATAATAATGATTTTATATCTAAATCGTATAAAATAACAAGAAAAATATATTTCAATGTTCCACATAATGTATGTTTAGGTTGTTTTAAAACCCATTGCCAAGACATCAATAGAATAATAAATTTATGACTGATAAAGAAGTAGAGTTGCACCCTCTGCTGGTAAGGTTGAAGTACTACAATACAAATGCAAAGCAAAAATACAAAATCTATATTGTGCAGATTTTGCCGGACACATATAAAGTAGTTTTAGGACAAATTAAATAATTTGGCTTACTGGAAGAAACTTTGTATTTTGTATTTATACATTTTTGTCCTTACTGTAAGGTGCGAATTCAGCAGTCTTTTACTCCTCGTTACTTTAACCCTCAGCTGTGAGGTAAAAGCAAACTTTCTGAGCCTAGGAGCATTTCCTGAGCTTCAGTGAATCCAAAAAACAATAAGGCTCTCACACATGTATTGTATAGGCCAGTTTTACAAAAAAACTTTAAAACAGAACATTGGGCAATTGGCCTTGGCAGTGGTAATAGTTTTTATAACTATATTTCTTTAATAATTCTAAATAATCTACTCTGTGCCACTGAAGGCCCTCACTGGTTGCCTAAGAATTTGAGCAACCAGTGCAGATAAACTGTCCTGGCTTGTTCAGTTTTCATGTTCAATATTCCCCTTGCTAACCAGGAGCATATTTCAAACTGTATTTAGAAATCATACTCGGGTGGGTATTATTTTACTTGGGCAAAGCAGCCCCAACATACCTTTTGGCATAAATGTAACACTGAGTCCTCTGTGGATTGTTCTGCAATCAAACAGAACTGTTTTGACGCGTAAGAAATACTGGTGCTAATGCAGAGCATTGGCAGTGAACCTGGCCCAGAATGCACTGTGCGAGCTATAGATAGAAGCAATTTGTGCAGCTTCTGCATTTTCTTAGGCAGAGAGACAGCATCCAATAAAATACAGCTGGGTTTAAAGAACAGTCACATCATAAAGTAGGTGGAAGATTGTCACTGTTAAAGAGAGTATAGTGTTAAATACGGTGTCCAGGCTGTGGAAGAAGGAGCAGCATGTCATTTGTAAGCCTAGCATTCATTTGAATGTTCAGATGGTGCTGAGGCAGGATCTGTACTCACTGAATTCTACATGGGAGCAGAAGACAAGGTCAAGTATTGACTGTAAAACAATGCTGCAAACTGAACCCAAATAAAATAAAAAGATAAAAGTACTGTACAGATTCGCCTTTTTAAGGAATGAAAGCAAACCAGAAAAAGAGATGATTCCATACTGGCATGAAAACCAATTCATACTACAAGCAATAACTGTTCTTAAGTCAATTTTTCTTGTTCATGTAAGCTACATTTATAGCAGCAGTTTTGCATACAAGTTCATGTTACTACTTCCTGGGAAATTCTGATGCTTTACATATGAAAACTCTCCTTACAGTTCTCTTTTACGTAGTCTAAAATTTCAAAACTTCAAAATGCAACACAATATGTAAATGTAGGTCCTACTGTTCTGCAAATTGTTTTAGACCTGCTTCTCCATTACAGAACCTAAAAAAAAATATACAAAGCTGCCATTTGCAATCATTTTGTTTTTTGCTCACATTTTTACTTACGAGTTCAAATTCAGGTACTGTATGTTACAGAAAGTTTCTTATTAAAACAGGAACGACAGGAGTGTATGTATAATGAAGAACTTGTCTTCGTTCATGAACAAAGTGTTGTTACACGTTCTCGTAAGTCCCAGCAAAAGTAACACATTTACCCTTGAGACATTTATGCATTTTTTATGGCTAATTTTCCCAAAAGCCACTTCCCTCATTACTAATCCGTTTTCATTCTTGTATCAAAAACAGTCAAATGCGTACCTCGACAAGAACTAGGAGAAAGGTTTCTCAATTCTAATTGAACCTAAATACCATCTTCAAATCAACAGATAAAGTACCACATTGAAATGTATCTGTCAGATCAGATAATACACCCAAGTAATACTATTCGTTTGCAAAAATATTATGTCAAGCAGTTTTAAATATTCCTCCATATTTTACACTGCATGGAACTGGGCAAAACTTGCCTTGACGGTTACAATGCTCCTGGTGTACCTCTTGTTTTGTCATTTCTCTTTAGATTGTCAAGCACTTGATTGAAATTCCTTATTTTCCTCCTGTACAAAATGAGGGGTGGTGAATGTATTTTGAGAGGTATCAACACCGTTTCAAAGGCATAATTTTTAAACAGCCTGACACATATTGATGAAAATACCTGAATCCTAAGAATGACTATTAACACCAAGATCTGTGACTCAGCTGTAAAACACAGGAGCACTTCAAGGAAAGCTAAGACGTAATGATTCATAATGAATCCACTAGTGAACTTTTTTAAGGAGTGCAAGTATAGAGGGGGTCAAATAAAGTCAAACTGAAGAAAAGCAAGCTTAAGTGCATCCTTAATTCCCCCATTCAAAATCCTAGAAAAAAAAAAACATCTCCTTTACAACCTTGTAAAGGGTCTTGTAGAGGGTCTGTGACACCGACACAACCAGACTGTAGTCCAACGACAGGGAGGAAAAGGAATCTTAGGGAGACTACAGTGGAAATTTAAATATAAATGAGCAAAACCAAATTCTAAAGGATTGCTAAAGCAAATACCTTATAGAAGTCTACGTAAACCTCCATTTTTAAAATGAACAGCTTATAAATACTTGTAACATACCATGCTTCAATTAAAGAAACTTTCCAATTTTAAATGTCAGCTCACTCCTAGCAGAGAGATGTACAAGCTGCAGTCAGGAGCAGCCGGTTGTGTTGTCTTCAGATGCGCGGGCCACTTCTCACCCAGGGGACAGTGAGAAGCACTGTCCACTGCTCGGGGTGTGTGCAGTTCCCTTCCTCCCACTTAGGTGTCCTCCTCCTGGGCTACAGGCATTCTCCTGCGAAGGGCTTCGTGAGAACTCTCCTCCTCTGCCTCCAGTCTCTCTCTCCTTGGCAGCAGGTCCTCCTGGCTCTGCCCCTCCCAGTCCTCCACCTCCTGGTGCCCACCATGATGATTCTTCCTCCACACCTCCCGCCCCCGCTCTTCCTCGCACTCATCTTCATCCTCCTCCTCTCCGTCCGCCTCCTGCTCATCCTCCAGCCTCTTTATCAGGCGAGCCTGCTCCAGAGCCTGCTTCTCTGAAAAACAGATATCACCCACCCCGCAGACAAACTCAGCATTGCTTCTTGCTAAATGAACTGCGGACTTGAGTCCCCTTGCCTTCTGCAAAAATGGAAAATCCCAAGAAGCCAGCTGCTCCTCAACTCTCCATTACCTATAAATTCACAACATCAAGAGATTCCTGACTGCCTTTTTGCGTGCAAAACGCAAAGATTCAAAGAAAAATATTATATTGGTAATTCTACCTTTAAGTGCAAAGAATAAATGCCACAGTAACTACATAAAATTATATATTGATATATTGATATATTAATACAAAAGATTTGAAGCAATAAAAAAAGCAGAGTTCAATAGTTTGATTTCATCAATGAAAACAAATCAGAGCTTTTCTAACCTCGATGAAAGCAGTAATTGAGAAAGATTGGGAAAGGAAGGCGATTTGCACTGCTACTGTATATAGTCAGAGGTACTGTCAGAACAAACAGTACTGTACTGCAGACCACTGGCATACTGCAGTTATACTACAACTATTGCTCCCTCTGTTGACTCACGCCAGAGCTGGCAACTACCCCGAGGCTCTTACTTTGGTAATGACCCGGCGGGGCAAATCGGCGGGATGGGAAGACGCAGTCAGCAATGAACACCAAGATCTACAAACAACACAAAGTCAGGATTAACCGGAATAACGCGTTATGAAGAAACGGAGACACTTGAAAGAATAAAATGGACAAAAAAGAGTGACAGCTTGCGAGCTTTTTATTTCCCTTTGCATGAGAAACAAACCTATTTTTCTAACAGTCAATGCTCAGGAGTAGCTGATCTCTTAACTTGCTCAACAACACACAAGAATCCAGCTTCGCCAAGTTTCCTGCTTCCTCCAGGACAGACCTTTATGATTCAAGTCTAAAATCTGGAGATTTATCAAGTCTGTTCTACAAGGTACACATTCCCTTTCATACGTAATTTTTTTTTTTTTTTAAACTCAGTTATTGATACAAGAGCCACGGGGATACTAGGGCAGAACATTTTGTGATGTTCAGACTAGAAAAAGACTTACAATAGCTGTAATAAGAACATAAAAGCCATTCCCAGTATCAAGACAAAGGTGCAATACAAAAGGCAAATCAATTTCTGCTTACCAGTCCTAAAACAAGACCTGAGAAGAGAGTCGCAAGTGCAAAGATTGCATAGGATCCCCATACTGGAATTCCAATTTGCTCTGTAATGTAGTTATGGCAATGCTGTGAAGAAATAAAAAGACTGTAGGTGAGAACAGTGGAAACAAATCACTCCCAACTTACAGAATGGTGGAAATGGGAGAAATGGATTTACAAACATGACGGAACTTTGTGAATTAAAAAAGAAACACCCATTTATACAGTACTTACGTAAATCCTGGAAAATACGAACATAAAGAATTGGCAGGAAACAGACTGCGATGCTAAGCCTGTGGAAAAGATTTATTCTGAAGCTTTCTAGTTCAACTATAATAATTTAGTTTGGTGTAAATATGTGCTTGGAGGCAAAAAAGAGTTATTTGAAGAGACAAATTTCATTAATTAAAAGCATATTTTTTATGTTATAGCCAGGGGTTAATTAAACTACTTTCTTTTACTACTTGTAATTCTCCTCTCTGTGTTCACTGTTTTTATGTTGCTATGAAAGACTAATGAAAATTAACTAAAAGAAAGATACAAATTATCTTCATGGACATAAGACAGCTTATCTGTAAAAATACTGTAGATATATGGCAAGAAATTAAATGAAAAGGTCAGGTATAATATTGCAGCTTACCCGTATGAACATTGAGAGTTTGAAGAGAGCTGACATTGTGTTCATCCTGTAAAAAAATCATTCTAAATATTAGAATTTAACATTCAACAGCGTGCTTAAGGTAAGCCAATTCAAAACATTTGTATTGATCCAAACTTAAATGGATAAATGAGAAGAAACCCTGAAAATCACTGATTTAAATGCATACAATTACAGCATTGTCTTTTTCTGGATATCTAGCTTCTTTTGCTGTACTATTCCTTACAGATCCTGTCAAAAATAACTGTTCTTAATGTGCATAGAGGAAGAAAATAAATGAAACACCGGACTGTTTTTCCCATCGCTCCAGCACTGTGGTGTAACACTACCATTTCTTCCACTCAGTTATTGCCAAGATGCCTTTTCTTAAGTTCCTGAAGTTGGAATATTAAGCTAGCAGGGGAAACAAGAATCTAAGCACATACAAAGAAAACAGTTACACAGAATGTACATAATATACAACACTAAAGAAAAAATGTAAAAGAAGGATGACATGAATAATGCTTTAAAAACTATAACTCCCAACTCATTTTCGGAGCATTACCCTAAGCGCGACTGACAAATATTAACAATCCCAGTTATTCCGAGTTTATGGTGCAGTTTTTTGCATCAACACGTGGAACTGGAGGCTTTCAACATTATTAGGAAGTTGGTTGCTGGTTTTGTCCAAAACGATTCCAGAATCAAGAAGGCTGGGCAGCTGACTGAAAAAATCTGAGGAAAGTATCCGGCTCAAAGCTACAATAGCAGTGCCGCACCCAAGACTGGAACCCACAACACATGGGCGAATCTGACAGACAGAAAACAGCTCCATGAGGCATACTCACAGGAAGGAAGAAGGTCCAAACCAGGAAGAAACAGGTTCAATGTCCTGCCATTTCTTCTCGTCAACGAAGCTCAAGAAGTCGTCTTTCGTCCTGGCACCTTGGTACCTCCGAAATACTCCATCTTTACAGCTGAAGCATTGAACATTAGTATATCTGTTCTTACTTTTGCAAACACCAGAAGGCCACTCAGTCCACCTAGCTCATTCAGGTTTTACCAGCTACATGAGAAGGATCTCCTCCAAAACCATACAAACTATTCTACACGTGGTCTTACGAGTGCAATGCACAATTTAACATAGCACCCCTTGATTTAAATCTTATCCTTTCAACTATACAGTATTTCCTAACATTCTGCTCCTAATGGTTCATTTTCTCAATACGTTTCATTTATTCATTAGGTCTGGGGTCTGACTACGTGAAAACTATCCTTCACACCCACTGCAGCTCTTGTTCAGGCCAAATGACCCAGGAGGCAAGTGTACTGAGTGGTGCCTTCACTGCAGCTCTTCTATCCAGGGCGTGTCAGTTGAAATTGTGCAAGGATAAAATGAAGACCGAATGTCTCACAAGGAGGGGAAAGGTTATAAAGACACTATTAACAACACACTGCCATTTTTAACTAACGTATCTACATGTACAGTTCTGGATTGTAGCCTCTCAGAACTCTCATGCACGAAGGCTTCAGAAAACCGAGAACTATGTCAGACAAAGTCCTGGCACAGTTCTTACTGCATTTATTCTAACAGCATTCTTCTGCAGCAAAATACATTCCTATTTATCTATACTACAGAGCAAAGGTAAAAAGGTACCATGTAGTTACATAATATAATAGTAATTCATAATTATAATAGAGAATTAAGTGTAAGATGTATTTAGAACTTCTTTATGTGCATTTTTGCTAGAATTGGGTCAGTATGCCAGTTGCCCTTACTCTCAAGTCATCACGGTGATGACTGGGCTGATGAGCTACTCCAGCTGAGGCAGCCTCAGACGATACGCATCTGAACACGAGTGTCAAGCTGTCCCTCTGATAAGTGTGTTGACATACCAGGGCTAACCAATAACAATGAGCTTCCTTTAAATGTCATCTCAATTGCTTTAACGTAGAAAGCCCAGTCATGTTAGGACACCAAAGGAAGTTATACCACTTTCATTTTCCTTAAATAGTGGTCTGTGGTATAGTATGTTCCATTCCAGCACAAAAAGTGTAGGGCACCATGAATGATCAGAGCTACCACGCAGCTTGGACAGTGCAGGATAACCATTTTAAAAACTATTCTGCAGGAAGCTCATAGGGATGAAAGATAACCATCTACAAACAAAATTTTCCTCGATGCTGCATGCCCTGAATTAATCACAGCAGCATAGTAGTTTTCTTGTCAAATATCTAAAGTGCAGGAACCATCATTATCTCACTGCTACTTTCTGATTTTATTGCAGAGCATATAGCTTTTACTATACTCTACCAGTGGAATTAGAATACTCTTCTGAATTCTTTTGGAATACAAAAAAAACAGAATAACAACAGCATAATTAGGTCATAACTGAAGGTGTTTCCTGAAGAATATGTTAAATCATAGGCTGGGGACATTAAAGCACAGGTACAATGCAATCCGTATATGTATTGGTATTTAACATTTAGACATGAATCACCTCGTTTCTTCATCACTCATTCACAAAAATAATTCTTTAATACCGGCTATCAAAGCAGCATTTTAATTAGTGGTTGTTGTTTTGTCCTTTATTTAATTTCTGCAGGACATTTAATTTAAGCCGCTGAGAGAACACACATTAGGAATACGGTTTGACTTCTTTTTGCTACCTGGCTGTGCAAATAAGAAACATCTTCTTCAGCATTACTGATAGAAGACGGAGCTCAAAGAGAAATGCCGTCTCGCATTTGGGGACTGACGTGCTCAAATCATAGTGCCAGGGGAGACATTTCTCTGCCTTACCGAATGCTTCCCTGCTACATTTTACAAAGTGCTTCCACATGAGAAAATATCTACATCACATGAGCAATGCATCAAATTTTCTTTCCTCTGCAAGGGGAACTATCGCTGTTCTCTCACTGCTCACTTGGCATTACAACACTAAATATATTGCTTCTGCAGCAACAAGCAACCAGGACAGACTAATATTGAGTGAGGACATGTTCATTTTACAGTCAGAGTACCCCAATCATTAACATGCAATAAGACAAGAGTGACCCTCCATGAAGCCTTTTCCATTTTAATTAGCAGGACTATTATTGAAAGCAATATTTATTATGATACTAACACAACTGACTACCAGGCTGCAGATAAGGTATTCTA
Source organism: Lepisosteus platostomus (assembly GCF_059453375.1). Classification (NCBI taxonomy): domain Eukaryota; kingdom Metazoa; phylum Chordata; class Actinopteri; order Semionotiformes; family Lepisosteidae; genus Lepisosteus; species Lepisosteus platostomus. Next base: position 12,972,045 of record NC_142620.1, on the reverse strand, counting down.
TGTATAGAACTAAACTCTGAGGCTGTTCTGCATTAAAAAAAATAATAATCACAGAGTTGACTGAACAGACTAAAGAACAGACAGGAGAACTCACTGGTAGATTGTTGGAAGAGCCGTGATAATGAAGCGACCACTCAGACCTGCAAAAAACACAGGGTAGGTGACAGAATGTAAGTTCTCATGGCACAATAAGTCATTCAAGGCAATAATCTGAGCAGAACAACATAGTCACTGATACCTACACTGCCTCTCTGCTACAGTTCTGTGTGTGTGTGAAGGATTCTCCTAAGAAACTGGATGGAGCTTGGGTTTAAACAGGAGCGGCAAACTGAGATAGCATCTCTACCACCAGCCTCTACATCTTAAGCAAGCTTTGTCACAATTCACGACTCAGGAAGTGTCTTTCTGTTGTCTATAAATATCCACGAGCCCTGCAATGGCAAGTCTGATTCATTTCCAAACTGTGCTACATGCTGGCACATTGGCTTCATACGGTGAAGACCACACTCAAGCTTCTGCTAATACACGCATGCGATCAGGACAACGGAGGGGGAGGTGGTCTTCCAGCGGAGGCACAGAGCCCCGCAGCGTGTCCCAGCAGCGCTGTCGGCGAGATGACAGAACTGGGGGGCAGTCAGACACACCTGGCTCTTCTGTGACGTCCACCTTGGCAATATTGACCCCCATGTCCTCCGCCCATTCCGCAAACTCATTCCACACGGGCTGGAGCTGCTGGCAGGCTGGGCACCACGGGGCAAAGCTGCAGGGACACAAGACCAAGCCAGGGCATGGGATTCGCTCGCACACACACACACAAAAAGACATTTTCCCTCGCCAACAAGTCTTAAGCACAGTGAGCCTTTTTAATCGCAAAGTAATAAAAAAGTACTAAGCAATATTTAAACAGAAGGCAAAATTTCAATCGTTTTAGACCGGATGGAGATACACTGCTGATTTTAATCCGACACTTCCAGAAAAGTCGTTTATACTATACATTTCTGTAAATAGCACACAATAACCCATCATAGCACGTACTTCTACCCTGACATAAAATAAACTAAAAAAAAACACGCATCTTAAATTAGATCATAATCTTAAAATTGTTTTAAAATGTATTTATTTATAATTTAAATAGCCGTGTGTGCTAATTTCATGCGTGCAATGTCACCTTCGGTATGCTTAAAATGTAGTTCACAAATTACCAGACCCTTAAAGAGGAAGTGGTTGCATCAATGACAACATGCTATTTTTATAACACCGTTAAAAGCTCAATTATAAGTTAATAATATTAAACTTTTGGCAAAATATTTTTTTTCATAAATGTACCATGTACAGGATTAAAAAAAGGTACAGCACGTTCTAATCACATACTGTACGGTAGGTCTCCGATACGCAGTTGATTTATTAGGGACCAGAGGAAACAAAAAAATAATAATAAAATAGGAAAACCTCCAAGCCATTCTTCACAAGCATTTTTAACATTCACCACCAGCAAGTCTAATTTAATGTTTTCTGCGTTTTGTTGTGGAATATCTGTAGCTGCACACAGAAACAAATACAGTATATTTGATCTTGCGTCCTTGTTTTGGACACATGACAACTGAGTAACGTCCATTCACTCGGCCTACAGTGTCTGCAAGCAGGAACGAGTTACATTTCCGTAACATCCAACAACAATAATAATTCTGCCTGTAATCTACAAGGTTTGCATTCCAATGAATGGAGCGGCAAGATCATAAACACCCGGCGTAGTATTTGTAAAGAGTCCGCCGACTTACAATTCTATCATCCACTCTCCTTCCAGAATTTCCTGCCAGTTCCCATCAGTGACAACTCGGAGATGGCTCTTCTTGCACAAGGCCGCTTGCGGTGCCAGAGAAATAATGAGCAGCAACGCGGCCGCGATGAAGCCTTTAGAACAGGCTCTATCAGTACTTCTCCTGCACGTTAGCGAAGTCGCCATGTTCATCACAATCGCACTCTGCCCGCTTCCGTTTATCCTGAAGCTACAGCTTCCCCTCTGCACCTCACGTCCCTTCAACTGCGCACATGCGGCACCAGAGACATTCACACACACAGTTTACCGCTATTCCAAGGGCTCTCTTGCGCCACACACTGGACACAGATTGCCCTGCACGTGTTTATTGATCCAATGCAAAGAATGCGTGATAAGGTAAAAAAAAAAGAAAAAAGCAATCATCAAGAAAGTGTTTTCATTATATAATTTCATCATTTCATTACTTAATTCAATGGATTTAAATTATGTTCACCTGAAGAATGACACAATTAATTGGTAATAAATCAAATGACTGGATAATTAATTATTGCTATGCAACAGTAATAAAATGTTGAAATTCATATACGTTTATTGCATTATAAGATATTGTCTGAGGGCCCTAGATCTGTGTTAAAATGCTGGGCCTTCCAACATGTACAACAATGTACTTCTACAAAGCCCTGCCAGAACTTCATTTTCACAATGCTTCTATGAACAACTGTGAAAACTAAAAACAGTATATTTTTTATCAGTAAGCTGAAAGGGTTTGGGTTTGAGCCCACATGTTTCAGAGAGGGATTTTAGAGAATGATATTAGAAAGCATCATTACTTATGGCCTGGGTAAAGGGAAATCATCCAGAATTGTTAATATTGCTAGTAAATTAATTGGTTGACCCTAGAAACAGCTTAAAGAGCTTAATATTGCAACTCAAAAGAAACCTCAGTTTATCGTCGATGATTCCTCCCAACCTCTCCATTGCCATTTTCAACTGCTTCCCATTTTCAACTTTCAACCGCTTCAGGGAGGTGTTTCAGGATGCCTGTAGCCAAAAATAATGCACACAAGAAATCTTTTGTACCCTATGCAATCAGTATATTAAATGCTGCTGAATGACTGTTTCCTGTCTGGAGCTATTGATTATGTATAATGGTAGCGTAATATGGGCAGAGTGAGATGTAAGTATATGTACTGTTGGATAGCTTGGACTATTGTTTGTTTTTAATGTGTATTCATTTCGAGTGTTACTCGTTTTTTATAGTTTTTTTATGGTGATGCTGAAAACAAATTTCCACCCTTTTGGATGAACAATAAAGTTGCATAAACAAACAGGAATACTTTGCCACGGACTAACCAGTTTAATGATACATTATTCACATGAGCTGCAGAATGTCCAAACAAACACCCTAGTATGGTGACCAGGACACTCCTTTGTAGTCCTTGTACTCTGGATGAGATGTTCAATAGAGGTGCTGGCTACTAAGCCATTAAAGTTCCTATGGCAGCATTTTGAGAGTAGATCAGCCTGGATTTCCCACTTAATTCAGCAGCACAGATGTCTCTCAGTTCTCTTACTTCTGTTCTGCTGTGCAGCAAGGATGAAAATAAATGTGTAAATACAATGATAATTTACTACAGTTGTTATTTTTATTTTGACTTCCGTGTACTGAAAATATGTATTAACTGTTTTATAATAGTGCTTTTATAATCTGTGCAGTTTAAGGTCAGAGTTTACCCTCTGATTCCAGAGGAGCAATGTCTTTGTTGAAAGGTGGCAAACAAAGCTGTGATCTCAAAATCTGAGTACCCACAGGGATCTCTAGAATGTGGTTTTACAATCCCAGATCTGACATAGGCTAAGAAATGACATTCTTTAATTTATCAAATCTCATTTTAATAAATTCAGATTTATTAAATCATCTATATTTATAAAAATTAGCACTTTTTATGCTAAATGATGTCTTGCCAAAGAAATATATAAGATATTATTCTCATACTGTACTTTTCACCATAAAGTCTAAACATCTCGCTGGACTTTTTACTGCTTCTGCACTTCACCATGATAAGAACATTGATTTATGGTACAAAATACATAATACATAAATACTTAAAAGCATTTTACAAGTAAATGCCTCCAAATCAGTGTAATTTTAACTAGTATGTTTAGCGACCTTTTTTAATATCTTCATGAAAGATTCCTGTTGTGGCTATTAAAAGAATAGATAGAAATAAAACTTGAGTATTATGTTTTTTCCTGTGGCTGATGTGTCTTCATAATGAATTATAAACAGTAACAGAATGACTTATAATAAATAGTTTTTTTAAACGCTTCAAGGACCCCTCAATTTAATTTTAAAATGAACTTGAATAATTTCCCGTAACACTATTATTGATTGTCAAATATTGGAACATGAGTTCAAAAGCTCAAAAGCTGTATTTCTGGGGACTTATAATTTTGTGACTGTAGTACCCCTCTTCTTTCTGAGGAGAGCCAATATGTCTGGACAACTATAGTATCTTCTATCCATACTGTATATAGACAACCAGAAACTCTATTCATGCAACTTCAGTATCTAAAGCCCTTTTCTATCCTTAATCCTATGATTTTTTACCTCTGGGGGGCAGTACACATCGCTTTTCAAATACAGATTTCCACAGAGCTCACAGATGACAGTTCCATTTGTACATTAAATGTTGCTACGCTTGCTTACACTTTCCATTATAAATAATAAAGACTGAAAAACAATTATTTTATAATTAATCAAATTGAAGAGTTTGATTTAACTGATTTTTATTTTAATTAATTTGATTGTGTCTTCATTATTAAGCAGTGAAAAAGCACTTCTTTTGAATATAACTGAACTGAAGTAAACCTACTGCATGTTTTGGTAGCCCACTAACTGGTCTTATTTACAGGGCTTTTCAGTTTAGAAATAGTCTTAAAAAGTTGTTTTTAAATTTCATCTGTGAATCTAGCTTCTTGAAATGCCTTGCGGGAGACTTGTGAAAATGTTTCAAGATAAGTCAGCAGTGTTCACTGTGTGGCCTCACATTTCTTTAATCCACAGAGAGAAAGCTTGGCAAATTGCAGAAAAGAGCATTCAGTATCTTCAGTAGCCTCCCTCAGTGTAAGCTAGCACTTGGGGCTATGGTTTATTGTGGGTCCCCGGCTTTATCTTCAATCTTTTATTTCCACGCAGTCTTACTCCTTAGTGGGGTTTTTGATAACATATTAGCCTCCGGGCAGAAACTGTAGGTTTCTAAAGAAATGTGCCCACCTGTTTCACCAACAGTCCCCCACACCTTCTGTAGATTGTGTTGCTTGAAAGTCTGTGACTAACACTCTCCTCCTCCATCATCTATTGATGATTTCTCCAATTAGAAAACAAAATGATTTTTCAGCCCACTTCCGTTCTCATCTGACAGCAGCACCTGTGGCAGTGTGAGAGCATTGATTCTGTTGATCTTCACTCAGTATCCCATCTTCCCCCACTCTCTACCCATTGTCCTTAATGCTATTACAAAGCTCCAGAGCATTGTTTTGGGAAAAAAAGCTTCCATGCTATAACACTGTAGAAGAAAAATTGTACATAGCTTCAAGGGAAATGTAGCCCACTATGAAGAAAAAGCAGTGAGAAAAAACCCTGACCTAGAATCGGCAAAATTTAGTGGAGGACAATGAATTGTAGAATAACAGAATGATCCTCTCCTCAGCACTGATGTCAGTCAGCCCTTGACCTGACGTTTCACATCGAAATTTGATTCTACAAAGATGTACAAGCAGAAATGTACAAAAACTAACAAATCATTGTTCATTTTTATTGTCAAAATGTCTTTAGAACAGGGTTCTACCTCGGTTTTTTGGAAGATTCTTTTCAAAGATGCACAGTATTTAAGACAGAGAATGTACTGGACTACATTTGTGTGAAGTCTTCCCATCTTCCCATTACGGTTGTTATATATAATGACAGTGTCAAGGCAAATCAGAATTTTTAAATTTCTAAGACATCAGTCTCCACTGGTACAACAGTAACACCTTACAGTATTAAATGATGCCTTATTTACTCAGCATGGATAAATTAAGCGATACCCTTGCCTAGTGATACTGTAGTATGTTGAATACTGCCAATGCCAGAGATTTAGTGCTGTTCTCCTTGATAAGAGCAAAGGTACCTGCCATAACTTCACAAATCAGATACATCTGGAGCTGAATCAATGCTTCTCTTAAATCTCCTTAAGATTTACTCATTAATCCAATAATGTCTAATTATTGTGTGATGAGATGAAGATCTGTAGTGTCTTTGGTGCGGCTACAACATTATTTGTGAACTCTTTCTGTCTCCTGGTCCCTGTGTTTTATAAAACTCCTTCTGGTGCTCATCTTAGGTTTCTGAAAATATGTACTTAATTTTCAAGAGGGTTTGATGTATGAAAATGTGAGCATCAGCTCCATCTGTCTGATTGGTGAGCAGCAATCCCACTGGCCTGTATTGGAATGACAGCAAGTCCCATTTTCTTGAAGGCTCTTGGGGGCATATGAAAAATATTGTCCATCAAAGAATATGGTTACAAAAAGATCCTGAAGTGTGCAGGGAGACCAGTTACACTTTGAACAATTCAGTAGGCAGAATGCAGATGGGTGAGTTTCTTTTCACTTCAGACACTGTCTGAAAGCTTTCCCCAGGTGGAGCCCTGCTGTTGTAATGTTTTTCTGGGCAGTTTACATACAGTAGATTGCTTCTGTAAAATGCTTGTCAGTTTAACTGGGTACAAAAGAAAGTGGGTTTAGATAACAGCACTTGCCAAATAAGTTATTTAACATATTGCATATTCTATGATCCTGATAAACAAAATGATCTGTAAGTGAGAAGTATGGTTTCTTCATAATTACCTCTGCGAGGAAAGTGTTTGTATAGGATTAAATGGACATGTAATTTTGCATGTTAAGTACAAATTATCTTAATTTTAACAAATTTTCCAAGAAGCTGACTACTTGTATTTGTGTTGAAGATGGTTTATAAGAAGAAAAGTCCTGATGACTATGGCGGGCAGTTTATTTAACAGTTGTCCCATTAGTAACAACAACAAAGACAGAAACATATTTAAGAAACTTAGAATATTTGTCCTCAGTATAGTTGTGAAGGAAGAGAGGGTATGTGTGTCTGACAAAATATGATATTCCAATATTGTAACTTTTAAAATACACATTTTAACACAATTATTGTACTTGAAAGGACCCTTTCAAAATACACATTTTAACACAATTATTGTACTTGAAAGGAGCCTTTTCAAAAGACAACCAAGTCAGGGGTTGTGGTTTTTCAAAGCTCAGTCATGTTTAATGCCAACACAATTAGTGATGTCCTTAGGCAAGCTGCTAAACCTGCTAAAAAGGAAGACGTGCTTTCTTTTCATTGTAACCAAAATACAAGTCCTTCATATGTTTTAAGTGGAGGGGGGCCTACCCCAGAAATCTCAGTTTTTACCATGAGAGTATCTCAAAATTGAAGGAGCAGTGAAATAATTACTGTATAAAAAACATACCACATCACTGTATCAGTACACAAAAACTATGATGTTCCAGAGACGGAGCTAGCTCTGAAGGTTAAACAATAATGCAAACACACTAATATTAGTCCAGAAACAATAAACATGTCTAAATAGTAGGAAGAGCATCATAACACAACATTTAAAAAAATGTGGACATAATAGCTTGGATTGTAATCTTACCCAGAACAGTGTAGTGAAAGGGAAATAACTCTCTGTAAAATACCATACAAAACCAACAGCGCATGGGTGTTAGACTTGTACCAATAGCAATAAATCTAATTCTAACCACACTGCCTTCATGTCAGTCTTCTTAATGAATCATCTGGCAGACAATAGCTGAGAGCAGTGTTTCAGTAGTGCAGAAGGAAATCAATTTTCAGATCAGTTTGTTTTCATATAACTGAAGACTTTGCACTTGCTTTAGTCCAGTTCATGACTTAATTCTAATTAGAAGCTCATAAGCATGGAGTGTATGATCTGATGGGAGTTGATGGCTGATATAGCTGCTGATAAGCTGTTCTGTCTCTTGATCCATCAGCACTGTGTCCTATCTGTGTGCCATTTTTTTTTCTGTTGTCACTTCACAACTCATTTGCAGGTTCTGGCAGAATAGAACTTTTCATTTGGTCTGGGCTGCTGACAGGTGCCAAGCTGCCAGGCATTTGTGTTGATTAACGCACTAAATCCCACCTACATCTTCAATCTGCTTCCTAACGCAGCGCTAAAACAGGCCCTCCGGCTCTGCCTGACGCATTTGCTTAATTTCTACTGATATGAGTCAAATAGCTAAACTGGAATTGCTGTCAGTATTACATAAGGCTCTTTACAGAGATATTCTTAAAATATGAGATATTCTTTTCACAATTGCTTGCGTTCAATGGTCGGACTTTCCTGCAAAGGAAAAGAAATATTAAGAACGAATATAGAAGGTATTTAATATATAACATTTAGGAAGATTAGTTTCAATAGTGCTATCTAATTATGCAATACATGCAATACATTCTGAAACATCAAATCTATCTTAATTGTGTTAGTAAACTTGACTAAGCTAAAAGTAAGATTTTCTCATGTATTTAATCTGAACTATGTTACATTTTCAATCTCAACCCCCAGACTGACATTTTCCCCAATTCTTTTCTTCTTTAAAGCAGTGCTTTTGCGTTCTCAGTCTCAATAGACAGTAAGAGCCTTGGCTGTCTCTGCTGGGGTTATAACAATCACAGATTTGATTTTTGGATAATCTTTTTGTCTGTTTAACCAAATCCCCAAATAAGAGTGAGAGAAAACTGGGCTGGGTGATGCAATTAAGAAAGGCTATTAAGAGGTGCGGTGATGTGGGGGTTAGTGTAGTCACACCACAGGATTTTGTGTTGCCTCAGAGAGATTAAATCAATACTGCAGTTTCCAAAAATGATTTTTTCAGGCACGAGCAAAATGGCTGTACACAGGTAGCATATGTAATACGTATATGCTATCATATATACTGTATGTAAGTCTGATGTGCTTCCATATATTTTACAGTTAAGATGTTGCGTTATTATTTGTTTACCTGGGTCAGGATCAGGGTGTCAAACACGGTTCAAATAGACAGGATGGTGTGTCTACCGCAGGCTGATGTTCTCCAGCACTGCAGAAATTACAGCAGCACCTTGCTCATTACAGGACTCTAAACACAAGCGACTGGTGTCAGGGAAGGTTTCTACCTTAAAAATGACGAATGGTTGAAGATGCAAAAGATAACGAGACAATAAAAGAAGGCTGTAAAGTCTGCAGACCACTGTGCCTGCGCAAGGTGGTTCTATTGAACCACGCAGGGGCACAGAGCCATTTTTCTGAGGATTTCCTCCCTTCTCCCTGCAGTGTCATGGCAACCAGTCCCTTTTCCAATAATGATTTTGGCCACAGCCTGTCCTGCTGGCTTCGCAAAGCAGTACCTGTCCCAAAGCAATTTCAAAGCAGCATAAATCAGCAAGCCTCTCACAGCACCACTTGGAGAAGGCCTGCTGTGTGCCCCATCAAAGCCTGAACCTAGCTCCCTTATACATCTGGACTGTTATTGAGGGGAAACTGTTAAACACAGGCTTGCTAGGAACAAAGGAATCTATAGTTTATATAGTTGCTTCAGTAATAGGCTTCTTCAGGTAACTGAAGATAACGTCTTCTCAATTAGTATATTCTACTTAAGTTGAAGTTTCAGCATTGATAATTTCATTTATGAAGAGACATTATGATTATTTCCTTCAGCTTTCGCTTTTTCAGAAACACTGAGTTGTTTGACTGAATTTTCAAGTCACTATTGTGTCTGAAAGATCAAAGCAAGAAGAACCCAGCTTTAAGTTTACTTCCGCCGATAACATCATACATTAATAAGAAATTGTCTAATAGGCAGGGGAAGTCTGACACATTTATGTGTTTTAAGCCTCAATTGTCAATTTCCAAAACCAAACGTGCATGTATCTGAAAATGGAACTATCGAGATAAATCACATTAATCAATCCTGCACTGCAAGTACATTAAAATGCCGATAGTAATACTTTTTATGTAATTTAATACCCTCTTACTTTCCTCTCATGTCAGTAATTAAAATGCCAATCCTAGCCTGTGCTTCAGTTGCAGTGCACCTATAAGTCTATGTTAACCTCTCTCTCTGACTTTCTGAAACGCTGTGTAAGGAAAGGAGGCCATCCTGAAAACAACTCAGGCGCTGCAGTTGCCAGACAAAGGCAGTAAATCCCAACACTACAGCAGAGAGGAAATGCAGTGCTCTGAGTCTCTGCACCAGCAAAGGAGCAGAAGTAGATCAGTCGGGCAGTGGGGCACTGGGACACAGAGAGGGCTAGGAAGTGTTCTGCTGAAACAAGCGATCAGAGCTGAAGCTACACGTAGAGATGCAGGCATGTGCAAGACAGTGGCAAGTTTTTTCTACCTTACAATTTTGTTCAGATACAATTCAATATAACTAAAGAACAAGGACAAATATGTATGACATAACCTTTATACGACAAGGGATTTTCTATTTCTTTATATCATTTTTTTATTGAAATGATGAGTTCTTGAGCTCTGCGAGGCTTCACTTAAGCAGTCTGGATTATTTCATGTGTGTGCCAATTTGGATTGCCATATGGCTTCAGACTTTGCAGGGCCACTCAGTATACAGTGGCTTAATATTTCCTCGTTTTCATGAACAGATTAGCTTTAGCTGTTTGCCCTGGGTTGTGGGTTATGGTTTGCCTTATACATGAAGTTCAGTATAACACATTTTTATTGGGGTTTTTTTCAGTACAGTACAGACATATTTGAAATTCAGTGTGTCGAAAATCTGTTAGACCCTTCTCTGGACTAAATGTATCCTTTCAGTGCTCATTCAGATTCTTCTATTTGGGTTGTTGACAGCAACAACTTAAATAAACAGAAGAACGTCTGGAGAAATGTTAGGAGAAAAAAAGTGATTTTCAGAGATCTAAAATTTACTATTGTAAGTAAATTAAGAGAGCTCAAGAATGGTGAACACATCACATTCAGATAACATTTCTGTACTACATACTTTTTATTTTGTTGGCTGTACATAAAAGTACATAAAACACATATTTTATATATTTAAATTAACTTTCATGTGTACTTTGCATCTAGGAAGGTTCAATTCCCATGTGTTTTTGCATAATCAGCTCATAAAATATTCTTTATATTAAATATGAATAAAATCTTTTTTTCTATGATTTTCTAGAGTAAAAAACATACTGTAGGTCGAAGGCATTTAAATAAATGGATTATGTTGGTATTTGCTCTCCCAGCATGATGTTAGATGTTATTGATTTTAATAATAGATTAGAAACAACTGGTGCTTCTTTGATTTGGTATAAAAAGGGTTTTAAGGCATGCAGTTACTCCAAAGAATGTATATAAAAATGTGGGCTGATGAACTGCCCATGCTGTTCACACCTTGAGCATTTCTCTGTATTCAGTATGTGAGATTTCCAGCAAAAGATTCCATAACCTTTAAAAATTTGCACCTTTCCAGCTTGTCAGCCTATGAAAAACAGTTGTTGGTGTTTCTCTCCTACATTAACAGCCTGGAGGTGAACAGTATCATCCATCTATCCATTTTCTAACCTTTTTTTGCAGTACAGGGAGCCTACAGTACAATACCAACATAAAATAAACCCAATCACACTCTCAGTGAGAAAAGTTCCTTATATGCAGTCCCTATTTCTCTTTCATTTATTACTGTTTGCCCATTAGATGGACCGGCATCTCATCCAGGGTTTGATCTGTTAGCTGCCCATTGTCAGCCACCGTAGGCTCTCGTTCAATTTGACTGTACTGGACTAAGCAGTTAATATGGCTTTTGAATATAGATATATGGATAATTACTGGACATCGCACAACCTAGCAAGCATATTATCACAACTGGCAAATTAATTTTTCAAAAATTGCATTTTTGCATATTTTCTGAATCAACATTTCTGAGGGCTGAATTTTGTAGTTTGTACATTACTGTAGTTCTCACATTCTAAAAAAGGAAGGCTTTGTGCGATTAATAGTAATTTCATTGATAGGTTAGGGAATATACCGTATGCAAAATTGTGTTGAGGAAAATTGGCCATTAGCATTGCAATCTTTTTTAGTATGGAACGTCACTATTAAAGAGTTATTCTTCAAATACCTTCAACATCGTGCTGTAATAATAATTCAAAAGAAGTTAGTGTCCTTTTATTGATCGGACTTTCAACGGTCAAAACTGAAGAGGTCAATTTCACGGTATATACATTACAAGACATATATATTACTGGGTTCTACTCACATTTTTACAAAGGCAAAACATCAAATGACTGGACAGGACAAATTAAATAAACATATCAGTGTATGTATTTATCAGCTATATTTGTATAGATTACTCAATCTTGATTCCTGTGTTTTGTTTTTGTCTTTTTACAAATCATGCCTGTACACTGTGCATTAGATGTATGTTATATTGATTGGAATGGCCTGACAGCATTGCACTCTGACAGAATTGTATTAACTGGACTTTGTATAATCAATGCAGAGAGAACCTCTCCTTTCATCAAGGTTGGATATGCCATGCATTCTGCTGACTCAAGATGCAATCTCACAATTGCCAACATGTGACTTTGATCACTAGGCATCCTTTTGCATGTAGTTAGCATTTATTTACTTCCTGCTTGCATGCATACATTATGAATCACAACAAAAGACTCCTTGGCATCAATAATGTGTCAATTCTTCATTAATTCTCCCTCCCTTCATCCATAAACCTAGTAATGCATTGGTTTCAGGGCTTTTTTCCTCTGTGGAGTGGTAATAAGGTGAAAAACCTTTCACCTCCAAGTCATAACACCAATATTATCACTGTGCCACTCCAGTAACTCACAGTTTCTTCGACCACTGAAGAACTACAGAATGAGCTCTGATCTCCTCCTGCTCACTTTCTTATCAGCATCTCTCTGTAAATAACAGTCATCTCACATATTTCACAAGCAGGTTTCTATTTTTGTAGTTTATTTCATGTTGTCATAGGTAAGAAAAGAATGGCTTGTACTGTAGGTTTGTGGAGGAAAGCTAAAAGTTCAGACATAATTTCTAAAACCATAGTTCATATTTCTGTCTGAGACTCAGTGGAATAATATGCGACATGGCCAAAATTGTTCTGATGACTTGATTCAGAGCTTTAAATTACCGCTACATGATATTAATAACAGTGGCCATCAACACCATTGTTCCCCTATATTTAAAATATCCGCTAAATATTTTATATACAGTTTATGTACCGTACAGAGAATGATATGACTGATATTAAGTCATTACTACAATATTCCGCCCTAATATTAGTAGGACCAAAAGCATTTTGCATGTCTTTGAATTCAATTTCAATATCAAAAGTTCAGAAAGCACAGCAACTTCAAGTTGGGAAAGTTTTAGATGGTCTATAGGTCGAATGCAAGCCAAAGTGTTAGTTATTGAAATGTTTTGACAAAAGTTTATTGACAAATGTCTGTCCGTACGCGTTTTAGAAGTACAGCTAGAACTTGAAGACATAGGGAAAAGAACAAGTTAAGAAAATATATTTTCTCTCAGACACCACTCAGTTTCCTTCTAAATATCTGCAGGGGATGTTAAAAAACTTCTTGATTTGCTATGGCCTTTCACAAGCCACTTACAATGCCCATTTAAGGCATTTCATAGCACCATGACGTGCATAATCTTGTCCTGTGTGCTTACACTGAACAGTGTGAAAATTTAGAAATTGTAGTGGGTGAAAGAAAATGACACAAGCCTCAACAAGAGTTTGAATAGAGGTGGGTGGATGCATCCCAGATTATGTAAATTCCTGCCAGTTAAAAAAAATACAAGATACCAGTCTTATGCTTGACTGACAGCAGTACAAAAAATGCATCTTTATTTTAAGACTTACTGTACTGTATCCTAACTATGCAGGGAAGCACTGTTCCTTTCTGTTCATTCGCTGGCTGGGTTACAGTTTATTTTATGTCACACTAAGCATAATCCTGCCAGACTCACTATGAAACAGATTTGTGGCAGGGTTTTTGAAAATGAGGTTTTTATAAAAACTTTTAAAAATTGCCAATGCAGTACGACAGGTCCTTGCCAGGGCTCTGTTTGCTCAGTTTTTAAGAAGTTGTTACTCAGTGAACACCAAAACTCTTTTGTTAACATCCCAAACTAAAAATTCTGTTTTTGAAAATTATGGTGCTTGTTGCCTGGTAACTGTGGCTGACTTTAGAAACCACCTTTCACTGAGTTTGATGGTGCAGAGAAAACAGAATGCTCATCCTCAATTTAGACACGTATCCTGTGAAGAGTGAGTAGGAGAGTGGGGCACACATTTCTGTCTCCTTGCAATTGGTTGATGAGACAGGGAGCCCTGTTAATTTTCTCATGGGGAAAGCACTCAAGGGGACAAGTCAGACTGGCAGCACAACCAAAACATCTTCGGAAGGTTTGAAGAAACTGGAGGAACCATCAAGGTCAGAAGAGTTAAAAAACATCACAATTACCATTTACTAATTCACCGGTTCTGTTACATGATATCATCTTAGCCTTGAAATCTAATCAATAAACCTAAATGCTTATTCTTTTTAAGGGTTTCCTGTCAAGACTATGCCCTGCATGGGACCCAGTCTAGTTTTAACATAGCATTAAATGGAGTTTGGAACGAATGTTCAGGAGGGATGACAACAACCAAGTTGTCCGTCAGTAATTAGCAATCACTTCTGATGTCATTTCATCTCCTAAAACACTATAAATACCATCTGTGATCCCCTTCTCTCTCACACATACATCTTTTGCATCCCGCCTCCACCCTATCTCCACCTTTGCAGTTACCCCTTGGTCACTCCTCGCATGGGGTGTGACACAGCGGCGAAAATTCACTTTTCACCGTGATACCGCTGTTCACCACCAGAGGATCTTGACATTCTGACAGCCGCATGGCAATGCATTTTCTTGTTAAACAATATGGGCCTCCCTAATTGAGAACCCAATATTAAATGCTCACGTGGCTGGTGTGGTGTTTGTCACAGAACCAGGCCGAAAGCCTTACTGCTTAGGCACTAAATCATTCTCAGTAAAGAGAATAATGTTTCTCCTTTGTCTCAAGCTGGTCTCTTTTCTCTATCAGTTCTTGCATATTTTCTGCCGATCGATTCCACGTATCCTGATACATATCCACGTATCCGGCACTCTGATCCAAAAGGCAGTTAAAAAAAGTGTACGCCGATGGATAAAAGCACGGTCAAACCTCTCACATTATCACAGGGGATCCTGGCCTCCTCGTCCTCTGGCCAGTGTGTCAGCCCTCAGCCAAGCCAAATGTTGACTAAACAACCCCATAATCCTTTCAGGACACGTTATTCTTGGGTGTTATTATCCCCAGTGAACATAATGTTAACATAGCATTAATAAATAAAGAGCACAAGGCACTAAAAATCAGATAAAATAAAAGCAAGCAAAGCAAATATTTACAAGATCTGTAAATAGAGCTCAAACTGTAACATTTGAGAAGTAAAGATGTAGTCCTCTGGTAATATTGTATTGTTTGTGGTCAGTTGAATATATCCGTAATCCTCCTCAGACATGTCTCATGTACAATGGGCGCTCTCCACCTTTGATCAATCTTCAAAGAAGAATAGTGTATAGTAGATCCCAGGCTGTGAAAATAAATCTTTGTTAAACTGGAAATATAACCATCTATTTAGGGATCAGTCTGATGCAATTCCACAAAGCCCTGGAGGGCTGTTTGATTGCTAAAAGCACAGCTACATCACTCAGTGTGGAGCTCTGGAGCTCATTATAAATCGGCGTGCGTCCATCCTGAGAACTAACAATATTTGTAAAGGGCAACAAAACTGTCTTATTTATTTTCTGCTTAACAATGAGCATTCTTCAGAAGCCCCTACTTTGACTATTTTATCTAATAAGCTTATTTGTCATCGGTACGTTAACTCTTTATAGGCTATTTACACTTTCCTGCCTGTACACCCAACAACGTTATGACCAATGATGGTGTCTTTATACACTTATATTTTATTAAATGTGAGACATTTGCCTTCTACAATGTTCAGCTGTATGCCAAAAATGGTTAAGTCATGGCATGCTGCCAGATATTTGCCAGTGTTACCAGACGTAAACAAGCCTACTACAGCATTAGTTCACATCAAACAGGAATATGTGTAATAGTGTACAGGTTTTCATCTTTACCCAATACACGTACTGTATAATAAATCTGTATAAATCTAATCTGTAGGCAAAACTGACTGAAAAAAACATTTCCGAAATGATGTCAAAGAAAAGGCCCAAATGGCTACCACATCTGAGTGGAAGCATTTGAAAAATCTTACAACGCATTCAGCTTAACTCTGTGAGTTTCCACGTTTAAGTCCAATAACATAGCCTACTGAACTAAAGAGAAATAAAAAACACCAGCAGCTTCATAATGCGTCATAAACGTCTCTGTGTCGTAATAAGAACTAATAAGAACGCAAAAGATTCTTGCACTTTATTCTTAAAATAGTGTTTAGCATAATATTGGTGCTTCTGTCACTGTGGACTGCAGTGGTAACTCAAGTGCAGCTGTTTCCAGTAATGAAAGCAGACATAAAGCTTCAAGACAAGCTTGCCCTCAAGCTTTTGGTGTCAGTTCCCTTACAGAGCTTGGCCTGCTTTCCAGCACCATTCAGGTTAGACATTTGCCATTGATTCACAGCAAAATGAAGTCAATTCCTGCTTGTTCCAGTTTAAGCCTTCCTGTGGTCTGTGCTAGTGTCATCCCTTAAAAGCGCAGTTCAGTGCAGAGACTCAAAAGCAAAGATAATGTAAAGCTGCTGTGAGAGCATCAAATCAAAGCTCCACATTCAATAGCTGCCAGACTTCCTGAACCCCATTACGGAACTACAAGCAATTCTGGATCATCTACAGTAAATACTCTGGAGTGTGATTCTAAACCAGATGCCATCTTGGCTCTCACAAGGTGTCTCATTATATCTCTTTTCTGACTGTGGGGGTTCTCATCTGTGCTGACGTGTGACACAACTGTCAACTATTCTGAAGATAAATACCAATGTAAAAAAGCTAAAACGCAATACAAACACAATTCAATAAGGTAATTATAGTGAATCATACTTGTAAATACAGTACTGTATTAACAATACAATGATAATGTTACAATGATAATGTTCTGTGGTTTTTAATCCACTTGCACCCCTCATTACTTCACTGAGCAGTTCATGGACAGAATGGTTTAATGTATGAGATCTGTGACATTGCTTTTTTTTTTCTTAAACTGCAAGACATTCCTTTTTTTTTCCGCAGCAGCCTTTCAGCAACAGAAAATGAAGGCATGCACAGTTAGCTCAGTTAAGGGTGAGTTTAGCTGGAGCGAATATGAGCAGACACAGGGATCACTAGGACTAGGAAGCCCTGTTTTAAGATGTGTTCATCCATTATTCGGCAGCAACTTATTCCTGGTAGAGAAGCACAGGAAAAAGGAAGAACTACACCCTGGGTCAGATTCCAGAACATTGCAAGGCACAAACACGAACGATTTCAAGGCACCAATTAACCTCACTGACTGTCTTTGGAATTTTACAAGACTCACAAGGATTTGGGAGGAATATGCAGTTTCCACACAGAAGGTGCCTCAGGCCAGACTCAAACCCAGGAGCCAAGAGTCATGAGGCTGCAGCTTTAACTGCCTTACTGCCTCACCACTCTGCTGCCCTGTTTTACAATCACCTTCACAAATGTTTCAGGAGGTAGCATCATTATGCTCTAACTTTTAAATTTTTAAAGCGCCAGTACAGGTTTCAATAAAAAAAAAAAAGAATCTCTGGTTCCTGCAGAGATACACAGTCCAATAATGAGTTTAAGCTAGTAAAAATGCTTCCCAACCTCTTTAATTATCATTCAGTATATTTCAGCGCGCAAGTTCTGGCAGCACATCAATAATTCAGGGTTCACTCTGTCATTCCTACAGAGGAAATCATTATCTCACCTATTAATCAGTTCAGCAGATGTACGATAAAATGTGGAAAAATTATCTCTTTGACTTCTGGTATAACCTTAGGGAATAATTCATGTATTATATGATCACAATCCGTTGGCAGCAAAGAATTGCCACATGAAAGACAAATCCAAGGACACTGGACAAAGTATGCCTTTTCAGGTAACTTACAAATAGGAGAAATTTAATAAGATAATATATAACTTTTTTCCATCCAGAATGGTGGAAATATGTCTTTGGGATCTCCATACAAAGTACAAAAAACAAATAACACGACAAAATAAATACTCATTAGAAACAAGCATGTCCTAGACATGCAACAATACATACACACACATCTCACTCTGCCCATATTACACTACCATTATACATAATCCGATAGCTCCAGACAGGAAACAGTCATTCAGCAGCATTTAATATACTGATTGCATAGGGAACAAAAGATTTCTTGTGTGCATTATTCTTGGCTACAGGCATTCTGAAACACCTCCCTGAAAGTAGCAGTGTAACATGAGAATGAAGAGGATGGGAGGAATCATCAACAATAAGATGAGCTTATGACAATATACAGTAATACAGCTCTTTAAGATGTTCCTGTGATTATTTTATTAGCAATATTAACAATTCCAGCTAATTTCCCCTCACTCTTATAGCTCAGGCTACCATACGGTTATATCAAAAGTAAGGGTGCTTTCTACTAACATTCTATAAACCCTCTCTAAATTGCTCACCCCAAACCTTTTCAGCTTCCTGGTCAAATATACTGTATATGCTGCCTAGCCTTCTTAAAAATACAATTGGTATTCTTTATAAAGTTTAAATGTTCATTTATTACTGTTCCTAAGTATTTGGAACACCAAATAACCTCCCATCTAATTATATTGGAAGCATTGTTGGAAATTTAAGGTGTTGTTAGCACAGGTAGAGAGTTATTTTGGTTTAATCAACATTAATATGAAGCATGCTTGACTGACACCACATTTCTAGTTTACTTATCTGTTCAAGGTAATTCTCCACCCCTTTTCTGTCATCCCCAGTAAACAATCCTACTAGGGCCTTATCTTTTGCATACTTTAATAGATTAACAGATGTTTCCTGTATTTTCATTTTATTGGTATAGGTGGAAAGTTGTGAAGGTGACAAAGCACAGCCCCGGAGAACACCAGTATTGAAACAATTTCATTTGAAAATGTATTGTTCATAAGAATCCAGTGTAGGTCATTTTTTAGAAAATCCTTAATCCATTTTATAAGCCTTCTGTTAACATCCAAATCCAGCAGCCATTTCAACAGTGTGTGAATATGTACATTGTTTCATGTTCTGGATCGTGTCAAATTCTGAACTAAAACCAATGAAGTAAATACGAGCATATGACTTTGCCTGTTGCAGATGATGAGCTACTAAATTCACTACAGTCAGAAGTAAATCTTCAGTCCCCCGTATTCTCGATACACAAATTGTAAAGTATCCAGATGATCTGAAATTGAGAGGAAAAGAGGTTTACAAATATCCCTCTCTATGCACTTAGCCAATACAGGGGTGAGTGACACCTGTTGAAAGTTAGTAAGTACTTTGGCCTTAGGTTTTATATGTACAGGTATAATAGTTTAAACTTTCCACATAGTTGGTACAAGAATCAAGTAGTGCCTGGAATAACTGAGTTAGAAATCTCCTAAATTGATTAGCACAGCTTCAGTACCTTTCCCTGCAAACCATGTGGGTCAGGTGCCTTGTTTGGCTTAATCTGGAAGAAACACTTTAACAACAGTACCTCTGTTTCAGTCAGCTGTATAGATTTGAATCCCTTCAATTATCTTGTTACATTTCTCTATAAAATCAAGAGTCTCAAATCTTCCATAATATAATTCAGATTATTCACAGAGGATGAGCTAACAGCACAATTCCCATTCTATGTTTTCCCACCTCTACCCATCTTTACATTAATACCCTTCCACACTTGCTTAGAATTTCCTACACAGAACCTGTTCTGACCTCTGTCTTAAGAATCCTTTTCAGCCTTCCTCATTTGTGACCTAAGCTCCTTGGTTTTCTCCCTAACAACAGCGGTTATCTAATTGTAAAAACACAGAAGAACACAAGGTTAAAAATGAGAGGAAGCTATTGAGTTAATCTAGCCCATTTGGTAGTTAGAAGCTAAATGAAGGATGTTTCCTAAAGGATGCCAGCTCAACAACAAGGCAGGAATACCCCCACATCCCTTTGTTTCAAATGGGGTTTTAAATGGAGTTCCACATAGTTTTCACCTCTCTTCACTTGTATCATTGTGCCTTTGAGAACTTTGAATACTAGTATCTGGTCTCCTCATGGTCTTTTCTGTTTGAGGCTAAAAAGGTCCAGTTCTTTCAGTGTGTCATTGCAGGGCTGGACTTTCACAATTCTCATTCTGGAAAACCACACACATGTTAATTTGTATTCCACTCGAACTTACAAACCTTATTGAAGCCTTAACTGGATTACCTTAACTTCTGGTATTTTGCACTATTAATGAAATGCAATACTTAATAGGCAATCTGTGTCATGTATAAGAGCTTAATACAGTCAAACAGTTTGAATTAATCCTATTATTAAATCAATTAGGGGTTCGATTGTGTCACTGAGAGCTGCGCCGGGACAAACACCAGCAGGTGTGTGCTCCTCCAGGACCATGTCTGGGAATCCCTGGCGTATGGCCTGCCTTTAAACTGGTGACCAGAACCCAGTGCTTCAGGTAGGTGTCCATTTAGCAGAATAATTAATAATAATAATAATTGCTTAGACTTATATAGCGCTTTTCTGGACACTCCACTCAAAGCACTTTACAGGTAATGGGGACTCCCCTCCACCACCACCAGTGTGCAGCCCCACCTGGATGATGCGACGGCAGCCATAGTGCGCCAGAACGCTCACCACACATCAGCTATCAGTGGGGAGGAGAGCAGAGTAATGAAGCCAATTGATATATGGGGATTATTAGGAGGCCATGATTGGTAAGGGCCAATGGGAAATTTGGCCAGGAAGCCGGGGTTGCACCCTAGGGCCCAGGGTTCAATTCTGGACCTGGGGTGCAATCTGCATGGAATTTGTCCTCCCTTTCTATGTGTGGGTTTCCTCCTGGTGCTCCAGTTTCCTCCCACATTCCAAAGCTATAGTGGTGGGTTAATTGGCCTGTGGGAAAGCTGGCCCTGGTGTGAGTCTGTACACGTGCCATGTGACGGACTGGTGTCCCATCTAGGGTGTATCCTGCCTTATGCCCGTAGCTTGCCAGGATAGAATCCAGCTCCCCTGCCACCCTATATTGGATAAAGTGGTTAGCTGATGGACAGATCAATTTTTATCACAACTTTACACTTGATGAGAGCAACTTTCTGGCTAAAGGGATGTTTAATTATACATTGTACATTACAAATTATGATCAGTTACACATTTTGTGTTCTAACAATTTTGTGCTGGCCACCACTATCTAGAACAGCTGTCTTCCTTACAGCAGTGGCTCAACATAGGTAACACGACTAAACTTACAATTCATCTCACAACAGCATTATAGAAAAAGGCAGATAGAGTATATTCTGGATTTAGCATATTTAATCATACAGATACAGGCACATCTATTTCTTTAAAAATCAGTGATGGGCTACTTATTAAATATTAAATACTGCACTGTGCCATGCAGAAATCTAATACATCTTCAAAAATGGCGAGAAACAAAGCATGTCACAGCTAGGACTTAACTCTGCATAATGCTTACTATGTAGGTATTTTCATAAACACAAGTGGAAGCTGATTACTTTGTCTGTGTTACATTTTAGAACCCCTTCCTCAGAAATAACAGTCAGGGCTGTTTTTTTTACAGGAGAATTGTAGCCTTGCAGACAAATTTGTTTATTAGGGTAGAAAAAATAGGACACTGTTTTGTATAAATGAAAAACCGCACAGCCATCTTTTCTAGAAAAATTGATTTGGTGTGCCCAAACGGCTTGTTTATCTAGATTTTATTTATAAGAATGTTTTTTAGAGAACAGCTTTCATTTTATTACATGCAAACCATAAAGAGACAAGACCAACTCATACACAAGTTGTTGCATTATTGTACATACATTCATTCTAACTACTTCATCCAATGCCGGCTCTATCCCAGCCTATGGTCTGGAGTCTAGCCCAGCAAGCAACTGGTGTGGGGCTAGTGCTGGTGTGTGTCTTGAACTTGTGTGTGTGATTGGAACTGGACATTTGGTGGAGTTCACCAAACTGGTCTGGTGTTTTTGTGTGTTTTACAGTTTAGATGTGTGGGGTGGCGGTAAAATTTGTATTGAAAGTCAAAACTAAACTTTATTGTCTCTTGTCAATGAAATAGTCCCCAGGGGGCTGGCTTAGTCTGCTGTGTTGATCCTCCTCTAGAAAGCTATTAATTATCATGCATTCAGGATCAATAGGAGGTGATGTGGTGTCAATTTGGGATTTCCACTGAAATTGAATGTGGAGCCAAGGGCTTCTTCAAAGACCTACTGCCCCCACTGTTTCTGTAGAGGGCAGAGGGCACAATGAATCGTGTTAATGTAATAATAGTCTTCCTGTCTGGCAAACTGATTTTTGAGAGTGGAAGAAAGCTGAGTATATGTTTCGAAGGCATTTTCCATATTGACACCCTGCTTTAAATATCTACACAAAGCTTGCTTGCTTTATAGATATAAATTGACACCTTGCTTTATACAGTATATTCCATCAGCTTCCTGTTACCAAAGCTGTGATAAAGGTTTTCTGTTGCTTATGGGGGGACCTAACACCATGGCTGGTAGATTTTGGGAGTTTTATCATTTACAAATCCTCTAAATGCACTGAAGGTGAGAAATTGATTCTGATGCCTTTTACCCGGTTAAACTGGGCTCACATCACTTTGTGCATTTCCTAGACTAGATTTTGATGACAAAATCTAGCTTTGTTTGTAAGATCTGTGTGGTCCAAATCTGAAGCAGCCAAACAACAGTGATCCAATCCTGGGCACAGCAGACAAAGGCTTACAGCGCGACATTAAGACTATGCAAAACAAAGGATTTAAACAGCACTGGGTTAGAAAATACCAAAACGCAATGGGTTAAGATGAAATTTACCTATTTCATAGTTATGAATAGAATGTACCATTTCATTTTAAACCCAATGATAATAATACATTTAGGGTTGGCTAAGCTCCTTCAGTCCTAATTCATTTATGTCTTCAACTAACAGGCTCTTCTTGATGAGAGAGTTAGTAGCCCCTTCTGCCTTCAAACTACAGACAGGATTTGTGAAAGCCCTTTAGGTGAAGTTTGAGGTCGAAGAAAGAAACCTTTTATCTTTATCCTGCAGTACTGCAACAGGCCCTGTATAGGCAATAGTGTGTGGTTCAAGAGGTGCTACAGCTGCATCAGTTACTCAACAACTACAGTACCTCTCACTCAAGACTTCACTGCATTTGCCTTGTTGGCTTAGGGAACATGCAATTTTGATGGCAGCAGCAATGTCTCTGGGGCAACAAAGTGTCTTTGCCTTAGAGAACTTGTGAAATTATATCTGTACCAGGAGCAGGTGAGCCCACTTTGCTCCCTGGCAGCTAACAGAGTCCTGGGGTAGAGAGGGAGAGTGAGGGAGGTGTAAGTGGCAAATGGGAGATCATTTATTAGACAATAATCCCATGCAATCATTTAAAGACCTGTGGACATTGATTAACAAAACAAACTTTTAACATTTCATAGACTTAATGTATCCCAAAACATACATTATGCTGGAGCAGTCTTTTCTGCTCATCTTTGAATGTTCACTGTCTGCAGATGTGGTGCTGAAGCTATATACTCATCAGCACAATTTTCACCCTGAAAAGGCACTGCCGTCCTGAAAACAGGGTGCACGAAGAGTGCAAAGAACCTGATGCCTCGAACACAAGAGATTAAGACTGAGTCTCAAATGCCAGTTGACTATTAGGATGATTCTGTAATATAATGTGAAGTGACTATTTTCATATTGCTTATGGCCAGCAAGTGTTTGTATATGGCTAAATGCAAGGACAAAACAGCAATCTTAGGCTTCTCAGAATATGATTAATTAAAGAAAAAGCTTATTCCCCAAGGAAAATGTAAGCATCCTCAGATGGGGGTGGGGAGCTGGGCAGAGCTGGCCATGTTTTGCAGTGAGACTGAAATGCACAGGAGTGTCACAGAAAGGTCATGTGACAATCACACCATTAGATTGATCTTGTCCTTAATCTGAGTTGGAACTAATGAGCTTTTTTATAGGAAATTGTGATGACTGGATTGAGGTTACAGTTCATCTGGCATAAAGCACAATGATTCTTTTAGTTCTCATTAAAATGATATTTTGCATGGAACGTACAGTATGTTCTAAGTACATGTTAAAAATATAAATAAAAGATACAACAAAACTCATCCTGAACATACATGATACCTCAGAATGTTAATAGTGTTAATAGTTAAAAATTAAAATGACTGTAAAGCTAATTTCCTGAAAAACAAAGAGCATTTTTCTTCTTCAAGAGGGGCTTTAGTGAAAAGCGGTTTCGGTGTTAAGATGTGCCAGATTAATGGATGAAGATCTTTTCATTCAGAGGGTTCCTTTCTGCCAGTCTCAGGGTTTACACCATCATTTGTTTTCATTCTCTTGACATTTCCATTTATATTCCCTGAGCCACTTCCTCAGAGAGCAGTGGAGTAGAGCTGAGCTGACACTCAAATCGCAGCATATAGACCACAGCTATACCTCTGCTCACAGCGGAGCCAGCAAATCTGTAGCCAAGACATCTGTAGCTAGAAGAGATGACTATCCATTTGAGACCTAACTCTACTATGTCTATAAAATCAGTTATAAACCTGCCTTAGAGCGTTTGCTCCCTTAGAGAATGAATATTGGATGACCAAGATCTTCGTGCTCTGAATATTCTCCCGTAAACACATACAAAGACTTTGAAATAGTGTGCATCTATCCACTGCTGTTGCATCTCCTAATATCAGATGCAATTCTGTTACTTTAATTTTTTCCAACACTGTACCTACTGGATGCTCTGCGTGTATTTATCACACATTTAAAAAAGAATGAATCCTGCTACTGATCATGCTTCATTAACCAACATTATTAAAGCGATTAAAATAAAAAGACATAAAACAAGCTTATTACTCAGTGTTACTAAATTGCCACACAGTCTGTCTAGGTTTGGTATAAAAGTTCGTAAAACAGAGAAAAGACACAATAATAAAATGCAAATCCACTGACTATTTTCTATTTACAACAAAAAAGAAAAAGAAACATTCAACAAAACTCCAGTTTCTCTACAGAATTCATTCAGAGACAGAGACAAAGGCTGACTGAGAGGCTTCTCCTGATGGACAGGCAAGACCCCATTTCAACCAGAGAAGAGGCAGGATCTGTATACTGACACAAAATGGCGGAATGAACAGAAGAGTAGGGAAATGGATGCACAACAGGTAATATACAACACATTGACAAAAGTATTGTGAATACAAATCCTGCTAAATCATGAAAGTGAATATGCAAAATGAAATGATGAAAATGATGAAAGAGGTAAGTGAATAAGGATTATGAAAGACTCCCATAGCACCGTCCTTTGTTATAGTCAGGAAAGAATGCATTACTTTTCACTGTGACCATTTCTTCCATGGATCTCTCAGAGTTCAATATTTCATTGCCCTTTGCTAATTTTGTTCATTTGTTTCATTGTTGTGCATTCATATGCCCATTTTATTAGCTACATTTTGTAACAGGTATGTATATTGGTAGATCTCTTCCATTAGCTAAAACATCTTAATAGTTTACACTACTACATTTTGAAAAGACATTTTTGAAGACTTTATGTTTTTCCAAGCATAGCAAAATATAATCCTAAAATAACCATACCCTACCTCACACAAAGCCTGTCACTTAGCCATATTTTGGAACCCTAAAATACAGTCAAACACCTACAATGTACAGTAATTGAATGCAATACTGTGTCAGCAGGTGCACTCCAAGTTTCACCGTCCCTCTGTTGGCACCATGGATCCTGGAGTTCATATTCCATATAATCAATATCAAGAGAATGGAGAGACTCCAGCAATGTCTGTGCTGTGGTCAGACCAGCCAATTAGATGAGTTTCTATCACTGTGAGAGGCCCAGAGTCATGGTCCAGCAAGCATGCTAAATGTGAGCAGAGAATTTCCATATTTAGAATAATGAAAAGACAGGAAGAGACTTTGTTCCAGAACTTGACACTCTCCAAACAGCCCACAGAGCTGCCCAAGAAGAACATACACGAAGAATTAGAAACTATCTTTCTAAAATACCGTCTGCCTCCTTTTGGAGGTAGAATTTTGTATTACCCCAGACACTGTCCCATGAAATGGCCTGATAAGTGAAAGGAAGCTTAAAGGCTGTTTAGCCATTTGAATTGTTTATTACATTAAAATGAAATCTTTAGGCTATCTTTTCCAAATTAGTTTCTCAGTGCACCTGGTCGACCTGATGTGGAAATTACATTTCAAGTACCTCTAGTATTAACATTATTTCTGTAACATTATTCTGGACTTGTTAAAAATTTGTACTGCATTACTGCTGTTAAACGGAGTGTTGGAGTCCACTCCGTTGTGTAATTTATGCTACTGTCTTGAGCTTCCAAAGACTTTAGTGTTCGAGTTATGCAAATGAAACAAGGATAAGCATATTTGCGTTTGTTCCCTGTGAAATAGACTCTATGCAAGTATTCACACACTCAGCCACAATTATAATTGTGTTTGTAAATACCCTGTCGAGTCCAAATACATTTAGCAATTTTAATGAGATCGGAAAACAAATATTACAACTATTATCTGCTCACCCTCCTTCTCTCACAATTCCCCAGGTTTTCTTTTAAAAACATGGCGCTTTCTCAAGAATCTGGAGTACTGTGGAGCACTCTATACTGTAGCCCCAGTTGTGGAAAGTGCGTGTCTTTCAGAGAAATGCCCTTATGTTTTATATGACGTCAGCCCGCTGAAGGGCCTGGGGAGGATCAATGAAAATCTGTGACGCACTTCAGCATAGCAACGTTCTTTGCATCTCAGTGACCCCGAGATACATCAGAAGAGCAAGACCAGCCAATAACTGATCACCAAACAATAGCCTGATCGGGATTAGGATTTGCTCAACTTGGCTTGCGCTGAAAGTTAAAAACAAACCTAATGACACAATAATTTAGTCCCATCAATCTCACATTGTGATATGTTCCATTTGTTCTATTATTCAGTTATATCAAAGGAGAGCAGGCACCCAAAGTCAATGTTGCATGATCTTTTCAGCAGATGCCAATTTCTAACACTACTTAACAAAGTCTATATCTCTAATCCTATTGGACAGGTTTACAAGATGCATTATTCTGCAATTGTTCCCAGTGGGATTAAAGCATCATTCAACATACAGTACATACCAATGTATAACAGTAAATCCCATACACCATGGATATTATAAAATGCATCAAGTACAAATTGCTATGCTACATATCATATTATAGCCCACTGTGACTTTGCAATGGCTAATGTGCTAACTGTGCAATGCTGTATTGAAGAGCTTAGAATAGAAGGCTGCTGTCCAATAACACAAACAGCACTTTTATAAGATATGACTTATACTCTGCAAAACTTGCATTTTAAACAGTGCTGTAATCACTTCTGAGTAGCGTCTACCAAGAAATAATTACTGGAGTCAAGTCAAAAATGATTAAGTACCATTGGAGTGTTGTTGGTCTAGCAGTGACAGAGAAAGATTAGAAGCACATAATGCAGGAGACTGTTGTAATCCCATTAAACTCACCATTACAGGATCCTTCATTTTTTAAACTGTGCACCCTGATGCACAATCCAACACTAGTTTCCCTAAGAATAAAGCTTCTCTATTCAACTCTGTGAAGTCAACATACAACAGCTATGTTACCCACTTACACACACCTTTCTAAACATATTATCCGATAGCTGAAGTCTCCTGGTTGGGTTAGCAGTGAATTTCTGATTTTAGTGATTACATGATTTTTTAAATTTAGAGTCCTTAGTACAGCACCCTCTAAATGTGATCATACCCTTAATGAACAGTAAGTCAAAGCCTACTGAGCATGAAAATAGAGGTGTACATTAATTATTTTTTGGTTGCAAATATTCAACTAAATACTGTACTTGTATAACTGTATGGCAATTATAAGGAGAATATCTGTTTAAAACAGTTACAAGCTTTGCTAATGATTTTCATTCCCTGCTTCTTGTACTACTCATGAGAGATATTTGATCATTCCTCCATGCACAACCTCTCCAGCTCTCCCAGTCTGCATCATCTGTTTTTTTCTGTGAGTGATACTGTTAGTATTCTCCAATTAAGCTTCTGTTTAGGATATGATCATACACCACTGGTATGTGAAGGAGGTTCCACAATGATGCTGATATAACAAATAATCTACTATACATTTGATAAGCTCTCTTTAATGTCTCTCTTTAAACTATCTTAATCTTATGATCATTAAAGCCTAATGCAGGCTTAGTGTTGCTATCCTATTGAAAAGTCTATTTACTATAGCCAATCTTCAGTTTCATGAAAAAAGAAACATTCTGGTACATTTTATAATGTCTTCCTTTAGTTCTAAGACACCAAGACCAGACAAGAGGATGCAAAGAAACCCCAAAGAAAAACAGGTGCATTTAGTTTCTTCACAAAAAGAATAGCATTCTTAGCAGTTTTACTTTTTAATTTGTCAAAGCACTCTAGAATGTCTTAACAGGGATGATGCAATAAAACATTGTAGTGTTGTATATTTTTAACATAGTGGTGGAAGCTCATACATTATAGCTTTTGCTGATTTTAATAACAGCTTCCTGTTATGATCTTTATTCCAAAGACACAAGAGCACAGTGTATATTGAACACTCTTAAATAGCAAATCTCAGGCATAGATTCTTTGAAAGCAGAGAAATATCAATGAAGAAATGTGAATAATTTGCATCAGCTTACCCTGTTCTCAAAGAAAGTAAATGTGCTAAAATACTGTATGAATGGTGTGTGTTATTTAGCACAGAGAGATATGCAGCTGTGAGAAGCAGGTCTCATGCTGCAGAATTATAAAAAGCAGATGGCATCAGTTTTAAAACTGTACTTTGGGTGAGAGGGTTGCCATGGCTACCTTCTCCCCCTGTCAAGATCCTCGTCTACAACTGAAGACGTCAGAGTGACCCTCCGTTGCCAAGACCCCAATCTCTCAATTAGGAATACTGTTTGTAGGAAAAAAAATTTCTTGTGAGGTCCCCTCTCTCTTATGACTTACGGGACAGCCCAGCTTTAAGAGGTCTGGTAGATTAGCATTGCGTTGTGGTTAACTTGCTCATGTGGTTGTCTCACTTTGCAATTTAAACAGTTAGCACCTCAGTGGTATACAGAAAGAGCTGCCCAAAAACAACAGCTATGCTGCCAGTCAGTATGATGAGTAATGGGCATCTCTGCCATTGAGGAAAAGCTCACTCCATGGGTCTGGATATGATGACATCATTTCACTTTGTATCCGTATTCGTCAGATCTCAGAAACTAGGAGAGACTGATTGCTATAAGTGGTGTTGGTGGACAAGTAGATGACACTCTTTCCTCTGGAATAAAATAGCCAACTAATACCCCCAAAATGATGGCAGAGTGACAACCTTAAAACCAGGGTCCTGACAATTGTAATTTTAATTATAATAATTTAAATAACTGCTTACACTTATAGCCCTTTTCTGGACACTTCACTCAAAGCACTTTACAGGTAATGGGGACTGCCATCCACCACCACCAATACCAATATGTAGCCCCACCTGGATGATGCGATGGTAGCCATAGTGCGCACAGTATGCTCCCCACACATCAGCTATCAGTGGGGAGAACAGAGTGATGAAGTCAATTCGTAGATGGGGACTATTAGGAGGCCATGATTGGTAAAGGCTGATGGGAAATTTGGCCAGGAGACCGGGGTAACACCCCTACTCTTTTGGAGAAATGCCCTAGGATTTATAATGACCACAGAGAGTCATGACTTGGTTTTATATCTCATCCAAAGGATGGCGCCTTTTTACAGTATAGTGTCCCCGACACTATACTGGGTCATTAGGACCCACACAGACCGCAGGGTGAGCGCCCCCTACTGGCTCCACTTCCAGCTTTTGTTTTTCCCAGGAGGTCTCCCATCCAAGTACTGCTCAGGCTCCCACCTACCTACTGTACTGTACAGTAGCTTCAGTGGGCTGTCAGTGGTGAGCTGCAGGGTGAAATGGCTGCTGGGTAAAATCCTCCTGAGGGAATAATAAGCCACTTCTTTTAGAACCTCTCAAACTACTGCACGTTTTGCCATTCTTTCTACCAATTAAGAACACTATTTTTCGGTAACACATACTTACAGTATGTTTTATTCCTAGGGGGTCATTAACTTTCCCACTTGCCTTGACTGTCTTCATGATGGAAGAAACTGAAATTTAAATTAAACAAACTCAACATACACTTGCATTTCTTTTTTAAATCAAGTTTTAGTTATAGTTTTTCAAGGATACATATAGATTTCGAGGCGGCTATGTGTGTTATTAGAAAAGGTCCATTCTGATATAATCAAAAACATTGTAAAAGAAGGTTTTGGACATGTCCTTCATGATTCCACATATGAAAGGCTTCTGTGGCTTTAGCACAGCTGCGACTGAAAGAAATTTCACACTTTATTGCTTCAGGGCTATAGTGCTATATTCCTGGTGGCCTGTGGGTAGTAAATACCCATAACAGCACATATGCCTGGGGTACAGGGCCTTATGGCTGTCTGTGTTGCACCAGTGGGGCACTGACACTTGCTCCCATTACAGCTGTCTACTTCTCACAAGAATTACTCTGGGCACTCCGATTGACAATTTCAGATACATTTGATGCACGTAAACGTAACCGGATTTATAAATTAGTATTTTCAGAAGAATTCCAAGTCTGAGCAACTCAGTGATGTGGTGGATTCACATTGCCTCTCTTCCGTTCCAGGGGCCCGTTTGTGATACTGGCCTTGGGTGCCAGTGAGTGCAGAGTCTGTATCTCCTCCCCACGTTTGCATGGGTTTTCCCCTCATTCTCTGATTTTTCCCTCCAGTTCAAAGGCATGCAGGTTAGATGCACTGGCTGCTTGAAATTGTGGCCTTGAGGACCAGGATAATTTTGGTCAGCTGTGACAAAAGTGCTAGATAACCCAACCCTTGCATGACAGAAGCATTTCCCAATCAGTACTGGCTCTAGAAGGACTGATTTTTGAAGGTGGGGAATAAAGCAGTGAACAATTTCATACAAATGTTCAGTTACCAGAACTCCCAAAATTAAATCAACATTTGATAATTGACATATTGTCCGGATTTCTAGAAAGTAGTTTCTTAATTTAACAATTGATTGCCATTAGTTGCTTTTTTTTTAATTGCACTGACATAAAGGTGCAGTTACTGCCTTGTCAGGTTTAAAATTAATAAAAAAGGCCTGGGAAACTTAAATGTGAAATCTGAGACCTATGTACCCCCAAGTGATTATCTGCTCCATTCATAGAGCTTCAAGTCACAAACCAGCAATTGTCTCTTTCTCAGTCGAATCACACAAAAAAAAGCCCACAAAACCTCAGCAAGCTTGTGTGCATCTGTCCATTTCAAGATTCGCCATCAAGCATTTTAAACTATTTAAAGTTATTGGTATTTTTGTCCACGATTTGATCAGGCCGATGGAAGCAACAAAATGTTTATCCAGTGCAGTTTCTAAAAAAGGACGTTTGCCAAGGTGTCAGTTAGCACATTGGCACTTGTTTCCAGTCAGTGCAAAATACATTTTCCACAAACACCATAGTTGCATGGTATGAAGGCACAGTAATTGCAGCAGTATTGTTTATTGTAATACATTAAATCACTTCCAACACTTTTCCTAGTAGAAGTGCCACAGAGCATTAAAAGCCTATTTGATTCCAATATAAATAAGTGAGTTATACGGTATTCTACAGAAAAGCTTTTGGGATGTGATCATACAGCACTGGTATGTGAAGGAGGTACCCAAGATATATTTCTGAACACTTGTTTTCATCAAATACATTTATTTTTGAAATTCTGATTGTAAAGGAGACACTATCTATTTGAATAAAGCACTTGTGACTGAGCAAAATGCATACAAGAGTGCAGCACTTCTACACCAAGGCACACAAAGGAACCCAACTGGAAAGTTTTCAGCTGTAAAGACATCCTTTGGTTCTCTAGTTCAAATTCACTGACTGAGAAAAAAAGTCACATCATCAAGTTAATGTGGTAAATCTGCTTTCCCCGTTTGCTGCTGGTATAAATGTTGCATCTCAAGAAGCATTTTAATGGATGTGCCACCATCTGGAAAACTGATTTACCTATTATGGGAAGGCTGTTTTATGCAACCCTCCCCAAAAGAGTACACCTCATTACTACAGTGCAAAAAGGATTAATGACCTAGACACGCACAGCAAAAGACAATGATGCAACACACAATAATAGGATTGTTACAGGACTTGTAACAAGCATGACCTAAAGCAGGCACAAATGATGTGATACTCCTACAGTGAATATCATGTGCAGTTCAAATCACCACCCCTTCCAATGATCGTGCAAATTTGACTTCTAAAAATAACACTCTTTATCTTCAATGCAAATGAAGGCAGCTAAAGGGTAATTCTGGAACAAAATCTGTTATGGCAATTTGCATTTTAATTGAGATCAGTTTTTTCTAAGAATCTGGGCTCCCACTACCTACCACTTTTAGATGAGATCTCTACCACCGCTGCTAAACTGTTAAATGGCAGGGAACATGGGCTTTTCCTTCCCACGCGCTCCATTATTTCACTTCTAAATAATTCATTCTCTCTTTGACTACAAAAGATTCTAAAATATAGGGAACTCTTTGTACATACCCACTCTCTGTCAAGAAGAGATCATACTGACTGCTACCTGTACTTATTCGCTCCCACTCGAACAGACAATTTGTGGTTGATGGTAATCATGTTACATTCCCCTGGATAATGTCAAAGTGCTCTCCCAGGCAGGTGACTGAGGGAACACATGGCACACTCTGCGATAGGAGAGCTTTAAACCCTTAACAGCACTTCACTTATAGCTTTTTAGAGAGCTCAAGAACTGAGTTGTTGCTCTGCTTTCAGGTACTTTTGTTTCTTCTTGGTATAATCAAGCATTTAATGTCCTTGAGCAGAGTTTCTGATCCTTGTAGATCAGCAGGTCATTAAACCTGTGCTGAAATCAACACAGTGGTTCCCAGTCCCTAGCCTGTAGTAACTGCCCTAAAGCCCTTTAGGATTCTAAGGTTCTCCTTGGCAATAATGTGTCTTATTTCATTCACGTACTAATTCTGCTTCTTTCTTTCTAGATCTGGAGAAATCTGCCCATGTGCTGAAATAGGGCTAGTGTTGCCAAGTGCTCATTCTTGTACGGAGTACCTTTGCCTTCGGGGTTTTAATGTGCGAAAGAAAACAGGCTGTAACTGTCTATTTTGTCGAATCATTTTTCCAAATGTCTTCCTTTCCTCTTTTCACATAAACCGATCCATTGAGGTTTGTGGTGCCCAAGGGTAGAAAGTGAATTTATTTTTTTTTGGTGCTGGTTAATTTTCTAATGGTATTATTCATCATTGAAACTTCAGTGCAATGTACACATCATTGTGTTTTGCCCCTTGCACCTAGGTTTGTGAATTGGCTCACAATGATGTTTAACCAATAGATTCCATCTCAGCTTAGATTTAACTGGAACTGATATGACCATAAATTGATGTGTGAAAGATCTCCACATCCAGCATCTGGGATTTCATCCTCTGTGGTGCTAATGCCCACTTGTACGCTCTTTGAAAATGAAAAGCATGGTGCAGAAAAAAAACAGGAAAAATATGTATTTTTACACTATTATTTTCTTTTATTTAGATCTCAAGACTAAATCTATTTCATTACTGTAGCTACTCTTGTCTTTCAGAAACAAACCCAAAACAGTCACCTACTGCTCTTCTGAATACAGGTCTATTTCAGCACAATATACTTTAATAAAAACTCAATCAAAATATATTAAGAAATGTCACATTTCATTTTTCAAAGCTCTGGCTAGATGGAGAATTTATTGCCATGGAAGCCTGATCTAAAAGCAATATAAATGATGGCAAAGTGCTGAAAGGTGGAAGACACATGTAGCCTGGTCTCTGCCATTACTGGTCTACTTTGTTGCTTTTACAAAATACTGGGGTGTATGGGACTTCATTACAGCAACACCACCAAAAGGTGAACTTAGTCAAGCCTACTGTATATGCTTTAGCCTAGCTAGCTAGTCTGTGCTTGGTAGATACTAGAATTGAGAGTTTTAATAACAAACATAAATTAAGAAACAACCTTATCTCTCTTTTATTACACTAGGATCAAATACATATCCTTATTTAATGTGACTGCACAGAGTTAAATATAGAACAAAAAACACTTCCATCACACACCATTACAGTAAAATAAGTGTCTCAGCTTTTTCGTATGTAACGCAGACCTAGTGATGTAAGTCCTGCTAGACCTAACTTTGATTCATAAAATTTCATTTTACCAAGACTCGTATTTATCTGTATTCCCACTAGATTTACCTTAATAGTTGCCATTAACCCATCAGGCCACTCCAGTATGAAATGATTTTGACAGAATGCAGCCTCACTAATACAAGAATGTGATTTCCACTGGTGCTTTAAGAACCAGTTACTGTAAATCTACAGTACATGTTTACTATATACCTTATACTACATGTATACTATATATCTTACTGTATAGTGGTATATACACCAAATATTAAATAGAAGACATGCCACTATACAAAGCATCACTTTTTTTGAATAATCATTTTACAAATACTAAACATGTACAGTATGCCATAATGTTACTATAAAACTCAAAGTTTAACCATTTCAGAGCACTTTATGTGACACTTCAGACAAATATCCATTTGTACATTGATACTGTAGCACAAGATGTTAACAGAAATATGGTTCTCTGGGTGTGTTCAGAGGGTGTTATTCTGATTAAGAAAATAGCGTTGTGATGTCAGAAACATGAGACAAGTGTGACTAGAAATGTAGATGCTAACGATTAAGGGTCATACTTCAATCCCAGTCACACATAATCACTTTCTCATTGAATATGACACTTTCGCTGTGGGAAATGTGCACACATTCCTAAAAACATCATCAAGGCATCAAAAAGGCAAGGCAGATCATCAAATGCATCCATTTTCACTATGCTTTTCCTAACACAGTACAAGACACTTCTTCCTTTATCGATGAAGTAAATTCACAAGCTGCCGATACTGTCTTGACCACTGCAGTCATCAAAACAAGTGACAATTCAACATCAACACCAAGGAGATAATGAGATTGTTTGGCAATCTGTCTTTTTTATTATGATACAATCCTAACGTTACATTTTTGTGAGGAAAAGAGCTGTACTAACAAGCTTGCTGGCAGATTTCTGAATCAGAGCAACATACTTTGTCAGAAAGATATAAAGTCTTAATACAATATAGGAGAATTCCTCAGTGAGTAATTCTCACTGTGAGCTGTGTCAGTATCATAAGTTCTGGAGATATCTATTTAAAAAGCTGAATGAAAGTATAAAAGTTCATAATGGGTATTTTATTCTGAAAACCTATTATAAACTTTTCTACTTTCAGTAGGCTGATGGCAGAAATTAATATTTGAGGGATCTGAACTATATGGTGAAGTATTTTCTTCAAAACCATTTTTGTACAATATATACAAAAACAATATGTACTGTATATGTGTTTTTTTCAGTAATCATATGGTGTGTGGATTTTGATTTGAATTAACAGTTTTATGCCACTGTGTCCTTGTAAACAAAATGCAAAGGGTGAAAATTATGTTA
This sequence comes from Lepisosteus platostomus, assembly GCF_059453375.1. NCBI lineage: Eukaryota > Metazoa > Chordata > Actinopteri > Semionotiformes > Lepisosteidae > Lepisosteus > Lepisosteus platostomus. The sequence goes on along the minus strand of NC_142620.1, from coordinate 12,936,242 downwards.
AAACCTTAGAAATTTCACTGGCTCAATTTTTATTTGAAAATGGAGCTGTGTCTTTATTTTATCTCCCACTTCCAACATTTTTGCTTGTACTGGTTTCTAAAAGGCTTGTAAAAAAACACCATAAATTATACATTTATGCAGTTAGCCTTCATTCAGACATACTGTGTATAATAAAAATATAATAAACAGCATCTTAACTGTAACTGTACTCTATATGACAAAGGAATTGTGTTTATAAATCCTTCTGACTGTTAAGGGTGATCATTTAATTCAGTTCTTTACTGTGCTGCTGATTTATAGTTCAACAAAACTAACTATTCACAATCTAATAATCCTAGAAGTTGGACCAAAGTATTTATCTGTATTTTGATTATTTTCAGTTATTTTACATGCTGACAACTTTAAATTGAGAATTGCTACAATACATCATTATGGCCTGAACATCTCAATGTGAATTTGTCATTTCTCTTCAGCAAAAGCAAATACAATTATATTGAAGGACACAATATAGTTTTGTTTTCTAAAGCCTAATGAGCGAAATTTTCTAAAATGCCACATTGACTAACAGTACAATTTAGAATCAGACCGTCAACATGCTGAATAAACCACAATTAATTTAGGGTCTCACTTAATCCATCTCTTTCTCTTAACATATTAATTCAGGAATGAAGGTAGTTTACTTTTCTATTGTATATAACTATGCACAGTATATCTACAACCTAGAAAACAATGTTTATCATTCATCTTACTACAAATATGTTCTTCTTTGTGTGCTGTAAAATGAGGTTTTATTTTTAAAGCGTTGTCTATTTTATCCATCTGGCGTTATCTTCCTATTTGGTTAAGGAAAACATCAATCTTGACTGACAAAAAAACAAGAATAATGAAAAATAAACGGATATCCCATGCGAAAAAAAGCTAGCAGAAAAGGTATTATTTATCATTTATCATTATAAAATCCATAGCTTTCTCCAATAAACAAGAACCCCTTTCGTGGTACGTGCAGGAAAAGCCTTATCGAGCTCCGTGAAGTTGCACCCCCTACGGACAGCACAAACGATTAAACCCACCTCATTCGTTAGTGCTACTTTTGTGCCGGTTCGTGCAGTTGAAAATAGCGTTTGTGCTGTTTTCGTTCCCGAGATATAGCGCCTTGTTTTTCCGCTGATCACGTGACCATGCACGGTGCCTTTGAACTCCAGTGACCCCCGTCTGCCGAGCTCAAGCGTCTGTTACCGGTGCGAGAGTAACAGTTCTGCAATTGTGTTTCTTTGTTTTCCCTGGGTGGGGGCGGCGGTGGATTTTGCATTTAATATCAGTGTCTTCTGTGCGTTTGTGTGAGCAGGAAAATTAAATTTCTCACATACCCTAATCAGAAGAGTTGCAGGTGTAGTCTCAAAAAGCGAACATTAGCAAACAATTGCATGTTCTTACCAAGAGGCTTTAATGAGCACGTCTTAATACATCGTAGCGGTGTGCTTTTTTAAAAATCTGAAGAAGTGATCAGTTTCTCACTGTATCCTTCTTAAATAAACACGCGCACCAAGGGACGTGTAGAGATTCGCTCCGTCAGTCGAGCCACGTGTTCAAAAAGTCTTGAATGTAACTTTACGAACAAGACCACTGTTGCACTTTTTATGCAAAGAACATCCGTTAAAGTAAAAAAGAACCAGGGTGTTTTAAGGGGCATTACGAACAAGGTTGTCGCGGGCAGTAAATAACACAACCGAGAAGCAACACTGGAAAGTCCACCGTCTCACACCTGCGGACCACGGCAATATTGGAAACATATTTTTATTTTCACATAACAAAAAGTGAACATATATCTGAATTCTTTAATAAACTGTCATTATCCGTGTGTTTTTATTGACAGGAATCGTATGCGCAAACATGAGGCGATGAGCTCACTGTCCTTTTATCTTTGGGTTTTCGGCCAGTCCTTGGTGTAGAATACAGCGTGAGGGCACACCTGCCCCCTGAAGACACAGGTATGGGTGCCTGTGTTAGATCCTCAGGTGAAGTCAATGTAATGACCTAGACATGTTTGCTTGTCCTGCTCCATGAAGTTGCTGCGTTTGTGCCGGTAGATGTCGCTGTAAGTAGGGTTTGTGCTGCTTTCGTTTCCGAGCTATAGCGCCTTGTTGTCTCGGGTAATCACGTGACTATCTGCAAGGAAGTTTACAGGTACCAGCAAACTCGGTACTTGAACTTCTGATTGTGATGAAAATAATGGGGGCAATTTGTTTTCCGAGTCTGTCTGGTCGGGTGGGATGGATGTTTCAATATATTTCAATATAGCGCCTTCTTTTCCTGCCTGTGACGTCACTCTGTGCAAAGTCACGACCACCAGATCTTTCAGTTGTGATCTTTTGATCAGTTGACCCCAGACTTTGCAGCCTTTACAAGAATAAACAGTCTTACATTTAAGGAGGAGTTACTATGTTAGTTCATTGAGTTAGGTGTTTTCATTTAATTTTTAACCACGTTCTCGAAAATGTATTGCTTGTGCACTTCTTTCATTGGTGAAAAGACACCAGTTTCCAAATTACTGCTGGTACAACACGAGAGCCCATATTCACATTTTTAGGTATTAGTTTCAAGATCGATATAATTTAACAATAAAAAACAAAATTGAAGGCACGAACATAATAATATAATGATCATAGACTTTACATTTCTATTCATTTTTGAAGTACAAAATACCTGAAATATACGATTACAATTGTTCAAACACCATGTATTCATTACAGAAACCAGCGGAGACAGTTATATTGCAAATAAAAATGTATTTATTTCGAAGAGTACGGGACATTGTGAATCAATAAAGACGTTAAAAAAGCCGATAAGTAAAGTATTTTAAAAATAGATTCTCATTCACAGTAAACAAGCCGATCCACCCGGCGCTGCTAGCTTGAACAGCTCTCAGAGCCGTGATTGGCTAAACCCCCGAACAGCTCGGGCTCCGATTGGGAGTGAGAGTGAGAATCGACACTCTGATTGGGTAAAGAGCCACAGCGGAAGTTCTGTGTGTACCGTGTGTGCTGTATGAGCACGCTAGATACACAGTAACACATCCATTTGTTTCCAATTACTGATCAATCTAAGAGAAGTCGCACTGAGGTCAAAACTGAATAGCAAAGAATGTCATGGCATCCACAGCGCGTTCACGACTCCGATAGCATGTCACGATAGTAGTACGCGCACCACAGTCACATCGCGATACCCACTGCGACTGGGGGATCACTGTCAAGGCACCACTGTTGCTACATTAAGTCCATATATCGCGATATGACATACACCGAAAAAAGTGCTCCGCCCCCATGTTGCGACATGAAGCCGCATATCGCGATGTGACATACCCCGGCAAAAAGTACCCCAGCCCCATGTCACGACATGAAGCCCGCATATCGCGATATGACATACCCCGGCAAAAGTGCCCCGCCCCCATGTCGCGACATGAAGTCCGCATATCGCGATATGACATACCCCGGCAAAAGTGCCCCGCCCCTATGTCGCGACATGAAAGGCTCTATATCGCGATATGACATGCCCAGCCAAAACTCCCACCCACCATGTCGCGACATGGAGCCCGCATTTCGCGATATGACATGCCCAGCCAAAATGCCCCGCCCCCATGTCGCGACATGGAGTCCATATATTGCGATATGACATACCCGACAAAATGCCCTGCCCCCATGTCGCCACATGGAATACAAGTGTTGCGATAGGACATACCCTGGACAGCTCTTGTCAGGATGGTATCCCACAGTTACGCGTTTGGCAACAGCGTGTCACGGTAGGGAAAGAAAAGAAAAACGTGCCTTAGAAAATAAAAACCATGGAACTTACAATCGCGGTGATTTTACATACATTACAACCACTATTGTCTATTGTCATAGATGGTTAACTTGTTGGCATGCGTCATGTCTTAATATTATTCACATCTAAGGAGGCTCATGTTTATGGATATTGATTGTCTTTAAAATGTTAAGGGTACGAGCTAAACTGTAACAGAGCGCTTGAACTCGGTAGATGGGGTCACTGGAGGTCAAAGTCACCGAGCATCGTCAAGTGAAAAACAAGGCGCTATATCTCGGTAACGAAAGCAGCAAACGTAGCGCTAACGAATGAGACCGGTTTGGTTTCCCTACGACATTGTAGGGGTTACGTCACGACCCCGAAAAAAACAAGGCGCTATATCTCGGAAATGAAAGCAGCACAAAACTACTTTCAACGGCACAAACCGGCGAAAACGTAGCACTTACGAATAAGTTGGCTTTCATCATTTGTGCTGTCTGTAGGGGGACCAACTTCACGGAGCTGCCTTATCGATGCCTCTTCTGAGTCAACCTAAACGATACATCACGTAAACTGACAACTGAAATATCCAATTGTATCTCCGCACAGTTTACAGCGTCCAATCAGTTTTGTGTAGAGGTTGTCCTGTGCAAGGTAGGTGGGCTTAACAGCCTGAGATAAATTGGTCCGGTCTCATCCCTCAGGCTTGCTACAGCGGAGGTAGTAGCTGCTGTGGTAAGAGCCAGTCATTAAATTGAATGCTCCCTGATTTGGGTTTATTCCTGTGCAGAGCACAGCGCACTGCTTAACTTGTACGAGGCTTCGTTCATCTCCAAACAAACAGCCACCTATGGAAGAGATGGAAGAAGAATTAAAATGCCCTGTTTGCGGATCGTTTTACCGGGAGCCCATTATATTGCCGTGCTCCCACAATATCTGCCTGGCATGCGCTCGGAATATTTTAGTGCAGACCCCAGACGCCGAATCACCGCAGAGTACTCGGGCTTCTGGCTCGGGGGTTTCCGACTATGACTACCTAGATTTGGATAAAATGAGCTTGTACAGTGAGGCGGACAGCGGCTATGGCTCGTACGGAGGCTTCGCTAGTGCCCCGACCACCCCTTGCCAGAAATCCCCGAACGGGGTGCGGGTTTTCCCCCCTGCCGTCCCTCCTCCTCCTCCCCAGCACCACCTGCTACAGCACCCCGGCTCTCTGCCTCCCATCCCTCGCAACTCCTGCATCACCTGCCCGCAGTGCCATCGAAGCCTAATCCTGGACGACCGGGGGCTCCGCGGTTTCCCCAAGAACAGGGTGCTGGAAGGGGTGGTCGACAGGTACCAGCAGAGCAAAGCGGCCGCACTGAAGTGTCAGCTTTGCGAAAAGAGCCCCAAAGAAGCTACTGTGATGTGTGAGCAGTGCGACGTCTTCTACTGCGACCCTTGCCGTCTGAGATGCCACCCTCCCCGGGGCCCGCTCGCCAAGCATCGCCTCGTACCCCCGGCTCAGGGGAGGGTTAGCCGCAGACAGAGCCCCCGAAAAATTTCCACCTGTACCGAGCACGAACTGGAGAACCACAGCATGTACTGCGTCCAGTGCAAGATGCCTGTGTGCTACCAGTGTCTGGAAGAGGGCAAGCACTCCACGCATGAAGTCAAAGCGTTGGGAGCCATGTGGAAACTTCACAAGGTAACAGTTTGGGTTACTTGCGTCTTGTTTTCTTCTTTCCACGAGTGGATTGATTGTGCTTAACGTTGTATCACAGTTTCCTTAAAAATATCTTTAAAGTCTGTTTTTATTCATTCAGGTCGCCTAGGTTATGTAGATTACTGCCGTCATTTAGATAAGTTTACTGTTGGTGAGATAGTTTTTGTGCTATTTGTTTTCAAGACGATATTATTAATACGGGTAAAAAAAGATTCGGACAAAGTATAAAGCACACATATTTCGCACGGTCCTAGCATTGTATAAGCTTTCGTTTATGTCTGGGTGCTCGAATATAATGAACATTTCATTCACATGATAATTTCGTCAATATAAATGTTACTGTTTCCTTAAAACATATTACAAAAGAGCCATTACTTGTGCGTAATAAGTTGTCACAGTAACGGTGTGGAACAAGGACTGCATATTTGGGGTGCTGTTAGCTCGAGTTATGATTCAGTTTGCTGGGAGTGAAGTCTATGCTTTCGTCTCTGCACTGCAGACCTGCGTTAAGAACTACTGATTAAAAAATACCCTGTAACATAAGAAATGAGTTAAAGTATTTTTTATTGTTGCGTTCAATTTATTGACTATACGTTCTACCAGAAAATGACGTAGTTGCTCGGACGTGTATGACAGACACCCGACTTTACCATTTTCATTCATTGATTCATTCATTGTGGTATCGTCAAAAGCTGCAGGCTGGGTGTGTGTTTTGAATTAGTAATGAGTTTAATTTTTTTAGCCTATTGAAACGCTAACTTTCCACGTTCAATGACTTACTGGTGCCAGTTTATTAAGCTTTGAGAAAGCAGCAGATCCCAGATTTAGCAGCTTCAAGTTCTTTTGAAAGAATCATGACAATTGTAGTAAGGCTTAGAACACTTGACAAAACCTTTGCCAAGGGAACAAACAGTACATGTAACACTACAAGCCCAACTCAAGTATTACAGCAGACTGCAGTTACTTTACTGAAGGGTATTTTTGTTGCCCCTTTTGAAGTTTATTTTGTTTGTGAACCAAAAATATTTAAAATATCCCCTGCATCTTCTTTCACACAGATAACCAGGAAATTAAGATTATCTCAATGAATACCATTCCAAAGGTACACATTAACAGTAGTTTTGCAAAAGTATGTATTTACAAAAGTGCACTTGTTTTTAAGAAAATCTGAGTAACTTTAGCCAGTTCACCTTTTACTTACCAATGTTTAAATACCAGTACATTTCCTAGTGTGTTGTGGACTTATTTATCCTAAGATTTCATTGTCAGCTGTATTGTTTTCTTATCAGCATGATGGTCTCTAGTCTTCATTGTTATTGTCTGTCATTGTATGGCAAAGTCTGTACTTCTAACCCTGTGTGTGGCTTCAGTCTATAGTTGTTTCATCTCTGCTTTTAACTATTTTCCCCAAAAAGTATGAAACTCTTAAAAATCCATTTCTGATATAATCTATTTTTGCCTGTATCTGCAATAAAGGTTTGATAATTGATTTAGATAGACCTATGTATTTACGCTAAATTACAATGAAAATTATTTTCTTATTTTCCTTAATTCTACATAATTTTAAAAAATAGAAACAGAATGACTGCCCTCTTTAACATCTGGCAAAGCTCTACCCATATATTTTTAGTAATAATTATAACACAATTATTTTTTAAATTCTATCAGAATTATGGTACTAAAATATATAACTAAATAATGCACATACAGTAAAGTTTAGCAAAATTGTCTTGCAAAAATGATCCAATTCTGTGTTGTTTGTAAGGCAGTTTTTTTTTGTCATAGCATGTCCTTTTAATTGTTTTGGGGCAGGTATACTGTATATTTCAAGGACCAAATTACAAAAACAGTGGTTGCTGTCTGTATAATTGAGCCTCTCCCTCCCACCTCCTATGTTGTGGTAAGAGCCAGTCATTAAGTGAATGCTCAGTGATTTGGGTTTTTTCCTGTGCAGAGTACAGCGCACTGCTTAGCTTGTACAAGGATTTGTTCATCCCCAAAAACCAAACTAAAAGAAAATATTAAGATAAAAGAACCTGTAAAAGAAAAGAATTAAAACATGTAACTTTCAGAGATTTACAGTGAGATGCTCCTCCTGGGAAGTGAGGGTAGCTCTTAGAAACATTTATATCTCTGAAATCTATAGTGAATTCTCAATTCTAATGAGACTTGAGAAGAGCACTGATGTACTCCCTGACTTTGAAGACTAAATATTTGCCCAAATGATAGCCAAACAAAAAAGTATTACAGTTAGCAACATGCTGGCTGGTTGAAGGTGTGGTTTAGAGAGGGTAGCTATCTACAGCAGATGTGCTGTGAGTCCAGTGGCATGTGTATGTGTGCCAGTGTTTGAGCATCAGCGTGAGAACTGATGGGACCCCTGTGAACTTTCCCTTGAGCAAACACCGTCACTAAGGAAAGAGCAGAAGGATTGGGACCCATTGTCTGCCTGAAAAAGCCACAGCGGCAGAACAATCTGCCCTTAGAGATCAACACAGCTGTGCCGGCCATCCTCCGCAGGCCAAATTCAAACAGACATAAAGAAGAAGAATTTGGGAAGACCGTGCAATGCAAATAGGATTTCCTGAGCGCTTTTTCTGTCAGGAATGAACCAAATTCCTATCCTGAATAAAGGTCTTAATATTACTAGTCTTAATACAATTAAGTTTTGATCCAACCCGTACAGTGAAATAACCTCAATATTTATGTAACACTTTCAACGTCACCTCTTGTAGGTACTACAGGGTGGCACAAGAGCCCTATGACTGATCTACAGTGAAAGGCAATTTTATCTCATTCAGGTGCACCAATCAACATTTTGAGAGCACTCTCCTCTCACCTGCTCTTTTAGCAGATTGCAGGCAATAGATGAACACTTCTGAACTGTTATGAGTACAGCTGATCTTATCATAACTTAGGAGTCTTTGTATTCATGATAGCAGTGTATGGCAGGACAACATAGCAGAGATTAACATATACCTACATTAGTCTCTCTGAAGGTCAGCAGATTTTATTACAGCACCAACTGAGGTATCTCTTTACAATTATTTCCATTTAGAACCTATTTAGTTTTTAGGATTTCAAATGCATGCAGCTGAAACAAAAAAAACAACAACAGATTCATTGAGACATACACCATATTCTTCAAAGAAAGTATTCCAGAAATACTTGAATTCAACACATTGTCTTCCAAGCCTACATGACAATGGATGTCTGATTAAATGGCAAATCTATATACAGATATCTTTTATAATCCTTGTTACATAACCTGAGACCTGAAATGTAAAAACTATTTTAAAAAATACAAAAAATGAGACCAGAGAAAAACAATCATATACTGTACATGAACTGCCTTTAAAGGCTTGCCCCACTTTGCCAGAATAAACCATCTTTACACACAGAAGAGTACAAGAGGATCTGATACTGGTGAGGCCAACCCAATGGACTTATTCAGTAAAAAAGCTGAAATCAAATGAGAACGTGGGGCAGGGTGTTTTAAAGGGCACTCTTTCACACTGAAGGCTATAAGAGTCTGGAACAAGCTGCCCAGCCATGTTGTTGAAGATGATGCCACACAGTATCTTTCTTTTCAGAAATGTCTGGAAGACATACTAAAAACCAAATGAGCTGGACTTGGCCAAATGGTTTTTTCTTGTTTATAATGTTTCTTATGTTCTTGCCATGGTCTTATCACATTGTATCAAAATATTGTTTTAATCAGAATAACACAGTAATAGTGTGTGTCATTATTTAGTATAGTAAGTTGATCTTTTATCATTAGCATCAATAAATAATTTATATCAGGGTGTCTGGAGTGAGTCACAGGTGGTTCTCCACTGCGTTTCCATGGCGCCTGTTCCTCATATACATTATCCTGATCTGCTTTGACCTTTGATTCAGAACTGGTATCTGAAAGCTCAGCAGATGGCTGCACTGAGGTGAAGCACATAGGCAGTCAGCTCTCAAACTCATGTGACATTCTTGAAGATGTGTGCTGCCTGGAAACAGACTCAGCCCATTGTAACCCACACACAGGCACTCACGTCCAGATACTGAGAGCCCCTGGCCTTCAGAGGCCCCCAGCTCATTGTTCCAGAGCCCTCAGCTGTAGACAAATGAACAATACTTCACTGTCACTGCCACATAGTCCTGCAGATGCTGACACCTCTGGCTACTATTTGACATTTTTAGACAGTTATTTTGCAAAAAAAAAAATACAAATCCCCAAAGATGTGTAATTGAATGATTATAATAGTGCTTTTGGTAATTGTCCTTTAAAAATGTTCAGTGGACCCTAAAATGAAGACAGCTGTTTTCTACTTTATTCCTTTTCAATATGTTTGTGGATTACTATTTCTGTACAGATGCACAGTTCATCTTTCTGCAATATGGGTATATAACTTGTGATATAGTCTCAGAAGCGGACTGGGGGTCATGTACAACAATAATTGTATATTTTCTTTCACTTACTGTTGGTATGTTGAGGGTCATCTAACTGATTACTGACAGATTCTCAACTTGAGCCTCTATTATTTCCCAAAATGCTTCTCTTCAGCCTACGCAATTCCTATTATAGCTAGGAATTGAGCCCTGTGAAAGAGTATCTGATATATTTAAGATAAAACCTCTTGCTTTGTGGTAAAGGTTGAATATAGCCGTAGTGTTGAATTGCATTATGTAACTATGAGTAAATTTGGTGCTGCAATGGGAGATCCGTTGCCACAGAAACGTGCAAAAAATTCCCTGTGGGTTTAGCTGTGATGTGAAGAAACTGTTGGGCAGTACCAACTACAGAACACCTACAATATCCATGCAGAAATGCTTTTCCAAACCATACTTCCTTCAGGATAACATCTTAATACAACACATAGCAAAACAAGATGCTTATTCTTCCATTCCCCTTGGATAAAAGAAACAGAGCCGTGAAAACCATCTACTGTATCAGACTAAATGTGAACAGTGCCTTGGCTGTTGTGAGCAGGAGTTTGTTTCTCACAGCTTTAGGCTTTGCCTGGCCTCAGGGCTCCCTGCTGTTAAACAAATGGAGAGGCTTGGTCCTGCAAGAACACTGCTGAGCTGTACCTGCCAGCACCATCAGCACAATACCCCTCCCCTTAAACTATGCAGATTAGCTGATAAGAAACCCCATTTTCTTTTTAACTGTCCATTATCATCCATCATCCATTGTCCTTCTTCTACCAAAATGCCCTAAATCCTGGCTTTGGGTTTCCGTTTAACCAATTCATGGGTGCTGGGATGCAGTGTACTGTGTACATTAAATGCTTTCCATTAATCTTCATGTGGCAGCTCTTAAAATGCTGTGGAGGTAAATTGATGTATTTATTTAAAAGGCACCAAGGATTATTTTATTTAACAAACTAGTTGAGGGTATTCAAATATATATAGAATGTATGTGATATTGGTTATAGGCTCAGAAATATCACACTGATAATAGTTTGTTTTACTAGTGATTTGTCTAAAACTTTAAGAACCTTATATTATATTACATTGATTTTATGTAAGAGCATTTCAGAGAGATTAAGTATGGTAATCCAAATGAAAACAGTAAGCACAGTAATGGTTTTATTAGAAACAGACCTGATCAAGTAAGACCTCAACCAAAAAGGAAATTGTCCTCAGTTTTTCTCTCTTAGTTTCCTGCCAATGAAGAATATAAAGATTATCTGGAACACAGATTCTTTTAAGAGAAAATGTGTGACAATGTTATTTATTAAAGAATGATTTTTCACAGTTTCTGAATCCTCGGTATGACAGGTGAGGTATTTATTTGCGAGATCTATCGGCAGACATCTCAGAGTGAAGCAGCCCAAACCAGGGAGGTTTGCAGAATCAAAAAGTGACGGGAAGTGTTTATGTTGAAGGCAAATTGGAAATCTGCGTATGGGCTGGTGAGTGCCAGGTTGGCCATCTGTCACCAGCATAAAAAAAAGCAGAATTAATTGAACTTTTCCATACTATCGACATATGAGTTTGGTTCAGTTTTTGCTACCTAGGGTAGAAATTAATTTGAATGTAGAGCGAGGCACTGTAGATATTTTCCCCAATGAAAAAGACATGACCACAACCAAAATTTTCTATTTTAAAAATTTTATTATATAATTTAATGTATCTGAGTAACTTTAATGTCAGTGAGAATAATAAAATGTAACCAGGCCTAGATATGTGAATGGTGTCCCTATTCTATATTGAATGATATATAGATAAATACATATCAAATGTACAGTATCTTAAAGGAACGCAATCACTTCCTATTGAATAATTAGGATTGATCTCTAATTGGAAACTATTGCACAAGGCAAACTTAATTTCAGCCCAACACTTTGGACAACTCATTGCTGTTCTTTCAAAGTCTTTTTATATAACATACTGTAAATATAAAGCTTTTTATATAGCATATAACATGCTATGTTTAGCATGTACTGTACCTTTTTTTCTTCATTTGGACTGTCAGGGTAAAATCATGATGATTTAGCCCCTTTAAATGCAGTGTACAGTATGGTGACATAATTCAGCCCTGAACTATTTTTGCTCTCTGTTCAAGATGTGAGAAAAGCACCATCTATCTAATGGCCAATATACGTAAAAGTATATTATGTACAATCTCCTTCCCTATTATTTAATAACATATAATAATAAAATAAAAATAATGGAAATCAAAGTGAACATGTTTTCACCACGAAGTATGGACGGAAATTCATTCAAACAGTCATGTAAATCAATACCTTGCTAAGACAGGTTATTGGCTTTTCAGTCTTGTTGTCCTAATAGAATTTGGATGGTATGCTAGTATAACACTGGCTAAAGAGTATGATTTACAGTTTATTATAATTATTCAAGATTGCTTCTCTGTGTATTAATAGCGATTTCCTATTATGAAATTAAACCCCTTGTTGCGCTTAAGCACCTGAATTGTGCATTTTAGACAGCTTTGCGGTGTGTGGCCTGCTGGAGCATCTGTTAATCCATCATGCTTGTGAAACATGGCCATGGTGCATATGGCAAGCACTTATTCACTCTGCATGTGGTCTGATTACCACGCCCAATCACAAGCCACTGTCCGTGATCTGCAGCTCACAGGACCTTGGCCTTTTAATGAGCATGGAAATACAGGGTCCTGCTCTGTACTGCCGTAAAAAAGTATATGCTGTACTTAGTCACAGTCAGAGAGCAGAACACGTATCACCTTTTTACAGGAAGTGTAATGGTTTGTGAAACACTTGTGAGTTAACCGACGCAATGTTAGAACAGTGTTAGGGCTGACCTGAAAATACACCTTAACAACCGATTATATTGTTACAAAGAATGAGCTTTTTGTACACTAATCAGCTTTGTAATGTTGACTTTGCATGACTGTATTGTGCTGTTTGAACTGGAGGGAGACTGTAATCCAGTATCTAAGATTTTCATGCACTTGTCAGCTCAACTATGATAAATATTAGGAATTTCAATGTCTGTAGGATCTAGGCATAATTTAGTCTTCATTTTTTAATATTCTACAGTATACTACACCTGCTAGTAACGTGTTGGCAATCTCCATCTACTCCTGCTGCAACAGCTTATATAATAATATGAGTCCTATAGTTATCTCTAAGCTTAAGTCTCATTTATAGTGTACCATGATAGTCACATAATAAAGTTTGTTGTCTAATTTTTACCAATTTGGTGTAGTTTGTTTATTTGTTTCTGGAATTCTGTTGGACATGTTTGTTTCTCCAGTTGCTTTTCAAGCCTCAGACCTGAAAGTGAACTCATTGTTAAGTCAGAGAAGTTGTAAAAGCAGACAGCCACTTAAGTCTGTATAGAAAAATAAGTTTTCAAAAAATATGTTACATTACATATTGTACCTCAAAGACGAAAAAAACAACACAGCACTGGAAAAAAGTTTGTTTTTGAGGTACAATATGTAACGTACCATATTTTTTAGAAAACTTATTTTTATAATGATAATTGTGTTTTGGCAGGAGAAAGTGTCCAGTAGTTAATAACAAATATTACTTTGGACGTTCTGTTCAGTGGCACTGAAAGCACTTGCAAGAGATGGTTGAAATGTGCATGGATTTGCTTGGAATGAATAGATTTCTTTCTCACTTGAATCCCAAATTAAATCAATCTCAATTTCATGGCAAACCCCTCAGAGTGCTGTATCCTTTCTCATTGTGGGTGGTGACTACTGAGGCTTTTAACATCCGCAAACTCTTTAAACTAAGCAGCTCTCCATAGGGAAGGGCAGTGACACGATGCTTCCATGGCAACGCATTTTCGCTTGAGGGGTGAACAGGGTGGTAGGAAAAAACGCAGCCTGGGATTGATCCGGGCTTTTGCTTTTGAATTTTCCCTTTTGTATTCAATTATAATATAAACTTACTATCTCATTTATATGGCCCAGCATCAGAATTGTGGATTATAATTCTTGACAAATTCAGCTCGCAAGACTTTGGAGGACTAACAGGCGGAAATGCAAGAATATGAAAGGAGGTCACTGAACTGTTTGTTTGCATAGAGATAATTAAGGTGATTAATTAGTGCTGTAGATAACACATCACTGAATCTGTCGGCACTGCCACAAGATGCGTAATATGAGCATTAAAATAAAGGCTCAATCAGAGCTTGGAGATAAATCAAAGCAAATTGGTCCTAACACTGTTAACGTTTATCCTGTCCTATAACCTAGGCAGGTGCATTTGAGGCACCTATACTGTAGGCAATGTGTGCTCAGCAAACACTTTCATTACTGTGCTTGAAACAAGCTGTTGGTATTTCTCTCACCAGCTCTGATCATGTAGTGTTGTATTGTACTGTATATCAATCAAAATACTATTTACAGTCTTGTAAAGATAGAATTCTCTGCAATGACTTAACATACAATAGTTTTTTTTCTGTATACTATAGAATAGTATGGCATGCATTAAAGTATAATATACTAAATACTGTAGTTATTTAGTTATTACCAGTAAAATATATTTGTCTATTCTGATCATCATAAATAAAAGAACTGGTTTCTCTCATTTAAAAAAAAAAAGTTGCTTTTTTCTTTAGTCTGCCCTTTAATAAAATGTTAGTTTGTTAAATTCTCTACAAATTGAGTAGATTGGCCAGATTTAAAAGTCATGCGTCAATGACATTTTGCCAACAAATTTGAAAACCTTACAATGATCATAACATTGGGTTGTATGTGGTCTGTTCTGTTAAAAAAAGGGCTGGTTCTGCATGAACCCATCAAGCATGATTTCACTGTTAGACATCCATGTATATAAGGGCACACTTGTAAAGAAAATTATTACATGTGAGAATACTGAGGACCTGACTGCTTTATCTGTGCTATGACTTCCATAAGAAATCATACCTGTCCCATTCTAAAGAAACACTACAGCTAAGAATGAAATAAAACCATTAAAAGGCAAATCCCTCTCATAGACTTCTACAGTAGCTTTAAATGGCTGTTGTGTGTAATGCATGCTGATCCCCACTAATCTACTTTGGCTGTACAGTAAGAAATGATAACATCTATAATATATAACTATTCAAGGCACCATTTCTGGAATACCTTACATACATACAGTATGGTACAGTGAGCTTTGCATTGCTACACCAGGGTCCTTTGAATATTTTTGCATGTCCCCAGGAAGAGGCGTGATTATCCTCAGCATGAATGTGTTTCGTTTTTATTAATAGCTTGAGAGCCTCCACTTCTCATTACATCATGTATACAATGAAACGTTAGGTTTAGCAAGGTCTGATTGGTGTTTTAATCGATGCTAATTCAAGAAGGCAGTTGAGCTGAATGCATGCAGAAACCTGTCAGAAAGAAAAGCCAGCGCAGGTGCTCTGGGGGTATGTGTTGGCACAGGGCGTTTAATCTTCGTCTTCACGGATGTCACAGGGCAGTTTGTGAAAGGCGCTTTTTAAACCGCAATTAAATAATTACTGCTTCCCTAGAAGTGGTCTCAGACTTTGTTTCCAGTTCAGTCTGTCATCCTTGATTTAGCATTTCTTGTGTCCTTCTTGTCCCCTGTCTCAGTCACTCCTCTTTTTAGCACTCAAACCAAGATGTGTCATATCTCTGCTGCATCTCTGGGGATCATCAGAGTCTTGTTATAGTTTCTGTAAGTTAGAAGGGTTCATGCAGCAGTTTTCTGTTTAATTAAATGTAATACATTCTTATTGCTGAAAATGGAATTAACTAAATATCACTGTCCGGAGGAAAGGATTTAAATAAATATGAAAAAAGATACATTTCTTTTTCAAAATGGGAAACCGATAAGTTGTTCCGTATTTATGATTTTCTTTCCGTGTCGATTGTTAAAAAGGACACTTAAATCAGGAAAGGGTTTTCTTATTTAGCAGCATATAAATAAGGCAGTTGTTGCTGGCAATATCTCCATTGTGTGTATTTAAATACACATTATAGTGTCATATTTCATATTTATGACCATGCAATAGCAAAGCCCCCAGTCAAAGAATGTGTAATGTGATGTGTTGTTATATATATTCTGCATGATTAGTTTAAGTTATCAAATTGAATTGATACTTCCGGTATTTTATTTTTTAATAAGTACAATCAGTATTCAAAGCATCATGAAGCAATGATAAAGCAGTATTATATATGTATATGCAAAGCTCTTGCGCAGCTATAAAATGGCTCCTCACTCAAGATTTTGCTAGGCATCAGTTGCTTATCTGGGAAAATGACATATTAAAAACGAACAGCTAATCTGATCACATATCACGGGAATCCTAAAGAAAGGCATGAAAGAACAGAGCAGAAAAGGTGATATTCCTGAAAAAAACAGCTTTGATCTCTGCCTTTTATTTTAATTGTTAGGAAACAAAAGCATGAAACAGATTTGAGAGTAAGTTAAAAGATAGGTGCACAGACCCTGAATAACTGAACCTTGCTGTCCGGAGCGATGTGGTTTGCTTACCACAAGAGCAGAAAAGGGCATTTTCAGCATTCTGTCCACACGTACCCTGTCGAGTAATGCAGTCCTCTGGGGCAGGAGAATGCTTTCATGAATACATGCTGTGATTCAGTGATTTAACCCTGTGCAGTGCTGTCTGTTTCAGAGCTGCGAAGAGCAAAGAAATCCATGCTCTTGTGTAACCAGCTGCATGTTCTTACACACAGAGCTCCCCATTTGACCTTCTGTGGAATCCATGTCGTGCAATGGAAGAGCGGTGTTCTCTGGGGTTTTGCACACAGAACACAGCAGAGTGTCAGATACAGGGTCCCCGGTGAAGACGGAGGATGAGAGAGGGACATGGAGACAATTGTTGTGAGCCGACCGCTGAGGAAATAAGAAAAGCAGAAAGAAGGGATTGGATTTTGTCACTTAGTTTTTCAGCTTTAATGCGTTACCTTTAATTTGTACCTTTATTCTTTAAAATATGAGCACTCTTGGTACTTTGCCTTCCTATTTTACCCACATTTCTTTTTTTGAGGTAATTTACAAGAACACAGTTGTTTCTTAACATGGTTAAGAAAAACACATTGGTTGGCTCTGCCAGGAATAGGAAGATGGGATTAGGCAGCCAGGCTCTCTTGGTTTACAGAAAAGCAACTAGGCTCAAAGCAAGATAGACACTTCTCAGCACCGAGTCTCCTATATGAAACTGGAGTCTGTAATGTGCCAAAAAGTTAAAAACTCAGTGGTGGGCAGGTTTGTACTTCCCCATTCTCCCCATGACTTACTGGGTGCTGAGATATCAGGACACAATTGGATAGGTATTAGATAAAAATACCTGGCAATTCTACATTTATAAAATAAATAAAATCACACATCCATACAGTATACATGGTTTTTTAAGTGTTTTCCTAGTATTCTGAATGTAAATGTATTCTGTTCTGTCTGTTCCCTCATTGAAACATTCTTGTAATGATGAATTTGCTGTTTTAGTCCAATACTCCGAATCGGAATCTCTTACCTAATCCCTGTCAGAAATGTGAGTCTCTGAGAGCTAATGGTGCTTACTGGGGCAGTGTTACATTCTCCTGCACATTGGCTTGTTCACTTCTGTGGGAAAAGAATCTGAAGCAAAATGGTCATAACCTTGGTAAATACAATTTTTTACATCTGCTTCCACATTTTGTAATTAATGCTCACAGAGTATTCAGAAGGATATACTTAAGCCATCCCATTACATGGTTGTTTGGTTGTAAATGTAAGTTAATTGTTATATATAATATAACTCGCAGTATGTATCAAGAAAAAATGACCCGGGTGATTTTAAGAAGACTTTCTATGATGATCAGCTTAGTCCAGTGGGAAATCTACTTTGTATAGAGACCTCACTGGCTTGAAATGTGAGTCGTCCAACGGATAGATTAAGTGTTTCATCATACTCAACTGGAGGCATGGTACCACATTATTGCTTTGCAGTTGTCTGCAGCCCAAGTGAGTAATACTGGATATGATTAGGAAGCAAGCGGTATGATGGTGTCATAAAGGTTTTTGTATTCTACTTTTAAGGCATGATCAGCAGCAGCACTGTAATTCGATAAAATGAGTTTTTAAGGGCTGGCAGTTAGTAAGATGGTTATCTCTACCTGATCTTTTATTCTGTATTGCCACAGACAGGGCAGAATAACCTACTTCACCCAAAACAAGAAACAGTGTTCAATACTCCAACATGGTTAGTTAAATAATGGATCTGATTCTAAGGACTAGACATTTGGTTACCTCTTTCGGTGACAAACGTTATTTGTGTGTGTGTGTGTGTACAGAAACATCCAGATAAGGGTTCCAACCACCGAATATGTTGGACGTGTCTGATTCAGGGAGGGATGATTGTGCACTACTGGGTGAACGAGCTCTGACAAGAGTGGAGCTGACAGAGGAGAGAGGGGACAACAGTAATTGGAGGCAGTTTGTGGGCCTGAGTGGGGGTTGACAGAAGGGGAGGTGGAAGGGAAGACGGCTGTGAGTGTCAGAACAGTGATTACCATCGAGGCGTAATCCAGCACAGTGGTAGGCTGGAGATGGCCCATGCTGTAACCCAGGCAACAGCCAGTATCGCCGTCCCTCTCCTCCCACTCCCTCCCCCTGAGTGGGCTTTAGCACGTCACAGTCCCAAAAACAGCAGAGGACCGAGAACAATCGCAGTCTGCAGTTGCCTACACAGTATTTCCTGCGTGGTTGATTCCATTCAGAATTCTCCCTGTAGGTTTAAAGAGGAAAATTATGATGATGAAGAAATCCATTGACACGTACCTAGAAACTTCAGTTTTTTTTTTCAAAATGTTTCAACCCGGCTTATCAGTTAATCATATAAGCTTATCATATAAGTCCAGGCTAATGACGGATGATTACATTTTTCATTCAGGAATAACAAGATAGAAACACAGTATCATTGTTTGGTGAGACGTGAAGTAATTCTGTTCATACTGGAATGCAATTACATTTGATTTGAGAACCCAATGCTGTTACTGTTGTAGATTAGTTCAATTAAAATGAAATAACTGAAGAAGGTAGTGGAGGGTATTTGTGTGTAGGATCAAAGTTTATTTCATTAAGTTATTCCCATGTCTTTATCATCATTTAACATTTATGTTCAATCCAGAGACTATTTTAGCTGAAATGTCCTTTTAGGAAAATATGGGACTAAAATGATATTTTCCCAACAGAGAAACTGTGGCATAAATTCCAACTCTGCAGTCCGATGCAGTTTTCCAATCAGTGTCTCAGCACCACTAGGGGTAGGGTTGGCAGGAGTCAGGCAGGTGTCTCTCATTTCCATGTGCAAATGTCCATGTGCCTGTAGTCAGTCAATAACTCACTTCTCCTCCAATCAGTGCAGAATCACCTGTATGCAGGAGCTGCAGAGCTTGTAGCTTCGCAGCATTTCTTTATTCTCCCCATATCCCCATACAGGGATTAGGGATACAATGGAAAGTTAGCACCTTGCCATTAATTATCGCCTTTTGCAGTTTGTAATGGAAGAGCAGAATGGACCGTTTTTCCATTTCTGGCCATTTCACTTTTTTTTTTGCTGCCACAAAGATCATGCAGTAGTATGTTACACATCTGTGTGATACACCTCCCAGCCCTGAGCTCAGGGTGACCGCATTTCAGGGCGTCATGTAGTGTTTAGTAGTTTAAATGTAATTACTAGACTGTTCAATTAATGTTTTTGTTGTGTATCATTTTCCTGTGCCTCAGAAGCATTCACATGCTTTCCACAATATCCTCTTATGTCCACATTTTTGGTTGGGATGGAAACAGCTGAATGGTAAGGGTGTTGCTGACATAAATGCCTTCGTTGGTCCTCATTACTATAGCACTGGCCATTTTACACTGCAGTAACACTAAAGTCATTTTCAAGACTGTTAAGCTGATGCTTTCTTTTTGCTTCATTCTCCCAGATGTTAATTAATTTACTTCTTCATTGTGTCTGACCCACTGAACCAAGCCAGCTTTCAACAGCCTTATATGGTCAGTGTTAATCTCTCAGTCACACAGTTCGTCTGTTCACACACAGCTAAAACCTCATCCTCCCTTGCCAAAATAGAAGCTTTGTAATGTTATCACATGAACACACACAACGTAGGATTACTCCAGGTTTTTATTTTGTTGCTGTTTTACGGGTTGTAATTTCTTTCCCAGGGTTGGAAATGTATTTTACGAGGTAAATATTTAAGCACTAAGTGTAGAGGCCGGGCTCCATGGTCCTGTCAGTTCTCTTTGTGAGTTCTCAATGTAGCACGTCACAGTGAATTTTCCATTTCTGGATACATTTCAATCACTTCACCAAGCTGATGAGATTAAATGGTATTTGATTTGTGGCAAAGCAGTGCAATCAGTGTACCGTATAGTCAGAGATGACTGTTATATAATAAAATAGGTAAAGGCCGAGAAAGAACCATCATTTTCAGTAATACCTTTCAATATTTTGCCTAATAAGATCATTGGCAACTGATAAATACAGTTGTATTTCAGATTTTATACTTAATGGGGACAAAAGCTTATATATTCTGTCTGACAAGTACAGTATAACTGCTTCTGGTTTATGCTGTTTCCTTATGGCACTGTGTTTCATCTAAGTAGGATGTAATTAAAGATATAACGCCTATCTTCTTCTCACAGGGCCAGCTGTCTCAGGCTCTGAACATCCTGTCGGACAGAGCCAAGGAGGCGAAGGAGTTCCTGGTGCATCTGAGGAACATGGTTCAGCACATCCAGGTATTGCACTGTCAGAGGAGTGCCCACCATTCCCCCACTGCACCCTGCCATGTCTCTGCACCACATGGACTAGCCCTTGCATTAGTGTGGTCTGCCATGAAGAACGCAAGGGAATTTGTCAAAGGGTACTGAAGTCATGGTAAAGGCATACAGTAGTAAAAGCAATGGCTGTGCTCAGTTGGCTGGATGAGGCAGCGACCCCTGTGGCCCCCTGGGTGTTTGGGTACATACTGTGTTGTTGGTGAGGGATGTGCCTCTTTTCTAGTCGGGGCTGAACCTCCGCTTCTTGGTCCTGTGTTCCTCAGAGGCCAAAAGACGAAGGGGGCAGGTCAGAGGAGACAGCCTGCACTTCTTCAGTCTCCCCTGTGTGCGGTCGTGGTGTTCATAGCTGTGTGTTGAGACGTGACAAACAAACAATTGGCAATTCCAAATTGGTTAGGTTATAACATAATGATTGCTGATTCTAAATTTAAAATAATCTAAAATTAACTTCCTTTTCATAAAGTGTCGTTTTATGATATTTGTATAATTTTTAAAATGTCTATTAAAATTTTTTTTTCAGTGTTTTGGAGCTTTAATTTGAGTTACTTAACTAATCATCCAATTTATTATTATGTTTTTGTGAGTACTATGTCCTTACTCAGAAGTTTCTTGTTACTCCACATCTGCTCCTGGACATTTATTTCTGTTTTTGGAATGCTCAGGCATTTGTTCAGAAAGGTTTTACATTTTTAAGTAGCCCAAGTCTTGCTAATGGACTCTCAAGTGGCCTGAAATAAAATGGGGCAGAAGGAAGAGACAAGGATATTGACGTTAATCATGACAGGACCTTCATACAGTATGTCAGCCTGCTTGGATTTGATAATGTCTTATAAAACATCATGATGCTGCCATAACACTCATGTAAAACATCAAGATTTCCAAAGAGAAATCATGAAGAACATGAATTACAGAACATTATTATGGCATAAGGTGGTCATATCTAAAACTTAAATCATTTTTATAAAGAAACCTAAAACGATTTAGTTTTATACTTTTAGCAAAGAAACATTCCTTAATGGATATGACATCTGAAGCAGAGGCCTGTATCATTTTCATTGATGTAATGGGGGGATATTAACATGTACAGTGAATTCCCCCTCCCCCATTTTAGACAGGTCTGCACTGTAGAAGCCAATAAATCTGTTGGTAAATGTTGTGTGTTATTTTCTAACCATTTGGTACTGATACATACGGCAGAAATTTTTGCAGACTTGCTGTTTCCTTGAATGAGTGAGTCTGGTGCAGAGATCCACAATAAAACAGAAACATTATTAGTGTCTGCTTTCATGTATACATGCCACTGATAACCAGCTAGTCTTTAATCTTTTAATAGTCAAAATGATTCTGTCTTTTACAAAGCAGGGCTTGCTGTTCTAAATATATTTAGATGAGAACTATATATAGTTGATTATATCTGAAAATGTTTCCAACTGGTCTGTTTTTCCTGGGTGACTGAACTTTGACCAGACAGATAAAGGAATTGTTCAGTGGTCCAGTTAGGTGCACAGGCTTCAGCCCTAGCGATTTATCAGACAACAGCTCGTCGACCCTGTGGGTAGGGTATTTCACATTTTAGCAGAAGAGCGTTCGTTTTGTTTTCCACCACGCTGACACACAGAGATGTGTACACAGTTACACCCACCAGGGTGCAGGCCGCCACATGTGATTGTGTTGCCATGGTGTTCTTGTCGTGCAGCCTGCAGATGCCCCAGAGACGCCCTTAGTGACATCAGGTTGGGGAGCATTGCAGGTGAGGCCCTGAGAGGGAGGAGAACAGAGGGAGAAGCACCACAGACTCGCTCACTTTCACAGCATTTCCTACTTCTCAAAATAAGGATGCCCTTCATGCCATTGAATACTGCAAACATATACTATCCAAAAGCAGAAATACTGGTACCACGGTATTGTTTTCATAAGATACAACACATTTTTGTGAAGACTTCTTAAAGCAAAAATATATCAATTAAATAAAAACACCAACAGTTGTGTGCCATCCTGTACATAGAGATAGCTGAAAAACTCAGAACAATCCTGAAGTCTGTCTAAAACAATTTTAATATCCTATTTAGGTATTTGAAGGCATGTTTATACATTAATATGTACATAATTAATAGGAATTTTATCCTCAAGTCCATCTTGAACATTTTGGATACATTTAGCTACCTTAATAGCTTTGTTTGTGATTCTAAACATCACTAGACTCTAGCGTCATTAGACTGAAAATTGGCAAGGTCGGATTTATGGTCGCTACAGTCCCTAGAGACTGAATGTTTTAAGTGATTTCTGTTTTTCTGTTTTCTTTGATTTCTTGGGATTCTCATGAAAGCAAGGTGTTTTCTGCCCTTTCCAAATTAGTCTAGTGTCTGTACTCTGTAATAAATGTACCCCGTGTCCTCCACCACCTACAGTAGTGTCTATCTTTAACATGCATCCAGTCTTGCATTCAAGAAAACCCCTTCGACTCCCCTGAAACACAGTTCTATCACACTGCTGATCCGGCACTTGCAGCAAACCATTTTGCAGTACCCCTGAGAGGCTCACGTACTGTACTGTACACATGAGCATAGAATCTGCAATTTACAGCAGTAGCTGCTGGTAATAGAATTCACAATCCTCTAAAAATAGACTTTATAGATTGCAGTTGCAGGGCTTCTTAATAAAAGGTCTGCTATAAGATTGAAATAAAGCTAGGATTCTATTAAGGGTAAGAAGACAGTTTCAGGCCATCCTTCCTGCACTGTCTGTAGCCCTGGTGTCGCTCTTCATTTAGCCCAATTCACAATTGCAGGCCTTGGGCTTCTCATACAACATCACTGCAGATCAACAGGCTGTTCTCAGGAAGTACGTCTCTGTGTTTGTCTGTGGTGGTTCTCTCAAGCCTTGGGGCCTGCACTATTTGGCTAAGAGCTGGCATTGTTCTGGAGTGTTATAGTTATATCTTGTGTATCCACAGGAGAATGGGGTGGAGTTTGAGGCCTGCCTGGTGGCACAGTGTGATGCTCTCATCGACGCACTGAACAGGAGGAAAGCCCAGCTGCTGTCTCGGGTCAACAAGGAACACGAGCACAAACTCAAGGTCAGGAACCTGAGAAAGAACAGCTTTTTAGCTACTTGTGCGCATGCTGTGTGGTGTAAATCTCATCTGGACAGTGGGGCAGCCATTACTGAATACAGAATGCAGTAGTACCAGTGCCATACCCATCCCATGACTGTTCCTCTTACAACACTCTTACTTGTTTCACGGTATGAAGTGTGATTATTAGCAAGTGCTTAGTCTATATCCGTACACTTCCACCTCAAGATGTTTCTGCTTTGTTACTTGTGAAGAATCAAATGAAAACAACAATTGTACCCTTTTACAAAGAAGGAATATAGGTACAATTTTCATGATCTGAGTCATAATCCATAATCCATTCAGTTATTTATACTTAACTGCAAAGCAATAAAATTTATTTCACCACATTTCTGTTTTAGGCTGTTGGTTCTGTATCTTTAATACACTGAAAGTTGCCGTCCCCCAGTGTCAATCAGAGACAGCTGTGGTGCCTAAATGAAGAATTTGCTTTCAAAATGGGTTTGACCAAACTTTAACAACTGAACCATGAAGTCACTGAAATGAGGAAAAATTAATTTGGCATATATTTTTTTTCCTTTAAAAGTAGTCTGATGAAGGCATTATTACAATGTAAGGGTTACTTTTCCTTTAATTAAGTTTTGTCTTTAGAAAATTAATCTAAACCTATATCTGGTTAACAAATAATAGCTGTAATCGTCTGACCAATATCTTAAAATAAGGTACAGTAGCAGCATGTGGAGATTTCTATCAGTGTTCTGCACAGAGTGGTAACCCGAAGCAGCATCAGCAGACGTAGTTGTTTGATACCATTAAAAAAACCTCTTTCACATTTTAGGAAAACAGACACCACATGTGTTGAGATTCTTAATCCAAGTGACTAAAATACTCTCTGAATCTTCTGGGCTCTGTGTTTAGTTTTTTTTAATTTACAAAATTGCAAAAAAAAAAAAAAAAGAAATTAGAAGTCAAACACAAAGAGAAAGACATAAAATACACCAGTAGCATTCTGCCTCTAATTTCACGCCTTGCCGGTCCCCGGAATTAAAGTTTTGCGCAAGTTGATGTAAGAAAATGCTGAGGCCGTTTCCTCGTACCCCGGGGAGATAAACGCAGATGCAGTGAGTGACGGTTCACTGGAAAAGTGCAGAAAAAGGGGCTAATGGAATTGGGCATGGATATGCATTTCAGATAGTCTCCCTGCTATTGATATCATTTATTTATCTTTTTCATTGCTGCAAGCATCGTGCTAAATAAAACAGAAGACAAACGAGCACGGATGAATAATTTGTGGGATAGCCTGGAAACAACGCTAACACTAAAACTCCCATTAGGATATCATGTTTCAGTCTCTGTGCGGAATCTTCATGCATTTCAGTGCGCATGTATAGTATCAGCTGGATAGATCCCAGCCATTTTTCCCAAGCATCTGTACTCTCAATGAGGATCCCTTCTGAACCTGTGTTGAAAAATTGCATTGTTGTTATCAAAACATGAATGAATTGTTTCTGATCAGTCAGAACCTTCACATTCTTAAAGCAACTATACCTGTAGCCTTCATTTCTATTAGTTTCCCACATGTTATATTTATTGATATTTAAAGCTTTGTGTTGATTACAGTTGGTTCTGTTTTGAGTGGACCCTATACCCATAACCATTTTAGGTATGTCTGTGCATTTTAATTAGGCATGTCTGTAATGGGGTGTATATTTTTCCTTACTATGCAAAAATTAAGTTGGGATGTCACGGTTACACTAAATGTTTACCTATAGGAAAGGCTGACTTAAATATAACATAACACTGTTTACCACCTCACACACATAAATCCTCAGTTCCAGCCTCTACAGGACTCGTAAGTGTTGTGATTTATCTCTCTCTGCTTCCTGTTATAGAATTGCCATTTGAAAAAATAATACTCTACCTCTAGTATTGTGCTTTGAAAAAGACAAGCAGGGTTAATGACCTCTCTGTCTTTAATTAGAAAATCTTTTTATCTCCAGTTCAGTCCTAGCAGCCATTCCACATCTATTTCAACAATTCCCTGAAGGGGCCATTAGTGCTCTTCCCTTTGCTTTAAAATCCCCCAAGAAAGACATTTCAAAGACACACAGAAAAATGTGCACATGAAGGGGACATACATGTGCTCCGGGAATTATTGAATTGAAACATAAAAGCTTTCAGTTCAGCAATGTTGAACTTGAATATTTAAATATCTGTGAGAATTCTGATGTGTACAGGACTTTTATAATGGCAATAGACCTGTACAGTGAGGGAGAAAAGGCAGATGAAAGTTTTATTTTTCTATATTTCCTTGCATAGCCACTGTTTCGCCAACACCCAAGCTTAAAAGGAGGAATCCAGTTATTGGGAAGAAAGCTGACCACATTCTTTAGGAGTAAACTGTCCTCCTCTGCTTGTTCTTTTGTTTGTCTCGTTCATTCTAATGTTTGACATCTAATGCCACATAAGATGGTCAATTTAAATTGTTTTAAACCAAATCCTACATTTTCAATCACCTTCTGAGCTTCCGCGTAACAGTAATAAAAAGATTCATGTGTTTGTAATGCCAAAATTACTGTAGGATGTCTTATTCCAAGTGTTATCAAATGATTCTGTAATTGAGAGTGATCTCTTAATATTGGGATATTTGCTAAATCCTTTTTTGTTGATATGCAATCTGAATGTTATACTTTAAATTTTGTAAGAGCACAGCAAAATGGCTATGTTATGTTCTTAAACTGCACCTCCCCTCTGATTTCTCAAATGAGAAAAGTGACATTAAGAGACCGTCTCCATGGCTACCACTAATGTAAGCTGGAGCAAAATAAACTAGGATTTCTGTGACATGTAAAACAGTTCATTTTTAAATGGGTATTTTTAATCATCATAAGGCTGCTCGTGCTTTAGTGGGGATCTTGATTATACATAAGGGGAGTCGATGTTTTAGGAGAGATTTTAAATAAATAGTAGCAGGCTTTCACATATTAATACATGTAGGATATTTTGATAAATATTTGAGGCCTGTTCATGTTTCCTAATGAAGACCTTAGAGAACTATATTTAAACAGTGCAGTGTGTGTGTTCATTGCTGGTGTTTCTTGGCAATAACTCACTGAATTATTTGGCCCTCCCTTGGCCACTTGCTTTTATCAAAAAAAGACCCACCTCCCACCTCTTCATTCAGCCTGATGCTTAGCTCTGCTTGAGTCTCAGCTCCTCTCCTCTTTCCCCTGACGCACATTGTGGTGCACACCCACCGCATTCCAATTAGTCTTCCTTAGTGGGCCAGAGAAAGTGTGCTCCAGGATGCCTTATTAGACTTAAAAGCATGAATAGAAATATTCACTGCGACTTCTGGGTTGATTTCCTCTCACAGGGCAGCACTGGGATGAAAATGGAAACTGTGATTCTCAGCAATTGTATCGCATTTTAGTTCTTATTAGTCAATGAACACAAAACTTGAGGGAAATTTTTCAGCTCAGTAGTTTTTTTCTCAAATGGTAAATATTCTAAAAGTGCTGTAGCAAGGCATAGCATAGAAAAAAACTGCGACATGGTCATAAATCTCAAAACATAATGGGCACTTTGTAAATTCATGTACAGGTTCATCATGACATTGACGGGTCAAGGTAACTCATTTTAGGTGCTTATGATCCCTGAGCAACTGTTAAGTATATTCAGTTTCATTGATTTAAAGAGATTTTAAGGAATGCCATTCAACAAGGCTAGAAGTGAAGTAAAACTGGAAGTAAAGCTGGAACCAAGTGAAACCAGGTTTGGTGGACCAGTAGGCGGTGCTCTTCCCACTGGAAAAAAACTTTGAACTAGTTATCCACTATTGACTGGGGACACTGTGCTGTAGGGGGTGTCATCCTTTGGATGAGATGTTAAACCGAGGTCATATTTGATCATTAGAGATCCTGTGGAACTTCTCAGAGTAGCGATAGTGCACCCCAGCCTCCTATATGACTATATTCCACTTTGGACTTGTTAAATTTGGTCTGCAGAATATATACAATTAAAACATTTAGAATGATATTGTTGTCAAGATGAATAAGAGCATGACTCTCATTATTCCTAATATATTTAATATACTAGCCTAAGTATTACTTTGCAGAAATATTGGTGCCCATTAACGTGAAGCAAAGAGACTTGCAGGACCAATTGTGCTAGTTCTTTTTTTCCCCTCTCAACGTACGGTGGCAAGTGTATGAATCATCAGAGACAGCAGTGATCAGCAAAATGCCTTGACGGGTTATTTCTACTGAATCTTAAATTAAAGCGTAAATCAAAGTGCCTTCGTTGTTTCAGTGCTAGAGGCATGCGTCATGTGCCAGGGGACCAGACCTGGTAGCAGATGCGGAGTCTGTGCACTGGGCACTGAAAGGAGGAGTCAGGCCCTGTTTCGTGCCAAGTGGAATGCCAGGGGAAAGAGTAAGGCGTAGTAATCTGAGTTGCGGACCACAGAGCGTCTTGCTGAGCTCTGCTGCAGGGCTCCACAGTTCCTGGCTGTGTCTTCTGTTACAAGAGTGTCGACCCCTGTGTCTAGAATGCACTGAATAGATTACCAGCAGGAGTTCTTAATACATTTATTTTTACCAACATTTCCCTCTCCAAGCTCTTCTAATGTTGCCCTGTTTTTGCTCTTTTTCATTTATCCCTCTTCTTTGTCCCTGTCTGTCCCCTGACTCTTTTCACACACCCTCAGGACAAGGGGGAAACGGAAGGTGGAGTTCAGTGCTGTGTTTGCTTCTCCCTCCAGTGTTGTCATCATTCGTCCCTGACATGCGTTCCTTTTGTCTCATCCCTTATGACCTTTTCCCGTTTGTGCCTCCTCACATCTTGAACAGAGAGAAGAAATAGTTCAGGGCTGAATTATGTCACCATACATTGCATTTAAAGGGGCTAAATCATCATGATTGTACCCTGACAGAAGTCCAAATTAAGAAAAAAAGGTACAGTACATGCTAAATAGAGCATGCTCTGAAAATATAAAAAGGCTTTGAAACAACAGCAATGAGTTGTCCAAAGTGTAGGGCTGAAATCAAGTTTGCCTTGTACAATAGTTTCCAATTAGAGATCAATCCTAATTATTCAGTAGGAAGTGATAGGGTTCCTTTAAGATCTATATATCATTCAATATAGAATAGGGACACCATTCACATATTTAGGCCTGGTTACATTTTATTTTATTATTCTCACTAACATTAAAGTTATTCAGATACATTAAATTACATAATATAATTTTTAAATTAGAAAATTTGGGTTGTGGTCATGTCTTTTTCATTGGGGAAAATATCTACAGTGCCTCGCTCTACATTCAAATTCATTTCTACCCTAGGTAGCAAAAACTGAACCAAACTCATATGTCGATATTATGGAAAAGTTCAATTAATTCTGCTTTTTTTTATGCTGGTGACAGATGGCCAACCTGGCACTCACCAGCCCATACGCAGATTTCCAATTTGCCTTCAACATAAACACTTCCCGTCACTTTTCCATTCTGCAAACCTCCCTGGTTTGGGCTGCTTCACTCTGAGATGTCTGCCGATAGATCTTGCAAATAAATACCTCACCTGTCATACCGAGGATTCAGAAACAGTGAAAAATCATTCTTCAATAAATGACATTGTCACACATTTTCTCTCAAAAGAATCTGTGTTCCAGATCATCTTTATATTCTTCATTGGCAGGAAACTAAGAGAGAAAAACTGAAGACAATTTCCTTTTTGGTTGAGGTCTTACTTGAGCAGGTCTGTTTCTAATAAAACCATTACTGTGCTTACTGTTTTCATTTGGATTACCATACTTAATCTCTCTGAAATGCTGTTACATAAAATCAATGTAATATAATATAAGGTTAAAGTTTTAGACAAATCACTAGTAAAACAAACTATTATCAGTGTGATATTCGCAGGAAACTAAGAGAGAGTAGCTTAACAGTAGCTTCTTTGGGGCTCTTTTCGCAAAGCTGACACTTCAGTGCGGCCGCTTTGCTCTGCTGGTGCCTGTCGACCACCCCTTCCAGCACCCTGTTCTTGGGGAAACCGCGGAGCCCCCGGTCGTCCAGGATTAGGCTTCGATGGCACTGCGGGCAGGTGATGCAGGAGTTGCGAGGGATGGGAGGCAGAGAGCCGGGGTGCTGTAGCAGGTGGTGCTGGGGAGGAGGAGGAGGGACGGCAGGGGGGAAAACCCGCACCCCGTTCGGGGATCCAAATCTAGGTAGTCATAGTCGGAAACCCCCGAGCCAGAAGCCCGAGTACTCTGCGGTGATTCGGCGTCTGGGGTCTGCACTAAAATATTCCGAGCGCATGCCAGGCAGATATTGTGGGAGCTCGGCAATATAATGGGCTCCCGGTAAAACGATCCGCAAACAGGGCATTTTAATTCTTCTTCCATCTCTTCCATAGGTGGCTGTTTGTTTGGAGATGAACGAAGCCTCGTACAAGTTAAGCAGTGCGCTGTGCTCTGCACAGGAATAAACCCAATTCAGGGAGCATTCAACTTAATGACTGGCTCTTACCACAGCAGCTACTACCTCCGCTGTAGCAAGCCTGAGGGATGAGACCGGACCAATTTAATTCAATTCAATTCAAGGTGCTTTATTAGCATGACCGATGGGTACAATCAGTGTTGCCAAAGCAAATAAAAATAATGAAATTCACATGAAACAAAACAAAAAATAAAAGTAAAATAAAATCTACAGAAATATTACAGACATTTACAACAAATACATTTCTCAGGATGTTAAGCCCAGCTGCCTTTCACAGGACAACCTCTACACAAAACTGATTGGACGCTGTAAACTGTGCGGAGACACAATTGGATACTTCAGTTGTCAGTCTACATGATGTACTGGTTAGGTTGACTCAGAAGAGGCATCGATAAGGCAGCTCCGTGAAGTTGGCCCCCCTACAAAATATGAAACTACTTATTCCTCAGTGCTATGTTTTCGTCGGTTTGTGCCATTGAAAGCAGCGTTTGTGCTGCTTTCGTTTCTGAGATATAGTTTTTTCGTGGTCGTGACGTCACTCAGATCCCCATATTTTCTATGGCACTTTTTCCTTTTCTTTCCTTACCATGACACGCTGTTGCCATGTACCCCATGTATATCGCGGCAGCGTATATCACGACTGGCGCCTTGCTTCCATGCCACCCTGGCACCGCTGTCGCAACAAAGGTCTCATATCAGGACATGATATACCCAGATAGGACATGCCGCGATATATGGACTTTGTGTCGTAACATGGGGTCAGCATATCCTGTCCAGGGTATGTCCTGATATGGATTCCATGTCACGACATGGGGGCAGGGCATTTTGTCGGGTATGTCATATCGGGATATACGGGCTTCATGTCATGACATGGGCATGACAGTTTTTGTCATATCGCGAGAGAGCCTTTCATGTCGCGACATGGGGGCGGAGCACTTTTGCCGGGGTATGTCATATCACGATATGCGGGCTTCGTGTCGCGACATGGGGGCAGGGCACTTTTGCCGGGGTATCTCGTATCGTGATATGTGGACTCCGTGTCGCGACATGGGGGGTGGGGTTTTGTCGGGGGTACGCCATATCGTGATATGGGGGCGGGGGCGTTTTGTCGGTGTATGTCATATCGCGATATAAGGACATTATGTCCCAACAGTGACGCCTTGATGGTGATCCGCCAGTCGCAATGGGTATCGCGATGTGATTGTGGTGCGCGCACTCCTATTGTGACATGCTATCGGAGTCGTGAACGCGCTGTGGATGCCATGACATTCTTTGTCTGCTATTCAGTTTTGACCTCAGTGCGACTTCTCTTAGATTGATCAGTAATTGGAAACAAATGGATCTGTATTTCCAGCGTGCTCATACAGCACACACGGTACACACAGAACTTCCGCTGTGGCGCTTTACCCAATCAGAGTGTCGATTCTCACTCTTCACCCAATCGCAGCCTGAGCTGTTCGGGGGTTTAGCCAATCACGGCTCTGAGAGCTGTTCAAGCTAGCAGCGCCAGGTGGATCGGCTTGTTTACTGTGAATGATAATCTATTTTTAAAATGCTTTACTTATCGGCTTTTTTAACGTCTTTATTGATTCACAATGTCCCGAAATACATTTTTATTTGCAATATAACTGTCTCCGCTGCTTTCTGTAATGAATACATGGTGTTTGAACAATTTTAATCGTATATTTAAGGTAGGGAAAACACCTTCCGCTTTGTACTTCAAAAATGAATAGAAATGTAAATTCTATGATCATTATATTATTATGTTCGTGCTTTCAATTTTGTTTTTTATTGTTAAATTATATCGATCTTGAAACTCATACCTAAAAATGTAAATATGGGCTCTCGTGTTGTACCAGCAGTAATTTGGAAACTGGTGTCTCTTCACCAATGAAAGGATAAATACCATAAAGGCAATTGGATTTCAGTGATTTTAACCTTCAGTTCATTTTAAAACCTGTTCAAGTGGGATTTGCCACTACAAAGAGTTAATATTTGTTAAGCCATTAAACATATTTAGCAAAATATACAAGCAGTATTATAAGTATTGACAATATACTGAGAAGCAAAGTAGTCAGACACTGTATATCTTATCTTGAATTTTTGGTAATTCTAGAACAAGGCAGTTCCTTATAGTTCTGCAGTTCAGTGTGTGTGTGGAGGACAGGCACGGGAAACAGCTTTTTATCAGATGGACAGTCTGATTACTCATGAAATCACCACAGACAACTATGCGCAGTGCTGGAGTTTGGCCAGTGTTGCCTGGCAGGCAGTGAGGGTGTTTGAGTCTGATGAGCCCATCTAGCCTCTATAATATAAGAACAAGTTGAATGTCTGACAAACACCTACAATCTGTCTAAAAGCAACTGCAGGGAATGCAGGTTTTTATCCGTCCCTTTCCCTTGGTCCAGATGTGCAGGCTTTCTTTGTAGAGAAACAGGTCTATCAAAACCATATGCCACATTATCATCTACTGGTCCATTATGAGAATCAGTAGTGTGAAATTTTATCTGTATATTTAAAATATAACACATTATAGATCCATTTTAAATCTATGTATGCTTTATATGTTCTATATATGCCTTAAATATTTTGTAATAAGTTTGTAAGTATAAAGAGTAGAGGCCTGGTTCAGGACTTAAACTGAAATGAATGCACTTCAGAAACATTGCAGGTAATCTCCAGAAGCTGGGCCAGTGCACAGTGTGGGAAGTTAACTGCATGTAGTTCTCAGCTGTTGGAGCTGCGTCTCTTCATAGTTGAGAGCCAGGTTGGCAATTTTGTGTCTGGAAATAACATTTCGTTTTTTTTATCGTTACCTAGCAACGGTGGTTCAGCATGACCATTTTCTTGTAATGTGGCAGTTTAACAATTAGAAATCCATTGTATTGGGTCACAAGGAGAGCATGATTTTATTTTGTGTAAACCAACAGTTTCTATTTTTAATAAGCTGAATGGGCTGAATGGCCTCCTCTCATTTGTAACTGTTCTTATGTTAACCTAGAACTGTTTTTTATGACTCAGGTTATCTGAATTTGTCTCTCAAAAGCAGATGTTAAGCAACTCACGAAGCTGAACTGCTCTTTCGGAAGAGTTGATGTCTGATCTCACTGTTTCTCTGTCCCCTCACAGGTGGTGCGTGATCAGATCGCTCATTGTACGGTCAAATTGCGCCAGACCACTGGACTGATGGAGTATTGCTTGGAGGTCATCAAGGAGAATGACCCTAGTGGCTTCCTACAGGTCATCACCGAACACACCTCTCTTTGCACAAACACACAAAGCGCTCGGTCAGTCATGCCTGTGTCCAGGAACTCTAGAGTTGCTATCCTCTATTCATTTACATCAGATGTTTGTTTATTTTGATTCTCAGTTTTGTATTTTAATATAGTTCCCTTGCTTTCTGGTATCAAATGTATCAAAATACATTGGTTTAATTGTGCAGATATATTTTAATACAAATCCCTCTTTTGAATAAAACTACCCCCCCCCCCCTATATTTTTAACAATAGTTGTAATATGGCCATAAATATGAGCTTTCTCGTGTGGAAACTCAGTTTTGGGACCAGTGTGTATTCTAAGGGATTTTTTTAGATTTTATGTTTTTAGTTAATATACTCCAATGTTTTTCCAGAGTGAAAGTCTCTTTACCAAACACGACACCGTGTGCTGCTTTGTGACAAAATATCTGATTGGCATGTTATATTTCATAGGTCACTAAAAGAAGTATACCTCATGTGAGCTCAGTGTGATGAAGTGAATGGTGTATATTCTCCCCCGTACCTCAGATCTCAGATGCTCTGATCCGAAGGGTACACATGACAGAAAGCCAGTGGGGGAAGGGCACACTGACTCCAAGGATGACCAGTGACTTCGACCTGACTCTGGACAGTGGGCCACTTCTGCAGACCATCCAACAGCTGGACTTCGTTCAGATGAAAGGTAGAGCTGAGGAAGTTGTGTATTTTTTTGTCATATGTCTTGACAAAGACATTAGGATTGGAATATAAATGTCTAGATTAGACTAGATTCCTATTCTACTAGATTGGAATCTAGATTTCTCTTTTTGACTTTGGGCGAGAGTTTCCATAATCGTCACTCACAGTTCTGGCTTTCATTAAGTAAATATTCATTAAAAGAATGTCAATAGTTTGCACTCACTGTGAGAGTGTTATTAATTGCCTTGCCATTTAATTTTCACAGGTGTCGGCGGGTGTTTCTAAAGTTATTGTGATGAAGTGGCACTCATTCTGTGTGTGAGTATGATTGATCGGAGACATTGTAGTAATTGTGGCTCAGTTCCCTCTGCAGTCCCAGCTTCCCCTATCCTGCAGCTGGAGGAATGCTGCACGCAAAATAACAGTGCCACATTGTCATGGAAACAGCCACCCCTCTCCACAGTGCAGGTGGATGGCTACATCCTGGAACTTGATGATGGGAACGGAGGTCAATTCAGGGTAGGTTCTTGAATGTTCACATCTGTGCTTGCTTGATTGTGTCCTTTACTAATACCAATACCACTACTTACACTTATATTTGGATACTCCACTCAAAGCGCTTGATACGTAGGTAATAAGGGCTCCTGCCCCATCACCCCATCATGTTGCACTAGTTTAAAAGCTGCTGCTAAGAGCATTTATTTAGATAGTTTAATCAGAAAGACCTGTGCCCCATTAGGAAAGTATGAAGCTCTTACTGCTTTACATCTTGAATGTGTCTTGAAGGTTGCAGTGCTATTGTTGAATTTCCCAAAGTTCTTTTCTGATTGCTGTGACACAGAGTCGAGTTGACGTGACCTCAGTGAGTCATACGAATGGCAAAGGTCATGTGACCAAGAGGACCTTAATTCTCTGTGCTCAAGTGATTTGAGCAGCTCATGAGAAGTGAAAGTGACTGCATATAAACTGCAGAAGATCTCAACCGGCCTTTTAAAAGCCATTGATCAAAGTACAAAGAAGTCATCGGAGTTTCAGAGCTGCACAGCCACCCCTGTCTGCTGGCAGCTAATGCATGCCTCTCAAATTACCTTCCTGCAATGGAACAATTTGAGCCCTTTAATTCATTTTTTTTTAATTGAAAGGCTTTTTGCTGTTAAATTATACTTCCATAACATGAGAAGGGTCTTTCTACTAGCAGTTTAACAGTTTTAAGGATGTGGGCCCAGTGATAATGGTCAGTTTGGCAGGCCACTGTCAAACCTGGGAAAGAAGCTAACATTTACAAATTGATGGTGGGAAGGGGAATGAAAATGTTTTCTACACATTTTCTATGTACGGTTATACTGCATGTAACCATGGGCTTGAGAAAAGTGGGCTTTTCTACCTGCTAGAATCAGAGCAACCGTTATGAACTGCACTGAATGGGACCTTAGAAATCAACCCTGTTGTTTTAAAAAACACTGTTCACTTTGCAGTAAGAACCTGCTTTTTTCTTTAAAATCTTATGAGGCTCTAAAAGTGAGGTTTACTACATGCAACAATACTGTTCTTATTTTTAAATTATTTTAATAACACTTGCATATTTTTTTATGTTTTGTTCCTTGCAATCCTATTTTGAATACACCCCTACAGGGGATGAAAACCTTTGCAAATGTCTTTGTAAAAACCACAGGTTTTCTGAATATCTCTTCTGTTAGCTCAACACATAAAAAGGGCACAAACTGAACACCATCAGTGCTGTTCAGTACAGAGGAAGCAGGTCTTGTTTCTGTTACCTGCTCTTTAACTAACTTCTGTTAACTAACTCCTCTCCCATCTCCCTGATACTTCACCCCCCTGCATTCAGCAGCGGCCTCCCATCACTAATTATCACCCAGCCTGCAGAACAGCTCATTTATTTACAATCAAAGACAGATTCGGAAAAAACCTAATTAAGTTCTAATTGACGTGCTGCTCTGCCAAAATGCCACACAGCTTAGCACAATTTGAATTGGCATCGAGCGTCGATGATGTTTTTGCAATGCTAAACATCCAAGTTACAGATTTTCTTTTTCCTTTTGGGGTTGTTTTTTTCTATATCTGAGGTTCTGTTTTAATTCAAAAATAAAAGTAAAGGTCACTTCTGTGGAAATGCAGTTATTAGTTTGGCTTACTCTCAAACTTCTCAAGCAGTTTCATTGTATTCTGCTTATTTGTTCTACGGTATGTAGAGCTAAGCCAGTGGCTGGTTTCAAAATCCCTGTGAAAGAATCTGAAAGGCATGAGGTCCATTACCAGGGTGTTGTGAACTTAATATCCCATTCGCAGATACTGTATTTGAACAAGGACTTTACCTTGATGGTTCTTGTTCTTGTGTAAATGGGTTAGGCTGCAATGGGCATCCTTCCCATCTTGGCCAAGTGTAAAAACAGGTCCTTTCGTGTTCTTGCTGTGTTCCTAAGAATGATCATGTTAACGCAAGATAACTAAATAAATTTGATTAAAATAAAATTGCCGTTTAAAGTCCCGTGTTTTATATTTATACAGATAATCATGAATGCATTCTGATTATAACACTTTTTATCAGTCAGGACCTGACAGACCTTACCAAAGGCCCTCATTAGAAATGACAGGGAAACGTTTCTCGGACTGCATTTCTTAAGACGTGGGACAGACTGTTCAGCTTTCCTTAGTGCCTCAAGCATGTAAATCCATCTGGTCATTTCTCAGCAGTAGAAACAGAAGTCAAAGCATGCATGGAAGGACCAGTTTGTGTATTATTGGAGATTAAGATGTTGGTGATGATACACTTATATCTTTTCTGATTAAGAATGCGTTATAATTACACTGTTTAGAAATTATATTTTAGTAGAGATTTCTATAGAATTGAAATTCACCTTACAACTTTTATACTCCTATAAAATTCTTCTTCTGAAAGGCCAAAAGGGGTCTTTTGCATGAATCCCTTGAAACTGGAGAAGCAGCCTCCACTGACCGATCAATGCAGTGCTTCCCTCTGACAGGCGCTTCACAGAGGGGTGGAAACTCAGTTCTCCTGTCCCGTTTCCTCCTGCAGGAGGTGTATGTAGGGAAGGAAACCATGTGCACAGTGGACGGGCTGCACTTCAACAGCACTTACAAGTGCCGTGTGAAGGCCTTCAATGTCAGCGGAGTGGGGCAGTACAGCAAGACACTGGTCATGCAGACCTCTGAGAGTAAGTCTCTTAACTTACAGTATTTCTCTGAATACCACATATTGACCCCTGCATGCCCATCTGATTTTAACAACTTCTCAAAAAAACAGGACAGGAAAAGGGCCCATTACTCAGTGAATGCTAGTGGTATGAAATTCCTAATGTAGTCCAAGTGGACACTCAGTTTTCATCTCTCTAAGCCTGCTATGTTCTTTGGTTTCGTTATAAACACAGGCATTGCTTGTGATGTGCAGATACTGGATTAAATGCCCCGTCTTTCCCAGCATCTTGCACAGTAACTACCGTGCAGGTTTGAAAAGCTCTTGACCATTAGCATATGTGTCATAGCTCACACAAAAAATAACCATACTTATAAGCTGTTACAAGAGCAACTTAAATTCTGTGTTTCTTCATCCTCCATCCTTCTCCCAGATCAATAAAAATCCCCAAATAGACTCAGTATAATTGGTCTATTTTTCTAAAAGTAACAAAACACCCTCCCCCCGCTAAACAACAGTATATCATTATTGACTAGTGGTAAAGAGGTGTGGCACTTAGCACTGCTGTCTCATGCTCCTGCGTCTTGGATTCGGTTCCGGACCAGGGTATCTTCTGCTTTCACATGTCTTTTTAACCAGCAGCTACTCTTTCTTCTCAACTTCCAAAGACCAGCTTGGCTAATTGGTGTCTTGAAATTGTCCCTGTGTGTGTGTCCACTCTGCCAGGATGTCACTGTGCATCCTGTCCAGGTTGTAGCCCTGCCTGAGTCCTCTGTCTGCAAAAAAGCCAGCAGAAGGTCAATATAAGGGAACAACCCTTACTAGGAACAAAGGGCTTTCTGATAAGGGATCGATGGATGTAAAGCAGTAGCACCAATTTCAGATCAATTGTCTATGGCTTTCTCTGTCCTGTACTGTTTCCCTATAATAACATTTATATTTAGTCACCATCTAGGCCTTTTCTGTCGTCTAAAGCTCTCACTGCCACCTCAAAGCTCTCATTACTGAGCTGCCATGTCTAGGATTTTATATCCACTAGTTTTCTATCCAATATTAAATACAAGCATTCAGGCGTAGCATGCCAATATGACACAAACTGCTACATACCTTTGTTAGCACCTCTTGCCATGGTGTGATCTGTTTCGCACAAGGCATTCCCATTGTCGAAACGGGTGATGCCACTCGCTGTAAGATCTCAGGTGACAGATGTAATGATGGGGTCCCAACTAGAGCAAGTTATACTGAAACATGGGCCACACTTAAGTAGCCTTATGCAATAATACAACTATTTCACATTTCTAATTACATTATTGACTAGCAGGTTTATGGCAATGAGAGTACTGCAGGGATTGTGACCATATGGTATCAGGGAAAGAAAGAATAAAGATCAAATCTTAGATCTTGGTGAAGGAAGGGACTGGGTTAGTATGCACTTCTCTCACGCATGCCAGAGCTGTTTCATTTCCTGGTGAATGCTGATGAGACTCACAGTGCTCCAGTTTAATCCTCTGGCACTGTCTGAAGTTCAGAAAACAATAGTGCTGTAGCAACTCCAGCTTGCTTTCAGGCAATGGGTGCTGGGAAGGACAGGCTTCCCAGGTTGCATTGTCTTGTATTTCCTTCTCTCTGTGCTGTCAGCTTTTCTCTCCTTTTCTCTTCCCCCATGCATTTCAGCTGGATACACTCCATGCGATTTAAAAAATCTAGCAGCAGGTATGGATGTGTTACATTTCCTGTCCGCAACACCTCGGGCACAGTGCCAATGATAACGTGTCATTGTGAGTGGTACAAGTGCTACCTTATAAAGTATAGTCATACTTTACTTTATATGCAGTCTACATGACATATATCATCATAGATGTGTTTAACTACAGTGTGTACTGTACATCAATGTGTTTTTTTTACTTCTCGAGTGAGGGTGCGATCTCAGATGTCTCTTGTGTGAGACTCTAAGCAGCACCTGCTGACCTCTTCCTGCTCTTGAGTGTGATTGGTTAGGCCAGCTCTGCTAAGAAGAATGCATGTCTGAGGCCTTCATACTCTTTTCACACTTAAAAACAGGAATGCTGTCCATCTCATCTTGTCTCTGTTTTTAAATCTTGCCTCCTTCACTCTGAGCAGTAAATGAACGCACTTGGAAAAGCCCTTTAGGTTGTTTTTATTTAATTGCTTTATGCACAGCTGTTTTACACAAACCAGAAAATCTAAAGCAAACCTTTCGATGCAAACAATTTTGTAATATCTTCTGCTGTTTCAAGTTCAGATGAAATGGCATGAATTAATGTCAAAATGAGTGAGTCGCAATTACCCAGTTTTGTTTTACTTATTGAAAACTGTAATAGCTGACCTTTTTTCAGTCACAACAATAAAGAGGGAGACTGAAATCTGTGACTAGAGCCTGTGTGACTTGTAAATGTCTTATAGTCTTCACTGGTATGAATTTTATTTCTCTCAATGCAATTATTTTGAAGTGCTTTTTGTAACTTAAAAATAGAACTGTGCCATGTCATTTGCTTTAGATATTTCTGTATTAATAAATGTTTTATACATTTTTTCACTATTCTTGACCTTTTATTTCATGGTTAGACAAGCAAGACTCCCATTGGATAACAGAATTAGACATTTAAAAAGTTAAAAGGGTCTTAGCTAAAATGTCTTTAATTAAAATGATCATTTATCTACAGCCGCAACCCAGAAATACTCTGCTCTCTGCTAAATGATGAGAATTTCAGCTACAATAACAGGCAGAGATTGTAATCACCTTCATCACTTTGTTTATATTCCTCATGAGAGATGGCTTCTTGGAATTCATTCTATATTCTACAATAGTTTCTGCATTCAATTTCCCTAGAAAATATACATAGGACAATTTGGTGACCATGTCTGACAAACACAGTTGGTAATGCTGAATTGCTAATGAATGTGACAACACATGACTAAAGAATGCATATTTCAGGGCACGAAGTATCTTCTTATTATCTTAGTCATTAGTAAGATTTGGAAATAAAAATCAGGGAGGCTGACTGATCACGCTAACCAGTGGGATTCTTGCCCATCCCCCGTTTGCCTGTATTTATGTTTAATCCATTTCAGATTTCAACATCATCACCATTATTTACACCCTTACCTTACAGTCCAGGACTCGCTGAAGCCCCGCCCATGCTTGTTCTCTATCTGTAAAGAACATTTTAAAAAGCAAATGCCTTTGTAACTGTCTTTTATTATTACTGTCTCAATTA
Organism: Lepisosteus platostomus; assembly: GCF_059453375.1. Taxonomy (NCBI): domain Eukaryota; kingdom Metazoa; phylum Chordata; class Actinopteri; order Semionotiformes; family Lepisosteidae; genus Lepisosteus; species Lepisosteus platostomus. Next base: position 12,895,585 of record NC_142620.1, on the reverse strand, counting down.
TTATTTTTCTCTGTACAATTTGAATGTTTAGGGCCTGTTTATTTGTCTTGCACTTTTTCATGTTTATTAATCAGTAGTCTGCTTGTTTACACAAATATTTCAGACTACTGAATGGCAATTTTACTGAATGGCCATTGTAAAAATGGTCTGGAAACCAGGAAGAGGCTGTCAATGCTGGTTTTGAATCCAGGCTTTGCTGCAGTTCCAAAACTGACACGAGTATTGCCAGAATTTGGGATCACTATCTGGCGTTACATCAAGAACATCTCCTGTCCTCTAACCCATAGCTGAGCTCTGATTTTCCTTTTATAAAGAGCCATGTGACCTGGAGCTTCTGTGGACTCTCTGTGCCTCCTGTTCCACTGGATAATGACAGGAGAACATTGGAGACTCAAAACTGCTGATACGAATTGTGGTACTAGTGAAGTGAAATTAAAAAATAAAATAAAACATTGATTTTGAGTCCCATAGCATTTTACTGTAAGTGAAGTGAAGTAAAGGGCATAACAATACCAATGTATTTCTTTTGCACGTTTGTTTGTTGGTGTGTTGCAGTTGCCTGGTTTACCTTTGACCCCACTTCCGCCCACCCAGACATCATCTTCTCTAATGACAACCTGACTGTGACATGTAACAGCTACGACGATCGGGTGGTGCTGGGCAACACTGGCTTCTCGCGCGGTATACACTACTGGGAGCTGAGCGTCGATCGCTATGACAACCACCCCGACCCTGCCTTCGGGGTGGCCCGGGTGGACGTGCTGAAGGACGTCATGCTGGGCAAGGACGACAAGGCCTGGGCCATGTATGTTGACAACAACCGCTCCTGGTTCATGCACAACAATTCGCACACCAGCAGGTGAGGAAATCCAGAGAGGGACTCCTCTGCTCTCAGGGCCTTCTTCTGTTTTGCTGATGTGTTGTCTTGTTGAGTAGCTTTTACTTGCCATGAACACTTTCCCCTTCTGCCACTTTGTTAAAATGCTATGACTTCTCTTCAGTTTAAAACTGAAGGAACATCACAACATATACAGTACCCTGAGGCACCCCAGTGTCTGCTTATGCAATATTTGTTGTCCTTGCAGCCTGTTTTCACAGTACTGTCTTTGCTCCTTCTGCTCTGCCTCTGGAGAAAAGCACATTGCCAGTGTGCCAGCTGTGTATAGCTGAACTATGCACAGCCTCCCACATGGTTCTTTAAAATATGAAAATGCTCTTCACAGGAGGAGACGTGCTATTCATATGATGAAGGAATAATGACTTTTGGAACGCATCTCACAGAACAGAGCTCTCTCTGCCTCCATGCAGCCCGGGGAGCTGGTTGTCTAGTCCCCTCTGTGTGTGTTTTGTCAGGACGGACGGGGGGATCAGTAAAGGGGCAACGGTGGGGGTGCTGCTGGACCTGACCCGTGGAATCCTAATCTTCCTGGTGAATGATGAGCAGCAGGGACCCATTGCCTTTGAAGCAATGGAGGGCCTCTACTTCCCAGCAATAAGCCTCAACAGAAACGTGCAGGTGACCTTCTGCGCTACATGTGCTACTCTCAGAAATACACTAATGCTTTTACATGTTTAGATGACTTGTGAGCTGTTGTAGGCTTGTCTTCTGTGTAATGACAGACATATCATAGCACACTGGATCAATAACTAATGGGTTGTTGGTTCAAGTCCAAGTTCCAGACAGTGAGATTGTTCCTTGAGTGAGGTACGTTAGCTCTGTTTCTCCAGGCCACCCAGCTGTATGAATGGGGACCAGCATTATTGGTCTTGTGATGGTCAGTGTCCCATTAAGGGGGGAGGAGTGTCACGGTCTCTCTGATCGCATCACACCTAGGAACCAGAATAAGCTCTAGTCTGATGAGCTGCTGTATGCAGCTCGAATGGAACAACCGGCCTGCCTAAGGTTATGATGGAAAGTGATTGGTCAGTGACTGGTCAATTCAAGGAATGATTATGAAGATTTACAAAAGTTAAAAATGAAAGTTTTTGTATTATTAGTATTCATTATTTCTGAAAACTGAGGTGGAATTCATAAAAATACTGTACTTTTGACAGCACTGATATTATAACTGTCAATATGTTAAATGTTGAGAAGAGTAGGGGTGTTGTCTGTCTGAATTGCAATTTTCCTAAAGCTCCCCCTTAATTCATCTGTTGGAGCTGTTCCTCACTTCTCCTCTGATCAGCTGTGGGAGTGGGGCTGCTGGTTCATAACGGCTGCCATGTGTCGCCCCGGTGGAGCTGCACTTCAGTGATGGATTAAGTGGGGATCCTATGGGATGATTACCACTATATCAATGCAATTTTATTTCTATTTCAAATGAAAACAATGTCTGCATACGTCAGGTTTCAGAGGTCTGTTTTATACTGCAGGTTCACAGCTCCCCCTCCTGTATGAGAAACCACATTACAGATAAAGTACAGGAAAAGGCTAAGGCTTTGCTTATCTAAGAAAGACGACTGTGTTACTTTGTTTTGTTTTAGCCCAGTTTACCTCTTTTTCTCAGGTGAGTCTACACACTGGATTAGCTATCCCAGATTTCTACACCCCAGGGCAACCAGAGCATCCCAGCTCAGTTTGTTAATGGAAGAGCGGCACCAGTGTGGACCAGGGACTGGTCTCTGTGTTCTCTTCGGCTGCATCCCTACTCCACACTTGTCCTCCATTACACTTGGAGGTTGGTCCGATCTCACACCTGTGAGCACCCTGGAGTCGGTCCCAAGGGAAGACACAACACAGAGCATCCCCCGGAAAGAAAGAGGTCTTAAATTACAGCTGATCATGGGACATGTTTGCTGCTGCTTTCTGCAAAGCCAGATATATAGTTTTATGTCATCTCCAGGCTGAAGACATGTTGTTCCAGCAACATCTGTAAAGAGCCTGTTTTTCAACTGGAAATGTTTCAGTTTTGCATACAGAACTGTAATGTATAACAGCTGTTTAGGATTTTTTGTTTAAAATTGCAGCAAGTAAACCTAAAATCTGCGGGTGCCAAGTCAGGTGACCAGCTGTTTTTTCCCCCTCTGTTGTTGAAATTTGGCTTTCTGCTGACAAGCCAAAACCCTGCTATCCTTACTATCTCTGTATCTGGGCTAATAGGGGTGTACACAAAACCTGGGGAACTGTACTAAGGGACAGCTTTGCACAGCTTGCTTCTATGAGTTACAATAATAGTCCTCTAGGTGGAGCAAGAATTCAGAATTTAAATATGGAGATGGGATAAAATGTGCATATTGTCACCGGAAGTGAAAGAATTGAGTATTTGCACATCTCTATTTGACATCACTCTTTTTTAACACTATAGATGGACAGATTTTAAGTCAATTGTTTCTTATTTTGTTATCTGCAAGCTTATCATCCCTTAATGTTTTATGCTCTGGTGTGGCCTAAACTTACAGCCCTTTGATGACCAAACCTTTATCTCCTCACTCTGTCTCTCTTTCTACTTCAGAACTCAAAATCCTGCCATCTCCTATCAGTCTGAGATAGCTTATCAGTGACCTACAGCCAGGGGGAATGCACTAAGCAAAGAGCTCGACACTTGCATTGGTCCAGAAAATACAGTGACCAAATGGCAAAACGGTGTGCTCTTGGACAAAAGCCTGGCACTGTGGTATGTCTGAGGCTAGCTGACATTAGTGTGTGATGATCCCTGGAGCAAACAGTTGAATCGTGGGGGGCATTTTTGGCATGCCAGGTGTTTTCTGTTGGTAGCTTGTTACCTTTTAATGTCTACTACTGCAAAGGTGCAATTCAGCCAGAAACCAGCCTTCAGTCTTTACTACAACACAACAGCCTTTACTCGTGATGAGGAAATATCGCATTGATATTGCAGCATCTCCGTAATGCACAGGATCCATCGATTTCTTTAACTGCTGTGCAGCTTTTGCACAAGGTTCATAAGGTGCTACGGCAGCTGGCTAAAAAACAACAGTTATCTAGGTGATTGAGTTTTGGTAGTCTCTCAGTTTTGTATTGCTTATCATTATATACTGTATATATACCTCTTAGTGTCTTGATCATCATGGTTGTTGTTTTCTACTAGATTCTACTAGATTTCTTCATACCTTAACTAAAGCCAAATTTACATAATGGGCATATACAGGAAGGTCTGATTGTGTAAACATCCTGTGGTAAGAATTCAGTGGATGTCATTCTAGACTATTATTATATTAACTCGAATTGCTAAAGCAATTTGTAAGTCATTGGCCTGTAGTCAGGTCTAGGGAATAAATTCTGAGTGTGTATGAGTTTGCACATTTCATATATCTGGGTTTAGGTTTTCACATTAGGTTTTAGTTCTCTGAAAATTACTCAGACTTCTTTCAGTAGAAGTAATGAATCATAAATATATTGCTTGTGCTCCTGAGTAGGAGGTAGGAATGGACATCAGCGGTACCAGCCACTGGATGAGGATGTTGCCAAGATTCTTCAGATCTCATCAGCCAGCACTAAGAATCAATTCCAAAAGTCTAGCCTTCACAATTCGCAATGATTTACTTGTAGCGACCAAAATTCCTCACCTCAGGAAATGAGTCTGCTCACAATGTGCAAGGGTGCTTATGAATACTCAGATATTTGGTTTTTTTTCCCTGGAGGGAATGAAAGTATGCCTACAGTAACTGGACAAATTCAGCACGATGGTTTTCAACAGCTTATAATACTATATTTATGAAGGTGCTGTACAAAACAAAAAAATACTTACTGGGAGTGCCTTTCTAATGATTCTTTAAATCTGTTGGCAGTTGTCTGCTGGTGCCGTGCAAATATTTTTTGCAAAACACAAAGTTCGCAGGACATGCCAGTGTGACAGGATTCAGCATTGGTTGCTTATCATTTAGACTGAGAAACCTATTTACTGCTGGTCCTTGACACTGAGGAGGAACTGGGCTTTCATTCCAGATTGCTTAGTCATTCCTCTGTAGCACAGGTCTCAGTAGATTGTGTTCAGTTGGGGTTGAAGGAAAAGTCGATTTTGCCATACCCAGTTGTTATAATGCAAACCAATGTGCCATCCCTAATCTGCTGGTGGAGCTTAATGGAAAATAGTCAGAGAATGAAAATGTATGTATAGTTTTCTGTGTTCTTCAGACCATGACATTGGCATAAATCAGCCATGGTTAGTTCAAGGACAACAATCCTGTATGTGTTGTATTATCATTGTGAAGGAAGGATTAATTAAGTAATTTAGCAAGCTATTGGAATGAAAGACGGCTAATATGTTTTATATAAATTAGATCCTACTGCTGATTGGAAATGTCGTTCATGTAATTACTCATTGGGCAAAAGTGCATGAAAATAAGCACTCCTGACATCCCTGAAAGTTCTCAAAGCACAAATAGTGCTGACAAATCAGAAAGGAACATAGCTTTTTTGTTTTTTTGGTAAGAAGCATTAGTTGAACATTATTCTCCCTACAGTATTCGGCCAATCACCAATACTTTCACACCTGAGGCCAAACATTTGCTAGAAAATGAACAACATAATGAAGAACATTGAACGAGTGCAGAACTACCCTCAAATATCTTCATAATTACAAAAGAGGATTCATTTTCCTCTCCGTTGCTAGTCTCCAATGGAAAACTGTTAGACAAATTGGTGAAACACCATCTTCACATTAACAAGAGTGGAACCATATTCTGCTTGTGTGCAGTAATTCTTGAGGTTTCTGTATGGATAGACTGAATCTAATGCGGCTGTTCACAGCACGAATGAAATTCTCAAGTCTTTATTGCTCCAGCAACTGCTTGTACAAGCTGCAATGAAAAGTATGATTGGGCTTGAACAATCTACATTATTATCCCTCTGAAAACTAAGTGGAAATATCAACAAAAGCAAGATGTTATGGTTCAATGGATGGATGACATTAATTGTGACAGGAGGGTTTCACTGTGCTTTATGTGCAAGCCAGGAATTACACACTGCAAGGATGACTCATGACTGTACCATAATGAATGCTTTCTGGCACAGATGGAAACAGAAAAATGGGGAAGTATGCCAGGAGCTCAAAAACAAGGATTAGTTGATGCCAGGAGCTTTTAAACAAGCCACTGCAGAGACATCCTGTCATTTCTCCCCCTAGAAAAAACATATATTTAGAAACGTGAATTCTACTTATGCGTTTTCCAAGTTAATACAATATCCTTATAACTGTTTACAGAGGTATAACATGGTTAAGGCAGAGTAAAGTTTAGTGAAGCACAGTGAAATGATTAAAGCATAGTAAAGCATGACAAAGCACAGTATATGCATGGTAAATTGCATATTTACTTATTGGAAGACGGAATCTACATTACCATCACAGTTCATGATTATTAAATGCTCTGTTGGTACGTTATTACATTACTCTTTAGAAGTATCGGTAACATTTAGTTCTAACTGATAAGCATATGTTGTGCTGCTTATATTTAACAAAGCTAGCATTTGCCCTCATATACTGGTGCCATATCTTCATTCCCCACAGACATGTTCCCTATGCTAGGTTCATTAACAGAACTAACATGGAAGTCCTCTGTTCTTTTTTGAGGGGTCTGAAAAATTAAAATTGGAAACTGCTTTTTAGTTAACAATCTTGCTTTGTAGATGCTTATATAGCAGGTTTTCATCTTTGTACAATAGCTCTTATCTTGATCCCTATTGTGACTTTTTAATGCTTCTGATTACCTGTCACACACCAAATATGTAATGTGTGTCTTAAGGCTTATGCCGAATTAATATGTTCATCAGATCTGGAAAGCAGTTAGTCATAATTTCAGCTTACTTTATACACTATATTCAAGATTGTCCTTAGAAGACAAACACAATCAATCAAGCATGGTGAATAGCTTACAAGGGACTTGATACCTAAAAGATGCGTATAACCATTTAATGCAATGAATAGAGAAGGATTATGTGGCCGCCATAGTACTTACTGACTCCATTTTTAAATGGATTTTGATTAACTAGATGGGTGCTATGCCAACTTGATTATCAAGTCCCACAATTTTTTCTTCTGCGATCTCATTTCTAGTTTTAAAAGGGAACCAGTGTTATTGCTGGACAGTAAGATGTGGTTCCTTATTTGTGGGATGTGTGTGGCAGTGCCCACGTTCCTGCCATTAGTGTTATTTTCACAGTGACAATGACCATGTGTTCTAGTTAAGCCTACTGTCCCGCTGGTGATGTTAATAGAATGTACTGTAACTCTTTGCCACCTCGTACCACTGTTTGTTTTTTTTATTTGCCTATTAGTGTGGTTATTATTGTCAATGTTGTTATTATTGCTATCTGATTATTATTGTTGCTGTTGAAAGGCCATTTTTTCTGTTCCAATGAATATTTAATAAATTAATTACAAATGCTTTAAGTTTCCTTGGTGTCCTTTGTTGTTCGTGTTGTCTGGCCTGCGATAGAAGGCTACCTTGACACAAACTGGAGTGAACTCCACGGAATATTTGTAGGTGCCTCTACAATAGGTGCTATAGAGACAGGGGCCGATGGTTCGTGTGAACACTTGACGGTGTTCGTCCACATCTGCAGGCAGATTTCTCTTTGCCACACTGAATGTCCACCCCGATGGCTTGCGCCATCCAGGAGACACGTGAATCGGCTTCTGTTGAAATGGGTATCAACCTCTGAACACTTAACAATGGGCCACCTGTACAAACAGCCCCTCCCCGTTGGGCAGGTGCTTTCAAGGCACTGTACATCTGTCTCACAAATCTGTTGTTGTGGCAGAGCTGTCGGCAAATATGATTCTTCCTTGGGTCTGCACCTCTTATTGTAGCTACAGTGTAAGTGATTTAGGTAGAATCCAAGTGATTGGATTTACTGTAGTCTATCCACATCTCACGAATTTGCTTAAGAATCTCTCTATATATGGTACAATGTATATGTAGGGAGTTGTGAAACCTGTCTGAAGCAGATCTGCCTGATGATGATCATTGACATGATATTTTTGAGAGCTGAAATCACTCTAGTATGTGTTCAAATGATCATTATCTGCTTTGGCAGAATAAGTTTTAAACGGTACGAAATCTAAGGAATCTCAATTTTTGTTACACTAATATAAATACCTAATGTGTAATCTAAGTTGTCGGAACCTTTGCTAATGGAGGGAGAAGCTTACTCGTGATGAATAACTGACCAGTTCTTCTTCCCTTTAAATGAACAGCCCGCTGTGTCAGTTGCGACTGTTGAACACTCCCTCTTGCGGACCGGAGCTGCTCCACCTACAGTATCTTCAGTCGCCAATGGAGGGAAGAGGAGGAGACTTGTTGGGCGTCTAATTACATCTATATAAAGTTCATTTGTTGTTTAGTTTGTTTAGCAGGCAAGCAGGGAAGTGCGCTAGACGGTTAGAATGGCGACCCCGTTGACAGACCAAGAGAAGAGAAAGCAGATCAGTATTAGGGGGATTGTTGGCGTAGAAAATGTTTCTGAGGTGAAAAAAGGCTTTAACCGTCACCTGCACTTCACCCTAGTGAAAGACAGGAATGTGGCGACGCAGCGTGATTACTTTTTTGCTCTTGCACACACGGTGCGAGATCATCTGGTTGGGAGATGGATCCGAACACAGCAGTTCTACTATGAAGCCGACCCAAAGGTGAATGTTGCGGGGCTACTCCGCTTTCCGCTAATCATGTTTGTTTACAGTGTTGCACACCCTAAAAATAAGTGCGTGAAAATATGTTCATGCAGATGGGTTTATACCGCTGGGCACGCCTATTAACTTTCCATTTTCCTCCTCCTCAACACCATTCTGTAGGAGGTTACTCGACACGTAGACTCTGCGAAAGTTTGCAGGACTGGAGATACAAAAACTGTATTGATACCGTACAATTGTACGGTATCGCAAAACGTTGCCAGAAAGTTAATGCATCTTCAGATTGCGGTCTGTGCATTTGCAGTCCTGCATAAATGGTTGTCAACTCTTAAAATCCTTCATAGAGGAAAATAATGGGAACTCCTAAAGTAGTATTTGAGTTATAGTATAAAACTAGTAAGTACTAAGACTACATAGACATTAAAACTTTCTTGCAGTATTCATGTAAACGATTTGCTGCGATCAGGACTCGTCATGAAAGCGATTGTCCCGCTAACTTTGACTCGGTGAAGCCGTTCAGCCGAACTGGCACACGCTTTATCTGTTTGATTGTGTCGGCTTGCACCGAGATTAAGCAGATTCACTTTCATCTGAAAGCTGAGAATGTGAGTGCAACACTGCTGCAATTGAGGAGTGGGAGTGTTGTAGAGGCGAGCATTTGACGGTTGCGTGAAATCGTTTGTGTCCGTCAGTCCTTCGTGCTTTCTCACTGTTCACTTCCTTTTCATGGAGTTCCGCCTTTTTAAACGTTTATAAGAAATATAAATATATTGTAACGCATACGGCCTCCATATATTATGCAGTCTGAGGGTGTTTAAAGGCCTGGTCTTGGGCAGAATACTCTGTAGTTGTTTCCTGGTTCGGTAACTCAAGAAATGAAATGTAGGTTTTGTATCAAGCTTTCTTCTCCAGCGCTGTGAACTTGTGAACTCCTAGCTAGCTTCATTTGTGGGAACAAACTTGCATTATAATACTACTCTCTTATTGGTCACCTGTGAGCTGTGGAGCCACAATAAAGCTTTTCTTGCATTTTTGGTTATAACCCTAATTATTGTTTAGTTTCCGCTTTCCGTCTTGGATGTGATGTACATGTAAAATATTTTCTTCCTGTATGTTCAGAACATGTGTCAACAGCCTGGTTTAAACAGCCGCATTCTGACGTGCTGGGCAACAGTTGCTCAATGAAATGGAAACATACAAAGTTGTCTACTTACGTTCTGTCCTTTTTCTCAAATTTAAATTGTAAAGTCTGTTCCTCAACCTCCACTAGTAAGTGCTCTGCAACAGGACTATTCATCTGATATCTTTTTACTACGGAAGGTTGTCATTTCTAACTGGGGAATTTACTGCATCTCTTCTGCCAGAGGGTGTACTATCTCTCCCTGGAGTTCTATATGGGTCGAACCCTGGAGAACACCATGATCAACCTGGGGCTGCAGAATGCCTGCGATGAGGCCATCTACCAGGTGAGGTAGTTTCTGGCTACAACAGTTCTGCACTGTGGTTGTCCCTTGTTTGATGTTGCTTTGTCAAGTCCTGTGTGTTACACTTCAGTCCATGTAAATAACTTTTTTTTTATTTCCACGTCACCTTTCCATTATAGACACTCCCCTATATAAACCCAACTTTAATCTGTTGCCTGGGTTCAAAAGCCTTTCTTCTCGTACAAGGTCTGTTTAACTCACATGCAAGCAAAACAAACACTGGTGGGTTTACAGTTAACTTTTGAAACCTAAAATCAACTTTCTGGAGTGGTTACTCTTTTTACTGGGGAACAATTAGTCTTGCATTTCTAATAACAGAAATGAGCAGAAAACCCTACTCCTGTATCCAAGTTCAAATCAGGTCAAGTGTTTTAAATAGTAGCATGAGGGTTTTGGAAAAATCTCTTCACTGAGTGGTTATGTTGATGGACTTGATCCAGTATGAAAAAACAACTGGCCAATAGTGTTTCTTGGCCTTTTCTTGGTTCTTAGCTGGGTTTGGATATAGAAGACCTGGAGGAGATGGAAGAAGATGCTGGGCTTGGGAATGGAGGTTTGGGCAGACTTGCAGGTAATTGTTGACTAAGGAAGACACCTGCAGTAGTTTGTGTTTTTGAAAGGAATTCATAAGCACACACTTTTGTCTGACTCCTCCCAGGTTGCTAGAGGAAATGCTGTGTATTGTGAAGCGAATGTAGATTATTGCTGTTAGGGGAAAAATGTCAGAGGTTTAAGTTTCCCCACTGCATGTATGAACTGGAACACTACTATAATATGGGTTTCAGGTTGTGTAACTCTTCTTGTGAATCCGTGCCATGCAGGAGACTTTGCTTTCACTTGCAGTCATAAACCATGTCTTTTTTTTCCCCCAGCATGCTTCCTTGACTCGATGGCTACCCTTGGCCTTGCCGCATATGGATATGGCATTCGATACGAGTACGGCATCTTCAATCAGAAAATCCGCGAGGGCTGGCAGGTAAACGTACAGCCGGGATGTTTCCTGACTTGTGGGTTCTCTCGGTTGTGCCTCTTGACATTTCCCCAAAGAGCAGCTTTAGAAGTGCTTTCACACAAGTGAGGACTCGAGGCTACATTGAGAAAGGGGCAAAATGCGGGTCAGTGGGCTGCTGTGTATGGGGAATTATTAATGGGAAAGACCTACAGTCCGCCAAAGAGATTTGCCAGGCTGGGTTGCACCACTGGCTTCCCCTGAACGTGAACAGCAGTGAAACAAACACTGTGGTCTCTTGCCAGATAAGCGCTGGCACTCTGATTTCATGTGCTTAAACGGTTGTGTGTTTGCAATGTAAACTTGTACTTTTGAACGGAATTGCTCTGCAGATTACTCATTTACTTCACAGCCAAAACTTCCAATCTAAGGTTTGTCCTTAGTCCTGTGCAGGTGGAGCTCTTGTACCCTGCCTGTATAAAGTCTTTGTAAAGAAGAGAAAGTCACTGGTGGGCTAGAGTACCCACACTTTGGGCTGTGCTCTTATTTCTCGCATGCCTGTGTTCCTCAAGTTAAGCTGAGGCTCCTTATTGAATGCTTGTGCAGGTGGAGGAGGCCGACGACTGGCTGAGACATGGCAACCCCTGGGAGAAAGCCCGCCCGGAGTACATGCTGCCTGTTCATTTTTATGGCCGTGTGGAACAAACCAGGGAAGGCTCCAAATGGGTTGATACACAGGTACTGTAGGTAGCGAGAGCTTTTTATGAGGCTCTTCGGGATGTTTGGTGTAATTACACCTGATCTGTAACCCCCTAGGTGGTCCTGGCAATGCCTTATGACACCCCGATTCCGGGGTACATGAACAACACTGTCAACACCATGAGGCTGTGGTCTGCTCGTGCACCCAATGACTTCAACCTGCGGGACTGTAAGTTGCCTCTCCTGATTAAATTTGGCTCTACATGATTACTCTTCCATTGTTAATATCTGGTTGGCCATATTTTGCATAATACACTTTCAATTTGGAATAGTCTACAATTAATTCACTGGTCCAGTTACGTCCGAATGAATACGAGAAATTAAATATGTAGAGTATTTAGTGTAACTCTCCTAGCTGAATGGCAACCCCCCCCAAAACACGCATACTATCATGAGGATTAAATGAGGGAGTTTGCTGCAAGAGTGTAGATGTGCGGGGGGTGAAGGGAAGACCTGGGTATGAGACTGTTTTGCGTTGGGGAGCAGAAGAGATGATACACAGGTACTGTGGGTACCTGAATGTTGCTTAACTCCATTAAGCTTGGCTCACTGGAATGTCAGTTTCTGATGATGGGGATAAGGACTCGTGCATACACTCCTCCACCTCAGCCACTGCCTGTGTGCTGTGGCATGCTGTGAGCTCCGGGCCCAGAAGAGGTGGCTGCTAGGATGTGTTTGGTTTGATGAATGATGCGTCCCTCACTGCCTATATCCAAATTTGCAGTGCCTGGGTAACTGAGTGACAAGTTGGATACCCTGACAGTGTTCCACTGCTGCATGGGGAATGCTGGACACAGCTGACTCATGACCTAGCCCAGCCTCTGACCAGCATTGTCTTCACTACAAGGGCCAGCCTGTATAAGCACCTCTACTTGTCTGAGATATGTCGGTGCCCACTACTGTGTTCATGGGCTTTGGGTTGCTCTTACTTCAATGTCATTTTGATTTATAAGCAATGCTTGGAGCCAGATAGAGGGAATTAAGATTATAATTTATAAATAATTCTTCTTTGTGCAGTTAATATTGGAGACTACATTCAGGCTGTACTGAACAGGAATCTGGCTGAAAACATCACCAGAGTGCTCTATCCTAATGATAATGTAAGTCTTTCCTGATTTTAGATTATTAAAGGGGCTCTGATTTTCTTTTCCTTTCTCGGGAAAGTTTTTTTTTTTACGACAAAATCCAAGTTGTAAGAGGTGAGCTTAATGTGGGTTATCGCTGGAATTCCTAGGCAAGCTCCAATCTTGAGACCTGTCTCTGTCTTAGTTCTTTGAAGGGAAGGAGCTACGTTTGAAGCAGGAGTATTTCGTGGTTGCTGCAACCCTGCAGGACATCATTCGTCGTTTTAAAGCCTGTAAGAAGGTGTCGCCGGGAGCATCCACCTCCTTTGACACCTTTCCCGATAAGGTATGTCCCCCACCCATTCGAATGCATTTACTGTAAGGGTCATGGAAAGCTCTACTCCTGACTATTCTACTCCCATCAGGTGGCAATCCAGCTGAACGACACGCATCCAGCAATGGCTATCCCTGAGCTCATGAGGATCCTGGTGGACATTGAAAAATTGCCTTGGGATAAGGTTGGAGGATCATTTAATTCAAGATGTCCATTGTTCTCTAATCCAGTCACATTTTGATTAACCTTGCATGCCCATCTCCAGGCCTGGGACATCACCAAGAAGACCTTTGCCTACACCAACCACACAGTGCTGCCTGAAGCTCTAGAACGCTGGCCAGTGCACCTGATGGAGAACCTACTCCCTCGGCACCTGCAGATCATCTATGAAATTAACCAGAAGCACCTGGATGTGAGTATTGGCTGCTCACATGGTGCAGCTGTAGTCTACATTAATGCTTGCTGTCAAGCTTTCAGGAAAGCCGTGAAGTGTTTGCATATCAAAAGAAATTTGCAGTGCTTGTGAAAACGTTTTTTGCAGCACCTTAGACAAGTTTATTTATCAATTGAGTGTAACTCCTGTAAATATTTTAATGATACTTAATGTAATATATACATAAATGGGAAAAAATGATATCTGAAGTTGTGATGTTTTATCTCATACATTATTAAATTGCACATTCCACGAGTTCAGGACTAAATAGGGATTGTTTTGATCAGGGAAGGTGATTCAAGTTTGTCTGTAGGTCCACAAGCCAAGTATACACAGCCTGATGGTGATTTTGACACTGTCTGCTGATTTGAGATTCATATACACCCAACTAAAGAATATTAAGTACCTTTTTGTATTTATTAGGATGCTCAAAATAATGCAGTTTGGAAATGTGAATTCCTCATGCAATGTTAAACTATTTTGAAATGCAAACGTGCATACTTTGATATTAAGAAAAATTACTTTCTCATTTTCAAAAAATAGAAAGTAGTGATAATGGAGTACCAAAATGTACATCTAACTAGATGGACTGTAGTAGATGTTTTTCCTTTCACATGGTTTGCTCAACCACTGAACCAACTATAGTGTCATGGCCATGATCATGGTGTTTCCTGAAAGGACCACACTACAAGAATCTAGACCTCTGAAATGGTATGTTTCATTTCTGAATAGTTTAAAATTGCCCTGCTGGATGCAAGTGTTTGGAAAAGTGCTTAAATGATTTACAGACCCTGAGATGTAATTAAAGTATTAGCCTATTTATAGGTACCCTTTAAGGTCAAACTGCAAAACCCATTGCATTCAGCTATCAAATGACTGAAGTGTAGTTTTATAGAGTGATAAGACGAGTATAGACGACTCCATTTCTGCAGGAGTCTTTAATTTTTAGATTCCCTGCTGAACTGGTCTCCCAAAGCTGCTATCCTAATTTTGAAAATGGGGACTTGAATGACTTGGTGCATAGTGAGCTCTGACTTGTCTCTTTGGTTCTTGCACACAGAAAATGGCGGCGCTGTTTCCTGGTGACATGGACCGGATCCGCAGGATGTCTCTGATTGAAGAAGACGGAGGGAAGAAAATCAACATGGCCCACTTGTGCATTGTTGGGTCTCATGCAGTCAATGGAGTTGCCCAAATCCATTCCAACATAATTAAGAAGGACGTGTAAGAGTTAAACACTATTATGGTTTTTGGCCATTCTTATGAAGAAGGATGCTTTGCCTTCCTATCTATTGAAAGAGGAGCCATCCATATTTATTGTCTCAATTTAGGTTCCGTGACTTCAGCGAGCTGGAGCCTGATAAGTTCCAGAACAAAACTAATGGAATAACTCCAAGACGCTGGCTACTGCTCTGCAATGCCGGGCTGGCAGAGCTCATTGCCGAGGTACTCTAATCAAGTGTCCTTTACAAGGCATGGAGAAAATGTATCTAGTCAAACTATGTACAAAATCTGTATATAGTTTATTTGCCTAGATCTTCAATGAGTTCTTAACTGTCACTATTACAGCTGTACTAGGAATGGTCTTGCGTTAACATCTGTAATTGATAACCTTCTCATTCTTTTGCAGACTATTGGTGAGGATTATGTGAAAGACCTCAGCCAGTTAAAGAAGCTCATTAACTTTGTGGACAATGATAATTTTATTCGAGATGTTGCCAAAGTCAAGCAGGTAGGATCACTGCAGAATGTCCAATACAAGCATGATTCCCCATGTTCAGATTCCACTTGTGCAAAATGAGCCAAGGTTGTGGCTCATACAGCAGTGCTGCATTTTAAGTACAGTAAGCACTGATTTCATAATCATTGACCCCTGTTTCTGTGTGGTCTTGATGCTTCCCCAGGACAACAAGGTAAAGTTTGCCCAGTATCTGGAGAAGGAATACAAGGTGAAGATAAATGCTTCTTCCATGTTTGATGTCCATGTGAAGAGAATCCATGAGTACAAGCGGCAGCTCCTCAACTGCCTGCACATTATCACCATGTACAACCGTAAGTTTACAATAGCCAGGAAACTTTCAGATTGTGCAATGGAATTCTTATGCATTCTAGTCATTAATGTAGGGTGCAGCACACATTATATTAATGATTCTTAGAGGTTAAAATGTATATTTCCCATGTAATTTAAATTTACATAAACCAACACTAAACTATCCAGCTCCTAGTGCTGGCTAATATAACATCTCCTTTCACAGCAGTTGGATGCAAGAGGTTTCATGCATTTTTCCTACCCTATAGGAATAAAGAAGGACCCAACCGCTCCATTTGTACCACGAACAGTGATTATTGGTGGTAAAGTAAGTTACTTTTTTTTACAAAAGTAAGGAAATGCTATCCAGTTGGCGGTCTTTGACCTTCCCATTCACCTCTCAAACAGGCAGCTCCAGGATATCACATGGCGAAAACGATTATCAAACTCATCACTTCTGTAGGAGAGGTTGTGAACAGTGACCCAGCGGTTGGAAACAAGCTGAAAGTCATCTTTCTGGAGAACTACAGAGTTTCTCTTGCCGAAAAAGGTAAACGCCCACCTTATGGGGACAGCTTCCTCCCTCACGAACACTTACAAGCTCTGTGAGGCTTGCCAAGCGAACGATTCTGCATAGTGCAGTCTGTTCTTTTTGCAGTGATCCCTGCTACAGATCTGTCTGAGCAGATCTCCACCGCAGGCACTGAGGCTTCCGGCACAGGAAACATGAAGTTCATGCTGAATGGGGCTTTGACCATCGGGACCATGGACGGAGCCAATGTGGAAATGGCAGAGGAAGCTGGCGAGGAGAACCTTTTCATTTTCGGGATGCGGGTGGAGGATGTCGCCGAGCTTGATAAGAAGGGGTATGAGCTCTCGCAGAAATGGTTTAGCCGGGAGAGGCCTACTTTTCCCTCATATCTAACGAGTGTGACAGGAGCCTCTTGCGTGGCTACACTTATGGTGGAGTAACTATTTATTTCTTCTCCCTCAGCTATGATGCCAGAGAATACTATAATGAGTTGCCTGAACTGAAGCACGTTATAGACCAGATCAAGAGTGGATTCTTCTCCCCCAAGCAGCCAGACCTCTTCAATGATGTCATCAACATGCTTTTCAACCATGACAGGTGAGCAGTCTACAAGGGTAGTTGTCTTGACCATGGAGGTTGACCAAGCTGCCAGTTCTTTAACTGTTGAATCCTTGTACAATCAATCCCCTACAGGTTTAAGGTCTTTGCAGACTATGAAGCTTATGTAAAATGCCAAGAGAGGGTCAGCAAGCTGTACAAAGTAAGTAAACCTAATTCTTATAGATTTTCAATTGAAAACCTCTTGTTTGATGGTTAAAGTGATCAAACTAATGCTGAATTACTCCCAACATTTTATACACTGATTTTCTATTGATGCTGCCACCTCCTAGAACCCAAAAGAGTGGACTAAGATGGTGATCAAAAACATTGCTGCCTCTGGGAAGTTCTCCAGCGACAGGACAATCAAGGAGTATGCCCAGGAGATCTGGGGAGTGGCCCCCACAGACTTGAAGATCCCACCACCAAACGAGCCACGAGAGGCTATCGAGGAGACGGCCAAGGCGGTAAAGCCAAAAAAGGTGTAATGTCTCTTGGGCAGAGCTAAAGCAGGCAAGGATGTGCTCGCAAAACTTAATCATTAGTGCCATTCTTATGTAAGCTTTTGGCCAGGCTTTTCAGTTAAGGTTTTGGCATGAGGGCCAGTTCTAGAGCTGTTAATTGTGCAATCTATACAAGGAAGTTGGCAATTGGGTCTTGATCCTGAAAGCCTTGTTATACAATCTTCCCTTTGTCAGTGTTGCCTTGTGTAAATGCATCATCTTAGCACTTAGTAACGCAAACTCCAATGTTTAGATACCTGGACTGTCCGAAGTTATCCAGATTAATTTGTTGCTGTAATCTTTACCTTTTGTCTTGGGGCTGTAATCTAATAAACCTAAACAGATTTGCCTGATAATCTGATCATGTTTTGTAAGTATGAATCACGTTCAAACATGTCTTATTTTCACGATGATACCAGTGATGTATTAAAGGGGATAGTTTGAGAGCATTGTCTTCTCTCTCCTTGACATTCTGTATTGTTACGTCAATAAATGTTTGTCTGCAACCTCTCTTTTCGACTGGTGCTTTATACTTCACAGTTTACAGTTTCAGGGTGGAATCAATGGACATTCATGCTTGTCAAAAATGGCCTAGTTTTAGGACTTTCAATTTTTAATATCTATTCATATATACTTAATTTATCTAACTTACGTGAGAATCCACCTCCCAAAGAAAGATGGAGTGCAACTGGTGCAAAAACATTACCTTGGGGGGGGGGGGGGGGGGAAACATCAGTACTGTTATGGTCATACAAGTTCCTTAGAAACTGTTAAATCCCTGCTTGTGTAGAACATGGAACACATTTGCCCCTTGTAGTAATGGAGTTTGCCTCCTCTTGATTATGCTTGTCTCTGTGCCAAAGGTTGTAGAAACTCCCTGAAATGCAAAGAAATCCCAGCATGAGAAACTCCCTGGATTGTGAGCTAGAAATGACCTTTTTTGCATAACTTTAACTGAAACTGTGATTGCTGAAATATTTACTGGAAGTCCACCTTTGCAAGTTGCAAAGGCTGTGCATACAGACAGCTTAGTCATGTAAAGTGTGCAATGTTCTGCAGTATTTAAATGACAGCCTTTGGAGTATTCATTTGTTTGGCTACCTCTTTTATAAAGCAACTTGCAAAGGTTCCAGTTTGCACCACTGGGTTTGCTGTTGAATTTTGCAGCAGCAGTGTCCCCTTGTGGAGTTTAAATGCATTACCTTCAGGTCAGGAGTCGAGTTCTAACCACTATTTAAAGGACATGCACTCGGATCAGTGACTGGCAATGGTGTTTTCATCAATGTTAATTTCAGAGTAACAGCTCACCACAGTACACTTGGCAGGTCGGGATCTTTGAAGATTTTATTGTGCCCGTAACCCAAGGACCCACTGAAGGAACACATCCTGACTTTGTCCTTGGAGCTGCGGGACTGCAATACTATCTTGTGCAGCTTTGGGAAAACAAACATACAGTAAGAAAGTGCATCTGAGATGATCGTTAAATTGATTTCTCTGTGAAGAATGTAAGGATTACATATTCATGAATTGTTCTTTTTAGATGTGCAAAAGACTTTTAAGTATAACAGGAAAAAGAGTACCCCTCCCCAGAAAGTAAGCAATGCCCTCAATAACACTTACAGGTCCTACATGTGGTGTAATGAGATTCAATATTCATACTGGAATTTAATGTTGTGGAAATATACCTCAATGAGATTGTGCAGTGAGCACACTGACTGTTAAATCTGTTTGCTTACTCTACAGTATATTGATAGGAACCCCTTAACAAAACGTAAGTTTTTGTGCTTTAGAAGGTACAGAGTATGTAGTGAAGTAGAAATGGCAGGATAGGGGAAGAGGTGGAGCACAGCCTTACTGAATGGTGTGGGCTCATACCTCCTGGCTCATGTGAAAAGGAACGACCTGGTCATCTTCAGCATGCAGGATCATAAGCGGACTGCTGATGGTTTTCAGGCTAAACAGAGAAGCACAGGATCGCTGTCATTCTTCAGCAGGACTATCGGTACAATTTCCCATTGAAATACTGTCATGGGAGACTGCACATATTTTTTGGGTGTATTTGATGTAGAAAGCCTTCAAAAGGGGAGTTCCCAAGTTGGTCACCCAAATACAGGTGTTTGGTGAGTGTACCTTGATCCCTACAGTCTAAGCCAGGGGTCTCCAAACAGTCCCAGTCTTATGTCACCAATAAATCCATTTTAACAGCTTGCAACACTTTCATTTGCCCAATTAAGCAGGTGATTGGTTAAATTAAGTCATTTAAAGCTCATTAGGTACCAATCTCTGCTTACCACTCAACCTGCAATACATTCTGCAAATTTAACAGGTTAAAATTACTAACTTCATCAATTACACACAGGTACTGCCAATTTTACAAATGTGAAACCCATAAGACTAACTGGACTGGGGCTTTGGAGGGAAAGTGTTAGAAATCCCTATTTAAAGAGTGGTCAGGTTTGGGCTATATCTCTCAAAACAATGTCAAGCATTTAACATACAGTCTGTTTTATTCTCATTGAAAAGTACTACAATAGTTCTGTTTTCTTTCAAATATTCTTAATAGTCATGCGATCTAGACAGGACAGTACCACTTTGAACGAAACATGACTAAGATTATTATTGGTGCACAATTGCATGATGCTTTGTTTCCTTTTCATTTGCTCCAGGAAATAAAGACTTGGATTTGTTACATTACCAAAGGCAAAACAGTGTGATGTGCTTTCTCACTTGTTACTAGCCAATACTGCAAAAATTCCAACTGTAAACCACAGGAAATACAATAACTTTGTACAGTTCTGCTTCCTTCCTGTGTCTCACAGCAGCTGCCTAGTGCATGTCTGTCTGAAATCCATCTCCAGTTTTCTGCTTCCTTCCATGTAAAGACCATAATCTCCACAATATTAACTTGGCAGATGGATATGGTATTGTATTGCTTATTTTACCAACTAGTAAGCATTTTACCAACTTGTACATTCAATAACCTCTGCAAATGGAAAAAGAGCCATAAACACCCGTGAATATGTATAACACAATATATCACGAAAGCAGAATCAGAAGTCTCTTAAGACAGTTCCTTCCTTTTCAGCACTGTAGAACAGCAAGAGTTGTTCATAATTCACAGAGACTAGTAGCTCTTAATAAACCATAAACCAGAAAGCTGTTCCATGAAATAAACATATACAGTATATGTCTTGTTCACTGTCAAAATGTCACATTGATGAGCCCTAATAAAGGTAAAGCAGCTGTCTTTGGCTGCTGCCTTTAACTTAATAGTCACAACAGTAGAATTGGATGTCTCTTTAGGCTTCAATCAAATTAATACTCATTCTAATAATATATGCTTATAAATGTTTAGCTAACTTACTTTTCATCATTTGGGAAGACTAAGTTGTTCAGTGCAATGGTGTCCAGGAAAAAGTACTCAAAACCTGGAAACAGCCAATAAATCTAAAAGACACAGAAGATCACAGGAAAACATATTAAGGATTGTGAACTTCATTAAACCAATACAGGGCAATCTAGACAATTTTATATTGTATGCAGATCAGTTCAGAAATAATGCCCTGCACTTTAGTTCTCATTACTAACAAAAAAAGGTGTCATTTCCACATTTGAAGTGTCGGTTTGTGGTTATGACTTTTGCTTTGGCGCTGGAGTGGATTGGCTGTACTTGTATTCCAATCACTCGCTACTGTCTAATTACTGCTAAATTATCTGTAACTAAATAATCTATGCCAATGATGTCTGAAAATAATGATTACATAGTTATGTATTCTAAAATGCACGAGCGTGTCCAATGTCCACTGGCAGAATCTGACACTATTACCCATGGCTCCCAATAATGAAAAAATCGGTCGACGCTTGTGGCCTTTCCAAAATGTTGCAACATTCACATACTGTAAGAAACCAACCTCAGCAAAATCCCTGCAGATAAAAGAAACTTAAACTTTTTCATTAGAATGAAAAGCCAGCTATTCAACAGAACAGCCCACAGGTATAGCAATAATGGTTTTGTTTATTTATGTAAAATTGTTTCCTGCTATTTTTCCATTTAGCAGGTCTGCTGCAGAGCTGGCCATGCAGCTGGGGGAAATGAAGAAACATATGTGTTTCTGGATATAAAACACAGCTGATCGCAATTCAGGAGCAGTTCTGAAACCTGTGGATGGAGTTGAATAAGTATGGGATTCTCACCAGGCCCAAGGGATGGTAGGCTACCTCTTCTCGTATGTTTGTATACGGAGCTTCAAGAATCACGCCATCAGCCGGATTTCCTGAGACAGGAATCTCAGAGTCAGCGTCATGAAGAACAATATTGTCCTCTAAGAGCACTGCAAATGCTCTGCACTCATTTATGTTTTTATATACCAGGAATAATTAACTTAAACAGGTATTTCTCTTTCCACCTTGTACCCCATGCTTCTGGCACAGGCCTGAACTGGCCTCACCCCCACCAGGATAAGTAGCTTTCTGATCGTAGATCTCAGGAGTTTAGGCTGGGCCTGGTCACCTGGATTGGGAAAGTCAGATGCAGTAGTCACTGATGCTTACTGTATCTTCAGGCCCTTTCTCACGTCTGTCAGCTATGAGTTTTATGTAAAGCGAATTCCAATCTAGACGACCCTTCACACCCTTTTTAAATGATTTCTGCTTACTCCCCTGAGAAAAGATTCAATCCTAATTTAAAAACAAACAGGTTGAAGTTCTCATTTATACCTAGTTATACATGGTGGCTTTAACCTTACTTAACAAATAATTCTTTTGTGTATAAACGTGTATTGTTTGTGGGTTTGTTTTCTTTATTGTCTGCTGCTGTACAACAAATTGCCCCTTGGGGATTAAAAAGACTCTCTCTCACTTCTCCACCTAATGTGCTGCTGGCGCATAATAACTGCCATGCTATATGTGAGGCACGCTGGGATCCTTTAAGATGAAAAGTATTGTACAAATGAAAGCAATTAGTTTTCTTTCACCCCTACAAGGCAATGTTAAGCCTGTGAACAAAAGAGGGAGCCAAAGACTTATACAAGCCACTGTGCTTAACGTTTTGCTGATAATATACAACCTTTAACTTTGACCATGATAATTTTAGATATTATTTAAAAACTCATTTTGACTATATTACAAGATACGTGCACTTGTTCTGTCTCCAGAAAAAGAACTTACCTTGCTCTTGTAATTTTCGTGCAACATTGGTAGCCACTCTGTAAGGAAACATTATAATTCTGCATAACTTTGTAGATCTCTTTTGTTACTATAAATGCAACGTGTGCATCACTCAATTCTACAAAAATAGAATTGCACGATGCTGGAATTAAGATTAGTGCTAGAGTTGCACTATAAGTCACTAGCAGATAATTTGGATTTTTTTTTAATTAAACAAATCATAGACTGCAAAACCTTGTGTGTGTGCAGTCTTAAGGAAAGTACTTTTAAAACGAATCCTTTACAATTACAAGTTACTTGTGGTATAATATTATAAAATGAACAAGACGTTTGGGGAAAATAATTTACAAACTCATCAGTTCCAGTGCTCTGTGTAATGTACTGTATATGTATGCATACAGTTGTATGCAAAGGTTTGGCCACCCCTGGTAAAATTGCATATTTCACTGAATCTCTAAGTGAAAATAAGTTAACACAACCTCTGTAGGGTGCAAACTTAAACATGACATATTTCTATGCATTTTAATGCACAGTTACTATTTACTTGCTGATTTTAGCAGATTGAAAAAACAAAACAGCAATTTGACCAGGGGTGCACACATATGTATGTAATCCAAGTATCACATCACCGCTTGAAAGTGATTTTCACAACATTTACTTTGAGCCAAAAAAATACCTGCATAACTCACCCTGTGCCAAGGGAATGCCCCCACAGACAGACAGGGCTGCCCCTACTGTGTGCCTTAACCCAGTGGTACAGCTGAAGGGCATCTGTGGTTAAGCCATCCTCACTGGGCTGCCCTGTAGAGTCGCCAAACCCTGTGAGCAGACACGAAGGATTCCTCAGGGAGCAGAGCAGACTGTTTTTAAAGAGGATACTGCACTGACTTGCGTATGTGCCACTCTGTATTTCAATAGTCCCTTAGATCTCTCTTTTGCATTTAAAGCAGGGGTCTCAACTAAGTTCCCAGAGAGACTTGTGTCTTCTGTTTTTTGTTCCAAATTGAGTAGTAAATTTATTTATTTATAATTATAGGATATTTCGTTGGTCTTTTGCAGTTGTCACACCAGACATTCACATTATAAAAGGTAGCAATACTGTAGCTATAAATCACCTCAGAGCCAAGTTACAATATTACAACTAAGCAGAATTAGTTGAATTAAATAATTAGATTAATTATGTAACTGGGAAAGTGGGTGGAACAAAACCCAGATGACCCGTGGCCCTCCAGGAATTCAGTCTGACACCTCCGTGCTAAAGAAAGGGCAATACCAGACACAGATGAGGTGGGTGTATAACGAAGGTGTACCTCTGTATTCCAGAACTAGAACGTGAAATCCAGCTGCACTAAGCATCTATAAAAACACAAGGGACACCGTGAGGCACAGGGTGAACACGGCACATTAAGTGGATGTGATTATTTAAGGAATTCAAAATTTAAGAACCTACTTTTATGAGCCCAACCCGGTGAGATACAGCCCTGTGGGAATGAATTAACAGTCATACATATTAAAATCAGAGAATGAGAGTCACCAACTCCTATGTCTGTATTTATCAGCAGAAATTCTTGAGTCGGTTTTGGAATGGATGTATGGCATGTATGTTCAGGACATCTGTCATTCAAATGCCTCCTGATGCAGAGACACAAAACTCAACTAAACAAGTACAGCCTCCTGCATACTGGAACACTATAGCATCTTATCCTGTTTACTTACTGCTACTATTTTCAGCATTACTTAAACTGGAATTAAACGCAAGTGGACACAATGCATTCAAGACTAAGTCAGAGGCTCTAAAGTAGAAAACAAGCTTCCTGACTGCCTAATCATTTACTTCACAGCAACTGTCTGTTAAGTGATTTAGCACCTGGTGCCCCCATTGCCATGGAGATAGATGATAACAGGGGCATCGTCTCCTAGTGAAGCCTCGTACCACGGCAGGCCCTTCCCCTGGGCTTGTTCCCATTGGCTGTCGGGCACTGTGTGCCTAGCAAGAGATTAGATAAACACACAGGTGAGCAGGAAAACTCCAGACTGAGGAGTTCTAGGGACAATCTCAGTAAACCAGCAACACAAGGTTCCAGCAACACAGTGTGATCAATTATGCATCCTTATGCATGTGATATATAAATCGTTTTTTATAATGGACACAAACAGTGGGCTCCAAATATCTTAATAATCTTGAAACAAAGTAAGTGAAAGTTGGTTGCTGGAAAAAAAACAATGTAACTGCACATTCAGTATTCGTTGCATAAATAAATTAAAACAAAACTAGTATTTGTTCCCATTTATTTGGTGTCTTTTTATTTTGGTTCCTATTTATTTGGAACATAGTTCTGGCAACTTAAAAAATACACTGATACTGATTCCCAAATCAGTGGGTTTCCTTAATCCAGCAATCAAGCAGACCTTGCACAGATCAGTGTGTTCACAGCCAGCAGTGAAGCAGGGTGCTTCACTAAAGTCTGCTTCTCAAGTCTATATCCCTTTAACAAGACAAAGCCGTGCCCTGCTTACCAGACCCCCACTGTGACTCCATCTTCAGGTGTGAGGTAGAAGTTAACAGTGTGATTCAGAGAGAGGTCAGCAGGACACTCGAGATCCACAAAGAATGGAACTTTGACTGCAGGCAGGGAAAGAAATGAACACATCAAACAAGTACCAGATCAGAGCTGCTACAATATATCTGTCTTTCAGGGAATCCAGCTGATTCCATTATCCCTTCCTCTCTGTAAATCTATATTTTCACCTTCCCTAGTGCATTCAAACATTGTATAACATATAACCTGATTTCTCCAGATTTTCATTCTGATTCAGATTGACAACTGCATGTGATGAAGCAAAATCATTCTATTAATGATGGTCAAAATGCATCTTCTATGGACATTTATTAGTTTTATAATCTAGATCAGGGGTAACAAACTATTCCTGGAGGTCTTCTGTGTGTTCCACATAGTTAAACGTTAATTGTGTTATCCAATTTATTAGCTAAATGAGTAATTAGCTAATTCTTCAATTAACAGTGTAATTGTCAATACTTCTGACCAGTCTTGAGGGCATCTTATAGGTAACTGCAGAATTACTGAAACACACTTGAATAATTAATTAAATGACTGCTCAGGTTGGAACTGAGTTTCACACCTCTGCTTCAGAAGAACAGGAATAAGCAGCTCTACATACGATTATGTATATGAAGGCTACGACTGAAAATCCTAGGAAAAGTCGGGTAGTGTGACACCGTCTTAAGTGTGAGTTTTCATTCTGTTTTATCTGCTCACTGCCACTATCAATTAGCTTGATTGCTCCTAACTAGATCAGAACTTACATTTCAGAGAAAAGACACTTTTCTGGTGCAGGAGGTCAAAGTCTGTCACTGGAACAGTAAAGACACTTTACAAGATTAAAAGGGTGAGCACCCAGGGAGATCAAAAATAAGTTATTTCAGGCCTGAGACACAACTTACAGAAATGAAAGAAGACTATCTGTGCCAGAAGTCCCGGGAACAGGCGGAGTATGACTGGTACAGAAATGTAGACGACAAGCAAAGCGATGAACAGTGTCTTAACCCTCACCGACCAGCTGCCCCCAGACCTGGCCAGACAAAAATATATTTTCTAGAAATCAAATTAAGATAAAGATTCACATACTAGTAACTTGTGACCTGCTCATTAGACACCCCTTGATGACATATTAATGAGTATGATGAATTCACCTGTGCTACGTCTGTTCAATAAAATGTCAGTTCCTCTGCTGTAAAAAAAGGTTTTGCCGTTTTCTGGGTAATTGCATTGATTCGTTGCGGTTATAAATTACTTGTTACTTTTGGTGTTTACTGTAAAGTGTTAATAGGGAGGAGCTATGAAAATCTCAACACAGTACACTGTAGCGCAGATGAACCTTAGCCTGGATACCCCTTCTACTAAGCCAGTCAAGGGGGGTGATGGGACTGACTACATTGCTCAAAGTCCCCCTTAAAATTGTTGTGGCGTTTAAAAGATTTTTACTGAATATGTATTGGTCCTTTCCCTCTCCATCCCCTTCGCGTTTAATTCTACCTATGCTTCTTAGTAATGAAAATGCAACATTTTGTTTTCCCCGTTCTTTTTTTAGTTCCTCCTCGAACCCTATGTCAGAATAATTGCCGGGCATTCCGTTGGCAACAATGCATATCTACACTCAACCCGGAATTCACGTTAACACTTCAAAATGACTCGAGACATTTTTAGGCAGTTAATATAAATGGAAAGGTTATTCCGATTTTTATCATCATTATCAAAACCAAACCTTATTGTACGACCACGCCGTATTTAATTGTATCTGAAAATAGGTCTGTAGATCTATGTACAGCGTGTTGTTGCGCACGACAAGCGAACCACAACTTACATCAATTGGTCAGTTTCGGTACCCTTCTCTGTTTTCCTAGCGACTGGTTTGGACTCAAATCCGTGTCTCTTTCTTTTCCTCATCCTCAGAGTTTTGCAGGAAGCTTCTGATTCCTGGTTACACATGCGATTCTTACAGGAAAAGAAAGCCTATGCACACGTCACATTGGAATTGTGGTGAAAGGTTACAATGTTAAATTTAAAGGTTACAACTGTTGTGATCTAAAGCCCCACAAAACTGAGAACAAAATACCGTTACATAGACATTCTTTGATAACAGACACCGTGAGTGCATGTAATACAGTGCACTGTTTTGTAATACGAATTAGAATGAGAAAATAGTCTTAATTAAAACACACAGGGCAGGAAAGTAACCAATATTACACCAGGGGGCAGTATTGTTTAACTACCTTACATATTCTTTACAGTACCTTCTACTGGCTCTCCACAAGGATTTCTTCGTAGTTGATTTATTTAAATTTAAATAAAACGTTATCTCAAACCGATGTAATAAAATTTAACAGTACATTTCGGTATGACGATTTGCCGAACTTTATAACATATTTCGTTCATGTTTTTGACAATAAGTAGTACATTCTTCATCCAACAGCTACACGACCTGGAAGCAATTTATCCAACACTTTTTCATCCGGTTATATTTAGTGCTTCATAAACTCTTTATTATATTATACTTACTATTTAATAAACAAATTGATTAGTTTTAGAGCTAATATCATTTTTTTTATTAGCGAAAGAAAATCTCACCATGCTAGAAACATAGCCATATGTATACTGGGGGAAATAATCCAATCTGTTTCGTGGTACCAAGATATGCAAGAAACAGATTTTAGCTGCATAAAAAGTGTCAACGATGACTGTTGAACATGCACATTCGGTTCTTGCGTTTAGTGTGTTCAATTTCCGAATATTTGTGTTTTCGTTCATGTACCTTATTAATGTTTTATATATAGAATTCATCAACTGCCGTCTCAAAGATGGGTAGGGACATGCATTAAAACAGCTTTTCTTTGTTCAAGAGAGTCTATCGTTATAAGGCATTCTGAAAGCAACGGAAACATTTACTGAGCCTAAAAATGATCTGGGTTCAGTGCTACAGTTTTCCTTTCCTTCTCTGTTGAGAAGACAAGACCATCTAAATGCACAATACAACAATCTCACAAACGAAACAGATAGGCCTTTACATATTACGTTGCATGTTTTACACAGGGATATACTTCTTTCTCAGTGGGTGAAAGTGCCCCACAGTTTTTCCTCCCAAGCAGTCATAGCTGTGCGACTACCCTGCCTCATTCAAATGGAGAAGGGCTGTTACGTCTGAAGGCGTCAGACGCCCCCCTCCTTCCAGAGAAGCTTTTCAAAATCTGACACTGTACCATGAAGCCGAGCAGAGCAGATCGCGACAGCGGCTCGTCTGCAGTATCACCCGACCAGAAGCTCAGGAACGGATCGCCGGGGTCCTGAGTAGAGCCGCTTAATCCTCAAAATATTTTTTACCAAATATTCCCGGAGAAGGAAAGAAAAGCGTCCTCTTTTTTTTGTTTTCGTCAAATCGGTGCAGTATCATTGACTTGGTATCCTGCCAGTGGTAAGAGGAAGGGCGCATCTTTAAAGTTGGGAGCGTTGTGGGTAAGTTGCTGACCTAATCCTTTTTGAAATTTTTTAAAGTTAATTGTGTCCTCTTGCTCTACATCCTTCGATCGAACTGAAGCCCTGCATAGATAATGTTTTTTTTTTGTTGTTGTTGAAAATGTTGCTTTATTTAGGGAAAAGTCAGTTCTCAGAGATTTGCAAAAATATGGAATGCGAATGAGAAACATTGTGATGCCGTTGTATGAATATCCATGGCATTATTGATTATTGCCGTTGCTATTAATGTCGTTACCACAAAAGGTAACATGTTATTCGGTGTTTATTTTTTCTAACATTGACACGGACTCCTGAGATTTTTGTAAACGGAAAGGCACTCAGATGTTTTTGCTACATAAGCGCCACAACACGAATTCTACGAAAACCTAATACTACGTGCTCTACGGTAAAAACTTATTCTCCAGTTGTTAAGTATTTCATCCCTGTTATTTTGTAAACTTTGTCTACGAAGCCGGCTGCATCCTAGCCCCGGTCCTTGTGTTCGTTGACCACTGTCGATTGATATAATTCTAATCCGATTCGTTCTGCCTGCTAATTCCTTTGTGGAAAGGACGCTTTACAAATGCAAATATCCTACTACGGACAGCTAGTGGCTGCAGAAAAGTGCAACGTGGAAAATACCATGGTTTTCCAAGGGTTAAGGAATTTACCTGTTTGGGCCACTTAAAGATTTAAATATAAATAAGGGAATGATTTACATCAACTTTCACTTTTGTTGGTGCCTAATCTAGATTCCAGAATGAATTACGCAGAAATCATGAATTGTACAAAATGTTTTCATATACCAAAGTCCGTTTTCTCCTCATAATCAATATTGTTTATACAGCAATAAAGCCACTTCTTAATCATAATATTAAGAATAAATATATGTTTTTGCATTTTTCATAATTGTTGTGCTTCAGTGCCGTGTTGATTGGCTTGACTGGCAACTTGCTTTGCCGTTGCTAAGCGCAGACCGGTGGCTGGTAGCCTGTTGATTCAAGGAAGCAGGACAGATCTCTGCTGTTGTGCTTTGAAAAAGCCGACTGGGAGGCGGACTACAAATGCAAATATATTTTGACACAAACTTATTCATTCCGCCGGCAGCTCAAAAACACGTCTCCTGACGGTTTCTTTACGTAGAACACATCAATTCTGTGTCATTTAAGTGTTCGTGTGTTACTATCTTGTTTGTATTAGTTTGAAAATAATATTTGACTTTTTTTCGGTTTGCAGCATCAGGTTATGTACACACCGTCTCCCTATATCCGTCGTGTATTTGAACAACGACGTATAACACCAACGAAGTATTTATTTTCAAGTCTGCCCTTTTTATATATTACTTTGGTAATACTCAATTAGTAGAGGCGCAATCTGTACGTCTCCAGTATCCATGCATTAGGGTGTATTGTTATTTGCCAGTGTATTAAAGGCAAATAGCGTTATGTACCTATGAAAATTCTACTTGATTATCAAAAGTAAAAATATGTAGTATTAACAATGGGCTTTTGTCTGTTGTAATGAGGCCATCATGGTTCAAGTCATCAGGTACGATAGATAACATAAAATGTAAAAATGAAAGGATGACAGAGTAATCTCAGGAGCCTGTGTCCAGTGAAAAGGCGTATTATTGCATTGATGGTACACCTGCTTAAACCCAAATTAACCTTGTTGTTGAGCCATTTGTGTGGTATCATTCTCAGAAACAGTACAGTCTCATCAGTCATAGTAAAACAGTTTCATTTATTGGATAACCAGTTTTGGTAACAGATGACCTTGAGGCCTAAACACTCTCTGTTTAGCTGAAGAAACACTCCCTTTCCATTAGCTTAGCTGGGAGAATTAGTCCATGCATTGTTTACTACATATATAACACATGGGGAAGGATTCTGTGTCTAGTTGATAGTAGATCCTTATGCATTTAGGTCTGGATCTATTAGACAGCTGAAGCACCTTGATCAAAAGTCATACAGTGAATGAAGAAAATGACCTTTTCTTCTGCTGAGTTTATATGCCCATCTTTTCAGGATATTAGAGATCCCAAGTATTATGAGCGAGTACAGTGCTAGCTGCAGAAATGTCATTCACAATTCAGACTTTTAGTGCATTTACAGTATATATTAACACCACAAATGCAGGCTTCTCGCTGGTTTACTGTCATGTAGATGACATCCTTTTGGTGCAGAATATGATCAGTCTGCTTACAGGAGAGAATGGAATCAAAGTCATTATGTTGATTCCTGGTCTCATAAGGAGACCTAGAGCTTGCCAAGAGGTAATTAAACACCTGAGCTCTTCTACAGTATATGATGAAGGTAATTAGGAGCAAAGTAAAGGCCATAACTGTTCAAATATCTTACATGTGGATGTTAAAAAAATACGATTTTTTATTATATATATGTTTTTAATTCAAACATTTACAAATATACTTTTTGCCAATATATACATTCTGAGAACAATATTAGGTGGTATTGCACCTGCATTGCCCGTTCTGATATAGAGACAGTAAATTGTTTCATTGTGTGTTTTATGAACCACATTATTAAACATCCTATCCTTTGTATCCTATATTTTGGTTTCATGTGCTAATGTTCTTAATTGCTCTGAAAGCATGAGTTATTTGCTGAGGTAATAAGTAGGGAGATGATGTTTACTGTATCAACCTTGCAATCATCAGTACTAATGTATTGCAGAGTGCTAATTCACTTGTATTTCATCTGACACACTAGAGTGCAGTGCAGTGATTGCATTTAAAAAGTCCATTGTCTGCGCTGAATGGAGCTCCCTGGGCCTGCTCAAGGACACCTGGCTGATGGTGGTCCTTTTGAAGGACTAGTGCACTGCAGCTGTGAGTGGGTCCTGTGAGACAGTCTCCTCCCTGCACAGTCACAGCTTGGTGCACTCTGTAGACAGTCTGCCTCAGTCCATTTTGGTCTGCCATATTAGCTCCCAGTGAAGAGGGCTTCCAAGTTGATCACCAGTAGAAATTATACACCATCTATTTTCTAACCTCTTTATCCAGTACAGGATCGTGGGAGAGCCTGAGCCTAGCCTGGCAAGCAACAGGCACTAGGCAGGATACACTCTGGGTGGGATGCCTGTCCACTGCAGGGCAAACACAGACACAAACACACACGCACTCACACCTGGGACAGTTTTCCCAGAAGCAACAGAATTTATTCTGTAACTAAAACACACTTTTTTCTTATAATATAATGCATACATAGATACATTTAAATTTTTTGATAATGTCCTTTTATCACTTAATTGTGGGTTATAGGCTCTTAAATGACCAAATCTTGTAGTTATGTCAGATTAAGCTTTACATTAATGAATTGCATTATATCACATGCTGAATTGTTGTGTGTGATAACGTTGACATAATGTGCTTTTATTAATTTGGAAACTGATGATTCTATCTAGGAAATCAGTAGTCTATTTATGAATTTGCTTATTTCATATCTTTATCTTTTATCTGCTTTTTTCTTTTACATCTATTTATTTCCTACCCTAACATACTCCTGTGGCTGTGGAATCAGCCTGTTTATCATCACTGATCATCTGTTCAGCCTTTTGGATGTGTAAGTCCAAATGTGTTGTGTTTCATTGATGTAAATTGCATTAGACAACACAAATCCCTTTTTCTCTTCACCTCCAGTCGTGTATTTCCCTGAAGGGACGATTTTTAAAAGGAAATTGGCAAAATCAGCTTTGTATCTATTAGATATTTTATTTTAATTATGCAGGTAAAAAGAACACAGCTGTGAAATGATCAAAACCCAAGATTTCTGCTATTTTGACACTGGAGAATTTATTACAGGGTATGTGAAGGGAAACAACTGTATCTCTGAGATGGTTTGCACTGTGGGTGTGTGAATTCTGAGACCAATCAGAGAAGAAGTCCAGACCTTCGCATGAGGTAGAGAGGGTAAGATCAGCTACATCTATGTGCAATCATTCCTCTCTATAAAAATGTTCAGAACACCGGAGAAGGTGTTGAATTGACTAGTTGTGAACCTTGCCTAGTTTTGGAGTTTTGAAGTCACCAGAGAAATGTTTTGCTCTCTTGTAGGGTAAACAGGGAAGAGTATGCTTTTCTTTTCAATGAGATTAAAGTTAGAAGGAAGAACCATAGTGTACAGTAGCCCTCCTGTACTGTGAAGTTAGCTTTACAGAGAAATCCAGTGAGACAAAACAGGTTACAAACCAAGTCAGAGAGGGGAGGGTTTTACAACAGGGTTTGTCTTTCCTCAGCCCCAGTTTCACAATTCCCCACAGGTTTCTATTTCAAGTTATACCAAATAGGGTGTGAGTACCTTATAACAGGAGATGACTGTGTGTAGGATCTCTACACCACACTGGTATGGCATTATCTGTCCAGACACTAAGGTACTAATACTGCTTATCTAATAGATCAGTTGGCCTTGACTGCCCAGGTGAAGGAATGGAAGTAGTTTTGCCCTTCCATGAACTCCTGTCTTAGCAACATTGGTAATCCATCTGACCACAAAAGGATTTTGGGTCTGTGTGCTGGCCAGCGAGATGTCTTAGGTTAAAGGTAAAATTATCTTTCTCACCTTGTACATTCAGCAAACATACTGTACACAGTAGCCTGATTGTTATCCGGACAGGGACAGGATCTTGGACTGAATGTACAGTAAACAGAAACATCAAGAAATACCACTTCTCCTTCATCCTCTCTCCTGCAGTGTTCATATTTTTCTCCCATTTTACCTTTAAGAGTAACCCACAAAAGCAAACTTTTGCAGTTGCTCGCGGAGGCCACCTTCATATGTTTTGAAGAAGTGGGGCTCGATCATAAGACTGAATGAGAGGTTTGCCAATGATGTGAACAAAAATTCAGGACGCAGTCAGTTACATGCAAGACCTCTGAATCAATATGACTGCATTGGTGATGATGCAAGCCAAGCCAGCATATTCTAAACAAATCACTTTATTCTGATAAAAAAAAATCATGAACTCCTTTTCACAGCAAGACACTACACATGAGGAACCTAGGACTATGCTCTATGGTGCAAATGTTCTGAATTTTGAAAAATATTTACAACAATAAAAATATACTATTCTGACCTATCAACATCCAAAGCTGTAGCATGGGACACAGTTAAGACAACAGATGCCAATATTTTGCTGCTCATTAAAATAAAAAAAACATTGTCCTTCAAAACATGAAATTGTTGACATCCATTTGAGAAAATATTTACGTAAAGATTAGTAAAAATAGTAAAGAGCAGAATAGTGTGATTGTTTTCGAAACCTTTGAAAACACAAGAAAAACTCAATCTTACTGTGTTGGATTTGACTCAGTGATACTGTTAAAGTAAACATTTTTACACACAAAAAATCTCTTATTTGTGCAGAAAGTCTAACATTTTTTCTGGATTGAAACAATTCTAAATATACTGCTGTGACACCAATTCAGTGATAGGCATGGATCCAATCCAGATTTATTACAGATAGATTAAAAAGATATTTCAGCTGACCCACAGTTCTCTCTTAATCAACTATTTATAGCACTAGATTGCATACATGCAAAATTTACAATGGCTGTTAGCTTACGATCTTTTTTGAAGTAGTTCTAAAAAGAAGTTAAGCAGCTGTTTACACTTTTAGTCCATGACACCTGCTTTAGAATAATCTTAGTAGTGTACATTCTCAATCCCTTCCTGCTGTACTGGGTGTTTCTGTCCCTACAGGCAAGTGACTCACCTTGTCTTATTAATCTGCTTGTTTCTATTATCCCATACCCTGTTCCTCTCCCTGCTTAGTAACGGAGTTCTTCATTGGAATTTCAACAGGTGAAACTAAGATGTCTCTGGTTGTTCAGTCAGTTTTAGTGCATCTGTGGCATTTAACTTCACAGTGCTGTCTGCTTTCATGCCTAAGTGATTGAAGTTTAAAATGAATATGGTACATTGGAAGAATAACAGGCTTACAAGAACATTAAACTTAATTAATGTCCTAGAAGACCTGAACTGGAAGCATACAGGTATCTATGGTTTTACATTTCTGTTTAAAAATCTGTAAATTTGGTACGTCAGTTTAAGAAAAGACTCAATCATAGAAAATTTCTCAACCCAATTTTCACTGGTATTGCACGGAATCTACTTGTTTGCTTTTGAAAGCTAATTTTGAGATTTTCAGTGATCTTGTAAAGATGGAGATTGTGGGCATGAACAGAACTATTTAAGAATCTTAGAAGGCAAAAACACTTCTATTTTGCTCAAAGTGAAGAGGTCTGTTAAAAATAACCTAAGAACCTAAAAACATTTTATCCCATCTGGCCTGTTTGACTGTTAATTATTCCAGGAATTCGATCCAGCCATTTCTTGAGAACATCCAGGGTATCAGCTTCAAAAACATAGCTGGGAAGCTTGATCGTTAGTCCCAGCAAGACAAGACGACAAGAAAGCATTGTGGAGAATTTTCCTCACCAGCTGAGTGGGAAATTCTCCTCAATGCAATATCTCAGCAATGGTGAGTTAGGGTTTCCCTAAATCTCTCCCTTTCTCCCTGTCATTCTTGCTCCCAGGGTGAGCGGGCAGGTGGTTCTGTGCTATGGGATGGATGAAGCCCAGCAGGACCAGTACGAGGCTCAGCTGAAGGAAGTCTTCGACAGTTTCGACACCAGCGGCTCGGGGTCCCTGGGTCAGGAGGAGCTCTCGGAGCTGTGCAGGGCCCTGCATCTTGAAGAGGTCGCCCCAACACTACTGCACACCCTGCTGCCAGAAGAGGGACTTCACACTGACAGGGTACGGGACAGCGCCTGCTGGGATAGGGTTGGGGGCATCAGCTTGTGTGCTCAGTTCTGTGTGTCTGTGTGTCCGTTTCCAGATCTAAGTGAGAACTGGCTCATGTACAGTATGTGGTGTGGAATGGGTACTGGGGTGAGGCAGCATTCTTTTACAGCTTGGAACAAGGCCATTGTTTGAGAATGAGAAGAGAAGCTACATATTTAAAGGCTGTACAACAACTAAAGGGACTTAGTAGTATACTAATTAGCTAGGTACTCATAGTAAGTGGTAGTTAGAAGCCTGGGGGCATCTCAGTAGAAAGTATTACGCATGTAAGGTGCAGGTGGCATTGATGGCTTAAGGTGTTGGCAGATTGTTCTGGACCTTACTCCTACGGGCCTCCCTCAGAGAGCAGTGGAGATTAATATGGACTCTGTGACCATTCCTCATTTGAAACACAGTGGAGTTCCACAGTGCACAGTGAGGAATTTGCTGTTTTGTCCTTAAATACCACAATAAAAACTGTATCTTTTGAAATAATCGTCATGTAATTATTCTTCCTGATATTACTGCAGGAATGAAGCCCATATTAGCGACAGACGCTGTGCTTTCTGAACAAGAGTTTATGGGGCTGCCATGCATTTAAGATCAGCATCTTTCTGTGGTTCCTATGGAGGTCTCTGTGGAAACCAGCCCAAACTCTGAGACCTGGATTCCTAAGTTTATAAATCATTGTGGGAGTGTGTGGCACATTTCAGGCCTGTTCTGTGACCTTTGTGTTGGGTGGAGTGTGAAAGCAGCTGTATTCTCTATTCCCAATCCACAGGCAGCATGCCGTGTGTTAAACTGTAGTAACAAACTAGGCACTTCAGTATTCAAAAGGTTTATTTAAGGCTTATGAAAGTGGCCCAATGTACAGAACTGTTGTGTACACAAGCAAACAATCGTAGTATAGATGAAACCACAGCTCCTTAGTCTGGAACCTGTTCAGGATTGAGCCCGGTAGTCACCAATCATTTCTGAAGTACCTCTGTAGAAGACTCCCTTTCCATCTTACATTGAAATAAACTAAACTTTATCTTATTAAAAATATTTTTTTAAATAAAATATTTGACCACGGGCTGTGGTCATTTTATTGACTTTATTTACAATTCCCAAGGTCTTGTTGGTTACAACATTAATATTATTATTTTGCCCCGTACACTCAATTATATATTAATACACTTTGAAAAAGAATTGAGTCGTTTTGTCATTTTGCCCTATCTGGAAATGGTCCTGCTTTTTGATTTAGGTAATCAGTTACTTTATGATCTCAGTTACTGTATGTTTCTGTGGCACCACACACATCCGCATGGAAGAAACACACATGAAACTCTCTCACATTTCGTCAGCCACGCAGGAACCCCTCCCTCTTCCACATGCCTTGCTCCCATCGGACTACTTATTGCCCACTTGATGGCTTGTTTTAATCTCGCTAGTGGCCCCAGTTCCTATACTCAGCAGCTGTAGGAAGGGAGAGAGTGTGGAGAGTCTGTGTGGAGGGAGAGCCATCTGGCCCTGAAGAGACAACACAGCTAGAGACCTCAAACAGCATAGTCTGTGAGCCAAGAAAATTCCAGTGGCACTTCTCTTCCGTTTTTCCATTTAGCCATTGTAAGCATTTTAGAATTTGCACCTTTATCTTTGTCCTCCTATAGCTCTGTCAGTAAACCAGCATTCTGCCTCAGTGGGGAGCTGTTTCAGTCTGCATTGATCGCAAAGGAACAAGCACAGGTTAATTCTGCACGATAAAGTCAAAAGAAGAAACACCCTGTTTCAGCCGTTGGGCCTTTTTCAGGTGTGACACCTGGTTCCTCTTTCGGCTTTGCGGAATGGAATATAACCTTTACTTGTCCCTTTGTAACCGGAATCTTGGGCTGTGAAGAAGTGAATTTCAGGACCACTTTATGGTGCTTTTCATTGTCACAGCTGTGTGGACACGTCTGCTTTGAACTGCGGCCCCTCTTGATAGCGAGCCCTGCCGTGCACACAACAGCTTGAATACTGTCTGCTGAATGCGGAGAGAGCCTCTTGTCTGAGATTAATTGGGGCTTTATGACTCCATCCTAGGTGTGGGTAACTAGGGTAACCAGTCTAATTTTAATGCACAAGTACCTCAGACAGTGCTGCTATCTGCAGTTGGTGTGAGGATGTTAGGATGAAAGGATCACTGCGGCACCTTGACACCGTGTCTAGAATGAATATTGATAAGCTTGTGTAGACCTGAGAAAACTCCAGTTCACTGCAGGGTTCTGTTGTCCCTCTGTATTAATGCTACAGCAAGCACTACCATTTTGGTCACTGCTGTTTAATTTTTTTGTGCCTTTTCGCCATGGAATGATTAGGATGGAATCATTTTCAGTCATCTTTATGTGGGTTGACTTGATGTGAAATTAACACATCGTCTCTACGTTGTTCTTATGTTGTGGACAGGAATGTAATTTTGATTCATTTTCTTTATTTAATCCGTCATCTT
Source organism: Lepisosteus platostomus (assembly GCF_059453375.1). Taxonomy (NCBI): domain Eukaryota; kingdom Metazoa; phylum Chordata; class Actinopteri; order Semionotiformes; family Lepisosteidae; genus Lepisosteus; species Lepisosteus platostomus. The sequence goes on along the minus strand of NC_142620.1, from coordinate 12,857,851 downwards.
TCAACTTTAGCTGGACCATGCACATGTGCTGTTTTCTATGCACAGTCTGTCCCCTGCTGGAGGGCCATATATCCAGTGAGCACCCTTCTCTCTACATCAGGCGATGACAGCTTCTGTCTTTTAATAACCATGCGTTTGTCAAGGGGAGGCCAGAGAAAACATCTGTTTTCCTGTAGCACAACAGCAGCGACCCAGCCGCCTGCTTAACAATAGAATAGCTTTTACGTTTGGGCGAAAAAAGGTTCATCCATAGTGGCAGCAGTCACTCAGCACGCTCTCTAACCCGAGGAGCCACAGCTTCACAGTTCACAAAGGAAATATGCATATGCATGACGGACAAAGCTGACAGCTGTTGCTTTTTCTTCCTGCGGCAGCTCTGCGCGTTTCATGGAAGAGAATGAACCCCTCGCCAGAGGCCACACCCATCCCCGGTGATGGGCCTCATGATGGGGAAATGGGTGTAGAATTGAAGGTTAAAGGTCAGCTCTGAAGTAGGCTCACTACTGAGCTTCTACCCACCGCTCTTAGCCATGCTGAGCTGCTCCTCCATGTATGTGGGGGCTCGTCTGATGGCAACAGTTGCCAAGAAACGTTCTTACAACAGTGCTACATGTCAAAAAATCCCAAGATAACAGTGTCTGTCATCAAATTTGTTTTAAATGAACTGTTTATATATGGGTTGCAAATGGACCGCATAGAATGCAAACAAGATAAGAGAGACCTAACTATGAATACTCACTTGCTTAATAATAACAACAGGCCTTTTATACTTAGTAATGATACACAGTATAATAGGTCTTTTGTCAAACAGCATAGTTGTTTTAAACTTCATATTTAATTTCAGGTTCTTTAAGCATGTTCAACTGAGACAACCGAGCTACTTTCTGACTGGTAACCTTTCTCTTCTAGGTTCATTTTGAGCAGTTCAAGGATGCACTGATTCTTGTGTTATCTGCAACTTTGGGTGGGCCTTTATCCAACCCAGTGGACCATCCTGAGCCAGGTAAGCAACAGAAATAAGGTGAAATCTTTGGAACAGTAGTTAATGTGTAATTGTGCATTTTTAATGGCCTGGGTCCACAAGCACTCCTAGTGCTGCCCTCCCAGCCACCCCTGCCATGACCTGTTGAGGCTTGCTCAGACTGCCCCACTGTACACACTCCACCCTTTACTGCGTTTACTCTTGTGCAGCGACCGTGCCAGCCAATTTCTGATGAAATTCTTTGCAGTTTTCTTCTCACTTTGGAGAGGACTTAACTAACTTATTAATTAAGCTCATTTACAGTTTGTAGTAATCTGGTTCCTGCACCTTCAGTTAAACTGAAGGCGTGTTGGGACAGGGTTTGTTTTAATTTGTTTTTCTAAGGGAAACACACTCCCATGTTTTGAGCCCTGATTTGCTTTGCGGTACTGACGCAGCATTGTAACGTCTGGGGAAAATAAGGAAAAGGTTTGTTTATTGTTCTATCTTTTTATATCTAATTTTCATGAAGAAATACCTGTGTCACAAAGCTGTATCTTTTTCAGAAAGAGACTTAGTTGAATAGATATCAAGCCTTTTGAAGCTGGTGTACTTTTTGATGGCCTTGCAGGCAGAGTTTTTTTTATATCCTTACAGTATCGGTTTTATGTCTGGGTCTTGGAAATAAAGAAACTAATAAGATTCATTTTTTACAATGCTAAAACATATCACAACTGTGCACATTTGACAGGAGCCAATAAACCTTTATTATTTCCCTTCTGCTCATTAACACAGGACTTACATATTGACTAAACAAAGAGTGATTTGCCAATTGGAATTGGAGTCTTCCAGGGCACCATTATAAGCCAGCATCCCATTTCCCAGTGCTTTCAAACACACCTTCATGGGAGTCTTAAAATAACGAGTAGACTTAAGGCCAAAGAGACTTTTTTGCTGGTGGATTAATAGTATGAAGCTTAACTGTTATGATGCTGTTTCAGCAACAGTGCCACTTCTTGAATAATTAACAGACTTTGTTAACTGTGACAGGCCCCTGTCCTCTTCAGGTGGGTGATTGGCTTCTACCCAGCTTTAGCACTTGGATCTTCCATCATCCCCTACCCTGGCTGGGTAGTGCAGGCCACAGGGCAAATCGCACTGAGTGGGGCAAATCCCCCCCCCCATACCACCAGACCCCTCCCCCCTCAGTCTCTTCATTGCCCCTCCCAATGATGATAGAATTGATAAGAGAGTTACTATGAACCTAATCCCGGACCTACTGTAGTTAGCTTTAAACTACAATGCAGATGTAGTGGACAGTGATATCCACCTGTAATTAAAAGGCCACCCATCGCAGTTAGTGATAACAAGAGATAGCAAAAAGAAGAACACTAATGCAGCTAACACATAGCTTCCTTTTTTGTGTCTACAGCCTGTACCTTGTAGGAAGGGAGTAGGATTACAGGTGTTCTTTATCCAGGTTTAAAATTGCCATGAGGTTCATTTTTAAATAAGAATGTTTTTTTGGGCAATTTATTATATGAAATTACCTGATGATCGTATGAAATTCACTTTAGTCAGGTCGGTGTCTGCCTTCATTATTTTTCAATCCGTGTAGAAAGCCTTGACCAGCTCTTGGTTTTCCTGTGTGAGTGTTTCTTCTTATTACCTCTTTCCTGTTAGCCCTGTGCAGTTCTGGGATGGACCTTGAAGGAACAAGGCATGCGCAGGCATATTGAGCCGCTCGGCCCAAGACAGGGTTGTTGACGTGCATATTTGTAGGGCACCAGTAGGTCACTGAGGTAATTTATAGTGGAGTGGAGAGTGGAGCAGATCAGCCTAAGGAACGCATATGATACCTTGGAATTACAGGGAGGGACTGGGCAGAAGAGGAGGGATTAAGAAGGATTATTCTCTCTTCAATACTGGATTCAAAAGCCATGAACTGTAAGGGTTTAAGTAAACGGTATTTAGCTGACTTCCTTATTGTCAGTTATATATTAGTGGGCCATTCCAGTTAATCATGAGTCTAAAAGATTACGTTAAAACAATTATGTTTTGACACAAGTGTTTAAGTTTATATGTATACCTTTAGACATTTTTATTTCATTTTCTGAAATTTTGTTGTTGCAAATGTTCCTGAACATTGCATGCTGTGTCATGTCTGTGTATAATTCTCTGTTGTTTGATTGATTGTTTTTTACCTGGCTATATAATATTTCTGCTCTCAGCTATGCTATATAACATTTCTACCAGGGGTATGTTCACTAAAAGCAGAAGGCAGACCAGTTGAGTCTGCAGAGTTACTTGAAGTCAAAGCGTCATGGTGAAACGTCATGCACCGAAGATGGCAACACTGAAATAGTTCCCCTGTTCATTTTCACACAGCTGACCTGGAGGAGGCTCTTCAGTATGGCTGTCATTAATAAAAATGGGACATAATGATGCTGAAAAAGAAAGACAAATGAAAAACAATAATGAAACAAAGGTGGGATTTGAAACATAGCCAAAATTATGATGGAGTAAGATGGAGGTCTTTAGATCACTTCTTGGACCTGTGGTCAGGAACCATTTGGTCAGAGTTCCGCTGTGGCCTGCTGATCTCCTGTTCTCCGTTCTTCAGATTCCGCAGAAGTAGTCCCAAAGTTTGTGAAGGATGGAAAACGTTATGGGCGGCGGTCGACCCCAGAAGGTGGGGACCCTACAGCAGGGTCCTGTGAGGTGATCGGGACAGTGGAAGCTCTAAACGAGCCTGAGGATTCCGCCAACACCTCTGTGCAGAACGACTCGGAGGTAACTCAGCGCCACTTTAACATTCACAGCAATAGCTGAGTGAGTGGAATCTGAACACTGGATTTTATGTGTTGTGTGGTGTCTTTTAATGGCATTTTTTGTATTTTCTTGTTTTACCCTTAAATGATAGGAAAGCTACGTATTTCCCTGAGAGTTTATTTTCTTATTGCCTTATATATCAGAAAGAAATGGAAACATTTTAATGTGGAGAAGAAGGTAGTACAGAAAATGTGTCTTTGGCCTTGCTCCTGAAAAGCATTAATGAGAACATCAAACAAGTTACTGTCCCTTAATGATAAGCTTAGATGATTGAAATTCCAGTACAAACACAGACATGTCTGTTACCATGCACAAACAATAATTACTGTGCTCGTCAGTGTGACTCTCAGAAGGAAGATGCTGGTGTAATACTCTATGTAGTTTTGTGGTCTGTACAGTCATGTGATACAGTGGGGAATGTGGGAAGTTTGATGCAACAATGTAGAAACCCCATGAGTCAATTTCTGGCAATTTTGATTGGGTTTGCTAGTATTGTACAGTCAAAAATGCCAGAATGATGTCACAAACTGCTATTTCTTTTTGCTAAAGTCATGATGCTTTTTATTTTTCTTTACCATAATGGGAAAAATTACCATAATGTGAAACAACAGAAAACACTGCCTGCATTGCTTGGAGATTTTAGAGGACATCTCCTGCTTATAGCCTACAAACACGAGCGGCTGATTTCTCCCCAGCCTTTTGAGGGCTTTGTTCAGTGGCATGTGGCTTTTCTCAATACTGGGAAAGAAATAGCAAAATAATATCCAGAAGAATGTCCCATACACTCATAGAATCATTCTCTAGGCGAAGAAGCCGATGACACCTGTACATGATGAGTCTTTTATCCTGCATTAGCTTTTCTGTAACTGATGCCCCGATCACTGACAAGACCACATTTCATAGCTTTCATTGTCCTTAGCTATTCCCTGTTTCTAAGTAAGCGAAGGCTAAGAAGCTGTTATTCTTAGCTAATCAGCTTAGAAGTATGCAAGCCAGATCTGAAAATACAGCGCATTCGCAGAACTATGCCGCTCACAGAAGGCTGCATTCATTGCATAACCTTGTCATGCCATCTTTGTCTATTTATACCAACAACACAGGCGGTTAAATGCGGTGAATGATGTCTGCTTTTAAATGGAAAAACAAATTCTTTCTAATCCACAGCAATTACAGCCCCACATTTCTAAAAAAGGCAATTTTGGTGTTATAATCAGATATTATTGATTCTGCTGCTACTGTGCTTTGATTAGAAATTATTATTGAAAACATTTAGCTATTTTAGGATGTTTACTGATCTAATCATTATTTGTGTTTTTTATTTCAACATAACATTCTACAGGTAGAATACAGAATTAAGAACAAAATATTGTACATTTGCCTGCATGACAAGTCGTTTAGCTATGTTTATTTGAGGGCAGAACAGAGCAGGATTATAACAGTATTTTTAATTTTAAAGTTTACTTGAATGCAACATTTTACAATCTTTTGCGATCCTTGTCAAAGAGAGAGTTGCTCTAAATCTGTTGTCTTTGGCTCTGACATAATCCATGTCTTTTCCTAGTCATGCATGATTACTTTTGTTTGCTGTGGTTGCTTTACTGTGGTTCATAAGCCGTTCAGCAAGTGAGGACTTTGCCAGCTCTCAAGGTGCTCCACTTATCTGTGGAATCAAGGCTGTACTTTGGCCTTGATGTCTGGAACCATCAGTGATTTCGTTGTCATGGCATCCTAAGTATGAACTTCCTGTTATGATTAGGCGTCCTGCTGGTATGAACCCTATATCCTGGAGTGGAGAGGTATTATACAGTATTGGATGATCCACCCCCCCCCCAGGAACCCCCACCCAGAAAAAGAGATGTTGAGATGAGCTGCAGGATGTGAGACTGTGACCAACCCTGTGCTGTCTTTTCAAAATCTATTACAAAACCACTTGGCTAAATAAATTCGGCACGTAGAGAGGAGAATGTAGAAATGGTTTAAAATCTCCCTTCATGGTCACTTCTGAGTGACGCAACCTTTAAAGTCACCGACCCAAGTGCAAGTTCAACTCTGTGATCCAAGGTTCAAACCTGGGCCTTGTCTCTAGCATGACTGGGATTCGGGCCCTGCTTGAAGCAGCCCCGTCCACCAGTTGGGGTGTTGTGCATTTCAGAAATGTTACAGGGTTGCAGAATTTCCTGCTGATGAATTACAACAAGTCGTCACATACATTTTTTGTTTATCTCAGGCCTATGTTCAAGCTCCCCCACTTCAAAAAAGCATGATTTATTAAGCTGCATAAGTAACAACGCCAATATTGATTGTGCAAAAAATGTCTTTCAAAATATGGTTAAGTAGCCTTTCAAAAAGGAACAGGTGGCTATACAGGGTAGAAGACCAGTCTTTTTCTTTGTCTTCCCTTTACGGGGATGAGGGGTAGTGATTTTTTATGGAAGAATGGGACTGTGGATAATGTCAAGTCCAGGTAGATCCCAAGACAAACATTCCTATCAGACAATGGAACATGTCTTGAAATAATTCTAATTAGCACTCTGGCCAACAATGGGCCGGGCTGTGAGGAGCAGATGGAGACAGGGGCTGGGGATAGCTGCGCAGGGAGTGGGTGTAAGGGGGTCTGACAGATTAACAAAGAGCCCCTCTGCAGATGCCTGTACATAGCTGGGGGGTCAGAGGGGACCGAGTGCCATCTGTGCAGCTGCAGCGCTGAACTAAAGTGGGGCAATCCCTACTGAAGTCTGGCGCAGCACAATGGGCTCGCTCCGGATTCTCCCAGGGGTCACCCACCCCCCTGCAGAAAAACACAACACAGATGACTTCCCTGGCCCACTGATATATTGCAACCAACAGTGGGTTATAGTTCTTGCAAATGCTTAGGCCGTTAAAGGCATCAGTAAAATTGTTCTTGGAATCGCAATAGCTTTATGCTGTATTTTGACATTTGTTTTATGCTGTCTTTTTTGTCGGCTACATTCATTTACACCCTTTTCCTTTTTTGCTGTTCAGATACAGCTCTCATATCCCTTCATATGTAATATGCATGATCATATTTGCACTGATGGTACTTGCTGATTGAATTTAAAATAAACAGTCATGCTTCTGCATTCTTAAGATGTCTTGCTTATAAGCACTATTTTTCTCTGGGTGTTTTGGGTCCACAGAAGCTGTATTTATTTTAGCTGGTGTCTGTGATCTGACAGCAACACGGTATTGTTTAGAATCACAGGCTGTGTAAAAGGAGCGAGCCTTTACTGGCTTGAATCTCCCTCTGTTTCTGTCTGCCTTTCCCTTCAGTGGAGCTGGAGCTCCTTATTATCTCCTGCTTTTTGATTGGTGGTCATGGTGAAGGAGACGTGAGCATGCATTGGGATACGGGGGGTTGTATAAGTATTATAATAATTGGGGGACTCCTGGTGTGATCACACTCGACTTCAGCACAAGACCTGCAGAGTTTGGTTGGCCACTTCAAGGCTGCCTCTGCATGACCTTTAACCAGTGCAGGCCCTGTGCTGTCACAAGGCCCTGTTGTTCTGAGCCCGTTCAGTGTGGCAGTGTCCCCCGCCCCCCTGCTCAGCTGATGTGTGCCAGAGGGCTGCCTGAGGGAGGGAGAGCAGGGGGGGTGGGGGGGGAGTCGCGTGTTGCCATCATTTCAATCTAAATGGGGACTTTATCAAACACTATAAGAATGAGCACTTTTTGTGTCCTTCAAAACCACTTTTTATTAAGTCAGCAGGGCTGATACTGACAGATTCTCATACCAAAAAGAACATGCTTCCCTGAAGAAAAACAAAAAACAGCTTTTCACAGATCTTCCTCTGCTGAACTGTTATGTTTTTGGGTGTATGAAACTTTATAAAACAATAAGTGTGCACTACCTTTCCTCCTGGTTGTTCACAACCCAGACAGTAAATTTAGAGCAAAACTGAGGTCTCCTGCTGTGTTTACTCATTAGCGTCCTAAAATAGTGTCCTGTTTACAAATGGCAAAAATGCTGTGCTTAAAAAAAAAACGAATCAGAAAAACCATTAAAAAAGTAGTTGCATGGTTCCTGTATTTTTAGTCTGTTGTTATTGTTTTTGTTTTTTAACCAGGTTGTGCTGTGCCCAGTGCTTTGTTCAGGGTTAGGTTTAATCTGTTTCCATGGAAATGAAAGAGATTAGCAGTTGGTTTAAATGCTTGATTCTGAAGTGGTCTTCTACAACCACATCAACAAGCTGGTGTAGTTGGAAGGCTACTGCTTGCAATTAGAGGTATTAGCAGAGGCCACTTGAGATGTGTTGCAATCTTGTATGCTGGCAGCAGTATAAAAAGCGTAGAAGTGTCTGGGCGAAGCTCCGTTGTGATCATTTGATTTCAAATACAGTATTAACTACCAGTCCTACAATGAAGTTCTACCTGTCTTGCACATGTGACTCTTGGGATCATAACAACAGTGTGTTCTTTCTGCTCCAAAGCCCTCTAGTGGTAAAGCATCCAAAACTAAATCTGAACATGTTTCTGTTTTTAGTGCTTTTCCTACCATGCTATGTGTCCTGTTTTGAAAAATGGTTAAAAAAACTCCTGATTTCACTAAAAAAATCAATTCCGATGCCTGTGGGGATTCTAAATTGGAACGATTTCTGTAATTACTTTCATCTTCGCTGTCTTGTTTTCTACTTAGAAACAGATGAGGTATAAATCATGTTGAGATGCATTTAATGATCATGGAGCAAATTATGCAGGTTTTGGATATTTTATCGCTGTATTCTGGTTTTCCAGTAATGGACTGTGCTTTCCTTCTCCCCAGCATTGCAGCACCTCCGTTCACAACAGTGAGGAGTATGAGGCTGAAGGTAAGACTGGAAACAGTTCAGATGAGCTGAATTGAATATAATTTCATGTTTTATGTGTAAAAACATTAAACTCACTCAACCAGCTCCAAGTTCACAACCCCTGATACATATTCATATTGAGATGGAACAGGTAAAGGTTTATTTCATGCTGAAAGGAAAAGAAAAGAAACATGATGTTTCGGCCGTGGAACTTTCTGCAGGTGAACTTGCCGAACGTCTTCACATTGAGATGCCTGTTAATAATAGCTTGTAATATTTCTCAGCAGCGAGTTTCTCCCCCTGAAAATAATGTGCATTTGCTGTATACTGTCAGCCAAAAGACATAAAATCTAAAACACATTTTTTTAAAGGCGGAGGTGTGTTCAAATCAGCTTTCATACATAGATTTTCTTTTTCTAAGAAGTGCTTTTGTTTTTCATTTTATCAGGTTGAATTTTCATTCAACATCTGTAGTCTTCAGTCACTAACCTTAATCCTGCCACAGTTATCGAACTGCAGCAGAGAGGGAGGACACTGAAGTCAAGACTTGTTCCTGTATCAAACAGCCAACCTGTGAGACTCACATGAGACTTGAGCAGCTCTTTGTCGTCTTCTCTTCCCCGGGAACAGTACAGTAGCTCTAGCACTGACGCAGGCTGTGCACCTTTCGTCCGGCTGCTCCATTTTACTTAAGTCCCTCCCCGACGCCCATTTTCTCGGTGCAGGTCAGCTCCACTTTTGGAACCCCGACGACCCGGGCACGCCGCGCGGGTTCGCCCCCTCCCCCGACGAGCTGGAGGAGTGCCTGCAGGGCGCGTGTGACGAGCTGGGGCTGTGCCGAGACGGTTTCGCCAGCCACCAGGAACTGCTCTCCGTGTGCGCGCGGCTGGGCCTGGAGGTGAGGGTGAGGCCCCGCTGACTGAAGCTCGGGTCGTTCTCTGCATTCTGAGATTATGCCAGGCCCTGTCTGTGGTTTCGAGAATCATTTTCATCTCTTGTTAAGCATGTATTGCCTTCGTCTGTGTTCGATACCCTCTTACCATTTCACAGTAATGAGCATTTCACTGTTTTTGTAACTTTAGTGTGTTGAACACAATGGTGTAGCATGACTTGAAGATTCCCAGCAACTTTTTCTAGATTTAGAGTAAAAATGTTATGGCCAAATAATAGTCAGTGACCCTATGCTTTGAGGAAAATGGCTTTGTTCAATAAATGGTCTGGATTTTTTAATGAAGTTAATGCAGTCTATTTCAACCCTGTCTTGCAGGTGGTGGAAGATGTTTTTCAGAAACTGGACAGCGATGGAGTCATGAGAGTGCAGGATTTTGTCTCTGGGATTGTGAGGAGCAACAATCCTCCTACCCCTTCTGCCTCCACCCCGTACCGACAGCTCAAGAGACACCACTCCACTCAGGTTAGGCTCCCTGCTCTCCGGCCCCTCTCATAACTCCCATACCCCACTCCCACCATTTTTCCGTTTTACGGCTTAGATTACCCATAATTCTTGCTAGGCTTGATGATCTGCTGTCAAATTAGCTTCAATTTATGGGAGGCGGTGTTTGGGTAAATAGTGTGGAAGAAACGTTTGCATTTAGCAGAGGAAGCCCATACATGAAGAAATAATTTTCCTAAATCCTCTTACACACTTGACGGCAGCTATATCACCCTGCAGTTCACAAGTGGACGCCTGCTAAAGCTAAGCAGCTGCGAGTCTGGTCACTTTGAGTGGAGTGTCCACAAAAGCACCATATAAGTATAAGGAATTATTATTACACCTGAGTTCTGGTGCAGTGGGAACTGGAGGTGAAGAAGACCACTGGTTCTCTAGCTTGCGGAGGGGCACAACCAGTCTGAGCCTGTTCTGTCTGCACAGCCTTTTGATGAGAGTGGACGGCGGACAACTACACCCTCGGCGATGACCAGCACCATCGGCCTGCGTCTGTTCTCCACTCTGGATGACGGATCAGGATACACGTCTGCTGAGCAACTGCTGGACACCTGGCAGGAGGAGGGCATTGAGAATGGCCCGGAGATCCTGGAGGTGTGGGCTTCAGTTTCATAATGCAATGAAAGCCTGTTAAACTGGCGTTATATTAAATCTACTAGTTATTTCAGTGCACAAAAGCAGAATCTTCCAAAGTATGGAAAGAATATCTTTGCCGTTGTACCCATATTTTGAATAGATAATTGTTAATACTTTAATTCAAACTGCTGTGATTTCCAGCAGAGAATATCTTTCACACACCTTGCATCAGAACAGAGCACTATACGATCTCATACATGCCTGCTCACATATGAATGTGGTGGAATATTGTCAGAGATGAAAGGTAATGAATAATTAATGTCCTGCAGTTGTGGTGTGACATGTTTTTTGAGGGGCTGTCCTTGTTGCAGGCTCTGGATTTTGGTCTGGAGAGGAAGGTGAATCTGAGTGAGCTGACCATCGCACTTGAGAACGAGCTGCTTATTACCAAGAACGGCATTCATCAGGCTGTGCTGGCCAGCTTCAAGGCGGAGATCCGCTACCTGCTGTGAGTGCTGCTCAGAAAGGCAGAGAACTGTTTGTACATGCATATATGCTGACAAAATCAGAGACATGCATACAGCACACTGACAGAGTTAGAATATCCATGCTTTAACACTGGGACTCTGTCGAATTCTGAGAGGAATGAGGCGACACTATAGAACTGGCTAAAAACTCCCAAAGTACCTCAACCACTGGTAAAGATGCTGGCCTGCGCACAGGTTAAGCACTATGTTGCTTGTTTCATATTGGGTCACATCATTATGCAAGTGTAACCAGGCTTCCCCCACTGAGGGTAGTGTGGGACTAGTCAGCCAAGGGTCTCTCAGCTCCCAGCAGTCTCCTGGGCGCTTGCATGTAGTTCTGTCGACGAGAGACATTCCCCTGCTCCAGTCGGCGCTGGACGTCCAGTACGAGCTTGTGGTGCTGTGCCTGTGCTGCGTTAAAAAGTTGAGTGGCTCAGAGGAGTTGTCTACACTTTCATTCTCCTTTGTGGGAGGCTACAGAGATAGGATCTACGAGGCCAGATGTGAAAATACACTTTATCTCTTATTAGTAGGCCTGATTGCATCTGAGGCCTTCCTATTAGGTTTCTTCCGATTCTGACTGCTGTGTGTTTTTCCAGGGAGTGCGTGGACCGTGAACTGCGGGAGAAAAGGAAGGTCCAGGCAGATCTAGAAAAGGCCGATAAGCTGAAGACTCAGATGGCCACAGAGGTGGACGAGCACCACTCAGCCATCGAGCGCCTGAATGACTACAACCTCCGGTATCTCACCTTGTTCACTGGTTTGCATGACTGCCAATATCTTTTTAAAAGAGGACGCTGGTTGAGGGATGAAGGCAGCTTTTACTGGTAGAATATCAATCCTAAACAAAATTAATTTGAATATTACAAATAAGCTGAAAATTCATTTTCAGAACCTTGAGACAAACATCCCACGTAAGTTGTTTTCTACTGCCGCTGTGCTCATAATCAGGTCTCGGAGGGCGGAGGTTGGTGAGAGTAAGTGAGTTCTGTCTCTCTGTCTGTAGGAAGCTGGAAATGGAGCACAGGGACAAACTGGCTGCGGTGAAGTCAGAGCTGACCAGAGAGCTGGACCACATCCAGCAGCAGGCCACCCGCCAGCGGGCACAACTGGAGAGGGAGGTTGAGAAAGTGAAGGAAGAGGAGGCCTTCCTGCGTGATCGCCTCTCTCTGACGCTCAAGGTAGCTAGTGTTAGAGCAACTGTTCTACAGACACACCGAGCAGGGCCAGAGTGAGGGGTCAAACAGCACTCCTTTAGTAATTCATAACACTGAAGTTGGTCTGGATGGTTAAATGACCTTTGATATTGACCTTTTAGCCAAAAAAAATCAGAAACCCCACTTAAAAGAAAACACTGGCTTGGTTACCGTGGAATGAGCCCAGATGTTGTACAGAACAGGGTCATAAATTGTACGATCGTGAGCTCCCGAGCTCCAGTGCAGCTTGGTCTCACCCTGGCCTGTTCTGCAGGAGAATGGACGTCTAGAGGCTGAACTGCTGGAGAACACAGAGAAGCTGGTGGAGAGTGAGAATCTGGTCGGCAAACTGCAGAAGAACCTGGAGAACATTCTCAAAGAAAAGGTGAATTCCCCCAGACAGCCCTCAGACATAGACAGAATCAGGCACAGTTCAGCCAGAGGGGAAGAAATTCACACTTCATTTAGACATATTAGAAGACTGTTCAGGTAACTGAACACATACAGTAACTGTAGTATGATGAATAATCTGTCGGCCTCATGGAGTATTATAATAGAAGATAATATGAAGATTAATATCACATGACCAAACTTCTAAGTGATCCTTATAAAGCACATTGAAGTCAGTTGAAAGTGCCAGATTTGCATTTATCTTCTATGTTGTACTATGTGGCTCTTCTTCCGTCTATGTACCTGACATCCGAAGTGCCTCTTGTTGGTTTGTGTCACCAGTTCGGTGATTTGGACCCAGGCAGCGCAGAGTTCTTCCTGCAGGAGGAGAGGCTCAGACACCTACGCAGCAAGTATGAGGAGCAGTGCAGGGTAAGGAGAATGAGAATCACGTCCGTGCGCACCTTGTCTCTCACTGGCCGTGCCTGAGAAAGAGAGGGCACTTTTTTAGCCATGGAGGAGGTTTTCTCCAGTCCTGCAGTCCTGTAGATCTGACAGATTGACTTAACAAGAGTTTTATTTTTGTCTTTTTTAAATGTATTAAGCAAGACAGAGTGGGATTTAACTAACTTTACGCTTAGCAACTCAATAAGTTTTTCTTTACTTATAAATTTACTGGGATCTCCGTTCCTTTGACATAATTTCTGGTTGGAATCGTTAGATCTGTATTAAGACAATTCATACAATAGAGGGTGTCTCCCCAGTCTCACTAATACACAACAGGTTTCTGTTCTGAGACTTCCCCATCAGGCTGCTATGTTTCCTCCTCGTGGTTGAGTCTAGCTTGCCTGACCCACGACAGCTTGCGCCCAGCGCAGTGTATGTGATCCCAGTGTGTCTGCATGTACACAGGAGCTGCAGGACCGCATTGATGAGCTGCAGGAAGAGCTAGAAGAGTATCGCACCCTGGGCAGGACGTCCCGCCCCTTCTTCAAGCCCTCTCTTTCTGAGGAGTTTGACAGCAAGAGCCCGGGCATTGAATCAGACCCAGGTACACTTTGCTCAGCCATTGCAGTTGAAAAAGCAGGACCTATCCTTGCTGTGTGTAGCATTCTGCTGCATGTAGTCATAAAGTAGTAATAAAGTTATACATTTTTCTGTCGCCTATCCACCAAATGGTGTTGCCAGAGCCCTGCTTATCCCATTGGTTACTATCTGTCAAACCTGTGAAAGAACTTCAGCACTTCCCCTATTCCTCTTGATCCCAGAATTCTCCTCCTTAAGAGCAGGCATGTTTCCCATATGCTGTTCCCCAGGTCTTGGCTCAGAGGACTGTCCGCCCTTCAACATGAGCCTGGAGGCCGAGATGCTAATCGAGCAGCTAAAGGACCAGCACGTTCGGGATTTGGAAACCCTCAGAGGCGAACTAGACGGCAAGGTGGGCAGGGAAGGACAGCCTACTCTGTCCAAAAAAATAGAAACACATTACCAGTCCAACAGTTATCTTTGTGGAAACTCACTTAATGCTGATCTATTTGAAATATGCACTCAGAATGCTGAGGAATTTATCCTCTTTTTCTGCTCAAGCCATAAGTCATATAACTAGTTCTTTCCTTAACTGGAGCATGAAAGTTTTTTGTTCTCTTGATCTTGAGATTGGGATGTTTTGCACAGATCCCCAAAAAGCTGCTGGACTATTGAACACGCACAGTGTTTGTGATGGGAAGCTCCTTGTAGCCCACTTGAACAAAGGTTTGATTTGACATTGCAGGTCAGTCAGTACGAACAGCAGCTGGAGGAGCTGAAGGATGCTCACGAGCAGCAGCGAAGGGAGCTGGCCCAGCGGTGCCAGGAGGAGAAGGATCAAGTCCAGAGGAGAGCGGAGGAGCTCCAGAACCTGTTGGATGCTGCCCAGACCGCCCAGGAGAGGCTGGAGCAGAGCCACGCGGAGGAGAGGGCAGAACTGGAGCGCCGCCACGCGGAGGAGGTCAGTCTGGCGAGGGACGAGGTGATCGGGGTCCAGGCCCGCGCTCGTGAGCTGGAGGAGCAGCTGAGAGCCGCGGGGCGCGAGCGCGAGAGCGCGGCGCGGGCCCACGCCGCCGACGTGGCGGAACGGGACAGGCTGCACTCGGAAGATCTGGTGAGACTGGAGCAGCAGCACGAGGCTGCCCTGCAAGGCAGGCTGGAAGAGCAGCGGCAGAGGCTGTCGGGAGCCCTGGAGGAACGGGAAAGGCAGCTTGCGGAAGAGTGGGAGAGACAGCGGTCCCTGATGGAGGAGAGCCACCGGGAAGCAGTGCAGGAGCTGAGTGCGAGACACAGCGAGGAGAGGGAGAGGCTCAACGGCTTGGTGGAGAAGCTCAAGCAGGATTTCCTGGAGGAGAGGTGAGAGGGGATAGGAGCTATTTATGCTGTGGCAGTAACAGAGAATAATTTAACTAAGGCTGAACTTGGATGACTAAATGTACTTTTGTTTTAGAGGTTTGAAGTCTTTTTTGCTATTCAGTGTAAATGATCACACAAGAAATTACATTACGTCCTTTTAGCAGTATAGGTGAACATGCCTACTGATTTCCAGTCAATTATAACTGAACATTATTGTTTTATATATATTTTTATTTCAAATATTTTAATGTTTTGCTCACACTCGGGAATGCTTTTGACATATCTCGGTTATACATTTATATCAAAAAGTGATCAAAATGTAAGTACTTTTTCACATGAAAGAAAATGTAAATCTACAGAATTGCTAATTTCTCTCCTGAGAGATGGAGTTAAACTGTAGGGAAGGAAAATCGGTCCTCTATGAAATGAAATGGTTTTGGTGGTTTGCTAAGCCAGATGGATTCAGATTTCTCCCCAGTGGCGGTTTTGATGATAACTGTTTGTTGATGGTTGACATGTGCAGGAAGGAACTGGAAAGACACTATTCCCAGAAGATCAGGGAATTAGAATCCCGCTTCTCAGACCAGGAAGCTGTTTCAGAAAGATTGCAGAAGGACATGTCCAAGCTAGAGTTACATCACCAGAACGAGCTCCAGGATCTGACAATGCGACATACAGAGGAGAAGGCGCAGTGGGAGTTTGAGAAGGAGGAGATTCTCCGAGAAAGTGAAGAAGAAATGGAGCGTCTCCGAGATTCCCTAAAGCGAGAGAAGGAGTGTGTGTCACAGGAGTTTGAACGAGAAAGAGAAATGATGGAGAAGAGTTACAAGGAGCAGTTAAATGGCTTGATAGCTAAAAACGATCAACTGCAAGAGGAATTAGAAGCCTTTATTCACACTGCAAAGGTAAAAGAGAGTGAACTTACCAAGCAATTGGCTGATCTGCATAAAGATCTTCAACAAAACTTGAATGCCAAAGATGAGCTTCTGATTCAGGCACAGAAGAAAGCTGATGATCTGGAACTTCTGCTGAAACAGGCAGTTGAAGATTTTGAGCAGGAGAAGGCAGAGATCCAGGACCAATTGACTGACTTAGAGGAGAAGAACAAAGAGAATCTGAATCTGTTAGAAAAACAATGGGCAGAGATACAGAGCTTGGTGGCTGAAAACAGCCAGCTCCAAATCAGAATTCAAGAGCTGGGAACTGAAGTGACCAAGATGTCAAAGCTGCAGGAGAGATTTGAAGAGGTGCAGAAGGAAAACGAAGAAGCACTCTGCATGATTTCACATCTTAAAAAAAGGACAGAGGAACTGGAAGCTAAAAAAGGCCTCACTGACCTGCAAACAGTCAAAATTAGATCTCCTGACGAGAATACACCCACCTCAGAAAGCAGCATAGGTACAGAACCCCAGGTATCTGAAGAGAAAGAACAAGGTTGTGATTCTGATTCTGATTTACTTAAAGAAAATATCAGAAAGCTGGAAAAACCGAATGAAGGGATTCATCAGCTTCAGGATGAAGTTGAACAGGCTGTGAAAGAGCGAAAGCTCTGCCATAGTGAGATGGAAAACTTACATGAAAAACTGAAGCAGCTTCAGGACCAAGTGTATCTTCACGCCGGGGTGCAGGCCCAGTTAGAAAATGCTCATGACCGAAACCTGCAGCTCCAGCAAGAGGTTTGTCGTCTTGAGAAAAGGACAAGTGAACTTGAAGTTCTTTTGGAAGATGATGCCCAAAAGATTGCTGCCGGAGAGCAGTCACAGAAGGAAAACAAAGAACTCCGGCAAGACATCTCTAGAATGATTGAACGGACCAAAGACCTGGAGGGCAAGACTAAACAGTTGTTTGACATTCAAAGTAGGTATGAGGAATGCACTAGAGAAAAGAGAAAGCTCCAGGAGGAAAAGATGAATTTGGAAAACAAAGTTCACGAGCTTGAGGAAAAAATGCAAGGTGTCGGGCACATCCAAGGCAGGCATTCCAAATTGCAAAAGCAAGTGGCCCGTATGGTGGAAGAAAATTCAAAACTCTGTGCAGAGATCCAAGAATTAAAGAAACACGAAGAGCTTAAAAACCTCTGTCAGGACACTAAAGGGACCAAGGAGGTGGCAGAAATGAACGTTCACAAGAAGGAGACTTTTCAGGACCTAAATTCTCAGTTGGAAGCGAAGATTCAGGCTGTGTCAGAACTTGAAGATAGCTGCACCGAGCTAGAGAGGGAAAAGGCAAAACTGCAGGAAACTGTTGCTGAACTTCAAGAGAAATGTCAAACGTTACAAGAAAAGATGCAGGCCCACAGGTAATGTACCAGCAGCCATCGTCGGATATGGAGCATCCAACTTCCTTGTGTGCCCTGTCGAACTAAACTAACCCTGCATTCCTGCTTGGCTACTTAGCGGAACTTACATTTGTAACACGTGACCTAGAATAGCGCTTTTAATCCCACATAGATATGGAGCTCTTGCTGTCTCTGTTGCTGTCTTAACCCCTTAGAAAAAAGAAAACCTTTATGTAGATGATGTAACAATCTGACAGGCTTGTGTTTTCATGGCATGACTGAATCAAGACTGTGTCGATTGTGGGAAAAAACCCTGTCCAGCATTGAAGATTGATCTAGAGTGCACTGACAAAGATTATTTCTTTCTGCGATAAAATAAAAGGTGTACAGTGTGTAATGGCTGTGCATGTATGTAGTGTGTCTCTGTGTGTACAAATAAACTAGTCTATAAAAAGGCTACATAAGAGGGTGAAATGTAAACTGAACAGTGGCTGAGAAAAATGTTACAAACAGTATACAACTGGCAGCTCTGCCTGAAACATCTTCTAACTATGTCATTTACTTCATATAAAAAATACAATGATGTAACATAGCTCTAGACCCAATTATTTAACTCTATCATCTTGTAATTATTGTTAAGATACTTACATTTAATAAATTAGATTAAGGTACGTCATCTTAGGAGAAATGTTTGCAGGCTTGTTTAGGAAACACTTTTACAGCACAATATTCTTGGAAATTATCACATAGAATATATGTAGTTCTTGAATGTCTATTCAGAGATATAATCCTCTTCTTGATAGAGCCCTCTTATGAAGGGAAATAATAAACTAAAATTCAGGAAAGTCTGTTGGATCTACATTTTACACTCTTAATTGTTGTATCCATCTGAATAATTTGCTCATTGTGAACCTAAGGTACTAAAAAGTGTTTTCTTAATACAGCAAATGTTATTTTAGTGGTTTACACAAGATCTAACCCTCAATTCTGTACACTTTCTCAAACACACCTCACCAAACAGTTGAAGTCTGGGAACAAGGAACAGTAACTTGTTCTAATTCTCCTATCCTGTCTGTCTCCAATGTAGAGGGGAGGCTGGCCGTCTGGCAGAAGAAAACCTCATTTTGAAATGGGAGATCTCCAAATTCAAGGAAGAGGGCAACATCTCACAGCAGGAACTGAAAGACCTCAATAAGAGCCAAGAGGAAATGCTGTAAGAAACTTAAAAGATAAAAAGTTAAAAGTAGATGAATCTATCTGGTTATTATTGATGGCTCAAATAAAAGATAATAAATTCTAGATTATTTATTTCCTCTCTATTCACTCCTGATGGAATATTTAGTAGTTAATAACACACAGTTAGCACCTTAAATAGCAGGTTTATGTAGTTTGTTGTTTTCCCTGCAATATAGTCATTTTTTAACTTGAAGTCTTGAAGTGTTACATTTTGATACTTATTACAAACTGTATGTGGCTGTGCATTTCTAAACGTCTCCCTTGGCATGATACTTTTTTTTTTAATGAAGTATGTGTCTGCCTTATTTCACAGACGCAAAATTGATCAATTGAAGAAGGAAAAGACTGCAGCTCTGACGATGAACGAGAGCTTAAAGAACCAGGTGATAAGCTGTCGGCAAAAATGTGATTTACTTTTATTTAAGCAACGGCCTTATCATTTAAATAAGTAAGGTGCAAAACTTGATTTTTATGGGAAAACACTGAAAAGACTTTTATGGTTTTTACAGTGAAACCTTCTCAGTCTCGTTTTCCCATTTAAACGCAAATAAGTTTATAACCTTAATTGCATTGATTCGAGGAGGACGTGATCGAACTGTGAATCTACTGTATATATTTAGACTGAATAGAGATGTGGCCTTACTGACGGTGGGCTCTCTTTCTCTCTCTCTGCTGGCCAGGTGTTGGAGTTGAGGAGCCGAGGGCAGCAGCTGGAGGACGAGAACGGGCTGCTCTCGCACAAGAGCGCACAGAACGCAGCCGACGTGCTGGAGCTGAACCGCCGGCTCAGCGAGCTGCTGAAGCAGCGGGAGAAGAAAGCGAGCAGCCGGCGCCAGCACCACCAGGGGGAGCTAGAGAGGGAGAGAGCGGCGCTGGCTGCCGAGTTCGCACAGGAGAGGAGCCAGGTGGGCCTTGAGCAGCAGGAAGGCACCTCATGTACCCAAACAGCAGGGACATCAGGAAGCCCTGGATTTCAGTCTCTGATTATATCCCTTAACTGGTACCTGATAGGGGTTTTTCCACTTTCCCCCCAAACAGAGAAAACATTGGTCTTTAGAGCTTTCAATTCAATTCAGTTCAATTCATGATGCTTTCAACTCACAACAACTTTATTGATAATGGGGCATCATAGGTAGAGAAGAATGGGAGGAGATTAATAGCTAAATAGATCTACTGTTTAAGATCAATAGGCTCCCAGACGATCACGTGATGTGATCAGAAGGTAACTGCAATTAGTCCACCCTTTGTTTTGATTTGTAAGAATACAGGAATGAAAATGTTTTTTTTGGTAGTCATTATGTATTATATATTCTGAAAAAATAAACATGACATTTGTTTGCAATGTGACGTGTTTTACATGGGGGCGCCCAGAACCCAGATGTGTTCAGATATAATCCTTCTTTCTAGTTAGGTTTTAGCCATATGAGCACATCTCACTTGTTCTTGGCAGATGGCAGCTCGCCTGTCAGGCCTGGAGAAAGAGATGGCCACAGCCCAGGAGAGGAGTGCCCAGCTGGAGCAGGAGAGGGCGCTTATGAGCCAGGAACTCTCCACCCTGAAGGAGCAGGTGACTGAAACACAAACTGAATACTTTACACAGAGACCTTGCAATCCCACAGTGTCAGTGAAATTTCCTTTGAAGGGCTTATGTAGCATGCATAATAATTTCATAATATCTCCTTACAGGTTACACAGGATATTACACTAGCCTTCATAACTCTTTAAAATCATTCTTTAAAGACATAACGGGCACATAAAGTTTCATAATGGCCCACACACTGATCCTAATTCTAAAATTAATCCTAACTCAACCCCTCATAATGTAATGTGCACTTTGACAAATGAACAGTTGAATGCAAAGTATCATTAATACAAATATTGTGTCTTTTTGAACCACAATTAAGGCGTTTGTTCCCACACTTTGTTATAACATCTTAAGTAACCTGAAAAAACTGCTTCATTCTGTCTACATAAAGCCTAATTCAATGGAGGCTTTACTGCATTGTTTTAAAATGGACTGTGGGTAATTTATTTCTCTAGGCTTGAAATATGTTCTAAAATAGAAAAAAGGAGAAGATTTTAGTCTTTCTTAAAAAAAACGTCCTTATCTCTTCTGCTGTCCTAACTATGGTTGGCAGCTTTATCACAGAGGTATCCACAGTCCTAGATACTGCAGCAGGGCAGTGTATATCCCATTGAATCATCTGCTGAGAATATAGTTCAGGTGGGTAGCTGCTCCAGCACGCGTAGGCTGCAAAGGAACAAGTGATAGGTTTATTCCAAGCTGAAAAGAAAATAAAGGAAACACAATGGTTTAGCTGTGGAGCCTTCAGGTGTAGAATTTCGCCTACTATGACGAAGCCTGTGGAGGGGTTTGGAGGCAAAGTGGTGACTCCTGTTTGATGCGCAGCTGTGCAGCAGCCGGGACCTGCGCTCTGAGCTGGCCAGTGCCGTGTCGAGGAGCGAGAAACTCCAGAGGGAGAAGGAGACTCTGAGTGAGGAGCTGAGCCGCTGCGTGGACAAGGTGCAGAGCCGGGCATCGTGGGGTGTACTGTAGTATCTTCAGCTCTTGTGACTACAATTTGAAAAGTGCTCACCCTGCAGTCCGTGTGGGTCCTAATGCCCCGTAGTGATGAACACCATTCGTCACCAAGATGTAAAATTGCGGTCCTGATTCTCATCCCAGGGTGCTTTTTGAAAATAAAAGGGGTGTTACCTCAGTGTCCTGGCCAAATTTCCTCCCTGTCCTTCACCAATCATGGCCTCCCCATCTTTGAATTGGCTTCATCACTCTGTTCTTCTCCCCACTGATAGCTGGTGTGTGGGGAGCATACTGGCACACTATGGCTGTAAACACATAAGCAATATTAAATTCCGAATTCCCACATCCTGTATTGTGTTGAACTTTTAGTAGTAACCCAAGTATTATTTCTGCAACAACACATAGGTGAAAATCAAACAGGAACTATGGGAACTTCTGCATCAATATTTGGAACATGACTAAAATTCCTTCCCTTCATTAAAGCATTAAGCCTTGTTTGAACTGTACGCATCTCCTGAAGAAAGACGATTGTAATACTCAATAACACCCACTTGTTGCTCTCTATCTGTACTTTCAATTTCTACACTATTCATTTTAATATTTTACTGTTCAGATTAAATATTGTGCAGAACTGGTTTATAAATGTATTGGTTTTTGCGGCAAACCCTGTATTGTAGTCAGTTCCTAAGCGCTGCTCCTGGTCACTCAGGTTTGGTCTTCACTGTGTGCAGGTTGCAAAATTAGGGACGATGGAGAACCAGCTGTCTCATCTCAGACAGGAACGTCAAGCAGTAGAGCAGCAGGCCCAGAACCTTAAGACTCAGCTCTCTGCCTCCCTGGACAAGGTATTGCGTCATTTCTAGAAAGGAGACTGGGTGTCGACTTCAACAACATGGCTGTGTAGCTTGTTCAACCACTCTTTGGGTAAAAAAGCATTCTTGCTTTAGATTGCACTTTCACATAGTTTCCGCCTCTGGTTCGTGCTTTACTGTTCATTCTGAAGAAATGTCCCAAATGTCCCAAGAATGTCTGAAAAGGGCCCAGTGCCATCACCCTGTCAGTGTAGGGTATGCCCTTAAGTCCAGGGACCTGGTGTGCGTCTGCGATCGAGTTGATGTTGTCATATAGCTTCCCTGAATGTCCACTAGGGGGCAGTTGTGGTGTTATTACTAAGCGTTCTACGGTCAATAGCTATTAAGTAGATCTTTTCTAACGATCTGAACACATCAGGTTTTTGTGTGTCATAGTTTTGTGCAGTGCAAATCTGTAGATGATTTCTAGGGGTGTGACAGTGTTCTTGGATGTTTTGGGTCAGGTCCAGGCTCTGGATGAAGCCCTTCAGACTGTCAATCTCCAGACAGCCCGACTGAAGTCAGACCTGAGGGTCACCCAGCAAGAAAAAGAAGCCCTCAAACAGGAAGTGATGTCTCTGCATAAGCAGCTGCAGAATGCCAACAATAAGGTAAGACTGAGATGAAGGAATTTTTAGCCAAAATCAATCTAGTCTTTTCAAGTGCACTTATCATAAGACGTGGCTTACTGAAAGGAAGACGAGACCATGTGTAATCCTTTCCTTTTGCACGTCAGCAAGACAATGAAACTCAGTACTTGCACATGTTCTCCAGTGTGGTTTTTTCCTGGAGATGTACAGCTTCAGTCACTATGCGAGCAACTGCGCTAGAAATTACAAAAAAAAACAAAAGCCATCCTTTATGGTGTGCTTGGTTTTTGACGTTCTCTGCCTCGGATCAGAACCAGTTCCTGGAGCTGGCTCTGCATTCCAGCGGGTACCAGAGCCACCAGAAGAAGCTGTACTGGGAGGAGCTGTCCCGGCTGGTGGACCAGGAGCAGCAGCTTCTGCGGCAGGAGAACGAGAGGCTGCAGAAGGAGGTGCAGAACACCAAGGGTGACCTCATCCTCTCCCGGGACAAGGTGAGTGGGCCAGGCTGCACCATAAGGAGCTTCTGTGACGGCTTAGTCTTCATTGCTTATCTACTTCTTAAAATAATTACAAAGGTACGGATCCATCTTTCAGAGACATGACCAAACAGTGGGTTATGACATGGAAAGAGTTTAAATGTACAACAGAAGCTGCTCTGCAGAGTTTGGGGAAATGGCGACTGGATAATCCTGCGGGGTTGTGTTTCGCTGTAGACTGTGAAGCAGGTATCCAGCTGTTGGAGTAGCCTCGCCCCCTCATGTTAGTCCTCTGTTACCTGCCTTCAGACTCGACAGCTGGAGTCCACCATACTGTCCCTGAAGCAGCAGAAGCAGCAAGGCCAGTCCAGCCTGGTGAAGGCCGTGGAGCAGGAGAAACTCGGCGTGAAGCGTGAGCTGGACTCCGTGCGCAAAGAACTGCTCATCGCCAACAGGAAGGTGAGAGAGAAGGGGGCACACCCTTCAGAGGCGCACAGAACTACACAAAAGATGAATAATGACCAATTTCACGAGAAGTCTGCTTTTTTCGCAAGACGTGACATCGACTTCTCTTGAAATCTCACCTTGAGCTGAGAGCTTAGGTAAAGCAGTTTGCCTCTTCTCCTTTAAAAACTAATTTGGGCTCATTAAAGTACAGGTAAATAAAGTCTCCGTCAGCTCGATCCCTCTGTGTGAACTGCTGTATCGCGCTTGTGTTTATTCAAATTGAGGGCTTTTGTGTCAGAAACGGCACGATTTAACTGAGAGCTCCAGTAGTGAAACCCTTTTCCCCGGCTTCGTCCCTTCCTGTAGGTGAGCGAGCAGAGCGAGAGTCAAAGAGAGATGGAGAGCCTGAGGCAGGAGAACGAGAACCTCAAGGCCCGGCAAGCCAGGCTGGAGACCCAGCTACTGGAGGTCAGTGTCTCCGGCCTCACCTCTGACGGGGTGGGTCACCTGTACTCATAGTAAGGCCCTTCCAGCCCCTGCCCCCTCACTGACAGTGATGCTCTTCTCCCCCCCCCACCTCTGTCCTGTGTTGTCCCGGGCTCTGCAGGTCCAGCTGGGTGGGGTGTTGCCACGGGAGCAGCTGATCCAGGCCCAGCACCGGCTGCTGCAGCTGGAGCGCGAGGGACAGCACCGGGGGGAGGAGCTGGGAGGGAGAGGCCCTGACTTCAGCCTACAGCAGGTAGGAGCGGGGAGCCGCATCTGAGCGCGAGCTCTGGCAAAGGAACAAGTAGAGGTTCATTCCAGACTGGAAATGGAAAAAGAAAAACACATTGTTTGGGCTGTGGAGCCTGCTGTAGGCATGTTTATTCTTGGAACAAAGTGAGGTGAATCTCGAGTTGTTCCTTTCCAAGAGGTAAGACTGCACAGCACTATTTACAGACACTAGGAGGCAAAGTTACCAGAGAGTACCACCACTACCATGCTTACTAGACTGCCTTGGAAAACAGTAGTTTACTAGCTCAATTTTTTGGGGGGAATACTGCGTTCTTCCTTCTAAATAAGGGAACTTGCTCAAAATGTTGAAATATTTTTTGTCTTTATTGTGGTTATACAAGTTTTTTTAAATATTTAACAGTGTTGGTACATACCTAGTGATTCTGCCTTTTGTGTCTTCAAGCTATCTTGAGCTGAAATCAAGTCTTGATCTTCATTCGATCTCATTTCACTTCATGTAGACTCTCATTGTCCTTCATTGCACCAGTCTTTTCCTTGAGATTGACAATCTGCCACAAGCAAGCTTCGCAGTTACAGTAATTGCTCAGAGTGGTTCCCTGTAAGCCCATTGTACACTAAAGGAGAAGGATGAAATTATTTGAAAGTATCTGAATCTGCTTGGTAGATGTTTTATCACTGGTCAACTCAGGCAAGCCTGATTTGAAATATTTCTTTTCACATTAGAAAATACTTTGTCTTGATTTCTTCCCCTGTTCTGCTTTATTCTTGGACTTAATATTTAGTTAATCTATAAATGTCACTCTGTGTTGCATTTAGGCAATTATGGGCTTGTTGCTTTAGCGGTTCAAAGCAGTTCTTGCAAACATCAAAGTACACACTAATCAAGTACGCACCACTGATGAAAATAGCAATGTATTCATAGTTTTGGTTAGGCCAGAGAGAACCTCAGATTGTCCCAAAAATGTATGCTTTTAAACGACATTGTTACAGGTAAACAAGTTATTAAGGATGGGATGGACTGTGATGTGTGGATGTTTGTTTCAAGAAAAAAGGATTTCAGAAGATCTTTTTAGGTGTAGGACTGGTAAAGTGGTAATCAGTTTGATAGGAAGAAATAACATTATTCCTTGTGTGTGATGGACTAAACAGGCAGCCAAATGAGCTAGGTGGGGTTATATGGTCTCTTCTCATCTATAACCTTTCTTATGTTCTAAGCCTTCAACAGTGCATTTCTGGCTCGTTTTATTAGGCTGGTCAGAGCTGTTATGACTGTATGTTTAATAGTAGTTTCCACGATATCCTTGAATATTGCAAGTTCATTAAAGGTATGCAGTATATGCACTGTATAATTACAGAACATGTAGCAACGTGTTTTCTCTTGCTAAAGCAGGATTTAAAAACAGAACTGTTACATTCAATACTTGGCCTTTAACATTGAAAAGAGAGGAATGGCTTTACATTATATTGTCAAGTGAGTGTGATGGTAATTGTTGGACATGCACAAACGGTTAATTACATGGTTTTGTTTAAAAGAAAATTGCAGTTGTGGACGTTCAAACCTTTTTTTACCCTACGCTGATTCAATTCTAACTTTTCCCTCCATTATATTAGACTGGTTGTCTTTCCTGTACTTGATGTAGTTCTGGGAAAGGTTCCATGTTCATGTTCGGTGTGGTGCCCTTTTCACCCATCTCATATCCCCTCCGCTGTTCTCGAACTCCATTCCCTGTGAGAGGCGGCGCAGTGAAAAAGTGTCTTCACGGCTGCCACTGGCTACTGTAGTTCCCTCACCTGTCTGAAATCCTGAGACACATTTCGTTTTCTCATTCAGCTGCTGCACCTCAAGCACAGTGGACATGCACAGGTAGTCTCAGGATAGAGTTAAGACCTGGAGCCCTGTGTGGGTTTTGGAAGGGTTAAGAAGTAACTTGTAAATATTGGGGGTTACATAGGGACTGAGTTCCTTTACTGACACTGGGCTAGGAGGCTACTGCAAGACCGATCTCTCGTTACTGGTGTCCTGGGAGCGGTGTGGTTCCACTGTGCTTCCAGTGTGTGGTAGTTCTATCTGCTTGTTCTGTTGGGCTGTGCTGTTGTTCTATGGCAACGACTAAGGTTTAATAGTCCTCAGTGGACAGCAGTAGGGAAATGAAACATCATTGCTGTCACCTTCTTTCATCTGATTTAGGGGTGTCTGTAGGTAGAGGTTCATTTTAAAGTGGCTTTGTTAAACACACAAAACAGTTGTAGAAGTATTACCAGAACTAAAACAAAGTTGGATGGCCAGAGCTCCAAGAGGACCAGCTTCAGTGACCACTAAGTCAAGTTCTTATTCTCCACTGGTCAGATATCGCTGTTCTTTTTCTGGCTGGTTCAGGTTTAAAGAAGATAATGTCACAGATGCATTCCTGTTCCTCCTGTAAATGCAGCATCACAGATTTTTGGGGAGCTTTCTTTTATTTTTTTTAAGGCACGAGGAAGTAGTCACGGTACTGAAAGCAGCAATATCCAGGAGAAAAAAAGAAGAGAAATAGTTGGTTGTAAAGGAGAAGTAGCAATAGTAGCGTTCGGAGATTGCCAGCATTTGTGAAATTGTGTGAGGCCACCACCCATAATTAACTAACTGGCCTTGTCAGTGTGGATTGGTAGTAGCCAAATCTAATCCAGAACTGGGCAGCAAGTCATTTGACCTTGGGAGCACACTAGCCTGTAGGGATCAAAGCCGCTCGCCTTGTGCGTCATGCCTGGTGTTGCCTGCTGGGGTCTGCCTTGGTGTCGGGGTGGTGGCTGGCGGAAGGTTGTGCTCGGGTGAAGTGTACCTGCCTTCTCTCTCCAGGGCGCATTACCGGAGCCGCGGGCAGCACACGCAGAAACCTACCGGAGGATCGGCAGACTGTGAAGGCCTGGCAACTAACTGCCATTTCTCTCTCCCTCCCAGTCCTGACCCCCCCCCCTCCTCCCCGTCACCTCCTCCTGCTGGCATAAGCTCGTTAACCTCCAGACAGGGTCAGCTGAGACTCTGGGGAGGAGCAGGCTGAAATCTCAGCGTGCGTGGCAAGAGAGAAGCTGTCCCTCAGCACTGATGGGAGTGAAGGCTGAGGCAGGGGTAGCTCTAGTGGTCCACTGTATTAAACTTCATGAGGCACAGTCTTGGCATAGAACATCAGGTACAGCCTGCTGCACTGACACGTACAGTATGTCATGGGTTTAGAGGAGGGTCTACATCCTGGTGCTGGAGGCCAACACACCTGCTAGGTTTTATTCCAGCTGGGTTATATTATTGAACCCTTAATTGACAAAGTAAAGCAGTAATTTGAACTCTTTGTTTGCAGTTTTTAAACGTGTTGGAAGCTGGTCTTTTAACTATCGTGCATTCATGCACTTCACAAGTGAATTAAAATCTCCACGATTTGAGTCAATTAAAAAAAGCTTGCAGAGGTTCTAATCACGCAGCACGTTAGTTCAGTTGAGGGTTCAGATAGACTAGGACCTGGGAACTCCTGATTTAGAAACTGAAGGAGTGAAAAGGGTAAACAGTGTGATATTTGGCCAGAAAGGATGAAGTATAGGGTAGTCCTGTTTTCAGTGTAAATCTAATTCCTCCAGATCTGATCCCAGTGAGCCAGTGTGTCTTCAGGTTTTCATTGCAACCAAGCTCTTAACACTCTGCTACTTACTGGCTGAATAAAACCAGTTTCTTCTAGAGCTGCTGATTTAAAGAGACCTAGAAAACCCACAGAGACCGGTCCTCCAGGATCAGGGTTTGACCGCCCTGGGTAAACTGATTATTAATACATGAAGGGATCTTCATGAATATGTCTGTATTCATTCTCATTACAATGCATATCCAAATGGAGCTACAGTACTTTAGTTTGGTACAGCATTTTGTTTTATATGCAGCAAGCTGGTTTTATTTTTCTTTGAAAATATTTTGATAGATTTCTAAAAAAAAAAAAAACAGATGCCTTGAATGGGTTAGACCTAGCCCTGCTGTTTTGCCAGTTTACCATTATAAGCTTTACTGACTTCTTCTGTCAAGTCTGCTTTTAAAGATCAGTTCTTTGCTCATGACTTTTTTATTTCACCAACCTCTAGTGCCATCTATCTGAAGTTACTTACCTACAGTATTGAGCAAGACAGGTGGAAACATTTGAAGGAATAACCAGCATACTGTGAGAAAGCATGAACATGCGCCATATCTAAAGACCTGTAAGATATATACAGTCTATGATCAAATTCTGGACAGCTCTGTCTAATCAAGGGGACAGGCTTCCTTTTTGTCTGAACCATCTAGACCAGGGCTTTTAGACTCAGTTGCCAGTAAAACCAGTGTTCTCTGGTTTTTGTTCCAGCCTGAGATCTCAGTTCGATGGGTGCTCTATTAATTAATTACTTGTAATGTACTTGTAATTTGGCTCTGGGGTGTTTTATAAGTAACTGTACCTTTGACAATTTGTGTGTTTTGTTTTATCAATGGTACAGTACTCTATGTAACATCATGAATATGTCTAAGAAAATAATAAGGGAAATTGTTCCATTGACTACTCAGGTTGGAATAAAAACAGCAGACATCAGGTCCTTCAGGAAGTTTGACATCACTGTTCTGTACCTTAGTACTTAATTGATTATTGATTGCTGGTGTGACTGTGCTGCTGTAGATCACTGTAATAATGAAGGTATTAGACCTTGCTCTGGAGGCCGATGATAAATGAGGCCAGTCACTCAGAATCAAACAGTGTGGCCTAGTAATTGCATGGAAGCAGTCTAAGAACACACAAGAGAAGAGTAACAGCTACAGATGCTGACAGATGACATTACAAACTGTAGAGTTTAAAAAAACTGACAATTCTGAGCTCCCCTAGCACTATCAAATATTCATAGTTCAGATGGAAAACGGGTTGGCCTACTGAGAGTGTACTTCTGAACTTAGCAACATGCCACCAGTAGATGGCGCTGCGCTGGCTTTCTCTTGCCTCGCTGGGACTCCAGTCTCGGCTCGCTCGCTCTGTTGCACAGCGGAATACTTCATGATCACGTGTCGTGGAGTTAAAAATTGTTGGAAATATTATGGAAAGCACTCTATTTATAGGTTTTTATATTTTTGGGGCACTTACGACTGAGTAGAAACAGACACATTAAGATGTATGTAGTATGTTTGATACAAAACACAGCCAACACTACTGCAGAAGAGGAATGTCTGCCCACCTACAGTATCCCCTCCCGTATTGTAAGAGGGCAGTAGGTTCAGGCAAAATGGAGATCATCGTCGGAACCTACTGCCCTCTTACAACATCCTTGCATCATCCTGAGCTGGGCTGCAAAGTAACCCGAAGTAATGACATCAGCCTTATCGTTTGGAAATTTGTTTGATTTATTTGGGGGTTTTTTTGCACTCATTTTTAAACAGACCAAAGAAATATTTAAAAATATAGCAGAAAATAGTTAATCCTGTGAGCTTTTAAACTGCATCCAAGTTTAACTTTTGGCATTATGATGAAACTTATTCCAAGTACAAAAGCAAAATACCTAAATCTTTTAATTGTTTTCAATTAAGGTAGCTTATGTTTTGGTGTTATCCTCTGTCAGGATTTAAGCTCCCTTCTTTGTGGACTACTTTATTACAAAAGAGGAGAAATAGGATATTGTGTATTACTTTCATTTATTTATGGACTATTTTTGTGCTTTAATCAGAATTCAAAAATTTGCACTACTCACCAAAGCTAGCAATACTAAAACATGATGTAGTGGTCATGACAAAAGTATACTTTATTTTTGGTTTTATTCTTGTTTTTGTTATCTGTTCAATGTTGATATGCCCATGCCTCTAAACAAAACAAATGTGATGAATTACAGAAATCATTTATTTGTCATATTTATGGCTGTCGTATGGTTTTTGAAAGGTTTGAGATTTCAGTGTTATTCAAGGTCTCATATTTTACAAGAAATGGGTATTTAATTGCAATTATGTAAACTTCTTCTGTTTTTACCTCTATAATATTTATGTTCTTTTCTGCTAAGTTACAGGAATTAATTAATTTTTATCAGTAACGCAAAACAAACTTGGAAAAAACAAAACACTAAAAACAGTAAAGGCTGGTTTGGTTTTAGCACTTCCTGTCAGCGTTTGCCTGAATTGGAAAGGCAGTTTTAAGAGGCAAGCTCCTGAATGTGGAGCAAAACAAAAACTGGCAATTCAAAAATAATATCATACAATTAAACAGTGTAAAAAAAACCCCGGGAATATACTGTATTTCTATTCTGGATTCACTCCCAGAATCCTCTCCCAGCAATAACAGAAGGCCCCCTCTAGGAATGTGCCAGTGGGCTGAGTTGCCAGTGAGACGCTGAAGCTCTTCTGGAACAGAGGGAGTGTTTCCGATCGGTGCAAGAGTAATGAGCTGGACTCACATGTCTGACTAGGTCATCCTTACGCAGGGGGGCTCCACCAGTAGTGTTCTCCGAAACCTTAGAATAACCCACAGTCTGGTCTCTGAAGGACCGACTTCACAACTTACATCCCCAACTCAGTTTGTGCCACAGACACAGAAAAAGAACGGGCCTGCTGTGAACTTTTGAAAGTCCCCAAGCTGCATCTCTCTGAAGGCTATTATTGTTGTGATGGGTTTGTTATTGTTTGTAAGTGTGTGCATTTCTTGTTTTTGTACGATTGATTCTCAAGTGCTGTTTTGTAATGTTTTTTTCCCCCGTTATTCTTATTTATTAATGTAAAATGTGATTTACTTTTTTGTTTATGTAGCCATGTACGCATATTTTATTTTTTAAAATTTCACTGATAGCAATATCACTGAATTGGAAAAAAATATTTTGTATTTATTTATTATGTGATCCGTTATTTATTTAGTTTTCCTGTTTTCAGATGTCAACTGCATTAGTTTGATGAAAAAGAAGGATGAGTTTTGTAAGGAAGTCAGATATAAATAAACTGTTGGGTTTAAGCCTGTGTAGTTTTGCATTTGATTCTCACTATACTTGGTAGAGTTTCAGATCATATTCATGACTTAAGAGAGTTTTGTATTGTTTTGTTTCAATCACTTCATGCCAGCCACATGAAAACTGAGTACGGTACATTTGATTTTGGTATGTTGACAGATGTCAACAAAACTAGCTGGTATTGACATCTAATAAAGTTTTGTAGACATATATTGCAGACATAAGTGTAAACCTTTAATTCTTTTCTGTGACAGCTTGAATGAGCTACTTTATTAGATCAGGTGGGTAGCTGCATCAGCACGCGTAGGCTGCAAAGGAACAAGTGATAGGTTTATTCCATGCTGAAAAGAAAAGAAAGAAAACGCAATGTTTCGGCCATGGAGCCTTCTTCAGGTTAGATAATTAAAGGTGTACACTTATGTCTGCAATTTGACACGATGTCATTTTCCTTTATCTGCAATGGACCTGGATTGGTCATTTGACAGAAGCCTTTGTTGATCGATAAGAACATACATGCGGCACAAAGGAGAAGAGTAATGATTTAACATTGTTTAAGAATGGAATTATTATATTCATTTAACCTGAAACACGATCAGTCAGTATAATAATTATAAAACAGATTCATTTTAGGCCATTTTATCCTCCCTGGGATTACTACACTATATTAACACAAAAGTTCACTTTTAAAAAAAAATGGCGGCAATTGATTCAGAAATAATCACGTATTTTTCTTTTCGTGTTACGTAATTGGTAATGGAATCAAAGTGCCGATCACAACCAGAAGTTACAGGCTTGAGTGCAAAAAACTGTTTGTGTCTGTATAGTCTATGTTGTCTGCCAATAACACCCCTTGAGAAAAGACTTGGATCAGCTGTCCAGTCTTCACCTGGTAGACACCAGTGCACTGTGAGTAATACACTGTGGCGTGTGAAATAATGAATTGGAACTGCTCCATTAGGATTAGGCAGGGCACAACATGCGGGTGTTGAGCTGCCACCTCCTACAGCAAAGACACCAGGTGCAAACCAGCTGTGAAGTTGGCAGCCTGTGCTGCCCTGCAGTCTCAATCCAAAGGGATGAGATACATAAATTGCACGGCAGGGTTTTAAAATCAGCGTGGTGAAAAGATCACCCAGCAAAACTGTGTTATCCTGTGTTCTATACTCACAATCAGCTATGCTTATGCTGATATTTTCCTGTATTACAATGTGACACAGATGGCAGTGGACCCAAGGACTCTTCCCTGAAGTGTCTTAACACAACCTGCTGTATCACAAGGATGACTGGAAGCTAGCTTTCCACTTACAGTAAAACAAAACTCCCATAAAATCAAAACTTTGCCATAGTGCAGTACAGTACAGGGGCTGCGATCAGATTCTCTCGTCTTGCTCTGATAGCTTGTGTACTGTGGGTGTTGCAGGAGGGACAGGAGGTGGTGCTGCTCAAGATGGAGGAGCGCATGAGAGACGTTGAGCAGAAACTACGGAATGTCAAGCTGCTGCTGCAGGAGAAAGTCACCCAGTTAAAGGATCAGGTATGCGGCTGCCCTTGGAATAGAGATCTAAAAGAACTGGGGAGCAGACAAGACGTTGTAGCAGGGTGCCATTCTTTCTGTCACTCATGAGTGCTATATACTGAATTGTGGAGCATTTCAGATCAGAATTGAATATAAAAAATTCAGAAAAAAATAGATTACTTTATAGTACTATTAGAAGATAAACCTGAGTTTACTCGCCCCAATTCTCCGACTATGTAATAGTTAACTTTCTTTCTGGTCTGACTTCCAGCTTAGTTGTGGAAATTTTGCATTCTGTCCAGGAATGCTGCTTTGCTCGGATCAAATCGTAATTTGATCGTTTCTCCTTTTTTAATTATTATCTTTGAAGCTTTTTTGGAGCAGATCTGCAGTACTGCACTTAAAGAAGTAAGTCCTCTGTGTAGGATTAACTCTTTACAAAAAGAATAATATTTTGGGGTTGTTGTAGTCCCAGTTTGCCCCTCCAGCATCAATGTGAAATCCACAACCACTCAGCTGATGTGTAAGCGTTCTGTTCTCTACCTGCCTCCGCAGCTCCAGAAAAACGCCAAGGCGGATGAGTTGATCAAGGACCTGTATGTGGAGAACTCCCAGCTCCTCAAGGCTCTGGAGCTGACAGAGCAACGGCAGAAGGTGGCAGAGAAGAAAAACTACCTACTGGAGGAGAAGATCTCCAGCCTGAATAAGATTGTGAGGGACCTGAGCCCATCGCCGCTGACTGCGGTGCCCTACCACTTTGCGCGATCCTAACGTCACCTGGCCATTCCTGCTCTGAATGTTTCACTGCCCCAGCCTTTCTCTGCCATCCCTGCTTATTGCCCAAGCTCCCCTCCATCACTGCCCAACCAAAGGATGATTTCCCTGTCCCTCATCCCATCATTCCCATCATCCACACCTTGCACATGCTTTCTCTTGTGGATCTTGATGGAACTGCTTGACCAAGTCACGCCTAGAAGTACCACCTTCAGTACTGAGTCAAGTCCAGGGGTCCGAATCTGGATGTTAGTCACTGTAGGGCACAAGAACATCCACCACTGAGAGGAGGTCGTGTGGCCCATCTAGACCCTTTGGTAGTTAGCAGTTAAAAATCTCTTTCAGCCATTTCTTGAAGGTCGTCATGGTGTCAGCTTTGTCAGCAAGGCTGGGTTGCCTGTTCATAACTGCCACAAGCTTTGATATATGATGTACTTTCACAGTTGTAGCTCCACAGCCTTTGGAAGCCTGGAGCAGCATAATCTGTGTGTCTGAACTAGACATCGTTCTACTTCATCCCTGTGTTTGAGGGTGTGGGTACTTTGAGAAAGCGACATCGAAGAAAATTTTAATGCATTTGTTAGAAGAAAAAAAGCTCAGCCAGGTGTGTGGAAAAAAGATTCAAAGTATTTGGGACACTCCAAGGCAGTGTTGCTGAGTTTCTACCTGTGATTTAATTTAAAGACTGATGTTGCTACAGAATTGAAAGAAAACGTCTCTCAGTAACAGTGAAATTTACTTCGAGGCTATGTTGAGGTGTCAGTATTGCCCAGGGCCAAGTAACCCACTCAACAAGTAAAAGACCATCCATATTTTTAATTTGTGCCTGTGAACGAAAAATAATAATAGTCTACCCTGATAGAAAACGAATCATTTAGCATATTCTCATTACAGGACTTATAACAGTAAGAGATGCTATCTTATTCAGAGGTGCAAATTTTACTGTACAATTAAATCAGTGTTCTTAAATGTTTTTGAAACTTCTGGGGACTAAACACTGCCTCTCATTTTAAGGATATAGTAATCATTAGTAAAAAAGTAAAGCTTTTTTTTAGCATTACTTTATTAATCCAACTGTCGATTCTCCGGGAAACTGAAACACACGAGATGAAATGAGAAGCATGCAAGAGTTTCTCTATGAAGTGAAAATTTTGTATACTACGTGTAAACTAAAAATGTTATTGCACCCGGTGATGAGAAGAAAAATACACTAACTGAAGCTGCTAATTCTGGGCTTCCCATTGCCACTTAAATATATTTTTATACAACACTGTGGTCTGTGTAGTTCTGTTCTCTTAACGCAATGCATAACCTATGTACAGTAAGGTCTTTTAAGCTGCTATAAATTAAAATCTGTCAGTAATGTCAGCAAAACAGTTTTATATGACCATCTCCAGACATAAAAAGGAAGTTAACACCAATGCGTAAGAAGGAGTAGAGTTTGTTAGCATTCCGTACTGTATCTGCTATTTACTGCTTTCAGTGATAAGGCAGAAACATCAGTCCTAGAATAATGATTTCAGACAATGTTTATAAAATACAGTATATAATTCAACACAGTCAATAAGAACAAACAGGAGATCCTGTTCTTATATATTTACGATGTGTAACCAACCCACCATCAAAATCACCTAGATTTGTGGACTCGCCTTAAAAGGTATTGGGATGTACTGTAAGTGTTGATAATAGCTGCTATTTGACAGTCACTTTAAATTGAGGATTTATGGTTATTGCTGCCAGAGCTGATTTGACCAGAGTAACTCAGTTGTAAGGGGTTGAAAGAGAGAGGTGAAGAGGAACTGATACCTATAGTCAGTCTTGTGTGAAAGAATTCCTGTTTCAAAACCTATTCCTCTAAAGCCAAATTAAGTTTCCAGATAGCCTGATACCTTATAAAGATTTATTGAAATATTTGCAAACATTCTTTTTTACAGTTGCATAACTCTGAAAGACCTCAATACTTTTTTGCAATGGCAATGCTTCAGCAATTTTTTTGACATACCTCTTGAATTCAGTATCTACAGTGAAAAGAGTCATGCTGAAGAAATACTGATGAAGTACGCACTTTGATAAGGTCTTCATCTAGCTGTAATAAAAACAGCTATTGGCATTCCTCACTGTTAAGGATGATTGTAATCCATGATCGTTTTTATCTGTGCTTCTCCGGATGACGCCGGGCTCTGTTGACATTTAGGGGTTCGCCTGCTGTTTGTGCGATTCATGCCTTTCCACCTCCTGTTGTCATCATAAGGCTGAGATCATGGCAGCAGATGTCCTCCAGCTCAGGTGGTCATGTGCGGTAGTCTCCCATGAGTTGGTGTTATTGTTGCTCTTCTTCATGTTGGCCTTGAAGACATCTTTTAAAATGCTTCTTCTCTCCTCCTCTTGAGCATGTGCCATGACTGACCAAAAAAG
Organism: Lepisosteus platostomus; assembly: GCF_059453375.1. Lineage (NCBI taxonomy): Eukaryota > Metazoa > Chordata > Actinopteri > Semionotiformes > Lepisosteidae > Lepisosteus > Lepisosteus platostomus. The sequence goes on along the minus strand of NC_142620.1, from coordinate 12,821,921 downwards.
AGGAGGTTTGTTTGGGGAGTAAGGAGACAATGTGGCCGGCTCGGTGAAGCTAATGTTGGATAACCACCACCTCTTGCTTGTTGAGTTTGTAAGAGAACAGGAGCGTTAGTTCATCTGTCATCTGTTTTTAAAGATTTTCGCCAGGCTGTGTTGATGATACTTCCTCAACATTTTAACGTGTCTTCTGAACATCTGAGATCCATGGAGTATGGTAGTGATCATGACTGTTTCATACACAATTAGCTTGGTTTCGGATCTGGTATTGCGATCTTCACATGCGTTTCAAGAGGAAAGTCTCCAGCGTCTCCCTATTGATGTGTCAGTTGGTTACATGGATGTAAGAATGATCTGGGAACAGTTTTCCTGGTGAAGTGAGTGTTGCTGCTGAGTAAAGAACAGAAGGAGGGAATGTTATATAGTATTATATTTAGATGGCTGTCAGTTGGCCATTTAAAGTGAAGTTGAAAACAAATTGAATGAAGGGTGTATTGTTGCTAACTGAAGTAATTGGTATTTTTGTAGTCGCACTACATGTCGCACAGAAAAGGTGCACTGCAGCCTTTAGGCCTTTATTTTCATATTTATTTGTTGAGTAAACTATTGCATCAAATTATTGAAGAATTATTTTTTAAATGTACTATATCCAAGTGCTTCTGTACATGTAAGGCTATATGAAACCTACTGAGAATGGGACCACATGAAAAGAGAAAGAGAAAAGTATAGCACCTCCTGTTTCACCTGCAGTACATTAAAATATTTCTGTGCATGTACTGTAGGGTGGTTGAGTTTCCTTTCCTTGAACAGAGGACCACATGTGACACCAGCGTCGGGGCTTGGAATTGAATATGGCGAAAATCTCGTTACTGTCTAGACTCTAGAGAGTCGGCAAACTCCCGATCAAACGACAGCTAGTTTGCAAAGGCCTCTCATATGAGGACTTTGTCTTTAGCATAAGAAAAGCTGCAAGAGCTCATTTTCACTTGTTGCAAGTAACAGTTCTAAGTATTTCGAATGCCTATTTTTAAATTGTTCAGTAGTTTTATAAGTTACTCTGTAGTTAATATTTTACTACAAAACACAATGAACAGAATGCAGAATGCAAGATTCAAAATCCGTCCGAAATATTGTATTTAAAATACCATACAGGGTTTACCTAGAGCTCCGTGAAGTTGCCCCCCCCTGCAGACAGCACCAACGATGAAACCCACCTCGTTCGTTAGTGCTACGTTTGTGCCGGTTTGTGCAGTTGAAAGTAGTATTTGTGCTGTTTTACAAGTGAGTACAACCTTGGACTCAGACAGCAGCCTTGTGGGGTTCCAGTGCTCAGGGTGAGTGGTGTTGATGTTTTATTGCTTATCCGCACCACCTGTGGTCTCTCGATAAGAAAGTCCAGCAGCCAGTTGCAGACAGAGTTGCACAGACCTAATCCCCTGAGCTTTACGAGCTTTACGAGCATACGAGAGCCCATATTTACATTTTTAGGTATCAGTTTCAAGATCAATATAATTTAACAATAAAAAACAAAAATTGAAAGCACGAGCATAATAATATAATTATCATATACTTTACATTTCTATTCATTTTTGAAGTACAAAGCGGAAGGTGTTTCCCCTACCTTAAATATACGATTAAAATTGTTCAAACACCATGTATTCATTACAGAAAGCAGCGGAGACATTTATATTGCAAATAAAAATGTATTTATTTCGAAGAGTACGGGACATTGTGAATCAATAAAGACGTTAAAAAAGCCGATAAGTAAAGCATTTTAAAAATAGCTTCTCATTGACAGTAAACAAGCCGATCCACCCGGCGCTGCTAGCTTGAACAGCTCTCAGACCCGTGATTGGCTAAACCCCCGAACAGCTCAGGCTGCGATTGGGAGTGAGAGTGAGAATCGACACTCTGATTGGGTAAAGAGCCACAGCGGAAGTTCTGTGTGTACCGTGTGTGCTGTATGAGCACGCTGGATATACAGTAACACATCCACTGGTTTCCAATTACTGATCAAACTAAGAGAAGTCGCACTGAGGTCAAAACTGAATAGCAGACAAAGAATGTCATGGCATCCACAGCGCGTTCACGACTCCGATAGCATGTCACGATAGGAGTGCGCGCACCACAGTCACATCGCGATACCCCTTGCGACTGGCGGATCACTGTCAAGGCGCCACTGTTGCGACATTAAGTCCATATATCGCAATATGACATACACCGACAAAACGCCTCGCCCCCATGTCGCGACATGAAGCCCGCATATCGCGATATGACATACCCCGGCAAAAGTGCCCTGCCCCCATGTCGCGACACGAAGCCCATATATCGCGATATGACATGCCCAGCCAAAACGCCCACCCACCATGTCGCGACATAGAGTCCATATATCGCGATATGATAAAAATTACCACGCCCATGTTGTGACATGAAGCGAGTATATCGCGATATGACATAACCCAACAAAATGCCCCGCTCCCATATCACGACATGGGATCTATATGTTGCGATAGGACATACCCTGACAGGATATGCTGACCCCATGTTGTGACACAAAGTCCATATATCTCGGGATGTAGTATCTGGCTATATCATGTCCTGATATGGTCCAGGGTGGCATGGAAGCAAGGCGCCAGTCGTGATATACACTGCCGCGATATACATGCGATATACATGGGGTCCCTATCATGACATGCTGCGGAGATCTTGTCACGATGGTATCCCACAGTTACGCGTTTGGCAACAGCGTGTCACGGTAGGGAAAGAAAGGAAAACGTGCCATAGAAAATAAAAACCATGGATCTTACAATCACGGTGATTTTACATACATTACAACCATAGGTTTATGTCATAGATGGTTAACTTGTTGGCATGTGTCATGTCTTAGTATTATTCATATCTAATGAGGCTCATGTTTATGGATATTGGTTGTCTATAAAATGTTAAGGGTACGAGCTAAACTGTAACAGCTGTTGAACTCGGCAGACGGGATCACTGGAGGTCAAAGTCACCGTGCATGGTCACATGATCCCCGGAAAAACAAGGCGTTGTATCTCGGGAACGAAAACAGCACAAACGCTACTTTCAATGGCACAAACTGGCAGAAACGTAGCACTAACGAATGAGGTGGGTTTCATCATTTGTGCTGTCTGTAGGGGGCGAACTTCACGGAGCTTTTACCGTGCCTTTAAATATTCAGTGGACTTGAGCATGACCCGTGGCTACGCCTCTGCTTTAATGTCTAAGAGGCCTGGTAGCAAAACTGGATTCATGCCGTTCCTCTGGCGGGGTTTGTCTTGTCCCGCTGAAGGAAATATGCAGTTCAGAGCGTGATCTTTAGGGAAAACAAGAATTTGAGTCCCCATCTGTCATCCCTGCATCCTCTGTGCTCAGAGGCAAGTGCGCTCGTCTCGTTATCTGGATGTTGGCGGGTGGTGGGGAGGAAGGGGTGTAGCACAGCAGAGGGGAGGGTCTCTGTTCCCAAGCCCAAAACAATGTGCCGTGTGTCCCCTGAGTCCTTCCGCGACGGCGGTTTATCTCTGCTCTGTGTGCTCACTTCACTCAGACGTTTTGTACAGACCCGTATCAACAGCTGTTGATCTGTGTGGATCGATTCAACCTCTAGTAGCAATGTCGTACAGTTCACATAGAAACTCAAGCTTCAAGGTGCAATGGCTTGCTTTTCACCTTGTATTTGAATGCAGTATTGCTTGAAGAGGAACTGCAATGCTATTATTATGTTTAGAAAAAGTCGGCGTGGATGAGTGCATTTCAAGCCACAGTGAAAGTACAATGTACACAGTAACTTGTAAAAACCTCCAATTTCCAACACAAAGTAAATTAGATTTCCAGGATTGCACAGGGTCATATCCTGCAATTCAGAACAAGGCAAAAACTTCTGCTAATGTGAAGCGGTCTTATTACATTCTAAAAAAGCAGGCTTGTGAATACTTAATACATGAAAAATATTGCTCTTAACTCCGAGTCAGTTTTGCCTACGAATACTACTTACAGTACTTGTTAACTCTGCACAGAGGCCACATTGGAACATTTCTACTGTAAAATGTCTGCTGCACAACCTGTTCTTATTCACTTATACATCACACTACATTAGTCACTACAGTGACTAGCGAGCAGGAAGGGGCTGCTTCACATCACAATTCACAAGAACTCTCACTCCCGCCGGCGGCGAGACCAGCGGTTTGCGACAACAAGGTGAGCATACAGAACGTTTGTGGAATTTGTGATTAATTTGGAATTTGTCAAATTTTGCAATACCATCAATTAATTAATTTTGTTACCGGGATTTAATAAATGGTCTGAGAAATTGGGACTGCAGTTCTCCTTTAAAACAAGCTCTGGACAGCATTTATATTTATATGAAAAAGACGTGCTGTAAAGATATTGGCTATTCCAAGCAAGTTAGATGAATACAGTATAATTGGGAAAATCCTAGACATGTCACAGAATGTTTTATGGATGCTGATTCAACCACTAGAGCAAATCATTAGTTCATGTTGATTTGGCGGGATGCTAAAAAGCAAAACTAAACCAATCCAAACAAAGCAAAATCAATCCACATTCTAAATGGCTCATTTTAACTGCATAAAAGAGTCAGGTCCAGAGACAGGTAACTATTGGAAAAAGAAAAAATTACAAATGTGACTCCATGTTATTGTCCTATGTAAATAAGCCCTGCAGGTAATTAAAAGATTACTTATGATGACATTGTAAAAAGTTCTAACTTTGTGTTTTGATCATTTAGTTTACTTTACCAAATATGATGAGTGCATGCTGTGAATAGGTCAAGCTCACACATCGGAACAAATACTTAGATATACTCTATAAACTGGGGGAAGTTCATTGTATATTCAACTAAGGGCCAAAAAGATTTATTTAATAAAAGAGAGGAATGTAGTACCCCATTTAAGAATCCAGTTGTGAAATTTGGATCTCATGCAAGACTGATTCATCTCTATGGTCACAGAGACAACATTTTAAACAGGATTTACCATGAATCCACAACTTAATGCTATGAGTCATTGGAAAGAAAAGAATGTTCAAAATTAACAAGCTTTTCTTTTGCCACACAACATATAATCAAACCAGATGTTCCATCTCAATGTCTGGATACAGAGCACATCTGGATAATATATAACAGAATTAGTACTAGCTTGCCAAAAATAAAAAATAAAATAAAATATAACTAATGTACAGTGTATTTATGTTAATGTAAAAGAATTAGTAGCTATACATATTTTGCAACAAGTCTTCATAAATTCATCATCTGAAAAAGTGGAATTTGTTTCAGCTTGGAATGAAGTCTGATTTTCCCTGGCTCTTGAAATGTAGGCATGCTACACTCTGGGCAGAGTTGCTACAGTTATGCACATTTATTATGTGTATTTTCATCATCAGCTACCACCCAAACCCACATACACTGAGATGGCAAGTACCATTCATAAAATACAGTGGGCTCAAAACAATATTGTGAGGTAAGCCATGAGAAAAGAGTTTCTACCAGTTTTGAAATTAAATCTATCAGACACACTGAAATATAAAAAAGGGATCATATGCATCAGGCATTGGTTGACTCTATAAAGTTTGCTACAGAAAATAATATGTTCAATAGCACCCCAGATCTTGGACACATTTCTGAAAAATACCTTGATAAATTCTTCCCTGCTTGTGTCACTGGCAAATATTTTAATCTAAAAAACAAAGAAGAATAAAAAATAGAAAAACATACTTTGCCATTGATATTGGTATAATTTATGAGCATACAACATACCAGGAAATAACTGGAAGCTAGCACATATTGTGGGATCACTTGCATATTCTAAATACCTCCACCACTTCTCTTCCAGATACTATATGTCAAAATCAGCTTAATTCTTTAGCCTTAATAAATCCTACCATTTCATGTATTGAAATCACACCAGCCTGGGGTAAGACTTTCAACTTGAAAAAATCACCTGAAAAAAGCAATGTATTATCAAGGACTGTAGCACCGTATGGTGGAAGCACTGTCACTAATTGATGCTTCAACAGCAATATCATAATTATCTTGCACTAAGAAACAGAGTATTCATCAGAAGCACTTTATTTTTTATGGGCAGGTATTGATTCCTATCATATTGGTCACATGTGATCACCTGTTTTTATTGATCCACTGTGGAATGAAGTCCCCAACTCCAAGACTCTAAGAATTACACAGTTGCTACCAATTTTGAATCATCCTTCCAAAAGCTGGCTCTTTTAATATTGTTTAGTTGGGCTCCATGGGCAAAGGTCTAAGATGATAGAACCATAGAACACTATTACATTCATGTTTTTAAAAGTATATATCCACCCACTTTTTAACCGCTTCTTCCAGTTCAGGGTTTCAGGGGAGCTGGAATCTGTCTCAGCAAGCAGCAGGCACAAGGCAGGGTAAACACTTATATATACAGGAACAGGTAACGAGCTTATTCCATGCTGAAAAGAAAGGAAACACAACATTTCGGATGTGGAGCCTTCTTCAGGTGACACCTGAAGAAGGCTCCACAGCTGAAACATTGTGTTTTCTGTTACTTATATATCTTTACAGAAATCTATTGATTTCAGAGGAATAACACTAATTCCAACTGAAGTGGTAATGAAAAAAATTAATTTCCACTATGAAAGTTATAAAATGTGCTGCCATAAACACCCAATCGTTGAACAAGGAATGATGTGTGCCATTTCATATATTGATTTGAACTGCGTTTCTGATCTGACAATAATTTGTAGGTAAACCACAGTTTTTCACTGTGGAAGTGGCTATCCTAAGAATTATTAATATTTCGAAAGCACTGTTGTCTTTTTTACTTTATATGTGCCAAAGGACCTCCACAAGGTTCCTAATAGCAGGCTTAGCATACCGAGTTTTGGGTACCTGTAAGAAACCAATTAGCTGTCAAGTAACGGTTGCAAATTCTCAACGAATTATTAATCAAGAAATAGTTTTAAATCAGAGGGAGCATCAGCTATGTCCTGCACGGTTCCAGCAACTCTTGACTCCGTGCTGTGGAGTTTCCATAGGAACCAGCTCCACCAGCCTCACAACGCCTCAGAGCTCAGGCAGTCCATCACCTTAACCACAGAGCTCAGGCGAATGCGTCACCTATCCCAGAACCCTTTGCGTGTTGGAAAAAAAACCCTGAGAAGCAGGGAAGTTTATATGTTGAGTGGAGAGGAGTGGGAATAGGATAGGAGCAACAGGCTGAGGGGAAACCAAGTAAAAGTGTCTTTTCGGGGCAAGTTATGAATATTAACTGAAACGCGACGCGATATGTTTTTTCTGGTTTGAAAAAAAACTGCGTTTTTTTTTCCTCGCGGGCTCAAACTTCTCATAAGCCCGTTTAGTCTGCCGATTTGTTTTGGCACTAACAAATGGATTTACGTCGAAGCCCAGGCTGCCTCTGCCCCGAGTGAAAAATGAAAATGCCTCTTCCTCTGCTCCAGGTCCTGTGCCGCGGTCTTCTCGATTTCCTGAGGCGCACCGAAGTTGTTTCGTCGCATTGATGTCTCCCTCGCAGTTCGAGTTATGCTTTCCCGAAAGAAAAGTAAAAACGAAGCGTCGAAACCAGCCGAGGTACACGGAAAATACGTAAAAAAGGAGACGTCCCCCCTCTTGAGAAGTAAGTTGAGCTTCAAAATGATGGGTGGGCATTAAATTCTCTCGTTTTCCTACAGTCCTCAGATGCAAGTGTTTACATTGCTAAAAAAGTTATCTAACTTGCATATACCAATATGCACTGCTTATGTTATTCTTAATTCGAAATGTCCCTGCTCTTTTTACGAGTCTAACGTCTAATGTATTGAACAGTATTAGCGTTGTGCATTCCCGATGTTATAAAAGATGGGATGGGAGTGGTTGCGTTTGGATGCGAGAGCCACAGTTCACGGTTTAAAAAAAACACAAGGTCCTCACTGTGCCCTGCCGAAACTATTCAAACCCCGTCACAGTTGGCTATTTTCTCATTCACTTTATACATTCCTTTAATTTGAAGATTTGGGTACAGTGCTGCGAATAGAAACTTTTTTAACGTATTTCAATTTATCAGATATTTTTCTCCCTTGCTAATTGCTGCCAGGATTAAAATCTTCAGATTTATTTTATTTGCTGCAATTCACAAGTCGTTAAGGGTAACTCCCCTCCCACCCCCATCTCCATTTAATTGGTCACTTTTTAGGATTTGTGGAAAAAAATGCATTGACTTTTTTTTTAAAATAGACTATTCGTTTTGTTTTAAAATAATGATTTAAGGTGTCATTTTTGTTTGTATGCTTAGGGTCAGTGTTAAAGATCAAGGCTTGCTTACACTTCAGCTCCACTCTCAGGTTACATGATCTTGCTTAGTGGGTAGAACCAGCTGGGAGATGAAAGCTGTGAACATTCTTCGAGTTTTCTTTTAATGTTGTAGCATATCAAAGTCACTTTTACTCTAATGACTGTGAAGGCTACAAACACTTCACACACAGTGAGAAGCAGCATGTTACAATTTTTTTACCTAGAACAACCTTTTTCCTGCATTTCAGTAAATTACCAACAACTTTTCTTTCTTACACATTGCACAGAGCAATCTAAGAATATGAAAAGGTGAGCTCACATAGCCTATTAGTCTAAAATGTCTCAATGTGTTTCTTACCTAGAGATCAGTAAAAGTTTTGACTTCCTGTAGCAGATATCTGTATTCAATGGACTGACTGAGTTCTTCTTAGAACATTTTTTATTGTTATCGAACTGTCCGTTAGCATGTTGGTGCTTCACATGTGTATTTTTTAATTACCTTCTTGGTGTTTTTGTTAAAAGTGTAAAAATGAATATTTTAAGTACATACTCAATAATAACCCTTATTATAATAATCATAAGTGGCTTTCACAAGACATGTAATGTGTCATTTCCTCAGATGTCAGATTATGTTAATGCTAGTTTCTTTACAATCTCCCTTTAATATCTGTGAAATTAATGTATTTTTACATTAGCTGAATGCTTTCTTTAAAAAACTACATTCGGCTTACTGAACAAGAGGAATAGTCAGGCTTAAAAAAGAAACTGTTTTCCTGGAAATTCCGCTATATTTATGTAACTGGTTTGTTGAGCCAGTGGCAGGTGATTTGTTTTGCAAAATATGCACTGTTGGCGAAAGATGAGCAAAACAATTTGACTAGGAAATTGCTTTACTCGACCAGCTGGAATTCTTACTTTGTTTGTTTGGTGTATTTTTATAAGGGCCAGTTTAAGCGTTTTGAGTCTGGTACTAGAGGCGGGGAAGTAAATGCATTAAATGTACAATTTGGAACTGTCCCATCGCTGATTACCATGTGTTACAGTCTTGTATGATCTGGTGTTTAAGCAAAAGTGGAACACAAAACAAGACTTGGTTGAGCTCAGTTGTTCTTCAGAAATGCGGTTTTACATCAGTGTTTGAATAAATTGTAAAGCAGTATGCCGAGTATGCCCTGGTTTGTGAAGTCGCTGCTGTGAGATATTGTCTCAGGGAGTTGTCCCTGTGTGTTTGTGCTTTCTCTTCGAGTCAGCTGAGCGAGTCCGGTACTGCACTTGCTCCTGAAAGAAAACCATAGGAACTCAACTGTTTGACGATCAAGCAAAAGGCCTGATGGCACTTCGTGTAGTCCAGTTTGAGCCTGTCATGCGGTTTGTTGCCATTGACCAGCGGGGTCCCTCTCCTCTTCACTCCTCCAGATTTGATGCCCTCATTTATAAGACATGGGCCTACCATTCCCAGACGCGCCGAGATCCCTCTGCCGGAGCAGGGTCCCGCAGGGTATCCCGTGGGGCCGGGCGAGCCAGTGGTCTCCCGGAACAAGAGCTTCCTGCGCGGGCCGGTGCAGCGGCCGCCCCACGAGATCGCCAGGCGCGAGAGCAACCGCCTGTCGGCGCCGCCCTACCTTCCCCGCAGCCTGGGAGACCTTCCGCGGGAGTACGGCGGGTCCTCGCAGTCCTTCCTCACCGAGGCCACCCCGATGGCGGAGAACGGCGACGCCGGTGGCGCTGCCCGCTATTACTATTCTCCTGACCCCTATTACGATGGCCAGCGGCGGCGACACGTGCCAGACCGGTTTCACGAGGACTATAGATACTATGAACACAATAGCGACCACTTCCAAAGAGTACTGCCACCCTCGCAGCCCCAAGGCAGACATGCTGGTGAGTTCAATAGCGTTCCCTCTTTCCTGTTCTGTCCTTGGCTCCGAGACATGGTCACTGGTTTAGCTGTCAGTGTCGCTTGTTGTGTATAATCCATAACGCCACAGAGGTGTAACAGCATGGTCTTGTGTTGCACTTAATGCATGTTTTTTACGTTGTTTCCTTTTTCAGTGTGAAGAATATGGGTTGAATTTGGCAAATCAAGGCCAGAAGTGGTTTGCTCACGTGAGGAGAAAGTTGGTTCTCACTGTGGCTGTTGGGAGTCAAGACTGTTACTAGTCAAGGCTAGATCTCAATCCAGCCACAATTTATGTTCTTAATTCTGCAAATGTAGATGCACTCAAAAATGTAAAAAAGTAGCGCTAAATCTCATTTTAGATTGTTTTATCAGGCATTCAATGTCTAGAAACTTAAGTTCCAATAGACATGGAACGTTGTCGTATTAGTATTATTTTCTATTTTATGTATAGGACACTGTATACAGTATATGTACAATTATTAAAGTATAGGTTTTACTTCCTACCTGGTTTTAGAAAGGTGGAGCTGACTTTTAAAAATTGACAGCTTCTTATTGTAAATATTTATTTTACATAGTAATACAAATTAGATCTGTGTTTCAAAAATACATTTAGGTAGGATACTGTGCTTACAGGAGTGTATACACTGAGATGTCTAAACACCCAGCAATATCCCTTAGACAGATACGAAAAGCATAGTGGTTATGCTGACTAATTCAAACTTGTACAAATAATGGAATAATAGCCATGTTTCTTATAAGCCAAGTGTAGGTCTATTCAGTAAGGGTGCACTGTATCACATCTTTTTATCGACACAGTTTTCAGCTGTGATGCACTTGAACTTTGTTTTTGAAACTTAACTCTACACATGTAATTTGGTTCTCCAGAACACTGAGACATTCAATTTACTGTAAGAGAAGGGGATGATATAGGCGGCTTTGAAGGCTGTTGGAATGCTGGTTATTTCAGCCATGAAGACTGTGGTTTTCTTCTGCCACTCTAGTGGGGGCTTTCTTATCCTTTTAGTTTCCATTTTTTAAGCCGAGATGTATTTTGATACATAATGAACCAGCTTTGGCCTGCAGCAGTCCTGGAGCTGTTTTTTTTATTTTTAAATTACAATATAATGCAGAAAATGTAAGCCTTGTGTGCTGTTTGTTTGTTTCTTGGTCTTCTTTATGCCTTATTACCTGTCTAGACTTCTATTTAATCTTTGTACACAGGTTGAGTGTAACCTCTGATAATCTCACAATGTCCGTTGTGTTCCAAGTATCAGATTTTTATTACAGTAATTACCACTTAGTGGCAGGTAGTATTGCTTACATTCCTAACAATACAAGATGTTGTACACAATGGTGCCGCCTTTCCTGTATTTCTAGAGTGTTTACTGGGAGTTTACAACAATATTTAAATACAGGTTATTTCTAAGATGGTGATGGAAGGCGGTGTTACCATTTTTATAAACTTGCATGTTTATTTTAACAAGACTCATCATGACTCTAGACTGGAGTATCCCACTTTAAACTCCCTTTGAGTCTCACAATATAATTAGCTTAAACAGTCCAATGTCTGGAGACTTTGAAACCGATTTCTCTGATGTTCAGCTTACTTGTAGTTACTGTATTCAGTCATCCAACAGAAATTCAAGTAAGTTTTTGATACATTATGAAATGTTACTGAAAAGAAAAGCAAGAGTTTCCATTTCATGAGCTGTTTGATGTGTTTGAACTATTAGATTACTTTTCTCAGGAAATTTACAACTTGTCTTATAATTTTGAGCCTTGGATTAGCTCTAAGCAAGTATATGATAAATAGATGAAGCCCACATTAATCACAAATTATCCTCAGGAATCATTGTTGGCCTTGTTGTGAGGAAATAAATATTTTTCTAATTCCTTAATGTTCCTGTATCAACTGGGAAGGCCAAGAATGTCAAGCAGTGACTTTGTATTATACCCTAAAATTAATATCCATTAATTAATTCTTACGATTACTGCATACAAAGGTCTGCTGTGGAAGCAACAGTTACAGGGTCACAAGCAAGATTGCATGATCATAAAAAAATAAAAAGAAAGGGGATATTGTGACAAACTAAGAATTTACATAGAGCTAAATAGCAGTGACAGTTTTGTTGGTGAATATCACAAAGTATTCACAGTTTCCCTAAAAACATGTAGACCTAGGCCTATATTTTTCTTTCCTTAACTAAAAAATTAAGAATGTGTTTTAATGTGTTATAAAATTAAGAATTAAAGTTGAGAACATTGTGAGAATAACCTGCAAGTATATTATTACCTTCCGAGTAACAGTTTATGAATGGATTAGTAGATGTGATTGATTAAAGCAGATGTAGGTGGGGATGGGGAATACTTTAGGAATACATTGGGATTAAAGGGTGTGCTTTGCTGTGTGCAGTGTTACCTTTGACCACAGTTCTGCTGAATTTCGTTGTCCTCTTTTCATGTTGTGGCCGGCACTAAGTTTTGAAGGAGTTTCTGCCAGTATTCAGACTTTGAACTAGATTTATATAAGCAATTTTCAGTAACACTTCAATAACATCTATATGGCGACAGTGAAGTTGTTTTTACTTTATTGTAGTCATCTGGTTTGGAAATTTCACTAATTAGGAAGAAAACCAATAAAGCTATTAGAACAAATGTTATATGTTCTCAAGAAGCTCCTCTTTTATCCCAGAGATTTTCATTTTTTGCTCCTTATTCTTTATTATAGAGACTCCTTTTGAAAACATCTCCTTAGAAGGTTGTGAAACTTTATACAATAGATAGAATCTTTTCCTGTTATTGAAAAATGCTGGATTTCAGTACTATCATAAATGTAATCCATTCATTACTGCTTCAGCATTGTAATCATCTGTAGCTATAGAATTAGTTTAGTATAAATTTGTATAAACTTAATGAGTCACTTAAGATTATGAAATGCCTTTAACAAATTCTCCCCCTTTATATTTAATGCACAAAATTAATGTTGAGGAGGACACTTTTCAGTGGATCTGTCTAACATTTCAGGTGTTTATCACCTGGAGCCGGGAGTTTTCATTCAGATGCAGAATTTATCAGTGGAGTGCTGCCAATGTGTTGGAAGATTGTGGTTTAAGATGTGATGCCAGTGATTCTGGAAAACTCATCAAGGCTGTGAAATATCCATGTATCTTATGTCATTTATTGAACGTTTATGTAGATCAGCCTTTGCTAATCTAGCATGGCCATAGGGTAAATCACAACATGCCTTCCTTGTAACACAATGAAGACAGGAACTGCAGAGGGAAAAATGCTAAATGTGACCTATTGCTCGCTATTAATGTTTGGTTTATGGTTTAGGGCCATTCAGTTCAGCCTTGTGCTCCACCCAGAAAGGTTTATTTACAGCTAAAAACTATTTTGAAATTTTGCCAAAATTATTATCATTTGAAACAAAAAATAGACATTTGGGCTAATATGGGTTAGCTAATTTTAAAATTGCCCCTCTTTCATATTCAGTTTGATGGTTTCTCTCAGCATGTTGGAATTTGTGTTCCAAATTAGGGGATAATAAAATTGAGAGAGAGCAGTAAATTGTAGTCAGTTTTTTAAGTAAACCAATGTCCAGAACATAACATATTAAGGAGATACTGAATCTCCTCCGAAGTTGTGGGAAAACGGTTCTTTTAAACTATAAATGTTTATATAATTTCCAGCAGCTGATGCAAATCATTTGAATTCCTGGTTACACTTGGCAGTTTATGCAGCATAATTCCGCTCATATATTTTGATGCAAAACAGAAACCTGAAACATCAGTCGTTTACATTTATCATTTTGGAGGGCTTGAGTCTTTCAGAATGAGAGTGGGGTGAGAATCTAGATTCATTTTCTCAGCAATTGACACACTGAGGTTATGAGCAGAAAAAAATGTATGAGTGCATCACATCATTTCAAAACATAGTGTATTAGGATGAAATCAGCTCAACACAACTAATTCTAATGAATAAGTAATAGGTTTATTCCATGCTGGGAAAAAAAGGTGTGTGTTCACACACCTGAAGAAGGCTCCACGGCCAAAACGTTGTTTTCTTTCTTTTTTTTCAGGGTGGAATAAACCTATTACTTGTTCCTTTGCAGCCGACGCATGCTGACGCAGCTACCCACCTAATTCTAATGAATGTCCAGTTGGTTTTAACGACCACTTCTACTATTACTCTAGGAGAAAAACCCAAACAGGAACATACTCTGAAATTTGGTCCTGTTCATCATGAGGCCGTGACCGTGCAGTTCCTCTGTTGTAGCCAGGCTGCTGTGTGTGTGGGTGTTAGTGTAAACTCCCCTGGAGTTTCTTGGACTCGTTCCGTTTTAATCAGAGGGCTGGGTTTTGTGCCTTCCTGTCTCCTGGGAGGAGATTTGTGCTTCCCACCATTTTCCCTAAATGTAAAACTCTACTCAGTTGCTTATTCATATTGAGCTGACTATTGTCTATGTTTTTAATACAAATAAGAAGAACTAGCCAAGGGTAATGCAAGCAGTTTCCCAGTGATGCGGTGTTCTCTGTCTGATTGGCACCCAGGTCACAGTAACATGTTTTGATACAAATGTACAGTAATAGGTCTGGACCTACTTCTGTTCACTCAGCCTCTTCACGTTTTTTAACTGAACTGTGTTTATTCACAATATTTATGTTGAAAATAAACAGAAACAACTGGCAAATTAGTTTCTGTTGTGTCTGTCATCTGCTGCTGCAGTGGGGCTACATTATGGTAACACTTCAGTGCAGATTGTCGGCATCTTCCGATATGTTAAAAATCTTGGGGATCTTTTGGGTTAAATAATGCTATGTGAATGCCAAGAGTTATTTTATTACTGCTCACTACAGATTATAGATTTTCCTTACTCTACTGCGTGTTGCAAATGGAAGATTCTCTAGCAAACGTTGCTACAGTTTGGTGAACTTGTATCCTTGTTTCTACTTATTTTATAAAGTTTCACTAATGCCCACATCTCAGCTAAAGTGGTATGATTTTCATTTCAGTTCTAAAACGCACTTAAAAATAACATACATCTGATTTCTTTGTGGAGAAGGTAAACATTGAAACAAACCTTCAAAAGTAGAATATTTATGTGTAGGGAGACATTTGTTTATTGGATAGTTAAGGCTACAGAATGTATACCAATTTCAACCGTCCTCCTTTTTCATTGGTGTTGAAGTTTACTCGTAAATAAAAACTTGTTTGAAATCTTTTCATATCGCCCAGTTTTAAAAGTACTGTTGTTAATGCCAAGGATTGTATTTTAAACATTCTTACAGTGGACAGGGTGAAGGTTGCACACGAGTTTTCAAATAGTTTTATGGTTCCTTAAAATAGTCGCACATTGCAATCGAGACCGATTGCTGACTTGTTTGTGCACTTCTGTAGTGAATTTTCCCTCTTTATCTCAAAAAGATCGATCCGCTGTGAAGTGGGTCACATATTTACTTAGATGGTTTCAAAGATCACATGCTGTAGTCTTACACTGACAAGCTTGTGTTTTGGCGACCTTCCAGTCCCATTGGAAAGATCACATTTTCCCAAACATTGTCTTGTCCCTGAGGAGAAACTTGGCAGCAGGCTGAATGAGTTGGCTAATTGTGAATAGTATGCGTTTCATTCAAGACCACCTGCAAATTATTTGCATCTCTCTTTATGAATTCCCCACTGCAGTATTTGCCCTAACTTCTCTTCCTTAAGGATTATTAGGTGAATACTAAAACAGCTGTTTTTCATGTAGATTTTGATAAGGCTGTGTACTGGGAAAGCACGGTACTATATATTTTCACATACAGCTAGGGGACAGGTAAATCACCCTTGTGCCGCAGAGTCATTTGCATGTTGTTTTAAGATCATTTTAATCTTGATACAGTGGAACTTTGTGCTTCTGCTATCCCAGAGTCTAGATTATAAAGCCAGGTCCTATGGTTAAAACTTTCATAAACATATCCATCTATCCATCCATTTTCTAACTACTTTACCCAGTACAGTGTCACAGTGGAGCCAAAGCTATCCCAGCAATTAATGGGTGCAAGGTGGGATACGCCCTGGACAGGACACCAGGCCATTGCAGGGACAATTTTTCCAGAAGCTAATTAACCTGTCAGTATAAACCTGGATGATGCAGTGGCAGCTATAGGGCTCCAGTACACTCCCCGCACACCAGCTATCAGTGGGGAGAAGAACAGTGATAAAGCCAATTTGTAGATGGGGATTATTAGGAGGCCACCATTGGTAAAGGCCAAGGGGGAATTTGGCCAGGATGCTGGAGTACCACCTCTACTCTTTTTGAGAAACGCCCTGGGATTTTTAATGACCACAGAGAGTCAGGACCTCTGTTTTACGTTTCATCCAAAGGACGGCACCTTTTTACAGTATAGTGTCCCCATCACTATACTGGGGCATTAGGACCCACACAGACCGCCGGGTGAGCGCCCCCTGCTGGCCCCACTAACACCGCTTCCAGAAGCAAGCTTAGTTTTTCCCATGAGGTCTCCCATCCAGGTACTGACCAGGCTCACACCTGTACAGCTTCAGTGGGTTGCCAGTTGTGAGTTGCAGGGTGATATGGCTGCTGGCAAGTATGTCTTTAGACTGTGGGAGGAAATTGGATCACCCAGAGAAAACCCACACGTACAAGGGGAGAACATACAAACTCCACACAGATAACACCCCAAATCCGGAATGGAACCATGGTCCCAGCAGTGTGAGGCAGAAATGCTAACCACTGTGCCTCCGTGCTGCATACTCATAAAAAATACCCCCTCGTGATCCCAAATGATTTAATGTTTTGATTGTTTTCCAAATATTTGCATCTGGAGAACAGTTTTAAAACATTTAGAAATTTAAACATGCACTGGTCATATCGGAGGTGAGACACCTTTGCTCTTCCTAAAATAACAAATTGCATCATGTAGCATGACTTTGTTGATAGCCTTTTCAGCAAACATAAAAAAGCGAACAAGTCTTTATTGTAATACATCTCATTATGTTTACAAATGTATACTCTGTTGTTGCTTGTATTTTCTTTTGAGAATCTTGTTTTCTTTGATTAGGCATGTGTTAGAATTCCCAAAGTTTTGTGATCTGCGATGCAATTTCTTTTGTGGAAAAGCGTGTGCATTTAATTTCTGAGATGTTTACAGTTATAAATCACTAAATACTGTCCCCTGGAATGCACATTTTTAGAAAATTATATATTAAATCATATGGGAACCCTTACAAATAAGAAAAGGTATTTAATAATGCATTGATAGGTGTATGTGAACCCATTATGATGTTAATGATCTTAATTTGGAATCAGACTGAATAACCTGAGGTTAATGATGTCGCCTCCTGATGGCAATGCAGTAGTGACGTAACTAAGCAGATCTGTATTTATATGAAAAAAAGTAATTCAGTGTGTTTTATACCTGGGGAAAAGGGTACAGGCTTTCTGGTAGGTTCTTTCGGTTCTCAAAAAGGTGATTGAGAAACATTTTAAGCTTGTTTCTCTTCTAAAATGATCTGTAAATTTGAATTTCAAAGCATGCACAATGCTGATTGAGCTTCTCATTACTGGTTATGGGTGGAATCCAGTGTGGTTTATTAATGTTGTCTAGATTAGTTAGAGGTTTGAACAGGGGTTTTGACTAATAATGCATTGAATGCAGAGGGGATGTTTTTTTATTTCCATTGAAAGTTTATTGCTAGTGAATATAATGTTTACAAAACAATCAGTAGTTTATTTCAGTTAAAATGTGATGAGGTGTGTACAGCAAATGAAACATTCTGAGGTATTGCACAATAAAACAGATGCCTTTTGTGACCTTAAAGGTTTCCTTACTCCAGTGGTTTTTCACTCTCCTAGCTATTGGAAGAATACAGGCAAAGTCTCTGGGGAACTTGGCAACTCCCAGTGGAGAGGACTTGCCCCTACCTGCTGGCTGGACAGTTGACTGGACCATTCGTGGCAGGAAGTACTACATTGACCACAACACTAACACCACCCACTGGAGCCACCCGCTAGAGAGAGAGGGGTTACCTCCAGGCTGGGAGAAGGTGGAGTCTGCAGAATTTGGGGTGTATTACGTTGATCACATCAATAAGAGGGCACAGTACAGGCACCCTTGTGCTCCAAGGTATGCATGGTACATTCCTTTTTATGAGCAGACCAGTCAGTCCTCTATGTTCCATGTCAGTTTATGCATGTGATTTGTGATCGACTTGTTCTGATCACCATTTGGTTAATGTCACCTAGTCCCACTGGTATCTTTATAGGTCAGTTATCAAAAATGTAATGGGTACTATTACCTAATGACACTAAGTTATCATGTACAGGGATGACTGGGATGGCACCCATTCCGGGATTATATGTCTTTAGAGGAGCATACTTCGTACGTGAATACTGTTCTTGATTTTAATATGAGAAATATAATGGGATAATAAAATACTTAGACTTCTCATAATGTGGTCTTCATTGTTTTAAGCAATATTAATAAGTCACCTGTTGCTATTGGTTTATCTGTGGCGTTTTGTTCATAATGTCGTCTGTCTCTTCCTTCAGTGTTCCTCGCTATGATCAGCCGCCTCCTCTCCCTCCTCCGGTCACTTACCAGCCTCGCCAGGCAGATCGCAACCAGCCAGTGCTGGTGCCAGCCAACCCCTACCACACTGCAGAAATCCCTGACTGGCTGCAGGTCTATGCCAGGGCACCCCTCAAGTGAGTTCTGTATCCAGCAGCAGAATACTAACTTTAATGATTGCATGTGGTGTGGTAAATTCAGCTTAATGTATCTAATGAGCATGTCACTCTTGGATGACACTTTAGCGAATTAGTGTGATATTTTTTCATATGCAACTATCACTGAATGCTTTATGTACAGCTTCAAATAACCATTAGTTTCATACCTTGAATGAATAAAAGCTAGTTATCTAGTTGTTCAGTTAATAGGTAAATTGCAAACCGTGCAGTTTTAAAGCTTTGGGGTCAGAGTTCTGCACCATTCCTGTGTGCGTTTCCCTTTGTGCTTCTGTATGGATTGTAACTGTGAAAGGGTTTAGTGGTGGATTAACTGAATTATAACAGTTGCTGGCAGATACTAGCAAAATTCTTGTTACAATGCAACATGTTTCCAGGTTTCACTTGCTATCGTGAATTAGGTATTTAAATGCCATTTGCATGATGCAGTTGGCTTTTTCTCCAGAGTTTTAATTTATTGTGGCCTACACTGATTTGAAGGATGTTCCTAAGGTTTGTTGAATTCTGAATGTCCATTTTAAATTGGCTTTGAGCCTGAGATGAATGTATCTTAACACTTTTATAGAGAACATAATCTGTAATTAGTGTTAAACAAGTATAGCATAGCTTTAAACCATGTGTGAAATTCATTGCATGTTAGCAACGTCAGTTAAACTAACCCGATGACAAAAAAGGAGGTTGACCTGGGGGTGGGAAATGGCTATTAGGATAGCCTAAAGGATAGCAGCCATTGTACCCTAAAACTGCTAAAGACATGACTTATGTACTGTCTTCAGTACATTAGGGGTTTTTACCATCAATATTTCCAGAGCCCCTTGTCCCCTGTAATGCTGTTTTATAGAACAAAGCCCCTGTTTTTGAAAATAAAGTGGTCTATTGTTATTTAAAACTGTCTGAAATAATTTGTGTTTTGAATTTAAGATAATTATTATTACATATACAAAGGTAATGCAGCAGACAGTTCTTAATCAAAATTATTTTTTAAATTTTTCAGATTTAGTAGTCCAAAGAAGTTAATTTAGGCCAAATTGTAAATTGTGCAAGAACCTGGAATGTGAAGTATCTGGTGTTCTCAGGAACTGATATGTCACTTCAAAATTCCTATGCAAAAAATTAAGTAAGTCTTTGATGGAGATTTCCAAAAAGCATACGTGTTCAACAGGTATATAAGTCTCAGGCTGCCTGTGCGGTGTTTTTTGACTTGGCAGGTATGACCACATTCTGAAGTGGGAGCTGTTCCAGCTAGTAGATCTGGACACCTATCAAGGCATGCTGAAGCTGCTGTTCATGAAGGAGCTTGAGAGAATTGTCAAGTCGTACGAGGCGTACCGACAGGCCCTGCTCACCGAACTGGACACACGCAAGCAGCGACAGCAGTGGTATGCCCAGCAGCACAGTAAGAACTTCACCGGAAATATGTAATGAGGACAATCATGGTTCGCCTCACCAGAAATGGGTTATGGACTCCTTTGCTTCATTCTCCTGGGGTCAGACATCCCAAGACTTTGGATTATTTTTCTGGGTGTCTGCTTACACACCTTTGCAGTGTGAAACAAAATTGGTGGTGTCTGCAAACATAGGTTGCATGTCTCTGTGGCATATAATGATCAAGATTGCTTTTATCTGTTAAAAATACTAAGATCACATCATTAAAACAGTTCAAAAGTAAAAGAGGATAGTGTAACTCATTAAGACTTCAAAATCCTAAGGGGATGAAAAAATATTGATAGCTTGGTGAATTTTACAAAGAAGTCTGCCACCTCTCCCCAGAAATCAGGTGATTTTTTTTTTATATCTGAAGAGAGGGGTGATAAAGACAATGTTTTTGTTGGCGCTCAAATATTTGTTGTTTGGGATTGGAAGTTATGAAGTAGGCTTCTGTTACATCTATGGATCAGCTGTTGGAAAATAAAAGCAAGCATGGAGACAGGAGTCTTCTACATGTTGCACTGTGTGCCAATCCATAGAGGGTCTCTAGTCTTATAATTCAGCTTCTTCTCACAAAGTGAACAGACTCGTACCTGTACCAATCACAGATAAGCTAGACCAGGATCTCTCTTTTAACAGGAAAGTGTTTGGGAGTCCTGGATGTTCAGTCACTCTGTATTAAGCAGAGCAAGGTGGGCAGCTTCATTTTAAAATGGGAATCACTTCTGCTGTGGTCCTGTGTTTTTTTAAAATCATTTCATAATGACTATATAATATTATTTTCCCCCTCTGTTACATATGTATGCATACACTTTGAAATATAAGGTATTTTTATATTACCATTAAATATTCTTTTTATGTCACTACCAAATGATTTTAACTCCTTTTAAGAAGTGCTTGTGATCCTGGTAGATGACATGATGGCTAACTTTGAATTTATTTAGAGGACTTTTAAATGTACCGGCAAAAAGCATTGCATTGCAATGTGAGCCATTCTGAGTTTTACCAGTAACTCCAGGAATTTGGAGTGTGAGGTCTCCAAAGCCTAAACAGTAATTGAATTAAGGAGCTCTCTGCATTATTGTCAGTTCTTCAGAGATCAAAAATTGAAAATGCCGACCTTTTTGTAACCAATTATATAATCTCACTTTAAGGGATTACAAAGTACTGAAACCGTTTTTGCTTTCAGAATTTTCAAATAACAATTTTTGGTTACTCTTTAGTGCTAAAACGCTGTTTATTAAAAAAAATAGGCAATAAACCAATCCTGAATGTAAAGATGTTATCATTTTATGATCCTCTATAATCATTTCTAATCACCTGGACCCCAAGCTTTTATACTGCCTTCCAGGGGGGAGTTAAGGCTTTGTTTTTCACTCTTTTGAAGTGTTGATTCTCTTCTTTTAAACACATTACCCTCCATGACTGAGAGGAGGAATACATATTATATATTTGCTAATGAGCCTTATTCAAAAAATGGACATTGTGATTTCATTGGAATGTTTTTTTTTAATTGCCAGGGTATTTCTTGTTTAAAAAACATGGTTTATTTTTTTTCAGTTGAAGGCGTGGCTGTTGATCCTAAATATAATGTTTTAACATCCTTTCAGTTTTATTTGATGGTGTGTTGCATCAACTGAGAGTCATGGGACAGTTCTGGTTTTTAAAAATTGGCTGTCATGAAATTCAAAGCTTTCTTAAAACATTTGAATTCTATTTATTTTTTGTTCTGTCTGCCTCCTGGGTGTTTAATATAGAGACAGTTTATTTGCAAGGTACAGTAATTGTTAGAAAGTTTTAAAGAATCACAGAAATGAATGCTTGTTTAATTGTGTTCTATTCACAGTATCTTTAAAAAAACAGCTGGGAGCACATTGTGTAAGTAAAGTCTTCGTTATCTCATTTTCAAGCTGAAAAACAGATAATTATCCGGGCATTAATATTGAACTCTCCAGCAGTAAAGAATATTTAACGTGTTGTATTCTGATAAGCTGCTATGTCCGTGTTGGGAATATTACTAATTGAACCACTATTCGAACAGAAGAGACCTTTCTTTCAACAGAAACAGAACAATATGATGATGAGCATTGCCTTCCATGGGAGGACACACAGTGTCTAAATTCTGCAAGTCAGCAATATTTTTCTTAATTTGGGGCATTTTGTAGAGGCCTTTTATATTGCCAAATAACTGATACTTTTTGTACAGATTTCCTTTGTAAATAGTTTTTTTTTTTCCCCTGCAACAAATCACACATTTTGGAATTAAAACCTTAAACAAAAAGGGGCGGGGATTCTGTTGTACCTGCCTTTATTTATGAATTATATACTTCTAGTGCAATATACATGTGTATAAACACAATAAATCTTGCAATATCAACAACCTGTGACCTTACTATATAATAAACATCTCTTTATGAAACAAAACATGCCTCAAGTCTTACTAACATGATCTTACACAGATGATAGCTTGCTCAAAATATTGTACCACCTTTGTGCCATGTTGGGGAAAGTCTGAATTTATGTTAATAAATTTTAGTCAAGCAACATCTGCATTAATCAGTTTGGTTGGGAAACTTGATTGTTTTTTTAAATTTCATTATATATATATAATATATATGATATAAACAGGTGCCACATGTTTGTCACTCAGTTGTCCTAGAGGCATTTATTGAATGTTGTGATGTACAGTAAGTGAAATTCCAGCAGCAGCAGTCCTTGATCACATGCTGTTCAGAAAGAAGTGGTGCACAACGCAGATTACCTGTCACTTCTCTTCATGGGTTGGTAGAAAATATTAGTTTTGTTTAAATATACAGCCTTGGCTGTACTTGGTGACTTGGATTAATTTACCTGCATCTGCTGACCCATGAGTCAATACTGACTTCTGGAACTACAGTATGACCAGATAACAGGAGCAAAAGAGTATAGTAAATTAGCCTTAACATTAGGCATGTACCAAAACATGTAACAGGTTAGACTTGGCAAATGTGATCTGATTTAGTAGATAATTCAACTAGATTATTTAATGGGTGGTTTTAAGATAAGATGACTTTATTAGCCATATACAATTTCTTGCATTAGGAATTCATATTTTTTCACATACCCCAGCTTGCTCTCCATGAGACACAAAACAAGGGATAGAAGCTTGGGGTCAGAGTGCAGGGTCAGCCATTGTACAGTGCCCCTGGAGCAGTTGGAGTTAAGGGCCTTGCTCAGGTGCCCAACAGAGTAGGATTCCTCTGCCGGCTGCGGGATATGAACCGGATATGAATCTTCCAGCCACAGGCGCAGATCCTTAGCCACAGAGCCACCGCTCCGCCCAGCACATTTTGAGATGGGCCAACACAATTACAATAGTATTTATACTGAAATGTATAGGGTCAGTAGTTTAATCCATATTTTTGTGAATGAATCAAATCCAGTAGTGTAGAGACAAATTCCAGGTTATAACACAATAGGAACTCAAACTTATTACAGTTTAATAAAAATTGATGATAATGCCTCATGGACTGACGTTACACAACATGGAAGACAATCCGTGCACACTGGAAAGCATGTTGCTGTGCGTTATCTTTCCTTAAAAAGCGTGATGAAAAATTAGAGTAAACCTCTTTGGTAAGACCCAGCTGGGACCAACTGTTCTCTCCGTAGTTCTCATGTTATGTTATCACTGAACAAAAAGCTTACCATTTTGTGAAGTGATTCAAAGGCAAAAAAAAAGTATTATCTTCATTGGATAGGTTGTACAACAAAGTTAATAGTTTACTTCTTTCCAAATCATCAAGTTTGCAAAAGAAATGGTGACGGAGATCCCAAAATGTATCAGTGTTCAAGAAATAGAATAACTCCACCAAATTAACACATTTGCAATTACATAAGCTATCTCACATCACAAACAACTGTTTTACAAGTAGAAGCTATTATGCATAGGCCTCTGCTCCATCAAAGTATGCAGATGCAAAAGCCACTCCTGACTCAGTTTTTACTGTCAACAGCAATAACTTTCACTTGAATCCCTGACACATAAAAAGGGACTGAACAATATCTAATAGTTGGTCAGCTGTCTTCCAACTGCAGCGTATACCAAAATGTTTGGTCCAGTAAAACTAACTGTACTTCTTCTATCGTGTGTATGAAATGCACTCAGCCTTTCCAAAATAACCTTTTCTGAGAATATTACTGAAAACCCAAGCAATGTTTTATGCGTTTTAGGTTTTTTACACATTATCAGAATAATTAGTAGTGCCATTTTGCTTAGATTGAGAGCAAAGATGAACATGTAAAGTGGTCTCTTAAAGGTCTGAGTGCTTTTAGGCTAGGCTGAATGCATTTAATGGTTTTGCCACTTACTGTAGGTTGCATCAGGTTTTTTCTACTTATAATCTTCACTGTGCATTTGCCTGAGTCTTGCATCCTCTTTTGATTCAGGCCTCCTGTGCTTTACATTGCATTTATCCCCTAATGGAAATATGAAAGGTTTACTGTGTTAGAGCCCTATTTGCTGTTTTCAACTATTCCCTTTCCTTCACATCGTTTACCCCACCTTGACATTTTACAGTAATACTCTGACACCTTCTCAAGCTTCACTATTGTACCTCTATTTCAAAATGTATTAATTTTACCAATCTTTCCTTGCATGTTTGTTGGATAAGCACTGATGTGATAAACACATTCATGTAGTTGCAGCATCCATTGATGCCCTTTGTTGGGTAATGCAGATATTTTATAGAACAGGGACCTGCCACCTTTACCAAAGACATCCCTGCATGGGAGAAAATAACTGAAGTTGAAGTGCAGCTCACATTAAATTGGAGAAAAATCTGAACTTTCCAGGTACCAAACTGCTCTCTAATTCCAAATATATTTCCAGGTGCTTTCAGTTCATTCACGTGAAACTGTAGAAATGTAAAGATCAATACAGTTTCTCCCACAGTTAAGTGGGGATATTAATGAAGAAAATATGTGCTCATCATTTTTATATTACTAAAAAATAACCTAAACCTAACAGACAGTAGAAGCACACTTTGATGATTTGAAAAGTACTGTATGTTGGCTTCAACAATGTGAATTTCCAGTCCCTAATCTGTTAATTGTAATAGTAATGTGGTACATAACTAATATATCAGAAGTCTTCAGTTTTTGAAGAGTGAAAAGATAAACTGACTTTTTATACCTCTACAATTGCTGCTGAAATGTGCATTGCCTACTAGTGATGGCATATTTTCTCTATACCTGGCTTGTGAATCATTTGACATCAAGCCACAGTAAACTAAGCTCTGGAATTTTCCCCCAATTCCATATACATCTGCTGCATTACAACTGGTTTTGTTTTATGAATATATACAGATGTTTCACTTTTAGAAACCAAAAGGTCTTATAAATAAAAGATCAAATTAGCACATAGATTAAGTGGTTTCCATACTTTTTTCTGCACCTGTGGAGTAGGATTTAGCTACAGAGAATAATCTCAGATTTCTCCCTTTAGCTACCTAGTGGTGTCTGTGCCAAATGACAGATCCCGTCAGTCAAATTTTAGTACAAGTGCCCAAAGCTGACAATTCTATGCTTTCTTTCTGTCTGTCATGCTCCTCAGTGGCCCAGAGGATCCCGCACTGCCAGTGCAGAGACTTTTACAGAGTCAGTTCTTCTTCCTCTCTGGCTCTTCCTGGGTCTCTGCTTGTGGGCTGGGAAAAGCGTGGTGATACAAGTGCTTGTGACTGGCCGCAGCATTGTACAGCTTGTATAGAGCCTGCGGACAAAGGAGAGCACAAGTCAGGCTGAAAAACAGCATGCCGAGCTACAATCTCAAAAACCAGTCAGATGCTTAAAAAGAAAGTGTTATTTTGAAAATCAAGATGGGCATATACTCTTTTTGCTGTTTATGTTTAGATTCCTTGGCGTGGTTGCAGCTTTTGACCACTTGGTGACTCTGTGCTGGTAGCTATCAGATCCCTGAACTGAACAAATTACCAGCCTAATTGGTCTTCAAAATCTTTCTTCACAATCTCATCTTTTAAAACAGGTAATTCAAGGTGACTAATAATACATTTAATTGATATAACTAAAAGAGAAAGTCAAGAGAAGTAAAAGAGAAGTCAAGGAAGTTAAAAATGACTAAATAGGAGAAATATAGGTAATCAAACGGGGTCAGAGACTTCTGAGTTAAAGCCGTTTCCACCACAAACCCTGATGTGCGCTCAGGGATCTGAGGTATGAAACAGTGAAAATGTTCCGGCGATAGTGATATCAAGATCCCTACTAAGGAACAGGACAAAAATGTGCCACAAACCTTGGCTACTTACCTCGTTAGTGCTTCCCTAAATGACGGCAGAAAAGAAACAGAAAGAGAGAGCATCTTAAAACAACAGTGCAGAGAGCAAGTGTGGCAGCTCGTGAAAAAAGGAACTTGTGCATTCCTGTTACAGAAAGCTGTTAAACTCGTCGCATTTCATATGGCATATTTCCCTGAAGCAACCGGTTGAAAGTAAAAAAAAAAGACCGAAGGGGAGAAGAGCTTTAGTACCATTTGAAACAGTTCTTCTTTTATGAGTGTGAGTTAGTATCAGTGATGTATTAACTTTTAACGGTCTCCGGTTTCCAGAAAGGAACAACCAGAAGAATGACAAGGTCGCACTCTAGTGGTCTGATGTGGTAACACATTTATTATATCCTGTTGCTCTTCATGTCATAAAACAGCAAACAAAATGTAAAGACCTGCTTGGATTGGAAGGGATAATGCTGTACAACTTCACTTTTATGTTCCTTTTTTTTTAAACTGAGTAGTTTTTCTACATTGTAAGCAGGCCTTAGAAACATTTAGTAAAAATGTGGATCATGCCCTACAGTAGCATGTTTTTTCCCCATACAGATAGACATGAAAGCCAGGAGATACTTTAAATTAATCTGATTAGTTCTGTGCTTGCAAAGGAATGCTGAAGGCATTGTAATATTAGAATAAATAAGAACTAATAAATAATGTAAGGCTTCTATTTTGATTAAGGGATAATTGGACTCTCAGCGTTTTATGTGCCTGAACACATACTGTACTTTACAAACAGGCTTTTTTAATGTATAAAATAACAGAAAATCACTTCACTCATAGAAGTGAAGAAGGCAGGTTTTTAGGATGTGGTGATTTGCAAAATAGAAGTACCTGCAGGCTTCTGAATACATTAAACAAGAAACACACATAGTGTATTCTGCACTAGTCTAGACTAGTCTGGGCCATGTAATTGGCCAGCTGTGACCAGGATTCCCTGAGCAGACATCCTCAAAAAAAGATGAACACTGCTGAAGTTAACTGGGGATTGGAGTTTGATGGGGTTATCCAAGTGCAGTAGTGATCCCTGTGGCTTGTCAGGTGCCTGTGAGCTTTCCAGGCTATTGCTGAGAACTGCATTCCCCCCCTGATGCTTTCAGAGGTTGGTGCTGTGGGCATGCAAAGTGAGAAGGAGATGGTCTGTGTATCTGTGAGCATGTTTGTCTTTATTTCCTCCGTGCTAGGGTCCTAGGATCCTAGCAACGAGGCTGGGTACATGGAGAACTGGCTATTCCAACATCAGTGCACTCTGAAAAGAGAGGGGACGGGTGATCTGCAGTACCTGGTCCCAGAGTGCTCCTGCCACCTGGTCGATGACGGCACCCAGCTCCCGGTACTCCCCGGAGTAGCGGATGTAGGCCCACGTGCAGAGGGTGATGAGCGCCAGGCCCAGGATCATGTTGCACAGGCTGGCGATGACGTCGACGCCCACGAAGCCCGTCACGCCCGCCACCACGTACATCACGAAGATGACGACAAAGAGGGTGGCCGGGGTGCGCGCGGCGTGGAAGATGTTCTTGGAGTCGTTGTGCTTGATGTACTGCACGAAGACCTCGTCGATCTCGGCCTCCAGCTGCTGCAGGTAGCGCCGGCTGAACTCCTCGCCCCCCATCTTCTTCACGCCCCGGAACAGGCGCAGCGCCTCCTCCCGCAGGGCCGCGTGCCGCGCCTGCAGCTCGCTGGGGGCCAGGAAGGGCCTGTCGCCCCCACACACCTGGAGGAACAAGCAGCACGCAGGCTCAGAGGACTCCTGCACCTCCTGGGAGGCACAGTATGGCCAGCTCCTTGTCAAGCCATGTGAAATGCCCTTACTGTGCATCTCGGGGGATCACTGCCTTTTGTTGTCCCACATGGGAAATTTCAGCTACAAGATATAACACACTACACACTTACTTAAGTACACTTAACAGAAGTAACAGACATACATGTGTAGTATGATGAGAAAGGAAAAATAAAGTAAAATATACAATCAATTGTCCAAATTAAGCAGGATAACAGCTGTGGGGGGAAAAGATCGCTTAGTTCTACTAGGCTGGATTCTGGGTAGCCTAAATCAACGCCCTGATGGAAGGAGCTCAGCTTGACTGTGCCAGAGGTGCTCATGCAGGATGTCAGAGGTTAGGGTCTTATGCGTGTTTCCACATTCTGAAACTTTATAAAAACAACTTACATGAGGGCCTGCAAAATAGCTAATGGCTTACAGTTTGTGAGAACCTAATTACATTCCTGGATCTGCTTTTGATCCAAATGGAGGAGGAGAAGAATTCATGTGGCAGGTGCCACTTTGCCTGTAAGAGCCAGAGATCTTGACATGAGACTGAGTTAGCCGGAGCCTTGTCATAGAGGAAGCCTTCTTTTCTTCACTCCTGAGACGGACATGATCTTTCACTAGCCGTTTCATTTCGTCCATAAGACCTTTAAGTGCTGGTAGGTCAGAAAGTAGTACAGAACATCTTAGGGAGACCACATGGGATGGGATTTTTATGTCCCTATCTTGGTATGAAATGGACAAGAAAGAGAGGACCAGAGCACCTGGGTTGTTGGTACATTTGTTTTTTGTAATCTCAGTACAGTTAGACTTTAAAACTGGTCTGACATTTCACGCAGAGGAGCGATGCTATCTAATTCTTAGGAATTCCTTTTACAAACCCCTCTCCTTTATTTTATTAAGTGTTAATACAGTGCTTACAGACAGACCTATTACGGAAATAAGAGGAACATAAATACTATGCATACCAAGTAATTTAAGTTTAAATCTTTTTTGGCAAGATTATTATGCAGCAAGTATTGTGCTGGTGTCTGGAATTTAATGTCTTGGCTTGAAATCAGCTTGAAAGTTTTTGCCTTAATTTACTTCACTTAATAATGCCCTAGTGGGAAGCACTAGTTGAGGGAAAGTTTTTTGCTGGCAGCAGCTGTTAGTGTTTGATTTACTGTACGGCCTGGCCAGTACTACGGCAGCAGATACAGGTAGTCGCGGAGTGGACGTGTGAGCGGGCGTGCGTGTGGGCTGTGTTGTTTCCTCGCGCTCTCACCTCCTCCATCTTTTTGTTGTACAGGTCCTTGGCTGCTGCTACTGCTGCCAGGTTGTTGGCTTCTGCTGTCGCCTGAAGCAGAAGAGAGACGAGAGAGGAGGTCACAAGCGCTTAATCCGTCTTAAAAAGGGTGGCGAGGGTAAAAGTTAGAGTGTACCTTAATTTAAGACCAAAAGTCCACAGACAGGATACTGATATCAAAGCAAAGCGACCACGACAATTGGTGTCAGTGCAAATTTAGATTCCCTGTCCATGCCATACTAACAGTTATCAGTACACAAAACTTAATTTGCCATATACATTTTTGTCGTCTGTAATATAAAATGGGGGTTCTGCTCCCTGGTGAATTTCCCTTTATTCAATATATCAGTGCTGTAGCACCCTTGGTCTATTCAAAACCATTCAATATCCACCTGTTTTCTGTGATGGTGAAATTTAAAAGATTACCTGCAGCATGGACTTTGGATGCGGCAGTTCTTCCCCTTGGTAGATCTTTATGTAAGCCTAAAACAAATAAGAGTACAGGAGAATCAAGCCTTTCAAGCATTTCTTTTTATCATCTTTTCATAAAGTGGTACTAATGGTATGGTACCTTTTAATAGTAAAAGACATGCAGAACAAAGGTGAGGATATGTGTTTCAGGTATTAGGAAATACATAAAGTATATATACAGTATAGGACAAGCAGGCCTAAATAATTGTATATAATATAATTGAATATCTGCATCTAGTTGCATATGCAAATATGCACTGAATTTCTGATAAGATTTTTGCTGTGGATTTTCGTGAAGATCCGTTCCCGTCTAAACTCAGTAAGCAACTTTTGGTAGAAGTATGTGGCAGTTATCCTAAATGTTTTCGAAGAAAGAGGTTTTTAACTGTCTGCTTGGTAGCCTGCTTTTTGAAGAACATTTTCTCAATAACGACCCAAAATTTGAATATACAAGTAAATAAGAATATAAGAATTCTGAATCTAGACAAGGTTTCGATTTATTCTAAAATATCGGGGGGGGGGGAGCGCAGTCAACAGACCCACCAGTAATGTCAGTGCAGAGATCTCATCTTAAGACTTGATTTTTTTCCCCTCAGTACTAAGAATTCCCTGGACAAAGTCAAGAAGATTTTACAGGGTTACGAACCCGTTTTAATAACCCCTGTGTTAAGGAATCCCATAAAAGTTTCCTTCTTCCTTTCTTTGGAAGAATTCTGGACCTATTTCCAACACGGCCACAAACTCAGTGGGAAGAGGAGAAGAATGGGACAGAAGACAGAAGAGGGGTGACAGTGGTGCGCTGCTCCTTTGTCGTGCCACTGCTGGGAAAGTGCAGTGGGTGAGAATTGAAAGAACACATTCTGCACAGAGCACCCGCTGTTCACCTTAAAGTACTCCAGAAGGCCTCGGCAGGTGATGTTGTTGCCATTTATCTCCTTAACATCCAGGTTCTCTGGGCTGAGGAGCCAGGGGACCAAGACCTTTAAGTTATTAATGAATTCCCCATCGATCTCTGAGCACACAGGAAAAGAGGTTATTAGTGCACACCCTAGTAAGCACCCAAAACACTGTCAGGAGAGTGTTTGCATGATTTAAATTAATAATACTTCAAACACAAAAACAAAGCTTCATAGTAAAATAAATATCCAGGATAAATGTATACATACCCAATAGGGGGCACTGTAATCTACACACATCATTATAATAATGCCAGTAACTAGAAAGATGATGCAAGAGAAATGTCTGTGGTTGTAATTCAGAGTACTAAATGAATAATATGACCTGCTATCATTAAAATGTGACACTTGCTGTTTTTGCCAATCAAAGTCACTCTTTGTAAGAATATGAAAAGGGACTGTATTTATTACTGCATCATACAACATACCTGTAATTCAATATTTTAGATTTTATAGGTATGTACATCAAATTACAATAAATAATTATTAGTCACAATAAATATGATGAAATAGCTTACAAAACTCTGTGCTTTGAATTCTTCTGGTTGAGATCATATTTTCAGTGTCATTTCCAGGGTTTAATTGTGCTGTCAGTACCCTTGAGGCTAGAGAGATTCCAGGGTAGGTACCTTTGAGTCTGCCGTCGAAGTGTGGGTTGGTAGCTACTTTGAGGCCGGGATGTGGCAGGAGGAAACAGGAGATGTTGGTGAAGCAGGAGTGGATGTGTTTCCGCACGTTCTGCAGCTCCTCGTGCTGGTTCTCAGAGATCTGTGCGCATAACACAACCGTATCACTCCTCCCCTATTTTAGTCATTGGGGCATGTAGTAGTAAAATACAAGAGGAGAGTTTGGGCCTGAAAGTCTAGGTCAGGGGTCTCCAGGCCCTGTAATGAAGAACTCCAAGCCAGTGGGTTTTATAGATAACCAATAAATAACTAGTTGCTAAAGACTTGGCACTAATTTCATTGTGATCATTGCAGCAACTGATTCATTAAATTTAGTCATGTAATTTGGGAAAATTGCAAAACATCTCCACCATTGTTGTGGTTTGACTGTAGAGCTGACCACACGTTCAAACATCTCAAGGTAAACTCTAGGAACAAATTCAGTTGAAAAATATCTTAACGAGAATATATATACATGTGATTGTTTGATTTGAATTGTGATTAAATGCATCAACACTCGATTTTTTGTTTTAATTCATGGATGCACAATGAGGTCCTGAATTTGGTTTAATTTATTTGGTCTGAGATATTTTACCTGTCGATATGTTGCTCAGATCAGAAACATAAGTAGATAAAGGGAGTGAACTATAACACTACAACACCATTGGCTTCTGACCTTAAGCCTCTTCTCCAGGAACTTCATGCCCCCTTCCTGCCCATAAGAAAACTCATAAGGGAAGCTCCAGTCCCGAACCAGGAATATCATTGACTGCAAGAGGGAAACACAGGGGCTTGTCAGTCCCGTTCCACCAATCCAGGGCCCAAAGTACAAAGGAGTGCAAATATTTTATATGAACAAGACAAAAACAGTCTTAATAACAGAACAAAATGTTTTTAAATAGAGTTGCAGGTGGCCTACCTGAAAAGGTTTCAGGAAAGTCTCCTCCATGGCCAGTCTGCCATACTCAGTGAAGAGCTTTCAAATAAAATCGTTTTTGAAGGAGTTTAGTTTCTACAGCTCATAGAAATGAGAGGCAATGTCAAGTTCTGAGGCATTTTGTACTGTCCTGTAATGATGGATATTAACTGATAATGAAAATGGCGCTGTGATATATACAAATTGTATTGAGTAATGAGACAACCTCGAGTCTGATGAAGGAAACCTTCTAACTCAACACAATCTCTTCCTCTTTTCTGGCATCCTACCCACCCTCTAAAACGATGTTAACTCCCAGTAATCTTATTATACTAAGCACAGATATAGGGTTTTTACAGAAACACAATCCATAGTTGAAATATTATTAGGTACATGTAGTAAAACAGAGATTTATGAAAAGAAAAACCATTACATACTTAAAATATATACATAACAGAAGACATTTATACAAACGTTAAGAAAGATTACAAATGAGAAGAAACCATCTGGCCCGTCAAGCTTATGTGGTTGTTAGTAGGTAATCGATCCATGGATCTCATTCAGCTATTTTCTTAAAAGAAGCCAGGATATTGGTTCGAACATGCTTGGGTAATTTGTCCCAGACTCCCACAACCTTTTGTGTAAAAAAGTGTAATCTATTCTCAGTAGTCCTGATGAAGCACTGATGCAGACCAAGTAACTTTCTCATTGCATGCCTGTCTGCATAGTACTCTCCTCCTGGCGTTCAGAGAAGAGACATAAAATAGAACCTAATACCTGTAAATGCTGCAGATCATCCTCTTGTACGTTCTGAGATATGTTGTACACCTGGGTAACACAAAACAGAGTCACCAATCCACTAATGAGTAGAGCATTAAACAGCATTATAAATGCTTAGTGATCTCTTACCACAAGCCTCATTAAAGCGAATTAAAAAATATAATCCCACAATAATAACTGTATCTAAATTTACATTTAATTTCTAAATTTAAAACAAGATTTCCATGAACCTTTTAAGTATGGAATGATAAAATATGGAAAAATGATCTTTTCCCCTCTTTTCTTATTCCAGGCTTAATCCAGTACCATCTAGAGGAGCTCCACAGAATGGCTGCAATTCTGACGGTCATTACAAAGTACATCTAATATTTTTGCCTGGGTCTCAAAAGAACTAAAAATGTTAATGATAGATGGGGGTGGTACTGTACCTGCATGGAGCTGATCATGGTACTAAGTGCAAACACAGTAGCGGAGTCCCTCAGTGTTGACTGGCTGTCAAAGGTACCCTGGGTGTCCATCAGGAGTACTGCCACCTACAGGCCATATTAGAAACCACAAGAAAGGTTCTGTTAAATATATCTGCACTAAGCGTCCTCAGATTAAAGGGGAACTGCAACGCTGGTTTCATATTTCGGGGTTAGAAAGAATCAGAATTGATGAGATTTCAAACCACATTGAAAGTAAAATGTACAGAGTAACTTGTAAAACGAGGCAACAAAACATCTGGTGAGGTGAAGTGACCTTATTTCATTGTAAACAAGCAGGCTTGTGAAGACATCTCTTTTAATCCAATAGAAATATTGCTCTCAATTGTACTGTTTTGACTTGTTAGCTCTGCATGTGGATCACGTTGTGAAATATCTGCTGCACAATCATTACTTATTCGCTAGTACTCTGCATTACATTAGTCAGTACAGTAACTAGTGAGCAGGAAGGGCTGCAATTTGCAAGAGCTCTTGCTTTCGGCAGTGGCAAGACCAAGACAACAGTTTGCGACATCATGGCGATTTACAGGACTATGACAAAGTTCACGATTTTGTGCTTAATTCAAAATGTGTACAATTTTTCTGTACTGTCAATGAATTTATTTTGTTACATATGTCTAAGAAATTGGGACTGCAGTTCCCCTTTAAAGCTTGGACGGTGACGTCTTTTCTCGAATGCAGAAATACCATTCAATACCCACTAAATGCCAGTTTATAGGTGATGGCATTTGGGCATCGTGGCATTTGGGTTCCCACCTTCCTGCCATCTGGCTTGTCCACCAGGAAGACTTCATTCCAGATCTGAATGCCAGTGGTCTCCCGCTCAGACCCCCCTCTCCAAGAGAAGCCAGTCAGAGGCTCGTCCGGTGCTCCTAGCCAGTCCTCTGAGCCCTGCGCAAACAAACAGGCCAGCAGTCACTTCCACTAACAAATATTCTCTCCATCTTTGTGTAACAGATTAAGAAATGGACATTGTAGATTGTTGTCTATCATGGCAAGAAACGGGAAGTTCGTGACCGCCCAATTTAGAAGTCAACTCAACTGGCTGGCTGGAGGCTCTTACCTGGTTGTACATGTAGCGCAGCATGAAGTCCATGAGGAAAGACTTGCCTTTGCGAAAGGCGCCCGCCACAGAGATGGCCACCACCTCCCGCTCCCTCACGGCCTCGTTCAACAGAATCCGGCTCAGGGCTGCTTCGTCGAGCTCGAAGGAGTGGTCGTCTTTCACCACCAGCACCTGCACCGGCTCAGCCCCGCCCACGGGCTCCTCCTCCTCCGAGCTCCAGTCGTAGACCCCCTTGTCGGAGAAGCCTCCCGCTAGGAAGAGCGCATGCGGCAGGGTTAGCCCACAAATAGTGGGCTCAGACTCACGCCACGCGAACGTACGAGAACAGCTTTCGGCACATTTCCGTTAGGAATACCACAGTAACGGAGCCGCCAGAAATAAACTGGGTTTGGTGATCAAGGAGGCCATCAAATGAGATGTGATTTAGCTAACATCCCTTCTGACAAATTGTGATCTAACCTATCTTATTGTGTAAAGAATGATGAAGCACTGTAAGATTAGCAAACATTAGGTCACCAAAGGTTATGATGGTGAACTGACTGATATGTCACAACAATACAATAATAGGGGAGTTGTTAAAATTGGTTTATATCATGGTATGTCGCTAGTGGCTGTGTTGCATAATGACATAGAGATTTTATTGGCTCAGTATGGCATATTCTGAGGGCTTATGGTGCTTGTCAGAGGAAAAAATACTGTTTGCACTGAATTCACAGATCATTCTTTGTATATAGAATGCTACATACGTATGCCAGTTTACAGATGTTTAAACTGAAGACGTACTCCTGAAGAAGGCTACACAGCCTAAATGTGGTGTTTCATTTAGTTTCTTTTCAGCATGGAATAAACTTTTACTGGTTCCTTGGCAGCCTACACATGCTTGATGCAGCTACATACTTGATCTTATACATATATCCTGCCCTATCAAAATATGAGAATATAAAATTCCATAGGATTTGGCCAAACTAGAATATCCAAATCACTGTAGTTAGATAGCCCAGCATATGTAATGACCCATGATTCCAAAGTACTACAAAGCAGTAGCAAACTAGCCCTTTTTCTTCTTTCATGCTGTGCTACACAGTAGAAGGCTGATGTATGTGACTTCACGAGTGGTATGCTTTTAGTGCACATGGTTGTGTGGTGTATACTCAAAGGCAACATCAGACCTACCTAATGTGTCACATTTCTGCAGCCTCTGAGTTTACAAGCAGTGGTTGGCAGATGCAAATTCTAGCCAGGGTAAATACCGCAATCAAAGGGACAGGTGGAAGATTTCACAACTTTTGAGAAGACCCATGTCTTGATAGACAAATGTAGATACCATGCGTCCACTTGTTTAATCGCTGCTGGAAGTGGACTTATCCACTAATAGGTACATTACAGTATATGGAAAGTTTTGGTAGGGGTACATACATGTACACCTATGTATCTATGTATTTATGTATATGCATTATTCAAAAATATGCAACACTAGGTACAAAGAAGGTGATAGGGGAGACATATTGCTTGTTCTTATTCACTGTAATCCCTACTTTCACAACTATTTTTGTAACTCTGAACAAATAATGGTTTCAAGTTATGTAATATACTGCAGACATTGGTGTTTAAGTCTCACTTGGGTGTGTACTGTATATACAGTATATATCTATGCTTTCCAACTTTTCGGTTCACATATACAACTCACATGACATGAAGTTTGAATCTAAACTAATCCAGTACGTTAAAAGGTACACATTGGAATTAAACGTTTACATCTTGCCACATTCATTATTGAATGATTATGAGGACCGCTCATTTTCCTTGTTTTTTATTTGTTCCAAAAATAATACATCCTGATTAGCTTTACCCAGCTCATGAGACAGTATGGGAAACGGAGAAAATTGTCAGTGCAGCATAGAGGTGGAAATGTATTCCTCAAAGAACAAAAAAAAAATTTGTGAAGATGTGTGAGACCCACACAGTTCCTTATCAGAAGTGTAAATACTTTCCCACCAAGGAGAGTGTTCCCAATCTTTCTACCATCCTATTGAAAGCTACTCCCGGTTTCTGGAAAATGTGCCTCGTTAGAAGCCGAACCTATGAACTGCAGTATAATTGACAAGCAGTTAAAAATCAATAGATTCCATCACCAACAGAGTAGCATGTTAAAGCCATTAATGATAAATGTTTATCGTCTGTTTCAGATTGCTAAGTGGGTGGTGCAATAGGTAGGCTTTCCAGGCAATGACTCAGTATAAATGCCCTTACTGCATGTACTTACTGGCCAACAAGTAGGCTGCACAGCACAAGCAAATAGGCCAAAGAGATGAACGAGTCATAACAGCAAGGGAATGTGTCTTGAGAAAAAATATTTTGTAGAAAATTCCTTTTTTGGGATGTGGGAAGGCTGTGGTACTAAAAAAATGGGAAAAAATGTAAGAAATCTTTGGCCTGCTGACGAGAACAATGCAGACAAACAGCAAGCTAAAGGCAACCCATGACTCTGAAACTGCTCCCAGAAGAAACAGCATAGTGGGCCAAACATCTGGAATGTGCTTTTGAAGCCAGACAGGTAGTAGAAAGGATGAATAACAAACTGGACTATGATTGCAGAATTAAAGATACAGAATAATAATTGATGTGCCAGAATCTTTCTCTTTGTCTGATTAGTCTATCAAACTGACTATATGTGGTCTTAACACAGAAATCAAATCCCAGCTTGACGTATTCAGCTTTTGGATACACTACAATCTACAGTTGATCCAGTCAGGAAAAGGAAAACTATCCCATCAATCTGTCTTCTGACCAAAGAACTAGACACATCCCAGTGACAACTGTGTATGGAGCAAGCAGACGCTCCAGATGCTAAATCTGTTTAAAACCCAGGGGCACAGATTATTACTGGAGTGGAAGTTTGTATGGGCTGACACGGCTCTTGATTACTTTAATCTGCAAATTAAGTTTGTAAACAGAAAAGCAGACTATTTCAAATTAACTCAAGTTGTGATTTAGAATGCTTTGCCACATGGTGCTTTATATTAACAAGATGTTTTGTCATTGTTGTGGCACATAAACTACAATAAAGAGAAAAACATAAAACAGAATTGAACTACTGTATTTCTGGGGAAAAACACATTTTTTTAAGTACCATCTTTACATTAAAATAGTTTAGAGGCAACTGACCAAGCCAAGAACTAATCAAACTATGGAAACTTGTCAGCTTCCTCACACTGATCTGATTCTGGCACAGTAGCCTCTTCACCATGTTTTATTTCTAGTTATTTAGATTTTTTAGATGTTCTTCCCAATCAGATGTGCAGTCATTTCATCAAACAATTGCAGACAGAAAACTCCATCTGCCATGTATGTAGGAGCAGGTTTCAAAGATGATGTGATAAGATGTCTTGCAAATATTGACAATGATCCCTACAGCCCACTTGTCTTATTTATTGCGTCTATATTGTGGTAGTCCTAAAAAACAAACCCACTTAATTACATTATTTGGGGTTTGAGGGTATTGGTATTATTTAGCTTGCAGACAGAAAATGCATATCTACCCTCCCTGCACTAAAAAGTACTAGATAGTGAAATGAAAGCAAAATGCATGCGGAGCCTGCTCTCAATAATCTTTCAACGAATCTGTGCAGAGAAACCAGGCTGCTAATGGATCATGTGTCTGTCAGCAGCTCCGTCTACAGGTGATCTTTAAATAGTCAAGCATACTAGATACCTCAATTTAAGGCCCGAAACACAGTACTACACCAAATGTCAAAACGGCTGCATAATGTTTAATGTTTTATGTATGTATTTTAATACAATTAAACAAATTGGTTGATACGTCTCTTGTCATTGATTTTTAATACCAATGTTATTTTCAACTAAGATAAATACTTCTAATTCTGAAACGGACATACGTAAACCCTCTGCAGCAAGCTCATAGCATACAAATGTTCTGTGGGATGTTATTGGTGTATTATTGGACTATACGGTTGTGAATTAATTCTATTAGAAGACAAGGCGTGACTTAACAACACTCTGCTCCCAAGCCTTTTTCTCAAACTCCTATTTGTTTCCTGTGCAGCACACAGTCAAGCTGGGTTGGATTTCGGATTCTGCCTCACGCTGCTGGCCATATAGAAAGTATAAGATGCATTATGTGGCTGTTGCACCTTGTAGCACTGCATTTGTGAGCAGAAAAGCAGCCGGGGATAGGCCTACACTACTCTGGGTCCAGGCGAGGCTTATTATTATTACAGGAGCTGACGGTGCAGTGCTGAACAGGGCCAGCAGTGTATCTCAAGCAAGATGAACATGGTACCAGGGTGAATACTGGTGATGGGTCTGCACAAAGCAGACAATCTGGAATTGCAGACACCAAGCATCTCCTCCATTATTAATGTGCATAATGCCTCATGCAAACACACATACAGTACACACGGGCATCACTGGTACTCACCAGAACTGCTCCAGTTCCCACCCCTTGCATTTCAAATGTGTTGTTTTGTCAAAAACACGGATAAATAAGAAAGAAGAGCTCACCCCAGCTGTTCCTTTCCTTACGATTCCTGGCCATGGTCCTGTAGGTGCTGTTTTCAGCCCTCTGTGTGCCTGTGTTATTTGTGGTGAATGGGGAAAAAAAAATCCGTCAGTGTGCATGTAGACGTAGGAGGCTCCCTTCGCGATCTGCTCTGAAGATGCTCTCGGCAGCGGGAGGGTGATGGAGCCTCATTTTCAACTCGCAGCTGCATTAGCAGAGAAGTGTCGGCAGGGGGAGGCGTACGGACACGAAACCTTTCGGCTAACATCGGAAAATCCCGCTGGATAGATTAATTACCTTTGCGATGGAAAACTACCGCTTTCCCTGGGCGTTTTTATCAAGCTTTTAAGCACATAATTAACACTATATTAGTGGTTGATGCTTTACCTATTGAAACAGAATATTTTTTGCATTCAAAACAACGGTGAAGGTGATCACAGAGGTTTATTTTCTTGACATTTCGGTCATATTTGATTCGGTAAATGACTTTTACCCAGAAGGCCTGGAACATGTATAAGCTTGTATTCTAACACGTATGTCCAGGTGTGTAACCTGCGCCTGTTTTGAAATGTGACTCACAACATAAATCAAACTCCGTCACTGGGGTATTTGAAGTCGAAGCTGCATCAAGTTCAGTTGAAACTACAGTCAATACACGACGGAAGGTACAATAAAGACACATGCTGGCTATAAACTATCAATTGTTATTTGTGGACGAGTATTATTATTTTTCTTATTTTTGTAGTATTAACCTGCAGCCTCATACAGGTAACAATCGTTTGTGAAGACGTCTTCTTTACAAAGGTAAAAGATGTGGCTTTCGAGGGAAGAAAAGTGTTTCACTGATTCAATTTCACTGGCATTCATTAAATTTCTGATGTGCGCACAAATATGGATAACTTCCCTGGCAGACTACGATTTTAACGCAGTTTGCCTTTCATAATGATAGCCGTCAGGATTTACCTACTCGGCGATAAGAGCAGGCCACCTTTGAATGTTAAGGACTTTTTTACAATAGGAATATTTTTTTTTACATATTTGATATCTGCTTTACTGTATAGCAAACGTGACTTTAATGTAATTCTGAAATAATGCGTTGATGAAACTCACAATGATATTAACAACTCCTGTACCCCCACATGTAGCTCCCCACTCAAATGTAGGTAATTTCCATGCACGGAGAATTATGTAACAAGTACATTGGAAACGTTTTAGACTGTAGCTTCAAAATGTTTAAAATGCACTCTACCAAACCTTTAAGAAAGATGTATTATCTTCTTGAATAAACGTCGCTACCCATTACTTCCTTAAGACAGAAACGGAGAATTAAGTAAATGCAATTAATCTTACAGAAAGTTAAGTTGCTTTGCAAGTATAAAAACTTCATGGTGTATATATCCACGTTCAACGGGATAATGCAAATTCTGCAAAGTTTTATACATGGAGTTGTAGACCTAACTACTCCTCATTTTTTAAAATCTGGATTGGTTTGAAGCATATTCACCGGTAGATGGCGGTATGTGCCCATTCCCAATATAATCTGTCGCAATCCATAGCCTGGAGCATCAAATGACGCTCCTTCAACTGGAATGCAGCCTGCTGTTTTAATTGTTTTACTTATGAGACCATTCTGACCCAGGACAGCGAAGAAAACACCCTTTTTATCAGATGGTTTGTCTTTTTTTGTTTATTTTTTTCCACTGCCACGTTTCTTTTCACTTTTTTATGAGAAGGTCTCCAGCAGCAGTTTTCGGGGGCGCTGGAAGCATCGGGAAGTAGAGGAAGAAAATATTTCAGACAAATTTCGATTTTTTTGTTGTTGTCCTTGTTGTTTTCGAATTACGCGGGGCGCGAAACGACTGCCGGCCGCCTGCTTGTTTTGGTGGCTGCCGCCGAGGGGTCAGACATCAGGCTGGCCGTGTTGTCATCGGGAGGAAGTGACATTGGATGTCAACGTCGAAAGTGAGGCGGAGTAGAGGACTGAGAAGTGCCAGTGGAGCTGCTCGCTTAGGGGAGAGATATACATTTTTTGAGGACAAAAAAAAAACACCTTCTCAATTCGACGTCTGATCGTTTTCAAAGACTCGAGAAAGTGTCCGAACCGAAGCCCTTGGCGTCGATCATCCCTAAACAAGGTATTTAAGAGTTTAGCTGTGTTTCGGGATGCGTGTGCTTCGTGCACGGACGGTGTGCAAGCATCTAGCTACTAGAGAAATTGTTCATTAGTATATACATATCCTTATATGACGATTAACACTGTCGAGCAATTTAAGCCAGCTCACGTTCACCTGCTTTTTAATGCAGCCTGTTCGTGGTTATGTAAATTGTAACTACATTTAATGTGTGTTTTTACAGTAATTTAGCTAGAGCTATACTGTATATAGTATATATAGAGTACGTGTAGTATACAAGTTTGTTTATACCGCTACTTTAAAAAAAATATGGAGTTGTAACATCGCAAAGAACCTACTTAATGTCAGCAGAAACCTACAGCTAAATTGCCCAGTGTTTGTGTATAGTGCTGAATTTAAAATGGAGTTGTAGTAGCGTGGTATTCATTCTCAATTACGCTAAAAACAAGAAGACTTGCAGCTAGTAGCACTATGAGGTAGACGTGCGTTTTCTGTGCTTTTGAGCTTTTCCGTTGCGCAGTAGCTTTGCTCACATATTTTAGCCGTGGGTCCCGCTTATATCTGTTTATAGTGTCCTGATGTGTGTGCCAGTGTTTCACACTCACTTTTCTCTCTTCGCAGCAGGAAATGGACCAGAAGCCATATTTGGAAATAAGAACTTTCCTTCTTTAAGAAATAAAATCCCGAAGGAAATCGCACACAGTTTGGATATTGTTTTGAATTAAACAGGATTCCATTCGCGTTCCCTTTCCCCCCTTTTTAACGGATTTTTATTTAATGTAAGAGGAGAAAAGTAACTACCATGGAAGCTTTTTCCCGGCCCAGCGGGGAGATCCTGAGGAGAAACCCACAACAGGATTTCGAGCTCATTCAGCGAGTTGGGAGCGGAACTTATGGGGACGTATATAAGGTATTTTTCTCATCGACTTAAAAAGAGTACAGACATTCATTCTTGTTCCTATGAAGCGAAAGAGGTAGTTTCACGTCAATACATCCGTGTACGGGCAATTGTCACAACAGGGGCGTGCGAACACAACGTTTACGTGAGCTACAGACAAACTACTGGCGTTTTGAATTTCTTTATCTCCAGGCTATACGCATCGGTATGTGAAGAACGAAATTGTTTTTATCCTGTTGCATACAGACAACACAAACAGTAGTCGGTATTGTGTCGCATCTAAAGCGTGGCGCAAGGTTTGGAGCCGTCTGCGGTCCGGTGAGCTGTCCTGCATCACATGCACTGCGTGTTGCTTACACAAGTGCCCAAGGTTTTATACCGGAATGTTAAG
Organism: Lepisosteus platostomus; assembly: GCF_059453375.1. NCBI lineage: Eukaryota > Metazoa > Chordata > Actinopteri > Semionotiformes > Lepisosteidae > Lepisosteus > Lepisosteus platostomus. Next base: position 12,778,879 of record NC_142620.1, on the reverse strand, counting down.
AAGAGAGCATTCCTTGTGATGTGATGAAACCTCTTGCTTTTGATGCGACTCTTTTGTGGTGTGTGCAACAGCTACCACCATAGTTTTAAGGTACAATAATGTAAATCGTATACAGAAAGTGTATTCGTGCTCTCCGCCATGAACTGGAGTCATCTGCAACGATACACGGCGTGTTTGGAGTCGTCCACGCAGACATCAGAGATTGACATCGCTTTGAGATGCAAGGGTGCAGTTTCCAAAGTAATTCAGGACTTTCCGACTTGTAAAACGAAGAGACATCCCTGCATAATTGGTGGGAATTGTACTTATAAAAACGGTGGCTGATAACGTCCGTAAACTTTAAGAATTTCTGTGTATTCAGCTAAGCCGCAGTCAACAGTACAGGCTTTTATGCCAGTGTTTCTGTGGCTGATGACTTTTTCCAATGTCTGGTTTGGACTGCTTAAACCGCACATTGGGTTCTATATGAGTTTATTTTTTTCATATGGGTTATTTATGGTGCAGCATCACTCTCTGCTTGAAGTAGTGAGGGAACTTTAGTCCTGATATAAACGTTACATTATTTGTGAATGATGAACTCAAGTATTTCATAATGTGGATGTCTCTAGTATTAGGTGGTGTTATTTAGGTGTTTGTTTTTTCCTACAGGAATTGGCGTAATTGAATTTGCAGTTTGTAGAATTATGATTAAAGAAAAACTGCTTATTATATTGTGTATGGGTAATGTCCTGGTCCAAGACCGGAAAGCGTGGTGAGAGATGATAATAATTATAATAATTGCTTACACTTATATAGCGCTTTTCTGGACACTCCACTCAAAGCGCTTTATACAGTAGGTAATGGGGACTCCCCTCCACCACCACTAATGTGCAGCTCCACCTGGATGATGCGACGGCAGCCATAGTGCGCCAGAACGCTCATCACACATCAGCTATCAGTGGGGAGGAGAGCAGAGTGATGAAGCCAATTCATAGAGGAGGATTATTAGGAGGCCATGATTGGTAAGGGCCAATGGGAAATTTGGCCAGGACGCCGGGGTTACACCCCTACTCTTTTCGCCCTGGGATTTTTAATGACCACAGAGAGTCAGGACCTCGGTTTTACTTCTCATCTGAAGGACGGTAGATGGCCTATAGAATCGCAGAGAGTCGGATCCGACTGACCGGATAACATCATCATCAATGTCCTGGTATTCTCCTGATACAGTGTTTGGTTTCCTTATTCATGTTGAATTGTACATCATGAAATACATAAACGGAACACACACTGGTGTAATAGTAGTGGTGGTGGAGGGGAGTCCCTATTACCTGTTAAGTTCTTTGAGTGGAGTGTCTGGAAAAGCACTATATAAGTGTAAGCAATTATAATTATAGTGACCTGTCAGCATTGTATGTTTGAAAACCAAAGTGTTGCTAAAATGGTAAACTATGTTTGGCAAAAAGCATGGCATATTAAAATCAGAATGTAATAATGAGTTGTCATGGTTTGTTCCCTGACTGTAGATATTTGTTCTGCAGATACAGTGTTTGTTCTTCTTTTGATCTTGTTTAGCATCAGTGCTTCCTAGGCAGGTGACACTGTGCACCCGAGTTGTAGATAGATCAGTCAGTCCCTTACTCTATCAGATTTCATTGTTTCCAGCAGTGTATGTGGTGAGCTTTATCACTGATCTTTTCTGGAAGGCACATTCATATTCTCCTGATCACTGTATGTCTGTCGATACAAATTTTCAAGACTAGGTTACCTTTTGGAGAATGTGCTTTCTGTTCTGTTGCACAACGGAATGTGGAATGGTCTCCCAGCATGCTTTAAAGACAGTCAGCACTTTTATATCCTGTCTTCTAACTTGCTTTTATCTTCTAACTTTTAATTCTGTTTTTCTCTACTGTACTGACATGTCTGTTGTGCCTTGTTTTGTTTTATTGAAGAGTGACTTGAGATGTCACGAACATCACTTGATAAAGAAGAGGCTGTAATTCTCCTCACCACAGTGGTGCAAGTCGAAACAAAGAGGTCAGAATGCTCATGTCTGCCCCCTGATGTCATCTGGACAAATCATATGGAAGGGCTCATATCGGCTGAAATAGCCAGCGGAGAGACATTGAATTCATCCTTCTCTTTCTACTGTAAATGCACACTGGTCTGGTTTTCCTTTTGAATGCTACTTAATCTCAAGTTAAATAGGGCAAACCCCTACTGTTTGCTCTGGCTACTGCCCTCAGTCCGTGTATTCATTGGCGGTGGACTACAGAAAGTTTTTTTTCTGTGGTATTTTAAAGGAATAATAATGCATTGTTGTCCCTTTGAGTTTCATGTAAGTCAGCCTGTTTTCCAGTGTATTATTTAGAAGTTCAGGCTTGTACACCTGTTTATACCATGTCTCTTTGGCAGGAGTGTTCTGGTACAGCCATGGTAACTATAAATTGGCAGAAAAGTGAAGTTTATGCCCCTAATAGGCAAAAGAAGGCATAACTGTCAAGTACTTTTAAAATGTTTCTTAGAAAGCGTTAGCAGATTTGGCATTGTTAAATATCACCCATAGCTAAACATTTGGTTTTCTTTGTTTAAAATATTTGCCTCCTTACTGATAACTTAAAGCTATCTGCATTCTGTTTATAAAGTCTCCTTGAATGAGATTATATTGTAGGTTAATTTACGTCATTTGTGGTTTTTTGATGCCTCAGTGTGGTCAGTGCTGTAACATTCTCTGAGTGGTTCAGTGGGCTCCACCTTTATCTTCTCTGGAACACTGAAAATGTTCAGACACTCTTTTCTAAAGGACAGAGCCTCTTGTTGATTTCTGTTACTCTGAAATAGTGAATTTCAATGGATCCTACTGGAAGCTAAAAAAAAATTCCAGCTCATTTTTTCCATTTCCCTGGTAGGGCGAAGAAAGTAAAAAGGAAACCAGCTTGGATAAGGCGATCACAGAAGAGGAGATTGATACAAGTCTGATTTAATTCCTGTTCCCTGGTTTGAGTAGCTTACTGTCTGCATTAAATTGGCAAAGAGACATTTTAATCTGCGAAGTTTGCCTTGTGACACATATGAAGATGATTAGCATTAAGCTGCCTGTGTATTAAGAAATCACTTGGTAGGGTGTTTTTTTATGCTGGTACAAGACTTGCATGGTGCAGTTTCAGAAGTTGATAGGAAGCACTGAGAGATGAATGCAGTTTTGGGACAATTATGTTTTTTTTGGCCTAGTTAAAGGCAAATGTTTACTATCGAGCTGTCTCAGTGAGTACAAATACACAGTGCCTTGCAAAGTATTCAGATGCTTGCATACCTTTTAGTTTACATTTCTTTTTGCTTTGAAGCTTAAAGCTTAAGATGCTTTTGAAGTACCATCATATATGTTACGTACGCAACCCACTCCACACATTCAAAGCAAAAAACAGAAATAAATAAATATATTATATTATTTCTGAGAGACTTTAAAACGGTTATCTATAAGTGATGCCCTGGCAACCTGGGAGTGCTTAAGCAAATCTGCCAAGAAGAATGGGTAGAAACTGGACCAAGCAGTATGCAGCGTTGGTACCAACTTACCAGAAAGACTTGCTGTGATTACAGCCAATGGTGCAGCCTTCACATACTTCATTGGATTAAAGCAGCAGCCAAATAAATCAGTCATTACGAATTTACTAGTAATGTAATCCATCAGTAAGAAATGGTGGCTTATTTTACTAAAATACTCTTACTGATACTGTATGCTTCATGGTGCATAAAACAAAATGTTAATGATCTGCAATAAGTCATGGAAATGACCATTTTACTGTGTGTTTAATAATCTACCGTACTATAAATAGATTGTTTTGTGTTCATCTATTGCAAAGCCAGTGTGTAGGTGAGGCCTAGGTTAGATTGTGAATTCTGAGGCAGGCACTGCAGTCCACTAGTAAATATCTTACTGTATACTGGCCCACATCCTCAGCCCTGACCAGAAAGACTTTCCAGGGCTCTCCATAATCATGTTGTAATTTTGCAGTGTAATACCAACAGGATTAAAAATATTCTGATGAAATGTTTGTGGTTTTGGAATATAATTCATATTGCGTTCTGAATTCAGAAAGAGGCCTTATAGAAGATGTTCCATACATTTTGTTTTTAGAGAAAGATTTCTTGACATGTGTTGCTTGCTCAAAATGATTGAGTCCTTGGCTCTCCCAGCTGCTGCTTCAGTTTTGTAGACAATCTTTTTTTTTAAGTAGCAGAAAAAAGCAGCCCGGTGTAGTGATTAATTTTTCATGCACCCACCCTGATTTTAGCTTTGAAGGCAGGTTTTCTTTGCTAGCCAAAATACGTTTCTGCTCGGAGGACCAAGAGATAACCTGCAGCCCTTTCTGTGACATGAGGAGAACTAGTATTCTTCCTCATTGTGCCAGCTGTATTTGTGTTTTGTGCAGCATTGAAGATAAAGCGATCATTCTTTAGTGTTGAAACTACCATTTTCTAAAATTTGGAAGGTTTAAAACATTAAGAAATTAAAACTTTGCAATATTTGATGTTACAGAATGGTGTAACGTATTTTAAAACTGATTCTTTAAAATGTGGTTGCAGTTTCTGCATTCTCCTGGTTGTGTTGGTTGTTTATTTTACAGAAGCTGTGTGTAATTCTCTCCTCCTTTCTGCTTATATTTGCCCGACTGTCTGCTTCTGAGAAGCAAAACAATACTTTATTTTTTTTTAAGTTAGTGGACTCTACAAAGAAGCTTTTATTCTGTAAATGAGCAGATGTAATGAATCATTGACGGTTCCCTATACCATTTCCAATCAGCTTTAATTTTGTGCCTGACTGCATTTTGTGAACGAAGTGTATACTATATATGGAAGTGTATACTGTATATGGAAAAAAATTGATCTGAAAATGGCAACCTTCTGCTTAACCAGCATTTAAGAAATGAATTAAGGGCGCAGTCTGTGACAGTTTTATCTAGATTATTTCTTTGATAAAGAAGGTTAACTGAAGGAAGAAATTAGTTATATTTTAGATTCAATTTATTAATTGAGCTATAGTACAGTCTACAGTTAAGATCTGCCTGAAATGAAAAGGTCCAGAATTTTTTTTAATGTTATTGAGAAGATAATGTGTGATTTGCTATCAAATGTTATGTCAGGAGGGGATGGGCAATTTAGAAATTTGTGTATCGCTCTAGCTTTGCTTTTTGAAATAGAAGTGAATCTCCTGTGTTGAAACAGACCACAAGCAGATAGCTGTGTGTGGTATTCTCCCTCAGCACAGAAGTTCACGGCCGCGCTGAACTGAAATGCGAGCAGACTGCTGTCTGAACACGCACTTGGTACGTGAAGGGTCTCACTTTAAATGACATAGGAAATATTTGGGATTTTTTCTGCATTGGAAGGGATTCTTTTATATCTTTTCACTGATGTTTGTAAGCTATGAGACCAACAGTTACAGCTACAGTATGTGAAGTAAATGCTTTTAAGAATACATGCTTTATTTGCTTGTTTGAAGGCTAGAACAAACATTATTCATTAAGACACAGTAAGGGTTTTGTTTAGGAGGTTTTTGAAGACCACCACTCATAAATTCTTCATAATGTCATAAATAAAAAATCATTAACTATCAGAAATTGGTCTCTTCGATTTTTCTCATTTATTTCTAAACAGGAACTACCTGGATGAATATTTATAACTCGGAACAGAATGTACTTTTTTACACCCAAAGCTACAAAAATCTGGAACAAGCTGTCCAGCTATATTGTTGAAGACGGCATGCTGGCCTCTTTCAAAGAAGGAAAAATGTGTTTCTGTGGAATAGCTGGGTGCGATTCTTCGATCATTTAACTCCTAGCAACCAAATGAGCTGAAATGTGCTGAGTGGTCTTTAACCTTTCTTATGTTCTTTAAAAAAAACAAAACATTGTAGGTTAAAAAGCAAACTTGAGCCCAATGTGGTCTTCCCCATAACTACTATGCTCTTTTGTTGCTTATACTTGCCTGGCACAATACTTTGATTAAGGTAATCAAAAAGAACTGTTAGAGTGATCATCCATAAAAAAATATCAAATATGCACTCAAGTAATCAAGCATTTTCCCCGATGATCATCCTATGGCTTGTTTAACATAAATCTTGTGGCTTTTTAGCTCTTTTATCAGGCTAACTGGGGCTTTAAAACGCAGATCCTTGTTTCTCTGAAGAGATGTTTGTATTGTCCTGTAAAGTACCTCTCTGTTAGGCTGGTTTGAGACAGACTGCTTGTATTGGCCTGATGGGCTGACGTCAGTGCGCTCGGTTTTACAGTAAGATTGGCTGTGAAAGAGATCAGGAGCAAGAGGAAAAGTATTGCTGACTTATTTATATTATGAAGGTTAAAATTTCACCCAAGTATAGTATGATTCAGAATAAGTCTTTTTTTAAGTGGGTTGTCGGCAAATTAGTCATGCCATACAGATGAAGTAATGTGATTCAGCCAAAGAGAGCTTCATTATTGCTTTATATGTCTCAGAAAGCCAAGTATATTTTATATCTAGTATCTTACTTATAAAAAGTTTTAAGATCTTAGAAGCATACAATCTATGAGTTTCAGAATGTAATATTAATTAGATATTGCTATTTCACAACAGTGAACCTTCCAAAGAGACTTCTAATGCTGCCTTTTACATTAATAAAGTCAAAGTTGGTGTCCAATGACAGCCGTTTTGCCTTTACTTGTTGCCCAGTTTGACCAGTGAAAGAACAGTTTATATCTTACAAGGAACACCTTTCAGGCACATAGGCCCCCAGGACTAGGACTGAACAGCCCTGGTGTAAGTGAATGGACTTTTATTGTGTATCATTGGCATAGTATAACTTTATATATAGTACAGTGCTGTATGGATCCATACCGTGTTACGATGTTTATAACAGGAAGCAGTCTTGTATTGTAATGAGGAAGAGGTTATTTTAAAGATCTTATTTTAAATTTTAGGTTATATTTAAACAGTTGTAGAATTTTATTTTAACGAGACAGTACTCATTAGATTGCGTACATTATGAGTAGTAGTACTAGTAGTAATGATGCTGGTGATGTTTAGCATCTGTTGCTTTTTATTCTAGCTGGGCTCTTGGCTGTGTAAATGAACGCTTTATTGAACTAATAACGTCATTGATTGCACCTATTCTCAAGATAGTTTTTACAGTAATTTGGGAATATTTAGAGGTTAATTTAAAACAATTCAAATGTCTAATTAGTAAATGATGAGCTATATGTGCGCTTCAATTAAATAATCAAGAGCTCAGCTGGAACATCAACAAAGAGACATTTAAAACATTTTAAATATTGCCTTTATGAGAAATCCTTACATACTGATCAAGGGAACTGGGAGTAAACATCCATGGCTGTTTCTGAAGAAACTTGGTATAGGGGAAGGTGTTATATCATTAGTCATACTCGGAATGAATGCAGTTTGCATTGTTTTTCTTGCAACTATGTTTGTTAGTGATCATACACTATACACTTTTACAGTACATTGGTTTGATTAGCAGGATGTTTCTGGTTGCTCTGGGAACTGGGCGGAGACAATTTCTTGTTAATTAAATTACCCACTACTGGTACCTACAAAAGCCAGCCTTTGGACCTTTGGACATAAAAGGATGTTGTAGATTTTTTTAATTTCAATTATTTTTCCTAATAATTATCTGTTTTTCTCTTGACTTTTGTTGGTTGCAAGGTCACATTAAAGATGGAAACATGTCTGATATGATTTATCTTGATTTCTGGCTTTACATCACAAAAACCTGCAATTTCAATAAGGGCGTGTAGACTAGTTTTATATCCACTGTACGTGGCTAGCTCACCTTAACCAGCCCCAGATTACCAGCTGTAGTCTCTCCAGACTTCGTTCAATGTACAGAATGTCTTCCCTGCGGAGTATTGGGGTCTAGTAGATTTTCAGTCTCCTCATACGCGCTTGTAGTGCAATGCCAAATAGAGGAGTCTCTTGGGGAGTTTGCCACATACTGGATTTGCAGATCTGAACACTTCAAATTGAACAGAACTGCCCCGTGTTGCCTCTAAATTTGACACACTAATTAACAGCAGATTATTCGTTACATTTCGCATTCTGTCCTGGATGAAGTACACACATTGCCTAGGAGTTTTTAGGTGGTACTATCCTGCTTTGTGATACTCCATCTGTGTTTGTGGCACAAGGCCAGCTTTGAGTTTTGTTCTCCTGGCCTATTGGTGCAACAGTCTTGTGCATTGTCATTGGGTTCACCATGCTGTTTGCATGGCTACTGTAAGCAGAGCTCTCTAAATAGGGGACGTTGAAAAGCTGAAAGAAAGACGAATACGCGTTTCAGCTGTGGGGCCTTCTGTATCTGTGTGGGAGGGGTGGGTGAGGAAAGTAAAGAAAGTGTGAGAATGGGCACAGGAGTTGGGAAAGGAGGTCCTAAGAGATGGTAATCGGGAGAGGAGTGAAAGGCTGGAATCTGTGAATGAATGGAGAGCTTTCAAGAGAAATTAGTCAATCCACAGCCAAAACCCTTGTTTTCGTATTTCTTTGTACTTCACTGTTTGGAACGAACCTGTTTTTTTTTTCCTGTGCAGCCAACACACACTGATGAAACCCCACACTCAACCACTAACGTCCATGTTCACATAGTGGCCTAAAGTCCCGATACACAATTAATTAAATTTGAAATTTCATTTTTCTAGTAATCCCCTATCTAAGGACAGGTGTGTTGGAAAGTGGCAAATTTAAATTGTAGCATTTTCAGGATAAGGGAGGCTTTTTGACAAGGTGTGCCTGCTGTTAATAGTTCTGGTGTTCACATTCTTTGTAACTGGCATACACTGACTGTTGGGGGAAAAACAAAGATTTGGGAAAGGCAGATCCTGTTTAAGCGACTTGTTCTATTTTAAATGAGCATTTTAAATGAGCAAATTTGAATAAGCAAAATGCGTAGTGAATAAAAACAAAGCTGATGGCGTGATTCAGTTATACGCTCAGAAGGTTCTTCTTAAAAGATGAATACTCAAATTTCAGAGAGTGGGGCAGTCAGGATATGCATGTGTTTAGATTCAAAACTGGTTGATAGATAAAATTAAAGAGTACAGATAAAGGATGAATGCTCGGATTATGATGATGAAGGTAGTGGAGTACCACAGGTTTTTCTTAAATTCTGTTAATGATCCCCTGGTGGCCTGCAAAACTACTAGAGGGAGTCTGTGGAAAAATAAAATGTGATTTGGAATCAGATTTACAGCTAAAACTCATCGTTCCAACCTGTGAAACCAACCATCTCATTGTTACTCACATACACAGAGTGCTGTGCTTGACAAATATATTTGTTGAGGTATTAAGATATTCACATAATTTCTGTACTATAATTTTCTTAAATTTCCATATATGGAGGAGAATAAAAAAAAAATTTGGAAAGGGGTCTGTATACCAAAAAATGTTGGAAACGACTGGTCTTAAATGCTGGTGTGTTAAGCAAACTAGTCAGTTTTGCAGCTCATACCAAATTAGGAAGATTTGCGAACACTGCAGAAGCTGCCAAGAAAGTTCAGCAAATTCTTTCAAAAATACTGGGCAAACACCTGGCAGATGACTTTTTAAGTAGGGGTATGCAGAGTTTTACGAGCAGGTAGGAGAATCATAAAGCACAGATGTGGCAGTTAACATCTTATCATGTAGATAAAGGGATTGGCTGCAGGGAAACATTGACTGTGAAGAGGCTGTTACAAAGACTGGGATGTTTATGATGAGGGATCTCTGGACAACCTTGGGGCAGTAATAGAAATGCAAACGTCGTTAAGATATGCATTTAGCCGATTTATATTCTATATGTTGATGTATAAAGCAGCAAATCATTTCTTATTTTTATGCACATTAGATGAAAACCATTAAAATTGAAAACAGGACACTGTGCATATAGATGTGGGTGACTGGAACAGGGAACCCAGCTGTGTTGTTGAAGATGATACTTTGGCCCTTTTCAAGAAATCCTCTGATCAATTAATTATTACAGCTGAATATGCTAGAAGGGCTGAATGACCCTCTCTTTTTTTCCCTTTCTTTTGACTTTTGTACTTGGTACTTTTTGTAACATTAAAATGTCTGAAATGGCAGTGTGAAGTGGTGAGGAGATAAAAAAAATGCTGCATTTTTATAGTATTGAATAGAATAGTGGAACTGACAAGAAGCACTGTATATAACTAAAAATGCAGAAAGAGGACTTGACTACTAACCTTTCGCTGGACTTCCTGTTTGCTTGCAGTTTCGTGCCAGGCTAATTTTAAAGAACTTGGACGGGGGAGGGCATGTGTTTGAGTGGAGTAATGTAACATGTGGAGATACAATATAAGGTGTGGTCAGCATAAAAGGTTAAATGGAATCACAAGTTCTTATGAGGTAGTTTGAGGTAGACCTTTGATGGTTTAATTTTTGTATGGGCAGATGAGCGCTGGACAGATTTAACGTATTTTGAAACACATTATTGTCGGTTCCTTTTTGAGGCTGTAAGGACCTTGAATTTTAGGTTTGCTTTCTGGGATTTTGAGATGGTGAATGTAGGAATTGTTACTTTTTAATGATTTTGACCAAGGTCCAAGTATTTGTATGGGTAGTCATACAGTATGGGAAAATAGTTTTTGGTGTTTTAAGAATACAGTCCTCTTTGGGGCAATGTTGTTAAAACAGTGTTGTTTTTGTAGATTTCAGACCTGAACTCTTTGCTGTCTTGATTTGCACTTTAAACTGTGTTTGCTTCCATCTCCTCATATTTCAGTCTCTTTGGACTCCCTACCTCACCTTCTCTTACTCATTCTCCTATTTGTCTTTGTCATCTTTACCCTCTCTCTTTGCCCCACACATCTGAAGCAGGCTACAAAGCCAAAGCAGTTTTTTACTTGTTCCTTTGCAGCTCACACGCTGGCACAGTTCCTCACTCTGAATTTGTAAAGAGATAAGTACATACTGGATGTGAAGCCAAGTTCATAGTCAAGCAAAACACACATGGCAAAAAAAACTGTTACTGAGAATACCAGTTCATGGATGTGTCTGTATCTGTTCTTGCAGGCACGAAACATACAGACTGGAGAGCTGGCAGCAGTCAAAATAATCAAACTAGAACCAGGTGAGTGCTTTTCTTTCCTCTACAAAATAAATTTGTGTTTTTGTTTAAAAGGGTACAGTACTAATAAGGTGGTAGACATTGTACCTTTTGTGATGATAACATTCCTAGTAAAGATTTAAGGAAATTAAGAATTGTGGACAATGTACACAAATGTACATCACCTCTGGCTTTCAAAGAGCTTTATGAGTAGACTTATCACTTAAACACTTCTCTTAACTGTTAACACATTACTTTCAAACTTTACTGTTAAGTAAATTTTGAAAAGAATTGGGAAAAAGAGTTTTTGATTTTATATTATGTTGACCTGAAGTTATGGCCCTTTGCAGTTCATTTTCTGTTTAGCAGAGTTGTTTTTTTAAATTAATTTTACTTTAATTAAAACAAAGAAAGAAGCTTAAAATTAATCTGGTTTGGGAGAGAAGGTTTCAGCTTTGGCACGGAGACTGGCTTTGTTTGTTGCACTGACTGGAACTATCCGAGAATTGCTATGGCGTGGCTGCCTGTGAAATAAATTACACCTGGTTTTTGGGTTGTTCCCTGAAAGATGTATGTTTTTCTTCCTGGTCTGACCAGTTCTGCCTTTTATTGTCCTAAAAATGTGTAATGGCGGGCCTAAGCTGAAAGCACAAATACAAGAAGTTACAAGTCAGACTTTTCTTTTTTAAATGAAAATATGGCCTTATTCATAAAAAACAACAGTAACTATAAATTGAAACCCTTTATTAACCCAACTATTATTTAAATGTTAAGAGATCATACTTGCCAAGGAGTTCCATGAAGAGAGTTTCTAAAAAGCCAAAAATCATTATCTATTTGCATTCCTGTATTATGCATTACTTGGGATAGTCCTAAATAGTCGCACAAGGAGCTAAATTATTTATATTTTTACAGTTATTGGTGAGGCTTGAGACACCAAAGAAAAACCTGGGTTTCAATCCAAGTGTTTAATGTACTTTCTGAACACTTTTAACATAGAATGGCTTAAACCTCTGATATTTTGAGGCCAGTTTGTGATGCTAGCTTCAGGTATTACTCAGATCCTAAAACAAGGGCTGATTGTATGAGCTGGAGAAGGAAGTGTTTAACTAAGATTAGCTTGATTGGGTTTTTGTGCTGTGCAGTTGCTGTTCACTTGAGAAAACAAAATCTTTGCATACTGTGGTTTGTGTTGACTTTGGAAAGGAAGTGGCTTGGTTATGAGGTTTATTCTTGTAATGAGAAATTTTTGTCTGTAAATTAAATGTCTCATTTTTCTGCATTACTAGTGCAGTAGCTAATACCTTTAGAAATGTTTTAGTGACTGCAGTTTATAGAATATTTCACTCTGACATGTGCCACCCCAGCTATTTTTAAACTGCACACCCTACGTGCTGTGACGGTGATGGTAACTATATAATAATAATGTGTATCTTAAGAAAATTAGAATAACTTATCGTTAATCTTGGGTCGGGTTTTTTGCACCAGGAAAACCCAACAACATCGTTTTTGAATTTGGCATTGGTGACAAGATTGCGAAACCTCTCCCTGCTGCCAGTGCGTTTCTCCGGCAGGAACGACCACACGTGTGAAGCCAGCTTCAGCTCGGAGCTGGACTCGGGTGCGATGCAGAGCTCGAGTGTCTCAGCAATGTGCCTTGGCTTGGTTTTCACTGGTGCGAAGCCAGCCCTACCCTGGCAGTATGTGTGCACTAGTGAAGGTGTGTAGCTGAAAGACCCAAAGGGTAAAAAAAAATGTTTCACCTCTTTCTAAGCAGGTGACAGAAAGCTTTAAAAGCAATCATTTTTCTGCAGGAGAGCTTGTTTGGACTTTTTCTGGAGTTGATTGACGTTAGAAAAAGCAGTCCAGTTGAAATCTGCCGCAGTTGTTTTTGCAGCATCCGGCAGACGCGAGATGACTGTGGACCGCGTGATTTGTTTGATTTAACTTGTGATGAGACCAAATAATTCTTGAGGGGGTAATTAAAACATTCAAAGGACCACTTAGTGAGCAGTGTAAGCTATATATTTTTGAGCCTGAAAAAAAACTGCACTGAGAACTTTTAATAGAATTTATAAATTAGTAACAAGTTAATGTGGACAAAGGAGGACGTTTCACAGGAGCTCGTGTGTTTATTATATTATCTTGATTGGTTTCCTGAAAGACAGGTGCAGTATGCAGCTATTATTGAGGGGAGGAGACCTGTGGGCTATTGGTGGTTTGTCAGGCTAGGCTGTGAGCACTGAAGGATTATGGGTGTTTTTACTAAGCCACTGCAGGCCATCCAACCTGTGGGAGAAATCTAGTATGAGGATTTGGCAGACCTTTGATCGTTCCCAGATGGGAGACAACACTAAGCTGATTTGACACTGTTGAAACAAATTTCTTCAGGTGACTTCTGAAGTGGCTGAGTGGCTATTTACTGCTGTTCCTTGAAGCCCAGTTCTTTTGAGGCTGCTATCAAATAAAGGGCTTTTTTACACCAACACTTACTTTATTGAATCTGAAGAATTTCTAAACTTTTTTCCCTTGACAGTATTTTTATGACAAAGCAATATGCATGTTGCTATGAAAGACATCGGCTTCTAATGTTGATAGCAATGTGTATGTATCTTTTACTTCATCCTTGGCAGCTAATAATGATAACATGGATCATCATTTCAGTTATAAAAAGTAAAACTAAATACTACTGTACCATTTTAACAAAAAGGTTTTTCAGGTACAACATTTGTGTTGAAAAATTAATAGTGTAAAAATGTTTGTCTTTCAGTGAAAGTGTTATGTACTAGAATATTATGAAACTAATATAAAATGGATGTCATTTTTTTCTTTTCAAAGATTGAGGAGATATGTAAAGCAGTGTTGATTTGATTTCTTGGACTTCAGTTGCTGTTTCGCTCAAAACAGAAAGTAACATACTGGTAAACAGTATTTGTGGTGTCTTCGTTCCCAGTCATGAAGCTGATTAACTTAGCATACAGCCTCAACCTGGAATGGGAAACCTAAGGAAATCCAGGTTGATGCTTGGTGTTGGTGGAAGAGTAGGTGCCGTTACTTCCTCTGTACCTGAAGTTTCAAAAGTGTCTCAGTAAGGTAACGAGGGAAGACAGTGCTGCCCTATGAGTGAGACCTTAAACTCAGGGCAGCAGTATGGAGCAGTGGCTAGGGTTCCAGACTCTTGACCGGAAGGCTGCGGGTTCAAGTCCCAAGTCAGACACTGCCTCTGTGCCCTTGAGCAAGATACTTCACCCAAATTGATCAACTGTAGGAAAGTACCCAGCTCTATAAATGTTTGCAATTATAGGTCTCTCTGGATAAAAGCATGAGCCAATGAATTACTGTAAATGAACCTAACCACTTTTGCAATATTTTGGATGCGAAAGGTTGACCATTAACTCCAGTACGGGGGCTTCTTTATGCCTGGGTAAAGACGGGGAGTATTGAATGATTGTCTTCACGAAGAGCATTGTGTTCAGATTCAGAACATTCAAATGAATGTTGTTTGCAGCACAGCAGCAATCACGTGGTTGTCCTAATCCTAGAGATTAATTTTATTCTAAATGTCCTCCCTAGCGGGGCTAATTGTGGGATTCCTGGCTGGAGCAACTTCTGTCCCTACCAGTCTGCACATGAGTTTATTTTCCAGATGTTCTGGTGTCCTCCCACCTCCCAGAGACATGCTGACTAAGTTAATTGATGTCTGGGTGGTTGCCAGATACAACAACGTCCAGAAAGATCCTTAGAAAGCTCACTGGATCAGCCATCTATGAACCTAGTTAATGATTTTATAAATCTTGCAATTCTATAAGGTTTGTGATGCACAAGCATTATTTTATTTAGTAACAGAACACACTATAAAAGTGATGATCTGCAAATTTTGGGAGCTGATATGAATTCAGCTTTAATCTTTGTAAAACAGGGTTCTCTGTATTGAGCATGAGGCACTGAATGTTTTCTGCATAATTCTGCGATGAACTAAAATGAATAGTTATATGTGGAAGATCTAACTATAGTCCATGGCTTGCATGTTGCAGCAACAATAAACCGAACAGCGATGCAATGAAATTATTGATCAGAAATTGTGGATAGCCAGTGCAGTGTAACAGCAGGTAGGATTTATAGGGGTGCACTAAGAGGCAGCCTTCTGGTGACTTTGAACATTACCACTGGATCACTAGTGACCATATAGTCTAGATCTCAATCTGACATCTCAACTTAACAACAGATAACTCTCCCATGTCACTATACTAGGGCATTGGTCTGAAATTCCGGATCACAGAAAAGAGCACCACTTACCGGCCCTCCAGCACCACTTACTACACCACGTTTATTATTGTTCTCCATCCCTGAAGTCATCAGGCTCATCTTTGGGTGGCGTCTGAGCCTTGATGAAGATACAAAGTGGTACTGGTCACAAGATTGTAACTAGATCAATACAATGACTTAAATTTAAAATGTGTTTTGCTGTATTATTTTATATAAGTAATGCATAATCAGTTTGCCACCCAAGCTCTTTACTAGATTTTGCATTTCTTTGAGGTAGAGTGGCTTATCTTTAGATTAGGTGTAACCTACATTATAGTCAACCTCCTTTGCAGATACAGTGAAGTCGATAACAAGCTGCTATGTGTCTTAATGGGCTGACTTGGAATGAAACCCTTCAGACGACAGACACGCTATCTTTCAGCGGCTCTGCTAGTCCTTGACTCTTAATCATCATGCTGTATTAGACTCAAGTTGTTTTAAGGTTCAATTAATTTTGTATGAGTTGTAGTCATATGTAAAAAAAACTCTTTCTTTACCTTTAAATCTTTTCTAAAGTATAGAAAGAGCCATGATAAAGCATTATTTTACATAATGTACAGTATATTGGTAGTCCAATGTGTGATTGCAAAATCAGTTATTCATAGAGATGTGTAATGCTGGTGTATTTTCTGAGAAAACAACTCTGTGATCATAAAATTGATGACTGAAGAGTGTATTTTTATGGTGATACAACAGGGACATTATTGTATCTTTTGACACTTGAATAAAAATTTAAATTTCACTACCTAGTTCTTAGTTAATAAGTGAGGCATTGTGTTGATGTGGATGAAGTCCAGCAGGTTAATTCCTGTCTAACAGATTTATTCAACCTGAAGCCAAAGCAGACCAGTTTAATTCATTTTTTAATGCAGTGGCAGGAACCCAGGTAGTGAGCAGTGTTTATCAAGGGGATTCCCTATTCCTGACAACAAAAGTTATTTCATAACCAGGTTATCTGTTTACCGAATGATTGGTTTTTATTTGGGAACATGTTAATCATGACATTCTGTGACAAAACATAAGAGATTTCACTCACTCTGTTTATGACACAAAATAAATGTACTGGTTTTGTATTTCACTCATTGACATGCCATTAATTCAGCGTTTTTTTTTCCAAACAGTTTTATTTGCCCTAGTAATTATAATAAACTTCATTTTATATAGTGCCTTTAAAGTTGGCTTCTCAAAGCACTTTAAAGAATGTCAAGAAAAAAAAAAACAGGATATGCTCAATGAGAATACACCATGAGAGGAGACAGTAGCTACTGAATACAGTAGGAGCAGAGGAATAAATAACAGAACCAGTTAAGTAAATGCTCTTCTAAAGAAGAAGGTTTTGGGTCTTGATTTTAAAGGAAGGTGACTCTGATATCCTTAGGGATGGAGTTCCTGAGGTTTGGGACGCAGCATGAGAAGGCCCCATCATCCACAGAGTATAGGTGGGCTTGGGGAACAGATAGACCAGATGTAGAAGAGCAAAGGTTGCAAGCTGGGCAGTAGGACAATAGTAGCTCAGACGGGTACCGAGGTGCCAAGCCATACAGAGCCTTAAAGGTGAGCAGGAGGATTTTGAAGTCAACACGAAACCTGACAGGAAGCCAGTGCAGTGACTCCAGGATATGAGTAATGTAATCACTTGCACTAGACCTGGTCAGGATTCTGGTTTCCGAAGTATGGCTGCCCTTTGCCACACTTTGTCACAGTGCTGAAATAGCCTTTTCTGATCCATTTGTGCCATTCTGGTTATTAAAACAATCTCCAAGAGATGTGACATTAATGTATTAAAAGTTTATTGAAGTGATGTCATGTATGACCTATGAAAGCAAATCTCATACTGGAACATAATGAAATGTTGAGTTTTTCTAAATGTAGCCATTATAAGTGTTGTGCAAAGCTGTCATAGACTATGTTTGCCTTATGATATTGCAAATATAAAACGTCAAAGAATAGACTGGCGCACACTACATCTTAAGGTGGAGTGTTAAAATTGTTCTATTTAATTTGTTTCAAACCCTGCGCTCGAGGCAGAGGTTATGTCTTGAGGTTTCCATTTGGAAGGAATCACTGTATCTTTCCCTGAAACACTGCAGCTAACTGGGGCGTCATGGACATTCAGATATTTGTACGTTTAAAGGCAAGAGCAGCCATTTCACTGCAGCGCTTTACAGGAACGAAGCAGGTTCCTGCATACAGAAGTGCTGCGACACACAATACTGCTGTGTGCAGTTTCATCTGGGCAGAAATAGCAGGACTACATTTTACCTGACATAATCTGGCAGGTATTGGCCTAAATCTATTTTTATAGCTTCATTGCTGGAGTATTTCCGTTTCTGATGCAGTGGTTAGTGTTAACAAGATTTCTTGCTCCAACAGTAAGAGCCATTGCTCTGATTTCCCAAGTCTTGTATAAAAATACACATTCCAAGGCTGTCTTTCATACCAAACGTAAAATGCTAGTAATAAAACTGATGACTGCAATAAAACTGGGCCTTAAACTTCTCATTGTGTTGTGTGTTTCATTGACCTTTTTTTTTTACCCCAAACCATAAATAAACTGTTACTGGCAATGTGCGATTGGTTCCCACTAAACCCTAATGATTCAGTAATCTCCTTGTGATTCTAGATACAGCCATTGATTGGGCATTTTCTTTTCAAATAGTTCCCTTTTGACAAACTTTAGTTTTTGAAGCAAGCATGCTGGGTGAGTAATTGCTGATGCCCAAATGATGCCAGTGTCAGAGTAAAAAGTGCCTTATGGTGACCTGAGGACTGCCCCATGCCAGCAAGTGGCAGCGAGTTCTGCGTGCTATGAATGTATTTCAGTAACAGTTTACCGAAAAAATACTGGGTTTAAAAGAAACCAGCAAAGTTTCTTAACCTTTAACTGGGGCCTCATCTAGAGGACACAACTCAGGCAGGTTAAGGTACTTGTGTTATTGATGGGGCTGAGACTTGAACCAGGAGCCTCTTTTCCTCTGTTACTGGAAATCAGACTCTCTGCAGTCTTAAAACAGTGGGGTTCTTTCCTGGTAAATGAGCAGGTTAGACAGCTGCACATTAGTTGAAAGTACTGTTCTTGGTGTTAAATCTGCTGAATTTACTTTTTATTTTACAAACCTGAAGGACTCTACTCAATGATCTTTTCTATTTTATTTATGCTACTTAAGACCAAATATCAGTATTGTGTTTTCATTCTGTATTGTGAAAACACTGTCTTAATGACATAAGAAACGAAAAGCAAACTGGTATTCAGGGAAATTCAGGGGTTATTTAAGGAATCAGTCCTGTAGATGCTGTCAGTTACTGAGTTGTTCTGTTTAGCAGGGTACACTGTGGGCCCATGGGTCATTAGTAGGCAAGGGTATTACCTTCTGGATTACACCAGTGTTAAGCAGAATTGTTCAGTTCTTTGGTTCCTTGGAAACTTGGTGCAAATCAGAGAGAAGAATTAAATTGAATAGCAAGTTCTAAAACTTCCTGTAAAGTATCCTCTCTCCCTGTAAAAGTCCCTGATGGTGATTGTGAGGTGTAGAGATTAGGACTCTGGACTTGTTGTGTGTTCACATCCCAGATAGACATTCTTCTGTAATACCCCTGAGCAGTGTACTTTCCTCTAGTCAAATGCCCACCAAATACTGTAGGTACAAATGTTGGCTGCTTTGAATAAAAGTGTCAGCCAAATACATTGGTAATAGTATTGGAAAAATTGGGAGAAACACTTTGCACCACGTTGCAGCTGTCTGCAATAGAGTTGGTAACATGCATTCTGTCATTTAGTAGCTTGAATAGTCTTGAGATCTACTTCACAATTTAAGATCATTAATGTAAGAAAATCCACTAGTACAGCGAGATCACAACAGAAAAACACGAATCTCATTCTTTCACTAATAGGTTCCAGGGCTGCAGTGTTGCTGTTGAATTAATAACAGATGGCCTTGCATTTTTTGCTTTGTATTCATTAGTGTGTAAGTTGAGTTTGTATGCATCAATAGTCTAAAATACTGTATACAGATGTCTGTACAATTGATATAAAGTCTTTCATGTATTAATGGATAAAAACCGTTCACTTTGGATGGACTCATAATTAAAACTCCCATCTATTGGATTGTGTTTCTGTGGTTTACTGGGTAGAAAGCTCTAGGTCTGGCATAGTGAAAGGAAATACTTAGTGATCGCTAAAAATTACCAAGTAGCAACATGCTTCAGTTTATTTAAATACATTAGATGTGCTCTGCCCTTCATTACTATTTGTGATATGCAGTTATTTTTGTATCCATACAGAAATTATCTGAGGTTTTAATTCTTGGTAGAATTCATAAATAATAATAGATATCTATACATATTCTGGTCAAAATATTTGTAAAAAACAATTACTTTGATGTTCTGAACAAGGAGTCCAGAGATTAAAGAGTCTTTGTTACAGTAAAAGTAGTGAGTTCATGGGGGCAAATTAGTAATACAAATGTTTGAAAGTAATATTTGTCAGTATGGTATATTTCACATGAAAAGCTGACATACAGAAATGATGATAAAAAAAATTTAAGGTGTTGATAGAATGTTTTGTAGTAAATCTTCTGTCGATTAAATACCAGGTTATCTACACCATAATGAAGATTATGACATCTGGTTTGTGGCTTTTGAGTTACAAATATTTTTCTTATCGTTTTAACGTGTGAAGGTTGATTGCCTAATGTCTGAATTTCTGTTTATAAATATTTCTGCAGGGAAATGTGGTGAAACACTAACATTTTACTGCCAGATTGAGAGATTATACAGAATTAAAAAGACACTACAAAAAAGATGTCAATAAATAATCAGTATCTGTATATCAGCCTAGATGAAAAGTCAACAGGCGAGATGAGGCAAGTGAAAAACAAAAACTAAAAGTAGTAAAAGGTCACGTTTTTTCCGTCATTAAAAGTCCTCCTTTAAATTGAAACGTTCTATCTGGAAAGCATATATACACTGCATGAAACTTCTGTATTGAACCAGTAATCAACATTCATTTGCAGTGAGTAGAGGACTTTACATGTCTTTCCCAATACATATTGTATTAATGTTTATGGGAAAAATAGCAATGTGGCAGTGAATGTTCTAGGAGAGCTCCTGCTCTGAAGTATTGTATTTAAATCATGAGACAATGATTTTTGGCAGATAATAATGTGGGCCATTTTTTGACTAAGGAAATCCTCATTAATATCCCTCTTATCCATTAAGACTAGATCTTTTTTTAATTCATGTTAAAATGTGAATGAACTAGCCTTTGTGTTAGTGCTCTTTAAATCATTTAAGCCTGTATCCCTGTCATGTAGGGAATATTGTAAAATAATTCAAACTCTTGCATTAACTTACTGTTTTTCATTCCAGGGGATGACTTTTCCATCATCCAGCAGGAAATCTTTATGGTGAAAGAATGCACACACCAAAATATTGTGGCCTACTTTGGAAGCTACTTATGGTAAGGCTGAATTACCTTTGAAGAACTGAAATAGACAATTTGGTTTTATACACCATTTCCATTCTATGTATGTTTGCCTGATGGATTGTCCAGTTTGTGCACATTGTCTCCAATTAAACTTTTCTGAGTTATTGAGCAGCATTTCAGGACTAAAGGGCACAAAGCAAATACTGGTTTTGTAGCCTTGGAAGTTTTCAGGAATGCTTAAGATACATTTATATATTTATAAGTGTACAAATTGTAGTTTTTGGCCTAGTGTTTGTGTACTATCACTCCACATAGAGCTTTAACATGAACAGTTTGCTGGATTTTAAAACCCATAAATATGAACAAAAGATGAGTCGGACCCTGAAGCCAGACACCTGCTGCTTTACTTGCACTGTGGCAGTGGTTGCTTCTCGGTATTAGAAAACCTGGTTTCGTTACTTCTGAAGAATAGTTAGTGCAATGCCTAATTCCCTGTAAAGTACTGTGTCCCACCCCCACCTAAAAAGTTTGTCTAGCTCCTCTTACTGGAACTGGAACCCAATGGTCTTTTTATGTGTCTGTGACTCAGGGGAGATGCATGCATGCATACAGACAGTACCATGTAATTTAGCTATTAGTGCTTGTACATAGTAACATGTCTTGAGTGCTGGCAAAGTTTCTGCTTTGAAGGGCCATTTCTACATTCTTTCACATTAACTGTTGTTGATTATAGAATAACAAGTAGTTTATGATTTCATTTTTTATGTTTGCATTTTAATCATTTTAACTTGGGAAAATCCGTAATGTTTTTTAAATTTAGTCGTGTGAATGGTTTTAGATTGCAGTCTAAACAATGACAATGCCATTTTTAATTTTAGTAGTGTGAGTGCTTCATAGGCTAACTAATCTACAGTAGGTGAATCATAAACGTTGGAAGTCATGGGAAGTTCACAGACTGTATACTGTCAGTTTCACTTCTTTGAGTTCGGAACAGCTTCCTCTAAAATGAGGACTTGATTGAAGGTAACTATTGTGGTACATAACTTCATAACTCTTCATAACGTAACACTATTTTTTCGAAGTGCAATTTGATATTTATAGCCACAATGCTCAATAAAGATAGAACTAGCTGTCCTGGATTCATTATTTCAGGTTTCTTATGTACACCATACTGTGTAAATGATTTCAACAATTTCTGTGATTGACATGAAAGTTGCAAGTTTAAAAGCATCAATGGCCATAGTTTAGATATAAGTCATCAAACTATTTAGTGATCTGGTTACATTTTGCTGTTGCTGTTGCATGCAGCTTAGAGACCAATCCATCCTCATGGATCATTCTGAAAAAGGGCATTAGTTCTGTGTCCTAGACAGGACAAACACGAACCACACAGTTCGTATGCAGTTGTTTATCATTCTTTATTGGTGTGCAAACTGTAGATTGACAATTATTATTTTTTAATCAGATAGTTGAATAGTTGTGCTTGTTTGAAACTTTAAATCTCTGGCTCATCATTTTAATGCTGCATTACAGATTTATCGGGTTGCAAGCTCTTCCCTTTTCAGAGTGATTAAGCATTTATACATATGATACAAAGAATTGTGAAACAGTCTGGACTTAAATCCAATGTATCCATTATGTCTTGTAGGATTATTATTACTGAATCCTATATTGTAAAAAGTAACAGAAAAGGGTCTCTTAAGTATCAGCACAACTGTATGTTTTGGTAGTGTCTCTGGATATTATTTAACAAATTTAAATCCATTTTACATTGTTATATGAATAAGAACGTATTTTCTCCAAACATTATCATAGCAAGCAACAGCTTAATTGGAATGTAAAGAGAAAATATGAAATTGTTTTAGTTCCTGTGAGTGCAGACTTTGATATTTAACTTGATATTTGAAATTTTGGTACAGTGCTGTTCATCAGTGAGCAGAAGTTCAGGTTAACAAAGAGTCACATTACAGCCTAGTTCATTTCTTGTGCCTCTTTGATCTAATCAGGTTATACAGCAGTGTTTGCAAAGTATGAAAATTATTCTACACAGAGATTGCTGACAAATGTTGGTTCCTCTTACCAAAGATTTTTTTCCATAAATGTGTATATTAATACATATACGTATATGCGCATCCCTACTGGCATGGTTGTGCAGGTGATAAGGAATTCATAACGTATAGAATTTGTAGATGCCCAGGGAAAAAATATTAATAAAAATGATTCATACTCTGCTCTAAAGTGCTTCAGTTTTCTCAAAAATGTTTGGCAACTGATTAAACATAACTGAGTAACTTAAAAAGGATTCTATCTTATCAGTCCTGGGATGATGATAATTTCTAAAGTCTCCTAAAGTCTTTAAATAGCTGAGTCTCTGGACATTTTGGGCACTGGAAAAAAAAGAACTTAATCAGATAATTCAGCACTGCTTTCTCAAGACAGTCTGTACTGTTTAATAAATCTGCAAATAACTCGTATTGAAATATGGCAAAAGTTCCTTTGCTTTTGAAGTTTGCACTACACAGAATTTCAGAAAAAAAAATGTTGTATCATGTGTATAGCCTTAGAGATTTAATACCTTTCATTTCGGGGAAAATTGCAATTCCTCTTACAGAAGATAACAAAGCATGGGTGATTGAATTGAGTCCGATGGATGTTTTTCTCTATATAACTACTGTACGTACTGTAGTCAAGAAATACCTGAATTTTCTATAGAGTGTATTGACTCATAGTATTTTTCCTACAGAAGTTTTCATGTAGCTGTTACCATTATCCAGAAGCTCTGTTTTCAAATCCATTGATATTTCTCTTTTTTGTTTGAGTCTTAAACACATGACACTGAAGGTTCTCTGCTCACCTGAATCAATGTGTTCTTTGTTCCCCACACAACAGCCGGGAGAAACTGTGGATCTGCATGGAATACTGTGGTGGAGGATCTCTGCAGGATATCTACCATGGTAATGCAGCCTCCTTTCGTAGTGTGTTCAGATAATAGAAACTGAACAGGGGTTGGTGAGGTTTCTGTGGCTCAGTGCTGCTATAGCATTCTACCCACTGCACTAACGCTGTTTCTCAGGGGACATATATATTCATGGTTTAAGGGTGAACTGATCAGTTGATTGCAATAGAAAGGTCCATATCATCTTATTTCCCCAAGATATTCTGGTATCAGTATAACTCCTGACTTTTCCGTAGTGTAGATGAATGTTCCCTACTGTTCTATTTCAGATATACTGTTTATACATGCGCTCATTTTTAATTACTAATTGATAAATTCCCACTTAAAAATACACAAGGCCTTACTGTTTCCTTCAATGTGCACTCTGGTATGTGTGCTTTTTTAAGCTGCAACCAGTGTAGCTGCAATATAGGCCATGACCGATATCTTAGACCTTTTTATGTTTGTTTTTAATAGTGACTGGGCCTCTTTCAGAACTTCAAATCGCCTATGTCTGCAGAGAAACTTTGCAGGTAAGAAAATAACTTTGATGAAAGCGGACTGTACGATGTTAAAGAAAGAGGAATTTGGAAGATGGTATAAATTAATCTGTTAAACTGGTTTGTTTAAAATGC
Organism: Lepisosteus platostomus; assembly: GCF_059453375.1. Taxonomy (NCBI): domain Eukaryota; kingdom Metazoa; phylum Chordata; class Actinopteri; order Semionotiformes; family Lepisosteidae; genus Lepisosteus; species Lepisosteus platostomus. The sequence continues at coordinate 12,754,511 of NC_142620.1, read as the reverse complement.
TTGAATATACATTTTTGATACTTAAATATGTATGTTTCCATGGTTTTTAATTGCAGTACATATCCTATTAATTTTAAATTAACACTTGTCATACGTTTGCATAACAATTAATTTGTAATGCAGAAAGGTTACTTCTGTATTTGAGTACATTGTAGAGCCAGAGTCTCATTTTCTGTCATGGTTGGGTGTTGAGCCGTGGAATGTTTTTTTTAATTGTTTTTCCCTTTTACAGGGCCTCGGTTATCTTCATAGTAAGAACAAAATGCATCGTGACATCAAGGTACGATCTCTGTGAGTTTTCAGGTGTACTTGTACTAAAAACGAGTGAAGGGTCAGCTCAAGACACAGAGGGTGCAGAAGACTGCAAAGCTTGTTGGAATACCAGTCATGCAGATTAATGTTTTTCAAAGACAACTGCTGCTCTCATTTGTTACATTTTTTAAAGAAATTGCAAACCGCTGGTATTGTGATAAATTTTCGATTCCGTTGCTGCAGAAATGTGAGGTGAAGCCACAGGAAACCAGAGTTGAATGGTGTGAGCAATGAAGGATAGCCACGCTGGGGGAGTGATGTCAATCTGACACGGTTCTCATTATGCTTGTTTTCGAAAGCTTCCTATTCCAGCTATCATTGGCACTTATCGTGGTCTTGCAGCGTTTGTCGGTGTGTGACAGATGACTTCGGGCTTGTACTCACTGTGCATGCCATGGCTGGTGTACATCCTGTTTTCTTTCAGTGGCTACAGGATGCACACACATCAGACTTGTCACTCAACACTGCTGCGTATCTGTAACACTTGAGCCTGTTTTGCCTAGAGCTAATTTGCACTTACTACACCATATCTTGACTCAGAAGATTAAGAACAACTTCACACTTGTTTGGATATCTTCTGAGCCGCTGTACAGTCCTGGAAACTGGAAATTGTGTTCCCCCATTCTAGATGACTCTATTGACATTGAATCATATTGTTTACCATGATGGTGATGGGCTCAGTTAACTCTGTTGTATCTCTTGTATTAGTATTTGCCAAGCACAGTCTTAGGCTTGGCTTGTGTGCTGTCTAGACCAGACACTGCATGTTTTAGATGCCACAAACATAGCATGTTTTCATTGTCTTGGTGTTCTTAAAAGCTGGCATAAAGAGGTTTAAGAACCAAATGAATGTGGCTCCAGCAGATAGATTTGTTTTGTTTTGTGTTTCAAAGAGAAGGAGAATCAGCAATTTGTGTAGATGAGACAATTATGAAAGTGGAAAGGTCAGTGAGGTAATCTCTGAGCAAAATTATACAATCTGGCCCTGACTGAAATTCTCACTTTTTCTCCAAATTTTAATTAAAATTTAATTTTGAATGTAATTTCTTACCTGATGACCTGGAACAGAAAGTTGTTGTAACATGAAAATCCTGGTATTCAATACTTTTTAACACAAAAATTGTTGAGTGTACTTTATATATACTCTATATAGTAGGACCGTGAGACATCTTTGCAAATGTTTCTAAATATGTTCTGTAATAAATATTTTGTGAACTCACCTGTGGTTTAAACAACCTAAAGGAGCAACTTCCTGTACCCTTTTATACGTTCTTAAACTCATGAGGGGATTTTGACTACTCCTCCACGCCGAACATTTATACAAAGTTTTACAAGCAAGAGGAGGCCTTTTGGCCCATCTGGCACATTTATTCATTAGTAGCTTGTTTATCCAAGGATTATGTCCAGCCTTTTCTAGAGGGAAGGCAGAGTATCAACTTCAGTAACATGGCTTGGTAGCTTGTTCCACACTCCTCCAAACGTTTGGGTAAAGAAGTGCTTCCTGTTCTCCACTCTAGTTCATGTTTCACAGTTCATTCTAGGTAGACTTGGTCAGTGCCTATGAGGATTTTCAGATTTCAGATCCACTTGTAGCCTTCTTTGTTCAAGATAAAAACAGGTTGAGTTCTTTCTGGCTGTCAGTTTAGGCTGGTGACTTTCAATAACATCTATAATTTGCTGAGACTATGTGAAACAATTATATGACTTGAAAACATAAGAATATTAATTGCATAGCTATTATTACAGGGTAAGCATAAATTTGAGCATTGTGTATTTATTTACAAACATTTAATTGTACTTAATCAGGATTATAGACAGGCTACCACACGTATGAAGTTTAAAGCCACAGATGAGTAATGTCTTTGAGTGGCAGTGTGAAAGTGGGAATGGCATTATGAGTGTGGGTGTGTCTTCAGACAAGCTTGAAATCATTCCAATTCTACACAGTCCAGCAAGGGATTTCAATTTAAAATAGCAATGCTACCTTAAGAAGCACTTTTATATCTTAGAAGGATTTTCAAAGTTGCATAACAGTTGAATTTCTAATTTTACCCATTTGCAGGTGTTTTGTGTGTTCATATACAGTAGGCTGTAAATGTTGTAATTGTTTCAGTACTGAGGTTGTGATTTTATAGCCCTGTGTTTCTGTATGCTCATACAGGGTGCAAACATTCTGCTGACAGACAGTGGAGATGTAAAGCTGGGTAAGTATCTGCTCTTTTGAGAAATTTGACAGGGCAGGCCAGCCCTGGTCCAGGAGAGACACAGTCCACATATTCTGTAGGTTACCTTTACAACCTCATTTTCTAACCACTTTGAACATTTTATTCACCACGTACACAGGTACTTATTTGACTAAGTATGTAAGAGATGAGTTAAAATGCAAATACCAACACCCTCTAGCTTGTAGGACCAGTTAGATGACACTGACTTAACTGACGCAACGCGCATACTAAATTAATCAAACCTCATCCGTGTTCCATGTCCTAACATGAATGATGAGAAGGACAGCTGTAAGGCCTGCTAGGTGCTGGCTCTCCAGGATCAGGGCTGTTCATTATGGGATAGGGGCTTCCCTGTGGCTTCAGCTGGAAAGATGCTCAGTTGGACAGCAGGTTGCGCCTCCTGACTCTGTTTCTCTGAGTCTGGACTTCTATTTAGAAAAAGATGGCCAGGGTTATCCAGCAAGGCAGTGCATAGCTGTCGGGTATCCTCTGCTTGACACACAGGCCCGACTGCTTCACCTCCTGCTCGTTCGTGAGCTGTAACAGCCCTGAAGTGATGAGTAACAACATCGCAGTGAAGCGTCTGTGGTTTTCTTCGTTATTCCAGAGCGAGGGCATGGAACGTTGGGGGGGAAAAAAAGGAAATGTTTAAGATTGTGTTTCTGTTTGTCAAGTATTTGTGCGAATGAGTGTAATTAAAGCAGGCCCTTATTTGTTGCAGCTGATTTTGGAGTTGCAGCCAAAATAACAGCGACCATTGCCAAGAGAAAGTCCTTCATTGGTACACCTTACTGGTAAATTCCTTTGCAACAGTTTTTAATATTTTTTTCTTCTTAAATTGATCGTTTTATGATCTTAAATTGATTATTACTTTTGGGTTTATTGTCATCTAAAATGAAATGGAGCTCTACGCATTCTGTAAAGTGGACAGTGGTCTGACATGTCTTTCAGCTAAATAATTTGCATGATCTTTGCTGCAGAAGTAGAATGTATGCAACAAGTTGATTGTAGTTGTGCTCAAAATAGGAAATATTCGATGAATATTCAAATATTCAATTACTTTGAAGTTAATCTATATAAAAATAAAAAGACTTCAGTAAAATATTTCTGGTGTTACTTCTCTTTCACCTTATTTCAAAGTTATAAAAGTACAAGTACTTACAGCAAATACAAGTACAAAATACAAATACCTTTAAGGGTAACTTATTTCCACAGGGCCCTATTTTTAACAAGCAGATTTAAATTTATGACGCAAAGCTGTAAGTTAAGTTAAGCTGAAACAAATGTAAGTTACATGGTTAAATAAAGGCCAGGGCCAAGTTACAGTAATTTGTTTAAAAATGTGTAATTTGCTCTCTGAAGTGTCATTTGTTTCATTTGTATGTCCTTTTGACTGGTATCAGAACAGTGTTGCCCAAGTATCAGTCGAGCGAGTGGCAAAGAGACTTGTTGAGGTGCTGTTTTGACTGACCTCTGCCTTGTTCTCGTTTGAAGGATGGCCCCTGAGGTAGCGGCAGTGGAGAAAAACGGGGGCTACAACCAGCTGTGTGACATCTGGGCAGTGGGCATCACGGCCATCGAACTGGCAGAACTGCAGCCCCCCATGTTTGATCTCCACCCCATGAGGTAGCCTGCTGTGTGACAAGTTCCCCCTTGTTCATTTCTGTTGTTCTGTTCTTTTGTCGGTGTCTAATATTACCATATCTTTCTAGCGGTCACAACTGACCTCTTCCTGTTGAAGCTGGTGACATTTTGCGTCAGATGGAATGTGATATCTCTCACGTACATCTTTTGTACATACATATATGACGCCATGTAAAGAACTGTCATCGTCATACTTTGATCCTTTAAAATGAATGTTATAATTTCAAAGTTGAATTCTGTAAACCTGTTGCATTTCCACTTTTTTCATTCCCGAGCCTCTAAAGCTGCATTGTGTTGTGTTACATTTCAGGGCCTTGTTTTTAATGTCAAAGAGCAGCTTTCAGCCACCAAAGCTTAAAGACAAGATTAAGTGGTAAGTGTGTCTTTTCATTTTGCACACAATAGGATTCTGTTAGAACCCTCTGTTGGTTCTACTGGAAGTGTTCAATAGTTTTACTTAGGTGGTTTTCACTACACTAAAAGTTTTTGTTTTTGATCAGTGCAAAACGTGAACAAGCATTTTGTCCTTGGAAGAATACATGTTAGGGTCTCTTTCTGCAAAGGATACTGCTCAAGTTCGGGGTGAACTCTATCAGCTTTGTGGGTCCTGTGTGCTCACAAGCACCGTCAATTATTTTGATCCTATTACTGTTAAATTTGGGTGAATATATTTATAGATTTTCCCCCAAAATTAGTTTGTGTTTGAAAAATCTCTATAGGGTCATACACAGTGCTAAATAACTATTATGCCTTGTCCTCGATTATGTTGTCCGGGACCATGATTCAGTCGATTTATTGTTAAATGACCTATTAAAATGAAATTCTAGTCGTAATTGAAATTTGATCTGAAAATGTGCACAGGAACGCTTGCTAATATTGAGCAAACTGAATGGGAGATGTATACAGTATTTCCTGTGTTTTAGAAATGAATACTTTTGTCATTTGAAAACCAGCCCAACAAGGAACAGAGACAAACTCCGGTATCTGTACTTAATTTAACTTCTGGTTTCAAAGGCAGACTTGAAAACTTCACCATGAAGCTTGTAAACATGTAATGATAAGTCATGAAAGAAAAAATGTAATTTGGTGCTCCATGTTCATGAATGTTGAAGATGCTGTAAATAATGTCATTACCAGAGGCACAGCCCCTTGGCAACAGTATGAAGGGAAGTACTTTGTTAATTTGAAAATATTTTTACAAATAGGAATTACAAATAGAGAAATATCAGAAATTGACAGAGCAGATTAATTAATAAGTTAGTTAAATAATCATAACTCCCAACTAGCAAAGATTTTGCCAAGAATATACCTGAGAGGAGGGTATAATTAGAGGCACATGAGTTCTTTGTTCTCTGGCACAGCTTTGGTGAAAAGATTAATAATTCAAGCACACAGGGTTAACTACTTATTAACAATGCCAACACACACACTACACTACATACAACGTAAACAAACATCACACAAGTTACACTTTGTACGAACGTTCAAGTAAGGTGTCCCAGAGGCCTAATGTCCTAACCACCCAGAAAAACCCCAGACTGTTACCAAGCATTCAAACGCTTATATAATGCCTACAAAGGCCAGAAGAAGAGAAATCTGCCTTCTAAACTAAACTGAATGCGACCTACAGTTAAACCTCTCTACACTTGCTATCAAATGTATGGGAACCTATCTCCCTGTTCTAAAAATGCATCCACTAGCCAGGAGAGGCAGTTTTAACCAAGGGATTCTTTACACCGGATGTCAAAGTTCCTACAACAACAGAATAGCAAGCTCTCTTCACAAAGTTCAAACACTTATCTCCAATCTGGTTTTCCTGAATAATCTAGACAAAGATCTCTCATCTTCTGTCCTCCTGTTTGTTCGATTGCTTTGACCACTGTATCTCAAACCCCTACATCTCGGCAAACATCTCCTTTCTTTGAAGCCCCTGGAAATGTTGACACTACCCAGGTGTTACTCATCCTATCTAGATTCTTAAAGACACTACATAACTATATTATTGTTACATTAGCAGGACATGGTGAACACATGGTGAGAAGGCAAGGTCTGCCTCTTGTGTACTTGGCCATGGCTTGGAGTCTTGTCACAGGACACTGTTGTGTCTTGGAAGTGTGGGATTGAGTAGAGCAGTGGTTCTCAAACTTTTTGGACCAAGTACCACCCCTAATCCAACCAAAGCATCCAAGTACCACCTACAAGTCATCATCTCATAGGAACCCCAGAAAGTCTCAATGATCAACATCAGCGCATGTGCACACACACTCACACATACATATAATAAATATTATAATAATAAACTTTGTTTGATATATTAAAATGTGGCTTCTCAAAGTGTTTTACAGAAAAAAACAACAACAACAAATAAAAATAAAAAAGCACCATTTCAGTGAGAGGGGTGAGCCTGCTTAGTCGAGCAAAGCAGATGTGAATTAATTTTTTGAGCCTTGATATAATTCACAACAGTCTTAACAGATTTTAAATCGTCAGGCATTTTCTTGACGGCAAAGGTCTCGCGATGGATGTTGCAATGAAACCATTAATTTCTGGAGCAACCTTTCTAATTCGTGCAACTACACCGCTGTGTCGGCTTGTCATTGCTCTAGCACCATCTGTACAAACTCCGACACATTTTATCCAGTCGATGCCATTCTCTTCGATAAATTCATTCAGAAGCTAAAATACGTGCTCTCCTGTAGTTCCTGTTAGTAGCGGCTTACAGAACAAAAAGTCCTCACGGGACGTACCCTCAAACTCGTATCTAACGTAAACGAGCAAATTGGCCAAATCGACTACAGACTCATCTAATTGCAGTGAAAAACATCTGCTCATCTTAACGCGCTCTGTCAGCGTACTTTTGATATAATCCTTCATTTCAATAATTCTATGAATGACTGTGTCTTTCAGGGGGGGCAGCAGGTCGAGCTGTTCAGCAGCCTTTTCTCCACACATAATAGTGTGGGGCTTACCTGCTTTAGCAATCCGCAAGCTTGCATTTTTCCACGTTTCCGTTTTTATTTCAGTTTTTATTTTAAGTATTTATTTCATGCGCATGGGAGAGAAACACAGAGACGCTCGGTGTATTTTTCTCAAATTAACTTAGAATAGTTCTTAAATATTTTTCTGTTATTTTTCACGCTTTCCTGTGCTCACAAGATTACCAGTGTCCGTAGCACGCATTTCTATGCATTCCTGTGTTTACAACGTTGGCATTGTTCCAAAATCACGCACATTCTCCTTTCTCCCTATTTGCTGGAGATACAGTAGCTTTTTTTAAATTCAATTGGTCACTTGCATCCATAGCACGCATTCCTATAGAGTGGTGTAGAATTACAGAGTATCTCTTGTGTCCACTGAAGTATTAGTGCGCACTGTATCGTAGTATGTAGGCTGCGTATTCGACACGTATAAAAATACAAAATATGAAAACCCGTCCCGATTTTTTCAGCGCACACAACACAGTTCCAGGGTCATTTGGCGTACCACCTGGCGGCACGCCACGTACCACTGCAGGTACGCGTACCACAGTTTGAGAACCACTGGAGTAGAGGATGTTTGGTTTGGAAATCTGGTAGCAGCAAACATTGTTTCTCCCCGGCACCTATGAGACTGTGTGACCCAAGTTTTCTTTTTTTCAGGTCAACAGCTTTCCATAGCTTTGTAAAAGTCTCGCTGACAAAAAATCCAAAGAAGAGGCCTACAGCAGAAAAGTTGCTCTCGGTAATAAATCACAAATTCCACTTTTCAGTCAGAGGGATTACATTTTATTAGCTTTTGCAAGTTACTGTAATTATCGGTATTGATGAATTACACTGATCCAGCATTAGGACAATGGATGATCTTCTGGTGTCATTAACACTCGCACCACTGCCTAAGGCAATCTGATTTAATTTAATGATCAAGAGCCTTTTAATTATTAACTTGTTGAGTAATGCCTGTAGTTCTGCTATTAATATGGAGTGTTAAAATTAGCCTTTACCTTTCAAACGGCACATTAGATGACTTGGAGAAACTGATCGAGCTTAAAATATGACATCCATAAACTACTTTCTCTCATGGCTGAAAGCCTACTATATTATCACTTTGCTTTTCAATCAGGACCTGCTGTTTAATGTCACTTTGATATTCTACCATCTACCATGAAAGAGGAGTGTTTAAAATAATAAACATGTTTTAAATAAACATGGGCAAATAAGAACATTTTATTCGTAATACACAGAATGCACAATTTGTTTATATATTCAAAATGTAGAAAATTAAGTCCAATAAGGCAAATATCCTCAAATAGTGCAAGTCTTTGTATCTTTGTTACGTCTGTGAATTAGCATCGATGCAAAACTTTTCATTGTTAAAGAACTGTCCTTAAGTAAAGTCAGTAAGAGTGCCAATAATATACAGGGCTTGATGTTATGTCCATTTTGTTTTTCCTTCATTCTTGCAGCATAGCTTTGTAGCTCAGAGTGGCCTGACCAAGAGCCTCGCTGCTGAGCTCTTAGACAAAATGAACAACCCAGACCACCATTCCCACTACCCAGGGGGAGATCTGGATGACGATGATATTGAGGTACGAGAAAGCTCTTCACTTTTTGATATTGGATCTAGCATGTGTGTGAGCTTGTCACCAGTAGAATACTTTTTCCCTATATTTCTATATTAACATTGGTGTCTTCCATCGGTTCAGCTCCATCATGCAGTCTTCCTTTTGGAATGGTTTTTGGGCTTCTGATTTTCTATTCTGGGAAATGGCAAATTCAGTTTTTCAGTTATACGTATTTCTTTTTGTCCCTGTTTTGTCCTATGCCTAGCCATTTTTCACTTCTTTACCTGTTAACAATTAAACATTGAACATATATAATGATTCCATGAGTTAGAAGCAGCAAATTTAAAACAGTTGTTTAGTGATTATTAACTTGAAGATATGTATTTGCCATTTGTCTCATTGTCTTAATTTTACAACTTAAAAATACATTTAAAATGCTACAGTTCATATATTTCAAAATCATAAATTTGAAAGCTTTGGGTTTCTGGTATCAGGTTTTCATTTTATTTCTGTGTTGAAGCATTTAGGAATAAATATAGCAATATATAGAAATATAAAGTCATTTTTAGGTAAGTGCCGGTAACATTTTCAAAGGTTTGTAAAGTTCAGGGTTATTTCTGCACAACCACATGCTATTTTAAATGACACTTTTTTCCAGCACAAGTTAAATACATTGAAAGATTGTGCTTTGATTGTGGACTTGAGGTCCAATTACAGTGTTATATTTTAAAAGGTTGTCTCAGCAGCTAACTGTTAAAATAATTCAACAGTCGACAGGCCTTGGTTTTAAGTCGATGCTTTTAATAAACTGTTACTGTGACACCAACAGACTCAAAAGCAAATAGAAAATGTTTTCCATTGTTTGGATTCTTCTAATAATGATTTGGAGTTTTTATTTAAAAAAAAACAATTGTACGTTCATTTTAAAAAGTGGATTTTGTGGTTGACAACTTTATTAACACTACTCCAACAATAGTTAGTTGGCTCAAAACAGTTTGTAAGAAATTCCGCAAAACTGTGTTTCTTAAAGTGCCCGGTTCTGTCTTGAGGCTGCTGCCTTTGTTCTATCCAGAGGATACTGTCTCCTGCAGTATCGTGTCACACTTTATCGGGCTTCTCCCTCCTCTGTTCCTTAGCTGTCCGTTGTGATGGCCAAGCCTAGCTAGAAAGCGAGATGTTATTCTTGGTCTCCCCAGCTCTTTATTCCATGTCAGCATGCCTTTGGGTGACCGCACTGTCCCTGAAAATCCCTTTGTCCATTGTGGACCTCCCTGACTGTGTTACTTGCCGTGGCTGGTGTCTGTGTGCGAGCCCCGACTCATGTTGGCAGCGGCAGACAAGGCTGTGAAGGGAGTATTGTGTAGCACTCTGCTCTCCCCTGGTAGGGACGGCAAGAAAACACGGTTAGATTTGCGTTTTTTTATTTGTATGCAAACAGCATGTTGATGTGAAATAATCACTGAAATGTGACTGAAAAGAAACCCCCTCCTGCTTTTCCTGGTACTTTTAACCATTCTTGATATTGCAAGTAGAAATAAACTCCACCCTCATGACTGTTGCTAATTTTGGGTGTGTATATGTACCTTGTTGTAATTGGGGTCTCTTCTGTTTTCTTTGTTTTGTGTCGAAACATACACCATAACCTTGCGGAAAAGGATTAAAAATTTTGCTATAAGGGTGACAGAGTGCACAAGTGTACATGTTCAGTGCTTAAACGATTTTCCAGATTTTGTGACCTGCTGTGTTACACATTGTTCCAGCTTATCTGATTCTTACGCTGGTCATTTTATAGGAACTGTTTCATAAATATTATTCATAATTATTTAAACTTTGTATATTCATGGGTCATTGCATCACTTGATGTGATGAGGAAGATGCATTTTGAGGTTTTGGTTTGAGCTTTGTACTATGTAATAAGAAAGCCCTTGAGTAAATGTGAGTCTTGTACTCTATTGTTTGTAATAAAGTGAAATGGATTGGGCAGCAGATTTTATCTGCTTTATAATATGGTCATTTCCTTTTAGCTACTGCAAGGTAAAAATGTTCAGAATCATTATTTGAGATGATGTTAGGATGCTTTGACCTCTTTTGTCCAGGGAATTTCTTTAAAACTTAATTTCCTCTTGAGGTCATTACAATACAGCAAATAAAACATAAATATTGTTCTTTAATTTCCTACCCTGAGGATAGCCAGGGATTTTTCTTAGGGCCCCACTTAATTTGACAATAGTAACATCAAAGAGTTAGGTAGTCTCTTTGAGTGACCCCAACACAGCTTAGTAGATGTTGTTAAGACTGTCTACTGTTTTGTCACATGGCCCATTTCCACAAAATGAATCTGGTACAAATCCTGTTCTTTGGAACATACTGGTGTTTATGTCCCTGCTCAGAGAAGTTTGGCTGATTCCTTTCCGTTTTGTTCCCAGTGGTATACAATGTGTTGCACATTAACAGATTTCTGTTTTCTCCGTCTGCAGCCCCTGTCAGCTGTTCGCCACACCATTCGCTCTACAAACAAGAACTGCCGAGCAGAGAGGACACGCTCGGAAATTAACTGTAAGTGTGCAGGCTTCCATACGGGTGCCTCTGCTGACAGGAAAGTCTTAATGATGAGACTGTGGTTTGCAGCAGTTAGTCTGATGTCTTGGTCTCAGGATCTGCCCTTTGCTGCCTAATGAGAACATACACTACACTAAACAAGAACAAGTCCAAAGGTTTTCAGATTTTAGGTTGGTTTGCTGCACTCCATAATTACAGATTTGTGATATGTTGGAATGTATCCATCTGTATACCGTATACCAGATACGTAGAGATCAGACAGCTCCATCATGGCCCACTTCCAAAGCAGATCATTCCACTAATCCTGCAGGACTGGCTGTGTTCCAGTACCCAGCGTGGCTGGGTTGTTAAAAATAGACATGATCCAGTGGGTAGTGGATGAAGGGTCCTGCAGTTTCAGACCAGTGTAGATGCCATTCTGCTCCGTATTCTACAGTCTCTATTCTTACAGTCTCTCAGGTTGTAATTTAATGACTTAATTTTACCGTTAGGTATATTGAATTTTAAGAGACTCAAGGGGAAAAAAGAAAACTGCTCGAAAGTAGAAAAATGAGCTGAAGTCATTGACTAGTTTTAGCAGTGCTATTTCTGGCAGTCCTTTTATCTACTGCGTATGAAGTATCAAAGCAGGCCCTGTGGCTCAAGGAAGTCTGAGGCAGGTCATTAGAGCTTGATCTCATTCTTGAAGATCCAGCACAACAGCTTCGTCAACTTTTAAAAGTTCACAGAAAGTTTATCTCTGCATTAAAGCTGCCCTAGAATTGACTGAAGCATGTTTTCTAATTGTTGGTTTGTTTCTCTCATTTTTGTGTACATTTTGGTTTAATCACTTGTAGGCTTGAGGCAAATTGAAGACTTCGGTTTTATGAACGGTTTTTATGAACCGAACAGCGTTCGGTTTTAGAATGCTGAATTTAATGTGTAATAATGTTTTTAATGTTGCTTTATTAGCCCTATACAATTTCTTGCATTAGGAATTCGTCTTTTCACATACCCCAGCTTGCTCTCCATGAGACACAGACTCACAGACAGGGATAGAAGCTTGGATCAGAGCACAGGGTCTGCCATTGTACAGCGCCCCTGGAGCAGTTGGAGTTAAGGGCCTTGCTCAGGGGCCCAACAGAGTAGGATTCCTCTGCCGGGTGCGGGATTTGAACCGGCAACCTTCCAGTCACAGGCGCAGATCCTTAGCCACAGAGCCACCGCTCCGCCACCGCCTTATAATTTTATAAAAAATACTATTACCATGGAATTTATTTTACTCTCTAATTCTCAGGAAGTATTGAACTATAAAATCAGTAGAAAGCATGGCGATTTAACATTTTGTTCAGAGGCTTTTGTGAGCTGTGCAGTAGGCTGCCACACTATTGAAAAGTTGTCAAGTATGCGACCTTGGTAGTTAGTAGGTAACGGTATTGTGACAGACGTCCTTAAAGACAGAAAAGTTCTGCTAGGACAAGTTTGTGGATTCTGCTAGGACTCATTTGTGTTATGACAGATCTACTGTATCTGTTAGAACACTGGTGTGAAAAATTGCCTTCTGGCTCCTTCCTTTTTTTCCCTGTATAATAGACTGAATGAAAGTGATTGAGAGTTATTGCTTTTCACTACGTATTCTAGTATGTTTTCTGGTGTACAGTGACTGATATGCCACGTTTAGATTCCAAAATGGACACTAAGCCTTTGGAAATAAGCTATCTCTGTTCACTTGAGAAAAATGTTTTTTAAGAAAACAATGTGTGTTTGTGTAAATGTAACTGCTGTCCTAATTGCCCAGAGTTTAACCAGGAATGTCAGAACAACAAGGGTCAAGCTGTGCTTTAAATATGAGACTTTACTGGTTGTGCCAGTTAGAAACTCCCTTTTTAACGGCCTTTTTGATTTTTTTAACATATTGGGTTATGTCAACTTTTTGCAGTACTTTTTTTCAACCTCAATATATTCGAGGGCTTGTCTTAAACATAAGAACATAAAAATAACAGTCAAGAGGAGGCCATTTTGCCTGGCTAACTTGCTGTTGCTGTCAGCTAATTGATTGCAGGATCTTATCCAGCTGTGTCTGGAAAGAATGTACTATTTCACCGTTGAAAAGCAGGCTGGATTCCGACAAACCTGAGGAAATGCCTCGTTTCCAAATTTAAAGGTGCTTCTCCTAGTTTCTCCTTGTATCCATGGCTTCATGTTTCCACATTTGATTCTGAAGAAGTACACTGGGCTGACTTTGTTCTTGGGGATTCTGCGTACTTAATTCACCTAGTCTTTTCTGTTCACTGAAAAGATTCAGTTCTTTTAGCCTGTCAGTGTAGAATATTCCATGTAGCCTGGGAGTGTATCAGGTCTCTCTTCTCTGAACTAATGACAGAACCGCAATATCATAATTCTGAGTATAAGTGCATTGTTCAATTTTTAGAATAACATTTTTAGAATAAACATGGCTAAAGTTCCAAGATTTCGTGTTCTGCTACTGTAGTATTTGCTAATTCACCTATTCTGGTATTATCTGTGCATGTGACTAATTTACGAACTGTATCAAAATCCAAACTATTGATGTAAATTAGAAAGAACAGTCATCCTAATACAGATCCCTGTGGTACTCCATTAGTTACATCACTCCAGTTTGAGCATTCACCCTTTGCTTGTACACTTTTTTTCAATGAAGTAACTAGATCTCAATATCATTATGTGCATTCCCCAAAACTCTTAAGCAAGACCTGTGGTTCATAAATCCTCAAGGATCCTGTTGCCTTACAGATTATCATCTAATTTAATATGACATTTCCTTCACACATAATGGAAGTACAACTAATTGTTCTGCAGTTACTTGATTCTGTTTTGTACCCTTTTTATAGATGAATGCTAGATCAATTCTTCGGTCAGAAGGGGGGGAGTTTTGTTGGTCTATGCACAACATCTGTTGCCCCAGTAAATTTGTACAAGGAGAGGCAAGAAACCCCTATGGCAAAAACAGCTACTTAATCTTAATGCATTCCAATTAACATGTTTTACTGCGTCATTTTCTGATGCTTAACCTACTTAAACATTTCCATGAGAAAGTGACCATTCAATACAAAATCAGCCTTTAGATTGTCAAACTGCTACCTTTGTCACCACAGGCTATTTCTCAAGAAATAGGAGTGCATAAAATATTGTAGAAAAATATGTATATAGCTTTCACTACAAAAATCAACAATTACATTGTGGTCTTTAGTTTTCGCAGCTTTTCTAAAGCAACTGTAGCTTTTGGCCTGAAGAGTAAATAAAAGTCTGTCGCGATTCATGTGGTGTTTTGCGGCCATCTAGTGTTTAGAGTATGCTATGACATAAGCTCTAGTATTCGGATGAGAACGAGTTCTTACTGTACTTTCACTTTCTGCTTTTATCAGTTGACAAGGTGCAGTTTGAACCTCCTCTGCGGAAAGAAACGGAAGCTCACACAGAACTGGTAATGTAGAGGTTTTTTTAAAGCTGCTCTGAAGTTTAGTCATGTACTATAAGTTGTTTGCGCCTCTTTCTCTTCCTCTTAGATCGCACAAGCTAATATGGTATCTGTAAAAGAACAAGTGGGATTTACAAGGAAGGTTCTAATGTTTCTTCCTAATATCTGTCACACTGCTATCTGACTTTTGCAGGACTTGACGAAAGAGAACGACTTTCCATCACCATGGAGTCCTTTTTCAGAGGGAGGAATCAGTAGCAAGTATGTTCTGTTAGCAAGAATCCGTCCATATTCTGCTCATGAGACCACCACTCCCCCCCCCCCACACACACACACACACACCCCTCCATTGCAAATTCTGGAGCCTTGAAGGCTCATCAGCTGTGATGTTTGAGATTTCATCACTGCTATGGACAAGGAGCAACTGGCAAAGCCTGCCAGTTTGTCATCCATTTTATTTTGCATCCTATTTCATCATCTCTGGTATCTTCAGCCTTCAGAGTAGCAAATAATCTAAATTATTCTCCGGAGATGAGAAATTGTTTAGCTGCAGCTCTCTAACAGGGATCTCCAACCCTGCTCCTGTAGAGCCCCAATCAGGAGGTTTCACAGGTCATTACAAAATCGCCTTTTCCTAAGGACTAGGAACAGTTATTAACGACCAATTAAGCAGGTGATATGTCAGTTAATTTGGAGTAAAAATATGAACACCCTTTAGTCCTCAAGGAAGGATCAGAAAAAAATGTCTTGCTTAATTTTTCAATAACAAGTGTTGCTAATCTTCAGAAACAGATGGCCTAGATCATTGTTCACCAAAACCAGGACTGTAGACTTCCACTCTATAGTCTAAACATTTCCAGTTGGATTCTCTGCATCTTAAGATGACCATAACTGGGGTTCCCCAAAGCACAGTGCTCAATTAGCTGAGTGCCTCTTGGATTGATTCAGCTAAACTATCTGCAGCTTCAGCCATGTTAGGTTCACTGCTCCTGCAGTGTCGGCAGTGACCGTTACACCATTCCTCCATCTGATGTTATCTGCTGTTTAAGCACAGTTGGACTTGCAGCATGAAAAATAGCGGGTGGTTCTCACAAGTCCACGACTAGGAGGACAGTGACTCCACACCGGTGGTAGAGGGTATAAAAAAGAAGTAAATCAATAACTTATTGTAATGTTTTGGTTACTGAGTTTGTGGCGTGTTGTGGCCTGAGGTTCCCTGTATTAGCCTGTGATTTCATGCATAAACAGCTGATGAGAGTTATGAAGTCTACACACCCTGTGGGTGGAAGCTTCATGCAGAAGGGGTTATATGTGAACTGCGAAAGGGTAGATGTGAGCAGAATTGTGTATGAGTGTATTAGTACTCACTTAATCGTGAGAAAGCAACTTGATAGTTCAAAATGGCTGCTATGCGTTTAACATTTCTGGAGTGACCTTTCTCAACCTGCGGCTGTCGATTGCTGTTGTTGTTTTTTCTTGGTGACCGAGTCCATGGGCATGTCCACTTCCCCCTGTTTACAGTTCGGAATGCTGGATGTCATCACGTCAGAGCTCGGAAAGCGGTGTCCCTGTACTTTCACAGTCTTTCCCTCTTCTTTCTCCCCCTCCCCAAGGAGCCTTCTCAAAAGCGTTGAGGAGGAGTTGTTTCAACGGTAACACTGTGGTTTTTCCTGTGATTCCCATTCACCTCATTCCCACTAATGGTTCTGTGGTGGTCGTGGTCCCAGTGCTTGTGGAGTAACATGTGATGTGCCTGTTATAGTGCAGCTTCATATCCCTCCCATACGACTGGCTCAATTAATGGAAACAGCTGCTGTATCTTGAATACTCCTGTGTTCAAGATTGCATTATCGCCATGAAGTCAAAAGTAATAAGAAGGGGAAAAGCCAAATACTTGTGCTGCTTCTAATTTAGTTGTCTGATAAGAACTTTAACCTGTGTTGCTCAAAAAGGCATTTTAGTGTCTTTAGTTTTTCTGTCGCAAGCCATCAAGAAATTGGTCACTCCATAGATAGTTGATTAAGTGAAAATATTACTTTTTCATGTTTGGATTGAAGTTCCTAATTATCATTCTGAAAATGTTAGTGTTTAAGAGGTATGAAAAGTAGCTTGAGTTCTTGTATTGTCAGCTCTGTGTTCAGATTCGCATTAATGTTTTTGAATATTCACATATTTTTTTCACCAGTTTGTAAATTTGTGTTCCCTAGTTGCCTGCTAGCACATGATCAAACAGAATTAATTTTCTTGCATCACTGCCTATTTGGGGATTTTTTATTGTGTTCTTCACAGTTCAGCACAGCATCAGATACGTATTGATATCCCCAAATACATCCAAACACCATTTTACAACACCTAGACCAAGCATATGCTTCAGAAATGCCTGAAAATGGATTTTAGACGCATGTTTAGGTTGTGCATATTTAGGAGTACTATGAAAGAATGTATTGAATCAGACCATACGTAACAGGATGTTGTTTTAGGCGTGATTTCAGAGCGTGAGGCATTTTCAAAATTCTTTGGGAGAGTTCTGAATTCTGACCTTGGATGTAGTTTGGTAGGGAGGAATGGGGAACGGTTGTAACATGAAACTTACAGAACAGTGTTGCATTCTTCTTATAATGGACACTGCCTGTACAGGACAGTTAGCTGGTGATGCATTTCTGGTTTGTGGGATACCACTCCCTTCCACCAAAGAATGTCTGGACAACTCCAACTCCTAGTTTGACAAGCTCTGTGAATGGACCGCGCTGTGAATTCCTGATCCCCTTGTGGGATCGATTAAGTGGCACATTGATTTTTTACCTGTGTAAATGTACTTTATGAAATATTGAATAAGATGAAGTGTGTTATTTATAGCTGAAGTACAGCTTAGTGCATTTATCAATTAAGATTTCTTAGGGTTTTAACAGGGAACAAAACAGAAAATATAGAATGGATTGATTTTTTTATTTCAGTTCATGAATTCTTTTCTTAATTCATGTCAGAAATATTCAGCAAGTGATCATATTTGGCTTGCAGAGGGGTTTGTGCTTTCTGTGGAGAATTCCTATCTAGTGAGCGGCACAGGGTATCTAAACCTTTTGCATTTGTGAGCAAGGATTCAAAACGATTCATTTTAAAAATGAACACAGCTGCACTCTGGGTTGGTTCCTTTTTTCTGATGTGAAGGTGTGGCTGTGAAGGTGCATCACTTGGGTCACATGTCATTTTTGGTTAAACCTTAAAATCCCTTTTTCACACTTTCATTTCACTCTCACGGGGAGCTGGCTTCTCTTGTGCATGTGAGCTCGGCTTGCACTCTGCTTTCATTAACCCACAGCCCTGCAGGCCATTAAGAACTGTGTTCTGCTCAACAGGGGACACATGACACATCTAGATGACTCCTTTGAAGATGTAGAATTGTAAGTGTGCATTAATTGTGAAACTCAGAACTCCTTTGATCAGTTCCATGTTTCTTTGTTCTTATGTAACTTATTCTATATCTTAACTTTTACAGGTCAACCTTGAAGCAAGGAGTTCCTCCCCCTCTGCCACCAAAGGTAGCAGATCTGTCATCTTTACTTCCACTATGTTCAGCTTTCTTCTTACTCCAGACTTGAATCTTTTTATGAATTTCTATGAGCAAACTGGGTTTTTTACATCTCTCTGAACTCGGATCCTTTCTGAATTGTTCTGCATGCTGTATTGAGGAAACGCAGACATTATTTTTATGTCTCCATTTGGGTGGGGTGATGGAACAATTATTCAGACTTTCCAGAAGATTATAGAAGTTGCTGGACACCACATTCATAAGTTAAAATGTTAGATTTAATACTACTGAGATCCCATTTCTAGTGTACTAAGCATTCAGATCCTGTTTTTACTTTTTGTGTCGGTTGACTGCTGTTCAACTGGAACAAACAAGCACAGCAAAGTCTTCTGCCGTAGACCATAGTTTCAGCATTTCAGTGTCGGTTACATTTCTAGAGAAAAAAACATGAATGCACAGAATGGGACAGTTTAATTGTTTTTTTTTAAGCAAAAAAACTTAAGTCAAGCAGAAAAAAGAAATTGAGATGTCACTGGTGTCTCCTTCCTTTGTGTTACAGTCTGTAAATGATTAAGACGTTTGGTGACTAGAGTTGTTGATCAAGTGTATTGCAGAAAGCTTACTATATTTTATATGGTATTATATCAGCAATGTTAGAGGTCTCTCTAGTGTTCAAAACAGTATATAATATGCTTAATTTTTTCTATTGTTTTCCTCTTGGACAAGCAGTATTTCTGGAGTGCACGAGAGTAGGTGTGCTATCTCTTAAGGAGGAATGTCAAAATATTAACGTAGTTTTCTCAGCCAACTCAATAGTATCACATCGATTCATCGACTTGAGTCAAGGAAAGAAGAGATCTTGGGTCACTTGGCCCAAGGTCCCTGTGAGTCAAGGAACGAAGAGATCTTGGGGCCACTTCTGCAGTGTTGTTGTTTCTGTCTCCCAGCCGCGCTTAAACAGCAGCTCGGAAGAAGGCGGTCTGGATGAAGACAACGGCCTGACGGTGCGGCGTTTTCCCAGCTCCGAGAACGGGGCGGAGCCGGGCCTGCGCCGCCAGAGCACCCCAGTGCGCGGCAGTCAGCCCGAGCACTCTCCCCCGGGCTTCCTGACGGCCAGCGTGAGCAGCCCGGGCCTGCTGGCTCACTCTTCTGAGCTGCGTAAGGCAATGCACAGACACAGAGCACGCCCTCCCCTCGTCCCCTGGAGTGTCTTCTGCCAGTACCAACCGTAAAAACAGCTTCATCATTTACTTCACACTTATTCATTCAGACAGACGCAGCCATCACATACTGAATGAGAAATGCATTCATTCTGCAACCAATAGCAAGTGTGTGTTTCTTGAGGTGCCAGAATATTTGTAGAAAATGAGATGAGAACAAGATGTTTGTATTTAGTGAAGTGAGATTTTTGTGTTGAACAGAAAACATTTGAATGTATGAGCGAATGCATTTTTTAGATACTCTGCTGTTTCCTGGTGTTCCATAGTATTTACCACTAGTATGAAAAAGCTGAGCTGTTGTCATTTGTTCTTGGAGCAAAGGAGAGCAGTACCTCAGTTTCTGATGCCAGGTGGTGCATTGTATATTTGAAAAGGCTATTTAATATGATTCACTGAATTGAGAAATTGTTCTTCTTCTCCTAGACAACGAGGGGCCCAACACAGATGTTAATGGGGACAGTTGTAGGCAGCCCCCAGCTCCACCTCTGAGAAGGGAGAAGAAGGAGTTTCCTGTGAGTTTCATTTTTTTCTTTCAACTCTTAGAGCCGAGGCATAAGCCCATAGGAGTGATGCTCTTGTAACATAATTTTTTAATTGATTTGGGTTCTGAATTAAAATAGGCGTCATTTGTGGTAGAGAAAGCAATAGGAAGGAAATATACTGTTCACGGAGGATAACTTTTATTTCAGAATGTCTTCATTAGAAAGAAAGCATTTAAAAACATCCAGCTATACATGTAAATGTGCTCTCAAAATAATTAACATGGGGGCATTAATCCAAACTCCCAAACAGACTTTACATCTTTCTGAAGTCATTTAGTCAGATGGTATCTTACAATTGCAAATATTACTATTTTTCCTTGAGTGGGGTTTGACATTGGGACTAAAGTAGTAAATAACCTGTTTCTCTCCATAGAAACCAGCAATCAACGGGCTTCCCCCCACACCAAAGGTTTTAGTAAGTGTTGATGTTGTTTCTCCTCTTATCCCTTTTATTCTTTTCCTTTTAAGACAATTAAAGTTGGTCTCCTATCAATTTTCACCTGTGACACAAATCCCAAATACAAATCTATTTATATATTTCAGGGTAGAAAGAATTGGCATCGATAAGTGCAATTCAAACCACAATACTAGTAAACGGTAAACTTGTAAAATCTCCAATTTCAGTCTCCAAAATAGACTAAATCTTCAGGTCTGTGCAGTGCCGTATTCTGCAATTCAAGGCAAGGCAACAAAATGTCTGGTGATGTGATGTGGCCTTACTACATTGTAAACAAGCAGGCTTATGAATACATCTCTTTTATCCCAATAGCAATATTGCTCTTGACTTTGAGACAATTTTGCTGACAAATAGTACTTGTTAACTCTGCATGCAGATCACGTTGCAAATATCCGCTGCACAAACCTGTACTTCTTCACTCATACATCACATTACATTAGTCATTATGGTGACTAGTGAGCAGGAAGTGCTGGTTTTATGTCACAATTCACACAGACTCTTGCTCTCGCCCGTGGCGAGACCAGCGGTTTTTGACAACATGGTGACATACTTTCCCAAAGTTCACGATTTTGTGCTTAATTCAAACTAGGTTTTTCTTTTTATAAATTTTTGCTAAATGAAAGGGCTTCTGGGAAAACAGATACAGGTGTACTATAGGTTTGTGATTACTGTTTTCTTTACTTGATCAGTGTTTTTTAAATGAACATAAAGCCAATGCATTAATGCTTTAATTATCATGTAAGGAAAAGTTGCTTATGTGTTTTAACCTCATATGTACTACAATACATACTTTAGTACATTAAGCGACGGTATAGGATGTGGACTTGGTTATATAAGAAATTGGCTATTTGTGACAGTTCTTTGCACCAAACCCTTGTAAATGTCAAAACCCTAGTGTATTATTTCAAATTGTTGCTGTACATGAAAGTGCTGACAATGTGCTGTGTATGTGGTGTAGATGGGCGCCTGTTTTTCCAAAGTGTTTGATGGCTGTCCATTGAAGATTAATTGTGCCACGTCATGGATTCACCCTGATACCAAAGGTAACATCCTAAGACAGATGTGCAATCGCAGTTTTTCATAAGGCAGTAATGGAATCTAATGCAAAGATGTTTTAGTTAGTTGTTGAAAATCAGTGATGTGGACAATAAGAATAAGCTGAACAATAAGCTGAGCCAAACAAGTTGCTTTGAAATGTACAATTTATTTAGAATAGAAAAAAGCATCATACTAAATATACAGTAAATGGCATTATATATTGCAATCATATTTTAGTGGTTTAACAGAGTACAACAAGCTACGTATATGTCATAGTTTATATGATATATTGTTTAATATTGTCTCTTTGAAGAAATGATTTGTTGTAATGTTTTTTTATAACTGCTGTACCATCAAATATAGGTTTGTCAGTCTTCCAAAGAACTCTTATTGAAACAATTTCCATACAAAAGCAAGCCATCATTATGTATTCTTAGTTGTGATATATACAGAATATTTTTATGAATGCTTAATTTGTGAGCTGCCTGGTATCAGTTAGTCACAGTTCTCAAGGAGCAAAAATCATATTTCCACTTTCAGACCAGTATCTAATCTTTGGGACAGAAGATGGAATTTATACTTTGAATATGAATGAGTTACATGAAGCCACTATGGAGCAGGTGAGGGATTATCTTCTTGTGACTAATGTATTAGAAAACTGGACGGATAGTACTGTATCTTAAAAGATAATAAACTGCAAATGGTGGCTTATTATGCTTAAGGGGAAATATAGTAAATAAGCCTTTGCAGTCACATACAGTATATTCTCAGTTTTGAGCTTTGTCAAAGAAAAAATTGGTGTTTTAGAGCAAAATATCTCTATTAAAATGTCTTATTATGAATTTAAATCTTTATTAGTGCACAAGAATGTGGTATTTTTGTTTTGTACCACAACCCTTTTACGACAGGAAAGCAGAAAATGTGTTGAGTTTCACACTCTAAGTTATCTTTTTTTGTAGCTGTTTCCAAGGAGATGCACATGGCTGTACGTTATCAACAATAACTTAATGTCTTTATCAGGTATGTAGGAAGCTTCTTCTGAGGTGTTTTTCTTGTTTATTGTAATGTTCACCCACAGCACCAGTGAGTAAGATCGTGGTCCTAATTTTGGCAAAGAGGAAAGCTTTGACAAACTTCATAAAAATGAAGAAAAAGAATTTGCTGTCTTATTTGGTTAGCAATATATAAGGGGTATTATCGCTATTTGTAAGGTGCCATTAGAAATTCTGACTTAATGTTTGTAGAAAGACAAATGCAGTAGCAATATAGAAGACTGATTTCTGTCCATTTAGAACAGATGCCTTTGCTGTGAAAGACCACTATCCTTAAAAACACATTTAAGACATGTAAAGCAGTATATTCTCTATTTTAAAAAATCAAAATTGAAATTCAACTCTTACAAATCGTACAGTTGTTGTGTGTGGATGTAGTGAAGATTGGTAGTCACTAGATGGCAATGTCCTGAGACATGGTGGCTTTTCATGACAGAAGATTCCAGTTAAACCCTGTACTATGCTCAGCTTTTCTGAGTATTCTTTGTTGAAGTTACTTCAAAGGACATCATTTTTCATTTGATTTTTGTAAATGAAAGGGCAAGTGCAGAAAAACAAAAATGAAGGATTTTGAGATATGTTTGACATGTTTCCACTACATTCTAAATTTAGAGGTTTATACATTGTTTTGTTGCTAAAACTACCTTTAGTTCACATAGCAGAAGATCATAATTCTCACTAAGCATTATTAAATGTCAAAGATGAATTCATCCCCAGGGTACTTTTTGTTGCTCTCCATTACTGAAGCCTGACAGTTTCCTTTTGCTGCCATTTTCCCCTCTGGAAACTAACATTATGAAATCGCACTTTCACAGCTCTTCATTGTAACACAGCTTGTGTTGTGGTGTAAAGTAATTTAATGTCTGTTTTTCTTTCGTGTTTTTCCTTGCGGCTTTTTTCACTCCTTCCCCAATCTGGCTTGGCTTAATGTCCTGGTAACCTTGTCTACGCCTTGTCTAGAAGGTAAAAATGCTTCATTTTTGCCCTTGTGTATCTCTGTGATTGTTAGCACTACATCAGAATCTCTTGCCACTGCCATTGTTGAAGAATCTCATTGCTTCTGATTATTGGTTCATGTGTTCTTCACCATTCAAAATCATCCTGAGAAGAGTAATACCTTTCCCCCATTTGCATTCAGTTCCAAGCTTTTACTTATTTTAGTGTAATTCTCTGAGGACCTTAAGGGGTTGTGTTATCATGTTTCAGGTTTTAGCCTTTTTTAGTGTGGCTTCTTTAAATATGGTAGAGGTCATGAGCATTGAAGACCGAACTGTGGAACACAAATCTAGAGATATTACCTGCTGTCACACATTGTCTGCACACAAACACTCAAGAATACAGTACTCTGAAAAGAGATTCTCACAGTGGGCCAGGTGAAGAAGTTCAGCCTCCACAGTGTCTGAAAGGGTATAACATTTGAATTGAATGGCTACTGAAAAATAATCTAGACAGTGAAACTGGCCACCCATATTCCAACTTCGTTTGTTTCCTATGTATTAGTGCTATCTCTCGTAAGATGGAGACAGGTTGGTAACAGCAGTGAATAGTTATATTTTTTAGTGAGATATGGTTTAATAGCTACACTTTTTAAAAACATATTTAGAGGTGCCTTATATTTCCGCTGTTTTACCTTATGTTTCCAGCTTTTTCAACTGGAAAGTCTGCCTGCGGCGGTGTTGTTTGACAGACAGGCACTAAATCCCTTGTTTCATTGTTATTTCAGGAAAATCCTTCCAGTTGTATTCTCACAACCTCATTGGACTTTTTGAGCAGCTTAAGAAGCCAGGACTGGCAGCTCAGTTTCAGACCCACAGGTTTCCTGATAAGATATTACCCAGGTGGGTGACAACACTTTTATCATACTGCTACTGCCAGGATTGACAAGTCACTCCTCACCACCTGTCCACAGAATCTCTCGTATTACCTGATAATAACATACCCCAGCTCTGCAGCAGGCCTGTCCCAGGCTCCATGCTGTGACAAACCTGATGGGATCTTAAATATTCTGTAATGAGGTGCACAGTACTGGGGGTGATTATAGCTAAACTCTTCAGCCTAGGAATCACAAGGGACAAGGGCAGAGCTTGATTTGTAAGTCGAGAGCTGTCGGAGCTCGATGTGAGGAGGGGAGTAAGAAGAGAGCAATAGGGAGTACCAGTGCGCTTCACTCAGACATGCGATTTACTTATAACATCATAACACACTTTCCGCTGTCAAGAACGTACTAACACGGTAACTTAAAAAAATATGTTGAATTTCAAATTGATCCCATAATCATACCCTGTTAGACCTACACGTTTCTTGAAACGTTTCCACTCTGATGGAGCTGTAGTGAGGTGTGTTGGGGTTCTGAACCTGAGTGTATGGTCTCCCATTGAGACGACCCTGTGAATGTGTCACTGAGGTGACGTCACCCGCTCGAAACCTGGAGAGCTCTGCAGCGGCGGAGGGAGTGGCGCAGTCCTCGTGCTCAGAGCCCCAGGGGGTGAGCAGGATCAAGTCCCAGGAGGGGGAAAAGGGAGCTGCTCTCGTCATGCAGGCCCGGCACATGGACAGTCTGACACCGAGGTGCCAGATCAGAGCTTTGACACAAGTCATACACAGCACGAAGGAATCAGAAAACTTCTGAAGGAATCAGAAACAAAGACAAATTCATTTGATCCCATTTCATACCTTTCCTCACAGAGAGCTTTAATAAGAAGGAGCCTTTCACAAGTATGAATTGTAATACATTTTTAGTGATATGCTAAAGTCTGCTCCTCATCAATTGTGATTAAAGTTCAGAGTAACACCTTAAAACTTCTGTAACCAAACAAAAAACAAGGTGTCATAGACTTTCTTTTTCCTATTCTAGCATATCTTCATGTGTGGGTCAGATTCCCTGTAAAATACGTATTTCTACTTATGCAAGAAAGCAAAATGAGGTGGAAGGGTTATGAAATGACGGCATGTTTTGTTACAGGAGATTTGCCTTAACAACAAAGATCCCCGATACAAAAGGCTGCCACAAGTGCTGTATTGGTGAGTACTGACGGTCTTTCTGATGGTGAAGTCCATTGTAGGCAATCGAATGAGACATTTCATCCCTATGTTTGTCTGGTAATTCATGATACAACTCAGGACTCGGGATGTAGAACTTCAGGGTGGCCTGGGCACTAGGAGTATTTGCTGCTCACCAAAAACATGTTACACCCCTTCCTATTTTATCATTTGACATTGTAAGACTGAATGGTGGTGTAAAATCATGTTCAGTTAATGAGTGTATATACTCCAGACTATCAAAGCAAGAAGATCTATATCAACATAGGAAGAGCCATAACACTATCTTATGTTAAGAACCTATTGGCTCGAAAAAAAAATCTGCAAAGAGCAATACAGTATTCCTATTATTCCAATACAGTTTCTTAATTGAATACTAACTGAGAAAATAATTCTATTGATGAACAGTTTTAGTAATTTGAACCACAATGTAAAAATGTCATATATTACACTGTAAGTGTTAAAACTAAGACCGGAGTTGCATTAATTGACAAACTACTTGTTTTTGCTGTGTCCCTATGATCTGTTGTTGTGCTACTGCTGTGTTGAATATTTTGAGTAGTTTGAGTTTCGTGAAGGGATAGTTAACAATGTTCTTATCCTAGTGAGAAATCCGTACACCGGGCACAAGTACCTGTGTGGAGCACTGCAGTCTGGGATAGTCCTACTCCAGTGGTACGAGCCAATGCAGAAGTTCATGCTGATAAAGGTCAGTATCCACTTCCATTAAAATACGAAGAAAGAAAGAATCATGACACAAGTCCCAGATTCTCTCAGCCCATTTAGTCCTGAAACCTCAAAACAAAATGCGATTCATCCTAGCATTTGGAGTTGTGGCCCATGGAGATTTGACTTGATGGTGTTGGGAATTTCAGCTTAATTGAATCTGTGAATTATTTTGCAACCACACTGTATATAAACACAAGAGTGTGGCATCCTTTGGCAGGGGATGTTTGTGAACTCATGCACACGTCATAGTAGCACAGGCATCAGGAAATTAGCACATTTACACAGGGCCACAGTGTCGCGGCGGCGGCAGCGAGGCTTTGGTTGACATTGTGTTCCCTGCAGCACTTCGACTTCCCCCTGCCCAGCCCTCTGAAGGTGTTCGAGATGCTGGTGGTGCCCGAGCAGGAGTACCCCATGGTGTGTGTGGCCATCAGCCAGGGCAGCGAACCCAGCCAGGTGGTGCGCTTCGAGACCATCAACCTCAACTCCTCCTCCTCCTGGTTCACCGAAATCGGCTCCGGTGAGAACCCAGAGCCCAGTGCCGGCCTCCACATTCTCGATTGCCAACAAAGCCAAGCGCTGGACAGTTCATTAGTGCAGATTTGACAACGTCTGTGCCCTGTATTGGGTTTTTCGGACATTGTGCTTTTGTGAGCAAGCTTTGAAACCCAGAAAATAGACTATAATTACTGGTAGAGCTTTGGAAAAGCCTGGGGGGGGGGCATACAAATTGGCATCACTCAAATTGGTTTGAGAGGAAAATATCTGTATCTCCACAAGTCTTTGTGATTACAGCTTCACACTGACTCGCTTTTAGAGAACAGCATGTAATTACTGAGTGACTCAACTCACTGACTTCAAAAACAGGTGGCCTGGTCCTCATCATATAACAAATACATGAATATATTGAGTATTAAGTATTCTTATTTGGCTATTATTGTAGAAATACTTTGTATGAAGCTTTATATAATTAACAGATTTGATGTACTCTACTGTGTCCACAGTCAGAAACTTTTAAATCCAATCGAAACTTCTGTACAGTGTGTGTGTGCATTCACCTGTTATGTAAATAATGTGGGATTATAAAGAGGAAGGCATTAGGGTTACACTGAATATAATGTATTTGTTTAACAACCCAAGCAATAGTGCTGTAAAAAATAGGTGTTTTTCAGTGACAATGTATTTCTATTGTGAAAATCAGAGGGACTGTAGCTGGGTTATTTGGAAAGTATAGTGAGATGTTCTAAATTCATTCTGAACTTCTGTCCCATAGGAGGTCACCAGGTTGATGCCATCCATGTGACCCAGTTGGAGAGGGACACGGTTCTGGTGTGTCTGGACAGTGAGTATGAGCAGTTCACATTCAGCCTTCTGTCTTTAATAAAGCAGAACACGGAGCAGACCTGCCACATCATACTGGCAGTACAGATTACAGATTTCACTTTTACATAACAATCGCCAACAAACCCAGCTGAGTTTTCCTGTTCAGAAAAGGACGTGCACAGTAATATCTTGGTTCTGAAAACACTCTTTGAAGGCTATGTGTAATCTAACTAAAGGGGTTAAGGACCTGACTTTCATGAAGGAACAGTCAGCTGGATGTTTCTCAGAATGACAGAGCTTTTATTTTTCTACCAGTAGCATTGACTGATAAAGAGGTAAACACTCAAATAAATGAGACACTGATATCTTGACTAGCTCATTTGTCCATTTATCTGCTAGGCTTATCAAAGCTGGGTCTGTATTCAGAAAAGAAACAGAAATTGTGTTGTTACTTGTGTGCATTTACAGTAGGTGATTCTATGGTGATAAACTTTCTGGTTATTTATATAACCCAGTTTGAGCATTGAGAGATTGGGGTTATCTAGTATGAATTTTCTGTCATCCTAATCTTTTAATTTATAGATTTTGTTAGTGTTTTCTATATTGCCTGGATTCACTGTAACACTGGTCAGATAACTGTTTTCGTTTTAAACTGTTTTGCATTTTTGCTAGTTACGTTTCTTTTTTTTGCAGAAAATTTGAAAATTGTCAATCTCCAAGGCAAGTTAAAGTCCAACAAAAAGCTGGCGTCTGAACTCAGCTTTGACTTCTGCATCGAGTCTGTTGGTAAGTTAACACCTGAATGGACAAAAAAATCAAAAGTGGTGTTTGACGTATGCAGATCCCAAAATTAGATTATGTTTCTAAGGATGAACGTATGATAAGTCTTTTGTGTGTCTTTTGTGGTGAATGAAATTCACATCTAATGCAGGTATCTTCTCTGTTAGTGTGCCTTCAGGACAGTGTGTTGGCTTTCTGGAAACATGGTATGCAGGGCAAGAGCTTCAAGTCAAATGAGGTACAGTATGAAAACCTGTGGGTGCTTTGCTTTCTGTCGCCATACTGATAGGCTGGCCCCCTGTCCATCGACAAACTGTGCTCCATGCAATAGCTTTCTTTGTTGGTTTTGAAACTCCCGTCAGTTGCTTTATCTCCAGCTCAGTGCTTAAAATTTCCCATCCTTCTCTCTGACACAACAAACAGCAGACAAACAGATTATGCAAGTAATCGCATATCTGTTTTTGTGCCTTAGATATATTTTATCTAAGAGAAAAGAGAAAAGCATCCTTTCTCTTTTGGGATGCTTTGACCTTGCTCAGTTTGTTTGTACCCCTACACATAACAAAGGACACACCTTAGATCTAATTATTGCAAATGACTCCTTTATCTCCCACTGCTCCCCCCTTGATCTAGGCCTCTCTGACTACTTAGCCATTCTCTTCAATCTGGAATTACCTGTTTCTAACACTTCCCCCTCACGCTCTGTAAATTTCCGCAACTGGCGATCAATTGATCACCCAAGGTTTGCAAATTCTGTTCTGTCCTCCTTATCCTGTTTCTCTTCCTCTGACCCTCTAGAGGACAAAATACAGTTACTTGACAATGCTCTTTTATCTACCCTCGACACCTTTGCTCCTTTAAAAACTCGAACCATCTCCTTCTCTCGCCCTGCCCCCTGGTACAATAACCATCTGCGTTTCATGAAGGCAGCCTCTCGCAAACTTGAGCGTAGGTGGCGTCTTTCCGGCCTAAATGTACATTATCAGGCCTGGAGAGATTACTTATCTGATTATAAGGTTACTATAGAGTCTGCTAGATCCACCTACTTCTCTCACATCATTGAAAATCACCAAAACAATCCCAGACATCTTTTCTCCACCATCAACAGACTGCTCAAGCCAAACTGCCCCACCACATTACCTGCCTCATCACAACTTTGCAACACATTCTTAGATTTCTTTAGTTCTAAGATTGACAACATCCGGCATCACATTCTCTCCACTACGGATATAATTTCCACACCTCCTCCCTACTCATCCAACTTCTCTGGTTCCCGTCTCTCCAGCTTCTCTCTTCTTGACTCAGCATCCCTAAACAAACTAGTTACGCGCATGAAACCCACCACATCTATTTTAGATCCCATTCCCACCACTTTATTCCAGTCCTGTTTCTCTTCTCTCTGTCCCATTGTCCTCAATATAATACATGAATCCTTGAGCACCGGCATTGTACCAACGGTCCTCAAAACTGCTGCTATTACCCCAGTGCCAAAGAAGCCTAACATGGCTCTCGACAATCTTAACAACTTTCGCCCCATCTCCAACTTACCCTTTCTCTCTAAAATTCTAGAACGTGCTGTCACACTTCAGTTACATAACCACCTCATGACAAACAACCTTTTCGAACCCCTCCAATCTGGCTTCCGTCAACTTCACAGCACAGAAACCGCCCTAGTCAAAGTCACCAACGATCTCCTAATAGCTTCTGATTCTGGTTCTCTTTCCATACTCATCCTTCTTGATCTCAGTGCTGCCTTTGACACTGTTGACCATAACATCTTGCTTTCTCGTCTCGAGACTGTGTTTGGAGTCTCTGACACTGCCCTCAAATGGTTTAAGTCTTACCTCACTGATCGCTGTCACTTTGTCTCTCTCAATGGGTACAGGTCTGAAATTGGTCTTGTCAAGTCTGGTGTCCCTCAGGGCTCAATACTGGGCCCCTTGCTCTTCAGCATTTACATGTTCCCACTTGGTCAGCTTTTAAGATCACATGGCCTCAGCTTTCATTTTTACGCTGACGATACTCAAATATACATCCATACCAAACCCGACACTGATGTGGCTGTCTCTATTCTATCTAATTGCATCTCTGACATAAAAATTTGGATGACTCAAAACTTCCTTCATCTTAACTGTGACAAGACTGAAGTCATGCTTATTGGTACCCCCCATCAACTTCGTAAAGCCAGTCCTGTAACCCTGTCTGTAGATGGCTCTGTACTTGAGCTCCAATCAAAATTGAAAAACCTTGGGGTTATATTCGATTCTGGCTTAACATTCGACCCACATGTACAGCATACTGTCAAAACATCTTTTTTTCACCTTAGAAATATCGCAAGACTACGCCCTATGCTATCATTAACTGTGGCTGAAAAGCTGATCAACATATTTGTATTCTCTCGAATTGACTACTGCAATGCTCTGCTCCCTGGGGTATCTAAATCTACTCTGAACAAGCTGCAGTATGTCCAAAATTCAGCAGCCAGAATCCTGACCAGATCTAGTGCAAGTGTTCACATTACTCCTATCCTGGAGTCCTTGCACTGGCTTCCGGTCAAATTCCGCGTAGACTTTAAAATCCTCATGCTCACCTACAAGGCTTTACATGGCTTGGCACCTCAATACCTGTCTGAACTTTTATCGCCCTACTCCCCACCTCGCAACCTCCGCTCTTCAAATTCTGCCCTCCTTACTGTCCCCCAAGCCCGTCTACATTGTATGGGCGACAGGGCCTTCTCCTGCTATGCCCCCAAGCTCTGGAACTCCTTGCCCAAGGATATTAGAGAGTCACCTTCTCTAAACTCCTTCAAATCCAGACTCAAAACCCTCCTTTTCAGAAAAGCCTTTACTTAACTGGTTCCATTCTTCACCCCTCTGCTCTTCTTAATACCATCTTCCACGGTCTCCTCTATTGTTATTGTTGTATTGTTGTAATTATAATTGTGTCCTGTCTTGTGAAATTGTCTTATTTATTGTTGTAGTCTTCTTATTTATTGTTATTGTCATCCTGTAAAGCGCTTTGAGAAGCCACCTTTAAAGGCGCTATATAAAATAAAGTTTATTATTATTATTATTATTATCTATCCCCTCATCACATTCATGATTTAGCAGAGTTAGCCACTAATTCCTGGTAAGGATCATGACAGCCCAGAGTCCAGGAAGTGTAGGGAAAAAGGCAGGACTATGCCCTGGCTGGAATGTAACTTCATTGCAAGAGACGGACACACTCACTTTAGAGACACTAACTTAACCGCCTTGTCTTTGGGAGGTGCAGCAGGGGAACATTCAGACTATACAGAAAGTGCCCCAGGCCATATCAAACCTAGGGAGAGCTGCCTGTGTATTTGACCTTAATGTAATGATAACCTAATCAGCATAAACAATTGAAACCTTTCTTTTTTGACACTGATGTACAATGGCTTTCCAGTTATTTGTAAACCTTCTTCGTTGTGTGTAGTGGGGCTTGGCACTGTTGAGATCAATGTACAATGGTCCATTATGCTTGCTGCATTTTAAAGTTCTTACAGTAACAAATGAAGACATCAAATAAAGCCCCAGAGAGATGTGAAAGAAAAGTCGTTTGGCTCCGGTTCTTGGCTGGCTCAATATGAAAGATAAAATGGGGATGTGCTCCTGATCCACAAATGTCAACCTCCATGCAAAATTCATGTCCAATCGAAAATAAAACAGCTGCACAGAGGGCCTGGTTGTAAATTATTCATTGATTTTTTTATATGATTCTTTTGAAGTCTGCTGCTTGATGAGGAAACTCATTCACATGTGTCTGCTCAATCGGAGGCCTGATGTCTTGCTTTGCTTTGAAAGTATCCAACCCTGCTCGAAACAAAGTGCCTTTGCCATTTGTTTACTTGCAATTCAAATGGCATTTGTTGAGCACAAGATAAAAAGTCACAAATGTGCCAAGGCTAAGGTCTTGTTGATTGAGCCGAGAGCGTTATCTTGTGTGGGAAAAGAATGTTATCAATTAGGATGACAGATCACACAGCGCTGTGGGAGTGCCTTGGATACTGTAAACAGCAAATGACACAGTGCTTGATTTATCGCAGAAGGTTTTAACATAATCCAGAAAACCAATTTCTTAATTTCAAGCTCTGAAATAACAAAAGCTTTACCTTCATGTGACAGAAATTGTTGTTTTAGCCCATGCGAGCTTAATTTTAGAGAGTGAATGTAGCTCTCCTGCAAGGCTGAGTTGCAGAAGTCGGCTTTTGCTCAGAACCATCAACACTCAGCTTTTGTTTTATTTGCACTTCCTGAAAACACAACTAAATCCTTAATTTTTCATTTTTTATTCACACTGTCTTATAGTTCGTGATGCATTGCACATTGAGATGCTAAACTGACAGATTGCGTTGGCTGAACCCACCTCTGGTGGGCTCCACATTTACCATCTGTTGTCACAGGAACATTGGGAGAGTGTTTGCGTTGGGTCACCATGCAATTCTTCACTAGTGCTGAGTCATTTAGTCCTACACAAAACCAAGACAGCAACTGTAAGGATGAAATGTCATTCAGCCATTCTTTCCAGCACAAGTGGCAGGAATGTGTTGCTTGCTGTGCAGGAGTGGTTTTATTTCACGACAGATCACCAACCACATGGCTTTGCCTATGTCTTAATTACCTCATTTGATTCTTTATTTCAAGCCTTTCTGTTCACTCTAGCAACAAGTCATTCTATTGCACTTGCTAATGACAGCTCACTAAGCAGCTTTTTTCATTGACAGGTTACCCAGGAGATTTCAGATCAAAGCCGGGTCTTCCGTTTGCTCGGATCTGACAGGTAGGCAATGAAAAGGATTATTTCTGTAAGGACTCATGGTTTTGAGCCTGGGAAATTCATTAAGTGTGAATCAAGTGAATCACCATCAAGTAAGAATGACGTACTGTCGTAAAACCATAGACATTTCAGCATTCATTAATTTAAATGGATTGAATCTTTTCATCCAGGAGATTATAATCATCAGTGTCTGGAGACCTTCCATGTTTCCTATAAACACTGCCTGCATATGTATTTTTTAATTATTTTGGAGTGTGTTTCCACGTGACAGCATTTATCTCTTGCTTAACACATTGCTTGGCAACAGTTGCATCAGACATGTGCTCCCCCTGGACCAATGTTTCCATAAAGATCATGAGAGAAGGAAGTCAGGTCCAAGCCTGAGTTACAGAAGTTATTAAATTAGCTTGTATTCGGTATAATAGTGTTTTCCATAGCAAAAGATTTTAAATTCATTGATGTCCGGTCTTTGAAGTGAATTGTGGCTTTTCACAGTGAACTGTGTTCAGTCATAGTAGAAATAATAACCTTCAATGGAAATTAACAGAGAAAATAAGGAGCAGTTAATAGATGCTAATTCTTTAATGTGTTTCTGATTTATTTGAAATGACCCCAATATGTAACTGAAAAACAAACGCAGATAGCCGTCAGTAGCACAGTTGTTTTTGTGTTTTGTTGATTTTTGATAGAACTACTGAAATATACTAGAATTCGTAGTTATGACCCTGCTAAATAGTATGTGCCAGATATTTTTTTTCTTAAAAAATGCTACTAGTTTTGGATTGCATATTGACCAACTGTGATTTCATATGTGTATTTTGAAGTTTGATTATGCCAGGTAAATTAGGAGTGTTTTCCATGCAGCAGCAATCTTAATGAAGGCACGGGGGAAATGCACTGTGCTATAAGTCACTCAGTAATGCAGCTGTGTCCCCTGGGCATTGATGTCATCAAAGCTCTGTTAAGATGTGTATGAGTTAACCCATAAACAAAAAGGCAGTGCATGTTATTATCTAAAGTATTTATTGCTTGAAATCAACTTAATTGGCAGTTGGTACCTTGTTCTAAAACTACATTAAACTATGGTTTATGAAGTATACACCATATAATAACCAAACCAATCATTGTAAACTTTTTTTATTTTTAATGCCTTTACTAAAGATCTTTAACATGCATATTCTGGTTACATCTTTCAAAACTTTTCAATTCTACCTTTGTCTTCTTTTTTTATTGGTAAAATATATCTACAATACAGTGTCTGAATCAACATTACAATACTCTAACATCTAAAACAGTATTACTCAATTGAGTAATTACTCAAGAGTATGATAGCTATACATTTTTATCCTTATTGAATCAGAAGTACTATATGCTATAGACCAGCATCACTACTAAATTATGATAGCAATGTGGCATATTTTGGTCTCTATCATTACTAGAAGCCCCTGTTATTATACCATACCTTATTGACAGAATAGATTTCTACGATCAAATCTTAAATGGGTCAGTTCCTTAAGCTTGTGAAACTCCTTCATTACTGACAATGTAATTGTAACAACATAAAGGACTTCTTTTCAGACTGTAGACAATCAATTTTTTAATGTACTATACCTCTTCTCAGTCATGTGCTGTTATTTTCATAATCTCAAAAGCTTTTCATAGCTGCTCTCATAAGTCAAACCTTTACACATTAAGTTCTTTACACATTAAGTCATTAGAACTCTCATTACAAACTGACTTTGCTGATTAAAGTAGCAAACAAGTTTGAATCCTCCAAAGTATCTTGCATTTTGAATCATCAATTCATGTGTAGCATTGCTTTAAAAAAAACTGACCTGTTTTGTGAGTTATGAACGCATTTATTAAAAGTCTTGCACAATCCTATTGTGATTACAGTTTACAAAAAACATATCCATTCTTCAGTTACGTTTACTTAGAAAAAAATATTTCACACCTAAATAGAGGTTTTTGTTCCCAGAAAGAAAAGGTGGCTGATATTGTTTAATACAATTTATACTAGTGTAATAATTCATACTCTGGAATACAATTTCATATTCTAGTGCATATCTTCATTACAGAGATGCTTTTTGTGACCGACTCCTGTTATGGAAATTGTTCATATTTCTCATTTGGTAAGATGAACATTGAAACGCTTGTCAGGCTCATCAGCAGCTTTGGGCTGTAATTAGTGCTGCTGTATTAGCTGTGGTTGTCAAGCTGCTAGGCAGAACATCTTTAGATGAACCTGAAGACTTCTTGACTCAGTCCTTATACATTATACATCTCGGCCTCAAAATACCTTAACAGTGTTGTTTGCAAAAGTTCTCACAGGCAACAAGCCTCTGATTTGGACGAGCCCATCATGGCAGAAACACCTCGAAAGACGCAAATTCTGCCTGTTCCCATGTTTTATTTATGGGCATTTTTGGCAGTGCCAGTCTGGCTTAGGTATCTGTGTGTGTGCTTCTGAAATTACATCTCACAGATGCTCAAGAACAATAGACTGCACCATTTCTCACCTGCCTGTTTCTGCCACCCCTTGATGCTTTGAAATTGAATTCACCTTAACTGGACAGGATGTTTTTTGGAGTTGGTTCGTCAGGTGTGGAATTTAAGGTTATGTTAGGGGACAATTTTGAATTGTGAAGGAAAGCAAATGTTTTTGTCAGATGTTTTTCACATCTTTTAATAACTAGGCATGGCGTAAAATCATACTTAAATGCCTGTTAATTTACTCTTCCCTTTTGTGTTTGTTAAATGTAACAGCTCTACCAGTAAGGTTACAAAAATGTTCATGTCTTTGTCATGCAGTGTAGAACAGAGAAGGTCAAGTCAAGAAGTACATTATTGGCCACTAAATTAAATTGTTTTAAGAGGTTGTGTTTGTAATTTGTGTTTGTAATTTGCAAATACTGTAGAACATAAATATTCCTTCCTGTATAACAGTGCATTGGTCTAGATATTGTACATGATTTTCTACCATCAGATTTAATTATGGTATTCATGCAATTCTTGGTTTCACTTCAATTAATCTTTTCCCTATTTCAATTACAGGGTGGTGGTGCTGGAGAGCCGGCCAACAGATAACCCCACAGCCCTGAGCAACCTCTACATCTTGGCCGGCCATGAGAACAGTTACTAGAATTGCACTGGCGTCACGTAACAAGATGGATGTAGCCGCGGAAAAATGCTGATCAGACTTCCAGCTCTGACGTACTCTATTGCAGGAGGAACTAGCATGAGGAGGCAGCCAGCTAATTCCTGTTGCTTTTTTATTTAAGTGTTCGCTTACTGAGAATGCGAAGAGGATGGCATCAGAGATAACATGAACTGAAGAACTCACAAAAGATGTCACAGAACAAAGCGGTTTTGCTGAAGCGTTCAGTCTCCTGCACCCCAGCAGAGCCTCTAAAAATAGTGCTCCACAGCATCAGCTTGATGTCACAGCTTGGAGCATTCTGGAGCTAAGGAAAGCCCTCAGCCAGGAGGCTCACACTGGCGAAGTCTTTGGATCCAGGAGATCGCTGTGGTTAAATACACCCTGTGTCAGCATGTGGTTGGCCAACTTGATCACACAGAGCTGATAAGATGTAGCAGTTAGAGATCATTGAAAGTCACAGTGGCAATAAAAACATCTTTGTGTTGCTGTAAACACATACAGTATGTGCATTCATGTTCTTGATTGAGTGCCATAAAAATTAACTATGTTTGACTATTTCCTCCATACATTGTAAAATGCCATTGTATTTTAGCAGACAAGCATTTCTGTAGCAGAACATAATGCAAATGGCTACGTTGGAGGGAATTTCATTGTGTAGTTTAGATTACCAGACTGAAGTTGAATATAAAAGATAAATACCATAGGGTTTTGTAAAATGGCATATTTAAATCTTATTTATTAATCTGCCAGTAGTAGTAGTTGTAACCATTGGCGGGTTCAGTCCTGCTGATTTGCAGGGCCTTAAGCCCTTGTGTTAACGAAGAAAAGGTTGCTGAGCATCTTGGGATTATTTTACAGCTGTATAAAATAGAAATGCTTCTTTCTGCTTTTTTTTAGTTTTTTGAGTATTCTATGTAAAACATTTAACTTTTTTAACTGTTACTTTTACTCCTTATTTGCACCATGTAAGCACTTTTGTACATCCATTTGTTCTGTTTTGTATTTAAAAAGGAATTAAGCTTGGATTTTCATAACATTGGTATTCCCTTTCAAAATTTAGAGGTAGTTTTTTTTGTATAAAAATGGTATTCTGTTAATAAAATTACAATAATGTATTTTCCCAGCTAATCTTGCATTTCTCAAGGGCACTGAAATGATGTCCTGTAAGGTACTTTTTATGTAAAGTGCATATTATCAGGAATTCTGTCTTAAATTTCACTGTCAGCATCCAAAACAATTTAAACACAAGATAAGATACAACATGGCACTGCCCAGAGCTGCTGAGAATAGTGTTTTTAAAAATGAGACTTTTATCACTTACCAAGCCTCCCAGAAAATAGATTTGCGGTTCTGATTTTAAATAAATGCCCAGTGGCTTTTTTGCTACTCAGGTTGTCCATTGTGATTATTCTGGTCACCAAAATATTACTGTGTAAGAACTACAGTATAGACTGTCTTATTCTTGCTAACTCTCATATTGTTTTTAATGTGGGGAGTAACTACTCTGCTAAACCCTAATACGTCTCCACGCGTTTCACTCAGCCTCCCTACTTGCCATTGTATAAAGCTCACAATTCAGTTCCTTAGCCTGCTCTTCTTTTTTGCTGCTTTTTTTTCTGTTGCCTGCATGCTCAGCTAAAAAATGAACTGTCACAGATCTATGGGTTGAGGCACGTTCTGCTACTGCATGGCACTGATCAAGCGTACCTGCTATGATCCTTCATTCCTATTGGATAATGCATGGAGGATAATAAGCTTTCATGGGCATGGGCTCAGAGGTGTGTTGGACTGAGGTGTAAGATAATAACAGCGAATGTGACCATGGAAACTTTAATCAAGGACTCGTTTTTGTTGTGTGTGACCTTTGCTCCTTTAGTGCCTTTCAGTAGTGCAAAAAAAATGTCTACTGTTGAATTAATGCAACTGCAGCAATGCAAGAAAGAGAAAACGGTTATTTCTTTAGGTGTTTTAAAGCTTAAATATTCTTTAATCTCTGATGGCTAATATATGCTTCTATAATTTCTTATTTTGTATCCAGTTACTTTCTTATGAAATAAGGTGTAGGTCAATGTTGTTACATTTGTTCCAGTGACATTAATAAAAGGCTTTTTTGCTATCTACAGTGTGACACCAATTGGCTCAGCACATTACTGTTGTAATACTGCAGGCTGTATCAGATGTTGTATTAATCTTTTCTGTTTCAGGAATTTTTAGTTTTCTGCCCAGTCAGGAGGCAACACTGCTTTCTCTCCTGGGTTTTCTGTAGGTGTCTGTTGTGTCACAGGTTATGGTTTCTGCTCCATACAGTGTTACAGCTGAATGAGAAGTTTAAACAAAAGCATTGAACTTGCAGAAAATACCTAGCGTTAAAGGATAGCTATTTACGTATTCACTGTGTATCAGTGTATCAGTCAGAACAAAGGTTGATAATACAAATATACCAGGAAACAGCATTCTGGCTACCCTTTAATACTAATTACAGCAATTAACTGCGATTTGCTGCACCTGAAGAAAAGAAAACATTTCCCTTTGATGGTGTGAGAAGAACCATTTAACTAATGAAGGCTGTATGCAACTGTTTTTTTTTTCCTTCTGAACTGTGTTGTTCTGAAACATACTGAACACATTTGTGTGTGCATTTCTTTGGCTTTATTCTAATACCCTAAGAGTGTGATCTGAACTTGTGTTTCAGTGCGTCTGTTGGTTTGTTCTCGGCAAGCAGAAGCCTTTACTTAGGAATACTACTGAAAATGTGAACTTGGAAGTTCGTAAAATAGGCAATTTGTGATGTCCTTCTATTATACTAAATTGATTTTTATTATTGGGCTGCTGTTCAAACTAGTAAATTAAATTAATAATCCATGTTAAACAGAATGTGAATGCAAATGCCGTCAATGCATTACAGTGGAATTTACTCATTACCTACTCACTCAACGTATTGGTGCACTTAACACAACTGAGAAACTTTTTTAAAAACGCACTTATAAATAAGTATATCGCAACCAGAAAAAATAGACATTCGTGCAATTCTGTTAAACGTACTAGGAGATAGCGCGTTCCAGCCCAGTAGAAGAGATTCTTGTGAAGGAGAATACTGTACAGTGCTGTCAGACTGGTACGAAATACACAGCAGGTAGCCTATTTTAAAGGGTGTTGTGCGTAAAGAGCACACATGGGGGCAATTAATATAAACTATATTGCAAGCTCTGTGAGCCCTATATGGAGATCTCTTAAGAAAACATTAAAAATAGTCGTCTTCTGGTAATACTACTTAACGCATGCAATTGAAAGCAGTCCAGAAACACTGAATAGCGTCAGATAACTTTTAAGTTATTAAAGTACTGTTTGAAATTAAGCATGTCGTACATCACAACAA
The DNA here is from genome assembly GCF_059453375.1 of Lepisosteus platostomus. Lineage (NCBI taxonomy): Eukaryota > Metazoa > Chordata > Actinopteri > Semionotiformes > Lepisosteidae > Lepisosteus > Lepisosteus platostomus. The sequence continues at coordinate 12,714,753 of NC_142620.1, read as the reverse complement.
CAAAGCGTCACGTGTCACTATTCTGCTTTAAATACAGCGAACCTCCACACATTGAAATAAAAAGTTCGTTTAATTTTAGTCAAAATCTGGCGAAGGTAGAAGAATTGCTAATAATCTGGCAGTATTTATTCTGTGCTGATTTTTGTAAGATCCCCGAAGTGCTCGTTTTCTAATTTGCATTTGCAGTGCAGGGTCGCAAAATCATAAGGGTGTTTTTTTTTTTCCTCTCCTGTCGCCTTGCATTTAATTCCTTGTTCTGTAGATTGCGGAGGTTTTTCTGATGCTTGCGTTTAGATTTCCCCCAGCTACGTGAAGAGGCGGAGCTCGGAAACCAGTTCCTATGGGGACCGATCGGTAAAAGCCTTAGCTCTCAGTCTGCCACATTCCCACTAGCATAGCGCTCTCCTTGGCAGATCCTCGCACAGAAGAAGATCCTCGTTTCTCAGCATCTTGGAACGCACGACAGCTGTTGTTTTGCTTCAGGGCGTAAAGAAGACCACAGAGAAGGTGCATTTCGTGTTCAATTTCGTATTTGCCTAAGCGAAGAGAGTAACTTGGTTGGGATACGTTTACCGTAACTTCACGGCTCGGTTTTTTTTTTAAAGGGGCTTTGACAGAAATCACGTTAAAAAATAACAGGTCCGAATTGCTAGCTTCACATGGTGTTTCTTTTTACGGTGCGATACAAAAGCGGGCGTGAAACTGAAAAGATTAGAAAAATTCGTAGACGACCGAGAATGTTTACGTCAGGCTTTTCATCGGTGTTTTTTATACACGTGAATACATTATATAGAGATTTCAGTTTAATTTATTGTTTTGCGCATTTAATTCATCGTCTCTTTTAAAGACGTAGCTCTAGATGTTACGAGTGTAGGTACTGGAATTGAACAAGAGTCGTATTTCTGAGACAGGTGTGCTGTTCATCATTTCGGTACAAATGTGGCTTCGTGTGACTAGTGTTTACTTAAGCAGAGTAAGAGAAGCGCTACAGGGTGTATTTAAGATTTCAGGGCAGCACTGCTTTTTTCAACTCGGTATTAAATATTTTCTTCGTTGTGTCTTTATCTATTGAATATGAGCTTTGGAATATTCGTTATTAGTAATAAAGACATGCATTCAAATGCAAGAAATACTATTGGTTTCTGTCGTCATGTTGAGGTTTCCGTGCCTCTAAGGGGAAGTAAATGTATGATGAGAGATGGAGTGACTCTTAAAATAGTTATGAAAATCTTTCTGCATTATCTTTTTTACTACAGTTCTGTTCCACCACTCGTTATTTTTAAATATTTTTGCTTCTGGTGAAGAATCCGGGTGTACTCATAACCCTAACGTCTTGTATATCTACAGGTAGTTTGCAGCTTTTTTCCATTTTGCAGAGTACGCGAGTTAAGCGCGTTCGTTTACATCAACAGTGTTCCTCAAACTACCTGTGCTATTTCAGTCTCTTGATAAAAAATTAATTAGGCATTGTAGAAAAGTTTTCTATTTATACTTGCATGGGAGTTCCCTGTTGTTAAAGGGCAGATCTTATTAAAATAACCCTTTATTTAAAGCGGTGTGCACCTGACGACAAACTCACTGGCACTCGTTTTCTGCACAGATTATTAATCGGAGGATTTTATTAACGTGCTGTGCCTGGTAACTTAATACAGTATTTGTTTTGAGAAAAACGCATATCCTGTCGTTTTAGACCATCCGTTTGTATCTTCTATTTGTTGATATGTAAAAAAAACTGGGACAAGGTCATTGAATTAAGTTTATTCTTTAAAAGAGCCTTTCAATGGATGGCGTTCTCAAGGCACTTAAATTACACAATACAAAGATAAAGAGTAGTGTAACATTAAAGTCCGCCTTCACTTTTACATGTAACTTTAGTGTGGTTCTGTGCAGAAAGGACTCGATCATCATGATTTGTACTCTATTATTTGAATTCAAACATTCAGTTCTTCATATGAAAATATGACTTTACTTTTGTTTGCGTGGGTTTCCTCCGGGTGCTCTGGTTTCATCCCACAGTCCAAAGCCTACTGGTAGGCTTCTGGGAGAATTGGCCCCGGTGTGTGTCTGTGTCTCTGTGTGTCCTGCACTGGACTGGTGTCCCATCCAGGGTATATCCTGTCTTGCGCCTGAGGCTTGCTGGGATAGGCTCTGGTCCCCCCAGTTAGAAAAAGGATGAATGGATGTGATCACATGTTATTCTTTGCCTTCCTTCAGCTTGCCGGCAGTTGTCAGGCACAGCCTGGAAGGGCAGAGGGGAGATCCGTTGATGCACCTGCGCTGATGTTCGCCTTGCCCTGGGATGGACAAGTACGAGAAGATTGGAAAAATAGGAGAGGGCTCCTATGGAGTTGTTTTCAAGTGCAGAAATAAAGACACGGGGCAGATTGTGGCTATTAAGAAGTTTGTAGAGTCAGAAGATGACCCAATTATTAAGAAGATCGCATTGAGAGAAATCAGGATGCTGAAGGTAACATTTTTTTATTGTGTTTTACAGCGTTTGCTGTCACAGTTGTGGCCAAAAACACTTGGGCCGGGCACAAAATGCTCTCCGTATGCATGATCACTTGAAATATAATTTGTGGGGTTTTTTTGGTTGAATTTTGTAAATAACCTATAACATCTTAAAGGTTCTACTGCTTAATGTGCACTTTAGAAGGGTGCCAAGTAAATATTGGCATAAGATGTATTCTGATAAATAATGTTTCCTTTTTTATTTTGCTTATTATTTAGTTTTCTGATGCTTATCACCCAAAAATGCCTTATATCCTGTTACACGGGAGTCCTGTGATATCTGTATCTGGTAGTCTCTCTCTTTGGCAGTCTGCATGTGTATTCCTATCAAACCTGTCAATGTGTATGTATATATCTCTTTTAATCTTTATTCAGGAATATGTCCATATCACAGTCCTGTGGTACATTGCCATAATGGCTCAGAAAAGGGTTGGGTCTAATCTGTGGTGATCTCACCACATAGTTTAAAGTCTATTTTTGGAAGTGTCTTCTTGCTGTGGAAACAAGGCAGTGCCACTTTTGAAGCTAATGATGTTTATCTCCGTGTCTTGAAATCATTCATTCCATTCTTTTAGCAACAAAGATGAGCTCTTAGCTTTGAATGTGTTGACTCACCTGGAGAATATAATGTTTTTCCTCATTCTTATTGATTTAATGTGCTTTCGGAATACCAGCTGAAGAACTAGATTACCCACAGAAATATTTTGTTTTATCCTCTTTGTCGATGAACTTAGTCTAATGTACAGTATTTTGGAAATTTCATATAAACCTGATGCAAGTTTGTCATTAGAAATTCAGTTTCCATGGTGGATCCAACCAAAGAAACTGTTTAACTTTAATTAATTTGACCGTCCACAGCAACTACTCTCTGTAATTCAAATAGACTTAGTGCCAAGGAAAACTGTTTACCCTGGAATTCCAGATAGAGTTACAATAACATTGAGGCTTAAGTAACATTCACTGTGTGCTCACAGAAATCAATATGCAGCAGACAAATCCTAACCTGTCCACACCTGTATCTCCCAATTAGTCTAATAAGGAACCAGTCCTTTTCCATGAAGTGAAAGCTGCTGATTTATTTGTTTTACATTCATATTCTTATGAATTCTTATGAGTGAGTTCTCCTCTTTCTCCTAATTGCCTTCCCAAGTGTGGGAGATAGTGTCTTAACCTTCAAATAGATTACAACAGACCTTCCTTGTAGATTGTTACTAACACTAACCAAGACTGTCCACAGACAGATGGGAGGAGTCCATGTTACGCGGGCGTTTTGTCAGAGGACAACATCTTCCCTTACTGCCAGAGTCAGGGGATCTTAAGAAATCGTTGATGTGTTCCTGTGTCATGCCGAACTGAGAAAAAGAACCCTCATTATCGGTTACCATCTGCAATAATATAAGCTTCCTCAGTGTGTCGTTCCAGAAATTGCACTGCACGTTGGGTCTAAATAAGAAAAAGCTGCTTGTAATCCCACAACTTCCTCCGTGTTTAAAAGCAGTACTTAACATTTGGTTTACAGGCTAGTTACGAACTCCTTCCTCACCCATTGTCACAAACTCTGGGTAAAAACCATGGCCGAGGTCTCTTCCCCTGGCTGCTGGGCTTGTTCTCCATGCTGGATCAGCTCTGTGGGAGAGGCTGGGGGTACAATCACTACTCTGGGTCCAGAGCTGCCTGCTGAGGTCATAGCAGCAGCCATATCACCCTGCAACTCACAACTGTCAACCCACTGAAGCTGTACAGGTGTGAGCCTGGTCAGTACCTGGATGGGAGACCTCCTGGGAAAAACTAAAGTTGCTGCTGGAAGAGGTGTTAGTGGAGCCAGCCGGGGGGCGCTCACCCTGCTGTCTATGTGGGTCCTAATGCCACAGTATAGTGACGGGGAAACTGTAAACAGGCGCCGTCCTTCGGATGAGACGTAAAACTGAGGTCCTGACTCTCTGTGGTCATTACAAATCCCAGGGCGTTTCTCGAAAAGAGTAGGGGTGTAACCCCGGCGTCCTGGCCAAATTTCCCGTTGGCCCTTACCAATCATGGCCTCCTAATAATCCCCCTCTATGAATTGGCTACATTACTCTGCTCTCCTCCCCACTGATAGCTGATGTGTGATGAGCGTTCTGGCACACTATGGCTGCCGTCGCATCATCCAGGTGGGGCTGCACACTGGTGGTGGTGGAGGGGAGTCCCCATTCCCTGTAAAGCGCTTTGAGTGGAGTGTCCAGAAAAGCTCTATATAAGTGTAAGCAATTATTATTATTATTATTATTATTATTATTATTATTATTATTAAATGAATAAATTGAATCAAAGAATTGAAGTCTTACATGAAGACAGTGTATGTTATCAGCTTTCTCATTTTAATCTTGTCCATTCTAGTTTACCTCAACTTCCCATCTTCCTGTGTGGATTAAAAGAACACGCGGTGCTTTCGGGGTCATGTTGTGTATCACGTGTGACATCTCCAGTACCTCCAGTGGCCTGACAGAGGAGCTAGACCTAAATATCAGACAGTGATACCTACCTTGTATATTATTCCCCTTGTTTTTAGTTTGAGCAAACTGGCATTTTTTTGTACCATTGTTTTTTATCTAAAACTTTAACAAAAATAATCCTATTTGGATGTACAGTTTAAATGTCCTTTTTGGACTACTAAGCAGTAACCCAAGATTTACTTAATTAAATCCTCTTTGCTTGTGTCCTCTGATTTGTGATCCACTGTTGATTCTGAAGATGTCTAGAGGGTGGACTTTGAAGATTCTCAATACTTCGATAAGGTCCCCTTGCACTAACCAATTAGTGCTCCATTCAAAAACCAACTAATCGGCGGTTCACGTCACTGATTATCCGAGATTGGCTGCGGAGTTACTGCAGCCAACCAGGTGCACATGATTACAAGATATCTACAAGATACCCACAGATGTCCAAGTCTGCACTAAATCTTGTGATAGATTCTAGTACAGTAACAAATGAGGTAAGAGGGCTGTGGGGCCACATGCCTTCACTTTGCGGACCTTCATTGTAAGAACAGTCATTGTGTACAGGCAGTTGATTTAATGTTAGCCAGATGTAAAGTTGAAGAGTTTAAGAAATAAACCACAAACAGTATTAAGCAAATTTGATGTGCAGTGTGAGTGATTTTGATGTGCCTGTAGTGAAGAAAGTCTATAAAAATGACATGATTGAGATGCAATTATAAAGAAAACTGGACTACTGAAGGTTAGCTTTAAACCGAGAACAGGGGTTGCTTTTTTTTCCAAACAGATGTGGGAGTAGAGAACAAGCTGTCCCATCATGTTGTTTAATCCAGGACCCTGTTTTTTTCAGGAAATGTCTGGATGAGATCCTTAGATCAATTCAGCATTAACTGCCAAACAGACTAGATGGGCCAAATAGCATTTTCTCATCTCATCCTCGGCTGTTTAGTTAAGTTTTGACTGACGTGGTCCATGCAGTTGTTTTTGCAAGAATTTTCCAGATGGAAATTATTTTTAGATATTTATTTGTAGATAGAATTGGCTGAAATGCTGGTATTAGACAGGGCTTTGGTCTCCAGTACATACCAAGAAGACTACTGCATGTTAATGTTGTGTCAGCCTTTTCTCTCTAGCCCGAAACCCCAAACCAAGCAGATTTCTTGATGTGGAGCTTGCCAATGTTTACAAAATTCTTGTCCATGTGTGTATCACAGATATAATAAACTGATTAACTTCATGCATTTGAATTTGTTGCTGATTGAATTAATTATCAACATTCAACAATCAGGTTTCAGGTAACACAATAGCGTTTTTCTAGTGTCCTGAGGCCTTAGTCTTAGTGTGTTGTGCAAAAAAGAATACCTTGAGGCAAGCATTTGGGTGTTTGACAGATTCATGCTTGTTTGATCACACTTCAAAAAAGCAATGCAGTTAAACTGGAACAAAAATATTCTCATTCATTTCCATTTTCGATTTCTGGTGAATGTACAGGTGTTTTAGGAGTGTTCTGTAAATGGATTTAGCCTGATTCCCCCTTTAATATAAGGTATAATATAAGATATAAGGTACCAAATACTTTAATAAGTTGAGAAGTGATCCTTCAGTAAACAGAAGATAACACATTACTATGATATGATCAGCAATTTCCACCTTTGCCATCCTGAGACATTCTTCAGTTCCCATGCCTTTGTCACTGAGCCTGTAAACAGGTCCAGCTGGCAACAGGTTGGCCATGGAGATCCAAGAGTGTTTATGGTTGTTTAGTCGGGGCTGTTTAACTTAACGTGTGATAGCTTGCCTCTCAGGGCGATAGTGAAATAGAGTGTAAACTAAAGGCAGAAATTGGAAAGCGGTTTTGATTAGGCAAGCTCCAGCTACTCCCTTAAGAGACAGGGGTAAGCTTTCTGATAAAGCTTTATCAGTCCGCGGTATTAAAATAGACAACTAATAAAACATACCTTTTGGGGAAGGTGGTACACTACATTCCCTCTAAAAGAGTAATGTCTGATTAAATGAAAGGTCTTAAATGGTCCAGTCTGTCTAAATCTCATTTTGTGCGTGCTTTACTAGCGTAGTATTTGGTTTCTTTCCGAGGGGCAGAGCAGAAAGCTAACAATGTTTTTAAAAGAAATCCGATTGATTTTCCATGTTTTTGCATGTTTCCGCTCTGCAGCAGCTGAAGCACTCGAACCTGGTCAACCTGATCGAGGTGTTCCGGAGGAAGCGCAAGCTGCACCTGGTGTTCGAGTACTGTGACCACACTGTGCTCAACGAGCTGGACCGCTACCCCAGGGGGTGAGCCAGCGCGCCGCCACGCTCCTCTCCTGTGTGTGCCTGGGTGAAAGGGAGTAGCAAGCCAATTCTCTGAGCAATCGGATATAAAACGTATAATACTACGTAGAGTATATTGGGCATCTACTGTAGGGCAGGGGTAGTGTAGTCTTAAATAGTGTTTAAATTTGGCATTACTAATGAACTTTCGGGACCCTTTACCACTGATTCTAAAATTAAGGAGTGGGAGAGACTAAATCAAAATCTCTGATCCTCTACCCTCACACTGCAGCCCATCCCAGAAAGACTGGGGAACAGTGTCCAGTCTTTGCAGGTGCCCCAGTAAGCTTTGCGGGTTGCTGGCTGTGGCCCTGTTGAGCCCAGCCAGCAACCCGCAAAGCTTACTGGGGCAGTAACCCTAACCCACTCCTCCTGAGTGCCGGCCTCATTCTCCATGTCTTATTGAACAGTCCTGAAAGCAGAGTGGTACACTAAGAATCTGAACTCATGTTAAATAATAACTGTCTTGATATGGTCACTTATTTGGTCTGGAACCTGGAACCTAAATATTTTAGATATTGCAGTAGTATATTGAAAATATAGATACACTCTGCCTATCACTATTGTTTTTATAACTTATAGAGTGGTATACATTTTCTGTAAGTACTTTACACATGGAATCCAGTCCTGCCAGTACCTCATCATGAAAAAACAAACAGTGGTCAAGTGGAGGCGTTCTTTAAGAACAAAGGTTGGACAGAGCTGTGCCATTGGCTGAGTGGACCCAGTGTTCTCCCAGAAACCAGTACAGCTGGAGTGGATGGGCCTGGGTTAGCCAGGACTTCCTGAGCTTGCCATGCGGTTTGTAGCCTTCTCCGTGAAAACCACAAGAGTCTGCTATTTGATGCCAACTCTGCTATAGCTGTGATGGGACTGGCACTGAAAAAATGGCAGATGGCTAGATAATGCATGTTTTGGAGAAAGGAAGGCTGCACAGTCCTTAACTGTCCTGCATTAATCCAACGTGCATCAGAAGTATAATAGTTATTGGATGTATGGCCATACGATGAATACCGAAATCACCATTGTTCCTGGGATGGAAATCAACTATTATAAATTTATAATTGTTTCTTCTCAAATTTACTTACGTCGCACAGAATTGAATTGGTGAATTCTGTAGGCTTACAGTTGTAGGAAGTTATGTTGTGATCCCTCAATTTGCGCATGGTGTGTGCAAAACAGAACAGTCCTCTGAGGCAAAACCTGGACTTACTGTACATCTAAGGTATACAAAGATGACTCATTACCACTAGTGACCAGCTAGTGGTTCAAATCTTCTAATAAAAACGTACACAGGGAGTGGGACGGTTATGGAAAGTTTGGCCTGTTTTTGTGTTCTTTGTGATTCAGAAAGCAGACTTGAAACGCTGACAGCCCGCATTGTTTAGCTGTTACCATGGAATGTGTCCTGTTTGTTGCGGCATGTTTATAGTTATACACTCCCGAATACCAGGCCGGTCAATATTGCCTCGGAGCTGAAAGGGAAACTCCCCGGAGCGGGGGACTATGGGATCAGGGCCGCGGGCACACGGAGCAGCCAGCGCTCGTGGTGTTTGTCTTGCCTGACAGGGCGTGAATGACGAGCTTGTTCCCATTTACAGTGTTCCCTGTGGGTCGCATCTGGCAGCCGGGCTCTGTGGGATCATCAATCAGGGGGAGGGAAAGCATTAATAAATTACCGATCACGGGGCTTAAATTAGCTAGCCGGGCCTGGACAGTGCTGATTTACGGGGGTCCACAGTCAACAAAGCGGTAGGGTTGGGAGCAGCAGAGTTTACAAGGAGGACCTCAGGCCAGCCTGTCTTTGGCTGATAATGGTCCAAGAAAAGGAAAGAGGCATGGGCACTGGGGAAATCTTTTTTTTCCTTTTTTTCTGCAAATGGTGAGAGGATCAGGAAATTGGAGCTGGGGGATGGTGGTGTCAGTTGTGCTGGTCTTGATCTGCAAACCCTCAAGATCTCAAAATCTCAGAAAATACTGTTTTTGGTATAGACTTATTTATTCATTCTGACCTCTTAATACTTAAAGTAGAAATGTATCAAAGTGCTTTGAATTGTAAGAACATCAAATATCAAAGCCTTCATCAAGGAAAGGCAGTTTTGGGTTGCGAAAGTTTGCTTAGTATCTGTCCTTTCATATTCTTTGTCAAAAACAACTGAAGAACAGAAGTTGCAGAAAACACTACCAGAATGTGAGTTTATACCATTTTACACTGACTGTAAATCAGATTCGAGAATTGTTACAGTGAAAAGTGATTGGTAGCAGGAAGTAAACAAGCTATTCTTCAACCATGTGTTGTTCATTGAGGTTTGGATACAGCAAACCGTATATATACACAGTGTGCTTGCTTGGTAGTGTGCTTGCTTGCTAGGTTGTTCAAATCATAGGAATCATTATTTTTGCAGTAAATATGACAATGAGCTCCTACCATATGCCCCTGAGTCTAGGACAAAAACTGAAATTAGCATTTATAAGGACTTGGTCTAAACAGACATACATAAATAGTATTTGTTTTACCCAGAGCTGGTTAAGTAAAACTTCTCATTTGTTGCTTGGCATGCACAGCAGGTGACATGCCAAATCGTCAGCAGGTGTGTCTCTGGATTGCCTGTGAAGTGATGCGTGGCAGCACTGACTCTCAATTTATCACCCAAGCCTCAGATCTTTCTTAAGACTGCAGACTGCACCCTAAAGGCTTTTTATATGGAAGTTAGAGGAAGGTGAATGGAACGAGTTAGAAATTACCGTGCCAGACAGCCTTTCCTCAGTCGAGCAGTTCCCAGAAAAAAAAAACGCATAAAACTTAATGACCTTGCAAACTTTCTTTTTTTCCCTGCCTTTCATAGTAGTCTTTTACAGTCTCTGCAAATCCCACGGGTACCTTTTTAATTGTAGATGTTTACTACATCTGTGCTACAGCTTTAAAGTCCCCTTTGTGCAATTCAGTATAAAACTGAAATACAGCTCTCAATCTGACCATTTTATTATTTATTTTGGTGTGTGTGTATGCTGTTCGGGTCATAAAAAAGAAATACAGCGAGTAGACCAAATAATGAACAAATCTCACTTCCTTTGCATCAGAACAATGATCTGGTACTTTCAAACAGCTTGTACTATTCAAGTAGTGGGATTTAACTCTTTCACTTGAGATAAAGAATGTATGTTCATGTCCAATACCATCCTCCTTTGTCTTAAAGCTGAGCAATATTCAGACATTGTAGTATTCAGCCTCCAAATCTGTGTCTAACAACAGTTATGTGGACCAAGGCTCAAGATTCAAAGAGAACTAATGGCCTGTGTGTTTTGTTCCTGCTGTCACATGCTGATCAATTTTCTCAGGGTTCCAGAACATCTGGTGAAGAGCATAACTTGGCAGACCCTCCAGGCTGTAAACTTTTGTCACAAACAGAATGTGAGTCCTGCATTATCTCTTGTATGAACGTAGCACATAGCGTCCGTTTCCACAGGGTGCGAGTACTGTTGGGCAGCACGATGGCACAGTGGTTAGCACTGCTGCCTCACAGAACTGGGGCCCTGGGTTCAGTTCCGAACCCAGGGTGCTATCTGCGTGGAGTTTGTATGTTGTCCCCCCAGGGCTTGCATGTGTTTCCTCTGGGTGCTCCAGTTTCTTCCCACATTCCAAAAACATACTGGTTAGGTTAGTTTGCTTCTGTTTGTATCTGTGTGTCTGCTCTGAGATGGACTGGTTTTCCATCCAGGATATATCCTGTCTTGCGCCATTGCTTGCCGGGATAAGCTCAGGCTCCCCTGTGGCCCTGAACTGGAAGAAGCAGTTTGAAAAAATAACACTCATTCTTCCATTCATTTTCCATCCTGGTACTTGAGCTACCACAGTGACACCGAGTGTTAGTTCATGTAGTTAACTTTTCTCTGCAATGAAGCACCCTAGGATTCTGTAGGAAATGAATGCCTTCACATTGGTGGTGTACAGCTGTAACAGTTGTGGTGGTTCTATACCATTTTGTTGCCTTCCAAGTACACATTTTGACCTTAAGACTTAAGTTCGTATTTCATTTCATGCTTCAGAAAATGGGAAGTTCCATGCTGTATATTTTACAGTCATGCAAATGGTACAAATCTGACCAGCACGGATAGCCAATAATTTTTCTTTTTCTGCTCCGCAGTGCATTCACAGGGATGTAAAGCCAGAAAATATCCTAATTACGAAACACCAGGTCATTAAATTGTGTGACTTTGGATTTGCCAGGATTCTGAGTAAGTTTAAACAATTTTCATGTAATTGTTTCAGTTTTTGTTTCTACTATTAGTCACTTTTTGTGATTATTGTGTCCAGATATTAATAGCACTCAGATAAGATTTCTGAAGGTTTACACCAAATCCTGAGCAGGTATATTGTTTTTTTTTAAGAAGGAATACTTTTTTAGGATGCCATTTAAACAAAAAGTGAATATATGCAAACATTTTTGTACTGCTCAGTTGTAAATGTTACAACATACACATCAATGTTAATACTATTGATTTAACATCTAATTTATTTTATCTTTAGCTGAGGCAAGAGAAGTTTCATACTACGGTACTGCTAATGGATATGTAGTTTTACAAATGTTTTTAAAACAGTTTTAAAATGTACATAGTTGGAAATGTATACAGAGCTAAGCAAACATTTGAACATTTTGAAATTCCAATACTTTCCCTTCACTTTTAAACTAAAAGACTAATCAATTAAAAGGAAAATCATTTTAAAATTATAACTAATGCTCCTGGTTGCTTTGGAATATGTTATACCCCAGTCTATATTCAAAGTTGTTTGAGTTGATTATACCATTCAAAAACCAACAGAGAAGGGGTTGCAGTGACTCCTGGGAACTTACCTCTTCAAATAAGGGAAGTCTTTTTAAAAATGTACTAGTTGGCCAGCAGTAATTTGCTTCAGGAAATCAGATCTGATTTCAAAGGAACTTCAAAGTAATCCTCGTCATCTGGGTATGCAAATTCCAATATTTTTGTTTGGTTTAGTAATAAAAGGGAGTGTGGGTAGCACAGTGGAGCAGTTGTTAGCATTGCTGCCTTGCCAGCGCTGGAGCCTGGGTTCATCCTGGGGTGCTATCTGTGAGGGTGGAGTTTGCATGTTCTCCCCACGTTCACATGGGTCTACTCCCACAGTCCAAACACATGCCGATTGGAAAATTGGCCCCAGTGTGTGTTTTCCCTTCGATGGTCTGGCATCTCTTCCAGGGTATACCCTGCCTTAAACCCTTTGTTTGCCACAACAGGCTCCGGCTCCTTAATTGGAAGTAGTTAGAAAATGGATGGATGGAAGGGGGAACGTGTGCAGAACGTCCTGTCTTTTCAACAATTCACAAAGCTGTTTTTTTTACCTTGAATACAGAGCAAAGCAGTATCCCCATCTTTCGAACCCTCCCTCTGTCAGTGGGAAAGAGTTTTCTGGCCTTGCTTAGGGCTGCTTTGTCCCCACAGCTGGCCCCTGTGACTACTACACTGACTACGTGGCCACGCGCTGGTATCGTGCGCCGGAGCTGTTGGTTGGCGACACTCAGTACGGCCCACCAGTGGATGTCTGGGCAATCGGCTGCGTCTTTGCTGAGCTGCTGTCTGGTGCCCCCCTGTGGCCAGGCAAATCAGATGTGGATCAGCTATATCTCATCAGAAAAACATTGGGTGAGCACAGCTTTTTAAGGGTGATTGGTGGAGCAGCATCCCACTGAAATAGATTTAACATTTAGAGATTCAGGGAAAAATTTTATTATTTACACTGCGTAGAGTTCACAGTACAGGAAAAAAATGACCATTAACACACACACAGTCTTGAAACAAAGTGGTTACATTCCACAATTTATACTTTGTTATATACTGCAGTTAATTTTACAATATGTTGGTGTCTGTAATTCATGTTTTCCTCCTGCCTTAAGAGTTTCAACCATTTACAGTCACCTTAGGTAAAAATAATCAAAGAATAAAATAATGACAAAATGATCAGGTACTTGGTTTTATGATGGTGTGTTTAGTATTCTGGAAACTGTATATCTATACAATATAGCCACATTCCATTGATCTAAAATGAATGCCATGTGTAAGCTGTAACTGAGCACATGTCCTTTAAGAACTATAGACATTTCTCTCTGCTTAGACATTGGGGAAAAATGCTTACAACACATCTGACATGTATCCATCATCACGAAGATGCTAGTTGCTAATGAGGGTCATAGCAACCTGGATCTTGTCTGGTTCAGGGCACAAAGCCCAGGTACACACACACATATACAGTATACTGCACAGGCACAGCTTAGAGTCACTTAGTGAGCATTGGAGTAACGTGAAGACTCCAGTCCAGAATCAGACCCTGTACATGAGAGCAAGCCAGTGTCCACTTTTCCTTCTAAATCATCAACATGCAGTTTTACCACATTGTAGAGAAAGTACCATTTGTGCTGGGGAAAAAAAGTATCTGAATAACTTATTACAACTTGAACGTGTAGAAAGCAACACCTATAAAAAAACAAAGCAGCACAACAGGTGTATATGCATTTATACAGGTACAGCAAATAGCAGCTGCAGGGTTCCTTCTTTAGAGCACTAGTAAAACAGCCAATTACTTCCAAAGAGAAAAGCACCATCTGCAGTGCAGTGCCTCCCAGCATTGCCAGGGCATTCTGAAGTGCTGGCCTTGTGTTCACAGGCGATCTCATCCCCCGGCATCAGCAAGTGTTTAGTAACAACCAGTTCTTCAGTGGAGTGAGCATCCCAGAGCCAGAGGAAATGGTGAGAATACACTGGGTGTGTCTGTATTAACACACCTGTAAAATCATCTTTTCTATAATGCCATCTGAAATCTTAATTTCCTGATCTGGCTTACAGCATATAATAAAGGGCAGATTTGACAACCTTCAGAGTGTTATCTAGGAAAATTGTCCTCACTTTGTTTTAAATGATTATGGGTAGATTTTGGAACTTAAAATGCCTATTTGCAGATTTGAACATTTAACTGGGATACAGAGCGTGTACAAGATGACCTGAATTGCTGGAATTTCCCATTAGTGTTTTAAAAAAGAATCAATTCCTTACACAAGTATTTATATTCATGTTCCATGCATATATACTGTATCTGTAGTAAAATCCAGAATTTAGCCTGGGACTGTGTGTATTCTGTAGATTTTAACTTGTGCTAACTCTCACTTTTGTGTTCTATAGGAACCATTGGAAATGAAATATCCTAATCTGTCATATCAAGCCCTGGGTTTAATGAAGGTAAGATGATGCTGAAATACTAACGAAGGTGTAGTGTGGTCTGATCTCGGAGGTCTGACTTAGGGGTACAGTGTATCGTAGCAGCTGTGGACTGGCAGCTTCACCACCTCTAGAGTGGGGATCTCCAACCCTGCTCCTGGTCACCACTACATCACCACTTTCTACAGATAAGGAACAATTCCAGTGAGGCTCAGCTAAACAGGTGATGGTTAAATGAAGTCATTAAAAGAACATTTCAATGCCAGCAGACGTATCGCCCTGCAACTCACAACTGGCAGCCCACTGAAGTTCAGCAGGTATGAGCCTGAAGGGAGGGAGACCTCCTTAGTAATGCTAAGGTTGCTGCCGGAAGCAGTGTAAATGGGGCCAGCGGGGGGTGCTCTCCCTGTGGTCTGTGTGGGTCCTAATGCCCCAGTAAAGTGACAGGGACACTATACTGTAAAAAGACGCCATCCTTCAGATGAGATGTAAAACCGAGGTCCTGACTCTCCGTGGTCGCTAAAAATCCCAGGCCGTTTCTCGAAAATAGTAGGGGTGTAACCCCGGTGTCCTGGCCAAATTTCCCCCTGGCCTTTATCAGTCACAGGCTCCTAGTAATCCCCATCTCTGAACTGGCTTCATCACTCTGTTCTCTTCCCCACTGATAGCTGGTGTGTGGGAAAGCACTATGTAAGTGTAAAGAGTTATTATTCTAACTGAGGAGGAAGCTCCTCAGCCCTCCAGCACTAGGTTTTTAAGTTGTGAGCTCAGCTGACTGCCCCGTCCGGCAGGGCTGCCTGCGGATGGACCCGGCCGAGCGGCTGACCTGCGAGCAGCTCCTGGAGCACCCTTACTTCGACAGCCAGCGAGAGGAGAGGGAGGCCGCCACGCGGGACCAGGACCGCGCGGCCCGGAGGAGGGCCAGGCTGCCCCGCAAGCACCTCCCGCCCGGGGTGAGTCACGGCAGGGTCTCCTGCCCCGAGACACCGGGACACATCTACGTTTTTGTAGAAGAAACAGGAGTTGTTTCCCTGCGTTAGATATTGGGGTATTCCGATGTAGTGCTTCAATTTAATTTTGTTGCTGTATTTACAAAAAGTAAATCCTGGAAACATTTTGCAGAGTGCCGATTAAGAGATATAAATTACAGCCACCTGTCTTCAAAGTCTTACCCAATTAAATCCGGATCACTCCGAACAACCATTTAACTACAGAATAACTCTTTATGCTCCACTAATGCTGTTCTAGCTCCAGCCTGAGGAATATACCGTATACACTACAGAACACATTACACACTCATTGTTCAGGATGTAATCTACCTAAAAGCATCATTTTGCAATACATGAAGCAAATGTGAAACCTCCTGTGCTGTGTTTTAACAGTTTTGTGTTAGAAACATTCTGTTTTAGGCAAACAAGTAGACTTTTGCAACTGTTCAGCAAAAAGACAGCATTCAGTCACAGTCAACAAACATGACTGATGTTAATTAGTCCATTCAGTGGTCTTGAGGTCATCTAACAGGGATCTGAACTGCAGAAAAAGAATTTAAAGCTTTTGATGTCACTCTCTTTTCAGTATTTGCCTCAGCTGACCGGCAGCAATATTTTCCCATCCTTGGACAACAAAAAATTCTACAACTTACGGAAGTTTAACTACCACTTTCCTAACATCTGAAGTTACAGCTCATAAACCCGAGGGGACTGAGAGACTTGCAGGAAAAAACAGGATTGTCTTAAAAACAAATGCAACCGGCAAGGTGGTTCCAGTTTCACAAGTGGCAAGCAGCTATAAGAATGCTAAGGGTTCCAGGTGTGCTGTGTGATCAGGTGATGTCATTCTATGCACTGAAAAAAGCTTTTCTACCGATTTTGTTTTCTGTGGTTTTGTCATCTTGACTTTGTTCTGCATGTATGTACAGTATATTGACAAGGTACAGTAATGCTGTTCTGCTACTAGATTAATATGCAAAATTGGGCAAAATTCAACCTTACTGCCTTTCCCAATTTGCCAAAACGGATTTCAATAAGGAATAATGAGCCTTGACGTTATGTTTCACTGTGGAAGTATCAATCTCATTGTTTTAGATGTTATGAATTTATGAAACCATAATAATGTAGTACAGTTAGGTTTTTGTGTTTACTAAATTTCACCTAAACCCCCCCCCCATTTGTATTTTGTGATTTGTGGGTTTTTCATCCCACGGTGAATCTATGCCAAAATGTTGTGTAAAAAAATCTAAGTATCACACCTGTTGTGAGAAAATGCAACAAATGTGTGGTCTCTCTCAGAGCAGCTCTCTTACTTTTTAACTTGAGATAATGAAGCTTTTGCTGTACTTGCTCTTTTCAGTATTCAACCCCCTCTATTATTTACAGCACTTGTAAGGTATGGTCCTGGGCCCATGACTGGCCTATGTTATGACGTTAGCTGACCTTGATAGGATTTTCTCAGGAGCTGTGTGCAATCGGCCGAGTCAAGCCAGTCAAGATTAGATGAACTTGCACCAGCTGGAGTGTCATCAGATTGTCGACCAGCAGGGACTCCTGCGGTTTTGGGCTCCTCCAGTTAGTGCCAACTCTCCCGGTAGGCAATGTGGAGTTTGCAATGCACAGAAATAACTATGCTCACTGGTGGATGTGTCAGAAGAGAGCACCCTCAGTCCTCATTGCTACAGGCAGAGCTGACCAACAACCGACAATTATAGTTTCAGAAGGTAGAGGAAGAAAAAGGAACTGGTGACACCCAGCTTTTCAAAACAACCTCCCATTTTCCTTTCCTTTTTATGAATCCACCAAATGCCAAATTTTGAAAATTCATTTGGCCTCTTGTATAAGCCAGCGGACGTCAACTACTGTAACTCTTAGCCTGCCTTATGTATGTACAGTATATATAACGTGTGCACCCATTTTTTGTTGTACATTTTTGTATTACTTTTTTAAAATTATTTAATACGTTTTTGGAAAAATAAAGATGGTAGAAAAATCTTTACAGGTTTGGAGAATGGTTTTAATAAAGTGATGTTAAAAGGCTTATTTTACCTTTCATTATTTCAGAGTGCTTCACAGGGTCCACCATCAATGGAAGAAATTAGAGCTTTCAATTGCTTTGCTTGGCCAAAACTCCTCATGAATCTAGTGGTTGTACAGTATGCTCCCATTTGCAGTTGCTCTGCATTCATGTCCATGCTAGATCCCATACAGTCCCTATAGTTGTGTTCTGCCATGTTACAGTCTGTACAACCTTTTTGTATAGTGTAGCTTAGCTATTAGTCTAAGTCTAGCTCAATGGCAAGGTTAGGTAGAGCTGTCAGCAGAGTTTGAACTGTCTTATCTTTCTCCTTCATTCCAGGTAGGTCGCTGAGAAACAGACGTTCCAGATTCCTGTTGTAAACAACATGTTTATTTTTCATTGCAGAATAAAAACTGTAATTGGAATATACACACATTAGGGCCTGAAAGGTCTCTTGCACACATTTAAATTATGAATGCCTTTGTTTGAAGTTGACAACCCCCCAAAACAATCTTTGTAATCAACCTTTGTTGTTTCTTAATTTAATTATACTAATTGTCTAAATTGATTTTTTTACTGTGGCGTGTCTGAATGACTTACTTGTCCTTCAGGCAATTCATTAGACTGATAGTTGGCTTAAATTTAACTTGAGACAAAAAGCCTCACGTTCTCTTTTTATTAGGTTAATAGAAACCACTGCTGAAGCTGGCGAATGAAACTAGAGGAAAGAGTTGGTACCTTCCTTGACACATGTGCCTACCTGAGGTGATGCAGGGCAATGATGCCCCTGTCAGTCACATTGCCACATGACACCACCTCCACGCACCTCAGACTGGCCTGAAGGTTCTCGATTCGGCTCAGTCTCTCCAAACACACATCCTCTATGTAGATACACTTGTGGAACTTAATCTCTTCAAGATGTTTTAGACCATCTAGAAATAAAACAGGTGGTTAAAATTATTCTGCAAATTATTCCAGAAAACTGTTCATATCCACATTGACTACAAATACGACACACAAGGATGGGTACGTTATGTGATTGCACATGCAACACCAAGTCCAGTAATATTATAATTCGTATTACTTTGCTTTCATCGTCTTGTATATGACAACCAGACTGTCAATATTTTTTTAACAAGATTCCAAAAGGTTAACATGCAGCAAAGACTTCTTCCTTTGTTTAAAAGTGTGTGCTTTATATACAGCAAGTCCTTTCCTCTGAAATGTAGCTCTATGGTCTTGCACGCTGTGACAGGCTCAATAGACTGGCTCACTTTCACTGTCAACCGAATACCCGACTTCTCTCCGAAGGGCAGCTGAAAACTTTATCTTCACTTACGTAATACGCAAGTAAACAGCCTCGGCTAGATTTACACGGCTCGAGTCCTCCACTTTCACTTGCTAGCCCGAAGCTTGACACAAGTGAGTATACATTTTAAAGCTCAGTCATTTACAGCACAGGAAATTAGGCCTGTTCAATTTACAACAGGCATTTTAGTGATGGATCTATTAATCCATGAAGAGAATGTTTAAAGAAGAAGGCTGTACCTTGAGACATTTTAGAACACTGTACATTTGCCAGTGCTCTTCAGTTTTAAGTTTGTATTTGTCACTATTCAGCCAGGTGACACCTGATAATCACAGCTCTGCCAACTGACTTCATTTCAGCTCTTTTAAACTCACCTTTTTGTGGTCTTCTGGACTTTTTAAGGAGAAAGTTTTAAAGGTGCTAAAGAGAAAATTAGCAGGTGAGATGAATTGAAACTATAGCATGAGGTGCAATTAGCAGGTCTTGCCCGAACATAGGTGAATACAACCTTAAAACCATCTGAAGAGAGTTTTGCAAGTGCATTTGTGCCTATGCCTTGTACCCGAGAACGTGACCGTGTGGAATGTGCCGTAGGTGGTGCTGGAGTCTGTGCTCCCTGCACGCACGCATCCCTCACCCAGGTGGTCAAATCCTCGATACATGATGCAGGACTCTGTCGCGTCGATGGCCTGGATCTTGAATTTGCCCAGAGGGCCAGTGGGCAGGGCATTGTAGTCGTGCTGCCAGCGATCGAAGCCCTGGTAGCGCACTTTTGCCCCACAGCGCAGGAGCCACTCGGAAGCTGCACGGTCAGGACCCAACGCCTTGATCCTCTCATAATCCACCCTGCGGGGAAGTCGACAAAACGCTGAAGAGCTTGGTGAGGATTTTAATGGCAGCAGTGTTTTATGTAGATACATGAGAGATCACTCACTTCATGCATATTGAACTCAGTACTAATTATATTCTACATGTGTATCTTGAAACTCGAGTGGCATCTAGTGGCTAGTATGAAAATTGCCTTCAGGTAGTTTATTCCATAATAGTTATTGGAGCAGCTTTGCAACTGTGTATTCTCGTGTTTTATGTGAGGACTTCTTTTCCTCCAAAATAAGATAAAGCCAAGAAAATATTTTTATGCAGCCCAAGCAATACTTCCTCACCCCACTGCCCTCAATCACACACTCATCCAATTTGCCACCTCAGGCCCTTTGACAGTGCACAAAAGACAATAGGATCTAGCTTCATAGGATACTACCTACAGTAGAAGAGTTTTACCCATAAGAGCTAAGACATTAAGCACTGGGTAAATAGACAACCTCAACTCCCAGGTAACACATTCTCATTTCAAATCATGTGTCAGTGTTTAAAAACAGATCCGGCACAGGCCTATAGACTAATAATTTCCAATATTCCCTACTATTATATGGAGGTACACTGGAATGTATATGTATATTTTAAGTATGTTTATCCTGATGTGCGCAGATGTGTATTTTGTATACATAAATGAGCTTTTAAGCTTACAGATAAGTAGAGAGGACACAAATAGGTTGCTGTTAACTGTTGTGATTCAATTTTTAGACAAAGGGACTCCAGATTCTAAAGAATGAGGTGGGTGTGTCAGGCATTGTGTGAATGCGTGTGTTTAGTACAGAAAAGAATGCAGGAGGCCAGCTGGTGCTTACTTGTTAAACACGGCATTCAGCCATCCCCAGAACTGCCGGCTGCTACTCAGACAAGGTGTCTTCCATAAAGCAAGACACCGCTGACCTGTCTGGGCCAAGAGCTGCATAGCGTCACCCTGAAAACAGTGCAACTTTTATCATAGATAGATAGATACTTTATTGATCCCGTGAGGGAAATGGCAGTGCAACAGCAGCTTAACACAGACAACACAGCCACAGTGTAACGAATTATATAATAATAGTACAATACATACAATACAATACAAGAGTTACTCACAGTCCGGACACACAAAGAACAGACTAGAACAGAACAGTACACAGAAAAATCGTATCACACATATGAATATAAATATAGATGTCAATATAGATATAGATATAAATATAGATCCCTGGCATATATTGCACAAAATACAGTTGTAAATGGGAAAAGAAAAAGAAAGAGAACATGAAACAGTTACAGACCCCTGAAGATGTGAAAGGAGTTGATGATGTACTGTATACTGTAAATAGTTGTTTATTATGGTATATATTCCTCCTGCCCTGTACCCTGCTGTTTGTTTGTTTGTTTGTTATCACCAACTAAATATGCTAATTTTTAAAGCAATTATGGTTTAAGGGTTCTTACAAAATTATATATTTTTTATCATAAGCAAACTGTACACTGTTTGCAGATGGAAGAATAATCTAAGCAACTTTGGGCGGTGGGGGAACGTTTGTATTGTAACGCTCAGCGGTTACCTTATTCTGAGTGTTTATGTTTTGCTAACTACACGCAAAACTCTGCAAACTGCATTTGTCTCGTTGAAGTCGGACTGCTCTGGCATTTGGACGCAGACTGTTGTAATACTGTATGCGAAAGGAAGTTTAATACTGAAATTGGAATTTACATCTTTTTCTTTTCGTCACGTTGTAAATAATGTACTGGCGTAAGGGACAACGCTTGAAAGGTGCTTATTAATTGCAGCTATCGCAAAATATTATGACTGGCATAGTTATTTCATTATAGTTATATCATTTATATTCTAAATACTATTGCTATTTTCGTACTTAACTTAAAACCTTCTTCACGGTTTGTAACAGCGTATCTCGCCATTACTATCATATTAAAGACGTCGTGTATTAGATCCTGTAAATATTAATTCCTTCAAATATCGTTTACTTTCACTTTATAGGGTAAATACCGATTGTAGATTGAACCCTCGTCAGTTATTTTAGCTAGAACATCATGATGCAACTTTAATCCGACCCACACTTTCTAGCATTGTAAATGAATCTTTTAATGGAAGAAAAACAAGGAAATTAAACATTCGACCTTTTAATATGTCACTAACTTGTGCGCTCTGCACTGTCAACAAACAAGTATAACACTCACCTTCTCTTCTTCCCCAGGCCAACGGACGATATTTACAGAGACCACGTTGTAATGTGACCTTTAACCCCATTTGCGTCATCATAACCATCAGCTATTGGCCGAGACAGTGTTTTGCTCGTGTGAGAGGTCAGAGGGCGGAAACGCGTGTTCTGTTTTCAAAAGGCAGCTGAACGAACCCGGAGAACCTCCTGGCTTTTTGCTGTAGTGCTTTCGGGTGAGACGGTGAAAGCTAAGCATTCACCAGGTTAAATAATGATTCGATCTGGAAGCAACCTCGCCTCCGTTGTAGCACTGCTTGCAAGACATGGAAACAAGTCGGCGAAGAGCATTATATACAGCAGTATCAGACACAAGCACAGGTGAGACTTTGCCATTTTACGGTTGTACTGCCGTGGATAATATAGGATTGGATTATATAACGCAGTGTCAAGGCATTGAAAAGCAACTATCCTGGTTCTAGAAATATATGTGCAGGCACGTTATTTTCTATTTTGTTCTAAAGGGAAAGTTCTAAGTTTGCAGGGTTTTTTTTTTCCGTGACTATGACTTTCATTACACTAATTAAAGAAGACAGTATTTATGCACGGTTGGACCGAGACGTTAGCACATGTAAAGGCAGACAAACAGGTGATAGTAGAAAATGGAGGAACTGGATGTGAAGTGCCCCACGTTACTATAACAGGTTTAGTAAGCAGTGGGCTACCTTCATTCTGGCTTCAAGCCAAGGTGAAAGTTCAGTTTTGTATTGTCCTATTCTCGTTGAAACGTACATTTCAGGGTCACTAGGGATAAGATCTTTGATTGTCTGATAAGCCCGCTTGTTTACTGAGATTCGTTCCGTGTTTAAAGTTCAGGACAGGGAATCTAATCCTTACTCACTTACTTTGCTGAATAATAAATTAATAATAAAAACAGAACCCAGGGTTTCCAGATTAATTTGTCTTGGATCATTAGGGCAGTTGGTCGCTTACTGTATATCAACAGTGATTTAATATTTTGGCTGTGGCACAATGTGATGTAACGACATAATAACTCCTTGGGTAGTAATTATACTGCATGTATTATTTAGTATAATAAAGTACTATTTTTTTAATGCAGAGCCGTTACATAGAGTTACTGTCTTTATAAAACTAAAATCTGCTACTCATTGTGTGTAGTATGTGGCCACATCCTGAAATTTGAAGGTATTCTCCACTTGTTGATTCCTGTCAATGATGACCATTTCTAGGACAATCAGGTATTCAGTCAGCCTGTAAGGGAGGTAACTTAAGTGATTTCAAGTAAATGATAATAATTGCTTACACTTATATAGCGCTTTTCTGGACACTCCACTCAAAGCACTTTACAGGTAATGGGGAATCCCCTCCACAACCCCCAATGTGCAGCATCCACCTGGGTGATGCGACAGCAGCCATAGTGCACCAGAACGCTCACCACACATCAGCTATCAGTGTTTACAGTATAGTGTCCCCGTCACTATACTGGGGCATTAGGACCAACATGGACCGCAGGGTGAGCACCCCCTGCTGGCCCCACTAACACCTCTTCCAGCAGCATCCTTAGTTTTTCCCAGGAGGTCTCCCATCCAGGTACTAATCAGGCTCACACCTGCTGAGCTTCAGTGTGTTGCCAGTTGTGAGTTGCAGGGTGATATGGCTGCTGGTCATAAATCCCCAATCCCCAATCATGTCTCTCTTATACAGACTTTAACACATCTATTTTAATGGTAGACCATATAATATATAGCATGTGGTCATTTTACATTAAGCTCCTGGTGTTCTAATGACTTTCTTAACTCGGGTGTTTAAGTTTTAATCAGTGTATTCTAGTTATTCCATCTATAAGTGAATCTGTACGTGCTGATTGGATTATCCAGAATTTCAAATATTTCTCAGTCGGAACACTTGAAAGCTAAAAGGATATCATTATATAATCAAAGGATTATGTGGTTGAATTGTACATTTTTAGAAAGATCTGTCATATATTTTGGTGCTCACTAGTGTCCAACTACTGAAACTGCTCAGTTTGAGGTAAGTCAAATAAATACTTGGAGAAAACTGGATTGTCTTGTCACTCTCAGGGTCAACGCATCATGTTCAGTTGGCACATGGTAATTACTAGAGGAAATGGGAGCTGTATTTGTCTCCACCAATGCAGAGATTAGGTCTTAAGCTGCTTGTTTGAAATATAACTCTTGGTGAAACTGGCCATTAAGCTTAGGTGTAACATGAATAGGTAAAAGAAAACATTGTTAAATAGTGCTGTGTTTAACACAGTACAACAATATGTAGACCTATAATGTTGTGACTGCTTAAAGGAAAAGAATGCAGTATACTTATCTGTACTGGAAAGAAAAGGTTCTTTCTTTAAAGATAATGATTGGCGTTGTAAAAGGTATTAGATAGCCTTTGAGCCATGAGAACTAAATCTATTGCAACGTTTAAGCAACCTTAAGAAACTGGTGTAATTGCAAACACTCACGTTATGCAGGCAGATCTGTTTCCACATTCATTTATTGTTGCTCTGTGAAAAATGGGGATCGCTAAAAGAAATGCATGTGGTCTCCTTAGATTCCTGACTGTTTTCTAGGATCTTTTCATTTATTTTCAATTTGCAAAGCAAAGAATTATGACTGGCTTCTAACAGTATTTGTCGAATGGTGAAAGCCACTGATGGCTGTTATCTGCAAACATATTCAGAGTCTATAGTGAAACGTAAACCAGAGGACACAATTGAAAACCATACGATAGTGCATAGTGTGGGAGGCTTTCCCTTTACCCAAAGAGATGTGGGAGTAGGGAACAAGCTGCTGCCCAGCCATGTTGTTATGTTGTTGAAGCTGTTACCCTGGGTTCTTTCAACAACCAGCAGGGTATCAGTTAACTACTGACTTATTAAACGGTCTCCTCTTGTCTGTATCTTTTCTTATGTTCCTTCTATTAAGTTGACATCGGATGTTTCTCATAAAGAGAAAGCCACCATCAAATGACGTTCCAGGAATTTGTGATTGGGAGGAAGTTCTGAATTAACACAGGCTTTAGTACCTTTATGAAAAAGCACTGTTGGGGAAAATATTGGTGATTTTTCATTGTCTCCTCTTGGCACTTCAGGTGGAAGGATTAAGTAAATGAGTCATTGAGAATAATAAAGGGGTACTGTTCTGTTAACAGGCAATAAGAATGAGTTAAGCACCATGCTTTTTTTTTTCTTCAGTCTGAAACAGGGTTGACAGCTAATTCATTCCCAGGTGTTAAGCCGACATCATTTCTGCTTGTGGTAAAGAGATAAAATTCCAAAGATGCCGCTGGCTTTCAGAAAACTGTAATATTCCTCCGAAACATGATGACAGCAGGTGAACGGCGAAGGCCCAGCTCCTCAGTGCTGGTTTCCGTGTGTTGCAGGACCTGTGATGTGGCGGTGGTTGGAGGTGGCATTGTGGGGCTGGCCACTGCGCGGGAGCTCATCCTGAGGCACCCCGCTCTGAGCTTCGTCGTCCTGGAGAAGGAGAAGGAACTGGGTAGAGTGCCTTGCAGAGTTACTGGGATAGGGCGTCCACTCTCTGCCCGCGGCGCTGCTCTCGGGGTTGGAGGGGAGCCTGGGGGCACGGTGGGGGGGGGTTGGTATGTTCTATAGTCGGATTGTTTAAATAGCTGTTCTGTGACAGCTTTGCGCTGTGGAGAACTGGGATGCTGTGCGTGTGTGCTGGGGTGCACTCTCCTGTGGGCAAAGACTGGAGACGCTGAACAAATACACACAGGCCTTCCACACAAACAGTCCCATCATGGGCACAGATGATGGTTCCACTGAACTGGCATGGCGTCTGCTGGCATGTACTGTCACTGCCCAAAGGGAAGAGGAAATGTTTTCAAATGGTCACGTCCATTTCACCAAATACTCTGTTATCACTGTGATAGAAGATCGTTCTGTTCTAGTTATACCAGATACAGCTGAATCACAGGAGTGCTGTTTACTCTGAAAACAAACCATGTAGCTTCTAGCATTCATGTTTTGGGTACAAAATATGCCGTATTGTAGCCAAAATTCCGACACGAGTGTTTTGCAGGTTCACTGTTTTCTCATGTCTTTCAGCATTTCACCAGAGTGGACACAACAGTGGGGTGATCCACAGTGGGATTTACTACAAGCCGGGGTCTCTGAAGGCTAAGCTTTGTGTGCGAGGCGCTACTTTGACATATGAATACTGTGAGAAGAAGGGCGTGCCCTACAGGCAGTGTGGCAAGGTGGGCACCAGACTGGGGGAGGGTATAACGTGTGATAGGGGAAGAGCTGTTGAATGCGGCAAGGTATTATCTGTCTTTGCTTTTGTTAGTGCTGAATGTTCTTCAGAATTTAAAAGGAAGGATTTGATTCAGTGCTAATGTACAACTCCTCGTACACCAGTTCCACCTACCCCTTGCAACATTTGAATGCTCAGATCTAAATTATGAAACAGGAAAGCGTATTTCAACATTCTGTAAGCCTGTAGGTTTTCCTGAAAAACACTGAGTTTGCAAGGTTGGTGTGCTGGATGGATTTAGTCTACGGTCTGAAGAGAACGAGTTCAGGTTGTCTGTTCATGCTGTGAATTGTTAAAGGACTCCTCATGCTGTAGGATGAGTTCCAGGCCTGAGTAACCAACAGGATTATTAAGAGAACTGATGCTTTTCTAGATGTCGACGCATCCTTTAATACAGTGGTTCAAGTAGGTAGCTGCATCAGCAAAAACCTCTCCCTTTAATACAGTGTCCTTCTAAAGGGGTCTTGTTCAGTCCTTGCCTTATAAATGGTGGTAAATATAGAAAACATCTAAGGATAGATCACATTTTTTGCCTGCTTAATCAAATGAAGTAACTGAAGTATATAGTCGAGTCATGCTTGCATAAATTTGTAATGGGGAAAATGCCTGCAAACTTGAACTTCATAATTGTCCTGGTTTCTTAATGTTGTGGTTTCCTATGACTATTTCAGAGTATAGAACTTGCCATGTTTCTGTCGAGCTTATGGCATGTGTACGTCGGTGAAAAGCCATGTAATTCTGTGTGTTTCCATTACTATCGTAAAAGAAGAATCTTGTACCTCATGTGTCATAGAACTGACACGGGGAGAGACGGAATCTTTGTGAAGTTCCGTCTTTCCCAAGTAGTGTTGCACTGACTGCTCTTGCCCTGCTGGCAGCTGATTGTGGCAGTGGAGCAGGAGGAGATCCCACGCCTGCAGGCTCTGTATGAACGCGGCCAGCAGAACAACGTGCGTGACCTCAGGCTGATTGACGCCAAGGAAATCCGCGAGAGGGAGCCCTACTGCAGGGTAAGAGAGCAGCATGCCTGGCCTCTGTTAGTGTAAATCACATGAAGGGCATTTCTCCGTGAAACACCATTGATTGCTATGGAAGACCCATAAATCCGACCACCAATACGGTTTGAATCAGTGTTGCTGGGCTACTCAACTGCAGATCAATAACGCTGAATAAAACCACTACTGCCACTGAAATTATATGATCTTCATTCAATAGCTGGATGTAATGCACAGTTCAACTAAATTACACAAAAAGCCCACTATAACTCATCTAAAACATTGGATATTAATTATGTAAGAAGGAAGAAGGTTTTTTTTTCTGTATTAACAACAATCTTTTGCTGGAGTTATCATTCGAGATCATTTCACAGATTGTAATTTCAGAATACAGAAAAACTTGTGGGGATTTAAAACTGTACATTTCAGCACTTCTTAATGTCTTGGATTTATTTATATAGATGTGGGAAAATGGAAGCAGTAGTCAAGACTAAGTAGGAAATATGCTTTTTTGTTGTTGTCCAGAAGTATTTGTTATTGTTAAGTTAAACGTTTGTTGTTTAAGGTGGGTCCTTTTTGTACTTGTTGGTTTGAAATACAATTTTATGATTGCCTTTTGATTTATTGTTAAGTAATGCAGCCCAGTGTCGTCCCAGGTAGTTCTTACTGAATTCTCATGAACGTGTCAATTATCGGTGAAGTGTGTTTGGTCTGCTGCTCAGGGTCTTATGGCTCTGGACTCGCCCTACACTGGCATTGTTGACTGGCGACTGATGGCACTGAGCTATGCCAAGGACTTCCAGGAAATGGGTGGTGCCGTGGTTACCGAGTTCGAGGCAGCAGACATCGCCACGGTGACGGAGAGTCCTGCTGGCAGTATTGAAGGTATCTGAAATTTCCCGTGAGCTTTTTTAGAATTTAAGCATCTTATTTTTACAAAGTGCAATGAGTTTCTTATTTATTAATAACCGCTCCGAACAGCATTTTAGTTCTGTTTCAGCAGTGGTCACTAGACTAGACAGTACTGAAAACTGGACAAGGCTTTTAGGTTTTAAAAAAACTATTCTTGTAAAAAGTTACAGTGGATAATTCTTGAATATTTCAGGAATGAAGTATCCTATTGCCATCAGAAGTTCAAAGGTAAGCCCCCTTTCCCTCGGTCTTCATCTAAAGGTGGTGTGTCGTAGGAGGGTGAGCCCTCTTTAGTGCTCCTGTTCTGGGCAGTGGCGGTTTGCTTTGCGGTGCTGCTTCTCTTCGCTCCAGCTCTTTCCTAAGCCCGCTGTCCCCCTGCGTTGTGGCCACAGGGAGAAGAGGTGCAGTGCCGCTATGTGCTGACCTGCGGAGGCCTGTACTCCGATCGGCTCTCCCAGATCTCCGGCTGCAGCCCCGAGCCCCGCATCGTCCCCTTCCGGGGGGACTACCTGGTCCTCAAGCCCGAGAAGCACTACCTTGTCAAAGGCAACATCTACCCGGTGAGTCCAGTGTTCACGTCTGGTTTAATGGATGACCAGCTCATCTAGCCCTGCTGACACCTGGCAGCAGCTGAGTTACATACCGTTGAGCACAACTTATAACAGCTGGCCAGCTTGCTTATCTAGCGATTGCCATCTCTGTAGCATGTACTGAGCATTGCCTCACGGGCGGGCTCTGTGGGGGTAAATTTATTGTCTTGCTTCCACAAACTCCTCTTTTAGCTGATCTCAAAGTGGCTGTGGTCCCAGCTTAGTCTGCCCCGGCATTGTGTGTACAGGTCCCGGACCCCCGGTTCCCCTTCCTGGGGGTCCACTTCACCCCGCGGATGGACGGCAGTGTCTGGCTTGGGCCCAACGCTGTTCTTGCCTTCAAACGAGAGGGCTACCGAATCTACGACTTCAACACCCAAGACTTTGCTGACGCAGTCAGCTTCAGGTACCAGCAGCAGCTTCGCTAACGGTATTGCTCTCCCTGTGCACCATTTAGAAAAATAGGGTTGTATTTAATCACATACAGAATAGATAGTTGTTATACTCTGAAGGGA
This sequence comes from Lepisosteus platostomus, assembly GCF_059453375.1. NCBI lineage: Eukaryota > Metazoa > Chordata > Actinopteri > Semionotiformes > Lepisosteidae > Lepisosteus > Lepisosteus platostomus. The sequence goes on along the minus strand of NC_142620.1, from coordinate 12,685,526 downwards.
CCTATGTCTGTTAGGAGATAACACTTAGGCCCTCAAGAAGTGTTGTACTGTTTTGTACATTCCCAGCTGGCTTAAGTTTCTCCACGGTCTTTTCTTTTGAGTGGGGGTGTAACTCATGTATCCTACACTTGATTCAGTCACATGAAAGGGACCAGGGTCTTGGCTAATTAGGGGTCTTGGTTAATTGTCCAAGGCTGACCTAACTGCCTAACTTTCTGACCTTGTTTACACCTTACATGGTAACCAACTGCTACTGACCAATCATGAATGTATGTTTTTGTATGGAAATTTTGCTCATTTTCAAGAGCAAAGGCCTGTTGCTGTCTTTAGGAAACTGAGGGAGAGACGAGGTTAACCTGTTAATTTCGTCTATCTTTCTTTATTTACTGCAATAATGAAGTCTCCGGCAAGGTTTACCAGAGTCATGTGGTTTACTTAGAAAAGGGTCAACCAACTGTTACGTTTATTGTGTGAATAAACAGTAAATGCAGGTTGGCTTTATATTAAATAAAAATAATGGGATAGTTCATTTTATTTCTGGAGATAAACTCTTTGCAACTCACAATGAAACAACATGGAAGAATATGGTCTCAACATTCCTCATCACTAACTGTTCAGAGTTGGAGAACTGGAGGCTGATCCTCCAGCAACTCCAGCACAGAAAGTCTGAAATTGACTCCAGCACATCGGAGGTGGAGAAATTGTATTTTTAGGTATTCTCTCTCTTTCAGGGGCTTATGGAAACTGGTGTTCAGGAATATAGCATATGGATTGGGGGAAATGTACAGAGGAGTTTTTGTCAGTGCGCAGGTGAAAATGCTGCAAAAATATATCCCAGAGCTGACTGCTAATGATGTTCTCAGGTGAGGATCTTCCAGCTTTAGAAAATTTAATTTAATCACCTGTCCAGAAAAAAAATATCATTTTTATTGCATGCTTTTGCTTTGTTTAATGTCTCCTTGTTAGCATGATTTTTTTTTCATAATAAGATTGACTTATTGAGTCATGGTTAAATAAAAAATTATACCTTCTATGCATTTGTAAATTCCAACTTTAGGATTAGGACAAAGCAGAAAGAAAGTTTTGTGAGTAAAGGTTTCAAACTTTGAAGCCACTTTGATTCTTTTTGCAGTTTCTAAGCTTTCCTTTACATGGGGTAAGAATCAGATTCAAGAACAGGAGAAACTTCTTTACACAAAGGGTTGTGGGAGTATGGGACAAGCTACCCAGCCACATTGTCGAAGCCAATCAGCATACAACTGGATGAGATCCTCAGATCAATCAGCTACTAGCTAGCAAACGAGCTAGGAGGGCGAAAGGCCTCCTCTCGTTTGTACCTGTTCTAATGTTCTTATTGTTTCGGAACATGTGCCTAGATGTCGCTGTTGGAACAGGCCGGGCTGCTGAGTAACTGCGCGGTGTCGTGCTTTTCGTTTGCCAGGGGTCCTGCGGGTGTGCGCGCACAGGCGCTTGACCGTGATGGGAACCTGGTGGACGACTTTGTGTTCGACGGGGGCATCGGAGACCTGGGCAGTCGCGTTCTCCACGTGCGCAACGCCCCCTCGCCCGCTGCCACCTCCTCCCTCGCGATCGGGGAGATGATCGCTGACGAGGTGGAGAGCAGGTTCAACCTGTAGAGGGGGTGCCGCCCCTCCCCGCTGGTCCCGCAGCTCAGTCCCAAGCCCTCTCTGAAACCCCCTTACCTTGGAGACGCCTGCACGGATCTCTGTCTCTACACTGCACTGTAGTGTCGGGGCCAGTGGCCCTGCTGGGACTGAGAGCTGCAGTTAGTGTGTGGTGGGTGCAGTCGTGGACATTGGCATCTGCAGAGTGCCCATGTAAGCCTGAATTTCTGAAGCTGAGAAACTTGGAAACCTCGCCGACAAATGAGGAGAACTTGCTTCAGAAGTGATGGGGAGTAAAGTGTGCACTTGAAAACTCGGCCTTACTGAGAATCTTATTATACAAATAGCTACATAACATCAGAAAAGTGTATAAACCCATACGAAGCCCTCCCTTTTTAATTCTTTATTTGCTTTAACCTAATCACTATTAATAAGAGGAAAAAAATATTTTTAAAAACAAATAAGGACATTAAGTGGCACCTTACCATTTTTAAAAGCTGTTTTTTTCAGTGCCCCATTGCCTTGGGCAGAGGACTGTTCAGTTTCATCCCACCTCAGAGTAAATGTAGCACTGTTTCCAGTCAGCCACAACTCACAGCTCATAGATGTCTTACTATTGAGCTTTCTTGAGTGCAGAGCACTGTTATCCTTGAACTAACTTTTGAAGCTAGTTTGTTGATGCAAAGTCTTTGAACAGCCCACAAACCTTTACGAGAAAAAGAAGAGCAAAGGCCAGACAACTGCTAAAATAAGATCTCTAAAATAATGTATGGATCAGTCTTGAAGATGTTTTGGATCTTGCACAGGAAAGTGCTGAACTAAATCTGTAGCTCCTTACTCTTGTTAATAGTTAATGTTTTAATGAAGCTAGTACCTTTCCTGTTTGTTACAGGCTGGTAAAAACTTGACAGTGAGAGGGGAAAAGTTGGTTAAGTGCCTCAGTGCTCTTTTATTCTTTTCTTTCTGGGCTTCCTCACCGAACCCTGGTACGTGTTGTCTCTTGCCCTACTCCCGGCTACCTCAAGCACCAGCTAACAGGAAGCACGTATAAGTAGATAGGAGCATGAAGTAATGAAGAGTTACATGAAAATGTTGGAAACATCATTTTTTGTTTGTAAACTCATGATTTTGTGATTATTTCTCTGTAGTGTCTGTACAGGTTATCTTAAATTATACATATATTTTAGACAACATTACCTTACCATATTGCCCCAGTTGTGCATTGCACCCTTTAGCCTGTCTAAAGTTTAGTTTTAATGAAGAGTCACCAATTGCTTTTTGTTACAGATTTAGGATAGCCTACAATGGTTTTTTTTAGAGATAACCCTGACCAACTAATGTCAGCCTTTCAGTTGCCTGAGCTCCTCCACGTGGGGAGTCCACGTCACTGCTGCCTGGCGACGTGACTGATGCTCGAACCTGCAATGCTTGAAACTTAAAATATTGCATCACCATCCCAGACATAGAGATCGACCTGTTCTTGACATTGTGCCTTTACCAGCTGAGCCACTCAGGACCTCCTGAAGATAAGACTTTACAATATACCCACGTCCTAATCAAAGTGAAGCCCTGGGCTTAAGAGAAAAGGTTTGGCGTTCTATTCCCACGGGATCTGGTGAGAATTCGCACAAGATGTGGTGAGAACCTTGGTGAGCTCCCCTCCTCCCCTCCCCCCAAAGTTGCACTGCCTTCCTTTTGTTTAACTCTGGGGTTCGCAGTCTGGGGTCTCAAGACCACTTTAGGCTTACAGAAGCTGTCCAGGGGCTACTATAGACTCATAATTGCTCAAGAAAAAGAGGCTGTAGATTCTAATCTTTGTCTGGCACATTTATTAATTGGGCGAATTTATTTTATACATGCCATCTGATCACTGTTGGGTGTTATTTAATCTGTTCATCCTCAGCAGATGTTGAGTAATGCAGATCTTCTTACCACAAGACCATGTACCAGTAGTTTCAAATCTTTGTTCTACTCTAGAGATGTTTTTTTTTATTATCTGATCTGCAATGTTTACAGTAGATCTACTGAGATGCAGTTGTGATTTTTATCATTTCAAATATATATACGAATTTCAGTTTATTATACCAACTTTGAAAATATCCCCGAGAGCCTCAATTCTAACTAAGAACTATCATTACATGTTTTGTTTGTGATAAAGAATGTATAGATATACTTACTTTTTAAGGATTGTGAAAGTACAGTATTTTTTCATGTCTGGACACTTTAAGAATTCTTGTGATGCTGTAGCATTAGCTGAAGGTCATTAAATTATTATTCTTTTACTGAAAAGTAGAAGCAAGTGTGGTTGTATGGCTTCATCTCCTAGAAATTAACTTCTTTCTTCTCTTTTTGAAGGATAAAATGCACATCCTCAGTAATTCGAACACACTGTTAGTCATCAGCTGTGCAAAGGTTTGCAAAGATGGTCATCTTAATAATGCACTCCAGGAGCTGATTAGAAAACTGGGATTTTGAAACGCTTTTTGATCCATGTTTATGTCTGGATTCTGAAGTCCCCCTTAAAATACTGTATATTCTGGATATTTTTCTAAGAAACGCGGGGGGAAAAAAACACCTAATTTTGAATGAAAACACTGAATGAGTGCATTGTGTTTAGGGGAATTGTATCTTGTATTTAACTGTATCTAACACCCTTGTAGAACTTGGAAACTGATTTTCATTATTTGGATTCCCTTTTAGAATTTATTCATATTCAATTTTTTTAAAATATAGGGCACATTTTTTACATATTGATGCACAATGGCAATGCTGCAGTCCAAGTCTTACATTAGAAAGTCATTGAGTTAGACAGAGTTGTTTATCTTTTAAATATAAAACAGTTTTATTGTTCAATTTATTGAAAGTCATATGATCTTATAAACATTACATCCCACATTTGGTCAGATGATTTAAAATTACCAAAACATTTTTCAATGATAAAGAATCATAATTAGCCATTCAACATTACACAATTTAATCATAGCAAGGACAGTAAAAGATAAAGACTGCTTAATTGCTGTCATGCCAACATGAATACAGACTGGGAGAAAATTTTGCATCTCATTCTGCAAAAGTTGCAGAATGAGATGTTCTGCTTCAGCAAAGGACAAACTAGTCCAAAGTAACTAAGAAGCTGGCTTGTTGGGGGACAGGCCACATCCTGAAAGGCAGAAGGTGACCATTCTGTGTCCAGTGGCACCAACACAAGAAATTTCAGGTATGCTGTAAATTACCCGTACGTGAGCAGAACACCAACACCTCATGGCCATGAGAGTAATATTGCTGTTGAGGGGTAACATTGACAGCTAAGAGGTGATCTGGATGAAGAATCTCAGAAATGGTGGCAGAGAGGGTGGTGGAGTATATTACTCACTGATCTCTATCATTTTGGCCTTGACAGGTCTGTATATTGAAAGGTTGTAGTGAACACGATACTGGCTATTGTTGCTCATGCCAACAGATATGGCTGAGGAGGTGTGATGTGGGGAGTTACCTCCTTGAGCATGATCTGCCTTCGGTGCACACTGAGGAGAACCTTACTGCTCAGCAGTACAGTGACAAGGGCCTTGAGCAGATGGGTTTATTGTTCCTTACTGCAGATGTCAGAGTCTTGATTTTCTTGTACGACAATGCAAGACCACACAATGCTAGGGTTACAAGGGCATTAATGTAAAAAACAATGTAGGTTTTAGTGTAATATAAGATAGGTGCTATATAGGTTTAGATTTTATTGTATAAATGCTATACTTTTATAGGACGCCCACACAAATTATTAATATGGGAATATGGAACCGTCAGCAAGTGTTTGAGGCGAGACACTCATTCTGTCCACGTGGTGGCAGTGTTATACCTAATATACTTATAACTTGCAATCTTTTAGTAGCAAAGAGTACACTACTAACTAGCAAATCTCCTTTCAATACTTGGTAATTATATTACTTGATATGGCACTAACAATTTTCACATCTTACATACAAAACACTGGCAGGATAATAAAACACTTTTCAAGATATTTGAGCATGCCATCAGTAATACCCAACAAGATTTTTTATTAATACACTACTTTCCCGTCTGCGTCTTCGTTTATGTGTGGGTGTGAGAAATGAAAATAGCTGGTTATTCTTCCCTTTTTATTTTGATTCGTCATGTAATCGTTTGCCTAATTTTGGGAAGGTGTTCGGTGGGGAAAAAGAGGCTCCTTTCTTAGGAGAATGATTACGGTTACGGTTAGTTGACTCACATCTACAACAACATGTTTTTCAGTGTCGGGTATCAGGTGGCGACTTCTGGTATAGTAAAGCCTGTTCTATATTCACCTCCAACAAATCTCCTTTCAATATTAGATACTGGCGCCATTTTAATTTTAACAAATAGGCGCTGACTATTCTATTGTCATTTATTAAACGAAGTGGGGAAACTCTCGGGGAGCTGGCTAATTCCTCTCGACCTCTCCGGCGGTCCCTCCCTCTCTCGCCCCCCCTCCCACTGACGCATGCGAGGAAAGTGTGAAGCGGCGACGCTGGGAACGCTAGTGAGCGCCCGAGATTTTCCAGACATGGATCCGCACTCACAGACGGGAAGCTGTGCCTCCGGAGTCGGGGAGTAACAACAACAACAACACCGATTACAGCGCAGCCTTGCTCTGGCGGCGGCGGTGGGGGCACGGGGGACAGCGGGAAATGAAACACGCTGCGTGCGGGAGTTTGTTTTTGGGGTGCACGGTCGGCCGAGGCGGAGAAAAATGACAGTTTGTTACACAAACCGGACTGAAGAAACTCTTCCCTTTCGGAATTGAATGAAGAGTCTCCTGTCACCGCTGCCTGTGTTGCTCGGAGTGCACCTAGCTAAGGCCACATACATGCAGAAATGCCCGTGTAGTGCCGAGGGACGCAGGAAGGGGCTTCTGTGGCCAAAGCAGACGTAGGAGCAAAAGCCGAGAATAAGATGTAGTAACTTTTTTTTTTTGCCTTGTGTTTTTTTCAGAAAATGGCATCTCGTTAAAAATTGCTTTCTGGTTTTGCAGCCTTCACGTTTAAAAGTGCCACTGCGGGGGGGGAAAAGGCAACAAACTAGCCACAGTAAGAGCTGGGGGTCCTTTCACTAGCTACCCGTAGGATACAACAGAGAATAAAGCTATTTTATATATGTAAAAGATATTAAAAGCTTTGAATTCCGTTCTCATTTCGTCCGTTCACGGATCCCCGCTATTGGCTACATCTTGGGATTTATTTTTTTTGCAAACAAGTTTATTTCAAGCAACTTCATTTTTTTCCCCAGAGTGTGCTGTGCTTCAGTTTTCTAGATCTTTTTTTTTTTTTTGCCTTTGCTGGGACTGTCCGACCCACCCACTGAAGGAGCAGCCGGGGCCGATGCGGGCAGTCCAGCCCCGGCCATGGCAACGCGAGGAGCCGCATCGTCCGCAGCCATGCAGCCGCAGCAAATATACGACTTTTCCAGTGAAGAGAACAGCCACAAATGGAGAGGCCTCTTCGTGCTAGCTCTGCGAAAGGTAAGAAATGGGAGCCATAGGGGGGGTAATGTGTAATAATACTAAAGTCAACGCGTTTGGGGGGCTGTTTTGAGATTGGCAATAGGTGTGGATGTGGAAAGCCTCTCATTTCTAGCACTTTGGCGTGCCTTAATACACCCGTAGTTACAATATTAATAATTTCCCGTTGACCGCATATTTTTAATTCAAACCGGGGGCTATATCTGGCCTTCAGTGATGAGAGTAACAGCACGTTACCTGCTTAGAAACGGCTCTTCTCCTCTCTCTCTTGACGTGCTGTTAACGTGCGCAGGAAGTCTCGCCTTTTCCCTACTCACGCAGCGGCGGCGCGCGGAGCTGGGGCTCTGGGTCGGAACCTCACCTCTCCCGAGGTGCTGTACAGCGTCGTGTTCACATCACGCCCGACCGCTCCGGGGGTTCGGGGACTGAACGTAGCCGTACAAGGATCAAGTGCAGTTATAATGCACGTTAAGTGTCCGTTGAAGGGGGTTCGGGAATAACACCTTGATTGTCGTGAAGCAGAAACGGCTACTGACTGGGGGACTCCTCATGGACGGTTATGTGGGTTCGCAGGCATACTGAGTTAATCGGCAGCCCAGGGACCGGTTCGGATCAGCCGGGGTGCCGCCATTCGTCTGTCATTAGTAAAATACTTTCATGTTTATAGGTAATCTGCTGCTCTGTTATGCTGCCTTCAAACTTGTGACTTCTGTGGATGGATCAGTCTGACTTGTTTGAAGTTTTAGGGCAGCTTTTTTTTTTTAAACGCGTGCGCATTAAAAGTGATTCACCAACGCTGTGCTGGAACACCTGAACTCTATAAACAATTTCTTACTTTAGATTTTTTTATCGACGACAAAACACGAAAAAGCATTTGCACCAGTCTCAGCGTAATGGCAGTATGAGGGAAGTGACCTCCTTTTGACCTTAAAAAGCATTTGAGATGAGCATTGACTTTTGTTTGTATCTGCTTTGAGAAAGTTTTCTCTGTCCAAACCTCTTATCTCATTCCCTACACAGTGATCAGCGGAAGTCTTAAAAGCACTTCTTAAGGGGTATGTTCGAAGTTGCCGGACATGGATCTTTTTTTTCATTTAACTAAACATTGCGTGAAGAGACTTCACTTTTATTGATGTGCAAAACTATGATACACAACTGATTTTTCTGTAACGGACCTAACCCAGCATTCTCTAATTTCTCTTTCACTAATTGATTATTTTTAACTGAACAAATCTGCTTTTGTTCTTAGCTGTCCACCCCTGACTTTAAAGTTAAGGAATGAAGATTCGTGTGGCTGCAGTATTGACTGCAGTGTTGACTTTTTGTACTTGCAGTCTCTAGTGTTAACCATCCATTGCTTTTCATGGGATCTTGTTCATATATACAGTATATATGAACATTTTGTCCCTCATTTTATCTCTGCAGATAGGTTATTATTAATAGAGATTACGGTATCTTAAAGAGAATGAAATAGGAAGGCAACACACAGGGGAAATCTATAAATCACATCTTTATTTTAGAATAAAATGATCCAAAAGCTGAAAGGAGACCTAGTGGGTTCATAAACAACAGTATTTGAATAAATGTTTGGTAAGGGGACAGTTCATGTACACATTTATTGATGAGGAGGAAGGATCTTGATGGTGTTTTATGGTTTTGAATGCAGATCTCATATGCTGTGTGTGAGGATAAGAGTTGCCTTTTCTGCTAGCAGCGATATGAACATTGAGGATCTGTACCTGGAGGCATAGTGCCAAGCGGTAACTTTATACATCAGCTACTGAGTTGAATATGTTCAGAATTGCGTAATCATTCAGCTCCCACTGTAAAACTAAGCCAAACAAAATCCTCCGTTTTCAACGTCAGACCTAAAACTCCCTATGCTTTTTCTGCATAGCGAAAAAGGAATATGAAACTGATGTTAATGCCTGTTGAAGAAGAAAATGACAGTTTAGCGAAAAAAGAACATGAAACTGACGTTAATGCATGTTGAAGAAGAAAATGATAGTTTGACACACAAACCGGACTGAAGAAACTCTTCCCTTTCGGAATTGAATGAAGACTCTCCTGTCACCTCTGCCTGTGTTGCTCGGCGTGCACCTAGCTAAGGCCACATACATGCAGAAATGCCCGTGTAGTGCCGAGGGACGCAGGAGGCAGCTTCTGTGGCCAAAGCAGACGTAGGAGCAAAAGCCGAGAATAAGATGTGGTAACTTTTTTGTTTTGCCTTGTGTTTTTTCAGAAAATGGCATCTCGTTAAAAATTGCTTTCTGGTTTTGCAGCCTTCACGTTTAAAAGTGCCACTGCGGGGGGGGGGGGGGGGGAAGGCAACAAACTAGCCACAGTAAGAGCTGGGGGTCCATGAAGAACATGAAACTGATGTTAATGCCTGTTGAACCTTTCCTGTCTGCTTCCTGTTTTGAATGATGCTATGGCAGGAGGCTGGGATTCAGAGTGTGTGCTGGACTTAGCCCAAGCTGTTCTCTTTACCTGCAAGGGAACACAACCATGGTGACCTAATGAAAAGAGTTACAGCTTCTAGTTAAAAGAATCTACAGCGGATGTAAATCTGTCACTTTTAACGAGTGTGAAATGAAGCCTGGAACATGAATACTAGTGGCCCCGGTCAAATCTTTTGGCATCCGCTCCGCTGCTCAGCTCCGCTGATAAAGCCATGTCGTCTTCACCACAGCACCCGTGCCTGGTGCTCCGGGTGGTGTGTTGAGCGGAGACGGAAAGAGCTGGGGTGTGCGAGAGCCTCCTACCCTGCGGCCCGTTGAAGAGGTTCTGGAAGCAGGACCTGTGGAAAACGGGGACAGTCCAAATCCCCCCCTCCCCTTCCCACCAGGGCACACTGCGGGTATCATTTACGCCAATCCCACATTCCCCAGCGTGGTCCGAGACGCCCTTGTGTTCTTGCCAAAACCTCATCCTTTTGGGAGTGTAGCGCACGGAAATTGCCTTTTTTACAGATGGGTTTTAGTGATTGCTTGGTTTATTTTAGTAATGTTATGGGTGCTTTGCTAAAAAAAAACATTGCTGGCCATATCCTTCTTAGGTAAAAAAAACAATTGAGTGGTTTGGATATCATACGAAGACAAGGTCTGTAATTGCTTCTGTCATTTGTCTCCTACAGATCCCTTTGTCTGGCTGGTATTATTATTTTATATATTCCCTGAGGTAAAAGCTCAATTTTATGAGCATGATTCTTAGAAAAACTGCCTAATACTAGGCTATCTGTCCTGTCAGATTTTATATTTGCCTGAAATGTTTGGAATGTTTTCTTTAACAAACATAGCTTCTCCTAATAGGAGGTTCTTACAACTGGATCCATTTGTGCTAGTTCTGTGTTTGTGGTTTATTAGATGCCACTGATAGGTCCCATATGGGCTCAGAAGCTGAAATCATTAGACAGAGACATGTCTAGAGTGTTCAGTAATCTTTGAACTGCCAGCTACAATACCATAGTGCTGATCATGGGCTAAATAATTGCTTCAGCACAGTAGCTACTGTATAAATCTCATTACAAAGAGATGAAATGTTTGTTGCTGCTAATTGCCATAAGTCTGCCTTCCTACATTGTGACATGTCAAACCGTCTTTAACTGCGTACCTTCTTCTGAATGGATTTATTTTCTCTTGATATTGTAGATTATATTTCAGCTTCCCAAAGAAGGCTGAAGAAGGAGTTTAAAGATCGAGAAGTTGAGATGTCCATTTTGAAATTGACTCTCAAAATGATAAAGTTCACCAAAAGATACAGTACCTTATAGCTGAAGCAAATTCACAGCGATTTCAGGAAAATTACAATCTTTTTGTAAAATTACAAAATTGCGATCTTTGGCAGGCATACTGCCATTTTATTTGAATAGACATGTGTAGATTCATTATACTGATTAACATTTGTCATCAGCAGGAAGTCTAATGTGGACATCAAAGGCTGGTAATATGTGTGACCACTGTATCCACTGTGGAAGCTTGTGTTATCCCATTTCTCTCGTAGGGCCTGGACAAAAGTGTGCCTGTTCTCTGGTCTCTGAGCCTTAGATGCCACATGTCTTCCCAGTTCATGCCACAAGTGTTCAATGAAGCTCAGGTGTGGCGATGGGGACATCCATGACCTGTACCGTCACATCCTGACTTCACACAGAAAGCCACTGTTACATGAGCAGCATGAGGACATGTGTTGTCCAGGTGGGGTGTTTCCACTGCAGGATGAGCCTGCAGGAAAAGGAGCAAGTGAGATTCCTAGAATTGATCAATGTAGTGACATGCAGTCAGGTTGCCATCAATCACAACAAGTGAAGTTACATAAGCAAATTACAACAGTGTCTATAGCAACTAGACGCTCCTACCCAGACCATCACACTTGGACCTCCCCATAAGTTGTCTTTTGTGGATTGACATTTTGCGTGTCTGTGCCACACTCACTGATGTACATAATGGGTGCCTGCAAAAAATCTTGTTTCATCACTATAGAACATTTGAATTTGACGTCACTGCTGGCAAATCTAGAGTGTTACTCTAACTTACTGGTGGTATGTACAGTATGAAACGTGTTCTTTATATGCAGTTGTGTTTTTCTTTATTTTCACCAGGCCCTATATTCAACAGGTTAAATCACCCCTTTACCTTTATCCAGCCATCTCTCTGATTTTGCAGGTGAATTTGTATGCAACAGTAGAATACCACTTGAGTGGCACAGTCAGTCATGAATAATCCGAAGGAGAGGGACCCAAAAATGTAATTCTTGAGAAAATGTTTTTAATGCTGCTAGATGATTGTTGAACTACGCAGGACAGTAGTCCAATTGCATACATACTATACCTCGTACCATTAAAATGTTAGAGGGGGGTGTTAGTTTATTATAATGCTTTTAAAAAAGTGAGATTTATCACTGTACAGTAATTTTATGTTCTCTTTTGATACCCTGAAGATGGACATCTTTCTCACTTTTATTCAACTCCTTTTGTTAGACTTCTGAGTCGGTGATGCACTGAATTCTGTTTTTTTTCTATCAGCTCAATTAAGAAGCAATCTAATCTTGCTGAGCCAGTCTTGAGTGAACTAATTACAGTTTTTAGTGTAATGTGTTACGTGACAGCTGGTTTTGTATTGTCTTTGTTTCTGGAAATTCAGAAGTATGAGGTATTTATTCAGACCTAAGTAGAGAGTGACTATTTGAATACAGGTTAGAAAATAAAAGGGCTGAGTGCTTAATCTCCTCTGGTGGGAATGTTTTTACTGCGTGTTTGAACCTGTCGACACTCACCAGATGCTTACATCTAATCATTTTCTACTCATCACTGATTATTGAAAGGTAATGGAGCTAATAATTTAATGATTTGCAAACGGAATGTCCTTATTCATATAAACTGACACTGCCCATTATACCTGCTTAGATCAGTGGTGGGCAACAGTGCTCTAGGTACTGTTGGCGTCTTTGAATCATTGCTAAAGTATTTTAAAAATTAGCAATTTCTTAACCAACTAATTATGTTAATGAAGTAACTGAGCTCCAGTGAAACAAAAACAAGATAGAGAATGAAGGAAATCTGTACTTTTACTCTCTACTAAAACCTTTATTCTTAAATATCTACTGAATATAAAATATCTAGAACAGGTATTTCAAACTGAAAGTATTGAGGCTGTGAAACTGTAGATGATCCTGTTTAACAGTGCCACACTAGTTTACTGAGTTCGATTTAAATAGCTTTCATTTTGCATGATTGCAGCATGGCAATGTTACAGAATCTGAAAATTGCAACACATGTTACAGCCCCTGTTTCCTCCCAGTAATTAACCCTGGCACATTACAAATAACTGTGGAGGTGGCCTAAACCCCTTGCACTCAAATACCACCGGAAGTGTGGGTTTTAGGACAAATCTAGTCCCAATTGAACAGGATGTTGCAGCTGTCTAATTGTGGAAAAACTTTTTTTTTTTTGGTGTGTGTGGATAGGAGAAATCCCAACCTTTTTTCAGAAAGCAGTCGAGTCTTCCAAGGGAACACGAATGACAAATGCATGCCGGGCAGAGCGAGAGATGATGAGGTGTTTGAGAATTCCCTTCCTTTCCTGGCGTCCGGCTGAATTTTTCCCTGCCCTAGAGAGTCCAGATCAGCTCCACTGTCATTCCATCGCTCAGCCCGATATTTGTTTTTGCATGGATGCACACTTCAGTTGGATTTCAGAGTGAAAGTCCTGGATGTTTGTAAACTGTAACAGTGTTCCCATGGTATCCTGGCCAGTCACCAGTTACCGGAATCGGGATTGGAAACTGAAAGGCAGCAGAGCATGACAGAAGCATTGTTGTGTCTGTGCTCTCATCTCGTTCTTTCTCACCCCGTCTTATTCCCGGTTTGAAGGTTTGAACTGGTGACCTAGCCACATGGGCAGCACAGCTGTATAAACAATGGCCTCACTGTGGCTGGTTAGTGTTAATTTTTTCATTTATTCATCTGCACTTATTTTTAGAAATGTGCGATTGCAGAGCTGGCACGTGATCTGGTGATCACCTTATAGTGTGATTGTGGTGTGTGAGAGTGGAGGGAAGGAGTTACGTAAGTGATTGTGTAATGTGCTTGGTGTAAAGAACTCTTAAGGGAGAGGAGTTCCCCCTTGTTTTGAAGTTTTTGAAGTGTTTCCATGTCAAAGAGGGTAGTTATGAAATGAACGGCTCCACACATCTGAAGGGGAGTCGGTGTGAATCTCTCAAATTCATTCAGCGGTCATGATAATTACAGGCTCCAACCGCCTTGATAAGAACTTAAACAATGTCTTAACAGACAACTAGAGATCAGGTATTCTCTCATAGGCAATTAAGTGATGCATCAGATGGATTAAAGAAGGACCCTACAGAAGCAGAGCTGAAAACCATCGTTCTGCAGAACACTGTCTCCTGTCCCCTGTTAATGGGGCATGGATTGGGAAATTCTAGTCCAAGTGGAAGAGTGTTACCTACTGGCCCACCAACACTACTTACAAGAAAGGAGCATAGCCAGGAATTGATTTTTGGGTGGGCCTGTGCAAAAGTGGGTGGCCTGGGCTCTAACTGACCGTCCTGCCAGCATAGGGGCACCCCTCCAATTTACCATGCAATCTTCGAGCAGTATAATCAAACAGCAGAATTAGCTGAACCTTGTATATACATACAAACCGGTCTCATTCGTTAGTGCTACTGTACGTTTGCTGCTTTCGTTCCTAAGATATATAGCGCCTTGTTTTTCCGGTGATCACGTGACCATGCACGGTGCCTTTGAACTCCAGTGACCCCCGTCTGCCGAGTTCAAGCGTCTGTTACCGGTGCGAGAGTAACAGTTCTGCAATTGTGTTCCTCTGTTTGCCCGAGTGGGGGGCGGCGGTGGGTTTTGCATTTAATATCGGTGTCTTTTGTGCGTTTGTGTGAGCAGGAAAATTAAATTTTTCACATACCCTAATCAGAAGAGTTGCGGGTGTCGTCTAAAAAAGCGAACACTAGAAAACAATTGCATGTTCTTACCAAGAGGCTTTAACGAGCACGTCTTAATACTTAGTAGCGGTGCGCCTTTTTAAAAATCTGAAGAAGTGATCAGTTTCTCACCGTCTTTGAGACATACTATGAGGTATAGGTGCCTGTGTTACTTCCTCAGGTGAAGTCGAGTCTTCTGCAGTCTGCAACGTAATGACCCGGACATGTTTGCTTGTCCTGCTCCATGAAGTTGCCCACCCAACCGTCAAACAGCACAAACGGTGAAACTCACCGCAATCGTTAGTGCTGCGTTTGTGCCGGTTTGTGTCGCTGTAAGTAGCGTTTTGTGCTGCTTTCGTTTCCGAGATATAGCGCCTTGTTTTTTCTGGTAATCACTTGACTATCTACAAGGAAGTTTACAGGTATCAGCAAACTCGGCAATTTGTTTTCCGAGTCTGTCTGGTCGGGTGGGGTGGATGTTTCAATATATTTCAATAGAGCGCCTTCTTTTCCTGGCTGTGACGTCACTAAGCAAAGTCACGACCACCAGATCTTCCAGTTGTGATCTTTTGATCAGTTGACCCCAGACTTTGCAGCCTTTACACGAATAAACAGTTTTACATTTAGGGAGGAGTTACTATGTTAGTTCATTGGGTTCTCGAAAATGTATTGCTTGCGTACTCCTTTCATTGGTGAAGAGACACTAATTTCCAAATTACCGCTGGTACAACACGAGAGCCCATATTCACATTTTTAGGTATTAGTTTCAAGATCGATATAATTTAACAATAAAAAACAAAATTGAAAGCACGAGCATAATAATATAATGATCATTTACATTTCTATTCATTTTTTTAAGTACAAAGCAGAAGGTGTTTCCCCTACCTTAAACATACGATTAAAATTGTTCAAATACCATGTATTCATTACAGAAACCAGCGGAAACGGTTAAATTGCAAATAAAAAAATATTTATTTCGAAGGGATATTGTGAAACAATTAAGACGTTAAAAAATAAGCCAATGTAGTTATTTTGCAAATAAGTAAAGCATTATAAAAATAGCTTCTCATTGACAGTAAACAAGCCGATCCACTCGGCGCTGCTAGCGTGAACAGCTCTCAGACCCGTGATTGGCTAAAACCCCGAACAGTTCGGGCCGCGATTGGGTGAAGAGTGAGAATCGACACTCTGATTGGGTAAAGCGCAACAGCGGAAGTTCTGTGTGTACCGTGTGGTGCTGTATGAGCACGCTGGATATACAGCAACACATCCAATCATTTCAAGTTACTGATCAATCTAAGAGAAGTCGCACTGAGGTCAAAACTGAATAGCAGACAAAGAATGTCATGGCATCCACAGCGCGGTCACGACTACGATAGCATATCTCGATAGGAGTGCGCGCACCACAATCACATCGCGATACCCATTGCGATTGGCGCATCACTGTCATGGCGCCATGTATCGCGATATGACATACACCGACAAAACGCCTACGCTCCATGTCGCGACATGAAGCCCGCATATTGCGACATGACATACCCAGCCAAAAACTCCTCGCCACCTTGTCGTGACATGAAAGGCCCTATATCGCGATATGACATACCCCGGCAAAAGTGCCCCGCCCCCATGTCGCGACATGAAGCCAGCATATCGCGATATGACATACCATGGCAGAAGTTCCCCGCCCCTGTGTCGCGACATGAAGCCCATATATCGCGATATGACATACCCCGACAAAATGCCCTGCCCCCAGGTCGCAATATATGTTGCGTTAGGACATACCCTGGACAGGATATGCTGACCCTTTATTGCGACACGTACTATCTGGGTATATCATGTCCTGATATGAGACCTTTGTTGCAACAGCGGTGCCAGGGTGGCATGGAAGCAAGGCACCAGTCGTGATATACACTGCCGCGATATACATGGGGTCCCTATCATGACATGCTGAGGAGCTCTTGTCGCGATGGTATTCCACAGTTACGCGTTTGGCAACAGCGTGTCACGGTAGGGGAAAAAAAGGAAAACGTACCATAGAAAATAAAAACCATGGATCTTACAATTGCGGTGATTCTACATACATTACAACCACAGGTTTATGTCATAGATGGTTAACTTGTTGGTATGCCTCACGTCTTAGTATTATTCACATCTAAGGAGGCTCATGTTTATGGATATTGATTGTCTTCAAAATGCTAAGGGTACGAGCTAAACTGTAACAGAGCGCTTCAGCTCGGGAGATGGGGTCACTGGAGGTCAAAGTCGCCGTGCATGATCACGTGATCACCGGAAAAACAAGGCGCTATATTTCGGAAACGAAAGCAGCACAAACTCTACTTTCAACGGCACAAACATAGCACTAACGAATGACGTGGGTTTCATCGTTTGTGCTGTCTGTAGGGGGGCCAACTTCACGGAGCTTTTACCTTGCCTTTAAATATTCAGCGGACTTGGGCATGACATACCAGAAGAACGTGCACGCACGTCTGGGTTTCAGAGGCTGGAGTAAATGCATCGCCCCAAGGGTAATATCAAGTGAGGTGCCATGAGAATAAAAACTGCGAAGGTATTAAAATATTAAGTTCTGAAGATCTTGTTTGATCCTTCATGATGCTTTTAAACTTGTATGAAACACACGAAATTAGTATTCTGTTTTCGATGCCAAAAGACACCTAATTTGGAAATTCGTGACTTCCCCCAAGACTTAACACTGAATTGTTATAGTCGCATTACAGTGCTAACCAATTCATCATACTTTTAATTGCAAGAATGGTCTGCTAATAAAAGCGTCAAATACATTCTTTGGATGTATTTTAGCTCTGTAAACGTCGTTCACTTAAAAATACTGTAGGGCATTTAGAGGCGATCTGAATAGTTATCTGTAAAATGCACACTCGAATCTAACCGTCAATATTATCTTAATGTTATTCATGCATTCCAAAACTTGTAATTTCTTTATAGGAAATTTTAGAACCTCTTCGTGCTTAACTCCTACAGGTCGAGCATGTATTGAGCTGCTACAAGCAAACGGGTGCACTGCCGCTTGCGTTCCAGAAACACTTGTATTCTGGAAGCCAGGCTGTACTCCTTAAAAACCCAAGATGTCTGTAGCATCTCATGTGTCTTATTTGTTTCGGGACTGGTCAGGTCATCTACAGGCGGCTTTTTGAAAAACTGTAGATATGAGCATTTGTTTTGCCATGTTGGCTAATCAACCAATAAACTAGCGCTAGATAGCTCTAAAAAAAATCTTAAATTACTTAAATTACTTTAGACTGATTTTTTTTGGCTAGGCCTAGGATCAATCGGGGCGGGTCCCTGCTTACAAGTGCAATCTAGATTTCCTCTGGGGTCTCCCATCTCAGTACCAGGAAGGTCCAACCTTGCTTAGTGTCAGAGATCTGACCAGGTCAAGGTACTGTCAAAAACTCACCCTTGCCAAAAGTGAGTTACTGTAGGTGATCCCGGTTTATTTTGTTTTGAAAGCTTTATTCATTATCCATCAAAGCAGATGTTCAACTTTAGGCTGACCTTTGTCAGACCACATCTCAAGGGTTTTTTTTAAAATAAAAATAACTAGCATTGCTGAACTTGGTCAATTCATAAACCCTTTTCTAGGTTTGTTTCTAGCCAAATGAGATGGTTGAGTTGTTATGGAATTATGTAGTGGTGCATTTGATGCTTTTTGAAATCTTAATATCAACTTTTAAGAAGGCCGTTTGAACAAAGCTATGGTGATTCACTGAGTCTCTAGTGGCACATTTGAGTCGCTCTGATTCAAAGTGTTGTTTTGCTGGTCTACTGTTTGATATTCTGTTTTTTTGTTATTCTTTTGCATGTTCAGACTTGCAAGTGCTCTCTCTCAGCACAATGCTTCAGTGTATTTGTACCCATTTCGGTGTGGATATGGCCCCAACTGGTAAGAAATTAAGAAACTTAATTTCAACCTTTGTGTACGATTGTGACCATAATACAGCTGTTCAGTCTAGAAACAAGGGGATCTATGAAATAACTAAACATTTCTTAAGGTCTTTATTTTACTAATATAGCCCAGGAATTATAAGACAGTAGCTCTTAGAACTTTGTCCAGCTGCAGGCTGTAAATGTTTCAGATGGAACTTGAATCTATGAAGTCATTAGGTTCCATGAAATTGAAGGAGTAGAATTTTCCTGCTCAGTTCCAGAAGAGCAAAGGACCTGGAGCATTGCTGTATATTCCCTGGTCAGAGAACAAAATTACAAGGGCTGCCTGGCAGTTGGCAGAGGTGTTGTCTGTGTTAAGCTGCTGTTGCACTGCAATTTCCCTCACGGGATCAATAAAGTGTCTATCTATCTCTCCTTGGGTTCAAATGACCATGGGTTGATGAGTCCAGATTACACTGCTGTACAACCCTATGTCAGTGTTTTTCAAAAAGTTGCATCCTGCATTCCAGCAGTTCATCACACTGCATCATTTGTTTTGGTAAACAGTGTCCCTTTCTGAAGTGATGCAGAGAGAAATTGTGTGTGAGGGTGTTGCGATAAGTCAGAATGCAAACATTTTTCCTTTCTTCTATTTAGTTCAACTTCACTCAGACACTTCTGTGTGTGTTTTGCACTCTGGACTTTGCAATCTGAAAATTGCATATGTCTGTGTTTAAGGAAGTGGGTTCAATTGCATTGGCAAACACTTTTCACACAGTTTTAAGATTGCGTTGATCCCCGTTCGTCACGGTGAGCCTTGCTAATCACACCTCTGCCAACTGCCATCCATTCAGCTCATTCATTCTCACAGGTCCATGTTGTTTCAGCTACTTCAGAGCTGTCACCTTCAAAGGCTGAATGAAAGTGTGAGTTGCCAGCCAAATACAATCAGAAAGCTTTCAGAAGTGTTAAATTAATCTGAACCCAATGTAGGGCAGTGGACATACTGTAACTATTCGTAATGTTACAATTCCTAATTCCTCATTTGACTGCTTCTTCCAGTACAGGGGAGCCAGACCCTATCCTGTCTGATAACGGGCACAAGGCCGGGTACTTCCTGGGAGGGCGCCAGTCCATTCCCCACACACACACACACACCAAATTTTCCCTAGAGCCAATTCAGCGACCAGTTTGTTTTGGGGCTGTGGGAGGAAACCAGAGCACCCGGAGAAAACCCACAGTAACACAGGGAGAACATACAAACTCCACACAGATAGCACCCCAGGTCCGGAATTGAACCCAGGACCCCAGCTTTGCCAGTCACCAGTACTACTCACTGCGGCGCTACACTCTGATAATGCTTTGCTCCATTTAAATACTTCTGTGCTGTACTGCAGTCAGATGCAACTTTTAAAAAAAGTTAGCATGAAAGATTGACAGTCTTTACCAAACAACTTTGAAAATGTAGTACTGTAATGACATGTAAAACATATGAGGCTACCGTACATTAGTCAAGCCTATTGCATAACCGCTGCAGTTGCATGTCAACAGGATGGTATTGAGTAATGCTTATTCTGCGCAGCAAAATCATTTTTAGGGAATGTTTATTTGAAACAAAAGTGTACCAAGATTGTGTCTAATGCATGCTCAGAGATAATCAGGCTATGTTTAAAAAAAGGCGTTGGAACCATAATAACAGTAATCACAGCCTCTAGCCTAGGAGGACATCATCGTGTATGTCTCGGTTGTAGATCATAAGAAAATACTTAGCCAGCTTCTGTCTCTGGGGAACTCCATAGATACAGGCATAATGCTTTAGTTTGCCTTTTTCTCATGCTTTTAAGTTTTCCTTTTTCTGAGGCTTAAAATCAATAGCAACCCTGCCACAATGCATGTACTGTAATTTTGATACTGGATTCTTTATAGTTGTTTTCTGCCATTTGCCATATGTGAGCTACATATTAGGGCAGAAGTATTTTTGTAACACTCGAAACTCAGGCCTTGAACGTCCGGTGGCTTCCTAATTTGTCATTGCTGCCTCAAATTTAGCCCCTCTGATAGCATTCTTTATTCTGCATGAGAGCATTTCAGTGAACCTAGATGAAGTCCCCAGTAGCTGAGTGAAATATATACTGGTGTTCCTAGGATTCCAAGAGCCTTGACTGTTTTAACTATCTCAAGAGTTCGCCAAACCTTCAGACTGGATAATCCTACTTCAGTCTTCACCCCTGTTCTTGTATAGTGGATTAAAGACACAGATGGATGATTCTGACTTTGTGCTGAGCTCTACTAAACATTGTATTGTGCTATTGTGTGGTGCTACCTTAATGAAATTTTACCATGGTAAATTAATACATTTATACTTATTTGGTCGATATGTAGATTGTGAATGGGCTGAATGGCTGCCTCTCAATTCTGACCTACTACATGAAACTAGTAAGTATTCATCCTAGTACAACTAAATGTTCTGCATATTGTAGGTTCCTATATGCGAGTCCTTTCTGTTTTTTTAGTGTTGTTCTTCGGGTGGTTGCATTCATTAGTCAGCTATGCCTGATTTCCTTTAAAAGGGGGGAGTTTTGTCCCCCCAGTGTGTTGAAGTTCCTTACTTATGTCACAACACTTGTTGTTTTTTGAATCTTTTTTTTTTGGGCGGGATCTGTTTGGATTAATTGCTTTGAAAATGCAATGATCTGGGGTGAAAGCACCAGCCCTGTCAGGAACACAGTGTAGCACAAGCCATGCAGTGATCTGAACGTTCCCTGTTTCATTGTTGCCTGAAGTAGGTCAATGTCAAGATAAGTTACAAAAAGTTAATTTTCCCAGATGTCCTCACAAATCATGTCACTTCTGTGACCATAAAAGTAAAAGCTGCAGTGTTATCAAGGAAGTTGATCACTCCTTGTTTAAAGTCACGTCTTTAATATTTGTTGGCCCCAGAGCACCCTGTAGTGTGCAGTCCCTCTACAAATCCTGTCCTTTGGCACAGAATGTATCTTAATCACTTCTGAAGTCTTAAAAAAAAAACAGATGTTTGTCAGCATCGTGCTTCTGCAAGGGACGGATTTTAAGTTGAACCCGTGAGTCACGAGCTGTTTCTGTACGCGTGGTTCAAGTCGGTGTGTGTCTGTTTTAGTTTGCCGCGCTCCCGTAAGGAAACGAGCTCCGCCGGCAGACCAGCCAAGGTGCCCTGAACCGGTGGGAAGAGCCTGTCAGCTCCTGCCTCCACAGAGGTTATGTGCTAGTGAGGCTCATTATGCCGACAGGTGTATAATTACTCACGCCTTTCGGGGGCGACCCGTCTTGTACGCTCTCGGGTTGCGTTTGATCTTCCTCTCGTCACCTTTTTTCTTGGCGTCATGCGCTTCTTTCACATTGCAGAAGTGGAGCAATGGAAAGTGCGTTTGAAGCATCTCTCTTCTTAATACACCTAGAGCTCGAGCTTCCCCCTGCAGCCATAGCTGCGGCCGCAGCTGGAAGGGAAGAAGCACGACGTCATAATTATAATCATTCCCTGTGTTCATATAGCCTTTTTTGAAAAGCTGGTAAATATGAAAAGCACTTAACATATAGGCTTATGTGGACAAAATCTGGGGACGCCGTTTTGCACCAGCAGTCCCACTACACAGCTGATCAGGCAGAGAAGTGCGAGATAGCTTCTTCAATTGAATTAAGGGGTAACTATTGGAAGTTTACGAGCCTGTGGCAGGATAACCAACGTTAACACTGGTTTGAAAAGTGCTATAGGAACTTTAATAACAAAGTAGTCGGGATCTCAGTTTAATGGTTGGTATAAAAGTTGCCACCTTCCACAGCACCCTGCTGGGAATTTGTTTTTTGATGGAATTGTGCTCCAGAGGGAAGAGCACCACCTACTGGTCTACCAACACTGGTCTCCCATCCTAGTACTGACCAGGCCCAGACTTGAGCAGGAAGGAAGGTGCTGGGTCCTTTTTTTAAAACTAAAATAAGTAACCATATGGTTTTTAATTTCTTTACCAGATAAATAGTAAAAAGTAAATTAGAAAAGTGTGTGGTCCCTTTATATTTTTGGGTGTCTGAGCTCCTGAACTGGTTTATAGGATATAGAATTCCAGATACAGTGGACTTGTAAAGCTTATTTAATACTTTACAAGGTTTTTCTTTAGTGTGGTTAAATGAAGACTGTGAAGTTGTGGATGGCCTTTAGATTCCTGGCTACTAGCAACTTGACACTGGGTGAAAATCACCTCAGCATAATTAGGAAACTATTACAAATACATTCAGAAGGAAGAGTCATAAATTAAATTAAGAAGCTGTTTCTCCCAACCTGCCACACCTGTTAAATCCAGACAATCAGTTATCACAGTGTAATCTAGCTGGCTTGAAGCTTAACCACAAAGAAGTGCTTTTTCAATAAACCTGGCAGTTACAGTATGTCTAGTTAAATTCAATGGACACATTTTGGAAGGAAACAGTTTAAATATGCGTTCTTCCATAACAAAGGATCTGGTTTTCCAAAGATGGTAAACATGACCAAGACAAGTGGATTCATATTTTCCAAATTTAATTTAGTTTTTTGGAATGCATTTGTGCTATGTATTGTCATGTCTTTGAACAATTATGTATCTCAATTTGAGCATGTGATATTCAATGTAAACCCCTACAGTCTTGTATCAATGTCTTATTACTAGGTCCATTGCTTTACATCATTTAACATCAGTACTATCTGAAGGTTTCTAGGTCCTAATTGTGGTAAAGTGGAACTCTGTCCTGAAATTACCATGGCCTCTCTTGTCCCTCACAATAAGATGCCAGTGTTCCTGTTTTGTCCTGTCTTCTATGTACTGTTGTTTATCACACATTCCTGTATTCAGATCTCCTTCCAGGCCAGGAGAGTAGCAGTTAGAGAAAACTGTCCCAGCATAGGACGAGTTAAAATCTCATTATATACTAAACCTGCCTTTTACTTTGTCAAGATGCCATAATTACAATCTGCTTCTGTACGACTAATAACCCGGGGCGGTGTTAACACAAGTAATGTGTGAAAAAATGATTACTTAAACAGTGTGCTTCTGCTGTCTCCAGTGTGTTAGGGCCTCCTCCCTCTTGCTAACAGAAGTCGAATGCTATGGCAGGAATTCCTGGGCACACTACAAGCAGACATTATACTGTACGTGCTGAAAGATCAGAATTGCCTATTGTGTATGATTCACATCTCCCAGATGCGAACATCGTGAGCGCACACAGGAGAATGAGGAAGTACAGAGAGGCTCCTTCTGCCCACCCACCTTGGACTCACATGACCAGCACCACACCCCTGTACCAGAGGATCAGCACTGATTGGAGGAGATAATAATAATAATAATAATAATAATAATAATAATTGCTTACACTAATATAGCGCTTTTCTAGACACTCCACGCAAAGCGCTTTACAGGTAATGGGGACTCCCCTCCACCAATGTGCAGCATCCACCTGCATGCGCATCCATCAGCGACACCAACACGCCTGCACGGGCCCAGGCGTTGCAGTGTAGGTCAAGGACCTGGGTTCGAGCCCACGGCATCCAGGTCATAGAGCTCGTCCTGAGGTCAGGCAAGCACGTTTCCCACAGGAGCCACCCGGGGAGGCACTGATATTATTCTCGCATGAAGAAGAAGTAATAAGTTAGAAGTACAAAGAAGGAGCCTTCTGTAGTCGCATATATATAAACAAGCGGTCTTGACTGCACGTTTTTTGTCATGTGTTTCAACTTTTTGTAATTCTCAGCAGCCTTGCTAGCTTGCTAGTGGTCAGCATTATGATTTCCGTTGAAATTAAATCTATTAGCCCAGCTTGTGGTGGACGTTTGTATAGCAACTGCTCTACCTGATTTTCATGGAATGCGAGCACATTTTAAATATCCATCACGACATTTCACAGCACTAAGTGCCGAACGGCTGTGTGGAGATGTCTGGACTGCATTCTATTTTTGATCTGTAGCGCTTGGCATATTGTGTGCCATAGCAACACTGAGGCACTTTGATTTACTGCTGTTAATAATAACTGTACATTCTTATAGTGTGCTGTTACAGCTGACTTCACTAAGTGTTGAAATAGCCAATAGATTGGATTTCATCTTAATGTGTTCTGTGGGTAACAAGACCAATTGATAAACTGGAGGTACTTGTGTTAAATGTAAAATTATTACATTTTCCTGTTTTTCCTTTACAAGCTACTTAACATGATTAGGAATCACTGTATTTCCTAAGAGCTTTAATTGTAAAATTTGCGAGCCATTTAAAGCATTTTATATTCACGGGTCATTTGTTTGCCTTAATCGAGGACTGGAAAGTGAGGGCATTATGAACAAATAACATATAACATCACCTTCTGTGAGCTAGACAAAATCTGCATTGGATGCCCTGTGCATTGCCCATCGAAATGAATGTGAAAGTTATTTGACGAGAACAGCAGTTTTGTGACGAGGACTCAGGCTTGCACTGAGGTGACAAGTGACTGAAATCATAAAGATGGTGGCCCACTGGGCACTGGTTCAGCAGGTGGAGCTGATGTCTCTCACAAATAAATCACAGTATTGTCTGCCACAGCACCTTCCCCGAGAAGGCCGGCATTCCTGTACATAATGGACATCTAGCAGATACGCTGACTGCCTGCGGGTTGTTCACTTCTTTTGGGAAAACGGTAGTCATTTCAGATGGATCTTTCTTTGACGAACATGACCAGTTTCATGACTTTTTTTTGTTTGCTGTAAAACCCCCGTGAGGGCTTCGTTTACTAGCCCTCCAGTTATGCCTTATGGAAGAAACACCCCATTGAGCTGCTCCCACCAAGGTGTGGCCCCCTGGATGATTTGAGTACGCCCAGCACCCACCAGCTATCGGTGGGGAGGGGGAAGAAGGGACAGAGGGGTGAAGCAAATTCATAGATGGGGATTGTTAGGAGGCCTTGATTGGTAAAAGACACTGGGGTAACACCCTCACTCTTTGACTTTGCAATGGCCTACCTAGTCTAAATCCAAGCAAACCAGCAAACCTTACACCTTACAGTATGTAGCCAGTCAGCATGGGATTAACCAAGGCATGGTGTCAAAAACAGCTGTCGAATTAACATTACTAGCAATAGTAACAAGGCAAGGTTGATTATTATAAGTGTTCCATTAGGGTTATACGGTAGTGTTCTTAGATTTGAGGGATACCAAGGCACCTCTCTGTTCTGTGTTTGGCTCAGGTAATAGAAGGGTTTACTGAATTATTGGGCAAAATGAAGGCAGGGCAGACATGCTTGCAGGCTTTTCCTCTCATGGCCTTTTCATTCTGGGAGTTGCACTGTTTCATAGCAGCCTTTTCTTGGTGTGTTCTTTTGGTTAATGGTACAGGATGTGCTTTTACTCATCACAATCAAGCACTACACAGGCGACTTTCCTCTTTCCCACTTCCTCCACACCTGACCCGCGTGTTCCCTTGGTGGAGGGGAAAAGAGACGGTTTGCCTGGTAATGAGCTCTTTTATCCTGGGGTTGACTCTCGTAGCTGGGGTTCCTTCTGGTCCTGCAGTGGGGTCGAGTTAGACTGCGAGACAGAGGCCCAAACTGCGCTGGTCTGGTTTGTTTTTAAGAGACCAATTAGGACAATGATGAACTCCCTGAAGAAGTAAAGCAGAAGAAATACTGTACATGCCATGCATTTGAAAAGAGCTTGGTGTCTTGGCCTTTTCTGTTTGCCTTTAATGATTTCAGCAAGAATGTGTCTAGGTTATGAGTGCCTCTTAGTAAGAATTCCCTTGGCTGCTTGGTCCTAATGGCTCACTGATGCAATGCTGTGAAACACAGCCTTGCTAGGGGAGGGAGGTCCCCCATATGGCCACATTACCCGAAACCTGAGCCATTGGTTTCTCCTCAGCACTCCTGGAATTTACTGAGCTGTAATGGGCTTGCCACACTGAGCTCCGCCCTGTCCAACCAGGCGTGCAGGCTCCCACGTGATCGCTTTCAGCCTTTTATACTGCAATATTACCCACTTCTGCCTCCTAATACTACCTTCTTCCAAAATGACCTTCTCATCAAATTGCCTCGAACGGGCAGAAACGAAGCCACCGAAATCCTCTTCATTGACAGGAGAAAAAAATATTTCAGGTTCTGTGCTACTGATATAAACCTTCCATTAGTGTGTTTACAAATTATCCCTTTACCTTGCCTTTCGCTAGCTCTGATCTTACACATCTGACCTTTTTCTCTGCAAAGAGGCACAAAATTGTATTTTGGTTACAGCCTTTGTTGAATCTAACTTACTTCCCCCTGCATGGGTTAAACATATGACTAAATCTGCGTGGCAGGACAGCGATCGCACACTTGGTGTGTCTTGAACAAGCATACTACATTTCCTAACAGAAATCTTAGGTTACTAAAGTATAGATAAGCAATTTAGGAGGAATTCAGTCCATTCCTCATGCAGATGTGTGGTGAATGGGCTCTTTTGTCTTTCAGCCAAATGTTTATTCTACCATTCAGTTACACTTGCAGGCATTAAGTGTAAACTGCACTCAGTTAACTCACTTTATTTCCCGATTAGATATTTTTTGTTTTGTATATATGTGTAATAGCATCATATACATGCTTGCAGGCTTTCATTTTAGTAGCGCATTTGTAGATGGGGAGATAGTGTTTCAATGATCTGTACTTCACAGTGAACGAAACCCCCAGTCCTTCATTGTCGGTATAAAACGTCGATAATGGCAAGCTGTTGCGTCTCCTGTGGGAAATGCTGGGACTGTGGGTAGTCCCCTCTGTGATGGCTCTCATTTCTTAATGTACAGTAACTGTAGACACCCAGTGGGGGAGGTGGGAGTGGCAGCCCTGCTTTGACCCTTGTCCTCCGGCTGGTTGGGCCCCCTCTCCATCCTCCCTCTCTCCTTCCTAATGGCGAGCTGAAGCCTGCAGCCCCTGTTGACTCCCCCCTCACCCCACCCCCACCCAGTCCATCTTTCCACGCTGTATCCTGATGAAAGCTAATAGCAAATTAAGAATGGATCTGTCCTTTTAATGTGATAAGCTTCCACTAGCAGATAGAGTTTTGCATTAAGATAATAGAGTAGAATGTTTAGAAGGGAAAAAGAAATATTAATAGTATCCAGGAGACTGGTGATCATATGTGAACTGTGATTTTGCAGTACTATACCTATTGATCCCTGACGGGTTGCTTTTACCATGACTGGAGCAGGAGAAAGTCTTGGGGATTTAAATAACGGCAAGGAGATGGAGCGCGGCTTTTTCTCTCTTGCTGTCAGATTGTTTCAGCAGTCCTTTTTAGATAAGAGTTTATAAAAACTGTTTCAGTTCAGTTGTTTTTATTTGCTTGATAACTGTGTGTTTGTAACGAACCGCATTCAGCTTTGCCCCCTGCCTTCTTTTCAGTCTTGCTTTTTGCCATTTGGTTCAGGATCTGTACACGTTATCAAATGGAACGGAGTTACCGAGTCAGTACGCAGCTGAATGTACGCATACTCATGAGTGAACTAAAAAGCCACAGCATGTTCTTTGAATTGACGTGACTAGATGTCCTTGGCACATATGAGCAGAGAGAGTTCCTCTTTAGAGCTGAACAATGGATCTCCTCCTCAATGTATAACTGTACTTGTCACACATCATAGATGTGCACTGAGGTCTTTATTTTGCTAGACTCGCAATGGGTTCTG
Organism: Lepisosteus platostomus; assembly: GCF_059453375.1. NCBI lineage: Eukaryota > Metazoa > Chordata > Actinopteri > Semionotiformes > Lepisosteidae > Lepisosteus > Lepisosteus platostomus. The sequence goes on along the minus strand of NC_142620.1, from coordinate 12,657,367 downwards.
TGCATGTGTGTGGTTAGAGCTCTTCAAGCTGTGCGTAATAAGAATACAAAGGAACAGTAGCCAGAATCATCGCTATAGCCCCCTATCATTCTCATGTGATCGTTTAAGTGAAATCTCATAACCTGAGAATTGTTATTTTTTAATTCATTTTAAAGGACTGCCTTGGTTTTAAACCTGCAGTTTCAGCCTGTTAAGATGAAGAAATTCCCACTTGAGTGCACCACATTATGGCACTCAGTCTTGTTCGCTGTCCAGGGATGTGCCGTTGTTTATTAGAAGAATTTGTTTCCATGTCCCTGCAGTCACCTGGCCAGTGCTTCCTGGGTGATGGACTGTAGGTTAAAAGGCTGACTTCACAGGAATGTCAGGTCCTTTGCCATATCGGTCAGTAATGTCAACGTGGGTTTTACACCCTATTCATTGCAGATGAGCGCATAATAAAGTTAAAAACTAAAACTAACAGAGGGAATTAAAATGTACTCAGTGGTGCAGCACTGGGCAGTTGGAATCTCTCCACAGAGGAGCCGTTGGTGTTAATGGAAATGAAGACAACCGGGTTATCTGGTGCCGTTCTGGGTCCTGCTTCAGTTCTTTTCTCTCTGGGTGTAGTTGAGAGCTCAGGCAGCAAGGACTGACTTAAAACAAGAGTAAATAATTAGACTCAAAGTATTGCATCTAAAAAAGAACCCCTATAATATCTTCTGTACTGTTATGCTATGCAGCATTTTGTTCTTTTCTTCTCTGGAACACAGAGCGGTTTGAAAAGCTGCTTGTTGCCTGAAATGTGACTTCTCTGCGAAGTATGACAGTCCCACTTTGGCTAATACAGGGAGGGGTGATGGGCCACTAGTCTTTAGTTTTGCTTTACATGGTGATACAACAATTTTCTTTTAAAACATTTTCTTCACATTTCAGCTGCAGAGGGTAGTAACATTCCACATTCAATTATTCAGGCCTAAGTAAGAGATTAGCAACATGCCAAAGAAATAATTCATCTGCAGTAATGCAATATGGAACAGGTAAGGGTTCATTCCATGCTGAAAGGTAAAGAAAAGAAATGGAACATTTCTGCTGTGGTGCCTTCTTTAAATGCACTAATTTCCTCTTCTTCTTCTTCTTCTTCTTCTTCTTTTTATTCGAGAGAGAGAGAGTTAAGAGTTATAAGAGAAGAGTCTGGCTCTCACAATGGACTGGACTGCCCTGCGGAAATAAGGCTGAGCTCCGTAACCCGAGTTCTGCACCCTTAGGCCCCTAGTTTCCTGACACGTGGAGTCGCTCAGGTCTGTCGGGTGGCCACAGGAGAGTGAGGCATCAAGCCTCAAGGCAGCAAAGGCTTTCATGCGTAGTCCAGCTGACCTTCGACGCTCTTCACACATTCCGCAGCACGGAGGCGATGTGTTTTCAGCAGCAGCAGCAGGGACGGGCCTCGCTCTGCAGCCGGGGTTACTCCAGCGCAGCCACGCAAACCGTCGGGCATTGTTCCCCGGGCTGCCGTCTGCAGTCCTTTCTGTAGCTCGTGCAGGACCAGCCCCACAATAGCATCTCGCCAGACTGCATTCCAGCCAAGGAGACAGACTAATTAGAGCCATCTCCTTTCACTTTCTGCTGAAAAATCAGACTTCTATTTTTACGCGGTGCGTAATGCAAGGGAATCGAATGAGAGCGCCAGCGATGACAAAATAGAAACGCATGAAAATAACCCCTTGGCAAAGCGTCATGCTTTAAAAAAAGGCTATGACAAAGAGCTGAAGTAGGGGGGATGGTGTTTTTTCTTTCAACTGTGAAATAATTTGTTTTGTAATCAAACCTGACTTTTCTTCAATCACTCGGGGTCAAAGCTCGTTGCGAATCTTGCTGAAGAAACACACGACACTTATGCATTTAACACCTTGCTCTGAAAAGGCCATTTTCACAGTTTAGAGCAGGTGTAGATCTTGCTGTCCTTTACTTTATTCTTTCTGTACTGTAAAGCTGACACAAAAAAATGGCTGAAAGATCCTCAGCTCAATCAGCTACTAGTGATCAAACAGGCTAGATGAGTTGATTGGTCTTCTCTTGTTTGTATCTGTTCCCATGACTTATAAGAGATTAGCTGTTACTCGCAATCTCCGTTTCCCTCAGCGGCTCCCAAAACCTTCTGACGGCAAAGAGAGAAATGTTTCGTTTTCAGGCTGTGAAGACGGCACGCCCTGACATGTACTGTATGTCATTCTCCTCTGCTAGGTGCAGCTCCAGGTTCATCCTAATCTGTCGGCCAAAGAGGACGCGCTTCAATACATCGAGGAGCTCATTCTGCAGCTGCTGAACATGCTGTGTGTAGCCCAGCCTCGCACTGTCCAAGATGTGGAGGTACCTTGACTGGCAGCTTCAGAAGAGCAGGGAGCATGTGCCCTCAGCTGGCTTGGCCAGAGTTCCTGCCGCTTGCCTGCGGTGTAGACATTACTGCACCGGAATTCCGGTTGCCTGGTTATTTTCATGCTTTTCAGGCCTGGTACTAGTTGGTGTTTCATTTTGTTCACCAGACAATTACAATAAAGCACCAGCTTTTTGTTTATTTTAACCTAACTATCCACATTGTGAATACTGAATCCAACTTAACACTTTGCTACTTTGAAACCTACCCTCCTTTTTTTTCCTCAGAGGCTAAAAGGTTCCATCAGTTTCACTATAAATTGAGCAATTCAAGGCCTCTTTAATTTGTTAATCTACACACGCAGCTAATTAGTTGGAAGGTATCACATTAAATGGGGAAGCTCTGTTACTGGTAGTCAAACTGAGTCAACCATTAAATGTCAAAGTTCTTTTAAAATAATTAGCTTTAAAAGGTGAACATGTTATTATATTTTGTGTACAGAAAAAATATAAACATAAACTTCATACTCTATTTTATTTAGTTAATTTCACAATTTTCCAGTGCATGTGCATGTCTTTTAAGAGGCTTATAAAACCTAAATGACTCGAGTACCTTTATTTTTATACAGTAATTGCAGAGATATGAATGTGAAATAATCTTGTGAAAAAAAGATGTGAAATAATCTTTGACTGTTTTTAAATTGCTATGATCTTGGTTTTCTTGCTTAATTGTTACAGTTTGCATTATTATTATTTTTTAATTGTCAATTGAGCAGTCACACTCATGTCTGAAATTAGAGCTTTTTCCCTCACATCCCCACATTTAGTTTCATACCTGCACTTTTTTTCCTTGTTTTTTTTAATTTGGTAAAGCAGTCTGTTGGCAATGTCTCTGTTGTAATTAAGTCAGTTAGCCAAGTACTGACTTCCCAGTATTGGCTTCCATTAATAGCCTCTTGGGAGAGCCAGGTCTGTTCTGACCTTTGCCTTCTCAGCTGCACTGTTTAAATGCCTGTGACGGCACACCCATTCTTCCGGGTTTATAAGTTGGAATGGAAGGAAGGTTTTGTATCCGCGTTCTGTGTTCCCTTCAGGAGCGTGTTCAGAAGACGTTCCCCCACCCCATTGACAAGTGGGCCATCGCTGATGCCCAGTCGGCCATTGAGAAACGCAAGAGGAGGAACCCCTTGCTGCTGCCCGTTGACAAAATCCACCCCCTGCTGAAGGTATGTCCCCAGGGCAGCGTGGGTCTGTGGTGCAGCCACTGGTCAGTGCCTCCTTGTGAAGCAGACCTGGGTCTGGGGTTTGCTGTGATTCGCTTCAAGCTCCAATATGTACTGTTGATGATTTAGTACCCTTTGACACTTTGTGATAGGCCAGCTGTCTTTTCATGTGTGGGTTGGCATGTTTTCCAGGAGGTCCTTGGTTACAAGATCGACTATCATGTGTCCCTATACATTGTGGCTGTGCTGGAGTATATATCAGCTGACATCCTGAAGTTGTCAGGGAACTACGTGGGCAACATTCGGCACTACGAGATCAGCCAGCAGGATATCAGGGTGTCCATGTGTGCGGATAAGGTAGGGATTTGCCATGGAAAGGAAATACAAAAATATGTTCATAGGACATTGCATTTTACATCCTTTCTAGTTCTGTGATGGGGAATTATTGCTATTTTATTGATGATTTCTTACTTTAGTAAGTGAGTGAACTACATACTGTGAATATAGTGAATAGAAAAAAACTCCAAAAATAATAATACTAATGGGGAAAAACATTTGTACATAAAAATAAAAGCTGGAGACGTCGACATGCCGTTACTCAGTGCCCAAGGGTTGGGCATACCTGTGGAGAGGGTGGGGTATTTCCTGTTGAAGCCTGGGAGTGATGGCAATGACCGATTTGAAGGTCAGTGGATGGTAACTAACATGAAATGTAACCCGTGACCCATTTACTTTACATGCAAATCCTGTTGATCCAGACTAGTCTTTACATTACTAAAGAACTGTTTTGAGTGATTTCTAAATGAAATGTAGCTGCTCCAGGTAGAAGGTGCCAAGAATTTTGAACAAAACAAAGACAGGCCAGTTAACACAAAACAACAATGAAGAAAAATCATTAATCTTATTTTCTCCTCTCCCAGCCCCTGTACTGTACATTTCTAATTAAAACATGTTGCAATAAAATATGAGCAACATCTTCAAAACCACACAATGCACCATGTAATGCACTCCTGCGGCGTTCTGAATGGGCAATAAGCCCGTTCAGTACTGACCATTTATCTTGTGTGCTGTGCTCTTCACATTGTTGCTAATTAACTTCTGGGATCAGGAGTGTCAGTTCAGTAGTGTTCCTTACTGGGGTCCTTTGTTTATTAATTTATTCAGCGGACTTGTGTTAGATCAGTGGTTCTCAAACTGTGGTACGCGTACCGGCAGTGGTACGTGGAGTGCCGCCAGGTGGTACGCCAAATGACCCTGGAACTGGGTCGTGTGCGCTGAAAAATCGGGACGGGTTTTCATATTTTGTATTTTAATACGTGTCGAATATGCAGCCTACGCACTACGATACAGTGCGCGCTAATACTTCAGTGGACACAAGAGATACTCTGTAAATCTATACCACTCTATAGGAATGCGTGCTACGGATGCAAGTGACCAATTGGTATTTTAAAAAAGCTACTGTATCTCCAGCAAATAGGGAGAAAGGAGAATGTGCGTGATTTTGGAACAATGCCAACGTTGTAAACACAGGAATGCATCGAAATACGTGCTACGAACGCAGGTAATCTTGTGAGCACACGAAAGCATGATAACAGAAAAATATTTAAGAACTGTTCTAATTTGAGAAAAATACACCGAGCATCTCTGTGTTTCGCTCCCATGCGCATGAAATAAAAACTTTAAATAAATACGGAAATAAAAACTGAAACGCTGAAAAATGCAAGCTTACGGATTGCTAAAGCAGGTAAGCTACAGTACACTATTTCTGAAGAACCTTATTTACCATTGGCAAAAGAGCTGACACGTATTATGTGTAGAGAAAAAGCTGCTAAACAGCTCGACCTGCTGCCCCCCTCCCCGAAAGACACAGTCATTCATAGAATTATTGAAATGAAGGATTATATCAAAAGTACACTGAGTCTGTAGTCGATTTGGCCAATTTGCTCGTTTACGTTAGATACAAGTTTGAGGGCATGTCCCATGAAGACTTTCTGGTCTGTAAACCGCTACCAACAGGAACTACAGGAGAGCACATATTTCAGCTTCTGAATGAATTTATCGAAGAGAATGGCCTCGACTGGATAAAATGCGTCTTGAGTTTGTACAGACGGTGCTAGAGCAATGACAAGCCCACATAATGGTGTAGTTGCACGAATTAGAGAGGTTGCTCCAGAAATTAATGTACGCATTACAACATCCACCGCGAGACCTTTGCCGTCAAGAAAATGCCTGACGATTTAAAATCTGTTAAGACTGTTGTGAATTGTATCAAGGCTCGAAAAATTAATTAACATCTGCTTTGCTCAACTAAACAGGCTCACCCCTCTCACTGAAATGGTGCTTTTTTATTAGTTGTTGTTAATGTTTTTTTTTCTGTAAAACACTTTGAGTAGCCACCTTTAAAGGCGCTATATCAAATAACGTTTATTATTATAATATTTATTATATGTATGTGTGAGTGTGTGTGCACGCACGCTCATGTTGGTCATTGAGAATTTCTGGGGTTCCTATGAGATGATGACTTGTAGGTGGTACTTGGATGCTTTGGTTGGATTAGGGGTGGTACTTGGTCTAAAAAGTTTGAGAACCACTGTGTTAGATAATAGCAGCACATGTTATTTGCTGAAGTGCATCACTGTGCCCACTTGCAACAAAGAGGCAGCAGTTTGGGGGAGACCATTGGACTAAGCAGGATGTAAACTAAATAAATCTCCATTTACTGAATGCCTATTAGAAACAGAAACTCTAAAGCAGCAGAGTTGAGAGCCAAACCCAGAATAAAAAAACGTTCAGATTTTCAGATTCAGATGTTTTCAGTTACGTGTTGTTATTTTTGGTAGTGGTATTGATCATGCCATGATGTAGATCATACTCTTAAAAACATCATCCTTAATGCTTCCAGACTTCTTCCTGTTCATGTCGTAGCTGGGGATGTGCGAATTGCTTCAATGAGCGCTTGTGTGGATGCCTCTTCCAGGTGCTGATGGATATGTTCGATCAGGACGAGGACATCGGGCTGGTTTCTCTGTGTGGCGACGAGCCTTTGTCCACAGGAGAGCTGACCTATGACGACCTGGTGCGGCTAGAGATCGCAGAGGAGCGACAGTACCTGCGGGAGCTCGACCTCATTGTCAAAGTGTTCCGTCAGGCCTTCCTGTCCAACCCCAAGCTCTTCACGCCACACGTGAGTACTCACTGGACCTCCTCCTCCCTCTTCCTACCCCCTCTCCGTCCGCGCGCCGGTCCTGCTCGGTCAATAGCTAGATTACGTAGTGGAAAACCGGCAGTGCGGTTCTTTTTTTTAAACTCTGTGAATGAGCCATGCAGAAAGTTAATTTGCTCCTGAAAGGTCCAGTGAATTAATTGAGCGTCGTATGGGTCTGAATGAAGCCATATTCTTTGGCTTATCTCTGCGGTCTGATTCACACTTTAAAAAACGCTCCTGCCCTCACTATGCTGCACCTTCACAAAGCAGTCCTTCAGCCAACCTCTAGAAATCTTGAAATTGTCTTTCTTAGATATTTGCTGAAGCAGCCACCTGCTTTGAGTGTTCACTGTTGACTCACAGCTGTGACTCCTGAATGTAGCATAATATTAACTCCAGGTGTGGGGTAATAAGAAGATGCAGCTCCATTGTGCATGTGGGCTCGTTTAGATTTTAATTGCCAGCAGCCATATCACCCTGCAACTCACAACTGGCAACCCACTGAAGCTAAGCAGGTGTGAGCCTGGTCACTACCTGGATGGGAGACCTCCTGGGAAAAACTAAGGTTGCTGCTGGAAGAGGTGTTAGTGGGGCCAGCAGGGGGCGCTCACCCTGCGGTCCATGTGGGTCCTAAAGCCCCAGTATAGTGACGGGGACACTATACTGTAAACAGGCGCCGTCCTTCAGATGAGACGTAAAACCGAGGTCCTGACTCTCTGTGGTCATTAAAAATCCTAGGGCGTTTCTTGAAAAGAGTAGGGGTGTAACGCCGGCGTCCTGGCCAAAGTTCCCATTGGCCCTTACCAATCATGGCCTCCTAATAATCCCCCTCAATGAATTGGCTTCATTACACTGTTCTCCTCCCCACTGAGAGCTGATGTGTGGTGAGCGTTCTGGCGCACTATGGCTGTCGTCGCATCATCCAGGTGGATGCTGCACATTGGTGGTGGTGGAGGGGAGTCCCCATTACCTATAAAGCGCTCTGAGTGGAGTGTCCAGAAAAGCACTATATAAGTGTAAGCAATTATTATTGTTATTAATTATTAATCTTGCTGCTCTGGAAGTATCCGGACTCAAAGAGTCCGGTTTCTTCCACACACACAGATACACACGTTTGTCTTCATATTTGTTGGGAATTTCCCTATGACTTTATTTCTGTAATTTATTTTTTATTCCAAAGTTTATTCAAATGAAACTAAAAGTGTCCAAAACATCCAGTCATATTTCAAATGTAAAAGACGTCTTTGTTTATTTCCGACATTTACTTTAAGGAGATTATCCCCATATCTTCAGTTTGTTTGGAGTTACTACTGTGTAATTGTAGGAACATTGTCAGACTTCACAACTACAGTCGCACATAAACTCTTTGTTTAGCTGGACATGTTAACTCTTACCATATAAGTCTTTTAGGCCTTCAATGCAACCTTTCCTCTTTCTGTCATCTTACGATCCAGAAAAACCGAGGGAAACATATCTAAATATACAGAAGAAAACTCTGAAAGTGCAGTTGTGATCCCTTAACGAAATCAATCACTGATCCCTTAATTTGTCTTCTAATCCCATGCTTTTTTTCTCCCCTGTGTCTGAGGAGTATGGTTTTGAGCTGGTTATGAAGGAATTGCCAGTACAGTCTGAAATTCTATCTGGAAAACAGAATAATGACCTCAAACGCTTCCCTTAAGAATAACTGAAACGGAGCAGCTGTAGCATCTGTTGTGTGTATCGAAGTGTAACGTGACGAGCTGGAGAGAGCAACAGTGAACATGAATAAATAAGAAGGGATACAGTAGATGCAAAAGGCCTTTATGCATTTTAAATGAGAGGGGTACTGTGTCAGGTGGTAGCTGGAAAGAGAATCTATCAAAAGCATAATGAGGTTTTTAAGAATCTGCAGTGATACACAGCATCCATTAAGACCATCCATGGGAGTGCTACAGTATGGATATTGAAGTGATTAGGAGCCAGCCTTTTTATCATCGTTTGTAACATGTCATCACAGTGCTTTAGAACACAGAAAATCTAAGATTCCCTTAGGTTAATCCTCTAAAGATGTGTTACTTTTCAATAAATATTTAAACTTTTTAGGGATTTTTATATCAATAGTATTTACTGTTGAGTAAGGTATTCTGCTGCTAGTTTGTTTTCCAGTTTGTATATAGATAATGCTGATAAAAATAAATAGAATTCTATTTTTAGGAAAAAGTTACCCATATTTTGGATATTGATTAAATGTTTTGGTCTTTTGTCTTCTTTGGAGCCAAGTTCCCTTTAACAGTGAATTGAGGTTTTGTGTAGACTGTGAAATACGGAATATTTTTCATTTGATTAAGAAAGAGAAGGAACATAGAGTGGATTAAAAGAACTAAAAGATCAGTGAATATGACAAGAAAGGAATGATAAAGGTGTTTGAGTTTGTAAACCCGTATGTTTGTACTGTAGGTATGACCAGCAGTGGTTAAAATCTGTTTTGGTGGTGTGTAAAGTATTTAGTATTGACATACTGTACCCTTTTTGGAGTGTTGTTAATTCACACCAGCAGCCTCAAGAACAGCTGAGAGGATATGACACTTCAGTCCAGTCAGAAGTTTTGCAAAAACAAAACACTTGAGTTGTACCTTTGTGATTCAGGGCCTTTAATTAAATATCGAATGTGTAAGTCAGCTGCAGATTGCTTTTGGCATCTCTTGTAGCATCAGCAGGAAGAAGCAAGTGAAAAATGCATCTGGAAATCCATGCCTATAGGCAGTGATCTAATGTTAGCAGCACTGTTGTCTGCAGGATATTGACGTGATCTTCAGCAATATTCTGGATATCCACGAGCTGACGGTGAAGCTGCTGGGGCTGATTGAGGACGCGGTGGAGATGACAACAGACAGCAGCCCCCATCCTCTCGTGGGCAGCTGCTTCGAAGATCTGGCCGAGGTACGTGTCGAGTCTTTGCAGGACAGGCAAGCTCTGATAATTGTGCCGCACTTCAGAAAGTACAAAAAAATGTGCACCATATTTTGTAGGGTTTTAGTTTTTTGTTTTTAGCTTTTGTGCTTGAACACGAAAAGACTGCTTCAGTGCCACTCGTGGAGGCTCTTTCTAACTGCAGACACAAAAAAACAACAAAGGGAGTGCAAGTAGAAGTACAGTAGATCCAGGGGTACCTGTGACAAGAGGTGTTTCTTTATACAGTGAGTTGCCAGCAGCCTTGGATTCAGATTTAATGGCAAATATTGTTAAAATAATTTAAATCTAATAATTACACATAGTGCTTTTCATACAGAAGGATCCCCAAGTTCTCTATGTGTAGGAGCTACCCTAAATCCTCCAGCCCCAAAGAGTTCCGCCCGTCCAGGTGACACGTACTTAAGCAGCCGTTTGGCACCTGCACCTCCATGGTACAGTAGAGAAACAGCTTCACCAGTTGAATTAACGTCAGATTATGCACACCCAGAGAGGAATTTCACCAGGATGCTGGAGTTAACACCATAAGCAGTACCATAGGATCTTTTTTGACTAAATAGTCATGTCTCATCTAAAAGACTGCACCTCCTACAGTAGTGTCCCCTGTCACCATCAGCTCTTGTCCACAATGTTGGAGACTCCAGACAGCCAAGAATTAGTGACAAGAATTAAAATCTCTAAGGCATATCTCTAGTTTTCCCAGCTGCAGTTGCCTCAGTCTTGACCTGTGAGGACTGAACGGGACCAGGCTTTGTCAGGGGTCTGGTCTGTAAGTGTGTCTTTGGGAACAATTACACTTATTTATCCAGGTCAAACCTGGAAGCGGTGGAGAGTCTTGTGCTGTCCGTGCCTTCGCAGCCATTTTTTCGAACTTGTCAATGATCTGAATTTCGTGCTGCTTTTGTGTGTTTATTGCATATTTGATCAAAGAATGTGTTCACAGGCTAACAAGATCGAGAATCCGAGCAAGGACAGCTTATAAATCCACATTTAACTGTTTTCAGGAGCAAGCATTTGATCCCTATGAAACGCTGTCTCAGGATATCCTCTCCCGCCAGTTTCGCGAGCATTTCAGCAGCCTGATGGCCAGGCCAGCTGTGGCCCTTCACTTCCAGGTACCAGAAGCTCTCTTACTCCCTCCCTCTGTGCTCTGGCTTTACAAGCAAGGGACGTCTGCATTCAGAATACCTGCACCTTGGAGTGTTTGTGTGATTTTCATGGGCTGAAGATGTGTTGGATCCACAGCTGCTTCAGGCATTTGGCATTTTATAATAAAGTTCAGAACAAGCCAGGGCATGCAGAACTCTGTAGGTGCATATTTAAGGATTTTAAGTGCACCACAGTTATCTATTAATTTAAATGCTTTCTAAACAACGGCACGAGATTTCAAATAACACTGTTCTTGACTTATTTGCACACTCTTTTATTCGTTTACAGAAACCTGAATTTAGACAGACATTTATACTTACAATACCTTCTGAAATAATTAGAAATACATTGAAAATACAGATTATAGACAGTGTCCTAAATTCAGCACATGACTGTACTGGCTTCCTCATTGCAAAGTTCTGCTGCTAGTTTGTTTTCCAGTTTGTATATAGATAATGCTGATAAAAAGAAATAGAAATAGAAAAAAAAAGAAATAGAATTATATTCTTTATATTATATACTTTTTCTGCCTTCAACTACTGCTCATTCTTCAGCTGTACTGTTTTTATTTTTAATCTCCTGCTTGGAGATCCCAGTACTGATTCACAGGAAACCCTGTCATACAAATTCTGTAAAGCTGGAATAAAATCAGGCAGCTTTTAGGACCCTGAAATTCCTTATGCTTTAAGATGCGTTTTTAAGAAGTCTATACAAGTGTCTCTTGTTTTTGTAGCTATATGCCAGTTGTTGCCCAGATTGCATGCACAATTTCTTGTGGTTACGTTTCCAGCTCAGTGCAGGGCTATTTTCTTCCTTCCTCTACCACCATAGCATAAATGCTCAGAAACAAACTGCCAGATTGATTGCACACAAATTAAATAAAAGTTGCTTTTTACATGTCATCATACATCAGAAGCAGTGACAATACTCCCTCGTCTACCATCTTTATTTCAGCTTTTCCCTTCACCCTATTTTTGTGCTAACAAATTGGGTTGAGAGGTTGGATAGCTTAGTTGAAATACCATTTAGTAAAAGAGAGTAGTAACCTTAAAGAGGAACTGCAGTCCTAATTTCTCAGACCTGTTATTAAATCTTGGCAACTAAATTCATTGACTTCATAGAACAAATTTACCCATTTCAAATTAAGCACAAAATTGTGAACTGTAAGTCGCCATGTTGTCACAAACTTGCTTTTGAGTTCCCACGAATTGGGTCGTGATGCCTCCCTTCCTGCTCACTAGTCACTGTAATGTCATGTACAAGCAAATAAGTACAGGTTGTGCAGCAGACTTTTCGCCATAGAAACGTTCCAACGTGATCTGAGTTAACAAGTAAGTAGTATTGTTGGCAATACTTTCTCAAAAATAGAAAGTAATATTTCTATTGGATTTAAAGAGATTTATTCACAAGCCTGCTAGTTTGCAAAGTCATAGAGCCGCAACACGTCACCAGACGTTTTGTTGCCTCGTTCCGAATCTCAGAACATGGTGCTGTGCATACCTGGAAATTTAATCAATTTTGTGACGTAAATTGGGGAGATTTCAGGTTACTGTGTACAGTTGACTTTTACTGCGGTTTGAAATGCGCTCATCAATGTTGATTCCTTCTAACGCCGAGATTTCAAAATAGCATTGCAGTACTGTTTTAAACTATTTGGGAATTAAATTAACTTCATTTTTTTAAAACAATTTCCCACAGTTGCACGTAACATTTGAAGAAATTGTCGATATTATGATTAATAAACTACGGACCTTTGGATGTTATTGACAGACCTGCTGTAATTCGGTGACGCATCTTAAGTGCTAACTCTTTTGGATGTTTTTAAGTTGACATGCTTTTGCACACTTGGCCCTGCATTTTATCTTCAGCATTTTCTGCCTGCTTATCAATAGAAATACACGTGTGGCCATTATTTCCTCAACTGTGTATGGACATTAAACACTGAACCTCCAAACTGCGTGAAAATGAACCGTGTGGTTTTCAGTCCGTAGAGCAAACCAAAGGGAGGGTTTGTGAAAAGGTTGCAGTCATGTCTGCCTCGCTCATCTGTTTCTCCAGCTCTCTTCCTGGGTGTGCTGTTCCTCTCCATGTACCTCACTAGGATGACACTTTCTGTAGTACTTCGAAGTCCGACTCTTCCTCCCACCTTTATCTGTTTTTATGCTTCCGGCGTCCCACCCTCTTTCTACCTCTCCTTGTCTTTTTCTTCCTCCTTGTGTTCCTGTCCCCTCCTTGCCTTATTTTATTTCTTCCTCTCTCCCCTTCTCTCGGCTTGCCGTCAGATGAATGTCCCCACTGAGACCCGCTCAGCCACTACACTTTGCGCCGTCTGGTATTGTGGGTAAATTGCATCGCCTTTTAAAAATAGAACTGGCCAGCGTACCGCAAGCCCTTTTTCTCTCTGGAGAAGAGAACTGGAGAGAAACTCAGTATGTCCCGCTTTCATTAAAACCTGCAAGATGCCCCCAATAAATAGGGATTATAAGAAAAGGATAGACTCATTTTATTTAGTATATAAGTACAAGGTAAAACAATACTGCTTAACATTTCATGGCTATATTGTATTGTGTTTTAAAGGTCTTTCAGTATTGGGTGCTAAGTCTGTAAAGTCTATAAACATTGCTTAACAAAATCTAATGGCAAAATGCTCAGTTCCTCAATAACATCACTGTTTACAAGCCAGTGCCTTATCAATTATGAATGGAGGTTAAGCGCAGTGAAGCTGTCGGACTGTCTCCAGGCAGAGTCCAGTGTCCCTCCCGCCTCCTTTTCCTGCTCTCCAGAAGCCTTGACAGTGGTTATCCTTGGCTCTTTGAAGGTCAGAGGTCAGGAATGTAAGAGGAAGATGGCTCAGTACAGTGATGGTGCTGAAAATTAGGCTGTCCTTTATAGAGGTGTGGCTTTTAAAAATCCTCGAGTGGAACCACACAAGTGGTTTACAGTATCTGCTATGGAGTGGCCTTCACCTATGTAAAAAAAGACAGGATTTCTTGTTTCTACTCCGAGTTGTTCTGGAATGTGAAATAACATTTGTAATTGTAAACAGTTCTGACAATCATTTGGAAGGAGGCTGTAATTAAAGGAGATGGCCCGGTAGAACTGCCTCCAAGCGATCCCAAGAATTCACAGTTGGCCTTTTCTTGAAGTGCAGAGCGCCATAATTCTTAAATCAGCACAAGTGGATGTGCTATGTAATGTGTCCACCATTTGCTACAGTGAAAAGAAGCAAATTTGAGTGATCGGTACTGTTCAATTACATGTAAAGGCAGAGAAATTGAAAATATTTAAAACTTAGAAAACAATTTAAATAGAAAGTCTGTTAAATTAACTTTTTCATTACAATCTTGACTGATACCAAGATGGATTCTGTGACGTTAATGTTTATTTGCACATTGAACTTCATGCACTGCTTACCAATGGTGTGTATGTAGCTCTCATGGCAAACAGTGCAGACTCTTGTAAGCAGTTTATGCAGTGAGGTATTGATTATCTGTCTGCTGTCTGAGTAAGAGGTTTTTAAGAGATACAGTGACCTCCAGCTCATATTACTCTGCTGTCTACAGCAACCAGCACTGGGTGTTGAGATTCATAATACAATCTCCTCTCTCTGTCTCTTTTATTCTGTTTATTCCCTTTCCACTGGCCATGAAACCTTCAATGTTGATATGCTTCTTCTTTTTGCAATAGACAAAGGTTTGTGTAGAGACCAATTCCTTGAGGGTTCTTCTTACATTTAAAGTTTTTCATTTAAAGGGGTGTTGATATTTACCCATTGCTGATACTCTATAGTATGCATAATGTCAAATAGTGGTGATCTCTATGTTAGATGTCTGTCAAACTAACATTCTTTTTGTGACCGGAACACAGGTGTTGAGTGTGTGAAAAACTCGGATTGCTGACTAGCTCTGTCTCTTTATGCTTCATCCCAGTCAATAGCTGAGGGTTTCAAGGAGGCTGTGCAGTATGTTCTGCCCCAGCTCATGATGGTTCCAGTCTATCACTGTTTGCACTACTTTGAACTGCTGCAGGTAAGTCTTGTTCGTCAGTCTCGTACGAACATGGTCTACTCTGGTGCAGTGCTACAATGAAAAGGTGATCTTCCTCAACCACCAGTTTCCCCAGGAAGCTACAGTAGTGTGGAAATCCAGTTGAAATCTCAGTTGAATAGAGACTAGTGACCTCTGTCCTGTCTCTGAATAAAAAAAAACACCATACCCCTTTATTATATAGTTTGGTTTGGCTGGAGGATAGTTTGATTAGTCTCTGGAGGAGGTGGGAAACAGCAGTTAATATTTTCTTTTTTTGGCAAAAATTCATATGGGCATGCCATTTAATCTCAAAGGAAATCAACATGCTTTGCCTGCTCACTTTTTTTAGAGAAGTAATTTTTATATAATTATTTTAGATGTGACAGTGTTGTGTTTTTTGTTTTTAATTTAAAAGGTGGATCTTCTCCTTCTGTAGGTATGCTCAAGCAGTATGTGTGTGAAGTGCCATTGACAGTGTACTTTAGCAAGAAAGAGCACTCATGAATAGAAATATAAAATATGTACCACGATATCTACCACATTGATGTAGTCACGATAGCTAATACAGCTAATACACGTCTTAATAAAAGCCATGACCATGTACAGTACATAGGTCACTACCTTGCTGTGATTTTGACATTGAAGACAGTTGTACTTTCTCTCCTGATGTTTAAGTTCAATGTGAAATTTCTACCAGACTGGTGATGAAAGTCTAAAGTTTTCACTGGTGTCAGCTGCGGATTTCATTACCAGGTGTAATATTAACAACACGTCTTGTAGTGTGATATGGAAAGATCGTCCTCAGAATCTGAGAGACAACTTCTTTAACTCTTTTCAAATCCAAAAATCAGTCTACATCTGATTGCCTACATCTGTAAAAACCTGTATGCTCTTGGGTTTTTTTCTCCTTTTACTTTTTATTGAACTCTTTGTACCTTATTCTTTATTCGCGATGTACAGTGTCCTTGGGTTTGGAAAGGCACTTTATAAACAAAAGTTTATTATCATCATCAGCAGCAGCATCTAAAGGGAGCATTTTACTATTCTATCTAATAAATGTAGTGGTTTTACTGCTTTTTTTAAACTGGCAGG
Source organism: Lepisosteus platostomus (assembly GCF_059453375.1). NCBI lineage: Eukaryota > Metazoa > Chordata > Actinopteri > Semionotiformes > Lepisosteidae > Lepisosteus > Lepisosteus platostomus. The sequence goes on along the minus strand of NC_142620.1, from coordinate 12,641,366 downwards.
AAGATCTTTAAGCCATTTACTGTTTGTCTCCTTTTGTTATGCCACCCAGTGTAAGCGGACAATGTTTTTTTTATACAGGGTACTTATCTGGGAATTGCATGCCAGGCGCACAAACTTTCAGTGCATAAGAATAAATTGGAATATGAATATTCTGGTGTTGCAAATCCTGGGTGTTTGAAGAACTTGAAACATTTCCTTAGCTCATGGTTTCCTTTATTCTTCCAAGCACCCCCTCTTGTGGTAGACTTTGGAAATGCTTTCAGTATCTGCCGACTGAAGGGAGCCAGTTCAAGATTTACAAAAACATTTGCCAAAGATGGGATATTGCTTATTTTATCTGTTTTGTTTTTGTTGCTCACATATTGTAGAGTTTAGAATGTAATTGCTCTAATTTGTGTGAATAGCAGCTCAGAAACTTTGTCCCTATTGACTCAGATTTTCTCCATCTGGTATCTCTTGCCCCATTACTGAAAATATAAATGCAATTTATATAATAATAATAATTGCTTACACTTATATAGCGCTTTTCTGGACACTCCACTCAAAGCGCTTTACAGGTAATGGGGACTCCCCTCCACCACCACCAATGTGCAGCATCCACCTGGATGATGCGACGACAGCCATAGTGTGCCAGAACGCTCACCACACATCAGTGATCAGTGGGGAGGAGAAAAGAGTAATTAAGCCAATTTGTAGAGGGGGATTATTAGGAGGCCATGATTGATAAAGGCCAATGTGAAATTTGGCCAGGACACCAGGTTACACCCCAACTCTTTTCGAGAAACACCCTGGGCTTTTTAATTACCACAGAGAGTCAGGACCTCGGTTTTACGTCTCATCCGAAGGACAGCGCCTGTTTACAGTATAGTGTCCCCGTCACTACACTGGGGCATTAGGACCCACATGAGCCGCAGGGTGAGCGCCCCCTGCTGGCCCCACTAAACACCTCTTCCAGCAGCAACCTTAGTTTTTCCCAGGAGGTCTCCCATCCAGGTAGTGACCAGGCTCACACCTGCTTAGCTTCAGTGGGTTGCCAGTTGTTAGTTGCAGAGTGATATGGCTGCTGGCAATATACCTCTATACCTCTGTTTTTGAAGAAAACGATATCGTCAGGAATATTGTCTTTCTCATTAAGGATCTGATGTGTGTAACTGTCTGTTGTAAGAATCTTCATTGCGTTTGTGCGGTTAACCAAACTTTGTTAGAGCTACTTTACATCCTTACCACATAAACCTGACCAATTTAGTGCTACTCATGATATAGATATACGCCCTATGAAGTGGCACCTTATTTCTTATTACCTTATTTAAAAAATGAATGTTGCAGCATTTTGATAAACGCATCGGGGATCAGGTGTCCAAATTTCCCCTTGGCCTTTAACCAATCATGGCCTCCTAATAATCCCCATCTATGAATTGGCTTCATTCCTTTGTTCTGGTGTTCACTGATAGCTGGTGTGTGGGGAGCGTACTGGCGCCCTTTTGAATAGAGTGTCAAAAAAAGCACTACATGAATGCAAGGATTATTATAACAAATGCCTGTACCTGAGTCTCATTGTGAACATTTCCACACATGAAATGCACAGATGGTGTTTGTAATGCACAGCTCTAATTATCCCTGGGTTCTACACATTATGGCCAAACATGTTCTTACCCTGATAGCATTAACCTGCTGCTGTCTCTGTGGGAAGGAGAAGATTCCACTGTCATCCCTGCTGTCCTGTCAACCCGGGAGGACAGGGCTTGTAAGAGCAGGGAAGGGTTTCACGCTTGCCAAGTCAGATTGGAATTGATCATGCCTTCCTTAAAAAGAAGAAGTGCATGTTCTCAGCTTTGAGGGGCGTCTGCACCCTAATACTTCTAACCAGGCTCCTAGGTGATTTATAGGTATCTGTCCCTTTTAAGTAAGGGAATGTGTTGCTAATGAACTGGAAAAAAAATAGATACATTTGATAGATAGATATGTGCGTCTAATTTAGAAAATAGGTTACTTGACCCCTAGAAAACCTTAAGACACAAGGTTCCTCCAGGAAGTGAGTTTCAGGGCCCCTAACCTAGAACACAGGAGACTTGTTCAGCGTACGTCCCGTGGCTTATAGACAGAGGCAGTTCAGGGGATTGCTTAACACACAGTAGAGAAACAAGGACACAGGGTCAAGGCTAAATAAAAGGGAATTAATTGGAGGAGGAGGCCAGGAAACGCTGCTTGTTGCTCTTCCTGAACGGGGGCGGTCTCTCTGCAGCAGCTGCAGGAGCGCAGTAAAGACCAGGACGACCAGGAGTGTCTGAAGCAGGCCATCACTGCCCTGCTGAACCTGCAGTGCAGCGTGGAGCGCATCTACAGCAAGCACCTGCCGCGCCGCAAGCCAGGGTGAGCGTCCGCTTCGTCCGTCGCAGGCACACCGCGGGCTCGGCACGGCTGCTGGGAGTCCGGCTCCGGCATCGCTAGTGGAGCTCGACATGAAATCGCATTAGCTCTGCAGAGTCGATAGAAACACTCATATTCATAATTTCAGTAATAAACTTAATAATTTCAATAAACCCAGTGTTTCATTTTTTTAGTAGTAGACAAAGACAGAGCAATGAGACAGATACCTATTATTATGTGATACACCCGTACCTCTTTTTATCACGTTCCCAGTAACTCTTTCATATGGCGAACATTTTTTAAAAGAAAAACGCATTTCCATTGTTTCTTATGGGGGGAAAATCACTATGTTCCCAAAAATGTCATCCCTACTTTACACTTTTTTCATCAAAAAGTGACAAAACAAACAATAATTACTAACATTCAAACTGTGGTGTGTGCTTTTATTAATAAAAAAATTGTTTACTTAGATCATTAATCATACCCGAGTACAGTACTCTATTGTACAGTTACTAATTACACACACTCACAATTTTCATTTTCTTAACACCTTGAGCGTCCATGATAAAGTGTAGACCACAGATTTTCTTCTGCGAAGAGTAAGAACACATGCAGTAGCAAACAATGCACAAAGCAGGATGCGCCGAACTGTATCACACATGTCTTTCGTGCCACTCTGTAGGGTCTGTGCTCGGTCTCACCCAGACTAGTTAGTGGAATGTGATGCAAACACTTGATATGCAATACGAGTAGCATACTGACGCGATCCTCTTCACTGTCTACATTTGGCGGAGCTTTCAAAGTTTTTCTTTGTATCGCTTCTTCGTAGTTTGGAAGTCGGGTTTCATTGTTTGAAATGTGGAGACAAGTTTCACGTGCTTCGTAATAGGGAATTTTCCTAAAAATAACATTTGGGAAAAGAGATGCAGGCGTACAGTATCTCTGGGGGATGATGCGGTGGCTCTGTGGCTAAGGATCTGCGCCTGTGGGTGGAAGGTTGCCGGTTCGTATCCTGCGGCTGGCAGAGGAATCCTACTCTGTTGGGCCCCTGAGCAAGCTTTAACCCCAGCTGCTCCAGGGGTGCCGTATAAATGGCTGACCCTGCGCTCTGACCCCAAGCTTCTCTCTCCCCGTCTGTGTGCCTGTGTCTCTCATGGAGAGCAAGCGGAGGTATGCGAAAAGACGAATTCCTAATGTAAGAAATTGTATATGGCTAATAAAGTGATCTTATCTACTGTATCTCTTATGTAAAGTGATTTTGACGGGGTTACATGTTACGGAAGCAGATTCATCGATGAAGCCCATGTTTTTGGCACGCAACTGGGTTCCTCTTGCTTTGGTGTCTCACGAGTCTGCGCCTCCTGCTTGTGCAGGGAGCCTATGTACCGGCTGTACAGCCGACAGGTCCGCAGCAAGCAGCTGGCCATCAAGAGGATGAACGAGATCCAGAAGAGCATAGATGGCTGGGAGGGCAAGGACATCGGGCAGTGCTGCAGCGAGTTCATCCTCGAGGGCCCACTCACCCGCGCCGGCGCCAAGCACGAGCGCCACATGTTCCTCTTCGACGGCCTGCTGATCAGCTGCAAGGCCAACCACGGGCAGAGCTCGCGGCTGCCGGGCGCGGGCAGCGGCGCCGAGTTCCGCCTCAAGGAGAAGTTCGTGCTGCGCAAGGTGCGCATCGTGGACCGCGAGGACTCGCCCGACCTGCGGCACGCCTTCGAGATCGTGGGCAAGGACGAGAACTGCGCCGTCTTCTGCGCCAAGAGCGCGGAGGAGAAGAGCGCCTGGATGGCGGCGCTGGTGACGCTGCAGTACCGCAGCACACTGGACCGCATGCTGGACACGGTGCTGCAGCACGAGGAGCAGGCGCAACCCCTGCGCCTGCCCTCCCCCGAGGCCTACTGCTTCGCCGTGCAGGACTCCGAGGAGAACATCGTCTTCGAGGACAGCGTGCAGAGCAAGACCGGCATCCCCATCATCAAGGCCGGCACCGTCGTCAAGCTCATTGAAAGACTCACCTTCCACATGTACGCAGGTAATAACAACTCCTTACACTTACATACGCTTTTCTGGACACTCCACTCAAAGAGCTTTACAGGTGATGTGGACTCTCCTCCACCACCACCAGTGTGCAGCATCCACCTGGATGAAGTGACGGCAGCCATAGTGCGCCAGAACACTCCCCAAACACTAGGTACCAGTGGGGAGGAGAACAGAGTCATGCAGCCAGTTCACAGATGGGGATTATTAGGAGGCCATGACTGGTAAAGGCCAGGGAGAAATTTGGCCAGGACACCAGGGTGACACCCCTACTCTTTTCAAGAAACGCACAGAATTTTTTAATGACCACAGAGAGTCAGGACCTCAGTTGAATGTCACATCCTAGGGATGGTGCCTTTTTGCAGTATAGTGTCCCCATCACTATGGCATTATTACCCACACAGACTGCTGGGTGAGTGTCCCCTACTGGCCCCTCTAATACCTCTTCCAGCAGCAACCTTACCTTTCCCAGGAGGTTTCCTGTCCAGGTACTGTAGGCAGTCACATGGCGCTGACGCTGGGACCCATCGTCAATTTGATTGCTGTTAGCATCTGGTTTCAGTTTTTCAGAGAATAAGTTAGTTCTCCTCAACGTATGACCTTGTTCATCTTCACCAGTAACAGTGGTATTGTAGCCTGTACTAGGGAGCTTACTTGTAGAAAGTTGTAACATCTTCCTCATGTTGTTTGGTCTTCGTCAATGATGCAGGTTCTCCTGTTGTTCTGCTGCATCTCTGCCCTGCGATTGGAGGTCACTTACAAAATATTTTAAACCCCTTAATCTGAGCAGGTCATTCAGTAGTAACAGACCAGACCCTACTTAGATGTGAAAAGTGGTCGAGCATTGAAAAGATGATAGTAATATTTGAGGGACAGAATCATGTTAGGAATAGCTGAGTGAGGCCCACACATTAATGCAGACTCCAGAGATTATGGGTAGAATGTATTACATTAATGCCAGATAAAAGATTTGAAAGAACCAATGCAAACAAAAAAGAGAAGACTGGTATTAAGTAAAAAGGACACTTAACAAAATAATAATACATTTGTGATTGAGGTATTGTAGGTTATAGATACATTGGTGCTTCCACTTTGTTGGTTAGTGCAATGAATGCTGGGATGGATTGGACTAGAGAATCGTGTTTATAACTTTGGCAAAAAACTGGAGTCTGTCTTTCTCCCTAATTTTCATTATAAACTTGGATCAGTGGTGTAATAGAAAGACCTGAAAATAAAACCCAAATGATCTGTTATCCCTGGACAAACACTACTCACTCAGTAAAGCCAAGCAACTATTAAACTGATAAACAAACCTCAAAACTCAGTGGTTTTGATTAATCAGTATCATGCCTCTCAGGAGCCAGGGATTGTGGCCGTGAAGTGTGATGGATAAATTTCCCCCTGAGTTTCGGTTTGCAGACCTGGCTGAACCCTTTCTTTTACAGATCCTAATTTTGTGCGCACTTTCCTGACAACATACCGCTCCTTCTGCAAGCCCTCTGAGTTGCTTGACCTGTTGATAGACCGGTAAGAAAAGCATTTTTTTCTATGTCTGTTTTTCTATCTGGTGCAGCCTAGTGTAAAAAGCACTGTAAAGGCATGTCAGCTGAGACTTACTGAAGTGACCCTGTCTTCCCTGCAGGATTGAGATCCCTGAGCCAGAGTCCACCGAGGCACAGGCCCTGTGGAATGGGGAGCAGCCAATGGCAGCAGAGCTCCAGAGATTTCGCAAGGAGTATGTCCAGCCAGTCCAGCTCCGGTATGGACCTCACCGCTGCAGGCGACGTGTTCATGCACTGATATACTAACCTACCCCTCACAAACAGGCAGACAGCTTACTCCTCTAAAATCAAGTGAGACAGCGGTGTGGAGCAGAAAGAAGAGCTGTGGGCTTGTAAATGAAACACTGTGGGTTCAAATCTCTAGTGAGACAGTACCGCTGTTCCCCTGAATACTCACACTCGGAATGCTTCAGCAAAATGTCACTAATTGAAATTTTCACGTGTTTCAGTCCGGAGTTGTTGAACTAAGACCAACAAAAAAAACAAGACCCTGTAGCACAGGACCAGGCATGATTCTCTATGCAAGGGTACGTGCACTATGTAATAAACAGGAGAAAAGCAGACTGTGTGATTGGCAAGTAGGAGTTTAAAAACAAACTGAGTCTGAAGGCACAATATTTGCTGTGTAAACTCAGAACTAAGGCTTCTTTATTTTACAGGGTTCTCAATGTCTTCCGGCAGTGGGTGGAGCATCATTTCTATGACTTTGAGACAGACCCCGAGCTGTTGTACCGATTGGAAGAGTATGTCACCAATGTAATTCAGCCACGAGGTCAGTACATCGCTCTTCCTTAAAGCAATCTTAGGACTCCCACAATGCACAGTGCTCTTAAGGTTTTTATAGATCATATAGATCACAGCTGATAGTTTCCCCGGTTGTTTCAATAGGTAAGTCAATGAGAAAGTGGTTGGAGTCCATCAATAAAATCATCCGACGGAAGATGCAGACCCAGCTGAACGGAGTCAGCCACAGTATCACGTTCGGGAGCCCGCCCCCTCCAGTGGAGTGGCACATCAGCAGGGCAGGGCAGACAGAGACCTTTGCCCTCATGACGCTGCACCCCATCGAGATCGCACGGCAGCTCACGCTGCTGGAGTCCGAGCTCTACAGGTGAGCCGTCCTGGGGACACGGCCGGACCGTACCTGCTCATCGAGTGCCAGTCCTGGTCAAGGTGGCCCTCGCACCCACTGGATCAAAAACCAGCCAACCGCTCGGTTACACCATTCAACCTTTACATTAAAGTCGTCATAGGGTTAATTGAAACATTCGGACTGTTTTTGTTAGAGAATTCTTTTGCTTACCCATTTAGACCCAAACACCTTTAATTCTTTTATATAACACGTTTTTATGAAGACGGTACCTGGAAAGAACAGGAACATACAGTGTTTTTTTTAACCCTACATTGGCCTAAAATTTATGCTGATTTAAATACCATTGTACAGCTTTTTTGGCCTCAATGAAAATTTACCTACGGAAGATAGTTAACTGAAGAAGATGAAGTTCAAAAAGCTTTTAAGAATGTTTTGATTGTTTAACAGTCATATTTTTGGGGTTTGATGAATATTTAGAATGTGATGACTGGAGGGCTTCTGAGACACCCTGCAGGACTCCCACACTACGTAGACCTTTTTTACTCTCAGTGCGGGATTTCTGAGCCCAAATCAGCTTTAGGATGAGTCATCATTTGCTCCTATCTGTACTTTTCTTTTTTGGAGAGTTTTGGCTGCCTGTATTGTATACTGCCACATTCAGTGATTGTATCCAAAAGGTGTGTCAAATGAAAAGTTTAAGAAAACCTGTTCTAATGAGTAAACTCTCTTAAGTTTCTCATGTAAAGTGCAATTTCAAGTATAGCTGCATGCAACTTTGTACAGTTCTGGGACAGGAGGATATATTCTGGTTTTGTCCAACTGCCATGCTTTTCTTGAGCTTCCCCACTGCAAGGAGGCAGAAGCTGCATGACTAAAAACACATGATACAGCACACCTGGCAATACAGCGCCTAACTGCCAGAAAATTTCAAGTCTGAGAAAATCCCAAGCTTTTGAGGAGAAAAAAAATTCAAATATTCCAAGTCAAGCAACTTGTTCGTTAGATCTAAGCTGAATGAACAAAAGGAACGAACACCAGCCAGTGTGTGAGCATCCAGGACTGGGCTTGGGAATCCTTGTTCCACATCTTGTGCGACATTGAGCTCAATATGACAATGGCTTACATGCCTTAATCCATTAGACAGGGTTGTCTGTGTGGTAGTTATATCTCACCCGCCTCTCAGCTGCTTGCCCCGAGATAGAGACATAGTGCAGAAAACCTCATTGTCCAGCAATGCTGTTTTTTCCCAGCCCTAAGGCGCACATCCATGTAAATATTCATGTACATCAGTATGTAGTAATTTATGATTAACGAACCCACAGTCAATTTGTAAGGAGCAAATGAGAATCCATTTTGTGACATTAGCAAGAGCCATTGACAAGGTGTCTTATTGTGTTCTGACTGGCCCTCTCCTCTTGCTCACTCTTTTTAGGGCTGTCCGCCCCTCTGAGCTGGTGGGGAGTGTCTGGACCAAGGAAGACAAGGAGAAGAACTCCCCGAACCTTCTCAGGATGATCCGGCACACCACCAACCTCACTCTGTGGTTTGAAAAGTGGGTACATGGCATACACTGGCGGAGAGGCACTGTCTGTGTCTGGAGGAATAAAAGCTGAAATGGTTAAGAACACTTAGGAGAGGATAGCATTGTAGTGAATGACTGTTCAGTATGTTGGGCTCATTCTGTATCGCTGTTAATTGTGAATCCTTACCACTCATCCCCGGTCCTTGAGAGCCATATGTTCTTGTTTACAATGCAATGCACTTTATTAATCCCCAAGAGGGAAATTCAGTGAATTGTTTACTGTCCACCTGCAGTACTGACCTGTTGAACAGACCTGTTTGCATAATTGGGCCTTTTTTGGAAACATGATTATTTAACACAAGCAACTATAAAAGATTCTAAGGGCTGGAGAGAGGTGATGATTTTCTCCGGTTTTGTCCAGTGATTAAGTAAGGAGAGTTAATAATTAAAATCTGCAAGCAAAAAACTCTGACCCTGCAGGTAGTGATTTTGACCACCCTGGTAAAATCTTGTTCTCCTGTTCACTCGAGGTTGAAAGGGAGTGAATCTTCTGTTCTTTGTTTAGGTGCATAGTGGAGGCAGAGAACTTGGAGGAGAGAGTGGCTGTGCTCACACGTACCATTGAGATCCTGCAGGTGTTTCAGGAGCTGAACAACTTCAACGGCGTCCTGGAGATAGTCAGCGCCATCAACTCCGTGCCGGTGTACAGGCTTGACCACACCTTTGAGGTGAGCTGCCCACCTGTGCTGTAGGATTGGTGTTTCATTGTGATCCTGCTGTATTGGGTTAGGAGACATAAAGGACTGATTCTTACTGTTCTTCCTTGACAGGCTATACCAGAAAGGAAAAAGAAAATATTAGAAGAAGCAGTAGAACTCAGTCAGGACCATTTTAAGAAGTATTTGGCAAAACTCAAGTCCATAAATCCGCCTTGCGTGCCTTTCTTCGGTAAGAGTTTTCCTGTTAAAAGCACATTTTTTTAACTTTTACAATGTGCAGTTCAGTACACTAGTGAGACACGAGCATCCTGCAAAACTAGACGTTAAGTTAAAATGTGCAGATTTTTCTTGCATGTCCGAAAAAAGCAACAGTATCAAGTTGCCTGCCTGTGTCCTCCAGGTATCTATCTAACTAATATCTTGAAGACGGAGGAGGGGAATCCCGACTTTCTCAAGCGCCACGGGAAGGATCTGATTAACTTCAGCAAGCGCCGGAAAGTTGCCGAGATCACAGGGGAGATCCAGCAATACCAAAACCAGCCTTATTGCCTGAGGGTGGAACCTGATATCAAGGTACTTCGGGGCTCAGCCAGCCTCTCAAGACGAGGACCAGAGGGAGTAGGGTGTGCTGATGTTTGTCACAGGGGTTAACAGCATCTCTCGCATTAGTGAGGAAAGTGCTGAACCAGCCACCAAAGCAGAAGAAACATCTGAGCAGTACAATCATCCCTGAAATCACTAATATTTTCATCTATACACCAAGTACCTGCAGTTAGTACCATCTACTCCCATTTGTCATTGATGCCCCTTGAGATGGAGCAGGCCAGGTGACTAGGAAACCTCTGCTTACCTGCAGCAATGTTCAGAATTAAAACTATAGGCACCATACAGTTTAACATAAACTCAGGCCTCTTGCAGTGACTGTATAAATCCACTGCATAATCGTGGACTCAAACTAATTAAGGATTGTGCGTAAATAAAAGTGAGCTTGTTTGCATTTCTTTTTAGAAGTTCTTTGAAAACCTGAACCCCATGGGGAATATGAGTGAGAAAGAGTTCTCTGACTACCTGTTTAACAAGTCCATGGAGATAGAGCCTCGCAACTGCAAACAGCCTCCGAGATTTGTAAGTAACTTGGCTGCTTGCATCTTACCAACATACAGTATGGTCCTGACAAAAATGAGCACACTTGGGAGGACGTTTGAGATACTGTGAGCTCCAGTTTTATGACCTGCTCTGCCAAGAGCAGTATCTGATTTTCTCAGGGCTGTGCCGAGTTTCTGTTTTTCTTTGAAAAAATGTTTTTCTGTTTCACCTTTATTTTTATGGTTTTCAGATCAATTTTCAAAAACAGTTTGGGGTTTATGCAGTTATCGTTATGACAACATGTGGAGGGAATGAACGTCAAGGTTTCATTGGGCGATTCTAATCTTGGTGTGTGGTGTTGACGTCACTGAAGCTTGCTTCTGCCCCCTGCAGCCCAGGAAGACTCTCTACACGCTCAAGTCTCCAGGGATCCGGCCAGTGCGCCACACGTCTACCTCAGGCAGCCTGAAGGGCCACCCTGTTCCCCTCGAAAGGGAGCCCCCCCACAAGATCACCTTCCGCAGCATCGCCGAGACGGAAACTGAGAGCACTGCGTCCGTGCCTACCTCTCCCAACACCCCCTCCACACCCCCGCAGTCCGCCTCCTCCGACCTCGGTTCCGTGTTCCTGGATGCAGACCTCAGCAGCTCCTGCGGTGAGCCTCTGTCCCTGTCGCTGCCTGTCTGAGCTGCAGGGACACCCCCATGCAGTGGTCTGCAGCTCGGCCTTTTTAAACTTTTCTGCCTGGACCCATTTTCCGATTTTTGAGCTAGAAGAGTCTCTTCCCTGTTGCTCGGTTGGTTATCCCATGTTTCTTTCTGTGTGCTTTCACACGCCGGGCCTGAGTAACCTCTCCAGTAATCCAGGTTTAGATCACTGGAGCCACTCCTCAGCTGTGTTGTCAATAAATTCACTGTTAGGTCGTTTGAGCACTCACCCTAAGAAATGCTCAAAAATACCTTTGTTCTCAAGTGCACAAGTATTTTCTAAAATCTTATTTTTCTTTTTGGGTCTTTAACAGGAAGCAACAGTATTTTCGCTCCAGTACTACTGCCAACATCAAGTAAGTGTGATGCAAATCGAGGATTGTTTTCCCTAGTGTCTGATGTGATATTTATAAGGGGTCTCTTTTTGCGAAATCTTGTAAGGGTGACTGTAGCGACTGATGACCATTCCTTTCCCCCTTCGTGTTCGGAGAGGCAGGAAATCGGTCTGTTCTTCCTCCAGTGGCGCCCTGGCCTTGGGTCTGATGGCTGTCCCTGTGGTTGTGTCTCTCTCAGAGTCGTACTCTGTGTCATGCGGCAGTCTTCACCAGCTCAGCGAGGAGCTGCTCAAGCCACCCCCACTGCCCCCTCGCAGGAAAGACGCCATCACAGAGGCCAAGGTAACGCCACATGCACTTGTCTGCATCCTCAAAATACAGCCCTGTTTCTATACAATTTCTTTCTTCTGACTTTCAATTTGTCAGTTTAGGAATTTTGCCTTATCTTACGGACTTGTGAATTGTTCACACTGTTGTTCTTGAATTTGTAGACTGACTAGTCTGTTCCTTTATTATATGGTGCAGTAGTTGCTCATTTTGAATAAAAGATGAGTGAATGAGCTAATTTAAGTCGCAAAGGTCTTACTCTCTAGCTGTAGTTTTCAAACACACATATATATATATACACATATATATTTCACCTTTTTGTACCACGGGATGTCTTTTGTGTTGGTAAAAGCAAGCACAGCCCTAAGGTGGCTCATCCTGTGGGGGTGCTTGCAGCAGAGTGCAGCTTGAGGCCTGTGACACAGACACCACTGTCTCCGGCCCGCGACATGTCACAAGCCAGCTGTGGCCAGGGTTCCCCGAGCAGGGCACACACTCCACTCACCTAGAGTCTCTCTCGGCCTGAGCCTACAGTGGCAGCTCCTGTCAGTGAGAGACCCCGCTTAGAGCTTGCCTAAAAGATGTCCTGAAATGAACACCTGGCTCTGACAGGTGGGGGTGTTGGCCCTTGTTATTCCTGTGCAGTGTAGGAAGTGATGGGCAGGGACACAACAGTTGCTGAATTGAAAGTGAAAAATGAAGGTGAACCAGGGGTTGGTCCATGTGGTTGTGTTGTAGACGGGTCCCAGGCCTGACAGCCCTCCAGCCATCCCTCCCAGACTGCCTCCGCCGCTGATGAGGATCCAGCCCAGAGTGCCCACCTACAACGGCCCCAGCGATGGCCCCCTGCCCAGCCCGCCACCACCGCCCCCCAGGGACCCCCTCCCTGATACTCCCCCACCTGTGCCCCTGCGCCCACCGGAGATCTTCATGAACTACCCCCTGAACCTGCAGCCGTCTCCTGTGGGCCGCTTCCACTGGGAGTTCAGCACCTCACCCAGCTCGCCCAACACCCCGCCGGGCACGCCCTCCCCGAGGGTGCCCCGGCGCTGCTGCCCGCTGAGCGCCAGCCAGAACAGCCTCTGCCAGCCTCCTGCGCCGGTCACGGCCCCCCCGGTGCCTCCCCGCCAGAACTCGAACCCCCAGCTCCCCAAACTGCCACCAAAGACCTACAAGAGGGAGCTCTCCCACCCGCTGCACAGCCTCTCGCTGGTGGAGAACGCCAACGCCAACCCCTAAGGCCCTCACCCCCCCCACCCCCACAGGCACAGCCTCTGCCCCCCGCTGCCCTGCAGCATCCCCGGGCTCGGCCACGCCGGACGGCGAGCGCTGCACGAACCCGAACGCGCGACGGGAGAGGCGAACTTCACGCGGGAGCTCCCGATCGCCGACAGCGGCCTCTGGCCTGCCTCCAGCGACGCCCTGTCACCACCACCGCCGCCGCCTCTCAGGGGATCAGTCACTCAAACCCCACGTGCCAACAACAGCCTCGTGCCAGTACAAATGATGGGAGACTGCAGATGAGCTCTGCACCGCACCAGGACCCTGAAGATGACCTGTTGCTCACCTAAGAACAGCATGAACGTAATGCATTAGGAGGGCTTTCTTGCCATTGTGCAGTTGCACACTAATTGCAAAGGATTAATGTTAGTAATCTCTTTTTTTCAAAGCATTTTTGGGGTTCACCATACCTTATGTGCAGACTACGCACTGTACCCAATGCACAATATACTGGTAGTAGTGCCCAAAAAGTATTTTAGTACAACAAAAATTACATCTCTGACAGCACTGCTATGTGAATTCTGTAGTATTGTGGAATTACAAGGATCCTATACACTAATGTAGACAAAGAAAGAATTGGAAATAGTCCTATATTTCTTCTTTTTTTTTTTTGCTTAGCAATGCTTTGTTCAGAGAATTGAAATAGAACTGAGTAGATTGGCATAGGTCCAGAGTCACCAGTCTGATTGGTAGTCACCAGTATCATGCCTTGCTCAAGGCATTGAGCGACCAGAACTAAAAGTAATGTACATCAGTTCATAGCTTGTGCTTGCCTGAAGAATCATGCTGTTAGCAGGTGGCAGGGGTCTTTCTTATGCATTACAGCTAGGCATCACAAGTGGGAAAATGAAATTTGAGATTTCATGGAATTCTTTCAGTCATTTCTTCTTTGCACTGTATTGTATAAACATGGACATTAAACTTTAGTATGTTGCACTGAGCCATTAACAGGAGGACAGCGTCTGTGTGGGACTCCCTTTATAACTTGTTCTGCTTCAGTAGTGGCCTTTAATCAAGAGCAGTGAAGTTGATAAAGTCACTGGCGATGGACTTTGATGTTTATACTGGAATACAAGTCATCCCAATTCGGAAATCCACGGATCTGTGGAAGTAACTGCTATAGTCCTTAAGCTCCTTAAAAAGATGATGTCTTAAGCCCATCATTCTGTTTGATGCTAAGGAAAACTACAAAGCTGTATGACTTTAAAAATCCTAATCTCAACCGGTTTGGAAACTTTGACATTAATTAACCCCAAATCCCCCCTGCAAATGAAAAAGGAAGAATGCACTAGTTGTACTGATGTCTAATATTTGGATGCTTGAAGAGGGTTTTTTCTTTAAACTTAAACTTTAAAAAGAAATGTCTTTTTGATGGAATGACGTTTTTAAAAGATAACTCAATGCATCTTACTCGGATGTGCCTTTCTGTGTTTTGTTTTTCTACTTTCCCAAGTGAAAGATGGTGTCTAAATGTTAAAATCTGTGGCCTAAATAATGCTTAGAACAGAGCTCTATACTAGAAATGTACAGTTTTGTTGATGTAGTGTGTATCTGTAAATACACACGTACAGACATTACTTAATCTGTATAAAGTGATTTCTCAGTCTTGTACAATTCCCTTTCTGCCTTCATGTGTCAGGAACAACTTATTTAACAATCAAATGCTGCTACAGTCTGACAGATAATGTCATTTCCTCTTTCCACTGTTTTAATTTGACTGCTAAATAGAATGTGTGCCATGGCTTGTTCTTCAAAGTAAAGGGAAATGTCGTATTTCTAACACCACAGCCAGCAGTGAGTGTGGCAGTATAAACACTGCAGGAAGTTCAGGACACAGCCAGGCCTATCTCTGGTGTTCATTCAGCTTCTGCCTTTGTAATTCCTGAACTGCATGGAGAGCTTTCAGATTCATGATGCAGTGCCAACACCTGGTTCCCCAGCCTGTTTCTGGCACTATTCTACTACTATTCAGTGTTGCAGATCATGGGTAAATTTAAAAATTACTATCAAGGGTATCGGACATGGTTTTAATTGTGGACATCAACAAAATGGTTTGTTCCTTACGAAATCTCAGTGAAATCAGTTCTCCTTTGCTTGACTTTGTAAGCCCTTCCATTTCTTTCATAAGTTGTACTGTAGCAGCTTTTTATTGTACAGTAGCTGATGCTACCCAGATTTTATTTGATGGTCTGTGGCCTTTTAACTGTGCTTTGTATTAATGTTCTTAATGAGATTAATAAATCACCCCAGTCTTATTTTCTACTTAAATATAAATTCGCTCTCGCTCTTGATTTTCCCAAAGCCCTTTTCATTTTCATTTCAGTTAGGTTTTTTTTGCCTTCCACCCATTTTCTAACCACTTCATCCAATGGGGAGTCGGAGCCTATCCTGGCAAGCAATGAGCACAAGTTGGTATAACCCTGGATGTGTTGGCAATATGTTACAGTCTCTAACATAGTCGCTTAAATTTATTCTGAATGTTTTTCTTAGGTGCTACAAGTTTATTGCTTTAGTGCAGGTAGAGTGTTAGAAACAAATGTCAGTCCGCTATAGTTCAACAGATGTGCAGGACTTTTGATCTTACTGGCACGTGTAAGATCATGAATGCAAAACAGACTGATGAGGAATATTTAACCTTAATTCATAGTGGCAACTAGTTCAAAAGTAATTGCAGGGAAACAGAATCCCAACTTGTAAAAGCTCAAGGTATTTCATATTAAATAGGTATTAAAGCTGTAGGTAACAGCTTTTGTCCTTGCTCTGCTCTTCTCGACTGCTGACCCTGAGAGAAGAGCTAGTTTGCATCTCAGTCACACAGTGCTGCATGGGTCCTCACTGTCCCGGCTGCATTCACAGTCATCCGGTGGTCCATGTGGGGCAGATCTCTTACATTTTGGATCCCTTCGTCTGTAGGTAATGCCCTGAGCTTTCAAGACAGCGTCCTCCTGGAAAGACCTGAAAGTGAAAGAAGCAGTCACTGAGTTTATCTGTCACTATTGTTTCAGAGAGAGTGCTGCAAGTCATGTGCCACTTCAACACTCAAAGCAACACGCACACAAAAACATTGCAGACTAATCTACACACGTGGTTATTCTGTGAAACTGAATGGAGAAATACAGGTGAGGATAAAAGTACCAGAATACTGAAAAATAAAAAGATGAGGACAATTTTCCAGCCAACATTGTTACGGGATATTTGTTCTTATTTGAAGATTCAAGAGACAACTAGCGTTTCATTCATTTCTTCAAGAGATTAGCAAAGGGTTAAAAAATTATCTTTTATTAATTGCTGCAGGATTATCACTTCGTTGCCTCTGTCGAAGAAAACTCAGTCTTCACTCAGGTTGGGAGATTGTCAAACAGATCTTTAATTCAGTCAGCTGAAGGGGAACATATCGCAGAGAAAGGGTTTCCCTCTAGCACTCAGTAAGACATGCTCACTGGACTGAAGTGACACTTTCCTTTTTATACATTAAAAGTAGGCAAGACTTTAACATATCAAAGGAACATAAGGGAAAAGGGGCAGTGTCAGAAGTCAAACAAACAGGACAGAAAGATGCCATTTGGCATCCTGCAATCTGTTTCATTTCTCTCTGGTTGAATGGGTGTGAAGAATCACAGGCTTTAGTTTGCACCTAAGACCGTGGTCTTAGATGCAAACAGAAAACCTTTCCCGCGCATAGTCGCTGTCTTGACCTTTTCACTCGGTCTTCCACACCTCCATCCCCTCAAGTGCTGTAGAAAAGCAACTCCTACCTGAGGTCCACTCTGCTTTGTTGACACCTGGCTGGAGGTGATCTCCCAGGATCCCTCGCTGCTTTGTGGAGTTTACTCAACTTGGCCCTTGCCAAAGCAGGATCTGCCTGATTTTACAGGAGGGGGAACAGTTGTTACTGATGCCCACCCATAATGCTGACACAGGTACTGTAAATGATGAAGAGCACAAGCATGCAAGGTACCTGTTTGGAGTTCTCTGGGCCAATGCCCCCTGTAGGCAGCTCGTCAGAATATTCAAACATATGTCCTTCAGTGTACGGAGCCCCAGATTCTCTGCACATTGGGGAGGCTTCTCTTTGAGAAGCCCTTACTGGCTTGAAGGAATGTGTCCTCAATGACACCTGCTCTTCAGCTTTATCCTCAAGCGCACCAAGGTCACCTTTGCCCCAGACGCCATCTTCTTCCCCAGTGGTCCAGTCGGGACTGGAGGAGGTGATGGAGGAATAATCAAAAACTGAGGCATCCGCAAAATCATTCAAGTCAGGGTCAGGCCCCTCCGGGCTTGCCTTGTCCATGGTGGACTTGCAGCTCCCTGCCCCCTTTCCAAGGCAAGTCGGGGGCTGCCGAGTCCAGCTGGAATATGTGGCCGTGTCGGAGTGTGTCAGCCTTTCTCCCCCACCTTGGTGTGAGAAGCTGGTATGTTCTGTGTTACTGGAGGTAAGGCTTTTTGGTTTGTTAGATTCCACAGTGGAGAGAGGCTGTAGATTCCTGCCCTGACTGCTCTTCTGCCAACCCGGGCTCCTCAGACAGGGGACTGCTTTCTCAGAGTGCACTGCAGAGTTCAGTTCAGACAGCAGTTCGCTTCTGGTTTAGAAAAAGTGCAAGCAGATGTATGAGTATCCAGTCAAGAATAAAAATGCATAGCTCCAGCAAATCTTTCCTTGTCGCAAACAAAATCATCAGTTTTATCCCTTTAATATTTTTGGCTTTTTTATGATTGCTTTGAATTTAAAAGATAATTCGAAATGAATAAAAATGCATTTTATTTTAAAATATATCATCATGATTTTAGTTTTTTTGTTCCAATTGCTGCTATAAAACTACAAAGAAGGGCAGTTTTCTTTAAAGTGAGATTTTGCCTGTGAATTTATAACAAAACAACTGAACAAAACACCCTTGTCCTTAACTGATACTCCTCCAGAATAAATTCAATACACCTCTCAAAGCAATGCAGTGCGATTACAATCAATAAATCTCGGGTATGTTTTTAATTGTCCTGAGCTGGGATGAACTAATGATCCTCCTGCTCCAGACCAACAAGAAAAGAAAAGTCTCCAGCTCTGTGTTTGGAAGCTCATTCTGCTGTACTATTAACAGCCTTTGGAAGTTGTGCTCCATGGCACAGGCACAAGCTCTGTGTGCCATGTGCTCTCTGGCAGCTCCAGAATTTTTGATCCTGTTAATTTTAAAGCAGATTTGAATGCATTTTTACTTTGTGTTTGGGAGATTACCACGGAATTGCACATACCCAATGCTATCTATTCTGTCTTGTCCCATACTCTTTGGTGAACTGTTAATAATGATTCAGTTGATTCACCATTATATGACCTGTAACTGGTGTTTGATCTGGAATAGTGTTGGCGCAGCAGCGAGGAGAGATACACAGTTTAGAAAGGGATACAGTAAATATACAATTTGGGAAAACAGCCTCACAAAAGGAGATTGATTGATCACGTCTTACTATTAATAAAGGTATAGAGGGTCAGAGAAGTGCTTTGTTAATACATTGGAAGGCAAATGCCCCCAGTTATTTGCACCTGTGCTCACCGGCACGTAGGACTGCAGGGCTCCTCACACTGTATCCCGCTGTCCCTGGCACTGCTGCTGCAGCTCAGGATGGGGCTCAGCTCACCAGCCCTGGTGCTGTTCTCAGTAGGGAATCCGCTGGTGCTCCTGAAACACAGATTCCTTCTGTCTTATCACATTACTGTGGCAAGCAGGACCCAGGGCACAGGACAGTGCATTCGCAAAGTCACTTTACAGCAGTCTACAATTTGCTTCCAATTCAACCCTCTGCTTTCCAGTGCTACATCCAAGACCTCAGTCTACAGTTTGAAAGAGGTGAAATGTTTCGTCGGACCTAGTTGAAGACCTACAGCAGCCACCTTTGGTTTTATTTGAAACGTAATTTCATAAGCCTTCGTTTTAATCTTGATTTTTTTCTCTTCTTTCATTTCTTTTTAATGTATCGCTAAAGTTAAAATTGCAAACACGCCATCACTCTTGTCCCTGTGCTACACTCTGGGCAAACTGAGGACGAGTTAGAAGCTGTTAAACGCAACACAATACCTACTGCAGTATTCCAGTTCAGTACAGGGCTATTTTTGTAAGTGAGACGTGGTTTGGGCAAATTTCCAAACAGGAAAAAAAAAGGTATCCGTGACTCAGGATTTTTCCTGTATGCTGCTCAATGACAAATTTAATTGAATCTCGAGGTAAATGCTGCTTCTGAAGCCCTACAGCTAAGCCATTGTGTTGACATCTACAGTACATCGTCTTTAAAGCTGCTCAGGCTGGGGTAGAATCGGTGAAGGAAAGGAAACAGACACCCCCTCAATCGTGGTGAGATCATACTTCCACACCTTCTCTCCAACTCCATTCCTTAACAGCCTGAGAATGATGGACCCACCTGAGTTCACCAACATCCTGGCCAGCTTGTGTGGTGGTATCATTGATCAAAGCCTGACAGCGGGAGAGGAAATGTTTCAATGTCCTTTCACTGAGCAATAGCAGACAGTGGTCAGGGTGCTCCCTGCTTGTCCATCGAAACAAACTCTGCAGAACACAAAAGGCACAGGCTTTAAGGTGTTATTTTAAAAGGGGCCATCTAATAAAAGGCATTAACATTTGTGGGTACTCTAAACTCTGTATAGTCTTGCCTTCGAGTACTGCAATACTGTTTGTTTTGTCTTAAGATTTTACATCTTGACAAAAAGTCTGGAAATCTCATGTACAAGAACAAATAAAGCCTTGGATGTGCTTCACATTAGTACTGGGTGGCATCTCGTGGAGTTTTCACATCCGTCATCATGAAAGTAGGCCATCAATTAAAATATAATTTATGTCGGGCAATTGTTAACCTTGACTATCTATACCTGGGAAAAAGCATCACAGAACCTGGTGAAATACTGAAGAAATCAAAGAAAGAATAAGGAATGCCCAGCCTGACAGGTGAGTTAATCTCCTCAGAGATATTTAAATCTTTAATGTTATGAAGTTGATTAAGTTGATTAAGTTCTATGAGGTATATTCTTGAAGAGTTTATTGTCAGGGCTATAGGATGTTACCATTCCCCAGGATGAGATAGCATTATGTGAACAGACCAGTGGGAGTGTCTGGAGGTGAAGACACACCTGGATGTGTGAGAGGTAGCTATGAATCCTTGAGACTGGCATCAGGATGAGAGAAACCAGCTCCAGCTCCTCTTTCTCTCCCAGTCTGCCCTGCACAAACCAGACAAGATCAGTCACACGGAGACTGCTGTCTCTCTCTGGATTTACTGCACATCATAGTACTAAAGGAATTACAGGTTCACAGAGAAAGTCTTAGCCCACACTGTGATGTGCTAAGGTGATTTGTTTGGGGGTGATGAAAGGTATACTGAAGCTGATTTCCAAGGGAAAAAAATATTGTCATTAAAATGCCAGTCTTTAGTCCATACCTGTGTGGCCATCTTGTCACTCTCTGACTCGAGAAGCTCTGAAAGAACTAGAGGGACCATCCTGAGGTATGTCAGGTAGGTGTCCGAAAAGTTGCACTGGAAATAAATGAAGACAAGAGAGCTCTCGCGTACAGTACCTCTACATCCTGACACTGAAAGATGTGTGGGAGATCAGGAAGAGCAGCCTGCTTACCTCACGGCTTGTGAGCTTGACAAACACATCTCCCACAAGGCCCTGCCACTGCCCGCCGCTGACAGAGATGCGTTCCTCCAGAGAGTTTCTGACCTGTAGGTGGCACTGTAGCAACTGCTCCAGGTTTACAAGAAACACCTGACTAGGACACAACAGGGACTGGATGAAAATCCAAATGAGACTCCTAAATGAGATAAGCTTGGCGGCAGACTTATGCTGGGTTTATAGTCGTGATTAGAGTTATGGTTGCATTTGTGACATGACATGATTTAGAGTACTGGTTGTGATAATGCAGAATTAGAACTGCTGAGCAAACTTGTTAGAGAGCTTGGGTTAGGTCTGTGATGAAGTTAATCTTTTGGGATAGTTTTTAGGATCATTGTCAGGGCCTGGGTTGAGGGTGTCCTCTTTTAGATAGTGCAAGGTGGAGTACGATTGTGGTGGGGTTACTGCTAGGACGTACTGTATATGGAGAGATATATGTTAGGTAATAGAATTAGATCGAGACGGTCATTTCACAAGGTGCGTAGTTCTTCTCTGCATGGCTTACCAGAGCTCCCGTGTCTTTGGCAGGGGTGATGGAGTTGTTTTATAAAGAGTCTGAAGCTGATACAAGCTGGACACGTACTGTCTCTCAGACTGGAGCAACGCCAGAGCAACCTGCTGCCTCCTGTCTGTGGAGAATGTCCAGTCAGGCTTATAGCCACAGGAATTATCTCCACTGACACACACAGCACTGTTTCCCCTCAACACATAGAATAATACATGAAACTTACAGTGGCAACAAACCGTTTGCTACTTGTCAAAAATGACAGATCCAAGCACAGATCCAAATCCTTAGTATTATCAATATTAGCCGACCAAGGTAATCTGTGGTTTAAAGTAGCAATAGAAGCTTTGGGTAAGCTTTTTTTGTTCTGATCAGATTTTCCAATCCCAATGCAACAAACATTTTCCCAAACACTTTCATCTGGACCATCCACCTGGAAATTAAGCGTCATCTAAACTAGAAAATTAGGAACACAGCAGCCCTAGAGTGAGAGCAGCACACCCTGGTGAGAGCAGGACTGCAGGACACCTCCTGGCCATGGAGCTGCGGCAGGGGGCATCCTGGTCGGGGCCTTGAGGGGATTATGTGGTGTGTGTCCTGAGGGGGTGCCCACCCCGCAGGCTGGGGTCAGGGAGGAGCTGAGCTCAAGAGAGACGCTCTGAGACACCTGACCAAAGCAGGCCACGTCTGTAACAAGAAGAAAAAGAGTGGCCTTGTTTCAATTCCTGCATGAAGAAACAGAAACAGAGCAGAGGTGACGAAATATGTTTTTGCAAAGTCAAAAAATGTTTAAAAATGCCCGCAAAATATGTCTCACCAAACCGCTTACTAGAGGTGAGAATGGAAAATGTTTCTTCTGTTTCCCCAGTAAGCCCACCTTGGCCGTGGCAGTGTCCTGCTCTGACCCCCTGGAGATAGCAGTGCAGTAGAAGCCGAGTCCTGGGTGCTGGACCTAGTGTGCAGAGTTCCCACTGGCCATTCACTCCACTCTCTCTAGTGACACAACGGCACAACAGGGGGGTGCAGTGATCAGAATGGGTGTGAAGCTTTTACAGCACATCCTTCTGACGGACCCCAAGAAAGGAATAAGCAAATCCTTCAAAAACAAGTCTTCCAAATTTTTCTGGAGGGAACATAGCTACAGAAACCTCAACACAGAATAGCACATTTAAAATATCTGGTACACTACCCGTTGATCTGTTGGGCTGAAGTCTCCAGGATGTGTCTTCTATCAAAGTGGATGGCCTCCAGTCCTTGCTTCAGCTGCAGCTGCAGATCGCTGAGCTGTGTGATTTGACTCTTTGCCTCCCCGAGCTCGTGCTTAATAGGAGGAAGAACACATGACTGTTTCCTGTACCAGTACAGACCGTAGCTTCACAATTCCTCAGAGCTGGGCAGAGGAACCAGGCAGGCCTGCGGGTGGAAAGATCTCGAAGAGAAGTGTTGAGAGGGTCTCTGTGAACTTTGCACACACTTTTCTTGAAGAAGATGCAATATTTTACAACGTGGACATTCAGAACCAGTTTGAACTGGATTGGGAGAATGCTGGACACAAGTGCTACTATGTAGTTCTATAGTGTTATAAAGGAATACGCGCTAGGAACCCAAGTAACCAATTGCGTTAAAAGAAGTTATCTTTAGGGAAATAGGAAGATGTGCATGATTGTGGAACACTGCCAATCTCGTAAGCACAGGTAAGTGTGATAGATAGCAGAAACATATTGCTAAGGACTGCTCTAGTTTAATTACTTTGAGAAAAATACACCAAGCATCTCTGTGTGTTTCACTCCCATGCGCATGAAATAAAAACTTATTTTAACTTCTGAGACGGACCCCTGACTGTCTGGAAGGGGGAATAATTTCTCCAACAGAAGTTGCTATGAATTAAACCTGGTGTTCTGTTATGCCCTGTACCAGCTCTGCGTCACTCATTGGGCCATGGTGCCCCCCCCCTGATTTCTCCCCTCATACCCTCAGGCTGCACACCAGGGCCTGGAGCTGAAGGGCCTGCTGGCTGCAGTGCTGCCTGGTTTGCTCGATGTCCTGCTGAAGACAGGTGTCACTGTGCTGTATTCTGCTCAGCTCCAGCAGGGCGGAGGAGAAATCTGCCTTCAGCTCAGCCACCATCTCCTGTAACTGTGGGGACACCATCAGCTAACTGGTAACGCCTGGTATAACCGGTAACAACTGGTAACTGGTAACTCCACATGAAATCAAGCCACATGAAAAGCCTGCCACATGGCTGAGTCATGTACTGGACATCACGACTACAAAAGCACTTTTTTATCGTGATTGAACGGAAGTGCTAAAACACGTAGACTCCGTGTACCTTTGAGATCTCAGAGTTCAGTCCTCCCCCTACAGCCTTCATATCTTCTGCTGGGAGAAGGGAACAACAGACAATGAAGGAACCGCGAAAGGCTTTGTTCAAACACACAGAATTAGCAAAAAACCCCACCCCTGAGATCTGTACTGCAGTCACTACAGTCAAAAAACATTGCAGGTGTTGTTACAGATAAAAAGGTGCTTGGGCTGTATTTTTGTGCAGTGAGCAAACTGAAAGTCTATGTTTTGGATACCATGATTGTTTTTTTTTTCTAGTTAAATGGCTGCAGCAAGCTGCACAGTTAAAGATACACATACAAACTCTGTCTCATTAGAGAGCAGAGCAGAGCAGTCTACCTTGAAGCGGCCCCTCCCTGGGGAGATGATCTGTCTCCTGATCCCTTTTTTAACAGTGTTTTGTCAGCTGAGATTAAATGTCAGGGAAACAAAGAGAAAAATAGCATTCACTGAACTTCTGCATTACACAGCATTACACTACATTATTCCTTCAGCACTTCTGTTTTGATTTCTGAATCCAGTAGTAGGTATTTGTATGATTTCATCAGTTTAAAAAAGCTACAGAAAACTAACCCTTTCAGTGTTGCCGTCAAGAGAATTCAGATCCCCTGATGGTCTTTTTAAAGAAGGGAAAGTTAATGCCTTTCATCAGATTACAAAGGACTGAATGAAAAATCAATAAGCATCGGGACACTTGAAGTGCAGAGAATAATGAATGAGGCCCCGTTTAAAGTGCTGCTCTAGACCATAAAAATGAATTTAAAGGGAAATGACATCAATGGTGTGCTGGTGCTTCTCTAGGGTACAGTGTTTACTGCCAGCAGTCTCCCTCAGGTGTGGAGCTGTGTGCTTTTTCTCTCCCTCCCTGAGCTACATAGCAGGGCTGGCTTCCAAGACAAGGCAGCTCTCTCCCAGCAAGATCTGTTTTCTAATCAGGGCAGATGAATGCCTGCGACTGCAATACTGAATCGGGCCTGGAGTGGTGGAACAGTCATGCAAAAGGCATCCGATCCTGTTTTTTTAATCCATTTCTATCCCTGCAACTCAAAAACAAACCAAAGGACAAGAGGGCTAATCATGTCACTACAAATACAAAACGTAATTAAAAAAAACACCAGCACAAAGTTAAAATCATTTATTTGGCCTTCAATGTGGTCTATAATGTGCCCCAGCTCCACTAAGCACCAGTACACTAATTGTATTAGAACCTATGGATAAAGTTACATACAGTAGATACTATTGTAGTAATAGTCAAGGTGTATGCTGGCTTACAAGGTGCCATAATTAACGTTTTGAGTTTCAGGAATGATTCTTCCTCCCAAAATACACCTGTTTCTGGAATGCCCTAAAGGTATTTAACTTTTGACACTGAGAAATCTTGCTTTAAATTCGCATCTGTTTTTATGAATGAGGAGATATTTTCTGTAGTCCTCCCAGTAATTGTGTAGCGACATTCACAATTCTGTAAAACTGCTAGCTTTAGATTCAAATTTTAACAAGCTCAGGTGTGCTGTTTCAATACTTCACACAGCGACAAAACGGACACAGAAATGCAATCGCGACCTAAGATTCTTTTTCAGACTGGCGCTAATATAAACACATAACAGCGCGTATCATTAACATGTCATTACATTGAAGAGGTCATTTAAAAAAGTAATAGAATAAAAGTATATCACTTTAGCCTGTGCACACCTACCTGAACCGACTCGTACCGTTTCGGTCACGGCGCTTATCTCATTACCCTCTATGTGGGCTCACTGCTCCCTCCCTCTGCAAGAAGCGCTGAGGAGTTCCGAGGCTGCACTCTTGAGTTCGCTGACAAATCGTTACTCCTGCGCCCTACAGAGATTCACACCCTACAGACTCTCCACAACAGAAAGACTGACTGAATATGTTTGAACTTCCACGGACTGTAGGAGTGAATTATTAGAAACCTTTCCCCACTAGAGTAAATTTGATATGCCTTAAATCTAAATTTTAGATTTGTCCCCAGATTACCAATACTTTTGTCCTAATTTAGGACTAATTTCCGATCGCGTTCAGGTTTACAAAGATAAATACAAAATCTGCGATTTGCACTCTCCCACACCACAGAATATCCTGTACATACAGATGCTTACTGTACCCAATGACGTGACATATTTATCCTACAGTTGGTTTGGATATATCCCCCCAAATACAGGGGATAGTTTGTGCGTCACGTCAAACGATTAACTTGCATGGACTTTTTTTTTGTCCATAGACTATACCCAGCCCTGTTTTAAACAAGATTTCTGTTCTTCACCTGGATTTTTTTTGTGTTCAAAGCTCTAGTATTTACGTAAATAACAATAAATGCACCCACCATATTCTAGACACGCTGTACATTGAGAGATTCAGAGAGTATTAAAGTACCTCAATCTGAACATGCAGCATAGTGAAGACAGAAAGCTGAAACTCTCTCCCACACTACTCTTGGCAGAGAAAAGTTTCGACTTGCGGTAAAGAAGGGAATTCTTCATTATTGTTGTTTTAATTCTAGCACTTCAATTTACTGCCTCATAGAAAAGAGACATATCTGCTCTCAGGACGTACTAAAAAAAGCACATCCAGCTCTTTCTGAGTATCAAAAAACCCATCACAGTATGTATTCTGTACAGTATGTGTGGCAGGTTGCCCCATGAAAAAACTTTTCATTTTCACTGGCCTGCCAATAGAGGCCGCTAAACAAGGACTCAAAGAATTCTAATATCTTGTAGCTAATTTGGTTGTGATCACGATATAACTGATTAATTATAATGCGCATTCTCACGTAGGTAATCGGTAGGAGTGCGGTTTCTGGTGGCGCAATGAGAACGTATTTTATTTTGAGGTAGATTTATTTTAACTCTTGAACAAACGGTGAGTTAAATCTTGGAGCTCTGAGAAATACACTATATTTTGCTTCTAATTGTCAAAACATCGAGTGCCTCACAATTGGTCTAATGGAATAATAGTGTCTGAACGTTATTAGCTTAAAGAAAAATAAACACGTTTTCGGATACTCAGAATTTTAATGCGTTGTGACATCACCTAGACATCATCTAACTTTATATATTTTGACTAATATATTTAATATACTGGTTTTTCATTCGCTAGTGTTTTGTAGGTGTTAATTAAATACAGTATGGCATTTCAATATATTTAATAATATAGTATTGAATAGACTTTGACTAAGATATACTTGTTTCTTTGTTCCAAAGTAAGGATATTTAAAGACTAGATTTTTTGTATCAAGATTATTTTTTAAATGTATAAAATATTCACATGGAAATGTGCTTAGAAAATACATTCCTGACTATAATTTACACGCTTAATTTATTTCAGCATTCATTTTAGCCAAATTTTAGTCTCGGTCACCTTTGGTTTGACATTATATCCAATCCCTGCCATTCCAAGTCATCCCTGTATCTTTTCTTTGGTGTGGAATAATTAGTGTTTTTTGGAATTGTACATTTCCAACACTTCAATCATTAAATTGGCATTGCTTCCTCTTAATCTATCAAACTGTCATTTTCACGCTAAACAGTTTTTACGATTGTGTCTTAACGTTTGAAAGTTAATCTTGAATAAAGCTATAAAAGAACTGGAACAATTACTGATATAACCTCGTAGTGTGTAATTTTTAACACTAAGTAACGCTTATTTCTAACCACGCCCCCCTTTTTATTGGATGGTTACTTGTAGCTCTTTCCGTGAGAGGGGGCGGGTCCTGCACTGCCAGCGTAGCTGATTGGTTGGGAGATGCGGTGTGAGTTTTTAAATCCCTTAGCGACAACACAGCGTTAGAGTACTGCATGGCTGACATTGTGAAACTGGTAAGACACTTTTTTAAATTAATTATTGGAAGGGATATTGTCGAAGTAAAATATGTGTTATGCCTTTTTGTAAAATGCATGAAAACACCTAATCTTATTTAAAGCGCTGTTGCCATTGCTGCATTCGGGACTGTTTCGTTCAAGTTAGCTGTTCACATCTTCTCCGTTTAATTAGTGTGACTTTTTTTCTCAGCTTGCACGAAGATGTAAAATAGCTTTTAGGTTGTTGAAACTTCTTTAGTTGTGTGAGGAGCCGTAGCGTGGAATTAACCTCTGCCACAAGCCCCCTTTAAATTTTGTGCTGACATCCAGGCAATCGTTAATTTGATTTAGGGCATGTCGGTGGTGGTATGTTTTATTAAGTGATACCTACGAATTCTCCGTGTGTTTATTTTATGTAAGTCCTAGAAACAAGTTCTTACAGAGTCCGTCTTTCAGGTGACGGTCAGTACTACAGTATAAACGCCCCGATATACCTCTGTATCGTGGCTTCACACTCTGATCTTAGCAGGTCGTGGCGAGTTTCATGTTTTGCGCGGAGAACCGCTTGTTGTCACGGTGAGGTCATACCAGCTACAATAAGAAACAATATTCCCGATGTCCGGTCAATTTGCAGATTCTGCCACTCGCCTGCTGACAGGGATTTCGTGCAGCTGGAACAACACTAATAATAACGCTTCTGCTGCAGTATTACATTTTATGTCCGTGGTCTTAAACTCATGTTTTTTTCACGATACAATAAGGATAGGTTAGTCCTGATGTTGTCTAGTAAGAAAAGCGAGCACAGTTTGCTAGTGACTTAGATCTGTTTGCTAAGATAAAAAAAAAGCAAAATCAGGTGGAAAAACAACCGGAGGGTCCCGTGTAAGTAGAGTTCAGGACTACGTGATAGAAATTGATCAGTTGTTCCATGAATTACTTGTCTGTTATGCGTCTCGCCTCCAGTAAGACATCATGAGGAACAGCGAGTTTGACTCGTCGGATGAAGAGGATGCCGCGGAAGAACAGACCCCTCTGCTGATCTCTTGGTAAGATCCTCTGCAGGAGGACCGCCTGTTCCCTGGAGCCTCCTCATCACTGTCGTCTCTGAAATTCAGGTTAAATGGACATCCCAAAGTATGATTCTCATGATTGCCTTTTCCACCTTCTAACAGGTTACCTCTGTCAGTTGTGGAGTGGTCCCAGTTCCTGGGTATATGTGCTTTGCCAGGTAAGATGAAAAGAGAAAAACATTGAACTGAGATCTTTTCATGGTCTCTCAAAAGCTTTAGTGTCTTTCTGTAATCCGTCCATCCAATGTTAGTCTGCTCATCCTGATAAGAATTATA
Source organism: Lepisosteus platostomus (assembly GCF_059453375.1). Classification (NCBI taxonomy): domain Eukaryota; kingdom Metazoa; phylum Chordata; class Actinopteri; order Semionotiformes; family Lepisosteidae; genus Lepisosteus; species Lepisosteus platostomus. Next base: position 12,612,640 of record NC_142620.1, on the reverse strand, counting down.
CAGTTATCCTTAATCCTGAAATTAAGGGAAATGATGAGTACGTTTTAAAAGCTGATTTAGCTCACATTAAACTGCCATTTGTTCCATTCATTTCAAAGTTAGTACTTTGACTTTGCATTTTTTATGTTCTTGATGTATGACTGTTTGCTGCTTTTTAAGATCCCTTGTTTCGTGTTTTTATATTTTAACAGGATGCAAATATAAAGATGTTAGAAGAAACTTACAGAAAGATATAGGTAATGTGTCTTCGATTCTAAATGTTTCAAAGGATCTGCTTCAAGATAAAAATGTATTGGCCGTAGGCGATTGTACTGTGCAGCAGAAGCCCAACATGGAAATGTAGTTTCAAAGCTAGTTGGGTTTGATTTCAAAATGAAAAATCTTTGATACTGGACTTAAACTTTAGAAGAACTGTGAAGAAATGTCATACTGGAAGCTGACCTTAAGAAATTGTGTTCCAAAAGTCTCTTCACCATAGATGGTCAGTGTGTAGTATAAGGTCAGCATCAATAGGGTGAAACACAGAAGGACTTTAATCCTGCACCTACTATTGGTTACTGGGAAGGCCTGTTAGGATTCCTGAGTCCTCAGAACACGGCAGAGCTCTGGGTTTCAAGTTCTCCACAGCTGAACAGGCAGGAAATGTAGCCCCTGGAATATCTCTGTTGCTGTTTGGATGGGTGATCTATGGTGACTTCCAGTTGTCTTGTACTGGTCTGATCTATCAACCCCTTGGGACTCATGGAAGACAGCAGCCTAATGAATGTGTAGAGATCTTGATCTGTGTGCAGTCAGCTGTTACTCCACTGACCGCAGTGTGGATACTAGGGATCGGCAGATTGCTGGGCTTGAATATGTTGTGTGTGATCTGGTTTGATTGAAAAGTTTTCTGAGGAGATCTAAAACGAGATGCCGTTGCTGTATTCTGTGTGTTAGGCAGACGTCTGTGATTTTCCAATTTCCATTGATAAGCGGTTTATCCCATCATGGAAAAGACACTTCTGAAAATGCAGTAGGTCTGGTCTTATGCTCTTGCTGTAAATGACCCTTTTCTGGACACAGCAGTGTGGCAATGTCCTGTGTGGTAATGTGGTGTAGTAGTCAGTTCAGAGTAATGACCTTCGTGGTACACTTCAGATATGGAAGACATATTATTTTAATTTAATATCTCACTGTTTGAATTTTTTCTTTCTCTGTACTAAATGACTTGAAGACTACTGTGTAAGAATGAGCTTCTGACCATCTTGTCAGCGGAATTAATGCTAATGCTGACCTTTTAGTATTATATTTGTTTTGTATTCAAAATGACCTACAAAGCCTGCCCCCCCCCCCACATATAAATTTCAGGAGAGCTGCGGGGCCAGGGTGTGGAAGAGGTGTTTGTGTTCTGTACCCGAGGGGAGCTCCAAAAGTACCGTGTACCCCAGCTAATTGAAGCCTACAAGCAACAGGGCCTGAGCGTGCACCACCGCCCTTTCCCAGATGGGGGCGCCCCTGAGCTGGAGCAGTGCTGCCAAATTCTGGAGGAGCTGCAGTACAGCCTTCAGAACAACAGGAGGGTTGTCATGCAGTGAGTGTCATGTCGCATGTTCGCTGATTAGGGCTGGTAAAGCCCTAAATGCTTTACCTTCGTAGCCGACTTCTGACAAGGATAGCATCCACAGCATCTCTGTGTGGAAGACCTCTTGGGAAAGGTCTGTGACCATGCGCAGGAGAGGTTTTCTGTTTGCGCCCAAGACAACTGTCTTCCTGCAACTCAAGCCTGGGATTTTTCTCACCCGTGTGAAAGAAAAAAACAGATTGCAGGATGCAAGTGGAATGTTTTTGGGGTTTGTGTATACAGTAGGTGTAGCTTTGAAAGGAACACCTTTATTATATTGTCTCTAATAGCCTTTACCCAAGGCTGGTTTTATTCTTACTGTAAGTCTAGTGAATGTGCCCACTTGCCAAGAAAATATCAAATGAGCATTTGTGATCTAAACTGTAACTGGCGTATTTATACCAACCCACTCTTATGCAACATAAATAGGAATGGGAAAATAAAGTAACTGGTACTTCAAAATCTGTTCCCTCAAAGGCAACAAAAATGATGTGCCAAGTGTAGCACAGGTTTTTAACAAAACGTCCATTCATGGTCTGATTTCTTTATTTACTTTCAGCTGCTATGGAGGTCTGGGTCGCTCAGGGTTAAGTAAGTATGACGCTTTTCATTTTGATTTTTTTTTACCAGGGTAAATCCCACTTGAGTATGAGGTCTTCCTGTAGTACAGTGTAATTCCATGCATGATGTCGGTTTCCTGAGCCTATCAGGATTTGGTTGGGATAAGTAGGTCTTCAAGGGACCCATCGGTCCCATTTCCCAAACTGTGGGCAACAAGGCATACAGGATGGGTCAGGAAATCGGACATGAATAGGTAAAGGTTTATTCAGGTGACCTGAAGAAGGCTCCACGGCGTCAATCTTCTTTTCCTTTCAGCATAGAATGCAGCTACTGTACCTACTCAAACGTCATGTACAGTAACTTCATTACTCTTATTGCTATAAGCTGTCACAAACCAATTATAGCATTTGTCTGTTAAATGTGAACATTAATATGTTGCACTACACAGGCTGTATTTTTCTGGTTAAAAAAATATTTATTAAGCATCTTCAAAGCAACTAATGCTTTGCCTATGCAGTCACACCCCAAATTGCTTCGGATCACTGGCAAAATATAGAATTTTAGTTTCAAAAGCGCAATTTGACAAATACTGCCATTTTCCACCATTTCTTTATGCAGTGGCAGCTTGTCTCCTGCTGCAGTTGTCCAGCTCAATGACTCCTGACAAGGCCATAGAGATCCTCCGTGAGCTAAGGGGAGCTGGGGCTATACAAACTGTCAAGGTACGCTTTCTCACTTTTTCTGCCTCCAGTCTGGCTGAATTCCATTTCACTCTATTTCCAAAGGTAGCAGTACTGTAGCAAGTGAAGCTTGCTAACTGGGGTGGTGCCGAATTAAAATCCCTCAGGTGCTTGTTGCACAGTGATTTTCAGGTCAGCCCAGTCATTTGTTCCAGATATGTAGTCAGCTTTAAACTTTATTTTTCTTTTTTTTAGCAATACAATTTTTTGCATGACTTCCGGGAAAGATCTGCAGCCTATCAAGCAACCAAAGAAGTCGCCACAGAGAGGTCCGTTTCACGATGAATAGCCAAGATCTGCGAGGTTGCTGAAATTTGGTGCTTGTGTGACTTGAGAATGTTCCACCTTCTGTTAAACACAACAAAAATTCACTTTTATTTGGAAGAAAACAGCCACATATTTTTTGTTCATGTATGATTGTAATGGGTTCCTTTAATATTTGCATGCACTTTCTTTCTTTGAGCACCTTAAAAGTAAAAAAAAAAAAAAAGCAATAACCTCTGACCAGTTTTAAAAACGTGTAAATTATTTTTATTGAATTAATAATAGTGGCTAAATGTATTTATTTTCTCCCTTGAAATGAAACGTAAGTGTTTATTTGGTGAATGAAAATGGAAAGGTTGTTTCTACATGTTCATCATTTATGAACCCTGCATGAGACAGTGATTCTATCTTTATGCAATTTTCAAATTTTTAAATGCTGTAATTCAGCCTATAATTTTTATGCTATCACAATGTTATACATTGTTTACTGTATGTATGCTTTACATATTAAATTCTTAATCATGGTATAATGCAGCAGTTATCTCTCATTTTTACAGAAAGCTATGGCATGAAACGTTACTCATGTAAAGCTCATTGCATTTTGCCTGCATGACAGATTTATTCAACTTAAACAGTAAATGACCCAGTTTTCAAATATTTTGCGGTTAAGATGCATATGCAGGCTGGATTAGCAGCTGCCTTAGAAAGGGCAAAGATGTGTGAATGTTAAAATGAACACACTGATTTTGGTAGGTTATATATTGATGGACTGCAAAAATGAACATCTGAGCAACTCAATACATGCTAAACAAAAGCCAACAATGTCAACATCAGAGCTGAAAATGCCCAGACATGCAAATATAGTTATTCGGCATGGGAACATGATTACTGTGTGTATCGCAGCTGTACAAAATAAGAAATTGTACTACAACAGACACTTGCTTCAAGAATAGCTATAGCGTATAGGCTCAGATCCAAAAGGGTGAGCTTAATTTGTTTGCATTTCTTCTAATTGCATTCTTGTAAAGATGGAAGAATCATAAATGTGTGGTGGTGGAATCCCTACCTGTTGTCTTATGTGTTTCTTATAAGCAGGGAACCCCATAAACTCTTAACCAGTGTTTTGTGGGTGCGTTGCACAGGCAAATTAATGCCAAATGCATCAATTCTAAAGCTGTGGAGCTATCCTGTATGTGGAATATCATGGTATAATGCAGCAGTTATCACTCATTTTTACATAAAGCTACATCAATGACATGAAACGTTACTCATGTAAAGCCCCTTTATAAGGGAGTAAAATGTGCCTTTGACTTTGAAAACAGGCCTGTCCTAAAAAGGAGTTAATAAATGTTTTCCCATAAGGAAAATCGCTAAAAATAAACCTTTAGTTGCATGTCTGTTTCATTTGCACAGAGTTGATGCTGAGTAGGTGCGGTCTTTAAAAACAGATTGATGGGGTGGGAACCTGATGTATTGATGAAATGAAACTTGCCGCATTGTCCGCAACAGCTTTCCAGCTCTGAAATGCAGTCTGAGAGTCCGAAACGCAGGTTTTCTGTGTCTCCTTCAGTTATAATCAGTTCTTCCACTGGGGGGTGTGATCATCTGACCCTGTCAACGTTTAACCAGTTTATTCCTTGCTCCTAGCCAGCAGCTAAGGAGAGAGACCCTTGAATTGACTTTATAATGGTAAATGAGATTTGAAATGTGAATATTAAATTCCCCTCCATTATAACAAGTCAGCTTAATCCTGGGGAGGGTCACTTATGTACAAATTAGTCTAAAATATTAATACTTACTTTCAAGGTGAATAGGATACCGAATATTTTTGGGCAGCCAAAGGTAATTTTAACAACTACTGGCATTTACTCCCCCCCACATACAATTCATTGGATGGATTTATTAATACTTACCCTTTTACAGTTTTGGGAAAAATCTGGAGAAAAGTAAATGTCACACAACATATAATTATTTTCACATTTAATAAAATTTGAGTTACATTAACTATAATATATTCAATTATTTGTTGGTAGGTTTACAGGCAGCAAGAGAACTTCACAGAATGTTTATGGCAAAAAAGTTTAAGGGAAGATATTACTTTGCACCAAGGCTGAACCTTGTGTAATTCACTCCTGTTGTGAACTCCAAAACTGCCAACAACATGTCGTCTTGTGCTATCAGAGTACACTTCCCTGCAAAGGCAGAATTCTAACAAATCCTAGCAATTCAAAACTCTGTTAAATATCTTTTAAAAGCAATATACGAGGAGTGTCAAAGCAGTTTTTAAGCAAGTCCAATCAACTCAACATGACTGACTTGAGTATCTTGTTTTTTTACAGAAAGACAACCAGCACATTCTTAGTCTGCCCTAGGTTCCTATAGAAATCTGGCAGGTGACAAATTTTATACATGACTCCTTTTAAAACGATATGCTACTGGACTGTTTACATGCATTACAAATGTGGTATCTCCCTGCAGACGTATATTCATTGGCTCAGAAAAACTAGGAAGAAGTTTCTTACACCATAATGCAGCTTGGGACCCACTATTCTGTTTTTTGAGATCAGAATGTTTGATAGTATTGAACACATTTCCTGCACAGTCTCATTTGCATCACCCATCTTATATTAATGGCCATTCCATATTTAATGCCAGACTCATACACCCAACCAAGGCCATTCACTATCATACCATGATGAAAGCATAATATGATTGTTTAATCAACTGAAGCTTAAAGAAACTATATGATGAACTCATGGGTGGTTGGTCTTGGATTCTGAGATTTGATAGACTATATAAACTGAGATTTAGGAAAATGTAACTAAACATTTTCAAACAAAAAAACAAATCAACTAGATTATCCTCTTAGGAAATTTACTAAACACAAGGGCACATTGTAGCACGGAAGGTGACAAGTTTAGGAGATGGAGTTCCATTAAAGAAGTAACAACTGCATAACTACTAACAGCAGTAAAAAAGTCTATTGTGTCTTAGAAGACTTGAATTATAATGAGCAATTGAAATTTAGCTGAATGCCACTTGCGGGTATCAGTACTGATTGTCTTTTGTAAAAATTCACAGTGCACCATTAAATTCATAAGGTTACAATTTTCATCGAATAAAGCTGTTTCACCAAGTGAAACTGGAAAACCTGGGTTTACTTAAAAATGACTTAACTTCTCACTAAACAAAACGCACTATCTGGAGAAAAAATTAAACCAAAGGATCATTGTGTGCTAAGGTTTTTTCTAAATCCACCTCGACACCAAAGTACTCACTGCAAAGCAGTACATATTAAAAAAGCAAACACTGCACGAGTTTCACACAAACTCGGTGCTGAGTTTTTTTTTGGCTTGTAGTTTTTTTCACTTAAACTTTTACGATACAGTCAATTCAGTGTGATTAGTTTTGTGACAGACAACAGCTGCAAATTTGATCTACACATACAAATTTGGTTTAATGAAATAGCACAAAAAGGTCCTAAGATGTTTTGTAAACAAAGTATAATAATGATCAAAAGTTTTTATTCCATAACAGGAAAAAAAAAAAATCAATGACTGCAATGTTTCAAACTTCCATTAAAGTCAAACACCTTCAAATAATAAAAGAAACGTCCTGGCTTAGCTGGCTGTTTTCCCTGCAGGTAGTAGTAATAAAAAGGATAAGGTTGAAGCTACCATTTTTAAGGATAACATTTTTTAAAGTGGTACTCAGGATTTAATGGGGCTCAAGTGTTCATCATTCTTTTTAAAACTCCACAGAAGAAAATCTAAAGGTCTCTGCTTTCGGTAAGTCTCCCAGCTCGTAAAGCTGTAGCTCGTTTTCCTGCATGCAGTATTTCCCCTCCCCTGATGGTAGCGAGTGCTGCTTTAGGAGCTCACCAGTACGTAGATCATCCTGAAATAAAACAAACACGTGTTAAAACGAAACAGTGTCACAATTCCAATTGGAAAAAAAAAAACATCGGTAAAATGAAACTAGTGTTATGAGATACCAGTGTGGACTAACAAGCCCCTGACCGGAGATGTTTGCAGTTGGCAAACTTTGTTGAAATTTTTATTTTATCTGCTCCCTGGCTTTAGGATATCAGTTCCATGTGATAGATTCATCTCTCAAGCTATCCAAGCTACGGATGCAAGTTCTGCCAGAAGGGAGCTAAAAAGCCAGGTTTTTCTCTTTATCCAACATACCTCACTATCTGACTTGTGTTAGGAAGCACCAAGGTCTGGGAGCAGAATTTTGAATAGTGGTATACATTCCAAACAGCAAAGGGAGCTGCAATACACCAAACTCCACTGGTCACAGAACATTGCTTTCGGAGTCCCCAACACGCAGACTTACCCATAGAGATAGTAGAAAAAGGACAGAAGGTAAAAGGCTAGCTTGCACCAGCCTTCTTTCTGGCAATATGCTAGGATATCCGCGTTCATGATTGTAGTTGGGTCATATAACCCAGGACCGCTCATCACAGGCCGGCTCATGTACCTGGTCAGAGGAGAAGAATGCTGTTCAGAAACACCCCTCCCCAAGTCTGTGTTTTAGAAAAAAGGGAAATTAACTGTTTATATTTAAAGGTACCGGGCAAAAACAAGTAAATACTACCTATTTAAAGTACATAGTTAAAATAAAATTAGTGGCTTTTATAAAGATGTTTTTATAGTGAAAATATATGAAATAAGGGTATTTTACCAAGTAATTCAGTATTTTGATCACTATGGTCATGGTGACAGGCCGAAAGAATTTATATCATTAGTTTAAACAGAGACGACTACAACAGGTACTTGATATGAGTATTCAAAATCCTCCAAGGCGTTGACAAAAAGTCAATCCTGTGGAATCCTGTGATCAGAATCAACAGTGAAACATGAACCACAGGTGGCAAACAGAAAGTACTGTACATGGAAGTATTTTTTAAACCCAGAACAGAAGGCACCTCTCTCCCAAAGGGTTGTGGGAGTCTGGAACAAGCGGCCCAGCCATATTGTTGAAGATCATACTCTTATTTTGTTCGAGGAACCGTTGGATGAGATCCTCTCATTAGGAAAGGAGGCACTACTTTATACAACAGGCTGTGGGAGTATGGAACAAGCTACCCAGCCAAGCCATTTAAGCCGATACCCTGGCTTCTTTCAAAAAACAGCTGGATGAGATGCCAGGATCAATTAACTGCTAAATGGGAATAATGGCCTTCTTTCATCTGTCACCTTACTGAGACCTCACCTTATGCTCCTATGGTTAAAAACGAATAACTTGCCAGGTAGCTATAGGTAAGCCGTATTCAATAAATTGTTAACTGGTAATATAAGGCCAACTTAACCAGCCAGTACCGGGCCTGGAGAGAAACCTACCTCCACACATGGTAGGCCAACAAGGGCACGTTGAGTCCTAGCGTCAGCCACTCTGCCGCACAGAGGAACATGACACAGAAGAAAGCATGGATGAGGTACTCCGGAAGTACCAGCTGAAACAAGCAAGCAAACCCATTAGTAGGATTTCATACCGTATCCATGGACACACAACAAACACCACAGCTCTGCACAAGGAGGAGACCCAAGGCACTCTCACAGTCAGCCGGAGACAGGCATGTAGGAACAAGCAGGGAAAAGGGCAAGGGAATAGTTTTTAGTTAATAACTGGGGAAAGCTCCTGAAATACAGGAAACTCCCCATTTCCCTTTCCCCCAGTCCTGCTTGCCCACTCTAACTATGTCTGTGTTACATAAAGAATGGGCTTTTCTGATACAGTAAGCAGGAAACATTTTAGTATTTGGTCTGGAAATGTACCAAAATATGTGGGAAAGTGTCAAAAATAAATATCCACGCAGTAGTTTAAAAAGAATAACATTAAGAACTGACAGCTGGCTTAATGCAGAGCACAACCAATAAATGGATGTGATGGTATAAAATGTAAACTAAAATTAAGGCACCATACAAAATTTGCTATAATTGTTCACCCATATAAGTACAATGCTCAGTATTCCTTAAAGATACTGTCAAAAGATTTCTCTCTCAAGCTCTACGGTTTTATGTAAATATATCTGCAAACAATTCACAGTGGAAGAGGTTCATATTCTTTCCATGTGACCCATTTATGCCACATTCATTCTCAGACCCACCCCACGATGACAATCAATGAAGCCAACTGCTCACATGGTCACAGCACATTACACTAACACTCCTGATCCTCCACCTGTTGAGACAGGTAGTGCTCGTCCCAGGGGAGCAAAAAACCATCCTTCCAGTATTAAGAGCACATCTTTTATGATAATTTGACATTGCTGATTTATTAACAAAATCATTAATGGTGATATAAAAATCAGCCTTTAAACTCTAAGGAGGTATTATCAATCTTTCCTTATTAAATAAAAAATAAACTTCATGAACGTTATCCAGCAATGAACTAGATATCACAAATCTTTTCACAACCGGGTTGGGGGGGGCACATATGAAATGAAACCACGCGTCATGGACTGACCCCCCCAGTGAGGAGTGCGCAGGTAGTACAGGGGGTTAGCGGTGCCGCACTGATCTCCCTGATCAGACTGAGTGCCAGTGTAAAGTCTGGGATAAGGCAAAGGTGGCGAATGACAGTGCCTGCCACAAGGAAGCCATGCGCTGGACACCGAGTTACCCACATCCTTGGATGCAGCTCCATTGGAAAATGCAAGGGAAATGTCAGCAGGCCTTTACTACACTGCTGAAACCAGTCACACGACAAGAGTAAGATACAGCCAAGGAGAGTCACACGTAATTCACAGGGAAACAGGATGAAATAGGAATGCAATACTCTACAACATCTGTGCTTCGAAGACAAATTCGTTATAGATACTAATATAATCTAAACCAAACTTGCATACAAATGCACCTGCCTATTCTTTCAACAAAGTTTTCCTTTCTGTTCAGCGCCCACGCCAAAAGAGCTACATTTTCAGTTCAGAGGTGGGATTACGCTTTTGTAGGCAACAGAATACAATTAGCAGCAAGGGTTGTTTTGCTTTATACTTCAGGTCCACAGTAATTTATACAATAGGTGCTTCTCTGGATAATACAAGCCTACAGCATAGCATGTGCTGGCAAACACTGACATGGCTGATTTCACTATAGTATCCCATGTCGGAGATCTTCATTCTGCATGTGCTCTGTCCCGTGTCCCTTTAAGAACACAACACAGTGAAGTGAGACAGTTCTGCAGCCATCTGTTTCCTTTAAATAAGCCCCTGCGTGATATCGATTAAACACTGCTGTATAGCTGTTATGTTCAAAAGCTGTCTATAATTAATGATACAGCCTTGACTATGTACATTCTAGTGACAATATAGAATATTGCCCTAGATCGTATAAATATCAGCCTGTCACTTAAGAGTGAGCAGCACTCAAAGACCTCTATAAAACTCTCAGTGTTGATAAGGACGGGTTACTCATCTCTTAAAAGACAACATTAATCAGTTTCATAGTGAACATGCAGTCTACTTGTAAAGCCTCTTCACATCTGTAAAACAATAAATACAGCACTGCATACAAAAGTAAATGATTTGGCTCTCTAGATTACAAGCCCTCCTATTCAGTCTTTCAAAAATCTTTATATTCTCTGCAGCAATAAAATCTGGTATTAACAACTAAATCCCAGATTAAGTCATCCAGGGTTCTGCTGTTAGGATGCATCATTCCAAATCCAGGTTAGCACATTCCCCCTTCATTGGTATTCTACTTGAAATGTTTGACCTTATACCTTTTCCTTTAGTTATCGTTAACTGGGTCTGTAAAGTGAAGCTTTATGAAAAAATGCTTCTAAAAAGCTTTTCATGGGTATTCATTTAACCAAAAATATGGCACAACTATGTTTACAGCATATTTTTTCTGGAAAATACTTCGCATTTGAAAGAAAGATGATAGGCTACTAAGTCTACAAACATTTGCACATCTTCCTACGTTTATAATGCGAAGTGCTTTTATTCACACCGATGTGTAAATGTGAACATGTATGTGCTACATGAAACACTGAACACACTCAACACATCTCTGAAGCTTGAAATCATCCCAATAACTATCTGTCATAATGCATAGGCCATCAGATTACTGTCATATTGGCACTCAAACTGGCAATTGGCAGGGGTGGCATTATAAAGGGTTTTATTTTATAAAGAGCCAACTGTGCATCAGTGCAACAGTTCCAGAGGACAAAATGAGTGTACATCCCAAGGGCACTATAGAGAGACAGCTATATTTCAGTTTTATGTATGAGGTGTAAAGAAATATTCGCTCCATCATCTTGAAAGCACTTAATTTCCTCAATTTTGCATAGTTCTAAACTAAAAATTAAAATATTTTCACTCAGAAATCTAACATCTCATATAAATATGACTAGCTAATCCAAAAAAAAGATGGGTATGGTGGGTATACCGTATATGGATGTAGATATTTCCTAATACATATCTGCATTCTGTGAAGGATTTCACAGAATGAAAAGAAAATATAAGGGTTTCACAAACTATTTTTCGCCCCCTGCTTGCATCTTATCCTCCCATAATCTCGTTTCTACTGTTGCAATAGTTAGTGCAACAAGCATTTTTCTTCTAACTGGAACCAAGCTGTTTTGTAGGATTCTACTGTCCTCTTCAAAAAAAAAGTAAATTCACATTTTTTGTGCAGGTATCTGAATGCAAATACATCATGATTCTGAAAAACCCCAGTTTCTTTTAATGTCAGTATTTTATCTCTGTTGCTCTAAATGTGCCGGACAACCTTGCTGCGATACCTGGTCAGAATTTTCTTTTACCTGAGGTGATTTCACTGAAATTATGCTTTGTAAATAGAAAATTACAAAGATGTGACTCCAGACATCTGCAGACAAAAGCCTACACCAATACTAAAACCTGCCCTATGGATCCTAAAACTTTTATTACAACACTTATTTTAGGCTTCCACAACAAATCACATCGCATTTACACAACCCTCTATTACTGTACTAAATGTGATGCAGATGCAGCATATAGCCTTAGCTAGTAACTTGGTGCATGTATATATAAGCTTAACAAAAATATAGTCATACTAGAGAACTAGAGCTAGTTATGACTTCACTTGAACTTTTTTAACCAATCTCTAATGTGACATGCTTCTGTTGATTTATATTGGCATTGGCATTCTTACAGTACTGTATGCAAACAAAGGGGGTCATTTTTAACCATGCAAGTCTGGAGCATTTGCAAGTCTTTTCAGTTAACTCCTGCTTTTTTTCTGGAATCTCTACAGGAAGTGTTTGCTCAGGAACATGAAAATCACAATAGCAGACCTTGTAAATATTTATATTCTAATATCTTGTGAGCTGGCTTTACTTTTTTTCTAGGAAATGTTGATTGATGTGGTCTATAAGTTTCTACCAAAAACTTTTCCTAAGTCTAATACTACATACTGTAGATGCATCATAAATAAATGCTATTCAAATGTAGACTACCAAAAGTTTCAAAATCAAAACCTTGCTTACAGCTAGGTCTACATCATTTTTTGTTATAGTGACTTGTGTTGCTGACCTGATTAATTAAAAATGGACTTACAATAGAGCTAATCTAAACTTGTCTTCTCCTGATGTTAATTGAAAAAACATTTGCAAACACTCTTCCGTGCAAATGACAGACTGAAGACTTAAAATAAATTATACTGAACGGGCATTTAAACTAAAGATTGGTACAAACCTTTAATGCAATTTTGACTCTTTTAATCTTTTTGACCTTTTCAACTGTCTTTGTGCCGTAAAACAAAATGCAAAAAGCAGATTGAAAAAAATGTTAGTGCCCGACAGCTGACAAGATCACAAGTAGATTAATAACAGTCAGAATAACAAGCAATAACAGTGCATAAATTAAGACAAGTCTACCAGTAAAAATAGGAACATTAATTTAGCGAAGGATAAATACTAAAGAAAGGAAAATCAACATGCAAAGAAAAAATTACACTGCCTGGGCACACTTACAGGATTCAACGTATTACACTGGTCTATCGGATTCTTGTAGTCAGTCTTCAGCTCATCAAATGCGATTATCTGAAAAGGAAAAGCAAAGAGTTAGGATCTGGATAGAAAACTGGATGATAATATATGTCCTGTATAAGCGAAGTCCATCACAATGAATGTACTTTCTCTTATAATCCTTGTCCACCCACGCTTCATTCATCAGAACAAGGAAACCCGAAATTCTAATTTAGGGAGGTATTCTCTTTCCCCCTCCCCGGCTCTCAAAAGAAAATGCAATGCACTACTGTGTTAACGGTCCATTCTGATCAATGCTACAATCTAGCAACAAAAGTGACAATTTCAAACCACAAGCAGCTCTTAGCTGGCAGAACGTTGAACACCTGTGCAGAGTGGCAGTTAAAATAACCATTTTCAAGAAACCCACTGGTTCTAACGGCTACTTTCACAAGGTGAGCATTTTCCCCCTTTAGCTTTAAATTCTTTTAGTTTTTACTATCTCATTCATCATGAATCTTTACCCCGTTTCATGAATCCTAAAGGACTGTCCCCGACTTCTACCACTCTTTGTGAAAATAAATGTCATTTTCTAATTTGCAATTTCGACAATATTATAAGCCACCTAAGACGTATATTTAGGAATACATAGGAGATTTAAAAATTGATGTCATTTTTTAAAAATTACAGCCAATATCTACTATAAGACGTATAACAAATCAATTTAAAAATGATAGAAATACATGAACTATTCAAATGATAATACCAGAGCTACATATTACTTGAGAAAATGAAAATGTTGTCATTGATACAACTATTTGTCACATAAAATGGAGGCAAGAGGATAAATATTTAACAATGGAATACATTACATCACACTATACATCAAAAGAATTAAGAACAAGTGCTCTCAAAATCAATTTCAAGCCTCTGAGCGTTGCTGTTCCTGCAGTAATATGCACCTTGAGAATGGCTTGACAAAAGACATTCGGTTACTTTATGAATGTTCACTGTGCTAATCCTAATCCCCGTTGAAGGTGTCATTCCCAGTTGTCTGAGACAGCAGCAGGCCCTGACAACACACGCGTGGTCTCTGACTTGCTTTCACAAACTTAAATACACACACACGCTTTAACCGCATCTAACAGACAGTACAGTTACTGTACATTCCTTGGCGGAGATGTAGAACCATGAAGAATATCACTAATTTAACTCTGTAGGTTCTTAAAAAAATGCGTCTTAACACTATTCCCCGAAAGGCAGGAACCCTTCACTGGAATACTGAACACTAGTTACTAGTTTTCTCTGATAGTCATGGACAGTCTGATCAGTCAGGAAAGGCGCAGGATTTACCTGCACGCCGAAATTCATACAGTCCATTAAAAAAATAGATTAATTACTGCATTAACATAATTGGCTTTAATGCATTCTTATTTCATAAACAGCAGTATTTAAAAACAATGAAAATAAAGTTACTATAGAAAACAAAACCGTGCAGCCGATAAATGTGAGAGAGCCTCGATTGATGCACAAGTGATCGATTAATTTTGCCTTAGCGGTCTCGAACAGCCGTGAGCTTCCTCTGGTAAAAGACACATAAAAGTACAGTGTTTAGTAATAAAACACGTACACACGCTGCAGGCCTCGATTTTTTATTTAAAAAACGACGAATTATAGGTCAAAATAATAAAGTAAAATTAGCAACCTATCTGAAGTGACATCAAGCCTACCTACCGTGTCTATAGTAACACTGAATTTCACCTAAGCAGTTAAATAAATCTTGACGTTTATTAACCCGTAACGATACAAAGCACACGTTATTCAACTAGGAGCCGGCCAAGGCACAGCGTGACCAAGACAGCAGTGGCTACTTAACGACAGCCCTCCGGAGCACAAACAGAAGGCCATCGGATGCCTCACAAATATTTTTTTAAAAAATGTTTTGCTACTGCCTCTTTACGTACAGAATACGCGGCAAGCGCCAGAATTAACAATCACACAACACTGGTAGACAAACGTGTAAATAAACGCGCAATCCCTCAACTGTACACGATTTGACAGTGCTGGCCATTCATTCCGGGGTGGAGACGGATCAGCTCCAGCGCATCCCGATCCCCCGGCCAACCACAACGCCAAAATAATCCGCGGCGGCGCTTGTCCGCCTGAAACGAGAGGAGCCCGTTAAAGAAAACACACAACAACAACTTACGTGCCAGATGGCGAAGAATATCAGAGCTGCGGTTAGCAGCAAGGCTAACATATAACAAAAGGCCGCGAACGTGAACGCCATCTTTTATTCCGTTCCTGTGTGAGGGACCGGGACCCGACAGAAGAGCGAGGCGACAGGCAAGCAGACAGGCGGCGAGACATGGGCATGCGCAGACCGCCCTCGCCTTTCAACTCCACGGGGCAGGACGCGGCTCTAACGCGTCAGGGAGCGACGCGACACGGCTTCACGCCTGGCCGGTTTGGGGCCACAGGCGGTGAATCTGACGCCTTCAAGGGGTTTCGGGAAGATTTTTTTTTTTGGTCTCTATCCGCAGCAGAGGCAGAAGTGCACGTCTCTCAGAGTCTCTCTTTTTGTGTGGTGGGGTCGTTTTCCCAGGATTCACCTGCAGTACCCCCGGCACTGGATTGTTTTCCTGGAGGGATAGGGTCACCGTCCCCCAGAACTTCCAATATGTTTATGGGGAGAGCTTTTGATCATGGGGCTCCTTCACCACGTCACTGCGTGGCCCCTGTCTTTCATTTGGTGTCCCAAGGCCTAGGGAGGGGTTAGGACTCCCCCACCTTCAAATAGCGACCTGACGTTTACGCATCCATACAGGTGCTTTATACGTTTGTGGACGTTTTGCACTTCGTGCCCAAGGGTTCAGTTTATACAGACAGTACCGCATCGACCTTGTTCTGATTTTTTAAATAACTTTATAGTAAACTAACTGTTAAAGTAACATTTGGATGTGTAAACCTTTGCAAGTAACTGTTGACATGAGCAGTTTCAGAATCCGCATGGCAATTCACCGATAATTATGGACACAATTCGTCTTATGAATATATATGTACATACTGTAAATATGTGTGCAACTAAAAAATATGCCATATTCACCCGTTTGTCAGTAATTTGGCGTCCACAAAGTAATTGTATCTTTAGCACTTTCAGCCATTGTTGTGCACAATTAGAGGCCCTTTGCAAAGGGACACAATTTTAAACAAGTGAACGGTAAATGATTTAATCCGTGTATGTATGGTCCTTTGTTGAATTCATTTCAAAACAGTCACGCAAGTACAAGCTATGCTAGTTATAATTGGTTATTAGGCCAAGTACCCTAATTTATCAACAATTTTGCCTATACACTTTACTGATTATGGTAACATTACTAATAGTGTTGTTAGTGAAGCTCCTGCAGTTTGAATGTTCTTCTTACATTTGTAGATATGCTAATGTGATCTTCTTGTATTAAACGTGTGAAAAACTACTGTTAAATACACAAACTGTAATGCACAGTTTCAATTTTATTTTTGCATTTAGTTACATCATTTGTACAGAACAAGGCAACAAACATGTTTCACATACTCAGGTGTTATTATCCCATTATAAACATTTTCACAGACTAAATTTCACTGGGTGGAGAGACGTCTTCGTCATACATAAAGCTGGGTGGAATTAATAGTAATAATACAGCACGTCATGTCATGAAGCACAAAGTTATTTTAAAGGTGCAAAATGTGTACATAAAACTTGTTCCAAAACACAGAGTTCTTAGGCAACAGATTAATAAAATTAAACACATCAGAAAGAAAGCTGTTCATGTGCTTAGGAATGCAGATCACACCATATATACCCGTGTGTAATTCACCTTTTATTTTAAAACCTTGTTTCACGGCTGACCTCAAAGGGTCACTCATAAAGAAAATCAGTTTTTTTATTTACTTAAATCAGTGATAATGATCATTTTTAAAAGATTAAAGACAGTGGCAGAAATAAGTAAAAACATTGCAATTTAGGGTGAATAACTCCAATTGCAATGTAATGCACCACAGTTTAAACATAATTCCGACTAAATCTGGTAATTAAATCAAAACCTTCTTACATGGCTTCAGGACAAACACAGACAAGTGTTGGTGCATCACATCTTCCGGCAATTGTATTCACTAATTCACTAATTGTCAGAGTTTGTTAAACTACGCTGATCTGACAATAGTTCTTCTTACTGCAAATCCATTAGATGTCTAGAGGGTTACAGAAGTATCCATACAAGTCTTCAAAAACACAATTATTGCAGATACTTCAGTTGTTGAAGAAATTACATTTTATAACTGCAGAACACGGTTCCTAATACCGAAATAATAATAACAAACCACAATTATCACTTAATAATTAAACATTTCTAATATTAATATACCTGTAATAAGCATGCAAGTAATCATAAGTGTGAGTTCCTAGCAGGTTATTAACACTTCTTCGACTAGTCTGTTGATTTAATACAGGGTATAAGGGGTGTACAGATGGAATTTGAAGCCCCTAAGTTTAAAAAATGCCAAAGTAATATTTGGTAGGAACTACTAGCTCCTTAAGTGTTTGGACTCTAAGAAAAATCAATTGAAAATGATTGTGTAGTTTTGTAAAGTATTTCTTACTTAACACATTAGTGAATAACACTAACTGAGATGGGGGGTGCCATGATGCTATTACTAGCATTTTAAGCTATAAAAGGAATGTGTGTCTAGATGTCTCGTGCAATTTCTGTATAATTCAAGCACATGTATTTCCATACTGGCACAATTACTGTATATTAGTTGCTGTCATCCATGAAGTTACTGTATATACATTGTGTATATAATCAAGTATACACACAGGTATATACAGCAGGTAATTGCAATGTTTAAACAGTTATTTTTTTTAAATGAAAAAATATCCATAATCTTTGGAAGATCACAAAACAATTATTTTCACAATTCTTAACTGTGTTGTATGTCAGTCTTGTGGAAGGCATAATCAAACCAATGAAAGGGGCTGAAAAACATCTATATTTTAAAACATTTTTAGTCTTTTATCTCTTTTAAAAATACACCTTGACTCAAGTAATTTTTAAAACCTATTTGTGGAAATCATAGAATGTTCCAATTACTTCAGTTTTTTGCTCATCTGTTATTTTGTTGTTCCTTGATAAGATCAGATTTGTTGCTCAAAAACCCTTTCTAGTATAACAAAGAAAAAATGTGATAGCGTGGTCCTGATAAATCAGTTATTACCACCTCCGTTCTGCTGTCCATTACTGCTTATATCAAATTAGCTGCAGAATCAAATATTCAATTTGACCTTTTTAATTATTTTCCAGTACTTTACAAGAAAAAAAGAGCATGTGCTGTATAACTCTGGTAAAGGCTTAATTCATAATTTAAGATGAAATTACTCTTCATTTGCAAAGCCATAAATCTTTCATTAAAATTGGAAAAAAATGGCTTAATCTAGTCCAATCTATTTTTGGGGGGCAAAGAAACAAGTGTCACGTCAAATGAAGAAAAAAGCACTCTTGATTACGAGGCTTTTTCAGTTTTTAAAAACACATACTTTTAACTTGCATATTCTGTCATTCCACAATCACATAGCAATCATCTCTAGGTGCTACTCATGAGAGGCTTTACCCTCGACCAGCAAATTCCTTATGACATCCACCTTCACGCAAACAGCAGATCTAATTTTGCATGATTAAAATCAGCGCCAGAAAAGAAAGTAAACTCTATAATCTATACTCTATCCAATTCAGGTGTAGGATTTAAGGATATAATTCCATGTAAATCAACTAATGTTATTCTGACTAGTCTTCATTCCAGTGGAGTCAAATGTTTCAGAGGTTTCTAGCATTAGTCCGAAAAACCTACAAAAAGATTCCATAAGAAAAAACCCTCAAAGCTGGTCCTGACATAGGGTTAGATTTTTCATACTCAATGCCTTGCAAAACTGTGGTCCAGTTTGTTCTTATTTAGCCTTGCTGTCACTATGCGTCCGTCACTAACTGCAGCTGCAGAAGAATACAAAAAGCAGGTCTTTAATATGGAAATCGAGAGGTAGTTATCATGCTGTCATCCCCCGGATACTTTTCTCTCAAATTGTCACCCTATAAGATGATCAAGACGATACAAAATAAGTAGTAAATCATTCTCCATACCAAAATAGGAGCCCTGTACAATACTAACAAGGGCTGCTTTTAGTAATTCTTAAATTAAGTTTTATAATTTTATTATTATTCAATGCATCACCACTGCCTGGTCTTTTTTCCACAGTACTCCTATGGATTGCTGTAAGCAGAGGGTTCATGAGAATTAACTAGATGCTGCTAAAAGCATTGATGCTTGGGAAAAGCATTAGAACAGTAATATACAGCTCTTCCCGAAGCTTTCCAAGTTCTTTCACATACATGTTTGAACAACAGGCAGATCTGGTTAACACACACTCACATTCTTCCAGTTTTTAGAAGTTCACAGTTACAATAAAGCAATTATCTGGTCCAGAAACTAATATTGTATGGGCAACACATCTTATGGAACAATCTGATCACTTACTGACAGGCCATTGACCATAGAAATGCATTCCTGTACGGAAAAGTTCCTAGAGCTCCAGTTAATGTCCTAGATGCTAAAAGCTACGAATGTTTTTTATTTAGACTTTAGACTTATGAAAATATTCGAAATAAGCCATTTTTTCACATTTCATTCCACTGGATAATAAATGTGCTATACTGTATGCATATAATTTCAAAGTAAAATGAATAGCAACAGCATTTGCTGTAAGTATATACATCATCATAAAGGGACAGTCATAGAACATTGAACTTCTATTTGTCTCAACAGTTAATTAAATCTTTAAGTATTTCAATTTAGAGTCAATTTTATTAATACTGTAAAACATCCCATCTTCGGATTTTGGCAAGTATTAAGACACTTTTTGTATACTCTTTTGGCTTGATCATTTTAAACTGGGCGATTAGTATTATTTTGAATCTGTTTACTCTTAATAGCCTAATGGCACATCATTAATTTATTTGTAATTCTGCCTTATAAAATAGAAAAATAACTACTATATAGCAACCTGAAGCAATAATATCATCCAATATACTGAAAAAGTTAAATTTTTGAAGGTCCCTTTTCTTTCTGCCAACAAATTTACTAAGACATTAGAAAGTTTAACCTGGTAAAATAATCATATTCTATATAGAATAGTTTGTTAAAGATTAGTTTGAAAAGGTAAAAAACATGTCAAATCTTGTTTATAGGAATTTGCAAAAAAGGCTAGTATTCTCACAATCTAACACCTTCCCCAAACAAATTAAAAACAGAAAACACTTATTTGGGTAGAAGGTGCTATAACTGTGCCCCACACAAAGCACGGCTGTGGAAAACTCCTTTTAGAAGCGTAAACTTTGTTTAGATTTCCCTGCAATACAGTATCTAGGTACGTAAATAACATGTAATTAACTTTAATTTGCTTTGTGGCTCTCAATAGTGTAGCAGAAGCTGGTTAATATACAGTACAATTACAGAAACATAATATTGATTTTAACATTACAAAAAATAGAACTGATAACTCCATCTTTTCATCTTCATAGATTAAAAACATACTGTACCAAACAACATTTACTGGTAAGAACATGGAATACTGGTATTCCAGCACCTCCCAAGGGTTGGAATGATAAAATCCCCTATACAACTTTGCCACTACCAATGGCACTTCAGCCCCTAACTCCACCCAAAATCCAGCTCTAGACTTCATGCAATTTCAACTTTACCAATAAATTCAAATAAGAACAGACTTATCAAAGAAGACATGCGACTGTGAATCAAAGCACGTTTGTCCTAACACTGCTAAAATGTCATTGGAGGCTTTGTAGAGAAATACTTTGCATTCAATTTAAATTAAGGAATATGCTTTGCATCCAAGGGGGATTTAGGGCTGTGGTAAGGTGAGGGTTATAGTTCCAGGAATGTTGGAGTTCCTGGAAAAAAAATAAAATAAAAAAATAGGATTTGTGTTTGTTCTGGAAATGTTTTATGGATTAAATTGGGCAATCTTGATTTTTTTTTGACTGGGTATAGGTTTAGTACTGTATTTTCCAATCAAGATTTTCAAGCTGAATTTACATCTGTCCTAAAATTTCAAATGAAAATCAATCTGGACCTAATGCTCTTGTAATTCAAACTTTTAAATCTAAATCAGCACACAGTTTAGCAGTATTTAAAACGCCAACCCAAAAATCCTAAGAAGCAACAGTTTGACAGCAAAATAACAGAATTAAATGCATAAAAAAATAGCACAACACGACAGTTAATTTTCTCGGCCTAACAGTTACTAAACAAAGAATGCAAACATTTTATATAGCAAACGTTTTTATTTGAAAACAAACCTGCCCTGTGCCAATAGCTGAAGGTTACAAAAAATCACCCTCACTCCTTTTTATCTCCATTTTTAATTCAAGCTGGTAAAGGGTATATCACTTCTTCGGAGCAGGTACAGAGTGGATGTTGTTAAATGAAACGAAAGGATTGTTTAATTTACCAGAGAGTGATCAGAAATTCAGAGAGCAGTGTGTGTCTGTTTTAAACCTATTGGGCCTTGCCTCCCCAAAGACACAAACAAACAAATCTATTTCCTTTAAAATGTGCTACTTTTTTCTTACATCCTGTGACTTGGGACTCCCTACTGCCACTATAAACTTAATTATCCAACTTCTTCCAGTATGTTGAAGTGACCGGCTAACAATCTGTCCCCAACTTCTAATGCCTCTCTAAACAACTATAATTTTTTCCACGTTCTGAGGGCAGCGGACAGGAATATATCTGTTTTTTTAGAACCACTCACTCCATTCACCATTCCAAAAAAATGAAGTTTACAGATATCAATAAACTCCACAAAATTAATATCATTGGTCACACGTATATTACTGGGTCTTCACAGAATCGGGATTTGTGTGCCCAGAGCTTTGACCATTAATTCCTACATCAGTGTTAATTCTATAATTTAGTTTGGTAAAAAACAAACCTTATTAGTAATTAATAAAATATTTTGTTTGATGAGTCATGATAGTAAAAAAAAAACATAGGAAAATTATTTTGGAAAAACAAGTTAAAGAAGAATAAAAAAAGACCCAAGTGGCATCAGTTTTTGTATTTTTTCTAACCAGACAGGGAATGAAGAAGATCTTTTTTGGTCTCAGAGGAGGGAAAAAAAGTGACCCTTAACCAACCTGCACTTTTCCAGTCTCTATGGTACCACAACCTTTAGATGGAGTGAAATATTAAAAATCTGCAAAGGTTAATATGATTTTCTCATTTAAAAGGCAAGTGGCAGTGGTTTATTAAATAAAGTTGCAATGCCTTCCAGTTCTGACATCATTCTATTCTGAAACCTATCATTAAAAAACAAAAGCACTCTTACATTTCTGCTGTCACTTTAAAGATGAGCAGAGTGCAAATACAAGAGACTGGAATACAGGGCACTGTGGTCACACACAAATATGGAAAAGATGCAGTCAGACACTGGCTATGGTATTTTCTTCCTTCAATAACACGCATACTGCCACTGTTATCTCCATGTCAAGCTATGCAAGGGACCTCTAACGGAAGAATCCCAGTTTTTCCCGAAGCCATTCCTCTGTCAGGTCCTCCGTGTTCCGAATTTCAAACACCTGGAAAACAAAAATTAAATATTCACAGAGAAATGTTCCGAAGCTCATAGCTCAATATGTATTACTGGAACCTCAAAAATGTCAGCCAGAAACTCCCAGGCTTATTTACAGATTTAATTTACTACTACTGTACATGCTCATAACTGCATGAGGCCATCCATCCATCTTCTACCCATTTCATCCAATACAGGGTTGTGAGGAAGCTGGAGTCTATCCCAGCAAACGAGAGGCATAAGACAGGATACGGTCTGTCCATCACAGGGTGCATACAGACTCAAACGCGCACACGCACTGTAGACTTTTTCACCATTTTGTTTTGAGATTGTCATTCTTGCTGAATTTTGAAACTGTAAAATCGAAAATGCTGGAGTTTGATGGAAATCAGATTTTTTTTAAAAATGATCCTCATAGTTCCTTTTAAATTATTTATAAATTAAAAAATACGTTTCCAGAACCACTATATTGCAACAAAATGACTTGAGTTTTAACAAAGCTGTGTGAGACTTCCACAGTCACAAATTACTAAGAATGGTTTAGGTCTTCCTTATCTGCCACCAGCATGTTCATGCTTCTTCAAAATGTAATTTATTAACCACAACATAAATTAATCCACAAGAAGGAACCTGACTATATGAAATGTAACAACCCACCTTGGTCAGCTCCACTGTCTGAACTAGTTTGTTTTTGCTTCCTGCGTACATCATCTGCTGCTCAGGCCTGCACCCTGAAACAAGACAGAAATATTACTTACCTTTCCTTAAGTAAACCAGTAATCACCTTGGAAAATGCTGCAAGAGGTCGCGACTGAACCATTAGTTTCCTAGCCACTTTCTCAGATATAAATACAAAATATACCTCTAATGCCACTGCACAGACACCCACTTCACGTACAAAAGGTTCTCTAAAAGTACATTATGTAAATTATAGATTGTCGCAAATCCTAGGAGTCGGTCTTTGAAGGACACACTAAAATAGGCCATCAGAAAAAGGACAGTTACAAACAAAAAAAGAGGTCATTTGGCCCACCTAGCCTGTTTAGTAGTTAGTAGCTTATAGATCCGAGGATCTCCTCCAGCTGTTATTGAGGGAAGCCAGGGTATCGGTTTCAACAACGTGGACGAGTAGCTTGTTCCATACTCCCACAACCTTTTGAGTAAGGAAGTGCCTTCTGTTCTTGGTTTTACAAGTACTGCTACATAGTTTTCACTAGCATCTTCTATCTCGTGTTTCACTTTTGATTCTGAGTCCACAGAGCTGGAGCTGACTTTGTAAATGCCTGTGATGATCTGGAACATGAGGTCCCCTCACAATCTTCTCCGTTCAAGAAGATCCGGTTCTTTCAGCCTGTCAGTGTAGATCCCTGCCCTTAATCCAAGAATGTACTGTATCTGGTTGCTCATCCCTGGACAGATTCCAGAGCAGGAACATCTTTTCTAGGACGTGGTGGTGACCACAATAATATACAATATTTTAAATGTGGGCCTTACTAGTGAAGTATACTGGACCCATTATAACTAAGGGGTACACAAGATCGTATGCAGCACCATGCAGTACCAATTTATTGCTGAAAGCTCATCTCATGAAATGAAGCCTTGTAAAGTAGTGTTTTTCTTTCCCCCCACACAATTCATCTACCAATAGACACTAATGTCATCTACAGGAAGCTTTTGTTTTAAGTTCTGTTAAGCTATCCACTCCAGTGTAGTGCCACAACACAGTTTCCAATGTTCACCGATTGTTTAAATAATAGAGTAGGTAGTCTAGGAACTGCAGTGTGACAGGGTCTGTAACCGAGGTGAACTATAGAGTTTTACACATTTTATCAACCTGATCAGTTTTTAGGTATATTATTTTAAAATGTGTACTTACCAACTGGGCTGGAAAAAATGAAGCAGAGAGGGTAAGAAACACGCCCATCATCGTGTTGGTATTTATAGCTGTATACAACAAATGTGGTCAGTGTTAAGGGCAAAAGAAGGTTTCAAGCAAAAATCTATTAATTTTGAACAGAGACTGAAAATACATATGTAATTCTGTTTACCAGTTAAAGTTCAAAACAAATAAGTTTACACTAACTGAAAATCTGACAGGTCATTCTGCAAATAGTACAAAATTTAGCTAAATTATCCTGTTCATTTATCCCACTCTTCAAACAATATATGGCACACTCCTAGGTTTCCGAACACCCTGTGTAAAGCACTCAAATCAAACAGGAAACAAAAGGACAATCCCACTGTTCTTAACCACTTTACTCAAATATCAAAGGATATCTGGGCTGTCTCTCAGGAAGTTCATCCTTCAGGTCATCTGGAGAAATATCCTGATAGGAAAGACAAAATCAGAAATATAAAAACAGCCTTTGCTCTTGGACTCCGTCTTTACCAGGAACCCAGAAGTGCTGAGAATATAGACGGTAGATTTAGAGTCCTCTTTTAAAATTCGTTCTAGAACTCACCTCATGTTCTTCATCCAAAATGACAAGTTGTCTGTCTTTGTCAATCTTCACTGGGAAGAAAAAAAAAAGCACCAGATGTGAGCCAACTGTATGTAAGAGATCTGCAAACGTAGGCTACATTTCACTACAGAATGCAAAAGGAAAGCATTTCAAGATCTAGAATGCCTGTATTCCAAATTCATCTTCCAAAGTACCTTTGCTGGGCCTTCAAGAGCCTTCATTCACAGTCAGGTTTATAGCACTTTTCTTTTAACTCATACCACATCACTTTTCGATATTGTGCTCAAGTGATGCGAGAGTTCCAACAGGAGGAAAACAATAGGTGTAAAGGCCAAAAACAACACTGATTTACATGTGTAAAAGAATTGTTTTCCATTCCAAGTACAGGACAATGCATAAAATTCAGAATATTTTCTGAATAATTTAGGATCCTTTCACTTGATTAATGATCAATACTTTTAGAAGAACTGTACACCGCGCCTCAAAAAGATTACACTATTTGTCAGTTTCCTAGTACGCCTTGACCAGTAAAAGCATCTTTATAAGACGCACGTTTTGAAGCATTTGGGATATCAACATTTTAATTTTTCAACGTGCACCTTCCTGGGTTTTACTCAGCTTTAAGACCTTTCCCCGAGTTTGACTCATTTTCGGACCCTGCCATACAGGACAACATCTTGGACATACTGCAGATGCCAACCCATTCCAGAGTACACACACACATACTCACTAACACACTTATTAGTGGGTAGCATGTCTTTAGACTTCAGTAGGAATCTAGAAAACATGGGTTTTCTGTGGGATACACGGATTACAAGCCTGAAACCCAGGACTTGCAAGTCAGTAGTTCTAATTGCTGTGCCACCTCTCTGATCATCACAGTAGCAGTTTCAGTTGAGCACAAAGTACATCCAGATAAAAGGTCACTCTGGCAAATGAAGAGTGAAGGTGGGAGGTTAACTGAATCCTTTTCTTTCCAGATGATATTGGAATATGGAAGGAACTGTCTTAACAGTGATGCTAATTTTAAAAATAACACAGACCATCAGATTAAAAGCATAATTATATAATTCTACCTTATAGAGTTCTTAGGCAATAGAAACTTCACAGCTACACAACATTATTAGTGCAGACACACTGGCCAGTTCAATACACTGTACCCCAACTTACTAATAATGGCAGCATTGTTGGTTTCTTTCCGGAATCGAAACTTCCTCAGCTTTTCTACTAACTCTTCATCAACATCACACACAACCAGTGACTCACTCTGCAAAGAAGGTGAAACAAACAGCGATTGGAGTTATGAGATTCATTTTGTTATACATGTATTTAAGGAATGCTTTAGATCAGAGGTCTCATTTCTAACCTTGCTCTTACTAAAATTCCAATAGTGGTATTCTATTAAAATAATATGAAATACATAATTTCCCCCTATTTAGAAGAGGAATGGATGGACAGTTAATTTGTATATACCCGCCCAGCATCTAATGTACAGTGTAAGATATGGATGTCCATTAGTTTCTCTAACTTAACATAAGTTAACTGTTGACACAGCTTTTTCTAGCATCATACAGCATATTGCTCCACAATTGAAACTGCAGAACTTCTTTAAAAGTTTCTGTGTCCTACATGCATGGCTGTAATTTACAGTCAAAGATTTAAGTGGATAGAATAAATTGGACATGAAGAAAAAAAAACATTTTCAATCAAAGTTTATCAAATGCACAACAATACAGCATGCAGCAGTAGTTGCTGGCAATGAAATGTATTTTCTATGAGCTCACCTGGGGGGGTGAAAATCACAAAATTAAGGTTACATTGTGAGTTAAACAGAATATTCCTAAAAAATGCATTTAATACAGTAAAATTAAATATAACAGTCGCTAGAAAACCCTCCATTCTCTTAATGCAACACGGCATTAAAGATGCATTTGTGATCAGTGTAACCACTTCTCCTGGGACATTGTGGCTAACAAGATTACATTTTTATTTTTAAAGCAGGAATATTGCAGCTATTCCATTCGAACATCACAGATGATGAATCTGTGTTCAGTGTGTTCCACTGAAATAATCATACCTGGTCTAATGAAGGCTGAAAGGATGTTTAAGTCCACAACAAACCTTTCCCCTGTCGTCACAAACCCCGTCGTCCTCGTCTTTCTAATTCGGCTGTTCATCACAGAGCACACGCGCCCTCTGTCTCATTTAAAAAGTGAATCCCTATAAATGTGCCCTTACATTTACAATTACATTTGAGAAAACACAACTGGTTAAAATAAATTCAATATTTAAGTTTTAGCTAATATTTCTAAGCATCGTCACCCTGCCTAGGAATGTAGTTTTACACTATTTAGCGATCTACACTACACAGTACTCAATACTTTATACAATGTTCAGACTTAACCAGCGAATAATGTGAAGAGTATTTTTAAAATAACCTTTAATAACCAGTTAAGTCTGCATTTAGTGTAACTAGAGCATTATAATATCTGATTCTCAGTTCCTACTCCCACACAATGAAGACATGAGAACTTGAACTGGAAAAGAATGAATGACATAATACAGACACTGAACCCTACAGTATACAGTATGTAAAAGAAACAGGGCGATACAGCAGGAGAGAAGATCACGCGGAATTATCAATGGGTGCCTGGCCAAAAAAAACAAACAATAAGCGTAAAAAGATGTGGTGATGAACAGTGAGGGAAATGCCGGTAGGATATTAGGATAATACGCTTTTAAATAAGTTTTAAACTCTGTTCATCTCAAAATATACCTGAATACACTATAGACTGACATGCTGCAACACATCACAATGGGTGGAACTGCATTTTTTTTCATTTGGTATATATATATAAATGGACAAACCAACTCCAAACAGTCGACTGCATTCCTCGACCACACAGAAAAATCGTTCTTGCTAACGAGCTATGCGTATAAAGGGGTTAATTTTTTTAAAACCAAATGCAATATATGCACTTAAAACGCTGTTTTGCCAACCAGCATAAACACTTACCATTTTTCCCTGAAGCGCAGGCTCGAAAACTGTCTGGACACTCCTGGATATTTTTTCCTCTCGTCTCGTGACTTCTCCTCTAGCCAATCGCGCTGGGCGTTTTCCGGGCAGTGACGTCCCCTGGAAACAGCGGAAAAGGAGATGTCTAATCACCTTTCTGCATTTGCAATTTCCCCTCTGCGCTCCCCTCCCACAGGAGATTTGCGGGTAGATGGGAAGAAAAAATAGGACAATTACTGCAGATAGGGTGCAAAATGTTATTGGATTCCCTTTCGGTATCGTACCCACGAATTCGCCTTCTACAGTTACATTTCGTTAGAGCGAGGCGTCTGTCATAGCACGAACGAAATGAGGAAAAAAACCAACAGACGGCGTACTGGAGACCAGCTGCCAGTGTTTATCCGCCCCCTTAATGAGTAATGTTTTGTAATCTGGCAAGAATGTGTCCTTGTTTCTCGTAAACATATTTTGTTTTCTTCAAGGCAAAATAATATTTAGGGTTCGTAACACAATAACATAAGATATCATGACTTGATGCGTATCTATGTAAATAGAAGAAATACTCTTCTGTCCTAGGCAGAGCACTTCCAAGGCAGCAGGAATATGAAGATAGGTTACACTCAATTGAATAACTCATATTGTGCATGCCTGTGTACTGTATAAATCAATCACAGTTACTGCGAATGAACTTGTTGCCGTCCTAGGTTTACAGCAGCACCTCCTGAGCTTGGTGAAGCCTGTGGTGTCTTCAGCTGCTTCTGGGGGGGGGGGGAGATCTCAGCCCACAAAGTGTGCAGCATGATCACAGGCTTGAATCACATCTACACTGGCCTTGTGAAGCCATCAACCAGGATGGTGAAAGTACGTACAGTAGGTCCTGTGGATTCCCTTTGTCTGCCTCCTGCGATGCAGCTGTTTGGTGAGCTGCCCGACTGGGCTGAGCCCTGTTCCTTGTGGTTCAGCAGCTGCAAAGACCACGTGATCAGAAGCAGACACTCACCCCCAGCTCTCCTTTCCTTTTGCATTAGTACAATCATCAACACAGAGACAACAAATAAAGGAACAAGTAATAGGTTTCTTCCATGCTGACAAGAGAAGAGAAAAAACACAACGTTTCGGCTGTGAAGCCTTCCACACACCTGAAGAAGGCTTCACAGCCGAAACGTTGTGTTTTCTCTCTTCTCTTTTCAGCATGGAATAAACCTATTACTTGTTCCTTTGCAGACTACGTATGCTGACGCAGCAACACATCTGAACTACGACAGAAAATAAAATTTAGTTTGCCAACGTCATTGTTCCTGTCAACTCTGTTGTTCCTGGCTCATCCGCACTTGTGTTGTCAGTCAGTGAGACTGAGCAGAAATGTGAAGTAACACAACACTCCTCTTACACACTTCCACCTGTTCCTCTTTTTTCAAAGCGAATGAGCAATGACTGTGAATTCCTGAGGCCTCAATTTCACAAAGTGAGGCCTGCGTTACAACCCAATAAATTAGGTCGATGTTGCAAAGTAGACTTTGGTCTTGATGTAACTTGCTTCTTTATGTATTTCAAGATGTGAGGAATGTTTGAACTCTATGGGTTAGCTTTGCAAATTTAGGCTACCTTGCCTAAATCAGCTGCAAGTTGCCAAAAAAGGTAGGTCTGTGACCTTCCTGATGACTGTACTAAAAACCTTGTTATAGCTTTGGATTTCTTAATTAAATACAACTTACTCTGATACAAAATAAAATCTTTATGCTGCTGTTGTAATTACTGGGTTGTAATCTGAATCTGAGTACTCATTTAATGCAGGTCTTTATGTAGATTCATCCTGCAAACCCTGACCATCCAAAAGTTTCATATTTACTTCCATAATAATTTTCTTCTGGTAGTTATTTGTAATGTTGAACTTTTTTCAACAGTAAAGCTACAGTAATCATTATCACTAACTCTTCTGGGAGCATTAGCTAATATTCTGGAGGATGTAAACATGAATATAGCTAGTTCATGATATATTTTTCTTGTTGACTTGTTCCGTGTTGAATGTAAAACTGTCAATCAGACTTTAACTGCTAAATAAAGCAAAATATACCAGTTCGTAAAAAAAGACCCTCTTTATTCCATGAAACTGTTCATTTGTCCTAATTTGTATGGCAGGCCTATGGTATACAGTATGTTGCACTAATGATCAAATTATCATTAAAGACGTCTGAATATAAAAAAATGTCTTCACCATTATCAGTACCATGAACAATAATATGACGTTAATTGTATTGTAATTTTTTTATTAATGAGAGCTATTTGGTGTTTTCTATTACGTACTGTGATTTAAATTGTTTAATGACAGTCCTATGGCACTTATTAGTAAATTATAACTGTATGACCAATTATTATTCCCATTTCTGTTGATCTAAAGAACATGCAATAATGTTCTGGTTTCAGATTATTTAAAACTGTTTATACCGCATTATTTCTGCTTTTAGTTGCAAAAGGACCCTCAATTTTACTACAAAATAAAAACAACTCAATAATATAGGTTGTCTTTTTGCCTTTTTTTAATAGGGCAGATAAGATAGTGCAGTACTGCGACCTGGAATCATATACAGTACCAGTAATTCGCTTTTCTTTGTCTTAACAATAATTTCCAGGGGTATGCGTAGACATGAAGGGAAACGCGTGTTTTGCTAATAACTAACTAATACAAACTACAAACGACCTGATGCAATATATGCCATGAGAGTACTTTCCATCTGCCAGTTAAGCAGCACTTGTCCCAGCCCCTCAGCTACCTTCCGCAGTGGCGCAGAAACCGCACTTCCTGCTGCTGTTGAGTAGTTCCTTTACTTTCTGTTGCGTTGCTGGTTGGATTTAGTGCATCTGTCCTCTTACAAGCCATTTATTATCTAGGTAAGTTGTTTATAACGGCAATTTTGTGCATGTTCTCCGATGAAATTAGCTTGTTTTGAATCCGAATGTTTAGAGCTACGGACGGTTCACGAACCGACTAGAAAGACTTCATCCAAACCATATATACAGAATAAGTTTACTGGACGGGGTACAGCGAAGTGACCCATTTTTTAAATCGCAGATTCTTGAGTTTGCGTTTTCTCAGAAAGCCAATGATTAAAATTAATTTTTTGAATGGTTGACCCTAATCACCGAAGTGAAAAAGAATCCCAAACCCTTTTGTTTGTTTTTTTCTTTTTATACAAAAAATACTTAAGTGGGAGTTTTAACGATCGCGGCTGCGCTTACATTTCAAAAGCTGAATTCAGCTTTTCAGTCAGTATAGCAGTATTTTGCTGTTTGGGGAAAATGCAGACGGGCAGCACGTCATTGAAAGGCTAACTGAATATTTAGTTATATTGTTTATTATTTTAGTTATAATATTTAGTTATTTCTTTATAATGGGTCACCTGGCTGTGTTTTAATGGGAGTGGGTGAGAAAGGCCTTTTAAATTTTGCTATTAAAAAATATTTTAAAAACCACAGCTTTCTTTTTTTTAAGCAGCGTGTTCGTTTCTAAAGAACTTGATTTGTTCGTTTGGTATGAAACCTGTCTATTGCATCAATGTTTGTTGTTCATATATAACCGAGTTTGTGTCAGAGTGGAGCGCAGAACATTTTCGTGCTTCGACTTCCTTGTTTCAGGGGACTCAGTTTGCATGTGTTCACACTGCAGGGATGCAGAGATTTAGTAAACTTTCCTTTTAATCCTGATGTTTATTTTGTTAGCGACATTAGATGCACTGTTACATTTGTTTTGGCACGTCTTTAGTTTTGAAGTGCGTTTGGTTCGTCTTTTTAAAATTTCGCTCTGCGTTACTCACAGCTTCTCGGAAACGGCGCACAACTCCAGAACTGGAGGGCGGTTTCACCTTTGCTCTTAATGACTTAATCCATATGATCTCTGCTTCAACTGGGACAAAATGACAGTTTTTCGTGGACTTTAGCTCTTGAAGATTAAAAGAGCCATAGAAAACCTACCCTGGAGGACTAGCGTTGTGTATCTCTGTTCGCAGAAACACTTCTGAGGTTTCCATGTAAACATAAAAATAGTTAACAACTGTTAAGGTCCACCCGAGTATGCCAAACACACAGCGATCATGTCTTACAGTCGTCACTATTTGTGTGGCAGTCAAACTTTGAAGTTCACATTTTATTCCAATCAGACTGACCTGCATTGCTCACAAAAAGGGTCAGATGTGATTTGGCCCAGAAAAGTCAAGATTGTTTGGAACTCATTTCATACCAGAATACTGCCATTCAACGAAGTCTTTGAGCACTTCTCTTTGCCCTCTGTTTTGATATATGCACGCTTATTTCCCAAATTAATGCACATATGTATTATAGTGATGAACAGTGAGTTTCAAAGGGATTTTTGAGAGAACTTGATATTTTTTTCAATATAGAAATATAAAAATGCAGGAACTCTCCATTATATATAATCGAATAAAATAAATATATGTAAAGAAATTGATATAAAAGAAACTATTGATTGCTTTGCTCATTTTGTTGAGAATAAGACAAAACGATAATCTTCCCCCTGTTTTTGCTTGCTTTGCAGGAAATGGATGACTTCTCGGTGAGTTCTTGTATGTTCAACCTTGAGGCTAACGGCCTGCTGCTTGAGTTTTGTCTCGTATTTTGAGTACTTACTCTTTTACCTGAACAAAAAAAAAAGGGCCATAGGAGGAAATGGATATTTAAGCACCAAAAATGGACACCTGTATGAATTGTCAAGTTAAAATGCTTATGAGTATGTTACCCTTGTGTGAGTCTACTGAATTTTTAAATGAAAGTTTTTTAATAAATAAAATGGACGTGAAGCATGTAGCGTTTTAATGAGTTGTGGTGAGTGAGTTCTCAGACTTCATCCCTGCCTCAGTAAGATCATGGTCCAGCCCTGTACGTGTAACACAGTCATTTCTGCTTCCTCTCTGTGCAGCTAGCAGATGCTTTACAGGGGGATCTTCCTGGCAAAGCAGCCAAAGTGAGCAACACCAAACCTGCTGACCCGGCCAGCACCGCTGCTCCTGCCAATCCAGGGTGGCCTTCCGGGCCCTCTGCTCCCCCAGGCCAGTATCCTTCGGGCCCAAGTGCACCTGGCCATTTCCCTGGTGCTCCAGGGCCAACTCCTGGACAGTACCCCTCAGGTCCTGGAGCACCAGGGCAGTATCCTGGAGTTCCCTCTGGTCAAGCACCATATTCTGCAGGCCCTGGGGCCCCAGGACAGTACCCATCGGGCCCTGGGGCCCCAGGACAGTACCCATCGGGCCCTGGGGCCCCAGGACAGTACCCATCGGGCCCTGGGGCCCCAGGACAGTACCCTGCAGGAGGAGCTCCAGGACAGTTTCCTGGAGGTGGCCCAGGACCCTATCCAGCTGGTCCTGGTGCCCCTGGACCATATCCCTCGGGGCCGGGAGCAGCTCCAGGGCCCTACCCCGCGCCTCACATGCCCTACCCTGGTGGACCTCCTGCAGCAGGGCCCTATGGACCCAGTGCCCCTGGAACCTTCCCCCCTGCTCCTGGCTCTGGCGCCTACCCTGGCTTCCCTGGGGCCGCGTATCCTCCACTTCCTTCTGGTACCTGGGGCCCCCCCAGCTCGGGGACCTTCCCAGGTCAGCCGGGCCCCGCAGGCCCCCCAGGATCTGCTGGGCCCTGGAACCCCTTTCCCACCCCTTCCTTCGGTGGACCCCCTGCTCCTGGGGGAGCCCTGGTAAGTGAGGACCTCTAAAGTCACGAGTTCTACACCCTTCGCGCAGAGGTGGAAGTACTGTACTGTGCTCTCGGCCCATTGCCTGGCAGGGAGCGGGGAGCGATGGCCGTAGTCCTGCTGGTTCCCGTGAGGTGTGACGTAGTGGAGGCATATCAGTGGCTAAGCAACCACAGAGAAAGCAACTGGGTGGCCAGTTTTGCAGTGGAAAATTATAGCAGAAAGGAATAACAAATTATGTATCACCTTACATTATTCTTGTGTCATTATAGATCATGACCTGAAGATTTGACCAAAATGTACTTATTATACAGCTCTGCTGCTGTCCTTCCCTTTTCACCAAAACTCAGGGAATGTGGTTCTGAGGCATTTTGCAAATACCTCTATAGTACTTCCATCTCTGCATTGTACCGTGTACAGTGTTCTGAACAGTAGAACAGAAGGAAATGTGTACACGCAGGGTAGGAAATGTTCAAACACAGGTCA
Source organism: Lepisosteus platostomus (assembly GCF_059453375.1). Taxonomy (NCBI): domain Eukaryota; kingdom Metazoa; phylum Chordata; class Actinopteri; order Semionotiformes; family Lepisosteidae; genus Lepisosteus; species Lepisosteus platostomus. Next base: position 12,578,177 of record NC_142620.1, on the reverse strand, counting down.
AAATATAGAAAAAGAACATGTTAAAGATCAACCTTAATATTGGCAGTGGTCAAAGTAAGCAGAATGCTTTAACATGTTGTTGGTAAAGTGGACAAGCTCATTCTGCTCTGTTATAAGACAAACATGTTCCTATTCTGTAGAGGAGAACGTTTGTTCTGTCTCTTATGCTGTAGGTTTAATACCCCTATAGGAAACTGGTACCTGTAAGGGCAGCGTGCAGTGTGTAGCAAGTTTCTGCCTGGTGTTCTGTGGTGTGGGAATGAATCTGGTGCACAGGTTTAATGTTCCCTTTGGTCTGGTGGCAGTTCTGCAGGCTTCTCTGGTGTATGAACAGCTGTAGAGGTGGAGGCGTGTATCGTAAAGAGATTCTCAGGGATTCAAAATAATGTATTCTTTTCTTTCAGCCCAGATATAACCCACCATACATTTGATCGCAGTGATTTCTCCTACAATTTAACGGATGAAGACATCACAGTTCTACTGCCTTCTTTTTTTTCCTTTCTGAAGTTCAGCTTGGACAACTTTGTCTCTTTTCACTGATGGGTTTGGCCTGCTGATGATGTTGAAGTGTGGCAACTTGCAGACAGCGATGCCTGCTGGAAATAAGGGTTTTTTTTCTTGAGTAATATACAGTACAGTGCATTTGCTTGTAATTACCATATACAGTATCATGGGTAAAATGCTGTACATAAATCAGTATTTTTGCTTGTCTTTTGTGTGGACTTGTTTAATAAAACCAAACAAACTCTTAATAGAACATGTCAAGAATTTGTGTATTAGCTGTCAGCAGTGGATTTTCTTGCATGTGTGTGATTAAAGTGTCATATCATTCCACCAATTGGTTCCTGCTTTGCAAAATTGTACAGCCACTGAGTTCATAGAGTGAGACCATTCCTCAACAGCGAAACACCGTGAGCTTAATAATGATTGTCCTTCATTTATATGAACAAATATCTCCATGAAAATTAATTAAAACTACATTATCTTTGAGCAGCTGCCATGCCTGTGATCCTGTCGTTCTATTTTTATACATGATTTTTGTCTAACTGCAAAGAATTCAATCTGTGTCCAGGTATATCTTGGTTATGAAATGGACAACAATTTTTTAAAATGCTGTAGGTTTTTAACTTTTGAGCACATGATTTGCAAGGCCTGTAACCTTATGGAGGATAATATGCAAAGTGTTGTACTTGTGGTTTAGGATAATACACAGAAATGAGAGAGGCCTAAGAGAAAAAAGTGCAGCCTTGTGTTTTCAGGTTTTGATTCATAGTGATGGCAAACTTTAAGTGACATTAGATGTCTGCAGACGTTTTTAGGCCTCGGCAGATTTTAAACTTTCCTCCACAATGTTTCTTTCTCTCTACAAGAATACGAGTGACATTCATTCGTTAGATATGGCTTTTTTCCTTCAGGCAATTTCAAGGAACCACAAGTATTTTTCAAACAAAAAGACAATAATTTTTTACCGTCTTCAGGAATGTAATGCTGTCTTTTAAAAGTGTGCAGTGTTCACACGGGCTGGTCAACAAATTCTAATCTGCTAAAGTGTACAGAATATCTGAAAAGATAAAAGGATTCAATACATTTTAAAATATTTTTATTTTGGGAACTCATACCTGAATGAAATGTGTTGTGTCAAGCTGAAATATTCTGGGAGTGGTTCCTAGCTGCTGGAATGTTTTTTACATTAAGGGGTCTTCAGAAGAGGCTTTTTCTAGTCTCATGTCATCCAACCTTGGATGACTTCTTTGGAAGAAGGAGAACAGAAAAGTATTTTTTGCCATCAATACGGTTCAGCCAACTAACCCATGGCTTCATAAGATTGTTCCACTAAGCTTGTCCTAAACATGCCAGACTTTAAAATAGTAGGATATTATAGGAGCCTGTTTATAACTGCAGTACTGTACGTAGGCCTGGATTAAACCTTACATTTGAAACCCTCAGCAATGTGAACAACACGCCCAGTGTTTGATAGTAGTTACTGTTCTTTAGCATCCAGAAGCCCTTGGACAACACAAAGCTGCCACTGGGTATAGAGCTTTTAGTTTGTGATTGGTAAGAGGTCTTAATTTTGATTAAATTTAGAGCTTTGGGAGAATTATATATAAAAGTTCTCAATAGATGCAGTTCTAGACTGCATTACAGGCTGGACTTCTGAACATCATCTTCATATGTACACAACAGTGCGGATGTGATCATACTTGCCTGTATCCTTATGGAAATGCGTTCTTGATTCTTTCTTCAACTGCCTTTTCTGTTTTACCATGGCAGTGTATTTAAGTTAACCAGCTCAGATCTTACAAATTCATCCATAAGTAAGTTTTATTCAAATTTACAGGAGAAGTTCAACGTATTGTAAACATGCGAGGGAAGGGTCATTTTGCTGTATTTACTGTAGGTGCAGCATTAACTAAACACCTATAACCATTTTATACCAACTGCCATACATTCTTCTTTAAAGTGTCTATACCATTTGTTTGCCTTTCTAGGTGTATATATAAGATTTGTGATGGAAAAACATGCAGTCACTCCCACTTCCATAAGTACTGCCCTTTGTATTGCTTAACAACAGCACCAGCAGGTTATTGACATTCTATGCTGTTTTTCAGTAAAATTCTTGCTAAAGCTGGATCTTCAGACTAGCCAGCCGCTATTGTTTTTCAGATGTTTGAGTGCCTAATGGAAATTTCATGGACATAACATCTTGCTGTATATAAAACATTGGTTCTTATTTAAATTCTTCCTAAACTCACTCAACAAAAACAGCAATAATAGGAATTCCTCGTTGCACACAGTAAAAAGGCAGCAGGAATTCTTAATTTTATTGCTTCTGAAGGACGATTTCAGTAAGAAATCATGTATTTAAAAGTGTCCTTCTTATTTCAGACCGTTCCCTATGAGCTGCCCTTACAGGCAGGGGTGTTGCCACGCCTGATGATCACCATCGTAGGAGAACCTACAAAGAACTCGGAGAGGTAACACCAACAGGCTTCTCTCTCATTATTAAAGGATTTGGGACATGTTCTTGATCCTCTGAAAGCACTCTAGACTCTTCTGCCCAGCCCCAAACCTCACATAAATGATCCAGAGCCTGACGAAGCAGCGATAGTTTAAAAGAGTGACCCATCTGTATTTTTCTATTTTTGCTTGTTATTTGACACTTGTGAAGGTTAGCTATTTTTTATGCACCGGTAAAGAGACTTCCTGTAAGGTGAAACGCACATTTAAATGCTTAATGTTTCAGAACACATAGGTGCGCTGTCTATACAAGCATTGCTCTTTGATTGTGCATTTTGACTTTAAAATCCAGCTGTAACTCAATCAAACAATCATCCCTAGAATGCACCCAAGAGTGACCAGGCCTGTGAGACCCTTCTTCATTCTTTTCTGATAGATTCCAAAACCATCCTCTCTTATATTTTGCTACCAGTTGCTTTTTAAAATCTTCCTGTAGCTCTTCTAGAAATACATTCATCCTTCCCCTTGCTTTTTTCTTCAAGGTCCAAATCAAGGAAACGGGAAGTTAGGTTGCCATTCTCCCAGATCTCCTTTAGTCTACCAGATGTCCCTAATGCTGCTCCTGTTCACTGTACTTGTATTTACTGTCTCCTGTTATTAAACTTCCAAAATATAACAAACTGTTCCTCACATTCTAACTTCTTATGTGTCAGCACGATTTCTACATTCCTATTTCTTTCCATTTATCCTTATTTATACAGTCTATAGTCCTTCTCACTACTGTCTCTCAACTGCTTCTTTCCTCATCTGTTACAGCTAGGGTCTATCTAGTTGGTAAACCTAAGGTATTTTATTCTTCTTCACTGAACTTTGTGTTCTATCTTTTACCCTCTCACAAGAGATATGGCATCCAACTGCACAGTCCTTTGGGTTTCCTGTCTTTGGAAACATTGTGACAATGGATGGACACCAGGAATTGGGCCTTGTTCCACTCTTCCATATTTCATTGTATATTCTGCGTAACTGCTGCACAAATATTCACAACTGGAATTCCTGTCAAAACCAGTGATCTTGTTGCTTTTCAAAGTCTTGACCATCATTTCCACTTCTTCCTACATAGTTCATTTTATGCTTGCCTGCCCTCTTCAACACAAGCTCTTCTTCCTCCAATTCTCCAGGATGTTCACTCTTATCTTACGTATTCGGTACATCTTAGATCTTCGCTCTTCCTGCCATCAGCTTTTGCTTGGGGCTCGACGTTTTCCTTCAGTCGCTTGATGATCGTCCCTGATTCTCTCGTTTGCTGTAACACCGCTGATAGTAAAATAGAACCGCAGCAGGAAGTGGAACAATAGACGACCGATACAGGTGTGAAATCTCGAGGATGAGTAGAACGAAAGTCTGTTCACAGCAAGTGGGAGGCCCGTTGTCAGTACTGTTTCCGTTTCCCTCACAGATTCAGGGATGTCCTGGTTGTATTTCAGGTTTCACTTTGATTTTGTACGTGGCTCGGATGTGGCCTTTCACTTCAACCCTCGGTTCACTGAGAACACGGTGGTCCGCAACTCGTTTTTAAACGGGGGCTGGGGCCCTGAAGAGAGACAGGGAGGGTTTCCCTTTGAGCAGGGGAAGCGTTTCGAGGTAAGAGGGTAACGGCTGAATATTATAGTTTTAATTATATTAAATAACCAACTCAACAACTCTGCCTGTGTTAATAACGGGGAAGGAATGGCTTCTGTTCTCTTTTAGCATTTCTCAACAGACTAACAGGACACTTCAGTTATTTTATCCATTTTCTTTAAGGAACAATGCCATGCAATGAGAGTCAAATTACATATTTGACAATGATCAGTCCGTTTAAGGAATAACTGTATCCTCTATATGTTATCATTTCAGTTTTTGGAATATAGAGGCATTCCTGCACTACAGGAAAATACTTAGAATTTTGTTATTCTTATTCTTATTCTTCTCCAGTCTCTTCACAGTTACAGCTACAGTATGTAGGATCTTTAAAAACACACTGGGTGTGATAATGACACTTTGTAGAACTTCAGATATTTTATATTATTTAACTCCATATAATTAGCAGCTACACTCCCCTTTATATGTCCTGTCTTACACAATTAATGACTTCCTATTCCTCAGTAATTAAAAGATAAGGTCAAATAGTGGTGGTCTTGTATCCTGTGATATACAGTATGTGTGAGTGCGGTTCAATCAGATGTTTGCTCTTATACAGAAAATAAGAGAAAATAATTATTATACAGAATACATGAATTGAAGCCTGGGTACTGCCTACTATGGAACATAACTCCAGTGTAGAGGAATTGTGATGAAGAACTTCCTTCTCACAGACTCTGTAAAATAATAAAACATGAAAATAAAGCAAAATCCCTTTGATGCTGAACTGAGGTTGTGAAAAGTGCTAATATCGTAAGATGTAATGGGGGAAAAAAAGCATTTCAGGATGATTGCTAGCATGTGAGCTGTGAGCTGCAAAGGAACAAGTAGAGGTTAATTTCACACAGAGTGGAAGAAATTGTTTCAGTTGTGGCACCTCTTCAAATGTGAGATCGCAAGGGTGCTTGTTTTGGAATATGTAGTGATCTCTCATTTTACTTTTCAGTGTGGGGTCAACCTCTGCTTGTTACCTTTGCAACATGTTACCTTAACAACCGTAAACAGTGGTTTAACCACCCTTTCTTGCTCCTTTCAGATTAAAGTCCTGTGCGAGGAGGAGGTGTATAAAGTCGCAGTGGACGGAGTTCATCTGCTGGAGTTCAGGCACCGTGTGCAGCCACTGAAGGACGTGACCCTTCTGCGAGTCCAGGGGGATGTGACTCTGTTCAGTGTAACTCCCAGCATGGTCTAACACCCAGAGGCCTTCACTTGGCATCCAGCAGGTCTTACTGCAGCACTAGCCAAAGTACTAGAGCTACCTGGAGTGTACTCTAGGACATTGCAGTGATACGTTTAAATATTATGGGTCTCGACTGGGTCTGATTAATGTTAGTATTTGCAAGTATAGGACAATTATTATCCATCTGCATGCTGTAATGTCCAAGAACATTGCACTACAGGCTGCAGCACTACAACACACAAAAAGTAGGTGCATAAATAAAACAAATTCTATGTATAATGTATGTTCATCATTATTGATTAAGGCACATAAATATAATTGAATGGATGCAGGCTGCAATCTTTACGGTATTCCAGGAAAAGTTCTGCTTCTTTTTTATAGAAAATGTTGTAAGTCTTTTCAAACATACTATAGGAACATTTTTTTATTCTGATGCATGTCTACTGTTACTTTTATACATAAACTGGTAAAGAAATGCATGTGAAGGGTTTTTAATTTTAAAACAGCCCTGTTTCTGTCTCTGTTTAGATCAGGTTTAGATCAGAAAATGTAATTTTCTATTTTTCTGTTTAAACTGTAGTTTCTCAGCCTTTATGTTGACCTGCATTTACCTTTAAAATCATGTCTGTAACATTTAAGCTGAGCTGTTGCCCTCAATATTTATCTAAAACAGAATGTCATCAGTTGTCAGTATGGTGGATTTAAATTAGAGGAAAACTGCATCTAGTCAAGCCATTCAATTGGAGAAGAGCTTAAAAACAAGATTTGTCCAAAAGCAAGAATCCACTTTTTGAAATCAATCTTTTAAAGCACAGCAAAGACAGAAATGTCAAAGCCATTGTCATGTGCTAGTCCAGCAAATATCCACTCTAGCTTTTTTGGGTTTGTGGCTTTGAGATGAACTTTATATTTTATTGGGGAGAATGAAAATACTCCCTGACCACCAGAAATATCACACTTGTGTTGCACAACTACAGTAGTACAATGAACAAGTGTGCCAGACAGAACACTTTAGGGAAAGCACAACTGCCAAACAATTGCTAAATGAATAATTTAAAAAATCATCTTCTGATTTTATACAGTAGGACATTAGATTTAAGTACCAAAGGTAGTAATTTATTTCAAAATTGAGAAAATCCCTGTGTATCTTCAGAAATCATCCACACTAGCACAATGGCTATCTTATATAGTACTTCAAGACGGGAACTATATTGTGATTTCAATATAAATGTAGTCTGTTTTCTCTGACCATATTACTTCAGAACTTGATTGTTATTTGAGTTTGTAATAATCGCAATATGAAAAAATAAAATGTTTTGCATTATCTAAAGCTTAAATGTTCCTCCTGTTGACTGTTTAATTTTTGTTTTCTGCACGTGTTCTTTAGAAAAACTGTGAGCTGCTGTCCTACAGTGCTCCACATAGAGTAAATGAATGTTTTGTGTTTGCCTGAAAACAGACATACTTGTCAGCTGGTAGCTTAAATCTGCAAGTGTCCCATTGATTGTAACGGGCCTGTTTCTGTGAGATGTTCCGTGGTTATTCAGACAGGAGTCTTGTTTATTGCCCTGGCAGTTAGTTTAGTGGACAGAGCCCCGAGTACAGAGTGCCTCAGTGTGTGCTGAGTTGACTTTTCCACATGGCAGAGGGTGGGGAGGGTTAGGCATTTCGGTAATGGCAGTTATGCTGAAGCTCGTGCTCTGTCAGTGGTTACCATGGCAATGGTATAGCAAAGACAGTCTCTACAGTCATCAAGTTTAGACGTGCTTTTTTTCATGAGCAACAGTCTCATGACTGCACTTGCGGCTCTGTGTGATTGAGTAACTAAATATGACCCATAGCCGTTACAATGGAGTGCAAAAGTAATGATGGCATTTGACCTTAGATTAATCTAATTTTACATATGTATCTGACACTTTACAAATCAATTCTTTATCCAAGTTAAAAAGCATACCCTTCCCTCACTGTTGGGACATTTTACAAGAACTAGTGCTGAAAAAGAACTGAAAAGAGTTCCTATTGTGGCAGAATGAAATCCTACCATAGTCTATGATTTCCTTATTTATGTTCAATTTAAAATGAGAGCTTGTGGGTAAAAAAAAATGGTTTTATCAAATCTGTTTTTAATGTAGATGGAGTCAAACACCTAGTGTAAGCTAGCTTTTCTTCCATTTTTTTGTGGGTGTGTGACTATGCTTCTCCCTAGAATACAGAAGTAAATCATACCTCTGACTGTCTGACTGTCTCCTGACCCCTCCCTAGTTTCCAGAGCAACAGGAATGACTGCAGGTACAGCATTGTTAGTTTATAGAAGCAGAAACTTGAGTATTGTCTGACAGCCATCAATCCTCCGGTAATCCTCAGGTATTTTCTCACTCTCATACATTATACTGGAGGAGGTTCACTGAATGAAGGCATAAACACAATCCTAGTTCCATACACTCTTGATCTTGGCAACACCAAATCTTAATTGCACTGTACATGTGGGAAAGTTTATAATGCTGGAAGATCTTACACTTTGCACTGTTTCTCAATGGCCAGTGTTTTACTTGTGAGTTCTGCTCTGTGGGTGTGACAGACAGAGTGCGTCCTGTGCAGATTTGACTCTTGTCCTTTAAAGAATGTTACAAGGGAAAACCAAACCACACCATAAGATTAGGTTTCAGACATCACCAAGGATAAACAACAAAAGCAGACCATCCTGATCAGAGGGTGATTCAGTTCACCCATGCATTTCTTCTTTAAAGATATAAAACGAAAATAATAATTAAAACAAAATATTTTTGTTGTTCATACTCGAGTCCGATGTTGGTATTAATTGCTCATGGATAGGTGATAAACACATCCTATCCTGGAACATTTAGAGTCCTTTTTGACTTCATCTTTGAATGGACAGATATGAACGAGCCTGTTGAATATAGTACGATGCATTTGTTTCATGAAGGGCACCGTATACTCATTTCTGTACCTTTGTTGAGTGTTTTCTTTAAAAAGAGCTAAATATTTACTTATGAAATATAAAGTTTCATGGTTTTCCATGAAGTATTTTAAGGCTCCTTTTCACTTAAATTCTTTGTTAGGCTGAGTAGTGCATGTCTTTGGGTTAAGTAGTACTGAATAAATCCACGTGACATCATTGTGGAATCTGCTCTGCACCAGAACATTGCCACCTCCTTTCCCCTCTCATTCGTATGGATCAGCCAGGTGGTATGGCTGAGAGAGACACCATAGCTGAACATCATTGTAGATAACTGGTGATATACTTTTATCTAATGGTATTTGGGTTATGTTTTTATGTTCCATTAGGTCACATTTATGCCTGGCTTGAGAGTTTCTACAAACTTGGGGGGCTCACCTATACTAGCTGATTCACATCAATAATTGAGAAAAGAAAAGAGACAATGACCAAATAAAGGATTCCATTCTTTATTGTGTTGATGTTGATTCCTCCTCCTCCTCCTCCAGTTTTCTTTTGCTCACACTCCATGTTGTTGGCTAAAGTTAGGGAACATTTTCATCCAGAGGGCTGCACTACAGTGTGCAAATACAATTGCGGACGATATTCTTGTATTTTGTCTTGACCTACTGCCAGCTCCTCCCATTTTGGCACAGCTACTGTACATGCATAAATTACTGCTGCATAAAAACAATATTGTACAACTACATCAAGGCTTAAGTAAGAGCTCCACTTCATTGCCATAATAATGTAAGTTAACCCATGACAATACATGTGTGCTAGCGCACATTTAATAGTTTTATCACATCTTGATATATTTCATTATATTACATAATATAGTAAACATAATACGCATTCCACTTATCAGTGATTGCAGAGGTATTCTCTGGTTTATACAGCGGCTACGCTATTGCCATTAGAACAGATTTTATCTCCTTATAGTTTTCCACAAGGAGCTGGAACTCCTGGTGTCAGGAATAAGACGAACGTTGTTTTTTTCTGGTGAGGGTGAAGGATTCGATGCTCGACCGCTCCTGCTTTCTGAAGTCGGGATTTAACGCGCGGGTAGATTGGGTGTTTCAATTTGGCGATTTTATTTAGCCCGACAGCTGAGACCAAAGCAAGTCTGATGTCAGTGACTGGATTAATTCAGTCCTCCTAAGCAGTTAAAACTGCTTCCAGAAACAGCTCCCCTGCCTGTTTATCACAATATTTCTCTTAATGGGTGTGGTCATTTAAGAACCTGACATTCGAATCGAGGTGTGGTCTCGTTTGTGAACTGCAAGCTGTGAACCGCTTAACACTTCTGCGTGAGAGCACGTCTTTGCTTTTTACCTGTACTGGAGACAACTTTCAGCAGCAACGCGCAGGTAAAACCAACTATTATTCCCGTCTATCTCTAGACAGCTTGTTTCATCCGAGTACTCTGGATGCAGAACTGAAACAAAACTGCAAAACGACGTCTTTTAATACAGAAACGGGAGGATTGAAACTGTTTTGAAAATAAGCCTCCAGCTTAAATCATTTACAAGAGTGATAGTACATATTTTATATGTACCATTTTGCTGGAAACCCTTTATCTTTATATTATTCAAGTAAAAAGCTTATCTTAAAAACCGCTTTACAACACAAGAGACAAAACTCAAGACGAACATACGCATTACATTGTCATTGGCGTACAGCATATTTTCCCTATATTTCAGCTGCTGGTGGAATGATGTATTTAGTGGTCTAAAGAAAATGTTACTGAAGAGTACAATATTTTAATTTTCATATTTGCATACAGTACTGAGAAAATGTTTGTGTGTAGTTCAGTTGAGTGGTACTCTCACTGTATTTTTGGCTTAAGATGTTATTAGATCCTCATGAAGGTCTTAAGAAAAATGAGGGTAACCTGATTAAACATGTAATGCAGAGACATGAGTTCTATTTAGATTATTTAATTAACAAAATGGTCCAACAGTATGTCTGTTTGTGTGACAAGTCTGTGAACTCTTAGATTCAGTAATGGGTGGCAAATCCTTCAGCAGCGAAGGTTTCAGCTAGACGTTTTTCTGTAACTGTTCATCAATCTCCCACTTCAGGTTTTAGGAATTTTCCACGAACAGAAGAAAGCTCACTTCAGGTCGTGCCATGGCAGTTCAATGGGGTTTAAGTCTGGACTTGGCCACTCCAAAATGCAAAACCTCTTCTTCGTTAGCCATTCAGTTGAAGATCTACTTGTATGTTTAGGAACATTGTCTTGCTATAAAACCCACTTTTAGCTGACGAGTGGATGGTCTGACATTCTCCTTCAGAATGTGCGGATGCAACTCCACATTGGTGCTTCTGTCACCTGTCCTATTCCTGCGGCTTCAGAGGCTCAGACTGTAATATGCCCAAGAACATTGCGACTGTGGTTTGGACACCCCCTGTTTAAGTGATGTAGGAAATGGTTGATCCAGTATGTGGATTAATCAGCTGCAAAATAGCATTTCATTTCATTTACTCCTTCTGTGAATATGTATGTCATAACCAGAAATGATAATTAGCACAAACTTTTATAGACCTTCCACTTCTACAAAAGGGATATCACAGTACAAAATGGGGCTTGTCTGATGCCGCATTTGAAAGCTGTATTATCAATTATTAACAGCCCATTATGAAATGGATGACAGGGGAGGGCATTTATTATCAGTATGCCCAAAGGTGCTGAAGTTGTTAGGTGGCTTCCTTCTTTTAAGAAAATACTCTATAAGCTTGATGAAAACTCCATGTCTGCTTGAAAACATGAAAATGAATGTGCAAGCCATTTGTGAACCCTGTATTTTTTAATTTTGTAAGAATTCATAATGGGTTTTGGCATTTTGTTGCATTGTTGAATTACAGTCAGTATATAAGATTGAGCCCTCTGCTGGATACAGAGTGAAAACCGAACTGCAGTCAGTATTGCATACTGTGGGCAAAAAAACAGGTTAGAAATGAAGTTCTTCCACAATGTAAACTTAGGCTCTGTATGTCAGAGGCGGAGAACCTGTTCTTGGAGAGCCTGTCCTCCAGGCTACATTGCTCAATCTAAATCAATTGCTAGCTACTTGCCACAAACTTTAAATTTGATTCATTAAGCAGCATGATCAATGAGGGGCTGGCAAAAGGTTGTGCCCAGTATTAGCAGTAATTCCCTTGGAACCCTTGAGGAGGCCTAGTGTAGCTGAGACACTATAGCTTAAAATAACAAAACAAAATAGCTCCATCTTCACCACATGGTATTGTGGAGGACTAGGACCTCTCATGTTTATAGTCCGGGGGTTCCTAAAAGTGCATGATTCTTTACTGTGGAGTCTGACAGGGAGGGGTCACAACATTCAAACCTGCCAAATAAATATGGGGAATTTCTCTAAGAAATCCTGCATGCATGACTTCACTAATAAAAATTCACATTTATGCGGCACTGAACTTAGGAGTACTGTAATCCACCAGATTGATGTAGACTTTTCTTAAAATAAACATACACTGTGGTGTCCATGATAAACTTATATAAAAGCTTGCTGCATTGTGGAGAGTGAGATGAAGATGCTGATAATATCAAATAAAACATTAACCTACCCCATATATAACATACATCTTTCACTTATGGTCATAATCCTGAGTGGCCTCGTTAGTGAAACTGTCCGCAGTCAGAGCCCTGTGCATTACCTTGTTACCTTTAGTGTCTTCTACCCGAGCTCTCAGTTAGTATTTATTTATTGCATGATTGTAATACTCCAGCTGAATAGCTGAAGTGATTCATAGGTTCCTGTTATCTTTAACAGAGTTGTTAAGAACACACAGTCTTCATTTGCTGACAAAATGAGCGATGGACTTTCAGTAAGTTACCCTTTTGGTTTTTTTTATCGTATTTGGTCTAAATATAGCCACTGCAGGGGAAAAAAAAGAGAAAAGCGATGCAACTGGGTAGGAAGTAAGTAAAAAAAGTGGATCAGAAACGCGAGAGACAAGTTCCTGGGGGAGGCATGTTACAGCTGAAAGACAGCTATCTGGAAATGAAAGAGGAGATTTGAAAGTTATTAGTTGATAATGGAGTGCTGGGGGGATTGCATGAACCAGTCAGTATAAACCAATTATTTTATTTGGTTGTAGTTGAGCTGGGGGGGGGGGGTGGTGGCTGGTGGTATGAAGAAATGATTTTCTTTCTCTTTTAACGTGACAGCTCACAGATGCTCTGGGTGGGGATGATCAACCAAGTGCTGGGCAAGCACAGAACAGCCCCTGGCCAGGCCAGCAGAGTGGCAGTGGGGGGCAGCCTGCTTGGCCCGGGCAACCCGGTCAACCAGCCTGGCCTGGGCAACCCGGTCAACCAGCCTGGACTGGGCAACCCGGTCAACCAGCCTGGCCCGGGCAACCTGGTCAACCCAATCAGCCAGGCTGGCCCAGTCAGCCCAATCAGCCAGGCTGGCCCGGGCAACCTGGTCAACCTAATCAACCAGCCTGGTCTGGTCAGCCAGCGTGGCCTGGGCAGCCTGGCCAGCAAGGTTGGCCAGGACAGCCTCCTCAGCCCACACCACCTGGGAACCCTGGAGAACAGCCATGGTCAGGGGCACCCGCTGCCCCTGTGAGTGGGCCCTTGGTAAGGAATTGCAGTGATTCACTAACATAGTGGGGGACAGGAGGGGGAGTAATCCAACTCCAGGACCAGTTTATCTTTTTTCAGTTTTCCTTCCTTTTTAGTTCCTAATAACTCAGTAGATACCTTCATTTACCTGAATATTTGATTAAGTAAAACTTTAATTAGATCCACCTCTGAAACACTTACACTTAAGTTCATTTTAAGGATCACTCACCGTCGGCTCGTTTTCTGAAAGCCTTCCAGACAGGAAGTGAGTAGGGGACACTGATTAAAGTGACACAAAGCAGACAGTCTACAGGTGAAATCAAATGGGAACAGCTAGAGCGGAGAACTTCAAAAGGGCATCTTCACTGTTTTATTACAGAACAAAATGCGTTATTAAAATTCAACAGTCATTCAGAAAAATGTTTGATAAGCAGTACCTATAAACGTAGTCATTTTGAAATCATATGAGATATATAGGTTATAGATTTTGTTTTAAAAGCTGTAGTGTAATACTAAAGTGTGACTAATAGATCCACGTTTGCTGCTTAATGATATGTTAACACACTTGTTAACAGTTTGAAACCAACCCAAGCACTAAGTGCTACTTGTGTGGGTTCCAGGATGTTTAAATGTTCTTGTGTCACCCTCTCTCTGTCTCAGTCTGTGCCGTATACCCTGGAACTGCCCAGAGGAATCTACGACAAGATGTTGATAACCATCACTGGGGAGATCAAGCCTAACCCTAAAATGTGGGTACCGATGTCAGCCTTTTCGTAACCATGATAGCGGTGGTATTGCATTGCTGTTGCTGTTCTTTGCTTTCAGTTGAGTCACTATTTCCAAAACAAAGCTTAGTCAAATTGATTCCTTCTGGAACAAACGGGACATGTGAAAGCAGGTTTAATTGAACTTGAACCAGAGGGACACCGACATTCTGTGGTATTATGAGAATAAGCGTATTATTAGAGTTGAGAAATATTTAAACTAGCAGACTGGGGGGCAGAGAGCTCACAACAGGCCAACTCGGGTGGGATGAGAAAAGCCCTTGTGCTAGAAGCTTAAGGAATAAAATGCAAGAACACAAGGCAGCTGTGTTAATGGGAAAATCAAGTAATGGACACGAGTTGTTTTTGTTTTGGCACAAGAAGCAGAGTAGAAGATGTGGGTGGCTTGAGAATAGATATTGAAAAGACTTACCACCAGGTGTAGCTGCAGATCACTCAATGAGTACATGGGCACGAAAGCTTAATGAAATATGCCATCAAGAAGGTAAGCTGCTAAACTGATGTTATACTACTGGCAGATTTCAATGTGCCACGCATAAACTTGAATATTGTGATGGCGGATACAGAATCTGAATCTGACATGATTGACATAGTTAGTGATTCCTTTTTAGGAATCAATTGTAAAGATGATCTTTTCAAGATTAAAAGACAGAATAGAAATAATAATAATTAATAATAATTCCTTACACTTATATAGCGCTTTTCTGGACACTCCACTCAAAGCACCTTACAGGTAATGGGGACTCCCCTCCACCACCACCAATGTGCAGCATCCACCTGGATGATATTGGGAATACTAGGGAAATTGTCGTGATAATATGATATCTTTTGATGATTACATTAAATATCTAAAACCTGAATCAAAGATCAGGGCATGTAATTTTATAAAAGCAGACAAAGATCGAGGCAAGTCATGCAAATGATGAATGGGGAGTCCAGGAGAAGGACAGTTAAAGATCAAAGACATGTTCAAGGCTCCAAGGAGTTAATTCCTAAAAAAAGTCCAAGCCTGAGAAAATATGGCCTATATATTTAAATAGAGTTGTTAAGAAAAATCTTGGAAGGGAAGCTTGTGATCTACAGACTTTATAAATGGGACCAAGATTCAAAGATGGGGAAATGGGCTAAAGGTACATTTGAAAAAGGAAGTTAGAATTCCAACAAGGAAGATGGTGGCCAAAAATATTACAAAGCTTTTTTGTACAACAGAAAGTGTATATAAAAGGAAGTTGTATATAGTTGTGAGGTAATAGGCAATTAATAATAGAATATGATAAAGATATAGTAAACATGCTAGATTAATATTTCACAAAGATTTTTGCAATACAAGATGGACGAAGCTTTTGTAATGAGAAAAATTGGAGAACCAGCAAGATGTTTTTCTCAGAAAGCAGAGGTGTTCTTATGTTATCAAATTGGCTGGATAATTGTTGATGTTGATTAATTTTCAAGGAGAAGAGAAACAAACTACCATTTTTTAAGAGGTGGCCAGAAATTTCAGAAATGAAGACAAAAATTATTTGTGGGGAGGTCATATTTGAGAAAGAGTTGGGGTCTGTAAAGTCTTCATGTAAAGACTGTTCACTGTTTGCCCCTGTAGGATTACCTTAGACTTCCACAGAGACAAAGACATCGCCCTTCACATCAACCCGCGCTTCAACGACCATGGGAAGAAGGTGATAGTGAGGAACTCTCTGATTGGCGACCGGTGGGGCCACGAGGAGAGGCATATTCGAGGAAACTACCCCTTTGTGGAGGGAAAGCCTTTTGAGGTGAGTGACTTTAAACAGGGCAGTAGCGTGATCCCAGATAGGACCTATGGACAGAACTGCTGTGCCTGCCCAGAAGAGGATACTACCTACAGTGCCTTGCAGAAGTATTCGCCCTCTTCCCATGGTGCCCCATCCATCCAAAAATCCATCCATTTTCTAACCACTTCTTCCAGTTCTAGGTCAAGGGGGAGCTGGAGCCTATTCTGGAACGAGGCAGGATACACCCTGGATGGGATGCCAACCCACTGCAGGGCACACAGACACAGACATGCACACACTCACACTAGGGCCAGTAGAAGTCAGTTAATCCACCAGTATGTTTTTGGAGTATAGGGAGAACCCATGATGACCCATGCTGTTGCACAGTAACAGGCCCATTTAAAGTGAATATGTCTAAGCATACCCAAATGCTAACTCTGAACTCCAGTGAACGAACAAATTTGTAAATTCTTTAAATGTAAAAAAGAAAATTGATGAAACACTGCACAGAAACATCAAAAACTAAAATATTGAAAGGTGATTTGCATAAGTGTTCAACCCCTGTGCTATAGCAAACCTACTTCAGGAGCACAAAATTATTTTGAGAAGTCACACAGTTCAATGGTCTCTATGTTTGTGCAATAATATTGATTCATTTAATTTGAGAATAATATATATATATATCTTTAAAGTTTTTTAATCAAGCAGTGTTTTTTAACCCATGAATCCAACATTGCAAAGATTCAACCATGAAGAGCAAGGATCTTTGAGAACATGGAAAATTAGAACATAAGAAATGTTGCAAATCAGAGGCCATTCAATCCATCTGTCTCATTGAGTAATTAGTAGTTAATTTGATCCAAGTGTCATAAGCAGCTCTTTCTAGAAAGAAACCAGAATATCATCTTTAGCCACATGGCTGTACTCCCACAATCCTTTGGATGGAAAAATACATTCTGTTCTTGGTTTTAAATGTAATTTAAGAAATGAAGGTGTATAATACAACTCAGGAACTTCCTGGGCAGATTCTGGGACGTTCCTTCAAATTGAGCTGTCCAGGAAACGTTCCTGCTTTAAAGCTCACCTGTATGGCAGAGGGGCAAGAGAGAAACCATTATTAACAAAACATCTCAAATCCTACACGGACTTTACAGCCAAGCAAGCATGGAGCAAAAGCATTTGTAGTTAGAAAAAATTGGAACATTCTTATCCACATGAAAAGTAACATATCTGTTACATCTGTTGCAAGTTCTGTGTAACACAGCATTGTCTAGTCAATTCCTGGTCATCCTTATTGTCAATCATGGTGGTGGCAACATGATAACAAAATGAGACATCATTGGGAGGGAGTGAATACCTTTGCAAGCCAATGTATATGGTAGAACTGTTTAGCTAACAGAGTATCCTTCTGTCATTGGAAGATGTTTATTAGAATTAGCACATGTCTATTCTGCCACCAAGAAGACAACAGCAATGATGAACACGCAGGCTCCCAAGAAGAGACTTTGCATTCAAATAAATGTCACTTCTTGTGTTTGTCATCTTCCTGAATCAGATGAAGATCCTCTGCACCACAGACGAATTCAAGATAGCGGTCAACAAGGCTCACGTTCTGGAGTTCAAGTATCGCATACGAGACCTTCACAAGATCAACAAACTGGTCATCTACAATGATCTCACCTTGACCTCGGTGACTGTGGACACCCTGACTTGATGTCCCTGTAGGCCATCACATTGTTGCTTGGGAGTTTCTAAACTGAAAATAAATAAATAATTAAAATGGTTCCTCCTAATTTTTACAGGGTGTGTAAATTTATGTTGCTGCTTTAAGCAACATTAACAGCTCCATTTTGTTTTTTGTCTTGTTAAATGTTGCAGTAAAAATCTCCACATGAATTTGACCATTATCCATGCACAACTGTTTTCTCAAATAAATTTAACTGTTTAATACCTCCTTTGACCTTTGAGACTCCTTTGTCCTTCAGTAAGCACAGTCCATGATAAACAATTTTATACATTTTTTTGACCTGCCATTATCTAGTTATTTCTTCATATACAGATGTTTTTGTACTGAGCTCCAAGGAAAAGTTTATAAAAGGCAGATGTGTTAATAGTCGCCTCTGATCCACTGTAGGAATGAAAACCTCAGTGGTCTGTTTTGGCCTCTACTCACATGAACCAAGTACAAGACCAAGCACAATCCCGACGTGCAATAGTTCTGCATTAGAGGCGATTCTGTGCAGAACAGAAAGAAGCTGTAGTTTTATTTGTATCCACGAGAGGGCATAATGAGTTCGAAAGAAAACTAAAAAAACAACCAAGGATGTTTCTTCACTAGGAATATCGAAAAGCTGACGTTGGTATTTTGACATAACAGAATTGGTGGTTTATGGAAGAAGGTGGTGATGATCTGTCCGCTTCAAGTTTGCAACCCACAGCAACAGCTCATCCTGTAGATCTGTGGGAGAGATAATAAGTCTAAAATTGATATTTCTAGCAGTCTTTATCATTTACTGCAATAATACAGAAAACCACTCAAACAAGATTTCAAGATTTAAAAACAAACATTTTTAATTGGAATAATTTAGTCTCGTCTACATTTAGTTCTTTTTAGGATTTGAAAACGTTTTCATAATTGGGTCACACTCATCTACAGACCAATATTCTAAAGAGCAAAACAGCTGTCATTCAAGTGTGAAAGTCATCCTCTAAAACTGAGTGCATCGCATTTTGCAGAGTGTATAAGAAACAGTCTTTCGACTTGATTAAAAAAAGAACATTCAATAGGAAGGTTCATTTGAGGGCAGGATATTTGCCCCTAGTGTTTGATTACTACTACAGAAGCTAATCAATCTGAAGATTACTGGTGTACCTTAAAATTACAAATGACTTTAAGTTTTTGCTCCCTTAAAACAATTCTTTGTTAGCTAAAATGATGTATGTTTTTATTCTTTTTATTCTCTCAATAAGGATTTGAAAACGTTTTCATAATTGGGTCACACTTTCATCTACAGAACAATATTCTAAAGAGCAAAACAGCTGTCATTCTAGTGTGAAAGTCATCCTCTAAAACTGAGTGCATCGCATTTTGCAGAGTGTATAAGAAACAGTCTTTCTACTTAATTAAAAAAAGAACATTCAATAGGAAGGTTCATTTGAGGGCAGGGTACAGTATTTGCCCCTAGTGTTTGATTACTACTAAAGAAGCTAATCAATCTGAAGATTACTGGTGTACCTTAAAATTACAAATGACTAAAGTTTTTGCTCCCTTAAAACAATTCTTGGTTAGCTAAAATGATGTATGTTTTTATTCTTTTTATTCTCTCAATAAACTAGTTTCCCCTGGAACTGCTGCTGATCATGTGGTGACACTAGGAGGGGGTTGTGTGCATAATTGTGTTCAAGGCTTCAACAACCCACAGATTGCTGACACACAGGTGACATAAAGACGACAAAATCTAGCGCTCTGCAGTGAAAATGAAGTCCTTTTTTCACTGTTATTAACATCAGCTCGTGATAAGATTCTGACAGCCTGTGCTTAGTCCTCACACCCTACTCCTCCACAGTCACTTGTGGTTTACTAATCGGGTGATACATATAGAAAGATTTTTTGGAATGACAGAAAATGGTCAATGTGTTTTTTTGTTTGTTGTTGTTCTCCCTTTTCCTCAAGCTAACTTTCACATATTATTTTTGTTTCTTTACAGATGGCCAAGATGGGCTGAATGGCCTCCTCTCGTTACACACTGTTGTTATGTTCTTATTCAAGCCCTGCACACCTTAACTTGTCAGAAGATACTCCGCCTATAGGCTTGCACACCTGAACTATGCTTCCCTACTCAAGAGCAAAGTATTGGCAAGTGAAAGAGAAACATTAACATTGACTATGAACATCAGATTTATCTTCAGTTGCTGTAATATTAAGCAGTGCCTTGCATATAGACCTGTGTATGGGCCTATGTTGGACCCGTGTATGGGCTTGTGTATGGAACAGTGTATGGACCTTATACGGACCTGCGTATGGACCAGCGTATGGACCAGCGTACAGTATCTGCCTGTGTATGGAACAGTGTATGGACCTTTGTTGGACCTATGTAAACCTGTGTATTAACCGTTGTATGGACCAATACATACACCTGTGTATGAATCTGTATAGCACAGGGCTTTGCATGATGAAATGAAGCATAAGCAACATCTGTTAACTATCTAGTTATGCCAAAACCATACTAATCACAATCTAGTCAAACACAATACAGAAGAAAACAATCCATCAATAGCCTCTGCAAAGCTTGTTACAACATTATCATTACTCAACAAAAACTATTTCCAAAATGTTGTCAAAGTTTTTGGTTTTAGTCAACTACTTAGTTGTAACATGTTTTGACGTCGACAACGATCAAATGAGTTGCCTTCAAAATTAAGGCAGCTTATTTGGAATGACTGATGTCCCACAGTAAAACAAAACAGAGAACCTACAGTACTGTAAATTCTTCACTGGTTTGGTCAGAGGAAAAAACATTCCCTAGACTAAATTCAGGTTAGAAAAGCTTTGAGTAATGGAGCAAAATGTGATGTTTCTCTCACTGATAAACATAGCAAAAGATAAGAAACTTAAGTGGTTGAGACTTAGCAATTCTTATCTTGAGAACAGCTGAGAAAAAAACTACTTACTTCAAGGCAATTCAGCTCAACCTGTTAAACATTCCCCTGCAAAATAACAAAGGAGGACTCAAACTAAAAAAAACAGTAAGATCACATTCCCCTTCCCCATGTGAAAAAAACCGGCTTTCAGGGTGCTGAATTGTTTTCATCCAATAAGATACTCTGCAAAGAAATGTAGGGGCAGATTAGCAATGCATTTTTAATGATGGAAAGTGTGGACCATAGTCTGCAGAGAAACCAAAGACTATAGGGATCAATTATTTAGACAGCACTGTACAATAACCAGTGCACGCAAATGACTATAAACGAGTCTCAGACTAGTCACTTCTCCGCTTAGAACTAATACTGCCAGCACAATGTTACAATGTTACAATGTCACAATACTGCCTATTCCCTAGTTATAATACCAAACAGGGACTACAGCCGTAAGAAAATAGGGCCAGGAACAATTATATGAATAACTTTATGCTCCACAGACAGTACTCAGCATTGAATACAACGTATTAACAAAATACTTAACAAACTGAACTTGTCTTTAAGATGGTCATTAGAAACAAGAAGGTTTTATCCTGAATTGAAATGAGACAGACCAGTGTATCAGAGGTGTTTGTAATTTGAGACATTTTTGTGTCTTTCAGGGATGCTGGAATATTTCACTTCTGGACGTTCCTACTGTAGATCTCCAATCTCACAACTCCTGCAGCTGCAAAAAAAAAGAGCAAAAACAAATATGTTTGAGCTAGGACTCAGGATACAGATGATGTTTTCCATTTCTTCAACAGCTGTACATTTTGCTCCTTGTTTCTTCTTCTGTTGATTTTGAGGTTCATTTGTTAACATTGAATGCCTGGCTCCGTCTTATCTGATCTGTTAGTTACATGTATATCCATATTGCTTGCTCCATATTTCCTAGTTAGCCGTAAGAAGTACCGACCACTCCCAGAGAGAAATTCTGACTCAAGACTTCTGCTTTAAAGACAGTACAGTCGATGATACACAGCACATATAACACACTGGGGAGAATTCCTCACTAAATTCTCTGTATCGATGCACTGTATCGAATTGTGCTGCATGAATACACAACAACCCTTAAGAGAATAAACCAGAAACGTATTGTATAGAAACGTCCCATTTCTCTACACAATAGGATATCTACGCGTAATGGGAGAATCAGTGCTGCATGAAGTTTTTTTTTTAATCTAGGTTTAAAACTGAACAGCATTAAGTTCTCAGTAGAGAACATTGACTTTTATTGGAGCATTTTCTCTGTGTTCTTTGTCCCAACAACCTCTGCCCTATTCGCTTCCCGGCTACGCCGTGAGGTCGCAGAGTGTTTTCCTATTTTTTGGCGTGTCACCAGGTAGTCTCAGCTGAAGTTACACCTACTAGGTAGAGTTACGGTGTTTTTAAATTTGGTTTTTAAACTACCATAATGTACCAGCGGTAGGCAACAAAGCCATTCTAGGTAATTTAAAGAGGTAGAGACGTGTGCGTGCTGCATGGTAATCTACCAACGTGCGCCTTAATCATGACCCCGTATGTACCTTTAACAATGTGTATCCTTATTTATGACAATACAGTACTGGACTTTGCACTTGCACGTTCGTGCGTGCGCTTCTTGTCGAAGAAGCACGTCAGGACGCAGCGCGCTATATCACACGGGAGACGTCCCCCCCTCCCGCTCTGCATACAGAGGGAGTACAGAGGTTTGAGTCGGGCAGGCTGGGCGCATATGTGAAAAAAAACGGCACAGGAAACAGTAGATGCGGATTCTTGTTTTGCATTCAAATACTAGTGATTGCAATAAAAAAAATTGCGCTAACGCGAAAGAGGCTTACAGAGAACGGCGCTGCTCTAGGCAGGATGATTTCTGCGAGTGCCACAGTGTAACATTTATTTCCGAGTTTCTGCGCAGGTCAGCTTGTTCCGGTGGTTTGGTGAGGAATGCTGTTTAGTTCTTTTCAATTTTTTTATGTTTAATTTACGTGTGTGTTTATTTTTTTTTAAAAAAAATACCGCGTTCGGTTATACCGTGTCAATCATTAATTAATGGATCCGTCTTATGAAGTGCTCGACAGGGGTAAATCCAAAGTTCTCTGGCCACGGCGGCGCAGTTCAACTAAGATTCCTGTTTTTCTGAACTAAATTAAGGCGACGTTGGCCAATGAATTGCAGTTTTCATTTACTGTCGGTGTGTGTTTTTCATCTTCTCCTGCCGAAAACTGTTTTCAAATTCTAGCTGGAATCTCGTTTCGCGAGCGACTTGTACGTCTTAGAGGCCTTTAATTGCAGCCCCGAGAGTTTTAAGTGGACTTACAGTAGGTAGGTTCAGGTTTAAGGTTTGAAATTAAAGACCAGTTCCGGAGATCTGTGCATGATTCGACATGCTCTTGAGTGAAAATGTCGGGCTTACGGGTTTCAGAAAGCATTGGCATTCATGCAGAGAAAATGTGCATCTTCCCATCCAAAAAGCGTGTGCTACATGAAAGGTACTTTATTTTTAATTTATATGCGGGCAAGTTCGACTGCCGCAGTTGCGTGCAAATCAGTTTGCAGTTCGAGCAAAGTGCGACTAGTTAGTTTTAATTTCAGTATTTTTTTGCTCAAAACAATGTGGACTTTTTAAAATATTTAACCACTTCCCTTTAACCGTCTCTATATTGGAAACAGTTGTTTAGGGGAATTTCTTTTAAATCCTTCAAGCCGTATTTTGGATTTATTTAGAAGGTAGCATGCAACGATTAAGTGGTTTTGGTTCGAGTGTTCTGTAAACCTAAGGCAAATTCATTTGAGTGGTTTTCGAAGCAGTATAGTCTGTAATGAGTTTTGAAGTTTATGTGCGTTGGGAGGGAAGGTATACACTCATGTATATTTCTCTTTTCCACCTTGAAAATGTTTGTAAGTATAGTGGAGGGTAGACTTGCAGTTTTTGGAGATGACCTGGGCGGTTTTGCCAGCTTGTTTTAACTTGAGCCATCTGCACCCTGTCAGGTACCGGTTATTCCCTGGAGTTCTGCGTGTAAACTGCTATCATGATGGTGGCTGTATCAAAACAATTTACCGTTTCCACTTTTTTTTGTCTTGAAAAAAGCAAAATAACTACAGTAGGCAGATTTCCAGACACTGTCGGATACTGCGTTGTATGTTTTTGAAAATAATCTTTCGTCTTTGAGCTTAGACTAATTTTCGCTTGTTTCATGTTCCCATTACAAATTTCAGACTTTAGGTTGCCTTTGCGTAGATTTGGTGCTTTCCTGGGCCACAGCCTTGAAGCGAAGTGTCTACTTTTACAGGATGATATATACATTTGAGGATTTGGCCATTTTGTTTAAAGGAATTGTTGTTCTCAGACATGCAGGTTAAAGCTTGTTGATGTCACATTTGAGAACAAACAGCAGTGCTACACGTTTTTTTTTTGTATAAAAAAGATACACCACATGTGCTCTGAAAACAGGCACTAGTTTTTATAGTGTTAGTCTATGTGCAGCTGGAGATGAGTATTTTAAATGTGAGGTCTGTTGTGATGTAACGAACTGAGCTCACTCATTCTAAAAATTCAGAATGGTATACCAGAAGTACTGAAGTTACATACAGGTGGGTATTTTTTTATTTCTTGCCGAATATAATTGGCATTGGACTTTGGAATTGCTTTGAAATCTTGTCAAAACTGAATCAAGAAAAAGTAAACAAAAAATGTAGGTACATGCTGATTTGAAGAACTGCAGTATTTCACTTTAACGCAGTGTAATAATTTAAAGGGCCAGATTTAGCAGAAATGTTTATGATTGCCTTGTGTGGTTGGAGCCTGCAGCAGGCTGTTAAAGAATAGTGGAAACCAAATATGAGAGAGAGCTCCGCAGGTCCTTCAGGAATTATTGTGGTGACTGACAGTTCTGTGGTACACCTCCGTTGTGGTGGTGGTAAAATCGGGCACGTCCTGATTTAAAGGACTTTACAGTGAAAGTCACAATGTGTTTTCTGCTTTAAGGGTGTGTATTCTTTGTTTAGCGTACACCTTTATCCAGGGTGAATGAACTACATTGTATAAGTTCAGGTGGGGAGCTGTGTCAGCATGGGTAGGCTGCAAAGGCTACCCGTGGAGCCTTCTTCAGGTGTGAGGTTCAGGTTATATTATATTGTTCACACCTGAAGAAGGCTCCACGGCCAAAACATTGCGTTTTCTTCCTTCTTTTTTTCAGCATGGAATAAACCTATTACTTGTTACATTGTATAGATCTGTGTCCACTCTGTTGGGTATCAATCATGTGCGTAATCATCAATCATGTAAGTTAATAAAATACCAAATTAAGCTGGAAGTGTGATGCAAGGGCAGAATTGGGATAAATGAAATGGAAAGCTTTAAATCTGTATACACGGATTGTGGACACCAAGAAGCAATGAATGCAACCTCATGGCCCAGGTAGCGGACAGGAGCTACAAACAATTTCCATTGCCAGCCTAGCCTGGGAATCGGAAACACTGGAGATTGAGATTAGGATCGGAGACACGGGTGAGGTCTGCTCCTGACCATGTGAAGTTGGGCCGAGACCGAGCTTTTCTGATTACTGTGGGTAGTTTGCTCCACCACTGAGGAGAGAGACTGACTGGACTCTAAGCTGAAACATGAGTACCTGTATAATGTGACCATGGAGTAAAGCCATTTCATTTCAAAATAGAGGTGGACTTTCCTCTGCTTTCTGGATCACGTCATTAATATTGATTGAGAGGCATCTCGGTGCATCTCCATTATCTTAATGTGTTGAGTTGTTAAAGAGGAGTGTGTCAGATGTAATGGGAGACGGTGGCAAAAGCTGTTGGCTTGTAGATTCTAAATGATGAATCGGGGACGGGTTTTGTACTTTCTCAATTTATCTGCAACATTATTTGATGGTTAAATACATTTGCCAGTTTGACCCCTCCCTTATTTGAAGTTAAGGGCATGTGTGTTTTATTTCTTATTTGACAGGTCAAGTTTTAGTTTATGGTGCTGTGAATATTTCTGTAGCCAAATATCCCAGGGAAGTTTAACAGCTAATATATTATATTGTTTTAGTCCAGGCCTATTTTTCCTTTTTTTATTAATATGCATATGTACATTAACACATCCTTTTATTTGGCTTATTTCATCTGTATTTAGTATGCTCGAGTAAATGTCTTATTCTAAGTAGTTGTTATGCAAAATCTTCATGAATTTGTCACTGCAGTGCTTTAAGTCTTTGACCGAATGTAAGTGAAGGGGAAAAGCTCTTATGTGCCATTGCTTGTGTTGAATAGCTGAAGAGCAGGAAAAAAAAATCCCTTCTTAAACATCATGGAATACAATGGATTCTGAGTGAGTCAGGCTGCAATTAAGCCATGACTTTGGAAGACATTACAGGATGTCTTGCTATCTTTATGCATTCAGTAAAAATGGAAAGTGCATTTTTATGGCTTCCCTTTTGTCAGAGTTTTCCTGAAAAATACATTACCTGTCACCCACAGAGCACAGGCCTGCTGATTGTGATGTGTTAACATGTTCCCTTGCTTCCCCTAGAGAAGTAAAGGAATTTTTATGTTAGTTTAGTTTTCTCAGATGGCTCCCTCCCCACCTTATCCATGGTGCTTTACGATATGTCCAAAGTTGTTAGTCTTGTTTGCTTAATCATCAGTCATATTTTCCAGTCCCCTTCAGGCAGGTCCAAATTCACCAAGGTGCCACATCCAATACTGGTGTTTTGCCTCACAGGAAGTTTTAAATGTCATGGACTTTTGTTTTACACATGCAGAGAGAAATGTGGTTAATGATTGACTTGGGCTTGTCTGCAGCCCAGGTTCTGTGTTTCCCACATTGGTGTTTAACTGCAGTTGAGTGTTTTTGTTTCAGAAAAAAAAAGAGAAAATGGGCTGATCTCATCACTGGCGTGACTAAGGTGGGCGTCGGCCCTCAAATGCACAGCCTAAGCCATCCACACTCTGCTGTAGCAGCTGTTATGGGTGTAATGTGCTGTTAAAAGCACCACTGAGATCTGCCTGCTTACATTTTTCCACTCCCAGAGATCAACCATTTTTCCAGTTCACAGATTTTTTCCTGAAGTAGATAAATGCTGTTGTTTAAAAAAAAAAAAGCGCAACCTGTTCTGCAGAGGAGTGCTCAGCGAGGGAAGATGGCTGTCTGAGGTGTGTGAGCCCTGCTGGTGAGGAACTGTTTGGGACTGTAGTGCGTTGGTCCTTGATCGCGGTGGTGTTGCGTTGCTTTGGAAGGACTCCTTGCTCACCAGGTGACCTGGGAAAATGTCCCAGGTGCTGAGGAGGTCGTGATGTAAAAGAGATTATCCTAGAAAAGAGACAGAGATGGTTCTGTTGCTGTTTTTGTTTGTATCTGGAAATAAAAAAACTAAATTTGTTTCAAAAGGAAATGGCAAATTACTTAAGTTAGAATATGTTCGAATGAATGGACATTTTGGGATGTTTTTGGTACCTCGTAGGACCTTTCCAAATTCAGGTACCTGTTTATGTAAAACAAAAAAATACTTCTGTCATTGTAGCAGCTCAATGTCATGGAGGGGACAGTCAGTCATGAATCTTTCCTCGGGTTATCCTTATCTTGCATTTTCAGTACACCTCTGATGTGAACTGTCCCTATCTTTGAGGTGTGTGCTAACCACCGGTCTGCTTTGTAGTAGCAAGGAAAGTGCACTTTGCTCATGGGTGTGTACTACTAGAAGTTTCAGGGTGTTTTTGTGTTTCCAGTTAAGTGTTTGGTTTTGGTTTTTTTGGTTTGAAAGAAATCAGTTCTAAGACTTTTATCTCGTTTATTCATTGCGATGGAAATCTTTTGATTTGCAGATGCTAAGGCGATGATGAAAGGTAAACAAAGTGTACTTGAATAATATGGGATGAAGCTAGAATGTGTGCTTTGCTCCCTTAGTATTACAAGGAGTCATTTCTTAGGTCTGGTTGCAAAATATTTAACCAGTCTCTCGCTGGATTGTCTCCTAATGTTAAGTAAGTGAACAGGGAGACTCTTTAAAAAGAGCAGAATGGCAACCAACTGAAAAGGGAATAGGCTGGAAAAATGATGGCTTTATCCAATTAGTTTGTACAAGGTGTGTCCTGGTTGAACCAGTTTTAGAAAACAAACATTTTTCCATTTGACATAATTTAACAGGTTCACCATTTCAAAGGCTTGACCCACATCATTCTGTGTAGTGTCAGTGTTCAGTTTTCCTGACCGAACAGCATGGGTTGAACAGAAGACTTGCTTATTGACCTATGGCTGCTAATCCTGGCTTGCAGTCAAGGCATCAGCTTTGTGAGCCGAGCATTCAGTGCACGGAGGCGAACAGCAGCTCCAGGCAGAGACCATTTGTTACTTTCCTTTGGAGGCTTTGAAAAATGTGTAGGTGTTACATTTTTACATTGTGACTGAGGCACAGTCTTAGCATAAAATGATTTTTTCCTACTCATTGTTAAAAAATAGAAACTATTTTTAAAAGGCAGGGCTTGTTGAATATGTGTGTGTGAAAGTTTTGAGTATTACAGTGTTACTGAGGACCTCTCTTCTCTATTGCATAGAATAGCATGAAAAAGTGCAGCAGGGCTTCCGATGGATTTGGGGAAAAAAAACTTTTTTTATTGGTATTATCGTCCGCGTACCTTAATTGTGCATGCGGCCACATAAATACATTTTATTAATAATGTCTTTGAGATTTAAAAACTGTGGTTCATTTCTTGAATGTGTTTAGACAAGCCAGGATTTAATTCTCTAAAACTGTGATTGATGTGGGTGTAATGCAGCACTTTTTAAGGGAATGGCTAAAAGGCCAAATTATTTAGATTTAATTATTCAGTCTGAGCAACTGCGGCGTTTTCATAATTATCTGCCTGTGTTCCACAGTCGTCCTACAATGCTTTTAATTACCGAGTAGGTTTTAGAGTATAGTTAAATTACAGGTTTGATTTTGAATCGTGTATAAAGTCGCTCCTCAGAAGAGCTTGGACAGCCAAGGATTTAGGAATAACTGAAAGCGTAGTATTTGAAATACTTCTTGGAAAAATGTTTTTGTTTCAGGTAGAACATGACTGTGTGTGATGAGGTTTACATCATTGTGAAGGTTTTGATGGATGAATGTTATAAAATTTGAGCTGTGCTACACTGCAGTTTAAAGGTACTGAGCTCACTTTGTACACTTCTTGAAGTTTCATGCTTTTTGAAGAAGCAGAGCCGGGCGAAAGATTTCTCTTGGGAGGATGTGAGGGTTTGTTTTATTAATGTTAATGGGTAACGGTGATTAATGGACAAAAAAGAAACATCAGAAATACCAAAAGTATACGGCTTTCAGATTCTGGTTGTGATATGGACGTTTCTTTAAAAAAAGACAATATCCTGTGCTAAACCCAGTGGAAAGGGCTGCTCTGCTCCATTGGAAGAGGAGTTCAAACCCTGGGTAGCATGACCTGAACTCCCTTTAAGGTCCTATAGTGATTTAGCAGCGGAAGCAGAAACATCTTATTTGGACTTGGCATATCTAACAACTTTCCTCTTCCAAGTTACTAAAACATTGAAAATTCACTGTGCAACTGCTTGAATCATTTTGAAATCATGCGTTGGCATTAATAACCTTATAGTCCTGTTTTATGTTTCTTGCTCAGTATTGTTATTGTAAGGGTGTGGTTTCAGAGTCCTGAGTGCAGTGTGTGTTAATCTTTCTTCATATCCCTTTTGCTCCTTGCTGTTTTGGTTACTGATGTTTAGCCAGGGTATCCAAGTGAAGTAATGGTAGGGTTCTTCAGATTAGTTGTTTATTTACAGCACCTCGTTTTCTGAAAGAGCAAGCTTTCTCCAGGACGGTGTGGATTTTGATTGGGCTGTTACTTGTGAAATGTTTTGAAGAGCTAAATCCTACACCTAACATGCAGGGTTGCTGCAGTATAACAAAGAGACTGAATGTTACTGGTATTGTATTTGGATGGGGTGTTCCGTTTCATTTTGTGAAGGTGGTGGTGTTACTGGTAAACTTTTAAACCAAACTGTGCGTAAACGTGTTACAGTGACTTAATAATGAAAGTGAATTATAAACTCCTTCTCAACTGCAGTGGTAAAAAGCTGTTGGAGGTTCTGTATTTGAGAACAGTGGAAGGGGGTAATTAATAAATTGTTCCTCTGTAAATATGCAAAAGAGTAGCCAAGTCAAAAACATCCTGGATAGCAGTTCGTGAGAATGTTGCTCTAAAAGTGCGTATCTGATCTGTCATACAAAAGAGTGAGATTTGCTTTTCCCTTAAAACAATCTCTACTGTATCCATTGTTAACTGTTGGCCATTTCTGTTACTTTCCATTACAGGTTAAATTGACCTGAATTCGTGAAGAGGGACCTCAAGACCTGGTAGCATGCAAAAACGGAACAACTGGGATTCTGAAGGAAGGTCATTAGTGACTGATTATTTTCTTGACCTTGTAGCTGTACCAGGTAATTACATCTGTACGGTCATGTCAGTTGTTTTTCCCTAAGCAGATGTTTAAGAAGAATCTTTACTTCCCTGGTTTGTCGCGTGTTCAAGTTGTATAAGAGGAGGTGGACTGCTGTGACGTACTGTTGAGTAACAGTTGTAGTGTATAGCCATTTTGAGGCACAGACAACCTTAAAAACAATTATTTTTAAAGCATGGTGCAAACTTTCTTACATAACCTTCAATATCCAAAGAAAACCTCCCTTCTGTGCATTAGCCCTCCAGTGAAAGTTTTCGTATCTATCAGGGTAATCTCTGGGTGCCGGCTAATTAAAGTAGAGGAATAGCAGAGCAGTGGAAGGACAGTGCATTGCATA
Organism: Lepisosteus platostomus; assembly: GCF_059453375.1. Lineage (NCBI taxonomy): Eukaryota > Metazoa > Chordata > Actinopteri > Semionotiformes > Lepisosteidae > Lepisosteus > Lepisosteus platostomus. Next base: position 12,547,805 of record NC_142620.1, on the reverse strand, counting down.
ACTTTGTGAGCTTGTAAGGCTTTTCAGATTCTGGGGCTTATAGTTCTGCTTTCCAAGTCTTTTCAGCTGCACGCCAAATGATTTAAAAATAATTGGCACTAATATTGCAAGAAATAACATTTCAGACTAAAACAGACTACAGTTGTAAAGGAAAATGTTTTTTTTCCACTTTTCTTCACTAGAATTGTAATGCATAGACTGTGAACGTGTTTCAGGACATGTATCCGTAATGTGTGGGTTCAGTGCTGGGAGGTGCAACACACATTTTCTGATCCACATCATCTCTTCTGATTCCGTGGTTCTCCGGTGCCTTGAGACAGTCTCACCTGTGTGTCTGGGCAACAGTTTGGAAGCCCTGGCTCATAGTGTGTCTGCTGGAGCTGTACATTGTCATTGCTGAGTCACAGGGTTCTGTCTGGACTCCGCTATATTCGTGTTTTTGTATAGTAAGCTGTGGGAGGAGTTACTAACTTTTATAATCAACGTCTTGGGAAAGTGCTTCACCAGCACACCAGAAGTATTGATTATCTCAGCCATATATAGGCATGTAAATCGACATTCACTTCCCATTGGCTGCATTAATTTTTTTTTTCGTATTTTTTTTTTTGCAGGATCTGTCAGCAGAAGAGCTAAGCCAGCTTGCCTGTAGCGCAGCAGCTGTTTAGGTGAGCAGCCAAGGTGTTTGTTGCACTGGTTACACTGCACAGAGCAAGAGCAGAGTTTTAAGATCCAAGGACTGGAGCTCCAGAGGCTGAAACAGTGGACCTTTTGTGCCGAAACGAGGGAATCACCTCTGGACTGGAATGAGGAAGTAAGAAGGTGTAGGGAGAAATCAGTAATGTCAGGGATCTTGATCTTCTGTAACTTTGAGGTCAATTAAGATAGAGCCAGACAGTTTCTCCAGAGGAGGCTGTGCCAACCTAACGCAGGCGGGGCGTAGGGCATCGGTAGGCAGCGTTGGCTGCCAGTTGAAAAAGAAAGCAATTACGAAGCCCTCTATTCACCCGTTTGTTCTTGCCAAGCAGCCTTCTGTGCCATGTCATCCGTTCGGCAGGGGTTTGACACTGTCTGAGTGTGTGTAGCGTTGCATCCGCTGGGCTGAATGTGTTTTTTGTGAGGGCAGGGCGGATGGAAAGTAACCTTTTCGGACTTTGTTGGCTACAGTTCCAAAACCTGCTTTTGTTTGAGCTTATCTTGTCTTCATGGCTGACATGCTGCTTTGAAAACAAACTAGTGCCTTGTTCTCCAGAGAGAGAGAGCGAGAGAGCAAGAGAACACGAGAGCTCCTTATTTTAGCCTTTTTCTGGCGAAAGGCTGTATGCATTCAGCATTTTTTTGGGATCTGTAATCTGATCTTTTTTTAAATAAGTGGCATTTGCAAGGCTGGCAAACTTTTGCCATTGAAGTATGTACGTGCACAAACTGTACCTCATGTTTCTCACTTATTTTTTATAACAGGGTTTCTTTGGTGAATATGTGAGAGATCTGGAAAAGGCAGAGTATTGTAGACTATAATCAGTTCAAACTGTTGCCTGCAGCAGTCCAGGGAATTGGTGGGTTTTTTTTATTGTGTTTTATAACGGATTATAGAGGCTCTGAAACTGATTTGGCAAGAGTTGGCCCTTGTTGAATGGAAGCAACATAAATGGAGTATTATTTTAGTTTAAAGTTCTGTGGGTTTTGGAACTCCTTTTTGTTTCCCGCTGAATGAAAACAATTAAAATTGAAATGCAAACTATAAGGAAAACAGTACTTAAAGGTTTTTGCTCAAGGAACTGTTCAGAGAAAACTGAAGTAGTGTTCTGTTATTCTGAGGTTTTAGGGGAACGATGTGTTCATAGACCTCGTGGTATTGCAGTTGTCTTCAGAAAGGAACTTTGTAAATGTTATGTGAAGAAGGTGCTTTATTAAATGCATAACTGGGAGAATCTGCTGTCAGGTCCATCAGAAATGTATTGGACTGCATTATTCCAAACCTCATCCATGTGCTATAGCATGTTCTTTAATTCCTGAAGAAGTTTTATGTTCAATTTGTTTATTGGTTTTTCAGAAAAAAGTAAGAATCTACATGGTACCATATACTATAATGAGCAAATGTGAACAACCATCATAGCGTGACAGACTTGGTACCTAAACAGATTGTGTAAATTCAACAATAATCTAAAAATGGGAATAAAGGAGGTGAAAAAAGGAAACCAGAGATGTGTACTTATGAAGAAATATTCAGTGGATATTCGATTTGTTGTCTCAAAGGTATTAGGCCAGAAAACCTGGGGAATAATTTTTCCAATTGGAAATGTTTAAATAAAAATGACTACAAAAGAAATCATTTTAGAACATGTTTATTTTTCCTGGCCCTTGATCATCTCACTGGCACAAAGTGCGGTAAGGTGTGATTAGAAATATGTTGTCACGGTGTACAAAAAATATGGTATTCCCTTGACCTTGTCCAGAGTTTGGGCCATTCAGAGAGCTCGGAGCGCTGTTGTAACGTTTGTTTGTTTGTGTTTCTTGTGCAGTGTGGGGTTTGCGTGAAGGAGGAGGTCACCCGTGGCCAGTCTGAACAACACCGTGCAGTCTGTGCTGGGGGGAGGAGCCCACAGCCTTGAGGAAATGTGATTATATAATGAGTTCCCGCCGAGCTGCCCCCTACAGGGAACAACGCAAACCTGTAGCTCCTTCCACGCTCCACCCTGCTTGGCGGTGAGTTGTTGCACACGTGCTGCACTCCGACGGCGTTCGTACCAGAGCCGTAGCTGTTTCCTCAGGTGTGTAGCAGAGAACAATCATCGTAATTGTTTCCAGTAGAGTGGCGGGCAGCCACAGGGCTGAGGACTGTATGTGCACCTTGGAGATGTAGATTGTAGCCTCAAAAGTACTCCTATATAAACTGCACTGTTCGGTTTAATAATGCTAGAACAGTTTCTTTAAGAAAGGATCCTTTTGATTTTCCACTTTTGTGTTAATTCCTTGGTTGGGGGGTATGTGGCCCTTGAGGCAGTTAGAGGGCCTCATCAATGCATTTTGGGCTGTCTGCGATTGTTTCAAAGCCTCCTTCCTCACTGGCTCAACTGAATTATAAGGTACAGGAAAATGGAGTGCAGAGATTTTGTGGAAAAGATTTGGTTTAGAAGTGTACTTATGGTTTATTTGTATATATGAAGATGTAATATGTTTGTATTACAAGTGTTTTGGTTATGAGTATATGTGAAAGTGGGAGCTCTGACAATATCAATTTGAAAAAGGCTCAGGAATCTGAAGTAAAAAGCAGTGTTAAATGCTTTTCATCTTTCTATGCATGTCTGTGTTCATTTGCTTTTCATCTTTCTATGCATGTCTGTGTTCATTTGAATTAAGTTGAGGACGGTACTGCTGCATTGTGGTTAATTGCATAAAAAACTTTGATGGTTTGTGGAAACGATCGCACAGATACATGTTTTTCTGATTATTTAGATAAATGGAAGTAGTTTGTAGCTTACACAGTCAACCTTGAAAAAGTAGTTGAACTATTCAATAGATTCAATAAAATGAGCTGAACCTTACTGTTATTACATTTTTTTTACTGCATTCAAGTGTTTTCCCTGATGCAAAAATGTTTCAGAAAAGTGTTGTAAACAAACATTCAGTTCAGTATACCAGTCACAGTTTAGTCTTCATTGTCTTTTGTAAATAAGTGGAATAGCTTTGGGTGGCAGTTTGAATTTCATCTTTGTAAGGGTTTCACAAGCGGAATTTGAATAGACTGGAAACAATAACTCAAATTTTCCTCCGGTGCATAAACTGGTATTGTGAAGCAATGGCATTAAAACAAACAAACATGCATGAACAAATAGTATTCCAAGAAATTAATTTTTAGAGACGATACGGTTTGATTGTTAGAATTACATAAGCACTGAGATCACCAATTTCATAACTGATTCCAACTTTTATTTTAAGGAGTAAGGACTTGGAGTACTGGATCCCTAGTTCAAATCGACATGCTAAACTACTTGGTGCTTCTGCTTTGTGTGAGTGTGCGGGTTATTGAAAAGCCGTTGCAGTTGCTGTACCCTTTCGTGTGCCACCCTGCTGTAAACTGCGGCATTCTTTGACACGTGCTTGCTCGCTCAGGAGAGCCGTTTCTGTTGGAGAATGGGGAACAGAATTTGATCCAAAAGTAGGGCTGAATCCGCTGGAAGAGGCTCTCTGGTCTGCAGTTTATTACATAAACGGTTGGGCCTTTTATTTTAAAAAAATGAGCAGTCCTGATAGATGGTTGCTTTGAATGCAGCTATAGTACTGATTGAATGGTACAACGCGCAAGAGTTTACTAACTAAATTAAAAACGTTTTATTTAAATACTACAAGTAGGTAATGTTAGCGGTTTCACCCCATTGTCCACCACCATGTTTTTTTTTTTCTTCAGTGCCATTGTTTCCTCAGGCCCGTTTCTTTCTAAGGAAAAAGTGACATGCGCACTGGAGAGGATGTTTTTGCCGGCTTAGTTTGTGATGTGAAGAATTTTTAGGCATAGTGCCCCTTCCTGTTTAAACTTTGCTCACATGTTTATTATTCATTGTGGTTTTTGGATCTTGTACTCTTGTTTCAATGAATAAGGTTTTTCTCGTTTCGGAGGACTGGGCACCTTCCTAGACTGTTATATACAGAGTGCTTGTGGCTGCCCATGATAGGAGTTCCCCATCCTGGGGACCCAGAAACCACCTGGTTTTTGTTCCACTTGATCACTTTGATAATCTGCCCTTAATGAACCTAATTATAGATTTAGTTTGAACTTTTAGTTCCTAAACATGTAGGAGGCCTCTTAGCCATTGTTTCTTAATGTGTCACTAATCTTTGAACAGAAGAAATCTTGCAGAGGTTCTAACCAGGCAATTTGTTGGCTCAGTTAAGGAGTCATGTAAGTATAGAGCTCAGCTGCAATGAAAACCTGCAGGTATGGAGGTTCCTAGGACTGGAATTGGGAACTCCTAACCCCTGTGATGTTTCTAGTACAAAGCTCTGTAAGGATGCACTGTTAACTTAAATTCTGCACAACATTTTTGTTCAGGAGTTAGACTGAATTTAATGTATCCTTTAACACTCCCAGGGTGACTAACTTTGTAATATTCTACTGCTGTTTTTTCATCGTTGCTTACTGGAAGGTATTTCAAATTTCTAAAACTAGACTTCAATGTTTGAGCGTTTACTCATACTTTAAATGTCAGGCTTTCTTTAAACATTTGAGAAGGTAGTACCGGAATTGTTTATCTACTTCCCTGATTTATGTTCTGTATGTTTGCCAAATTTAAGCAGCAACTGTTTTTTTTTTCTTCGAAAGCACCATTATCCCAGCAGAACAAAACTCGTTATTGACTTACAAGACGAGGGACGGAAATAATAAGGAGCCTGTATACCCTCTGCCTTTGTTCAGAAACATAAATGGTTCAGCTAGCTAATGAAGTTGTGCAGCGTAAACATAATACGTACATACTGGGCCCATTCACACTGTGCATTTAGATAACTTGATACCCTCCATCATTCTTTGTTCTCCATGTAGCTTAATCCTGTATCTGAAACGGTAAATTGCTTTAGTATCAGGTTTAGTGAATTCCATGAAGATGTCTGGAGAACATAATGAAACATGCAGCAGACAAAACCAGAGAGACATTTGTTACACGTGTGAGTTTGCTAATATGGAAACTAAATTTGCATCAAATATTTGGATTAAATCTTTCATCTCCCAGTAATCTCCAGGAATTAGTTTCTCTTGAGTGATATTTTGAAAGGAATTTCAGCTCCTCCTTTTCGTCTGAAATGAAAGCACTTGGTGTTCAGCAGAACTTGAAGCGCATCACAGACTGGAAGGACCGTAAACATGCCAGATTAATTCCCAACTGTCAGCGGTTTGGAGGAAAAAAAAACTAGCTTTTACACAATGCAGGGCTTGGCTACCTCCACATTTGCCTTTTTTTTTGTCCCGACCTGGCTTGCTGATTGTGGATTTGTGAGGGGTGTTCCGCTCATGCAGTGGCTTTGAGGGCAGGGAGCAAGTTTGGTTTCTCTCAGATGCCAAGTTTATCTCTCAAAATGCTTAGCAGTGCTTCATAAAAACCTGCTGGGATAATATCTGCGCTACTGGAACTGCTGAAAATTTGATACCAAGTGCCTTCATACTAGTTTCCATAGAAGCCTCTGAAAATCTGCTGTAAACAAAAGGAAGTTGCCCATTGCAAGTGGCAGCTGCTCAGAGTCGTTTGTCAGCTGATGGACAGGAGGGGTACTACGTGTGTAATGGTGGCACTGTGAAAGTACAGCAGAGAGAGTGTTGATCAGCAGTCCCTGTTATTGGTGCTTACAGTGAGTGGCTGGGGTGGCATGTGTCAAATATAAATCAGCTACCGGGTCTCCCAGTCATGTCCTCTCACTCCTCTTAGACAGGTCATCCTGTAGGTGAAACTGTTCCCTTGTGAGAGTAAAGGCTCATTTTGGCTCGTCGGTCAAACACTTGTGCCACCCCTCCCCCTTCCAGAGAATGCCAGCCCAAATTTGGTCACAGTGACTTGTCCTTGTCCCCCAGCAGCCCCTGCCTGAGGATTGCCTTATAAGACTTTGGAGGCCTTGGTTTTCCCGTAAGGTGCTTGCTCCTGTTCTGTGCTATAGATGGATCTGTTGGGAGGTTTCTGTGGGTTTTGTTGCTGTGGGAAGGTAAAATGTCCCAGCTGTGCCTGGCTAGAGTAGGTCAAGTCACTTTCTGTCAGGAAAAGGTGAGAGACCAGCAAAACAGACAGGTGTGTTTAAAACGTATACTCGGCTTGAGCCCCTTTTCGTTTAAGGTGGGTGCTAGAATTCAGAGGATCTCTTTATTCAGCTTTTGAGCACCTTAAGCAATCCTTCAAAAGGATGTTTCTAAGTTCAGGTGGTTTTGAACAGAATCTTGTGACAGACTGGACTTCTGTTTAAGGTTTTTTTATGAAAGGGCTAGCAGAGGTCAGGTTTTGAATGACTGTAATAATTTTCAAATGTTAATCACTCTGAAAACTGCAGAAGTTATGAAATGGGGGAAAAAAGACCGCTTAGCTAAATTGATTTTATGGGATGTGCAAAGGGAGGCGTCATTTGTGTTTTGTGGAAGGTTCTCTCCCACCTTTGCCCTTATCTGCAAAGTGATGTTGTTCTGATATACAAAGCAAGAATGACGGTTCTGTTATCACTATTGGAAAGTATTCATCATCATTGAAGGATAAAAACAATTCATATTCTTATGATTTTATATTTTATTTCTTTTTAAGCAGGCATTTTAAGTTATTGAGCTTCATTCTTAAACTATTGCTTCCTTCGTGTTTGAGATTCCTCGATCACTGAAGGAGATGCTTTAGTGGGGGCCCATATTTGTCAAAATAATTGCCATCACCTGTCAGTTGTTGAGTGCAGGGGCTGTGGTTTGATTTCAATATATGCTCATTTTGAAGGAGTGTGTTGCATTTAGGTTGCTACACACTCCTTGTCATAGTGGTACATCAGATAATGTGGAGCACCTAGTGTTCTGCAATACTGGGAATTAGGAATCCACTGGTGGGTTTTTCAGGGGCTCTGATTAATAGTTTTGTTTGGATCACCAGTGTAGCTGATTTCTGGGTGAATTAGAATGTCTTCAGAGCAGAATAAATTAACATTATTGTATTTATTCTTTTATTTTTGCTAGCACCATTTATTATTTTTTTAGATTTTCTGTTGGGAAATTGACTTTGTAAGTCTTGTAAGTCAGGGTATAATAAACTAATGACTATTGCTGCTAATTCTATAGATTTATATTAATATTACCATTATTTTGTGGAATCCTCTTAAGTTTGTAGTGTTAAATAAAAACAAATACAACAAATTTCTTGTTATTAAGTGAGGTGCATATTTTACACAATACTCATTTTACACAATACTCCTATAGCTCTGAAGTGGTTTGAGGTGGCTAAAAATAGTTTTCACTGAATTTTTGCTTTATCAGGTATAAGTGTAGGTTTTAGTTGTAGAATGGAGGTCATAGTTCTGCATGTTGTGTTTATGAATCATCAAAAAAATCCTTTTTGTTTTTCGAGAAATGTGTTCATTCTCAGATGCATCATGCAGGTATCACAGACGGTGCCATTTAAAAAAAAGACATTTACAGGAAATGCACGCTTTAGTGGGATTTGAAATGTTATTCATAATAATGCTGATATTAATGGTATTCATGCTCTAGTTCATAGCTTGATACCTTTATAGCCTGTGTGAAATATAGGTGGAAGACATGACTTATGCTTTGCTCCTTACCTTCTCATTAAATGCATGTTTGAATTTCAGCAAGTGGGCATCGGTGCTTTTTGTGTACTGCTGTCGAAGATTAACTGAGACAGGGAAGTTATGTAAGGTCAGCCCCCCATCCCCCGGGACTGGGTGAACCTCAGTTTGAGAACATATTTTGTCTTGCTGCAGAGAAAGGCAGGAAGCAGACAACTGTTCCACCAATATTGTGGTGTCCTATAAATTGTTTTCTTAAGAGTGACACAGTCCGAACAAAAGGCAGCGTCTGGCACGGAGAGAACTTTTCCTGGCACCTCAGACCCTCCTGATTGCCAAGTTTAGCGCGATGTCTTTTTCTGCACATTATCTTGCTAGGTAATTCTTCCATGTATAGTTTTTCTTGCTGTACAGGAGCACTTGCAGGGAGTTTCTGTACATTTACTGTGATAAAATTGTTTACAGGAATAGAGTGAGTTGGTACAGTATGTGCCGTGTAATGTAGTGAACTGTCCCTTTGAAATTGTAACTTTACTCCAGAGCTTTTGGCTACCGAGAGCTCATGAGATAACCTTAATGCATTTTAAATCCGTGAGTCATGGTTTCATTACTTTTTGTCAGTTTATACTTGAAGCACTTACATTTTGTCTGTTTTTTTGTTTTTAGGTTTGCAGTTATGCACCTTAAGCCATATCCCAAGTTTCAAAAGAAAGAGCTGAAGTTGGAGACAAGCCAAGATAACCTAAGAGGCCTTCTCTCAAGCCAGCAGGGTGCGCCGAGGACGGACAGACGTGCAAACGCCCGCAGCACACATCAGCCCTGCTCCCCGGGGGGTGCGCCTAGTAACGGGACAAGCTGTCGGCGCTCTTTTGGAGTGCAAGCCGCTCGTGCTTTCTGCAGCAGCCCCAGCTCCAGTTTCGGTGCTGACACTCCCTGTTTCCGGGGCAAGAGCAGCAAGGTGCTCTCTGCAAACACTACAGAGCCCTTACTGCTGGTCTCCTCCACATCCGAGCCAGACAGCTCCCTCACCTTTCACCAGGTGGAGGAAGGAGACGGCCCTCTGGACATCTGGGCAGTGATCAAGCCAGGGAACACCAAGGAGAAAATTGCAATCTTTGCTGCACACCAATGCAGCAACACCAGTAGCAGCAGCAGCAGCAGCAGCAATGTCACCATCAGTAATGGCAGCAGCAGCCGGACAGCCTCCATGAAAATTAAGGGCAGCTGGGATGTTGAAGGTTCTGTGGCCAAACGCAGGAAAAGATCGGCAGACCCAGACAAATCCAAGGCCACAGAGCAGCAGTTACCGAGTAGGACAAGGGATTGTGGAGCAAAGCAGATGCCTGTGGCAGCAGTAAGTTGCCTGCCCTCTAAAGATGGGGGAGAGCAATCTTACAGAGTGATCAATCTTTCTGAGGGGAGCAACATGGAGGAAGGAGAGGAGGGAGGGAAAGCACTGTCTGTTGTTGAGATGGTGGCTTATCTTGAGCAGAGAGCCAATGCTCTGCACATGGACTGCACCAAGTACAGCTCTGGGCGTAGCTCTGGGTCCATTGCACCGTCAAAGGGAGGGCTGATGACAGAGAAACAAGGCAGCGGTGCTGCAGATGATCAGAGGAGCCCTGAGGAGATGCAGGGAGAGTGTGTTAGGGTGTTGGAGATGGTGGCCAAGTTGGAGTCGGAGTGCCTGAAACGGCAGTGTGAGAGAGAGGCAGGAGGCCTGTCTCGGAGCAACAGCCTTCGCAGGAACGTGGGTAGGGTGTTGCTGACATCAGGAGAGTCTTCCCCTGCTTCCACACAGCAAGAGACAGGTCATAAACCCTCACCAGCTTGCCAAGAGCCCCTGTCAAAAAACCACAACCTGGCAGAATGTCCTTCTAACCCCCTAGCTAACAACAGTGGCAAAAATGTTAGCCCTCCCGATCACTGTGAAGCAGCACCTTTTGAAACCATTGTTACAATCTACAGAGAAACTAAGGGATATGGAACTAACAGTTCTGAGTTGACTACCATTGATAACAGGGTACAGAGCAGCTTGGATACCAATGATCCAGTGAAGCAGGAACAGCAGGAAGGGGCCTGTGCCACAGAGCTGTCCTTCGTTAAGGTGGTGGACCCGTGCATTGAACCTGGATTGCAGCCGGAAACGCGGATGGAGAGCGAGCCCCACGTCAGTTACCGTGAGGAGCCGCTTCCAGGGATGCTGTTTTTCAAACAGAGTTCAGCGCCAGCTGCTCAGAACCTGCCCTCACATTCGGCACAGGAAACTCTGCAGCAGCCTAAGGATTCCCAGACCACCGCGACATCCAGCGATTCCAGGCGGGACCAACCCGGGCCCGAGGAAGTATCAAACGCACGAGAAGAGGGGGAGGGAAGCGGTGTAGGTCAGGACCGCTTGCCTTTCCCTCTGAGACGGCTGGTTTCCCATGAGTTCCTGGAGGCGCGGTTCAAGATCCAGCAGCTGCTTGAGCCCCAGCAGTACATGGCCTTCCTGCCGCACCACATCATGGTCAAGATCTTCTGCTTCCTGCCCACCGAAACACTCGCGGCCCTCAAGTGCACCTGCCAGTACTTCAAGTTCATTATCGAGAGCTACGACGTGCGGCCTGCCGACTCCCGCTGGGTTCGAGACCCGAGATATAAGGACGACCCTTGCAAGCAGTGTAAAAAGCGCTACGGGCGCGGCGATGTGTCGCTCTGCCGCTGGCACCATAAGCCCTATTGCCAAGCCTTGCCCTATGGACCTGGCTACTGGATGTGCTGCCATGGCTCCCAGAAGGACACCCCAGGCTGCAATGTGGGGCTGCACGATAACCGTTGGGTCCCAGCCTTTCACAGCATTAACATGCCAATCTACAAGAAAGTGAGGGACACTGAGGAGGAGACTTAGCAGGGTCCGGAGTGGGTGATTTTAACCGATTGGCCTTTTTGTGTGTATGTGGGCGTGCACGCATGTGTGTTGTAGATTGTGACCAGGTTGCTGACACTAATGAGGAATCACTGGATCTCTTCCAGTTAGTCCGGATAATCTGAAGAGCGGTTTTTCATTGTATGCGAACGTTTGTTAAACCGCTGAAAAAATGCAAAACATAAAGGTGATTCTGCCATTCTCTTCTGAATCGGAGACAAGGTAATTTTTAATGAATCTGTTCCTCAAAGAATTGTTAGGACTTCTACGTGCAGAATGCGTTTTTTGAAATTTCCGGTACTAGCGCTTTTCTTCTTTCAGAGAGCATTAATTTATGATTAAGAAATTATCTTTTCAATGATGCTTTAAAGCCTATGTTTACAGATGGATCTGACAATTATTTCTGAGTAGGTCTTATAATACATTGACTACTAAACCGTATTTGTTTTCTTTGCTATAATCCTGTGCCAGATGTTGCAGCATACAAAGTATGCTGCATGTTTTACTTGGTTAAGATGCATTGAAGGAAGATAAAAGGTTAGAAAGTTGAATATCCTTACCTGGTATAAATGGCATGAACATTTTTTTAAAGCCATATAGCATTCAAGGATTTCTGCAGTTATTTCTTTTTTCAAACTTTACATGCAAATGACCCTTTTTAAAGGATTTGTAATGTGAATTTAGCATTTTTTTGCTTGCTTTGTAAAACAATATAATATAATCTGCTTACAATTTCAAACATTTTCTTCTATTAGGGCCTGTCCTGACCAGTAATGGCGTTGTTAGTGTGAGAACCTGCGTTTTTTTTTTTTGAATGGGACATGTTTCTAACCCTGTTATGTTTACATTGTATATAATACTGAATCATATCCATACAGGGTAAGGAATGATGCATGCACAGTACTTGAGAAAAGATCTACCTTCAGTGGGTAGAATTCCTCATTTTACCCCTGTTGTGGATGTATTTAAAAATAATCCAAGTTGTAAATATAGATTACAGAGCTGGCACAGCCACCTAACCTCTACAATGCAGCTAACGTAGCCTTGCGACAGTAAGCGATTTTTGTGTTTTATGGGTATTTTTAAAATGTTATTATCCCATGTATAATAATCCTATGTTTCTGAATGGAAACATAAAAATGGAGAGGGTTATTAACTTGGTTCCGTTCTTTATAATGGCTTAAACTGGATGCATTCTGAAATGAGGATTTATTAAATGGACGGTTAACAGATTGAGGGCAAAACAATTTTAAAGCATTATTGTATAATGACCTGTTATAAGAACATAATTGTTCCTGCCTTTAGGGGCATTTTACTTCAATAAAGTGTGCATTCTTAGGTCTTGTCAGCTATTGTTTGGTGATGCTTTATGCTTTTTTTCCTTGACAGTGTGATTTTGTTGCTGAAATTGTCAAAAAAAAAGAGGGTCAAGGCAAAAAACACTGGTGAATTTTACAGAGAGGATAAGCATTAAATAAAGCAGCTCCTGGGAGTCTTTCCTTCACTCCCAACAAAGAGAAGGAAAAGGCCTTAATGAATGAGGAGGGGGGGTGGGGGGGTGGCCTGATGTCCCAGAATGAATCTTGAGGATTTGACTTCAAGTCCTAGACTGTGGTCTGTTTTTCGAAGGATATTGATGTCTAAAATAAAGAACATTTAAAAACGTACGTGGTGTTATTACTGATGAAGATTAATTAAATGGAGAGGGTAGACCCACCTGCGTGAAGTATTGCATTCTTGCACAAGGGTTTCACTTTAGGTGACATGACAGGAACGGTCTGACTTAAGTGGTATTACATTGATCAAACTATTCACTTTCCTTGAGCACATCTTTGGAAAAACAGCCAGGACTGGGCAGATGAAGTGAGTGACCTTCTTCCTCTCTGGGTTGAGGGTTAAATACGAAGCTCACACTGGTGGTTATTTTATACCTCAGTAGGTGGTAGACCAATACTTCTGTCTCCACATCTTTCATTCTGTCACTTAGAAGCACTCAAGTTAATCACACTTTTTAAGAACAATTTCCTAACTTTCCAGATCTTGTCCACAAAATGCAAATAGGCATTCCTTTTTTAAAATTCATAATCCATAATCAACTGTGCAGCTCTTAAGGAGTTCACAATTGAGAATGATGAATATCTAAATATTCCAGTCTAAATGTAAATATCACTGTTTTATGATTGTTATAAAGACGGAGTTGGATGCATATTGTCACTTGTCTCAGATAAAACAGGCCAGTCCTTTTTACTTTTGAAGTTCCCGGCAAAAATATGAACTAAGATTAGTAATGATGTCTCTTGGTGTAATTTTTAATCTGTTTTGTACCACCAAAACTGTGTTGGGGAGACTTTGTTTTCATGTTCCTTAGTACAGAGTACAAAATACAACTTGCTCTACCTGTGATGTATTGTAATTTTAGGAAACCCATTTCTACCTGCTTATCAGTTTGTGGCCTTATTGAATTCCACCTTAATTGAGATGAGCAAATAATATTTACACTGAATAAGGATTGTTAAATAAAAAAGAGAGGTACCTGATCTTTTTTTGTTTGAGCTGTTTTAATTTAATTCTTTTTTAAAGTGTCAAAAGATTAATAGACTACAATAGTAGGCCTTAGGTTAGACCTGAAGCTGTTGAATTTCTGGGCTCACCTCCTGAGAGGGGCATCAGTTGCATAAAGCATTGATTCAAAGGGGGGACAAATAACCATGAATATGGAGCATGTCTCTTCTGAAATTAGTTTGTGATTAGGAAAGGCATCAGGCTTTAAAGCATTCTGCTTTATACTCTATACAGTCTCTACTGGCTTTTTTTAAAATTGAAAGTTGAATCCTGGCCTGGAACAAAACATGCATTTTGACATATACTGCCTGAATTCTACTGTACTGCTGGGCCTTTGTGCACACCATTGCCCGGTAGACTGGTATTGAGCTCAAACTGAGGATCAAACCATTAATCTGCCATTTCTCTTAATTATCCTGAATTGCAGTGATAATATAAAGCTGAAATACAACTGCATCAATTGTGAAAAGTGGGCTTCATTAGAGTAAATTAATTCATGCATTACACAAAAATTGGTCCTAGGTGTTTAGAATGTCTTGTCCTGTTTTTTTATAATGTTTTCAGGAGGCTAAGATTCTTTATTTAATTTCTCAATTCTCTGTAAATCTTAGAATGACACATTAGGTGTCCTAAAATCCATTTTTATTTCACACATTTTTTTTGTAATTCACCGTTCTGACACAATGAGCATTTTAAAGTAATGGTAAGTGAAGTGGATGGGGCTTGTGTATCCAATTGTATTGATGACAACTACACAAAGACCCAGAGCATAGGTATGGCAAAGGGTCTCCAAAATTAAATGACTGAGGTACCATAAGGATTTTATTTAGTTTAACTGTAATGGATGTGTACTGGACTCAAAATGTTGATTACAGAAATGGACATAAAAAAACCTACAAACAAAACAAGCAAATGTTTAGCAGTTTCAAATAATTTTTATGGCAACCAAGAATCAATTGCATAAGAACTATACAATATTGTAATAAAATGTCATTTTTATCTGGAAACATGGCTACTTAAAATTTCATCAGTGTCATAATGCATTATTCAAACCAAGTGAACAAAATAGGATTTCCTTCAGCAATCTACTTCCAATTTCACATATTCCCCTTTGGAATGACATTTTCCTGCATCTAAAATTGCAGTAGTCCTGCAGCTCCAGCTAAAATGTTCTTGCAAATCACAGTTTGATCTGGTATGCTCAGTATTAACTTTTTTACCCATGTTACCAACTTTTAAAACCACTTTTAGGACATGCTGCAGACAGCAGATCCTTGTAAAGTTGTGCTGCTATTACAGTGATTTGACACATTTTCCAAAATGGGTACTTGGGTGCATTATTTGAATTAATTTGTCCCTCTCGCAAATCTTTACTCAAAGTGACATTCATTTTTTACCTATCCCAGGTTATTTTTGTTTCTTCTAGAGATGTAAATGTATAAGGTGCAAATTGAAAGCAATCCATTTTTTTTATATAATGGAAACAACCTAAACGGGCATCTATGCAGAGTAATCCAAAATAAACTCAAGTCAATCCATTGTCAGTGCTTCCCAGCAAGAACAGCATGGCCACCAACCACTGCTTAAAATGTTCCAAAACAGTCCATAGTAGTCATCCATGATAAATATGCCAAAAGTGAAGAAAAAAATGCTTCTCCCAGCTCTCTACTAAAAATATATCGGATGAATATTGCAGATGTTTGCAGTAGGTTCACCTGTACCTTTGTGTTGTAAACTGTCTTCATCCACAATGCCAGCCATATTTGTTAATAAATGTTATTGCCATGCGCTCTACATAAGTGTAGAGGTTAAAAGCACTAGCCTCATGGCTTTTGTTACAGCATCCCATATGCATGTACTGTTGTGAATTCTGTAGTTGATGCAGTAGTCTTTCTTCCAGAGGTTCTCCTCTTTACCCATTGTAAATGAATTCTAGGACCAAATGAGCCTGCATCCCAAAGCTGGTCTCTCCTCTTTCCAGGCAGTATATGTTACTGACAGTGCCTTTGGAGAACACTGAGAAGTACCAGAAATGGAAGAATTAGTTGTTGTGAAGAAAGTGTTGGGGGGGTAGAGTGTATTGCCAATAAAACTTACATTGACTTGGAGATTAGCGTTGTCCCTCTGCAAACTTCACTTAGTTCTGCAGAGGTAATCTGTGTTAAAAATGAATATCCCAGCACCATGAGAAGGGGGCAGTCTTCTGGTCATTTGCAGTCCAGCTGCTTAGCCTCAGTAACAGCTCAAACTGGCCAGAAAACTGGGTTTTAGGTTTGGTCTTTCGAAGTCGAGGAGCGAGGAAAAAGAACGTTTTCAAATGGTTCGTTTATAAAGCCAACCCCCCCCCGCCGTGGAAACTGAAAGAGGGCCCTGCGCCGTGGCCTCAGCGCTGGCCCGTGTAGGACCTGAACCAGGAGGTGACGGAGGCGGCGGCCGAGGAGATCATGCCCCCGGCGCTGCCGCCGCCGCCGCCGGCCGGCTGGGAGGCCGGCAGGGCGGCGCTCTGGGACAGCTCCATGGGCTGCGAGGGGATGTCGCAGAAGCGAGGGCTGGGCACGGTTTCCCAGTCGGTCCCCAGGTCCGTCTCCTCGTCAGTCACCGCCTCGTCCCCGCTGTCCTCCACCGGGCCTGCTGCACTGGGCTCCACAATCTCCATCGAGTCTTCCAGGTCAGCAGTGATCTCGAAAGGACCCGTCCTACGCAAGCAGAGGAGTAGCATCCTTATCGGGCATACAAAGATCGATTTCCCCTGCGCCACATCACAGCATTCCCGAACTGTCCGTTAGGACAAACTTGAGGAATGGAAGGACTAGCGCACTGTGCTTTATTCCGGCTGTTTAAATGACTGCATGCTTCTCCAGCCATTAGGTGGGGAATTTATAGAACAGCTGAAATTTCAACAATGCAATGCTACATTATAAATTACACCTCATGAGAACGCAGTAAAAACCCGTAGAACTCAGTGCAGTGTCAAAATAATTACTAAAAATCAAACGCCACCAGTTATCACAGGACTAAACTGGAAGCAGAGGTCCTGGAATCGATAAATCTTTTGCCTGCACAATTTTTCTTTTCCTTCAAGAACAGAAGTGAGGACGGCTTTTCTCACCTGCCCAGGTTCCTGTTGTCTGGACTCACCAGGAACATGATGTTCCTCAGCGTGTGGTGAGGGTGCAGAAGCTCACTTTCCACGTGCTGTCAGACCAAGAACATCCTCTTAGTAAATGCAAACAGTAGCATAACAGTCATGCAGAAATGTACAGAGCAGAATTTCAGTAAATGTTGAGCTTCACTGTAGGAGCAGACAAAAGCAGTATATGACCTTGCCTTTTTCTAGTCAGAAGGCTGGGATCAGATCTTATGTGGGTTTTTTTTTTTACTGTATGCGAGGCGGTGCTGGAGTACCTGAGAAAAGCAGAGGTGCAAGATGTTGGTGTTCAGCTTGTTCACACCCCGAATGAATCTGTATCTGCTCAGATTCTCACCACAGAACTCACTGGAGAGGAAACAACAAGACTACAGGTAAAAGGTATTACTTCACACAGCATCCTGTTTTCGTGTACCAGCCAGCTATTTTGATTACTAATTTTTAATGAAACATGGCATAAAATAAGACTTCTATGAATGTCAATCTCGTTATCTGAATGAAGAATGTGCATGTCTTTCTAGAAACAACTGCCTTGTACTACTGGGAAGCCTTTCATGAATGGCTTATGTACAGAATATTGAGCAGGAATTATTTTATTTTCATTCCTAATCCATAATCAGAAGGGCCTTATAATTTCTTGTCTCTGCGGAATAGAAAAGAAATCTCAATCTTAATGCACCCTTTTCATTAGAGCAAGCTATGCTTTTGCTACCAAAATCATGATGTAACTACTGGATGGTTTCATAAAAAACATTCAAGAAAACAGTGCTGTGTGACAGCTGGGTTTTGAGAAAAAAGGGTATTCATTTCCAATTCTTCATTGGCATGTGCTCCTATTTATTTTCAAACTACACTGTGTGGGTCTGTATTCTTTACACCTGCATTATATTAAGAAAGAAACAAATGTGAAGTGTTTGATGCTACAGTAAAAAGCTGGGAGCCCAAAAAGTATGACTGTAATTGTTATTGCTGATCATTTTATGAGCTGCGACAATATGTCTGCTTTACTTCATTACACGGTTTAACAAACACCACTGCTGATTGAGAACAGATTTTAATTTCCATCACTCCCCCTGTAACAGGCTTTTCCGTCTATTCCTTCTAAATCCTCAGCTGGAGGCAGTTCTAACATCGGTCCTTTCTTAAGCACTGCGTCCTACGGGGAACGCAGAAGCTGAGGTCCAGCGCACTCTTGCTCAAGAGGCTTCAGGCTGGGTCACGCGGCCTGTTGACAGATGGGAAAGGCAGAGGAAGACGAGGGCTCTCACCTGTTGCAGAGTTTCTTGGGAAGGTTGACATCCAGAATGTGCGACAGGATGTTGACCAGCTGAGTTGCATAGCAAAGAGCAGCACTGATGGTGTGGGCAGGGTTGATGTGATCGGTCTCTGGAGAGACAAGAGAACCGTACGTTGATTCAACACCTCTCTGCCGAGCAGATATTTTGCCAGTGGACGTCACAAGTAACATTACTTTCTGGCCTCTGTCCCTTATCAACCCCTTCAGTGGGTTCCCAATACTTGCCCTGGAGGCCCACACACCTGCTGGTTTTCATTTCATCCCAACGTAATTAGGCATTTGAAGCCTTAATGGATCCAAGAAGTTGCTTCATGCGCATGTCTGGGATTTTATTTCACTTACAAAATACAACAGCTGAAGCTCCAGCAGGTTTAAGAGCTGGTAAGGAAGAGTTTAGATTAATCTGATTATTAAGTCGGTGAAGGGTCCAATTGTGTAACTGAGAAAGTAAAAAAAACACCAGACATGTGGGTCACCCGGACCAGGATTGGGAATCGTTGAGCTAGAGGGAGGCGTGTGAACAGGCTGAACAAGGTACCAGGTCCCTGGGTGGCTCTCTTCTCCTCTACCCAGTTATAATACGCAGAGTAGTCCCCGTTGCTGGGCAAGGTGATCCAGGGCCCGGTGATGCTGATGCTCGTCTCCCCATTCTGGTCGTCCCAGACCCAGCGCCCGGACAAGTAGGTCGTGCGACGGGCCTCAGCCAGCTCGCTGACCGTGCTGGAGGTCAGCGCCAGGTCCCACTCGGCCACCACGTCAGCAGGGTCCCTGAGGGTGGGGGCAGAGTGCAGTGAGCTTGGCGTTCAGGTTTCACTGACATCTCACCGCAACGGGACGCCTCTTAAAGTACACGAGCAGCTGCTGGAAATTCCCCTCCCGAGAGGGTTAAATAAAAGACACAGCGAGTCCTCTGTTATTTTATCTCACGCTGTTGCTTATCCTGTATGCCCTGCATTACCCCCCAGTTGTTTAAGCACTTTTTCACATCAACTAAGCCTATACAAATAAAATCAGAAACCTGCTTACCAGGGATTGTATTGAGGAAGCTAACTGGCATCAGCAGAAAAAAAACCCTGTCAAGAAAAGTAGGCCCTTTAGCTGGTAAAACATTACTATACGTCCCCAGTTTTCTCCTCTCCTTCTCAGCAGAGCTACAGAAACTGAAAATGTGCAAAGATCCAACTTGACTTTGGGAATCCCACGCACTCAGCTTTTCAGATATTAATTATAATCACAAAGATGATACACTGTACAGCCATAGCACCTAAAATATCCTCAGGATAAAATGCATTCCAATTAACACATCAAAATGTCACATTTTAAGAAGCTCTAGACTATGTAATCTGGTACAGGTCCTTGCCCAGGTGCAGGCTGTCTATGATCCCAGTTCTGAACCCGGGTCACGTCACTAGCCAACTGTGATCAGAAGTCCCCCAAGTGGGAGTGCTTGATTAAGGGGTCAGGGAGGAATTATTCAGACAGCGATCTGTCAGATCTCAGCAATACTTTGACCCCTGTGGCCTCCTGACCACTGGCAGGTATATGGTGCTGTCAGGGAGAGAAACTACACTGAATCAGCCCCCAGTATGGGGCTGTGCTGCCACAGACATGTTTAAAGGCTCACGGCAGACAGTTGTTTTTCACAATGCAGTAGTCATTGTCTACATTTCATCATTCTCCCATGTGGTCACGCTGATCACATTCGAGACATGAAAAATACACAAACAGCCATTCCAAATTAGGTGGGGATAATTAAAAAAAGCGATAATTAATTAGTGATTCCAAGTTTAAAAACCACATTCACACATGCAAGACCAAGCACTCTAAAGACCCCTAGGTATTGTAACATAGGACTGGGTGAAAACAGATTGTTTTCAACAATGAGAAACTTGTATAAGCAACACTAAATTCCCATTAAAATACTGTGTGAAAGTCTCCAATACATTACAGTTGCTTTTAACTGTTGAGATGAGGTACTTTTTTGATGTTTTTGAATAGTTTGACACCATACATTGCCAAATATATGTTATAACACATAGACTCTTCCAGCACTTCTTTTTTAGGCCAGTTATGTTTAAAGGTATTATGAAGCAGGGTGGAAATAAGATTTGCATGATCTCCTACACTAGGCATAAACAATAAATGTTATACTAATCAAATTTCTTACCTAACAGTTATATTCTAATTACTAAATGGGCAAGGACAGAATAAAACCCATAAATGTAAAAGCAAGAGAAAGCATCAAGCTGTCTGGCAATACTGTTACCGTGCATTAATAGTGCATATAATCAAAATAAAACATTGTATAAAATGTTACAATTTGTGCATTGATACTATCAAATATTCTTCTACACCACAATAACCTTACCATTTCTGTCAAAAGGGGAATTCCAGCCCCAATTTCTTAGATCAGTTATTAAATCTTGGTAAAAAAAATAAACTGACGTTATAGAAAAAATGATAAGTTTCGAATTAAGTACAAAACTGTAAACTTCATGAAAGTCTTCTAAGTCGCCATATTGTCACAAACTCTCATGCGAGTTCCTACAAATTTCGACAAGATGCGGCCCTTCCTGCTCACTAGTCTCCACAGTGACTAATGTAATGCAATATATTGAGCGGAAAAATACAGGTTGTGCAGCAGACATTTCACCGCAGAACTGTTCCAATGCGTCTGCATGCAGAGTTAACAAGTAGTATCAGTCTGCAAAACAGTCTCAAAATGGAAAGTAAAATTTCTATTGGATTAAAAGAGATGTATTGACAAGCCTGCTTGTTTACAAAGTCATAGGGCTGCAACACGTCCCCAGAAGTTTTGTTGCCTCATTCTGAACACGGTGCTGTGCATACCTGGAAGTCTGGTCTATTTTGTAATGTAAATTGGAGGTTAAACATGTTACCGTGTTCATTTTACTGTTACTGCGTTTTGAAATGCACTCATCAATCCCGATTCTCCCTAACCCCTCTATGAAATAGTGTTGCAGTCCTCCCCCTTCACAATGATTAAGGCGACTCCCAAGAGGAGAAGGAAGATCAAACAAAGAACAAGCCACACGCTTGGAGCTCGTCTTAGCAGGCGGAAGTATGACAAAAACAGGTCTGTGTAAGTCTTGCTCTTTGGAGCGAGCACTCGTAGGTGCTGACCTCGCGCCCTGCTTCTCCTCCTGCATGGGGAAGATGTGCGCAGTCAGCTCCAGGATGTGGCCGCAGCGAAACCCCGCCAGCTGCCCCAGCCGGGCCAGCAGCTCCTTCCCCCGTTTCTCCAGCAGCTCCCCGAGGCGGCGGTTGTGCCTCTCGATCTTCTCCTTCTTGTCCTGGTGCCGGTGGGCTCGCCGGCACAGGCGCTGGCTGTCCTCCTGGGCCCGCAGCAGCTGCTCTGTGCCTGAGGGGACACGCAAACCAACACACGCTTGCACCCCCAAGGAAGGAACCAGGATGATCAGCCGGGACTCGGGTTGTCCCAGTCTCGAGAGACCTCCTGTATCTCCGTCTTTACACCTCTGATAAAAAAATAGTTACAGCTCTTAGCTTTTCAAAGGGAGGAGGGAGCATAAAACCACACTGACACCATCCAGCCGTTTTCCTTGCCTACTTTATCCAGTACAGGGTCACAGGGGAGCCAGAGCCTATCCTAGCAAGAAACATGCACAAGACAGGGTGCACCCTGGCTGGGACACCAGTCCCTCACAGGGCAGACACACAGACACACCTGGGCTACTTTGTTCCAGAAGCCAATGACCCTACCAGTAAGTCTTGAACTGTGGGAGGAAGCAACATGGACTGGGCAGAACACGCAAACTCCACACAGATAGCACCCCAGGAACCAAATCCAAGGACCCAGTGCTAAGAAGCCACTGATACCAACAAACAAAAGATAAAACCTCCAAAAACGTAGGACAAGGTATAGCACACCCTCAAACACAAGCACCAAAGCTTTGGCAATACTTCCAGTGCAACATGTCATGAAACAGCACTTGGTGCAGAAAAATACCATCAGCTGACAGCAGAAGAACAGGACTTAGTGACCCAGTGGCTCACCAAGCTTCTTCCCTGGACACCTACCATTTTTCACCTCTTCGTTTCCACAGCAAATCGCTTCTTTCAGCTGCTCGATTCGCACTTTACAAGACATGATCTTCCACTTCTGAAAAAATAAAACAGCAGGGTAGCCAGCGTATGGTAGATGTGTCTCACTGTAGCTAGGAATACAGAGTAGTTGGTAGTAGTTCAGGTGGGTAGCTGCGTCAGCATGCGTAGGCTGCAAAGGAACAAGTAATAGGTTTATTCCATGCTGAAAAAAAGAAGAAAGAGAACACAACGTTTCGGCCGTGGAGCCTTCTTCAGGTGTGAAGACCTGACACCTCAAACCTGAAGAAGGCTCCACGGCCGAAACGTTGTGTTCTCTTTCTTCTTTTTTTCAGCATGGAATAAACCTATTACTTGTTCCCATACAGAGTAGTTTGCTGACATAACTACACACAAAAAAATATAAAGACTCAAAATTCTGAAGCTACCAATTATAACTGCTAGAAGTGTATAGCTTTAAAATAAAAAACATCAGAAAACTTACTAGCTGGTCAGCTTGAACCTTCTTGTCCATGGCTTTAATAAGTCTAAGGACACAAGAGAAAACCGGTGATAAGGGGATCACAAGAGGGCCAAATGACAGAATACATCAGCACAAAGACACCTCTCGTTCGGTTTTCTTTTGATAAAGCTAACAGAGAATGAAATACCTTAAAGTTTAACTGAAACTTCTATCACTCTTGGCTTTATATTTATGCTATACGTATATTGAAACACTGTTGTTGATCATTTTAGTCATTTTCAGCTAGTTTGGGTCATACCTCTGCTGGAGCTCTTCCTTCTTATTCTTTAGCTGTTTCAGTCTCTCTAGTTTATCTGAATACCTGTAAGAAAGTAGCGGCAAAAACGTGTATATTCATTGCAATGGATTGGTTTCAGTCCAGTTCCCATTTTGCTAACTCGCAGCACTGCACACCTGTGGTTTAGCACTCCGCGGGAACTTTTTACAGGGATAAAGGCAGCACTGGGCTCTACTGTTTCAGCATGTACAACACGTTACGACCGGATATTTCTTGGATGTCGAAATCAGCGACACCACTCGAATGTGCTTAGTCACTTCGGCGAGCTTCACAACAATCCCAGTATGTTAAGATTAATTGATCGTTTCATGTACATGTCAGCAATAATTTATTGTATTTTAAAAAGACGTTTTCCTTTAAAAGAGTCAAAACGAAAATGATGATACGCTCCTACACTTCAGTACTTCTAGGCTGCCAAATTTAGCAACAAAAAGACGTACTCGCACGCAACTCAAAACACGCGTTTAACTTTCTCTTCAACTTTCTATTCGAAACTTCTCCCACGGATTTCGAAACGAATCGGAACCTTTTGACACTTCGTCATATAATCTGTCATCACCGAAAGCACTCTGCAGCACAAAAATCCGAAACAAGCAACCGCTTCGACGTTACTAAACAGATTCCGAAGTTTGTTAGCAAGAGGATCATTTTCTGCCACCGGACAAAGGGTGACATGTACGAGCAAGGCTGCGGCTTTGCGACTTCTGTGTGACAGAAATACCGATGTTCCGTCTAAAAAAAATAGCAATGTGGGATTTACCGTTCGGGTTTTTTCCCATCAAAGTGCACGAAGTCGCCCGCCTGGATGCAGCGGGCACAGGTGAGCCTGCGGCGGGCAGTGTTGCACAGGGGACACCGCTCCACGGCCACGTACAGCCCCTCCGCATCGTCCACCGACTCCACCATCAGAGGCCCGGGGGAGGCGGCTTCCATCGTCGCGGCCGGCGGATGGGGCCGGAGAGGAGGCCGAGCCCCAGGCAGTGCCCCCGCTGCCCCCTCGCCAGGGCCGGTCGCACGGGCTTCGCGATCCACGGGGGACGCCATGAAACCGGCGGAGCTCATCCGCAGACCGCCTCTCCTCCGCTGGCCTGAGAGCCGTCTCTGCTCATCGCCGGGGGAGCGCGATCACAATCCCCGCATCCGTGTTACGTGGGGTGGGAGTCTTTAAATAGCTAATTCCGAACCTTGGCAGGACGAAAAGGAGGTAAATAAGAATGGATGTAGTCCAGGGTCCCCCCCCGTGTCACGTGACGAATCTTTGTTTTTGTGCGGCAGTCACGTGGAGAGGGAGGAGGGCCGCACTGCATGCGCGGAACTCGGGGTCACGTGGTGGGTTCATTGTCGGCCGTCACCTTTGCTGTTGGATCGGGTATTAGCCAGAAAACCGCGTTGTGCAATTACATGCAATAAAGAGAAAGCTATCGGGTTTGGCTTTCTTTAAAAATGCCTTTCAGGTGTGGCATTTTTTATGCAGATACATTGGCAGTTTAAATTGGTTCTTTTTAGGGAAAACAATCCCATTTTAGTTTTGTCATATAGACAAAATTACAGGTTCAGTTTGTTCTCCATCAGGCGAGACACGAAAGCTGCTCTAGGAATTTGAGAGACCACACGTTAACAGAAACGCGTGCCTGGGCCAATCTGAACATCTCTAATGTTCAGATTAATTACAATAAATTAAAAGGAGACATACGTCGTATTGGCATCTATTAATCATAAACCTATACTAAAAAAAAAATCACTTGACTATGCACAATTCATATTTATGAAACAATTCTGTCAGTTCTAATTCCAAATCAAAACCAATACACAGAATATTACCTTAATATTCTGCAAACCTCTTAGAGCACAAACGACAAGAAAAACGTCTTCCAAAACAAATACCAACATATTTGTTTATATCGGTTTACATTATTTACATTGTACTCTTACATTATCTTAGAATACACACTTTGCTCCACATTATTTCAAAAATACACATACAAAATTCAATTTAAATATTTAAATACATCTGGAAAATTTCTGCTTGCAGTACATCCAGGAGAAAAGACATTACTTTCACTGCTTTTTGAATCCCTTCAGGATGGGGTAGATATTTTCAAAAGCTTCATAGATCTCAGAACGTTCTTTAGCCCCTGTGAAAACAAAGAGCACATCTGGGGATTTATAGTGATCAGAGCCTTGTTATTACCGTGTCACGAAATTACAAGAATAAGGGTATCCTTAATACCCTTATTCGTGTAATCCATGAATTTACAAGAATATGGGTATGATTTATGTCTTATAGTTACAAGAGATAAGCTACAACAGATATTAAGATACATGTGTATGAAGCACAGGTACTGTGCCAGTGTTGATGAAGTTATCAGTATCAACTGGAACAAATTAATTAGTAAATTATTCAGAGCACTTTTGCATGTTCTTGTTCAAGTGCCATTGTGATGCATGCTGTTGTTTTTCTGCGTCACTAGGAATGGATGTTTTAATATGTTCATATCTGGAGATCTCTGATCCCTGATATTATCCCCGCAGGGAAGGGATAAGGTATCCAGGTGATGTAGTCCAATGCAATGGCCCCACACAGCACTTACCCGTCAACACCACCTTCCCCGAGACGAAAATCAGCAGCACAATGCGGGGCTTCACCATGCGATAGATCAGCCCTGGGAACAGCTCGGGCTCATAGCTGGAACACAGGGGGTTAAAGGGGGGATTCTGTGATCAGAGCCAAAGAACATCCAGATACAGGGCCCACTGAAACACACACACAGCTTCACTTTCTCTCTGTCACTGTTTCTACAAGGAGGAAAACAGTCTCTCAAAAATGCCCCACAAAAATGGTCAATCTTATATCTTATGTTATATCTTAAAAATAGTAAGTGTTATATCTTATGAAAGACTTTTAAGAGGTATCTTTGGCTCAGCAAGCTCTGTAAGAGCCTGTAAACGTCAATACTGTGCTTTCTTAGTTAATACCTCTCCGTCTTTGCCAAATCTTTCCTGCACTCAGGTGTGGTTTGGAAAAACAGGGTGATAGCAAGGCCTTTTTCTGCTTCTGTTGTGCATTCATGGTAGTGTTAAAAAAAAAAAAGACTTCCCTGGCCTCCTTTCCTGGCATCACGGTAACAAATCTAGGTGGGTGGTTTGAGTCACTGTGTGAACAGGGAAACACAAGACCCATGTACTAACATAGAAACAACAAGCTTGGATCAAATCCAAGAAAGAGACTGGGTTTTGCTTCTGAATTAAACAAGACTGAGGGAGAAAGTGACTGCCTACATAACCTGGTCCCAGTTTATCTCCCACAAATTCAGTGGGAAAAGGGAATGGATCAAGATTCCACATTGCTAGGAAAAGTCTACTGATTATTAGTCTACTCTTCTAATTTGTGATGGAAAGAATTACCTCTTTGTTGAGACTGCAGGCGAAGAATTTCTCTGAAAGACGGTAGCCACTTATAAACAAGATAGAAGGATCAAGGGACAAATTAGTGTAGCTAAGTTTTGATGAAAAGGTATACAAATTAATGTAAAACTTAAATTAAATGTTAAAAGTTAACAGAAATATTAAAGTATGTTAAAACCTTTAGGTCACAGCAGTATTACTAAGCTCACCTGTCTATGTTCTTTTTTGTTGGTTTCAATATATTTTAATTGAATGGCAATAAATGTTATTTTCGCATCTGTAGTAAAAATGTACACAAGATAATTTGATGTGACACATCTACAAGTATATGCACACTAGACTGCTTGAGAATTTTTTATAACTTGTTTTTGTGGATGGGCTTGTGCATGGAAAGATGGAAAAATAATAAAGTTGCAAAAAAAAAAACCTATTTGGTAACCTTTCTGGAATGCATGAGGTGAATAGGATTTCTTTGTGGTGGGTAGCACCATCTGGTGGCGAAGTGGGGTTTAGCACCCGCCACTGCATACCTGCTGAATTGCTGGTGAGTGAGCACCAGACCCTCGAGGCGGATGGGGAAGCAGACATCACAGCTGCCCACCATGTTCTGGATCTTGAAGTCCAAGAATTTGGCAGGGAAGCCCAGCTTCTGCACCACCCGAGCATACTTCCTGGCAGCTAATCGTGACTGCTCCTCACTTCCAGGAAGGGGAGATGGAAACAGCTTTTACATATACCGGCATCAGATAGAGTACAATCTAGTCTCCATCTGTAACTTTATAGTTATAAATGGCTTCCTACCTATTGAGGATGTCCACATGGCACAACAACACATAAGCATTTTAAGCAATTTTGTTAGATCTTCTAAGCAAGGAATTATTGTATTAATTTCAGAACTAAATAGCTCCTTCCTCCCAGGAGACTACAAAACAATGCTTTGCTAGTGCAAAACATTCACCAAGTCATTCAAACAGTAATCATCAAAGGTAAGTTGCAGGCCTTATTAATTTGCTTTTTCTTTAGAGAGATTCACTTACACTGTTTCAACACACTGGTTTTACCAAACAAGAATTGATTCCTGGTATCCCAGTCAAAGCCATTATTTCTCTCACTGCAAAATCAAGGCTTTTGTAAGCCCAGAACCTGCCCTGCCTCTATGTCAATGTCAGGTCAGCATTAATCGGCCTTGTGCTCAGACAGGAGGTGTGCTGTGCAGGGTCTCCTCACCTCTTGGCACCTGTGCAGACCATCTTTCCCGAGCTGAAGATCAGCGCGGTGGTCCTGGGCTCCCGAATCCTCATGATCACGGCCGCAAAGCGCTGTACAGAGAGGACAGTGCATGAACCACAGTAAATATGACCTGCGTCGCTGTAAAAGTATTTGTCCGGGCATCGCTAGAAACAGTTACTCCTCAGCGTGTTAGACTGCTCATCCACTGCTGAAGGCAGCTGAATGAAATACCAGACAAGGTTCTACAAAGTCCCAAAGGAATGATATCAAGCAGAGTGGAATGCTGGACAAAACGAACTTCCTCAGACGCCGAACACTGTTAGAAGTATTTTGTTCTTCACAGCGTTTATGCCCCCACAGCGCTGCTGTTACACAAATAACCCCACAGGCACTGTGCAGCGTGGCACCCCCGTTACCTTGGGGTTGTACTCGGCATTTCGGGCCTGCAGAGCTATGGACTTCAGGTCCAGACTGCACGCCAGGTTCACAGTGGACACGATGTTTCTGCGCACAAAGACCAACAGCACAGCGTCGGTGCCCCTTTCACTCACATAAACACATGTGTGTCTAGCCTCTTGACGGAAAACAGAAGAAGTTAATTGAAACTGGCAACTGCGAGACAAATGTTTCCGAGGGAGGGGTGAATCAAGCACCATTTCTTGTTTGCGAACGTGACTTTTTTCAATTGTATGGCTGAAAGCCCAGTTCGGAGTCTAGATTGTGGGAATAATAACTCACGTATATCCAAAATATTCCTTTTTTACATTATGTTTCATATTTTAAAGACTAGGTAACTAGGTGTTCTGCTTCCCTCAGTGCGAGAAATGACACCACAATTACAATGGGGCACACTTACTGCAGCTGTGGGACTATTCCGGAACTTTCAGACACCGGCGTCATGGGGGTCATGGGGGTCATCGGGGTCATGGGAAGGGGGCAGAAAGGGGAGGCTCCTGGGGGAGCCTGGCTGGTCTCTACAGTAGGGGCAGGCTCACCCGGCATGCCCCCCTCATAGAATCCACTGTCCTGTGTGTTCTCAATCCCCTGAGTTTGGGGCAGCTCATCCTGAGCAGTGAGGTCATCTGGGAGGAAGCTGAGATCAACCCCAGAGAAATCTTCAGAGAGATCCTTGTCCTGCTGGTGTCCCACGGAGGACAGGAAGGAGGAGCTGTGGAGTGGGGGGTCCACCTGCAGGCCTAGGTCCCTCTCATAGCCCATCATGGGGGTATAGGGGCACTCAGAAGAGTCCTGGGAACAGAGCAGACACAGCCAAAGTTCTGGAAAGCTCTGCAAAGCTGCCTTATAGAGCTGATAGGTCGCTAGGAACCTGTTATACTGATTCATATCACTATAATGGCCAAGCGCAACAAAACTCCAAAGCAAGGAAATTTCACGTTGAAAACCTTTCTTCTTTTTAAATTTCAGCCTGAAATCGATCTTGACCTGTTCTTTTACAACCACCGCCCACTGCCTTTCCCGAAACGACTAGGCTTTATTGTAAGCGATACAATATTACAATCAAGTAAAGCTCCAAAATATGAATGTCAGTTACTTAAAAAAATAGAATTTGTTTTTAGTCTTCTTGGTGGGCACATAACCAACAAGAACCGCCTGCTCAAATAATTTAAATCTAATACTGGTGTTCCTTGATTCAGGAAACGTTTTGTAGACACTTTTTCTATTGTCACGGACGTCATTTCACCTTCCTACAAGCCGGTCAGTACAACTCCCATATAAAACCTAAAATTTCAAAATTTACACATAAACACTGGAGTAAAGCTTAGACGTAAACTTGATCACCCGCAGTTACTTACATTGGCAATCGAATGGTCAAAATAGCTTTCCAGAGAAGACTCTCCATCCATTAGGATCCTTTGTACATAAAGTTATCGAATAAGAACAAAAGCTTTTTTATTTTGACTCGACCCAGAGATCAAATTCTGCGTGACGTGCAACTGCGGTTGTTGTCTAACTTCATCTCCGGTTTTTTCTTAATTCGCTTTACTGAGACGACACACTCATCATTCGGTTAATCATGCTAATTGACAACAGGTTAGGTTTCGTCATTAAAAACCGGGGGTATTGTTTGATTTTCACCTATTTCGGGTGAAACAAAAAAAAAACATTTTTATTGTGCTTACGTTCAGAACTGAGTATGTAAAAGATGGGAAAAGAATTGTGAACTTATTCGGCAGGAATTATATCACGAGACACATTATATTAAGTCTTATCACGGAGAATATGCATTGAATTAATAGAAGAAGTCGGACAAAAGAAGACTGCATTTCTCAATATAAACCCCAAAGTTTGTTTAATGTGATTTTAAACAAGATTGTGTTTATTATTATTAGCAGAGGTGGTAATGACAATGCAAGTCTTCAGCTGTTTAAGATTTAAAGAGATGTAGAAATCCCGAAGAATCCTTAATCTCAAGGAGTTGTGCTTGAACATCGGTGAGGCGCGCGGCATCGACTTTGGTTTTATTCAGCCTCCACCCAACAGGGGGCGCGATGCCACATCAGAAAAGCTGAAAAACATGATCAGCAAAACCTTTCTAGGTTACATGACAATCGATAGTTAGGAACTGGTGAGACGTTTTTGTGTGTGCATAACCCGCATTTGCTTTTAATTTTCAAACTGTATTTATGTGTGTGATTGTTTTGACATGATCCTATGGTTGTCATGGCAGACGGATTGGACGTGCTAAAAACATGCTTAAGACATTTCTCTGAAGAGGCTCGGGGTGAGTTGGTTACACATTTATGGAAATACATTTCTGATAATTGGTAAGGAGTGCTTTATTATTAATGCGTGATTCCGTAAGGTTTTGATTAGTGCATCTCATTCAAGATTAATAGGCTGCTCAGTTTAATTACCAGGACCCACGTGCTGGGCAATGTTATTTTAGTATGCAAGGATGAATATACTTTATCTTTTTTTTATTTATGACTGGCAAATGTAATACAGAATACATCACTGTTTTGCGGGATACATTATTTTAAAATCGGTGCAACATTCTAAAATATACACAATATACGAGGTATTTACCATGTTGTCCTTTAAAGTCGTATAAAATTACGTTCATATAAAGGGAGGGGTAAGAATATTGTTTAATGGCTTGCTTTTTCGTCATCAGAGCTCTACCTGAACAAAGATGTGCCATATTTAGAGTGCCCCCCATCTCCTCTGGAGTTTTATCGGGAGTGGATTGGCCCAAACAAACCCTGTATCATTCGCAATGCATTCAACCACTGGCCAGCCTTGTGCAGGTGGAGTCCTGCTTACCTCCGGTAGGTCTCTTGCATTAGTCCACACTGAAGCTCTCAGCTGGCCAGAGAGCCATGGGAACAAAATGACTTTATTTACTGGTCTTTGTCCTTGTTTGGTTACATTTGCAAAAACAAAAAAGCAAACAAACATGCAGGTCATTTGCTCTCGTCTTTCAATTTTGGGTTTAAGTGGTGCAGTCCTACAATTGGCCCTAGGTGTGTGTGTCTGCCTTGCAGTGGGCTGATTTCCCATCTTCGGGTATGAAGTTTCGGGCCGAAATGTTGTTTCTTTTCTTCTCTTTTCAGTACGGAACAAACCTTTACATGTTTCTTTGCAACCTACGCATGCTGACACGGTTACCTCCTTGAACTACTGTCTTGGGAAATGACTTTAATACCAACATAAGCTACCTGACTATGCAGAACCAGGTGCTATTGTTTTTTCTTTCTTCAAGGGTACAGTAATGTGACAGTCCTGTGCGTTCCTGCAGGGAGAGAGTGGGCTCAAAGGTGATCAGTGTCGCTGTCACTCCAAATGGCTATGCCGATGCAGTATGGGGGGATCGATTCGTCATGCCTGAGGAGCGGCGCATGCCCTTTTCCTCTGTCCTGGACATCATGGAGCGGAAGGTTGAGAGTGAGGGAGTGTTCTATGTGCAGAAGCAGTGCTCCAACCTGACTGAGGAGCTCCCTGAGCTCACAGAGGACTTGGAAACTCACATCCCCTGGATGAGTGAGGCCCTAGGTACAGTACATGGAACTTGTAGAAACATTGCTATCCTATAGATAGAACATTCTCTGAATGGCTGCCCTACAGTTAGAAATTTTTTCATTGTAGTGGGGTCTTAAGAGTAGTTCCTGTTCTGTTTTCACTTGTCGGTCAGTGTGTTTGTGAGCAGATTGTCCTGTGAGGGTTTTGGACAACTCAGTTTGTAGAAGAGTCTCTAGAAAGAGATTCAACATTTGAGATACAATTTTTCCTAACATAGAGCTGCATATTACTTTAGTGGCATTCATTATTTTCATGGTCTTTTTAGGGAAGAAGCCTGACGCTGTGAACTTCTGGCTGGGAGACTCTGCTGCTGTTACATCATGTAAGCATTACAGTGATAGACATCGGATGCAGAAAAATCGTATGTGATTCATGTTGCCACTGACTCTTAACGTATAGAAACAGCAGTTATACTGTAACGTGATCTAAGATCTTAGCTTTTATTCCCTGGAGTAGAGGTGCTCAGTTGTTGTTCTTGTTTCCAGTGCACAAGGACCACTATGAGAACTTGTACTGCGTGATCACAGGAGAGAAGCACTTCATTCTCATCCCCCCATCAGACAGGCCCTTCATTCCATATGGTAACCTGGATATTTTGTAATGTTTGCAGTTCCTTGGGATAGCTAGTGCAGCCTTTTCAGCAAAGAGATTGCACAAACCCCAAAACATGTTTAAATTTACAACAACTCAAGTAGAAAGTAAACAAAAAATAATCTCCCATAAACCTAAGTAAAAGGCAATATTTCCCAATTATTATAGCTAACACTATTTGCAAATCGAATAACAGCAGAAGCAGAAAAATACTCTCCAGACAAACTCAATTAAATGGGAACAAAAAAAAACATATAATAGATTAAAAAAATCCTTAATTTATTTAGCACTTTTCTAGACACCCCACTCAAAGTGCTTTACAGGTAAGGGGGTCTCCCCTCCACCACCTCCTCCACCAATGTGCAGCCCCACCCGGATGCTCCCCACACACTAGCTACTGCATCAGTGAGGAGGAGAAAAGAGTGATGAAGCCAATTCATTACACTGCCTTGCTTAAAAAATCCAGTACAGAATACACAAGGGGCATATTCATTGAAATGTCTGAGTATTCCTTTAAATAACAATAAAAACAAATCTACAGTAACACTGTTCTCTGCAAGTGAGATGGATCCGTTTTGAGGTCCTGCAAGGTTTTCAATTTTCCTGGAGTATGAAGGGAATTTACCTACCGTAGCACTTGTTGGGCTTAGGGATAAGAGTTTTGCAAAGTTTACAGGCAAATGGTTATGGATTTGCATAACCTGGAGGATGGAAATAAAGAAATTTCACAAAAATCTGAATCTACCCTTTACCACTGTTGTGTCCTTTATGTACAGTATCTCCCCAGGATGGGCTGGTTCAGAGGGCAAATTTAAATCTAAAGGCAACGGTATCAACACAAATCGGCATCTTCAGGACACAACGTGTTGATAATGAGCATACAGTGATTTGCTAAAATACATTAGAATAACAATTGGCTCCGTGTCTCATGGTCAGGTAAAGCACACTGCATGAGAACACTGAATAAGGTGTATATAGCATGCTTTAGGTGAAAGGAAGGTTAAATATCGTCCAGGAAGAGCCAGGATGCTCACAGAGCTCTTCCTGTGTCTGTATTCCTGTGACTAGAGCTGTACCAGCCCGCCACGTTCAGCCAGGGGGAAGATGGCACGTTCGAAGTGGTGGATGAGCAGAATGCTGACAAGGTAAGAAGACAAAGGATTGCAAGTTGCCCATAATGTCTCAGTCCTGTACTGCTTCCTGCTGCTGTGATACTCCCTGCAGAGCTCTGTGATGAAATAAGGAATCTATTAACCTAACTGTTCATTGTGCCTCCTTACATATTCATGTAATAGACTAGAATGATTAGAAGCTCTCTGGGAAGCAACTATTTTAATACATCTCTTATTGTATTTGAAGTATGCTGTATAAACACTGTCTTCAATCGTGTCATCTGTGTATTCCAAAGCACTCTACAGTAGACTGTATAAGATTATTTGGCTTCATCTTTATTAATACTCTGTTGAACAAACGTGCATTTCTTTTTAACATAGCCTGTATGTCTGTGTGAAGGTGCCTTGGATTCCTGTGGACCCTCTGAGCCCTGACTATGAGCGTTACCCAGAGTACAGGCAGGCCAGACCTCTGAGCTGTACAGTGAGAGCTGGGGAGATGCTCTTCCTACCTGCGCTGTGGTTCCACCACGTCAGGCAGTCTCATGGCTGCATTGCAGGTACAAGGGCGAGTCGAATTTAAGAAAAGCGTGAAGTTAGCGAGGGTAGTTATTTGGGTTAGTTGTTCTGTTCAGACACTTGTATTGCAAGCTACTATAAATTGAAGTGAGACAATGATGCTGAATAGATCAAAGCTACCCATGTTATGAGTGAAACTTCTTTTTACTTAATGTTGGAACTCCTTTTTTTATCTAGGTACATAAATCTAAGTCTCATATTCCACTCCCATTGTACCAATGCTGCTCAGGCCAGTGGTTAATAGTCATCTCTTTCTTTCCCTGATTTGACAGCTAAAAAGACAGCTTTTGAAAGTTGGACAGTGCCACTGTTCAGTAGAAAAGGTCAAAGAAACAAAGCTAGAGCACGTTTAGTACTCACCTGTACAAGTCAGACATGTTTTACCCTCTATATCGCACTGAAATAAAACCCATCCATCTTGGAGGATAAGAGAATACTGATAGTATATCCAAAACCACAGTTTCACTAGGTTAATTTATTGGAGTTGCACAGTGTGTGGAATCTTTTGATTAGAACTAAGCTTGTGTTTGAGGTAACTAAATGATTAATTTACAGGTAGTATTGTCTCAGTACATGTTCTACTCCACTCTTGGGAGTTGTTAGATCTTGGGATGTTTTGTATATTACAAATTGGTGACGTGTTAACAGTGGAGGAAACGAGAGACCATTAAATTGTCAATTTTCTTGAGTGATTTTGACAAAGTAATTGACTAGTCATACATGCTGTTACTCCTATCTAGAATTAGGGCTAGCAATGTCATCTCACGAACTGATACTTTTTTGTAAAATAGATTCTAAAAAATCCCAACTATTGTTTTTTTTTCCTTTGCAGTCAATTTCTGGTATGACATGGAGTTTGATATCAAGTATAACTACTTCCAGCTGTTGGATTCCCTGTCCAGGGCAGTTGGTCAGCTGGAGAAAGACTGAAGGAAGATATCCCCCTAATGGAATTCCACAAGACCCTCTTTGAGCAACTTCATGAACTGGCTAAACAGCAAATCCTGTTGAGGACACCTCCAGACAACCTCATGTGCTTTCCTGTTGTCTTTCAAATGTCAGACTTCCTATTATTAAAACAAACAGAGGCAGGCCTGTTTTAAGTATGAATGGAAAAAATGACAACAGTGGTATTCCAGTTGATATCAGCTATGTGAAAAATAACTTATACATTTCAATAATTTTTTATAAGTCATATTATGTAGTACTTCACTACATACTGTCCTTTTTTGACTGTTAGCCACATACCAGGATCATTGTAACCGTGTACTATGACTTCAGAGTAAATTCCAGCCTACAAACTCATGCAGATGCCTTCTTTTATCATCACTAGTATCAGGATCATGTGAAACACAAGAAAGAAGAGTAATAAATATTTATTTTTTTTAAGAGAATCTTGAGGGATATACAGTACAAACACTATGAAGGTAGAAACACTGTTTAAGCCAGCGTGAGAACAGTAACACAGCTTAAAATAGGCTGCCTAAAAAAGACAATTGTTCCTGGTCCACCATAAACAAAGTATTAAGACAAAGTCAGAAAGTAATGGGGAGGTTTAAAACTGAAAACCAAGACCTCTTTTAGCTTCTTTAGGAATAATGCGAATACCCTCATACAATAAATGGGTCATTACATCACCATGCTGTCTTGTGTAATTGCTCTTTCCCCATGCTTTAGTCTTCATGCATTAGAGAATCAAGGTACCTGTTTGTCATGGCTTTCTTAATACTGAACTAATAATTATAACCCTGGGTCTGTAGGGTGCCTCAAATTTATTTGGTATTTTTAGATTTTATACTCTGGTTTTGTCTCCTCCCTGGGAGACAGTCTGATACCTGCATGGAGAGAGTGCTGAAGGAATTGTTCCATTCTGTATGAGATTTATCCCTTTCATTTGGAAGAGGAATGTAGGCTTCATTTTTGCTCCTGATTCTATGCATTTTATCAGCCAGTAACAGAGTTCTGTAATAAGCCCAAAAGAACTACAGACTGCAGAGCAGGAATGCCACAGCTGTTTAAAAATACCCACACAAAGACACAGCTACTACAGGTCCATCTGAAATAAAGTGTTAAGACAAAGTAATAAAATCATGTGGAATTTTAAAAGGGATAAAGTATGATGGTTTATTAATTGGAGCAAACTGCGGGCAGCATACCTGGGTAAAGTTTGAGGTCAGGAAGCCACAGGGCCTTATTTAAGGGCCCCACTGTACAGAATAGTGACACATACCAGTGCTACTCTGCTACACCATTCTGAAGACCTGCATTGTGCTGGTGATTTTTCACGGTGTCTCAAAGCCAGTTTTGGAGCACGCCAAGATCTTGGTGCTAATTATAGTTCACAGCACAGCCTGTTTAGTTTTTGAATGCCTTCCCCCAGACATTTTCACTTGTATACCAATACTCACAGGGAAAAAACAGGCCAACAGAACCAGGGCTGGCCAGGCAAAACAGTTATTTAGTGAAATTTACTGCATAGCTGTGGTCTTTAGCATATAGTGCCAAACTTGTGCCAAGTGCTTAAGTATAGGCTTAAATAGAAAATGTGAAACCTAACATGGAATCTCTCCAATATAATGTTACTGTAGAATCTGAGGTTGTTAAGATTGTATCACTTTGTAGCACAGAAGCAGGCAAGACATGGTTATAGAAATTGCTGGCAGTGATATAAAACTATGGCTGCACAGTGCCACTTTTGCTACAGTTGCATTCTTATTGGGAGAAAATGTGGGTGTTTATGGGTCCAAATGAAAATACAATTTTGGGTCTCCTGAGAAGCCAAAAACACAGGAAGAATGGTGTTTATATAAACTCAGTCCAATTTAGAAGCAATCTGTACTTCAACTAGCCTACCACATGATCTTGTGGTTAGAAAAGTGTTGTAAAGTGCATCTGAGAGGTTAAGAAACCATGACCATACATAGACAACAGGGAGTCTGTGCAGCTTCATGGCTCCCATTATAAATTTATGTTTATGCAGATTCTCATGGAGTTAGTGACAGTGTTCCTTACAGAGATATTGCAGGGCTGTATACTGCCCTTTTCTGACCTCATGGACAGAGATGGGCAGTACTGAAGTTAGGCGGAATGAGGAATTAATAGAGGTTGTCGTCAACCATGGGGTAATTGGGTAAATGACAGGCACATTGGCTGACAAAATATTTTGCCAGGTGCAATAGAGGTGTATGCATACGGTACAGTCTACGAAACCTTTGCTTTGGGTTATTAATACAATGGAAGATTTTTCTGTTCCTGCGATTCTAGCCGTCTCAATTCTGTTATACAAGTGATACCCCCACAAGAGTCACCACATCTCCCTAATTAACCCCAAAGCCAATCCCTTCTTCAGTAGGGTACATTCTTCAGTCAGTGACAGAGGCAGGTCCGTGTCCATTTCAGTTTTCCTTTGGTGTGGTACAATCCTGTATTTCAAATGTCTCTAACCCTAGATAATATGTTCATTTCAGTGTCCCTTTTAGGTCTCACTAAAATACAGTATCTTTCCTCAAATTACATGTTAGGGATGAGCTTTTCAGGTCCCACTCCTATACAGATTTGCTCTAAAGAGGGTGGCTGACATGCATTGTGTATAATAGATAAATTCCAGGAATTGATACATCCTGTATTAAATAGCAGTGCAAGAGAATGTTGCTGGTAAGTTATTAAGGCACCTAGTTCCTTGAGACACACGTGGTCAGCACTGTGAACATCATTTATATGCTGAAGATGAATGTAAAAACAGGCAGATTTTTGTTTCTGAAAATGACCCATTTCGGATTCAAGAAAGAGTATGGAAATCATTCAAGATTTACAGCTGTAAATGCCAGGATTCGTAACCATTGTGGTCTTTCCAACTTTAAATCTAATGCAGAAAGCTATCCCATCAGTTAGGATCTCTATTTTTCATATGCCTGCAAAGCTCACCTTTTTAATGATATTGAAAGGATATTTGCTATCCTATTCTCACCCAAATCATAACAGGATTGGGATTTTCAAATATGGTTTGCTGGCTTCACTTTTAACGTTAGCTGCCTCTCTCTGTCACTGACAAAATGTTGGAACAAGCACTTATGTCATTTACACCATTAACACCCAGTATAAAATCAAACACTATTATAAAAAAGACATGCACTGTACAATTACCCAGAAAGTACATACTACCCTATACTGAACATGGATGACAAAATTAATACGTTCAAAATTACAATGGACTTGTGAGCATTTAAAACGCAATAAGAGTTGTGTTAAAAACAATTTCAAAGTAAGAATATCTGGAGATTAAGCACTGTAAAGGGCAAATGTTTGCATTTTCTGCAGATTCTTTTGTCTTGGCCACCTGAAAGGCTGCCCTTGTAGGTCATCTGCTTGTAGTGGTATTTGGAGCCCCTCTTTTTTTGGAGAGCTGGATACTGATTATTTGTATACAGAAGGTTCAGATTCAAAAGAATCTAAGATCTATGCAAGTCAAGATAAAGCGCATCTCCTCTCGTTTTTCTTTTACGCCTTCCTTAACGAC
Organism: Lepisosteus platostomus; assembly: GCF_059453375.1. Taxonomy (NCBI): domain Eukaryota; kingdom Metazoa; phylum Chordata; class Actinopteri; order Semionotiformes; family Lepisosteidae; genus Lepisosteus; species Lepisosteus platostomus. The sequence goes on along the minus strand of NC_142620.1, from coordinate 12,509,280 downwards.
ATACAAAATGTTTTAAAGAGTTAAGTGTGCTCAACACAGCTCCAAGGTGCTTCAGTTAATTTGAGTTCTTTAGAGTCTGAATCTGTATGTTCTTTAGAGTCAAGCAATTCTTCCTTCTGTAGTCATTCCTTCATCTGGCCATGTGTTTCTTATTTCAGTGGACACAACCATAGATAGAGCTGATGGGTGATGAAACATCTCAATATTCATACAGTCATAGGCCATTAGACTAGCTGTAGCCTCACTTAAAACATTTTCTCACATTTTGGGAACTATTTTTTCTGAAGATAAAACAGTTTAAAAGATTTATTTCATTCAGACAGTTTGTATGCATGCACGCTGCTGGCATGTGGGTGCCAGAAGTTGCCTTGCAGCAGAAATGACCAAACATGAAGCGTTAAGAGCAGCATCCACATCCATCTTCCTTTTCATTCACTTCCATCGTGAAGCACACAACACATCCTCTGCCTTGAAGACTCCCAGTGGGCCAGTATTCTGGCTGTTCTACAGAACACCCAAACATCACTGAACACAAAAAAAACATCGCTCTCTTACCCTCAGCCTAAGTGGTCAAAGAAATATCATACATGGAAAAGGCATACTGTCCCGTTGAATGTTTATCCATCAGGAAAAATGTCTTTACCCTTTTCCATAATTTAAAATGTCATGTTAAAACAATGGATGTTGCACATCCGTTCATTAAAACTATACACAAAATAAAATACATACTAAAATAAAAGACCAAAGTGTATTGCTTGCTCCCGATCAACCATGGCTTTGTATCCTGATTAGGTGAATGGTTTTCCAGTTTATGTCACTGGAGAAGTTCGTGTTCTCCTTCTTGAACACCTTTGCCTTTACTGGTCTAATCCATGGCTTAAGAGGGTGTCTTACAACAGGGTCCTGGTCAGAGCTTGTTGTCCAGCCTCTTCTCCACAGCTTTGAGCAGCATCTCCGAGTACTGCTCCAGCAGAGCCAGGGTCCGCTCCTCGCCCACTCCCCCACCACTGCGCTGCACACACACAGCCCCAGGGTCCAGGCGCCCCCTGTCAGGCAGAGAGTCCAGCTCCGTCCGCATGGCACTGAACGCCTCGCAGAGGATCCCTGCCATCTCCCCCTGCTCTCCACTGGCACTGCTCACCTGGGCAGGACACAGAAACGCATCGCAGCATGCAACATGTCAATCAAAAACACTAGACTGCAAAAAGGCTCTTAAGATGGTGGAGTGATTTTCTTCAATTTAGCTGTGCAATCCTTTTGTGAAATCAAATAGCTATCTTTTTCCAAATGCAGTTTTACTTAGCAAACTATAGAAGCAGACTCACCATTCTGTAGAGCTCTGTGGCTTTTTGCAGACTGCTCTGCAGTTCACTGGCTACCAGCCTGCAGGTCTCCACAGTCACTGTGGGGCCTGGTAGAGAAATGTCACACATCAGCCACTGTGACATATAAGCCTCATTTACAGAGCTATTCCTGACTCTTCACATAACATCTTTAAACAAAATGTGTTAGTTCTTCCAAATCAGTTAGATGTTCTTACTTCCCCAAATTTTCCCTCCTCGTGCACATATAGAAAATGTCCTTATTTTAGAACATTTGTTAGTTAAGTGAATTTGCAAATAAATGGGGTGTGCAGTTCCAAATAAAATGCAGACATGCCTGAACTACTATCTCATAGGCTTAACACACACGTGTCCTCCCAGTGACAGGAGTAATGATTTGAGCACACTCAACAACAAAGACAGTTCAAAGAGACAGGTGAAGAAAGCAAGAAGACAAAGACGGAAGAATAAACCAACACCACAAGTTAATGTAAAAAAGAATGAAAGAAGAAGCATGCCTCACCCATCAGGTAGTAATGGTTAATGGACGAACAAGAAGAACAGTAAATGGAAGACGTGACAGGCCAGAAACTGGAGGAAAAGAAGTGCATGGGCACAGCCAGGCGTAGAGGGAGGGTGCGAGACGACAGCATGTACGAAGAGTGGCATCGGAGCGAACCTGGGTCCACGACAGCAGGTGAGAGCAGGCAGTCTGGTCTCGCCACAAGCTCACGGGAACAATCTGGAGCCTGTAGAATCTCCTCAACACCTGCCACACTGGAATCCTTCCTCTCGTCTTTTAAATCAGGCTGCTCTGACAGGCATTCAACTTCAGTGGCACCAGCTGTTGATTGTGCTTCTATTCCAGGCTTTGCCTTGCTGAGGCTCTCTACTGCCACCTCAGGACGGACAGCTGACAGAGCAGTAACAGGCTGGACATTCACTGGGGCCACCTGGCCTTTGAGAGAAGGTGAACTCTTGTTGGGAAATACGCTCACTGGAGACCTTGGAGACCTAGGAGACCTCGGAGCCTCCTCTATGAACAGTTTGGGCTTGGCGCTGGGAGAAAAGGATGCCACAAAGGGTTTGTCTGGGAGAGTTGATGGAATGTCCAATGTCAGGTGGGGCCTGGTGCCTCCATGTTGGAGCTTGGCATGGAGGCCTTTGGGAGACTGTACACTGGGAGTGTTGGCATTGAGAGTTGGCATGACAGCCGCCCGTGGTGCAGCGGAAACAGAAGAGGATGAAGATGTGGAAGAGACTATAGCAACGGGCGGTGCTACTGGCTTGCTTCTCTCCAGAGAACTGGCCTTAAAGGCCCCAACAGGAGTGTCAGAAACTCGGCGGGCCTCTGAAGCCATCTCTGTGCCTGGAGGAAAGCTGGAAACCTCACCAGATTCTCCCAGATTTAAGCTGTCGCCCATGGATACAGAGCGAGACATCTTGGCCATTGAGCTGGTAGTTGGGTTCATGTAGGAGCGTGACTTCAAGGTCTTGCTCTGGCCTGCGCTGGGCAAGGGCGAGGTGGGCACGGCTGGCAGGGTCCGGCGCGGAGTAGTCTTTTGATCTTTCTCAGCAGGTAGCTGTGGTTGGGGATGGACCTCCTTGGAGGGTCTGGCTGAAACCTCAGCTGTTCAGGACAGAAAAGGGGTTAGTTCAGTATCTTCTCAATTGAAACATAAAAAGTTTTCAATTTTTACCTTTCAAGAAAAAACACAATGACTAAAAAGTTTTATACCTCATTTAAAAGAAATCCACACTGCATTATGTTTATTTCTTAGTTACTTTTTAGAATGGAAATAGCATCTCTGAACAAAGCTTTCAAAGTATTAAATTCAAAGATTAAACATGGAGCATCATGGAAGGATGTATTCTTTCATATTGTAGGGAGCTTTAGCATTAGAACAGTGTTCTGCCCTATTGTCTCACCATCTAGTGCCAGGTCATGCACTGACTGGGCCTTCCTCATGCTTTGGTTGGCACTGCACAGCTGGGGCCCTGCTGCTTTTCCTGGCTGGCCAGTGCGAGTGTCTGTGACCGGAGATTTCTTCTTCTGAGTGACAGAGCGCAGGGCGGCCCCCTTTTCAGTAAGAGAGTCCAATTCAGCCTTCCCAGAAGATGTAATGGGCTTCTCCTCTACCTCTTCTGGCAGCCCCTCTTCCATAAGCGGCCGTACCTCGGAGATCAGGGGGCGCATAGATCCATTTGCTCCCTTTCTTTCTCCACTTGCCTTGGCCGGGAACAGAAAGGCATTTCTATGGAAAAGCAAAAATATACTACTACAGTACCGTGATTGAAATAATACGTATTCGATTAAAACATTCCTTAAATCAGAACGCTAGATAACAGAAAGTGATTGCTATTTGAGAATCCTGATAGGAGTCTGCAGAAACAAAATCACCAGGCCACTGATTAAAAAAAAATTAAATACAAAAATGTACATTAAATTATTCTAATTTCCAAAAACACACTTTTAGTATGTCCCAATACTGCAACCTCTACATCAAGATCTGTATTACAAAGTTACACTTGGGAACGACCCAGTTACCGATATCTAGCCGGGCAGTTTGCTCGAGAGGATTAATGGTTATTCTGCTTCTTATTGCGTAGTCATTTCGTGTCCTCCCTGCTGGTTCCTCCAGTGCAGGGGATGAGCTGACCCTCAACACCTACCTGCTTGCTGAGCTCTGAGACAGGAAGCGAGACGAGATGCTGGCATTCTCAGAGGTGCTCTCGGAATGCCTGGAGCTCCCTGGAGAGGGCAGGAAAGAAACACTAACTCCGTTAACACCCCGAAAAGCTTCCCCAAAGCACAATGTTAGACTTGCAACAGAAGAGACAAGAGCACGCTGGACATTGTAACAGAAAAGGGACAGCATGTTAAACTGGACATTTTTTGTGAAGCAAAACACACCGTAACGTACAAAGATAAGGTCAGGTTAGGGAGAATTATGACTTAAATAGGGAAAAGATGTGATGCTGATCCCCCTTGGCTGAGCTGTATGTGTACGGTGACAACAGAACAGCCCAGTCACTGGCAGACTCCTTTTTGTCACTTGCTGACATGAGGTTGAGCTCGTGGAGAAGACTCCATTAACGAGAGGGTCCTAGGGTCACGCCTAGGTGGATCTAGGGGATTGTCTTGTTCTCTGACAAATTTCTTAAAGAAATTAGGTGTCATCTAAGTGAGAAAGAATACTGTTCTCAAATAGCTGTATTTTTTACAGCTGCTAAAGGAAAAAAAAATACAAGCGATAGAATATTTGTATATAAAATCGAATCCGCAGAAAGAAAATGTGGGCAAATCAATTTTCGGGATGCGTTGTCAAGAGTAACGCCACCTCTCAAGACGCCTGTAGTACCTGTGTTGCTGTGGTCGGCCAGAGTCTCAAAGTGCTGCTTCAGAAAAGCCTCCTGATCGGGTGTCTCTGGCACGGCCCTCTCCACCACGCCCCCTACAAACTCCTCCTCCTCCAGCTCCTCCCCCTCAAGTTCGGAGGAGTTGCCGTCCACGCTGAGCGGCTCCGTTGCCTCCGAGTCTGAAACAGCAGTACACGCACACATCCCACTCGTCACACTCGCCAACTCGCCACAACCTGGACGGTACTCTGGAGTCTCTCCTCCTCTTTTGGGGACCATGCAAGTCTAGGGTGATGAGCTGGCATGTGCGAGATGACTGTGGCCAATTTTCCTGACAGGATGAACCTTCTCCAGGTGCTAGATCTATAAAGGTGTTGGATCACCACCATAGAGTAGAAAATCTTTACTAAAGTATCATTATATGCTGGTACTGAGATAGGGCTGTGTTTATTCAACAATGCTATGACTTTCTCAGTTTTCACATCTTCAGTACTGGAAACAACACCTGACGATGTAAGTAAAAAGGGGAAGAAAAGCACTGCTGTATAGCCCAATATCAATACAAGCATTAACGTGCCTTCTGCAAGCAAATCAAATATCACATGTATACTAGGGATAGGTTTGTTTGACCAAGAGCCAGAATGTGCTGTTTCAATCATCTATAGGCAGTAGCTGGTGTGTGTATGCTGTAAGTGTTCTTAAGTCCTGACACCCTGTGTTCAGATCCCCAGCTGGGCCTCAGACCAGCAACATCTTGGCATACATTAGTAATATATTTATATGGATATATACACAAATATTATTATTTCTCAGCAATGCGCAGGCTGAGAAATCAGAAGGGGAGGAACCACCAAGCAGGGGTGACGCAGACAGACAGACAGATGGACAGTCAGACAGATCGGCTGGACAGCGTGTGGCTGTGGTAGGTGCAGAGTACAAGCTCAATACCCTGCACCCTTTCTCTCTGAGTAAACTTCTCTGGGGAAAATGTGGATTTGTAGGTGTGAAGAAGAGAATGCAGACTGAGGTCTCGCCTTCTCTCGGCTGATCAGGGCTGGACAGCTGGCTGCTGCAGTAATCCACTGAGCAGGCGCTGTCTGGGCTGTGCTTTTCATGGCACTCAGATCCCTGGTATCCCCTTCTCATGTGTGCCTTTGGTAACTCTTTCACCTGGTATTCACTGAAAGAGAAAGGGAGATTTGATCACCAAACCTACTGCTTTCACAATACCTGCCGTTTCAGTTATCTGCTCATTCACCTTGCTTCATTTTCCATTTAGCTTTATTTATGGCCCAAAGATGATTAAAAGTCATAAACCGATTGAAAGCTCACAACACGGTTCCTGCTTTAGTAAGTGGATTAAAACGAGCCTCTAAAACAAGGCGGGGCACAAATTCCTTTCCCCAGGAGAACGCCTGCCCCGAGCAGACCTGCCAGCGAGGCTCATGCTGTCCTCTGGTCTCTCGGGAAACAGCACGTGCTCCTCGGTCTCGGGGGTCTGTGGGCTCAGCCAGATGGAGTGTGGGCGCGGGTACAACCGCGGGCCCCTCGTTACAGAATCTTCTTCCTGCAGGGGATATTAACATGCAGGGATAAGCACAGGGAAATGTTCCACCTCTTGGACAACATGATAATACAAGAGCTGTCATTAAATTATAAAGTGCCACCCTGAAACAATATTTAATATTGACTTACAGAAACTAATTCAACTTGTATAAATGGACTCCAATCAGACTGTTGCCTTAATTGCCTGCCTTGACTTCACGTTACCTTTTCAAATTCTTTTTGTTTGCATCAAATTTGCATTATATTTACTGCATTATTAACTGATTGCTCTTGTACATGAATTTTTAAAAACATCTCCTATCAGAGACACAGACTCCTGAGATATAGGGTATCACAGAGCCTCCAGCCTGAGCCCTCCTCACCTCTGGCCTGACAGCCTGCAGGCTGGTGGTGCTGCCCACCACCTCATCCTCGCACAAGGGGGCTCCAGTCGGCAGACACTCATGGCTCGGGGAGTTGGGAAAAGCAAAGGACTCCAGCTGCCGCAGGTCCAACATGGACTTGACCGTCAGCTCTGTGCTGCCCATCCTTCGGGACCAGCGCCTGCGCTGCCGGGGGGGCATCTCGGACAGGCTGGCCTCTCCACGTTTCGAGCCTGCTGTCCCAGTGTCCTATAGAACAGCCACACACACATCGAGCAGATTAAGAGGCAGCTTTGTATAAAATCCGATACAAACACTTTTAACCAATACAGCCACTTTAACTGCCGTTATTTGTAAGACTTCATGTACAGTTTCTCAGTCTGAGTCAATTGCCCCAAAATAAAGAATGCATTTTATTTTAAAATTAAACAACAATTTTAGTGTGACACTGAATATGAGACTAAAAACAAATCTTGGCAGCAGCCACAAGAGCAGTTCTAAGAGTTCTTGATGTATTCTTAGGTACTCCTCTGTAAACAGAAATAAGTTGCTCCAGTTGTCTGTGCCACTGGAGACTGCGCAGAAGAACCCCCCACCTTCTTTGGCTCCAGAGTAGGAAGATTCAGGGAGCTCTGCTTCTCATCTGAAACATTGCCAAAGAAACGACTAGGGTTCAGAACACGGTGACCTCTGTGTACTGTGTAGACAAGTTCACATGAAACAGCTTCTTAATTCTCAGTGACAGCTTTGAATAAGAGTCCAGCATCAAGACTAACTTTAGAGTCCCACGACATCTAAAAGTATACCAAGAGAGATATAACAATTATGGAATCATATTTGAAGCATATAACCTCTACTAAGTAAGGAAGTGGCTACTTCATACCCATCACATTACTGGACATGGTGTGTCGTACCTGTCTCCTCTGTGGGGCTGTTATCAGAGGAGATGTAAAGAGAGACCTCCTCTTCAATTCCATCTTCCTCTGCCTCTTTGTCGCTGTCTGATGATATGTTGACAACAGGGGGCGCACTGTATATCTCCCGTCTGGAACGGTACAGGTGTCATGAATGAGGACACACTGAAAGTTTGGGATACACAGTATGGCTGAGGTGTTGATCATGTTTGAATTTCTATGTCTCTGTGTGGATGAGTGACACACAGACCTATATCTAATGACTGCATTATATCTGTAAATAGGAGCATGGGATAAGATAATTCAAAACTCATTTGTGCATTGACAGTACCTGAGAGCAGAGTGCCTGTGAGGGGATGTTTTCTGTGCTAGCCTGCCCTTCTGTTTGAGCTCAGACAGGCGCTGTCTCATGCTGATGGTCAGCTCAGGGTTCAGACGCCAGACAAATATACAGCTGTGGGAAGACAAGCACTATCAATTCACAGCACCATGGACAGCCCAGACTTCCACTATTATACACCAGAGTATATACCCTGCCTTTGTCAAATGCAATGCACTCAGCAAAAAAAAAAAACTGATGCCATGATGACATCTATCGACACAACTACCAGTCTAGCCATGAAACAATCAACTGAGTGTATTTCAAACAAGGCAGATGAAATTGAGGTATTTAATTCAAGACCTGTAGAGAACTTGGCAAGATTGAACACTTCAAAACACAACAAAATTTTAACTTAACCAAACCAATTGATAAAGTGGACAACATAAAAGAATGATGAAATTACAGTAGCTTCCTCTAGTGATAACGCAACCCCATTGGGACTGTACCTGTCTCCTGAGACTGAGACAAGGTGTTTGCAGTCATTGGTGAACTTCATTCCAGTGACGATCTCTGGCAAGAGAAACATAACAGTCAGGATAAAGGAATCAAATTAACAAAGCTTAATTTCTTGGCCTAGTCCTGCAGTCCAGCCAGCGCATCAGAGAAAACCAGGACTTCGACAATCATAAAGACGCCAAACATAGCTGACAAGCATAGCTTTGTTGTCTTCTCTCTTTTGTACATGCAAGGGCTTTCGCTGTCAGCTTAACTGTCAATTCAAAATAGGGCGGAAGAAGGAGAAAAAAAATCCTTAGCCATCTTAAATTAAAATAGAAAATCAAAGAGTGACCAGAGGGCCCAGTGTTACCTGAGTGACCAAACATGGTGGCCACACACTCCCCAGAGCAGAAGTCAAAGATGCTGAGGTTCTTGTCTGAGCAGCTGGTGGCCACATAAAGCCCTGAGGGGTCTGTCTGCACCTGAAAGAAGAGATACCGAAAGGTAATTGCTGTCACACACACATTTTAATTTCCCACAATGAATAGATATTCTTTGCATACTTAGGAATGCTTTTACTTGCACCTAGTCTATGTGCAATGATACATGCATGCATACACTAGAGTGTTAAAACAAACAGGCAGCAACGCAAATAAACTTGATCTGTGAAACACTAAGGACATCAAAACTGAGAGGTTAGCATGACAATTCCAAGACTAAAAGACATTTATAAATATAATCAATGCACAAAACTCACATTAGAAATTAATATGGGATTTGAAAGTAAGTGTGTGGTATCTATGTATATAGCAATGCTTCTTGCCTTGATGAGTGTCCCATCCTCTCCCTGAGATCCTTTATACAGCTTTTTCTGTTTGCCGTTGCTGATATTGAAGATCCTGCAAGGGAGGGGTACATTTCAGCTTCTTGTGCTCATGATTATGCTCACACTGATACTAGATGGGTAGAGAATGCCTCTGTACTTGCAGCTTTGAAAGAGGATTATCTCTTCAACCTTGTAATATTCGGTTTGCAGGTAATGCTTTATACAAATTTACTTCTCAGAATGCTAATCATTTAACAGTGACCCATGATCTCACAGTCTGGCCTGATCCTCCTTTCACTCATCAGATCTCACCAGACATTGTTGTCAAATGTGCTGAGACCAGAAAAAAATTAGATCAACCACGCTGATCTTCTCAACCTTAATGACGTAAGACCAGCAGGGGTTGCTGTGACACAGACATCTACAACAGCAGGAAATCCCTTCCATAAGTCCTGGGAACACTAATTATGCCCTTTATAATGCCAGGAAAGACCTATAACTGTGCCAAGTCACGACTGAAGCAGGCTCTGTTCCAAAGCTTATAACTCAACACACTTTAAATGTAATAAAATGTAGTAATACAAAACAGGAAAATTAATTTATTTCAATCATTTCTAACCACACCTATAGTCCTTTAGGCAAAAAACAAAGTCCTAGTTATTGCTAGAAAACTAATCACTCTGAAAAAGAACTCTTATCACTTAGAATGACATTAGCTATTCCAGTGCTGAAATACGGATGAAGTCTGTCCTGGGGTATACTAAAGATTTGAATCCATCTCTCTACAATGCAGACATGGAGAAGCAACTAACATAGAAAGAAACAGAGAAAGTTGAAAAGCAGGAAAACAAAGAAAAGAAAACTAAGACAAACCTAGGAAGAAGAAAAGGTTAAGCTGACATGTGACAGAAAGAAAGAGCACATGAATCTCAGCGTGTCGTGCTCAGATGTTTAACACGTCTGTGTCTTAGTCTGGTCTATAGTGTTATGCGCCTGAGCACTAATCTACTTATCCTCCTTTAGCTGGCCGGCACTCCCCCTGCACTGTCCACTCTGTCCTCCAGTAGCAGACCACTAGGTAATCAAGGCTCCACAGACCTGATGCAGCGGTCCTGGCAGCCGATGGCTGCATATTTGAAGGTTGGATCCACATCCATATCATACAGAGTGGTTTTGCGGACAATGTGATGAGTCCGAGTGAACTCTGTTCCTTCAGACGTCTGTGGGAGGAAAAAAAAAAGCTGAAAGGATCTACTTGATTTAGCCAGGAGAGGGGAGTCTTGGGGAGTGTGAAGTGGAGCTCTGACAGCCCTAGCTTTACCACAGGGGGAACTGCAATAGGCCTTTGCTGAAGTGCACAAATCAATGTTAGGACCAGATGGCATATTTAAATGTAGAAACAATTTTATGTACAAAGCTTTGATACTTCTAAACAACACATTGGCTTGATTTGAAAAACGTAATATTTTGCTTATATTTCATATCACTACAGTTTTCTGTTCTGTGTTTGTCACATTCTGTAAAAGACAGACCTGCTTTTCAAACTGCTAAACTTTTCTACAGTGGATGTAATGTGTTTTCCCTCCTACAGGGGGCACTGCATATAAATATACAGTACTTCAAAGGAAAGGCATGACCAGTAGCACGTGCAGCTAAACAGTAACCGCTGTCTCAAACGGCACTGGGCACTGACAGGGACAGCCAGAAGGCTTAGTCGACTGCAGTGTAAGTCGACAGTTATACCAGTCTTCGCAATAAAGCAGCTTCCAGGAATTAACAAACCACGTCCTAATAGCTCTAGTTTCCCTCCATTAGCATACACCACTTCAAGCTCCCCTAATCCCTGTAAGCAGGCATGTTTTTCAAGAATTCTTAAAGATGTACAAGAAGTCCTGGCATGACTAAGAAAAATATAGCAATCAAAGCTGATTTCAGTTTAGCAGCCAGTAATGGAGTGGATCTCGTGTCTTCTTGAAAATCTGATTTCATAGTAACAATGGTGAATAAAGAGTTATGCTTAGCTTTGCCTTCAACTATCAGGACACTTGTTTCTCTTGCACGGCGTCATGCAGAGGCTTCTGTTAGTATATTGCTTTGTAATAGATCACCACAATTTGTAATGAAAAATGTCAACACTACCAGTTACTAGTCTTCTGGCTAGGAACTGAAAGGATTAATTAAGAGTTAAGAAAATTAAGAAACTTGGGAAGAAGAAAAGGTTAAGCTGACGTGATAAAAAGAAAGTGCAAATAAACGGTGATTCCAATATGCAATGAAGGCAACCAGAGTCTTGGCACAGCTGCTGATTTTTGTTTAATTAAATAGTACAGCTGGATCTGCACTATAAAGCAAACAAGAAAAACAGAATGTCAATTTATCAGACATCTTTAATTAAATAAAGTTTTCTCTATACTATAATGCTTTTATGCGGTTGCAAATTTCACAAACATGTCTTACAACTAACACAGCCAGGAGGGTAGTTCACTGTGTGTCAGTCCTATTACCACACATTTATTGAAAAATGGTCAAAGCCTTCTATCTGCACAGTTATTTGACTCAGTAATGTATAAGCCCTTTCTTATGGATTCCAAAACTGAACTGGGCTAGCTTATCACAATACAGACTGGAAGAATATAAGGACAATTATTCACATGCATATATGCAGAGTCTATTTAAGGACCTTAGTAACTAGCTTTCAGAGGAAGATGGTGAATAGCCCAGTTCAGTGCCTGCAACACACTCCCTCTGCAGAGCTAGAATGCATTTTAAATGGTGCTTGTGTGTATTTAAAGAACGGGGTCCTTACAGCAAATGCATAGAAGGCACTTTGTAAGTTTTTATTCAGAGAACTCTGCTTTGGCAATAGAAGATCTTAGCAGAGACTGATGCCAATTTTCCAACAGCCCTGTTTTTTCAGAAATGATTTTTTTCCAGCAGGACAGTCCTATGAGAGAGCCTGTGGTGACAGTGTTTCAGGAAGCAGCAGAGCCTAGCTTCTCTGGTAGTGGTAAAGCATTACACAATCATAGACCCACAGAATTTAGTGCTCCCAACCAAACATGCTCCATTGAATGAACTGGGTTTTCTAGAAATCTGGAAGATCAAACATGCAGCTATTTAATTAAATGCCTATTAAATCCATAAAGTAATTGTCCACTCTTGAATGCCTTTTCCAAGTTTCCGAGTGTAATGAGCCCCCTTCTGTAACACTCCTCTATATCTCTGTCAATCTAGTGTTCGTGCAGCACATTCACTGCTGGTCTTTCTGTGTTTTGTGTTGGATTGGCAGCACCAAGCCATCGGAAAGGTACCTTCTGTGCTGTGCGGAAGTAGACGCTCTTGTCAGCTCCACAGCTTATCATTCTGACTTTGCCGTCATTGGCTGTGAGGAGAAAAAACAGTTGCCGTGGTGATGAGATGTGCTCATAACAGAACACTGGTCTTGAAGTGCAGTTTTGCCAGCTAAGCAACAAATAGCTGGCATCTAGACAGCAGTATTGAGCTATAAAAATATAATGGCTCCAGAAGAAAAGGCTTGGCAGAAACTCAAGCAGCTAAAATATAAACCCCTCAGACACACTTTTGTATTCTTTTCAAACTCCATGTGACTTTCAATTTATTAGGGATTAACTTGTCGCTTGTCACACTGAAAGAACATGGAAAAAACTTGCCAAAATGTCCAAAAATAAAGTCATAAATTTATAGTATGACAAATAAAAAAAAAATGCAATGACACAAACTACCTGACACAGTATAAGGGTATCCCATTGAGTTTTTACTGTTAGGTGAATCCTTGTATAAATGACAGACCGAGGGGTATGCTTATACGCAGTGTAAACATCTAGGCATTTCTCATAGCTCCACAATGTATATGAAAGGTCTGTGTACTTCCTGTGTATTGAGCCATTATGTTGACATTCCTGATGTGTTCGAGTGCCAAGCACACTGTATGAAAGCACTCACAGATGTGTGCTGACTGTACCGGTAGGAGGATTTGTGTGCATCAAGAATGTGTGCTAGAGTCCCACCAGCAAATTTGACAGCAGTGATGGAGGAGGAGTGGTCATCCAGGGTCTGCAGCAGGCTGTAGCCCCTCTCTGCGTCCAGCACGTGGATCAGGCGGTCCCGGCTCGCCGTGGCCAGCAGCTTCAGCCCTGTCACACGCACACAAACCTCCCAGCATCACCGCCTGCGCCGCGGCAGGACCTGGGATGCTCACCGACATTTTAAGACACGTTGAATTGAAACAGTGCTTACATTTCAAACATTTTAAATAAATTACTCACCTTTCGCTCTGCCAGCACAAACAGATTTAGTATTAAAAACAAATAGTGCTGTTTATCAGTTTAGCACAAGCACAGTGAATGTTCATGAATCACAGAGTTAGGTGGAGGTTAATGACTCACTGCAAAACCTTGTTTTCTTAACTCAAGAGACTAAGGGAAAGAAGATGACTTAAATATCGATCACAGTTTAAGGGGAAAAAAACGTGTGTACTGACAAGTCCATCTCCTAAACAAATCACTGAGGTAATGGAAAAAGAAAAACTACAACCTGCAAACAGACCCCAGGAGCCTTGCCCTTCCCCCATTGCCCAGCATATGGTGTCCATATGGCAGTGACAGTTACTGCAAACAGGCTACCTAGAGAAAGAGTCTATTAAGGGATTCTTCACTACACAGTACAAATTCAGGTACTGCTCTCAGACCCAGATCTCAATGTGGAGAATTGTTGTGATTATATATTGACTGGTGTGGAAATGCTATTGGTTCCAAGCCATTTTTTTAAATTAAACCAATCACAGTTGGCTAGGGACATGACCAACGATCAAAACCCTCATATATTCAGTGCCACTCATACAGCTCGACCTGTATGAGGGTTCAGGCAGGCTTTACTAAGCTGCCCAAAAAGCTGCACTAGAATTTCTAAAGCCTATTCGTATATATACTTAAGGCGGAATCACTGGCCTGTACATATTTAATATTTATCCATTTGATGAAGAAAAACTGAAATCACTGGGTTTAGGATCTTGTCTATTTTAATAAGAAATACACAAGAATACATAGTGCTTCCTCAAATCATGTTGTTTCTGTTGGGTATTATTTGACCAATCGTGGTAGACAGCTCTATTTTAATATTTAGTTCACTTTGGCACTGTGCAACACAAACTTTTCCAGTTCAGAAACCTACATATTTCATAAGAACTGTGCTTTTTATTTTGTGCAGACTCCAGGATGTAAAAACTCTCCATCAGATCTAGTTATAGCCACCTACTCAAGTAAACATAGGATTACTTTTGTTCAAAATTTCATTCTCAATAGTTTCCAGAGAAAGATGTTAAAAAAGCTCTTATGTTTCCAAAACTGTAATGACACTGCAATACTGAGCCACCTTTCCAACAGGTCAAGACTCATAACAGTTCGTGCTCATTTTAAACAAGGTTTTCTCATATTTCTAGAAAAGACAAAAGGCTGGAGAGAGGAAAGCGCAGACACAATGGAGGGCTACCAACTCCTCCAGCAGTGGGAGTCTGCAGGTGAGAGAAGAAAAGGCCCCTGTGGAATCAGGACTTACAGGCCTGTGGGCCTCCAAGGGTTATTCTTGACTAAAGTAGTACCAGCAACTCTGCCAGCTGAGCCGTGTCAACTGGCAGACAGAATTAGACACCATAAAATAAAAAAGACATTAATACCCAGAGCAAGCAAGCTCTGACAGTTACAGCCACTTAACAAGAGATTCAAAGAGAGGGAGAGCTGTGCTGGACAGCTGCCACCTTTGACCCCCAGCACACCAGAGCTGTGTGGGGAGGAGCCTCTTCTACAGTAAACTTGCCTTTCTGCAAGACTAAGGATCACACTCCATTAAACAAGGAGAGGCTGCACCTCGAATAACACCTTCGGCACTTACAGTATTTCACATTGCAAAAACAGCACAAAACGAGCAGGGCTGCCACACCATCTGTTCCGTTTGCTGCCTCACTTCCTAAGCACTCCAAGTTTATTGTGATCTTCCATTTCAGAGTCCAACAGGAATGCGAATGCATGCAAATACTGTAGGAGTGAACTTCAATGTATCAGCAAAAATAGTATTTTTTACCACTATATACAGATACTATTCTATTACCACTTCACCTCTAAAAATAGCTAATAAGCTGACTTTTTTGTGTCTCAGTGCAATTCTGAGGAAACCAGATGTGTTTACAGAAGGCTGTTTTCGAGCCCCAGTCGAACAGAAATGGGAGGGAAAGTGAGATGCAGAGATACTGCGTCTTCCTGTAGATGCGGACGTGTTTGAAATTGGTGCTGTTGGCGGAGGTTTCTCATGAGCCTGGCGAATAAGACAATCGGTAGAGGAAATGGAGTGTCGGAGGCTCAAGTTACGCCAGAAGTCTCACCTGTCTCGGGTTTGGAGTACTCCAGGCACAGGATCTCCGAGTCATGAGCCTCCACCTTCAGGATCTCCCCCATGCTCTGGAGCTCATGGATTCTGCAACATAGCACAGCCAGGCTCTCGCACAGCAAACTAGCACCCTTGTTCATTCACACCTTACACAGCAGTGCAATAACGTGCCCTCCTGCACTCTGCTGAGGGGATGCTTCTCAGCTACAAACACCAGGCTGACTCTCCTAATATGAATATGGCCCAACTAGGAACCATGTTTCAGCCAAACATTAATTATTTTGCATTGTATATACATGTTCTTTATATGCACATGTTCTATTTTTTCACACAAGGCTTCTGTATGTTGGCTGATTTTTTTGTTTCATAAATAATGACAAAGTAAAATTTGTGTGTGTGGTTTGTTACATGAGGTTAGATTTATCTACTGTTAGGACTTGGGGAGGAGTTGGTGAAGATCAGATATATCTAAATAGGTAAAACCACAGAATTGTAAGGAGGTGTACTTTCTTTTTCAATTCACTGTCTGTGGCAAGTATGTAATAAAGAACTCTTCAATAGCACCTCTCTGAGGACAGAAAGCAGTAGGATACCTGAGAGTCCCAGTGCGATCCCCTGATGCTAAGTGCTGGCCATCTGGGCTGACACACACAGTCCTGATGCCACTCCTGTTGTCAGAGGTCTGGAAATCTGGTTTTTCTGTATTACCCGTGGCGGTGCACTCAGTGTCCAGCAGGGAGGCAGTATTGTTGTCCATATAGATCATTTTCAGGAGGTCCTGGACATATAGGGACACAGAAAAACATAGGGTCAGTTTTTTGTTGACAACTGTGTCGCAATAAGACCATGACATATGGGAAGAGATACTGAAACTTTCACTACCATAAGAAGCTAAGTAAACTAATGTCAGAATCTACCTACGATTCTTCGAATACACAATTGACTAAAAAAATCAATCTAAAACCTAGACATTTTAATTTAACTATGGGCCATTATTCTTTAAACAAATCTTCAAAGACAAAAGAAGGCAGCAGATGATTCTTTGCTGGTTTCCTGAGCTCAAATTCTGAAAATGGAATGATCTTTATCTCGGACGTTGATCTTTGAAGAGTTCTCCAATGCAGCAATCAAAACTGAATCACTTCCTCAGTCACTGTTTAGAAATGCTTCTCCAGACATGTTATGATGAATCACAACATTCTGAGCAGCAATTTTCCTCCCCCCTCCAATCCTGCACCAGCACAGGATTTATACTCATTCACTTTTACACACTTTTGTAAAGAGGTCCACAGAAAGTGACCACAAACACTGTGCACGTCAGACTGCGATGACAGCCCACTTTGGTTTAATCTCTCTGTCATTCCTGACTGTGTTTTCATTGCTTGGCCATGTTGATGGGTAAATGTTTCATACAGTGTGAGACAGTGAGTTGTACTGGAGGGGCTGGCAGACTCACATTGCTGATGACATTGCGGGTGAGAGTGGCACTGTGCCCATCTATGTTCCAAAGCCGTATGGTGTTGTCAGAAGAGCAGCTGAAGAAGGAGCCAGGGGAGAGGCAGGCTTGAGCACTGTCACTCACTTCTGGGTACACCTGACACACAGAGACAGGGCTGTCAATTCAGCACAGCACCACAAACAGTGCAAAAGCCTGTCGCACATCACTACAGCACAAAGGGCATACAGCTCATGGACATACTGAACAGAAATAGTTAGAAGTACACACACAGCACTGTCCCACAATCCTCCATTCTTGCAATAAGACTGATTGGGCTGGTGCCGATCTTACCTCTACGCTCCACACGCAGGAAGCGTGGTAAAGTGCTGAATACACCTTGCCCACTTTCCGAAGATCGCGCACATCCCACGTGTACAGGCTGTGGTCGTTGTACACACAGGACAGCCAGCGGTTTGTGGGGTCATAGGTCACCGCCACCGTGTCCGGGTAACGAGCATCCAGCTTGTAGGAGAAGAGGTGACTGGCAAGAGGGGAGAGGGCATAGGTAGCGTTGTTGACCGATGACCCGAAAGACAAGTAAACTATACTAGCAGCAGCATGCTGAGGAACAAAAGCACACCAGACGGAAATGACCAAACCCAAACACCCACCCCCTTTTATTTCGGTTAGTGCTTCTTTCCCTTGAAAAAAGGTGTTGAAAACACTCCAAACGTAATATCTACTCTACGACTCATGAAAAACATTAATTTGTAGTACTATACTGACTAACAGTATATCTAATCACAGAACTTACAACACCAGATTTTACTATTATTGAAAATTATACCAGCATTCTAAAAGATGCTCAGCCTAGTGCTTTAGTTAAATGATGTTAATACATAACAACCACTGAAATAGATATGAATCGAGATAAGATTTATGCAGATAAATTTCTTGCATAAATAACTTCCAGTAAGGATCCATGAATATTACCGAGACTACTGTACAAAGAATGACCTGTGGTAGTCTCTATTCTAAGGGAGAATGCACTGATTATCAGAAAACATTCAGGTAACATGCCAGAAGTGCTTTTCATGCTTATCTACAAGGGGAAATTGACAAGAAATTCTGAATAGCCCTTCAAGAGTCTTGAAAAACAACAACAGATTTCAAAAATCCCTAGTGGACAGTATGGAATTCTAAGCAGTTGTAAGCTCTTTATAATTCAAGCAAAGCCCACATATGTCCTGCATAAATAATGAAAAAGGGAGGAATTGTTTTGCTTTTTATTGAAAGTATTCATACTTGCATCCTGTTGGGCCGAGTCAGATTCCACACAGCCCACAGAATGCCACACTAGCCAGGCCCTGGAATCAGCACCAGGACTAAGTATGCATTGTGTTGCATTAAATCTCATTAGAACAGCTCATTCTGAATCAAAGACCTCCATTCAAAAACATACTTCTTAAATGGCTTATGATTAATGCCAACTGTATTTCCTTCTTTTCTTTTTTGTCCTGGCAATTATGACTGGGTTCAAAAAGAAATTCTGACAAAGAGGATATGAAAAAGGGAAGCATATCAATGTGGCACAGCAATGCACCACAGAACGCACAAAACCAGGTGAGCTTGTGTTCTACTGTCAATTTCCTGGCAATCACTTGGAGAAGTGCGTTATAAAATGATGCTTTTGAACTCACAAGTAGACATTACAAAAATAAAAAAGATGAAAGAACATACTAATTGTATTATTTCATTGGTCAATATGGACGTATGCTACGGGTTCTAAACAGCACAGGCAGTTGTTCAAGACACAAGGTGAGATCCTATGGTCCAGCCATTAATGACACTACTTGACTGTGTCTGGGGTTCTCCAATTGGCAGAGCACAACTGTCGCAGTACTACTGGAATTTGGGGTGGTAAGATGTGCCTGGATTTCCCCAATTTGCTACACAGCAGTGATTCCTGGGACCGGCAAGATTTCTGTGATGCCAGGAAGAGACTGACCACTCCTCCAACCAGAACTCACTCACCTGTAAGGCAATGTGGGGCTGGCAGTGTATCTACACAAGCAACAAGGGTGGAATTACTAGACTTTTATACCTTATTCAGGGCTCTGATCTCTCAATATAACCGCTAACACCCCGCTAGTTCCCCACTATCCAACAAGCAGCCTTAGCCTCCCACTTTGAAAAGTGGCATCTCAATCTAGCCCAATCGTGCCCCAAACCGCTCACCTGGCCTCAGTCACTGTCACAATGTCAGTCCCAAGGCTGTGTGGCCTGGGCAGAGTGCAGATGAAGTGCAGGTTGATGGGATTGAACGCTCGGACCGTCCCGTCGGCACATCCGCAGAATATGAACTCTTCGCTCACCGAGATGGAGGTGGCCAGGCTTGTCTGGAGGAATAAGAGCCATGTTATACTCGGCAAACCTCTACAGGGGATAATTACTCAAGGAAATGAAGGTGAAAGGGTAGCGTACAAAGAAATGTGTACTACCTGCATAGGTAATACCTTAAAAAATGGCAATGCATATTTACTGTAGTGATCCCAATAGACTAAAGTATTGCCAATGCTGGTGGGTCATGTTTCTAGTTCCAGGTCAAGGATGAGAACCAGAACCCAAGACTACTCATTTCTAACTGCATTCTATTCTTGCAACAGAACAAGCCTAATAAAGGGTGTAAATAATGATTTCAGTGCTGGTGACTGTTCCTTTACATGTCCACAGAAGTTTGTGTGTGAATATGCTTGTCTGGGAGTCACCTTTCATCTGCAGTTTATTTTGAATCAGTGGACAGAGACTTTTAATTGATTTAATTAATGTCTTATGATGAGGATCTTTACCTATGCAGCTATAAACACCCTGAAAAAAAGAACACTGCTCATGGTTTCTCAAGTGCAAGGACCTAGGACGTTCAGTGAACAATTACAAAATGAAGATAATCAAATGCCCTGCTGGAATGTATCTTTCATGTGATAGTTTGGACTTGTGAACAGGGTTGCATTGTCTGCTCTCCTAAGTTGGCTCTCACTACCCATTAACCAATACTACAATGGCCTGATTGTGCGTTACTCACTGCCTTAGACATGACCAAATTTGCTTCACTTCACCACAACACAGAATGTGCTTGTCCAGATGACCTAGATCACCCAGGAGAATTCCTATGCTGGAACTGAATATAAGTTGTGTCTCTGGGGAACCAGGCTCACCTCTTCAAAGAGAATTCACGAGAGACCTCATTCTAGGCCACCATATGAATCCACAGAGTTATCATCAATCACTCTAAAATTATTCCTGATATTGGAGCTCCTGTGTGGCTCGCCCTGTTACACTAGTCAGGTCAGTTGCATGGTTACAACATTAGCCAAATGGGAATGTGATTCCCTAGCAGGGACATGAAAGATGGGTAGGTTAAAGTTGGCTGGAGTACCCTGGCAAATGGTGGCTTGCCACACACCTGAGAGTTTCTAGATGAAGCTGCAGTGACACTGGGACAAGAACAGAAAGGATGACAACATATGTTGGAAGATGCCTGTACATTCCTATCTCCTGAGTGGGGTACAAGAGTTGTGGTAGTAAGCTGAGGTCATTAAAAATTGGTGATTCCAGTAAAATACAGTATGATGTCCTGCACACTGCAAGTCCAGTGCAAAGGAGTGGGGATGAATGATAGTATGTATGCAAAAGGTGTTGAGGTGGACACTCCAGGAAACACTTCTGAAAGTGCAGACTGATGATCAATGGAAGGTGGCATGGGAGTGGTACCAGTTGGCGAGGTAGTGACTAAGCTTCGACTTACTGTGATACTGTCTGTGTTCTGCTCAGTGTGAAAAGAGAAGAAGCAGAACAGACCAAAATTAGATAGTGGAGTTAATACCTTGTGAGTCTTCCAAGACTACTGTGGATTCAACCTGAATATATATATATATGCACACTTTAGTCAACAATTTTGCAAAGAGAACCGAATCATTTGAAGAGTGTTTATAGTGAACAAAAGGAAATAGTCTTAAAATTTATTAAACCCATCTTTCTTAATATAACCAAGTAATGTTCTTTCATCAACCCAATGATTCTATTTAAGAGAGCAATGAAACTCCTGCAGATGAAGATGTCCCTGGGGGCAAGGCACACTCACCCGCAGTTCCACCCACTTGTCCAATAGTCTTTTGTCATTGAACTCGCACAGCAGGCCAGAGGAGGTGATAACAAAAGTGCTTTCTGCCTTGCGCCCGCGCCCACAGGCCACATCACTGAAAAAGTTGTTGCGGAGTTCCCCAAGCAGACCAGAGCGGCCCAGCAGTGGCACTGTGGCATTGACCTGGACAAGACACACAAGCAAGGAGCCTGAGGAGACCGAGCAACTCACAGACAGGGATACAAAGAGGGAGGGAAAGCACGGGGTAGTGTGAAAAGGGGGACTCATTAACTAGCTGGTCTGCCTGCATTCCAAATTCTAATTAATGTCAGTTAAAAATCACATGATTATGAAAGCTATATAAAAGCTAACAAAGACAGATGTAGTGGAGCAAACGTTTGCTGCCAAATGTATTTTAATTGTATATATATTAGTAACCCTATTAATGGATTTTCGTTTCAAAACAGATGTTTTCCATGACATATCTGAAGGTGAATGTTTTCAGTATTTTAAACCTTGCAATGCATGTTTGGTATATACATAGATTTGTGTGCTTAATGTCAAATTATCCAAATTAAAATGCTGGAGCTAGAGCTAGCATGAACAGTATATATGGCATAGTATATTCAGTCTGGCTTTGTGCGAGACACAAAACTACAGTATATTTTAGCTATAACTAAGGTAAGCAGGAGAGCAAACACCTTACGGTTAGACCTCTGCTAGAATTATAGCTGGAAACAGCCAATGTAAATGCATCTGATGGAAAAAGACAGGGAGGGGCTGGACAGGATACACAACGATAGGTACACGAGAGGTGCACTAGGATTCCACAACTGGAAAAGTGACACTTTTCAGGGTGGAGGTGGAATTAGGTCGTCCCAGCCTCTCACAACATTCCAGCAAACACTACTTTGTGACCTGCTGGGCAAGAGCAGATTTGAGGTGACGTCAGCAGGAGATGTGCTTCTTCCCCAGACATGTCACGTGATGAACATTTCTGTGTGTAAGCATGTCACATGAACATGTTGACACACTAGAGTGTACATTCACTCCAGGGCTCTCCCAAATACACGTGTGATTGCCAGGGAGTCAAGTCTTAAAAGTACTGGCAGTTCCTAACCGGATAGGTATAGATCATTGGTAGTTTCAATTGTGAAAAAAGGGCAGGCAGAGACAGGCACGAGGCCAAGAAGGGCAGCTGGGAATAATTCTGAAGAAGGACTCAATTCACTCCTGCCAACACCTAGCATGGACAAGAGAGAGTCATTCACCCATATAACATCTGTAGTAATCCAATAATATAATGCTAGGGGTCTGCAAATGCTTCCCAATTGTGAGCAAAACTATGTGGCAGACAAAGCTGTGTTTAAAATACTACAGATATGATAAAACAGGAGTCATCTATTCTGATTGATGGTTTGTATGAATGTACGGCAGTGGCAAACCCTCCCTGGCAGCAAACTATCCTATTCATATTACCTAAATAACAGTAATTAAATTATTGTCATGCAATTCATACAGCCTGTACTATAATACACTTTTTTTAACACTAACACATCTAAACCCAGGCATCTCCTAAGTGTGTCACATTGAACTCTATTACCTGGATTAGAACCAGATATCTCCAGAAATCTCCATGTCAATGTATGAGATCAGCAGTCTCCAAAACAAGTACAGTAAAGAAAAAGAAGACTGCTAGCTTTGGTTAGAATACAGTAATTAGTGGTCTTGCAGGATAAGAACATTTCAAGGCCGACCTACAGTCTGTGGGACTGTGGTATTAACTGGGCTACTGAATCAGCCTTCTCGTTGAAACCTGAGCTCCACTGTTTCCACAGACCACTACAGCATGAAAACAGTCAATAACATATCAATCTGGGAACTGGGATATCACTCTGCTAATAAACTCACTTTAAAGTGTTGTGCATATGCTTTCATATGGCCCAGGTTAGTTTTGAAATAGCAGCAAGCAGGATTGAAGATTGTACAGTAAATGATGTGCAAAAGTGTATAACAGCATGTTATCTTTTTATGCAACAACAAAAGACTAAAGCTATCCCAGCAGGCAATGTTTTAATGGATGGAATACCTTGGAGGACTTTGTGTGGTCCAGGTACCAAAACTTCACATGCCTGTTACCCGCAGTGACAAAATAAGAGCTGTCCTCAGAAAATGATACTGCTGTCACCTTACTGGAGACCTTGTTGGCAGCCACCACAGCATTTTTCTGAAAAAAGAAAGAAAAAAAAAAGATTAATAAAGAATGTGGTACTCGAGAGGTTGTGAAACAGCCCTTTGTGCTTGACTGTGAAAGTGTACTTACTATAGATTTTTTTAGTTTGGCCTGAAAAGTGCTTACTGGCTTTCTTTTTTTGAAGTCCACAAGAGACGCCTTTGTTGTTAATGTTCACAGCTCAGTTTGTTATGTGCCTTGTGAGGACTCTTAACCAGATTATTTTTGTAAACAGAGAGCGAAAAGTCCTTGAACATACCAAAATAATTAAGAAAATAAAAACAAGTGGGTCACTCTCCTCCCCCTATTGTTTAACAGCTCTCCATTTCTTCAGAAGAATGTGTAAAAAACAAAGAAAAAGCACCCTCATGATTCACATGGCCTGTGCAGACATCCCAAAATCTGACCAAGAGTTTTATGCTGGAAAGACAAGTGAAATCAAGAGATGTAGTGTGATGAAGTGACAAAGCACATGAGAAGAATAAAGCAGTTAAGTCAAGCTGAAGGCACACGACAGGAAAAAAAAGAGACAAAATACAGAGACGTACACCAAGGAGAGGGGCCTGGCATCTAGGAAGCCAAGTCATGCAAGGTTCCCACTAAGGCCAGAGAGAATCGCCAGACAGAAGGGCAGGGATGACATTTAGCGATGCTGACCCCGGCAGCACAAAACACAGTGTACCCCACAAAGAGAGGCCTACCTTCCAGGCCCAAACGTTGACGATCATGTCGTGCTGGTAGCCCACGCTGACAATGTACTTGCCGTTGGGAGAAAAGGCCACGCAGGACACACCATACTTGTGCTCCTGGATCTCCGAGACCTGGGTCCTCTCTGCCACATCCCACACCCGCACTGCTGGCATGTGCCCACTCTGAGGAGAGAGCACGGCAGGGTGTGAACGCAGGGAGACTGGCACAGGCTGCGCACGCCACTGACATTACATCATTCTTCTCTGTGGGAGTCTCAAACAAGCAACCTGGCCACACCGCTGAAGCCGAAATCCTGGCTTCTTTCAAGAAACAGCTGGTTCACATCCTAGGACCCATTGTGTTCTTTTGTTCTCATACTGTACAGGGATCAAAGATTTTAAGAACATCCACACCCCAATACCAACTTTTCTCATGGTGGTAGTGTCTCAATAGCTGCCAGCCCACTCATTTGCAGTCCTTTCTGTGAGGGGTATGTCACTGTCAAGCTGACGCAGGTAGAGAGAGACCAAAGAGAGGGGAGGTTCTCTCTAGAGAACAGGGATCAAAAGACTAATTATATTTCCCGTGTTTTTTTTGTAGTGAAATGAATACATCTTAAACTGTACTGGCAATTGGCATATGCATCTGGCAGATTTCCAGAGCTTTCTCCGTTTGTGTACCTTTGTGGACCAGGCTTAGGAGCACAGATAACATACAGTAGGTGGTGGGAGTGATGGCAGTAGGTAGTATTTTTTGTTCAAACTCTTTATAGAAATCCTCTTGCATTTGTGGCTTTTGCACTGCACTGGATCTCTGAGAATCTCTGTAGCCTTCTGTAATCACTCATCCTATTGCAGGCACAGTTGTTGAGGGCAAGCTGTCAATAGCCCAGTATTTAATCTGATAATTTCCTCAAGGGGAAGGAATAGGTGACCAAGGCAGCTTAGGGCAGGTCATGCTTTAGCAATGGAACAGTGAAACACAAAGGCCACCATTTCTTTAGATAGTGCAGATTATCTAGTTCTGCACTCTATTGCTCTTTGGCAGTGAGAAAGGCTTTGCTCACATTGTCATGAAATCCTGTTTTCTTTCTTTCCATTATCCTCCCAGGCTTGTCCTATTCCCTGATCCTGTTGGCAGTCAATATTATAGTTTTTTAATGCAATTTTATGCAGTTTTTGAACTATTTTGAAATAGTTTTTGTTAGTGTTGTATATGTTCTGTGTTGCCACTACATAGTGAGTAGACAGGCCAAAGAAAACATCCTGAAATGTACGTTCAGTAGCAAAAGAAACAAATTGCAGCACTTTTTCCCAGTGTTTTTTATGCTTGGCGTTTCATTTGTTTGCAATAGATTTACAGTCACAGTGAAGTGGTCTTAATGGTGCCGTTATGTAGCATGGTATTCTACATATGTATAGTTCTGCGCACTTTACATCTTTCAGGGAGGTTAACAATTTTCAACCAATCTAAATAAAAACTCATTTAGAGTGATGGAGTGGTTGTAATGATTTCTCACCCCTGCTGTGACTGTAATGAAGGGGATTAGAGGGTACATTGCAGGATCAAACAGGGCCAGTGCTTTAGTGGGGTAGAAGTGTGGGTTGGAGTGCATTAAAAAATCCCAGCAGACTGGAGGAATGAGAGATGAGCTGGCACGTGTGCCCGTGGCCGGCTGCCTGCCACTTTCCTGTGCCATTCACTCTCTGCCTCCCTGAGTCAGGCAATGAGCTGGCATCATGCCTGGCACAACCATGGCAACCCTGAATGCATGCACTTAACCAGCTTCAATAGAAATAATTAACATGTCATGGGCAACAAGGGTGTGGCCATGATAACAGAAAAAAGATGCACCTAGACTAGGGATTTTACTGTGCTTAAGTCAGTTTTTTGCCTTGGGGGCAAGCCACAGCTCCTCATAGAGCATGCAAACTAAAGAGCTCTCACATACACAAACACAAACATAGGGACCAAAGTGTAATAAAAATAAACAGGATTTGTTCTAGAAGTTGCCAATTTTGATCATAGAAGAATTCATCATTAAAATGAAGTAGCCTGTTAGGATTATACTGCTTTAGCAATTGTTTCATGAACACCAATTTCAAAACTGGACAGGAGTCAGGATTCTGCACATTGACTTGATTCCTGTGGTTAGAAGAGTGAGGTTAGGTACAGTTGTGGTGTATTGCTGAAATCGATGTAATAAATTAGGAAATATCGCCCCAGGTGGCAGAGAATTTACAGAGGTCAGCAAATCCTGACAGTATATTAATCGAAACATTTAGAGGAGGAATGACTCACCTCCCCTGTGACCAAGTATTTGCCATCAGGAGAGAAAGATAAAGCTGTAATTGTTTTCCTAGAAAAAAGGAAGAGGAAAACATTTTGGTGAATGCTACATACAGTACCTGGTTTCCAACTTTGTATAAGCTATTTCCAGAAGAACTTAGTAGTACACAACAAAAACATAATGCTGAACACATCAAAGAGCACTCATAAAGAGACTCTGAACTTTCACAAATATCAAAGTTCACACCAGTACACCAGGTGTTTCTTGGTACACGTGACTTTTTTTAGAAAATGTAGGCTTTTCCAATGGGTATCAATTTTGCTGACATCCATTTTGCATACATGATCTGCTAAGTAACAAAGACGACAAAGAATGCTTTAACAACTTTACTTGAAGTAATATTTTATATTCTTTCCACGCTCCTTAGTATTTACTAATTTTATCAGAAACAAAAAGAAAATATTTGAATGTGTCCTACCAGTGTTAAAATGCCATCTGAGGCTTTGTAAAGAAAAATTTTGCTTTCAACTGATGCAAAGGGTATAAATATGATTTGTACTAAAGGAGGATTAAGAACCATGCTAGAATTAGAATTACAGTTCAATGAATATTACAGTTCCAGTAAAGTAATATTTGTACAAGACAAATCGTACGGTTTATATGGTATTGTGGTGCTATTTTGATTTTTTTTGTCAGGGTGTGGATTTGGTATAGTTTATTATAAACATGCCAAGAACCTTAAGCTACAGTAAGAGAACACCTGGATCACACATTCTTAATTCAAGAATTTGAAACACAACCAAAGCACTAAATGAATTTTATCAGTAATTTGAAGCCTAACCCTAGCTCCACTCAAGTCCAGCTCTAGCATTAATGCAATTTTTCAATTAATGAGACAAAAAATAAAAGCACATATGGATAAAACCTATTTCTATTTATTTGCAAATGTGGGGAAAGACATGCTATCTGGAGGTTAGGAGCACTTTACTTTTCTCCCTTCATTTCCCAGTACAAAATACTCAGTGAAAATGAGACTGGATGGGTTTAGCCTTGATTATCTGATCACAACATGCTCAATTCATTCAGGAAATGAATCTATTTGATAATTCACTGCTGAGCCCCTAAGCAAGAAGCTACAGAAGTAACCGTGTAACCTTTTCTGACAAAGAGCAGGAGCTGGACATGTGCTGTGCTTATGCAGGACCTGGCATGAATCCTTGGTCTTTAAAATGCCTACTGCAATGTAATTCATCTTGTGCTGCTGCCTGGCTGTAAACAAACTCAACGGTTAAGATCCATCACGGGAGGAGATGCGAGTCCCCCTTTTATGATCATGACCGACTGAGGTGACGTGCCGTGTGTACTTCAGGGTGTGTGGATCAACATTAAGTAAGGAATCCTTCATTGAGAAGATAACACTACAGCAGATAATTTTCAATCTGCATTCTAGTTATTCTCTACACCAATATGCTAGAGTGCATTTATATACACAGGGAAGTGATGCGTCATGTGCTGTAGGGTCCTCAGAGGCATGAGCTAAACAGATAATTCTGTTATTTGTGCCAGTTCAGCCCTGATTATGGAGGTTGAAGGCTCTCAGCTCCTGATGCACACAGCTTCTACCTCTAGGGAGAACCAGATAAACACAGCGATTCTACTACACCAGGGGCAGAAAATTAGCAGAAGTCAATGTGCCTCACAACTTCTGGTCAAGTCCCCCAGAAAAGAAGTTGCTTAGGATATATAGTGAGGTCACACTCTATACTCTTAATGTCTTTAATGTTCATATAAGGGCTTCAGAGTCAGGGGGAACCGAGTATTTCATAACAGGCTGGGCATAATTCTGGGATGTAAAATTACATTAAATACAATCAGAGCAGCAGTCAAAACATGTTGCTCCAAGACAAGCATGTGCTCCAGTATTTCTTTCTGGAAACCGTCCAGACACAAGAGAAGACTTCTCAAGTATAAAGCCCTCCTCCCAACATCCCAGGGTGTTTTGTGCCAATTCTAGAACATTATCTGTATGCATCCAAAGCAAATACACTTGGAAAACAAGAATAAGACTGTTGAATGTTGAATTCTCTCACTGATGTCTAATGAGGGACAACATCATTCAAGGTAACCTGATTAAAACAAATTTAGATTCCTTGGTTGCCTCACCTGGAGCTGTTGAGGATGTGGTGCTGTTTATTCTTCTTGGGGTTCAGCAATACCACCACACACCTGTAGAAAAATACAGGAGACCCGGGGGTTACATAAACTGGGGAGTCTGCTCATAACAAGTCATGACACAAAACTGTCTCTTAACACTTTTTAACCTGTTGAATCTTTTGTGGATTATCTGATATCTGGAAATCACTATACGGCCGTTTCCATGACCCAAATAAGATCAGACTGAAACCAAAGTTATTTTTTTAATTTGTAAAATTAAGTATAAATAAGTGCTTTCATTCTGTACTGGTTATATTAAACAGCTTGAAAATGTGCCTGTTGGAAATTCACAACTCGCAATTCCACCCCCTGGTGTTTTCCAAGTTATGCTTTTTAAGATGATTAGCTAATTATTCGTGACAGGAGCTTTCTTTATACTGTGGAACGAGCTCTCATTCTCCTCGTTTTCAACACGACAAACTCTCACATGCTCAATCACTCGGTCACAAGTTATCTGCCTTGTGTCAGTTGTTAAACGCTCACCTAACCAAATATTAAGATAATACTCAAAGCCTCATGAAAACCAGTATCAATCATGTTTTGTTAACTTTGTGATAACACACTGGAAGAAACCGACATGTTTTAAACAAGAAGTCAATACAAACGGTCTTATTGATGTTGTCATACCTCATAACAGCAAACTATATCAAGAAATACAGTAATACTGTGGCCATACTCAGTTTTCAGGTTACAACATAGTATGATTCAGAATTATTTTTTAACTGTTTATCGTAATTCTGATCTTAGTGACAAATGCATCTAAAATTCAAAATCGGAACACTTGCATATTTTTGAAAATACTGAAATGTCAGTTATGTCAGGTTAACACAAAATATACAGTTAATATAAAATCAAAACTATATCTCACTGTTGTAAAGAAATAAGACCCATTGAACATACTGTATGGCGGTCAGACAAGATTCAGTTCAATGCAGATGAGTATGTTATCGTAGAGTGTTCATATTTTTTAACATTTGAGCTTAACCTGAAGAGCTAAGGAAGTTCCAGCCAATAGTATCAATTGGCATTGGGCTGTATGGGGATTTTGTAATGCATAGTTTCTCTTCTGAAATTCCATGTACACAGGACTGGAAGTGAAAGAGAGAATGAAGAATGCAGGCCAGTAACATGCAGGCTCTGCTAATGAAAAACTGAACAGCATTACTAGAACGGTACAGTGTAAGTACTAAAAAGAAGTTCATATTTGTATTATATTAATTCATTGACTGAGCTGTTGAGGAGTTTCCACAGATGACCTCTAAACAAAAAACAAAGGCTCCAGTCAGTAAACACACTGCTGTCATGACACACCACAAAACACTCAAGCTACGTTGGAGCCAAGTAAAGATTTGTGCCAACGGCCACAGTAGGTGTAAATTAAGGAACTACATTTTATGGACATTTTATTAACATAATTTTGAGCAGTTATACAACAGCGTAGAAAACTTTGAATTTCCTTTTGAGAAATACTCGTTGCAAGGTATGGTGTATATACCAATTACAAATGCGTAATCAACCAAAAGTGTGTGAGAAATCACAGAATTGGATACCAAGTTGCCGTTTTAACAATGTTATGTTAATGGAACAGATTTATAAACAGGGATCAAGACGTATAGCTGATCAAGGTATTTCACCTGTGATGTTAATGTACTGTATCTACAATATATGTGTGAATAGCAAAGCTCGATCACTAGGTTTGGACACTTATCTGGATGTAGGAATTCTGTCCTTGCCTCAATAATGATTGTTTTGATTTTAGGAGACGGTCATGCCAGCTTATTTTAATTGTATGATGAGGAACTTTAAATTGAGATGCTCAATGTTACTAGTAAAAAAAACAGAAATGAAGACCGAAAATCCCTTGCATGAGGAAGTTTGACATGAACTCACACTGCCACATGCTAGGCAGTAAAAAAGAAAATTCCATCTCGCAGCAGGGGACTGGAGATCAGTTTTATCTTTCAATTTCCAAATGTAATAATCTCTTAGATACCGCAGGCTTAGATTCATCAAACAGGAAGAAGTATACAATGGAAGTGTTATCTGTTACATTGCATCGGAATTGCTTTTGCTGAAGCCCTTCTGTGCTTAAATTAATTTCTCAGAAATATGACCTCATCACTAAAGAAGAACATATTTTATTTTTACTTTTGAAATATTTTTCATTTCTTTTGAAATCTTTTCAAGGGGTAAACTTCCTTGTAATGTGGCTTTTCATCCCTCAGCGCAAACGTTCCTCCTGAAGTATAGTCGGTGTTTCAGTCATGTTGGCAAAGAGTCTGCAAACTCATTTCTCTATTTGGGGGCATACAGAGAAAAATAAACATCTAGACAGGACAAATTCTAATAAAATACCATTTACTTCTTAATCACAATGGTATGACCATAACAACTGTACCTATTCTGCTGGATTAATATGACGTCACACTGCATAAATTACCACCCAGTGCGATGCACAAGCTGGAGACCCATTCAATTTCAATACCAAAACTCTCTGGGTTCTATGGTCACAGAGTGAATTGTGATTAGTCAAGATTTTCTTGTGATCAAGTCAGTGGTTGCTGTTAGCCAGGCCACTCACAGCAAGGCCATGGGAGAGAGCTGGAGGAAGAGAATGACTACAGTACAACTAAATGAACCTGATACACTGGAACCAGTCGCAGTAAACCCACAAGAACTGAGCCCTAATCACTGCATAATGGTAATATTGAATCATGATAATAATAATAATATTACTCAATAATGATCCTGAAGTACTGGATATGGCTGAAGTGAGTTATCCTGTAAATTCACAAGACAACTTTCCAATATGTTTGAAGAAAAGTACATTAGAAAATCAATTTAAATGTACAAATGTGCACAAAGTATTTGTGTATTTTGGTCTTTGAGACGTTCATTATTAGAATTCCATGCGAGACAACTGTAGCAGACAGCATCGGGCCTAAGGAACAAGTGCTGCCTAAGTGCTCAATAACTTTTTTTTCTAGAATATGGCCTGTCATTTCTTGCTTTCCTATATTTGAAACCCACCACATAAAAGTAAACCTCACTGATTATGTAGTTTTCTCATCATTTTCTGCTGCCAAGATTTAACACTGTTTGCGATTCCAGCTGGGCTGCATTTTTTTAAAGTACTTCCGAAGTTGTTTTCACAACAGGACAAAGCCGGCTGTCTGATCCTGCTGCATGGCTCCATTCTGCAGATGATGAACTTATTCTAGCTGTAGGTCTGCCATCGCTCATCCACTCCTGTTACACAACGCAGACCACACCTCACTTTGCAAATGAAGAGTTTTGTACTCACTACAATAAACAACAGTTGGCAAACAGGTTAAGAGGTCATATATTGCGGACTGCAACTGACAGGCCTTAAAGTCAGACAGTCCGAACATACACGCACTGTTGTGGTAACAACATTGACTCACACAATTAAGGAGGGGGAAATGGAGAGGGATGAGTATACGGAGGGGTTGAAAAACCTTGTGGCTGGGACTCAGCACACATATATAGTGAGACTTAAAGGAATACAATATTAATTTCTAATTTAGCCCTACTGCAAGTGAAAAAATAAACCAGGTCTATCTTTATCACACAGATTACACCTGTAAGACATGCGTAACGTGAAGAAAAACAGCAGTATATTCAAGAACATGGACTTTATTTGGTCTCTTTACATTTGTTCTGTGTTTTGCATACTTCAATGTTTGACATGAAAATGTGCACGAGTTTCCAAAGGGCTGTGGCATATCAAGAGTCTATTTAAAATAGAGGAGTGGCAGTATCACTAAAGGGGAAGACCATACTGTCGCCTTCCACAGCCAGTACTCTGTGCAGAAAGCACTACGCTGCAGCCAGCAGTACAGCATACAACTCCTCTAACACATGTTCTCACAGACTCCAATTCATGCCTTGTTGTTTCGTGGAGTTCACCAATCCTGAAGAATTTCCCTACAGCACAGCATAACTATTTAGCAGTGGGAGAAGGATTTGGGCATAGCTGAAATGTTCCAATTTGGAAAAGAGAGAAGCAGATTAGAGGACCTTTGAGAGTTAGATGTCATGTAGCCTGCAGCTTCTCAAAGCTCTTATTCAGACAGAAATGGAGAGCAAATGACAGATGGCCATCATTGGCGCTCATCCAGTGTCATCTAATCCTGATGGCACCGCAAACTGCTCTTCCTTCACATTTATGTGGGTCCAGTTTTAGTTACCTTCCTTTTTGTCTCAGTTATTTTGCAGCCATTCTAGTTCAAAAGTAAAATAAATTGGCCCCCTTTAAAAAAACAAATCACAATCCCCAAAATAAGTTTAATTCGACAATGTTACAGTTTCAACTTTTTAGATGCACATCAAAATGTGCAGAAAATCTGAAGGAAATAAGGCTAAATTAGAAATGAGAAATTAATGCCATATTCCTTTAAGTAAGTCTATACCTACAATTGCCAGTACTGGAAACAAAACATTTTCACAGCAGCAGTGCTGCTGTATTTGTGACGCTGATAAGGTGTTAATTGAATGCTCCCCCCACTGTTTCACCTTCGTGGTGCTTCTGTCAGTGCTAATGAGCTTGCTCTCACTGCTGCACTGTCAGCAAAGTCATGCCAAACTTGCTGAAGAGCTGCATGCACATGTCTGTGTGTCACAGCTCATATATTTCTGCCCAGCACAGTGCTGACATAGATCTCGGAGGAAGATCTGTTAGTGGGCATGCTCTGAAGTTAATGACCCTTTACTTGACTAAGGTGAGTGGTAGGAGTCAGGTCACCTGGATAGTATCTTGTTTAATGTAATGGGGGCTCCAACACAGAACTGCAGAGAAAGCATTAGATCACAGACAGTGTGATCTTTCACATCAGCTGGATCAATGTAGTGAAATATTGCTTGACTTCTGGCAAAACCAAATACCACACTTGTGTCGCCAGCCTTCTACAGTAATCTATCATTATACAGAGCTATGACACACACCCGAATGCTGTATTGTTGAACACCTGTACTGGGGTGTACCAGAAGAACAACATAAATCATCCCAGCATTTCAAAGGGGAATGGAAAAATAAAAACAAACACAATAACCTGACAATAAAACTACAGAAAGTTAAATATTCCATATGATGCAGCCAAGAAATATGATGCCCCATCAGTTCCTGGCAATTGTACTATGGGACAGAAGGTTTAACTCAGTCTAAGAAGGATTCTTGGACAGACAAGAGAGGAATACAG
This sequence comes from Lepisosteus platostomus, assembly GCF_059453375.1. Classification (NCBI taxonomy): domain Eukaryota; kingdom Metazoa; phylum Chordata; class Actinopteri; order Semionotiformes; family Lepisosteidae; genus Lepisosteus; species Lepisosteus platostomus. The sequence continues at coordinate 12,475,486 of NC_142620.1, read as the reverse complement.
CCTCATGTAAGTATCATCAAGTCCTTCTGTGATTCACAAATAAACGATTCCCTTAGGTTAAACTGTTTGAAGAGCCAACTACCTTCAGAAAATACATTTCAAGATAGCAGTACATCTGAAATATATTTTATTACTTCCATTGTGTGTGCCATGGTTTTAGGTGTATACATATGTACCTATCACAATTAAGGATTCTGAAGATTTAACTATGCTATTTATGTATTTTACAACGTGGACTTCTTCCATAAATCTTGGGCCAACGTCAAACGTCTTTACTTTCCTCAAATTAGAATAAATACAAATATATCTGTTTCAAATATTATTCAGGCAAAGGAAATGAGAAAGTCTGTGAATAAGGCCAACCAACATCAATAAGCCAGTTTTTGCACTTATAAGATCATGGGGAACACAGGCCAACATCCATCTTTTTAACTAAAGTCTCTGCAGTTTTGTCTGATCTTTTTGAAGGACTTGGGAAGGAATGGAAAGCTTATCATACGCGAGTAGACTGAATGGCCATAATCTGAATTTAAATTCAATTCAGTTTCCCAGTTTTTACATAGAACAAAAAAGTACAGTACTTTCTGCTAAAAACATGTCATGAATTTCCTCTTGAGGTAACACACCTTCAGAAAGAGAGCATTAGCTGCTCTGTCACCCTGGGCGTTATTTGGTACCAAAACTGTATCACAATCCCATAAATGATTAAAGCCAACAACTGGCGCTTGAATCGGAAATCCTATCTATTAAAGTGAAGTATATCTGAGCAATGCAGCAATTTCTATCTACAAATATGTTTTTTCTGGCAAAACCACTTGACACCCACATAACATAGTGGATCCTGGATCAAACAATGAATTTCAGTCTACCAACAGGTTCACAAAGCCAGAAACACCTGATCAACACTCGAACTGACTCTTACATAAGAGCAAGAAACAGCAAACGAAACCAGGACTGAGAAAGAACAGATCAAAGATAAGGAATCCCTTTTTTATTCAAGTGAAGAAATGAGGCTTTCAGCGTGTGATAAGATTATCTAAGTTTTCTAATTGTGTGTCCGATTGAGATACAAAAAAATCACCAAGTTATCTCTTTTCAAATTCCAACTATATCACCTTTTACTGCAAGAGGCCCAAAGACCTACAGTTAGCATTACTAAGAATTACCACGTTAATGCATAATTTAAAAACCCGTATAAAGGGAAATGAAGACAGTTTTGTGGATTTGGAGTTTTGTAATGTCACAAGTTACAGAAGTGCTGCCGGAAAGCAGCGTGGGAGCGCAGTCCTGCTGTCTGGGGCTCAGGAGGGCTCCTCATCCTGTTTGGCCCAGGTGACCTATTACAGTGAGCTTTATGTCTGGCCCGGGGCAGAGAGAGGTGGGGAGGAGGAAGTGGCATCATTTTCCCCATTGTGTTTCAGACCTTTCCAATTACCATGGGGGTAACATCTGGCTCACTGCTTGGCGTCACATACAAAGAGGGGAGTTTGAAAGAAATGAATGACAGCTGTCAGTCCTAGCTCTGGGGAATAATGCCACCACATATTAAATGACATAAAATGCTGTGAAAGCATAGAGCCAAACTGAAACAGAGGTCTTATGTCTTGTTGATTAGAATTAACATTGTTTGAATTTATGGAAGAGCCTTCAAACACAGTGGAAAAAGAGGTTACATTAAGGGCTATTCTACAATAAACATTAGGAATAAATTTAATTTTCATACCTGGATCTGGCTCACTGCAGTCCTGTATTGGACTAAATGGTTATCGAAAATAGAGGGTGTTAATTAAACCATATTTAAAAAAGGAGAAATAAAAATGAACACCCAGAATTAACTAATACAAACTTGTACATTAGGTTGATTTGACAAATGAAATTCAGATGTCTAACTCACAGGCGTCACTTACATTATGTTCTTTTTACACATGATGTTGTGTAGTTAAGAATATATACACTGTATATATTACAATATTCTTTGTCTAAAGAAGAACCTGTGGCAACTTCTGTTTCCAAAAAAACAGTGTAGTGCATCTCCATGAGGAAATCCAGGAGGAAAATTATCTCCAATTCTAATTCAACCTGACAAACCACATACTGGTCATATCAGATCAGGACTGGTCTTGCTGTGGAGCCCAGCTAGAGTAGCGGAAGCACGATGTATACGAGAGGAGGTGAGCAAGCTGTTCTCTTGCACATTTTAGCTACATGCCAGAAGAAAACAGACTGTGATTCATCTTTCCTCATTATTCCCTGCTTTGTCTTCTGTCAGGCCGCAGCAAGCCCACTGCGTTTGAAGATACACGTGTTTGTGGAACAGACTTCGACCTACAGTACGGAGCAAGAGATCAGTTGGAACAGTACTCTTAGGCTCGATCATACTCTCAAAGGGAGGATATCGGCATTTCGCAAGGGTATATCTATGTGATGAGCTCAACAGACCTCAGGACTGTTGGTCTGAATCTGCACTGTGATCTCAAGCACAGCTGTTTTCTCACTTAGAGGGGGGAAAAAAACTCACTACACATTTGGCAAAAGACAGTTATTCTTTTCTGAAACCACATCACTGTCATCCTATTTTCTAGAAGGCAAAAGCAATAAAGAAGTCTAATGATCACAGATGTGTACATCATTTACTCAGCATTTCATGGATCCCACACTTGTCTGAGACATATTTCTACCAATTCCAATTGTTTGTTTTGTCACCGGCACTAAAGATTTTATACAGGACTCACTGCTTTGTTTATTTGCTCTAGTTCTCCTGGCAATGAAAAAGATTATATTGCTGTGCACTGCCAAGAACAGTAGTGACAATGGGATGTAGACGTGAAGGGTGTTTTGAATTAATCTCCAGCTTATTGACAACTTCCTGACCGAGACAGAACACTTTAGAAGGAGGACAGGACTCCTGTAGAGAAGCTCTCCGATTGGCTGTATGTCCAAATATATTAACCCCCCTTTTCTTTCTCCAGCACAGCTAAGTGTGGCTGACCCACTTACTGCAGCTCGCTGAAGGGATGGAAACTTCAGCAATGCCTTGGAGAGACCCTAACACACACATCATACACCTACCTACGCAAACCCCTTCCAGGTAGAAATGTTGCACACACACTGAGAATTCCTTCTGGAGCACATGCAAATATCACACTCCACTAACAGCGCAATTACTCTCTCGTGAAAGTATGTTCTTTGGTATAGCAGCAGACCCAGTCTCAAATTTGTTATTTTAACATATTTATGGTTTTATTACCTCTTCTTGTCATTTTATTATGGGGCTTTTCAAAAGACACTGCAATATCAGTGGGCAACGTCTAGTGTTCTTACAATTAATCACTCTATAAAAAATTAAAAGCTTCCAGTATATATTTAAGAGGATAATCTCTTGGAGAAGAAAATGTAAATGCTGACACAGCACAGAAAATGTTGATATGAACAATTTGAGTATTCTATCGCTGACTGTGACCAGAGCTGACAAAATGGTCTATAATTTTAATTTGGAAACAGAAAGGTTTACTGCTGATGCTGAAGCCTGCCTTACAACATTTTTAGTGGAGTTTTACTTCTTAATAATATATTCAGTCTATATTTGGCTACAGTTTAGTGCGCATGCAGAGATTCAGTTCACTGCTTTACAATCCAGGATTTAGAATTCTATATTTGTACTTATTCTGTGGGTGTTTTATGAATAAATGTTGACCTGACAGGATCCTGAACAAGATGCTGGATGTTCATACTTTCCACCACTATGTTATGGTTTAAGTAGGTTTTCTGCTGCAGTCAAGACCTACACTTTACTTGGTTCCCGTGTATTACTCTGAGCACTGTACATAAAACAAATACATTCACAAATACCTGGACTTCAAGCATTTTATCAAATTAAATAAACAGGATGAGCAAAACCTCCTGACTCCTCAAACTTGATTTTCCAGTTTGTACAGGCCCCACAAATGGAATTGCAAAATAGGCATGACATTTTAACAGGAAACAACCTGCCCTGGACACAGTCACTGTCACCACAGCGACAGCAACTGCGCCTGTAAAAGATATAACTACCTTGTAAAAAGCAGGCAACTGTTCATCCAAAATAAGCCCTGCACTATTATTAAAGTGTCTGCAAAAAAGGCATGTTTGGGGATTTGTGGTTGGAAAGTGTTTTTTCAGTTTTGAATCTCAAATGATTTCCATTTAACCTCTCCCCCTCCGTCAGGAAGTGTTGACTGATAATCAGTTTGTCTTTTACTATGTACATTTTTCAGGGTTGTTCGCCATTTTCCTCACTGCTAATTTCCGTGCTCTAACAGTACTGGAAGCTCACACACACCCAACTGAATGGCAGGGGTGGCTGCCACATGGCACACTGAACATACCCTGGCCAAAACACCCTTCTCCAGGAGCACAGCTTGGAGAAGCTACTGGATGTCTTTAGCTTGAAATGAAACAGCACCTACTGTGCTTATCACATGAACAAGCATCCACTGCATAATGCTTTTTAATCTGGCTCATCATTTTGCCCTCAAAACTAACAAAACAATACTCACATAAGAACCTGAGTTTTTATTCACATTATGAATTTATAATCCATGTCAAATTTCTATTTTGAGTGATCTTTGTGGCTTTATCTTTCCCTTTGCTACATAGTGGCAATACAGTTGCCATCAGCAACATCAGCTTCAGCAATAATGTTCCCTTTCCACTCAGTTAATATTACTAAAATAGCTCAGCTCGCAGCTGCACACAAACACACACATGTGCTGCCCAGCTGGATGCATCTTCAGTCTACAGCAGAAGTACTGTAAAGTTGGTCTTCAGTCCCCTGGTGCCTAGCTGGCTATCCCAGCAATGCTGCCACGTGATGCCAATCCAGCCAATACCAAAGAACACCATGTTCTTAATCTCCTTTTTCCTTGCCTGAAGTACAATAGTTTTGGTGAACACATTTTTACTCATTTTAATATTTCAAAACATGAACCAAATCCAGAACACTTTTCAGTTTCAACACCCAAAATTCTGCCTCACTCCTATCAGTGGTGTTTCCCCCTAAACGTCACAACAAAGGACCAAAAAGTAAAATCCTACAAAAGCAGAAGAACTATAATGCAACACAAAATGTGAATTCCTCTGCACACCATGAATCCAGGCAGTTTCTTGTAAATAACATGCAAAGAAAGATCCAGGATCCAGTGATGGCAATGGGAATGAGGTTCCCAGTGAAGTACCAACACCTTTTTAATCACTGTGAAGACCGAGACTGGAGTCATCCTTTATCAAGAGCAGCGGACACAAACAAGGAATATTCCCGCTGTCAACAGTGGAACTAGAAAAAAGAAACCTGCCACATCCAGACACTACTAATTTGAACGAAAGCCGCGAGAGTCCCATGGCAAAGACAAGATTCAGATGAGGCCTTGTGCAAGGAGCCAGGTACACTCAATGAAGCAAGAGAAATTAATCAATGATTAGGATGTCTGGAAGCTGAATTTATGTTGCACAAGACATCGTACCATGGTATTTCCTCATCTATACAATTCCCTACCATCTGCCGTTCAGTAATATAAAAGTGAAATAAAACCACACTGTCACTGTTCCACCTTATTCTGTTCTACTGTCCACTGTTCCAAGCCCTCTGCAGCATATGGATTTTACACTATGCCCTTACCCTGATCCCACTGTACACTAGACACAACCCAGGGGAATCTTTCACATTTAATAAATATGCACTGAACCAAATGAAATTAGCCTGTGTTTTAGAGCAAGGATAATATCTTTCTCTCTGCCACTGATTAAACTCACAGTGAAGCTTCTACACCCCTAGGGAACCCTCACTTAATTCAATTGATATATATGCACCGCTTAAGTAGATAACATTGCTCTTTGTACATGCTTCAAACTCCCCACTCAGTCAAATGCCAGTGTTTAACATGCTGGAAAGAGTGATTGATGGTATACTCACACTGTCTCTCTCATTGACAGGGAGCCAGTGATCATACCGTTAAGTGAGAAAGACACAATGTGCACCCCTTACTGAAGGACAGGGACTCACTGGTGTCCATTTCAGACACAGATCATGCAACCAGCGATTGAAGGCTTCCGATGCAGTGTTAGGATAGAGGAATAGCTGGCAGGCAGGATCTTGGAATGTTTCAGCCATTGCGGCAATTCAGACCTGGACTCTTCAAGCACATGGACGCTCACTGTGCAAGATACAGAGCACAGAGAGCACACAGCCCATCACCATGCACATTGTGGTCAATCGAGGAGCTGAGAGGAAGATAAGAGAGAAGAGCAGTCTCTCCCTCTGCTTGCCAAAAACATTCAACAACAGGCTAGGCACCTGTTCACAGCTAAACATGAGCTGTTGACTGCATACAATTACTGCAGCAGAGTGAAGTAGTGGCTAGAGTTCCTGACTTCAAACATGAAGGTTGTAGGTTCAAATCCCATGTGGGGTTCCCGTGTAGTACCCTTCACTTAGGTATCTCTCATAAAATACCCTGCTGAAACCTAAATGAAGAATAATCGCATAATTCCAGCATTTTGCGAAACTCAAAGATACACTAAGCTGGAAAAGATCTCTGTTCACTGCGGTCTTTATCAGAGCACCGTGTTCCTGCTCTGCAGAGGCAGCAATCTAGTCTGACAAAGATTGACTTGGTTGAAGTGCTTCTCCACTCTCCCTCCCTCCCCCAGCTGCCCTTACCCTCCCCGTGAACCCACAAACACCTATATAAATTAAACAGCAACTGCGGCTCGGCTCGTGTCCAGCCTCTCCAGCATGTGGAGTAGTTGACACTCAGTTGTCCCTGTTAGAACTGTCACTTCTTACCACTGCCTCCGTCTATCTGCAGAGGGCTGGAGCAAATTTGCTAATAAGCGTGATCTTGCTGCCTCCCCATCAGAATGACCCACCCCCTCCGTGCACACTCCCTGGCCATTTATCAGCTCAGCTCCTGAGGCAACATGTGTGAACATCACATTCTGTGTCTGGCTGTCTCACTGGCAGTTCTCCTATTCCACAGTTTTAATATAAACACAAAGCATAATGGGTAAGAGGGCTGGAAGCTGTACAGAGTACAGCTGACAGAATGGAAACTCCATGGATATAACGGTTTAAAACACAACAAGCAAAATTCATTGTTTTTCTTTACTTTGTTCTGTGAAAGAAGTGGCAGAAACCCCATCATGTGTCCCCGTCAGATACAAGCCAGACTGATTCGTCTGCCAGTCAAGAATGAGGCAGTAAGAGCTGTCAGTCAAGGTCACACTCACAGTGTCAGTACTGTATATTTCCCATCACTGTGTGGTGATGAGCTGCTACACAGGGGGCTGAGCCTGTGTCTCCATTCATTGCCTTGCAAGCCTCAACAATGTCACAAGACTGACAATACGTTTACCTCTTCAGATCTGGGAGGTCAATTTGTTTTGTTTTTTTTGGGGGGGGGGGGTATTTTATAGAAGGGTAGCACACCCAAGATGTAATTTTCATTAGAGAAGACTGAACAACTTCAGAGGGTCTGCCTTTCAGTACAATTTAATTGCTAGTTTGCTTTCAGAACGAGTCAGTTCTGCAGTAGGTGTAGTCGCGCCTGGCATCATTTCTTGCCTTCCCTTCAATTAGTGCGTTTGTCTATTTAAAAAAAAAACAGGAAATGATAGAGCTCATTCCCTTCCCTATATATATAGAACTTTCAAGAATGGACGACAAAGTGTTTCAGTTATTAAGAAAACAGTGTCAAATCTTGTGCTTGTGAATTTAATTTGATAAAACTTTATTATTTACTGTTATTGTCAATATTCAGTATTCCAATTATTATAGCTTAAAGCTTTAAAAAGCTTCATTTTCAATAAATAGTACATGCGTCAAACTCCAAAGTGAATTGCAGTTTGTGCAGTCATCTGCAGTGTCCCACTAATTTAATTACTAGTACAAAATTATAATTTGATAAAGATTTTGAGGGTTGTAATTAACCTTCAAAGCTAAACCCCTTCCAAATTCATGTACGTATGAACTTTTTTTTAAGCATACTGAGACTAAGAAGAATTACAAAACACTTCAAACCAGCTCAAAATAGGATTAGAAGTGCCAGTGATTTTAAAGGAGATTTGAATTCTGCCTAATTTGAGCAGACAGCACTTGCTTTTCATGCTCTGAAACCCCTCATTGCAGCAAAGCCTTTGCGAAATATGTCGTTCAGTTCTTGGTGGAAAAACAAAGGACTGCATTGTCTAAACAGCTTACATTTGGTAACACACCAACACCGGTTTATATTTATGGAAAAACATTCCAATACATCCCCAGCAAGCCCAAGCCACCTGAAATGCCAGCTGCGCACTGAAAGGATGAAATGTCATCCGGAAATCAAAACATTCTGACACCAGTGTGAATATGCTCTGTGTCACCATTGTTCAGAAAAAGATATGACCAATCATGCTGGCTACATTCACGTCTACACTGTAGTGTAAATCACGAGAGCAGTGGGATAGCACATTCCCAATTAAGATAATTCTTTATTGCTGTGGGGAGCTATATGCTGCAGTATGACACCTTGGTGAATGTGTAATGACAGTACTTTGTAATCAACATTTTGGTGGTGTTGATTTAGCCCATTACAGAATTGCAGATCATCTCTGGCTTCCAGCTAATAATAATTATAATTTCTTTCACAAAGTCTCCCACAGCACATTCCATGTAGGAGGGGTCCCACTTGATTGATCACTGAAGTGCAGCTCCACCTGGGTGACACATGCCAGCCATTATGAACCAGCAGCCCCACTCCCACAGCTGATCAGGGGAGAAGTGAGGAACAGCTCCAACAGATGATTTAAGGGAGAACTTTGGGAACCCAGATTATTCAAACCCAGTATGGAATTTAACCAGAACACCAGCCTTAACACCAAACTGTTTTGAAAGGTTCCATGGGAACTTCAATGACCCAGCAATCAGGACAGCAGTTCCTATAGCACAATGCCTACAGTCCAGAGGGGTACTGGTTCAGAGACTGCAAGTCAATGAGAAGAGTATCAACTTTGAACCCATCAACACCACTTGTAGCAGCAACCTGGATTTCTCTGGATGTCTCTCATCCTAGAACTAACCAGACCCAGCTTTTCTGAACTCCGAGATCAGGCTACAAGATAAGATGCTGCCATCTATCTTGATTTTTCTGGACAAATTCAGCCTTCTAGGGAAATAAGTATATATTTATTTCAAGCAGGTGAAAATGCAACAATGCTCACATATTCTGTTCATTATTGATACAATGATATAAATGTCTTACTGCAATTCATGAAGACATTTGCAGTTACCCACAGATATCACATTTTTATTGCGACACCAGAGGGCTGTGAACTGCACTGTCTTGTCTATTTAGCAGCTGTTTGAGCAATTAAGGGAATGGGTAAAAACACTGAATATGTATCATTGCACAGGACAGTCATTTTGCTATCAGTGACACTGCTGACATTTTATCCTACTGATGATTTTAAGCTTAATTGATGTTATTACATATGTTACTTTTTTCTGAGAGAAGCACTGTGCAAAACAAAGCTTTAGTGTATTAACGTCCATAATCCCAGTTCCTACAGAGGGATGAAAAAGTGACTGGCAGCAGTTAACTACAAGACAGCAGTTAAAAGCTGTCTCAAAGTTGATATGCTATACCATAGCCCTTAGGAAATACATGAACTACTTTTCACTGACGTGTTGACAGAAGACTATTCACAACCATAGGATTTCTCTGTCCAATCCTCACTCTCTATCCTTTTTCCGTTTCTCTTCGATTCTCAGTCTATCAACATGTCTTAATTCCAGTTCAGCTCAGTGATGCTATATCAATCAATGTCTTACAAAATATCTACAAATTGCATTGAAACTGTATAGACGTATCTTTATATACAGACCAAGATCTGAGAACAAAAAAATATGCTTTAGAAAAAAATGTTAACATAAATACTACAATCATCTTAAAATGTTAGCTCATTTCTACTTCAACCCCAGGGTAAACCTGTGGCTTACAGTAAATGCATACAAGTTTCTATGCTGTCAGTTTCTATGCTTTTTGTGAACATTTTTTATATTATTTTTCTGTTTGTAAAACTAAACAAAGTAAGAAAACCATAAAACTCAACAACATTCCCCTCCTACCACATCAGTAGAACTCCTTTCAAAATGAGGTCTGCACCAAAGCACAGCTGGTTTAGACTTAGAAAGCTGCAATACAGACACTGTGCAATGTCTAATTAAGGATTTGAACTTAATTACGACAGGTTGATTAGGATTGGAGTGAAGGAATGATGTATATCAATTAAAAAACTAACCAAAAGTAAATAATATTATAAACGTCCAATAGCCCCTTCAAACTCCTTGCTACCGGGGGATGCTATACTTTGGTCTTGGCTTCAAGAGCTGTACTATTCTCCAACTCTCCTGTTGTACTGGACTATTATAAACCTGAATCAGCTTCCAGTAGAGTCTGGAACCTCTCTTCAGCTTGGTCACACCTACATACTGGCCCACAGTCCTTTGGATGTGCACCACGTAATGAGTTATCGTATATATATATATATGTTATAATAAATGGTTTATTACAATTTCTAGAACAGAAAACTACAAGTCATTAATATACATTATGGTTGCAAAATTTACCAGAGCATTCTAAATCTGGAAAAGGATAACATTATAACATAACTAAATATTAATGCCAACGCTCCACGGACACAAACCAGTACTCCCTAATCCTCGTTCGGGAGGGCAGGTGCATTTCAGTCAAACTGAGCTCTTAAAGCCTAAACCAGCTCATTATGGACTTAATTGCACCAAGTTAACTTCTTCCAGTCCTGATTTAAAGAGAAATCCCACCAACACAACATCCTTCAAGACCAGAACTGAGGACCTCACATAAACAAAGAAATATTACAATATACAGTATAGACACTCTACAATCAACTAGCAGGTTTCTATTGCATTTACAACCTGGGATTCCAACTATATCTAACTAATGTAAGAATAAATCAAACTAATGTTAGCAGTAGCCTGGAAAGAACCACACATTCAATCCCAAAACAAAATGACAATGAAAATGGTATATGGTTAAAAAGTGAGCATTGTGGAGCTTCATGTAGTACTGTGTTTTTCCAACACAAATCAACCCACACTTGCTCAAGGACAGTGTACAGTACCCCACATGCTAAACAAATGGTTTCATAAAAAAATACCAAATGTCAGCCAGGAAATGTGCTGTAAACCACAATGCTACCTCTGCTCTGCTCTCAGCATATTTATCTGCCACTACAAACTCTTCACTTTCATGACCAGACACGGGCTGCCAAACCACACACAGCAAAGCAGTAAGAAACACCCCTGAAAATTACTGACAACAGATGGGCTCACAGGAATGTGTTACTAAGGAACCAGTTTCCACATTTTTTTGGCAGTGCATTATCTTCTCATGTCTCCCTTCTGCTCACAGTATCTGCCTTTCCCTATTGACCCTTTCTACGTCTCTTGTACCATTCCGGAATTTTCTATCCTGACAAGCACAACCCCTTCAGGCTGTGTGGAGTCGGCTTACTCACCCAGCAGGATAGGCCATCAAGCCTGAGCGAGGGTCACAGGCCAAGCCGCTGTTCCCCGAGGTTGTGATCCCCAGCACTTTCTCAAGTGTCACCTGTTGGTACAGACGGAGAGGAATCATGAAACACCCAGGGTTTCACCAGGGGCTGGTACTGTTACGAGAGAGAGCGGACATTTTGAAAACAACAACACTATGGCTGTGGAGAGAAACAAGTCAAAACTGTACAGTCTGATAGGAAACTTGGACACAAAGAACACCTAATGCTATTCGGAATTCATTTCATAATACCCGTAATTAATATATAACAGCTGATGGGGGATTTAGCAGATGTGAACCCGAATATCAAGTTGTCTTAACTTGCTGTACTTTGACACTTAGCAACAACTACTTAGACATCAAAAACATGGGTAATGGGGTAGGGAATGGTTTGATCTTGGCTCAGATGACTTACCAATATAAATTACACAAATATTTGCAATTTCCAATTAATTGAATTGTTCACACTTTCTATATATATTATATATATATAATCTAGAACTATTTTCAGTCCTGTTAGCCTAGCTTGAGTGCATAAGAAAATATTACATCTTTCTAATTTTAAAGAAATGATATATTTTTTAAATGAAACATTGGGAAAAAGCTGAAGGCATAACAGTCTCATCTTCTAAGCCGGTATTTCTTGAGAATGACAAGTCTCAATGTGCTCTGCAAGGCCTTGTCTAGTCCTGTATTAAATCTAAAACAGATAAGAGAAGCCAACACTTCCTGTAGTTCTGGAATGGGGAAATACAAAGCCAGCAAACACAACATGCAGCGCATCTGTGGGAAACTCTTATTGTAGTTTCATAAGAGAGCAACAGAAACTTCCCAAAAGATGAAGAAAGGTACAGAAAACAAAGGGGGCGCTTTGAAGCGATATTCCCTTTGTTGTCTGATTCTCACTGATGGGAACTACCCAGACTACCAGGGCTGAGACACCAGACTTCCTCCTCATATACCAACAAAAACCACAGACTGCACCAGAGGAAATTGCTAGCTTTCTTTGCATCACGTGAGAGTCTGGAAGCGTATTGAAGCAGAAATCACCAGCTTACACACAAAAAAAACCCAGGTATAACAAATACTCAGAATGTCAGGAACACTGATTTTAGGAATACAAAAGTACTAACTGAAACAGCCACTCAACAAACATATGTGCCTAACATATACACTAATGGAAGCACATTTAAAACTGAGAATGCAAAGGGGATGTGGGGGGAGTGGAATAACCTACCCAATCACGTTGTTGAAACCAAAACCCTGCTTTCTTTCACAGAACAGATAGTCAAGGTCCTAGGATCAACTGTCTAAGAATTTGTAATATTCTCAAATGAGAAAAGAGATCTTTGGTAAGTGCACAGGCAGCAAGGCCATCGGGAGAATGTACAGGTAAGTGCAAATGAACAGCGATAAGTGAGAACTCCTATGCAAAATAAAAAATAAAGAGCGTGACATAGTCAGATTACTGCATACTTACAGTTTAATTCACTTTCAAAACCCCCATGGGTGTAAAGTGGTGGCAAAGTAATGGGTGGTCCTCCTGGGATACTGTAGCATAGACCAATAATAGATAGCTTATACTGTAAGTGCAAACCAATTGAGTGACTGACAGTTCTGCTGTCCAGCCTCTTGCATTATACAAATTGTAAACTAATACTAAAGTTTATTTTATATGCATTAGAGTATTTGCAGCATTTCTGTAATGTAGCATTTTTTATCTACACACTTATTGTCTATTTGTAACTGTTATTGTTCATTAGGGCTGGTATAACTAGTTTCTGGACTTTGGGGAAAAAAACAACTACTTTATTTTTAAACTATAGGTTGTACAGGAAAAATGCCAAGGTGGTTAGGCTAATTCTGAGTCGCTGGGCTGCACTGTGCATTCTTATTGAGATAATAATTGGATAATAATTGCATTGGATAGAAAATATGGCTTTCTTTGGAGACATGAGCACTGGTATAGAAGGCGGCAGAGCCCAATCTTAACGTATCAGGCAAATGTTGTTCATGGGATGGAAACATCTGTAACATCCCACACCATAACAGAATGAGTCATGACATTACAGTATGTCAATATGGCCATCGCGATCTGCTGTAGCCAACGGACAATTATCTCAATAAGAATGCACAGTGCAGCCCAGCAACTCAGAATTAGCCTAACCACCTTGGCATTTTTCCTGTACAACCTATAGTTTAAAAATAAAGTAGTTGTTTTTTTCCCCAAAGTCCAGAAACTAGTTATACCAGCCCTAATGAACAATAACAGTTACAAATAGACAATAAGTGTGTAGATAAAAAATGCTACATTACAGAAATGCTGCAAATACTCTAATGCATATAAAATAAACTTTAGTATTAGTTTACAATTTGTATAATCTTTGCAAGCATTTTAAAAATAAAACAATCAACAATCATATTTACCCAATGATAGCACAATAATAATAGCTGTGGTTTACACAGAAAGACTACTTGCTGCCTGCAGCAAATACGCTTACAGTTAAGACTGCTGTTTCAGCTTTGGCCTTATTCTGTTTGTGCTACATGATCCAGTACAATACAGTCAAAACCAGTGTCTTAATGAAATCTCCTGACAGCTTCAACGCTTTAAATTCCTGGACCTCAGCCAGGCCTGGTCCTCTTTTTCAGGGTTTTTACTGTGAAAGCAGTTCCCTACGCAGAGCAGATGAAAGGCTATTCTGTGATGGTCCTACAGAGAACCACCCAGTATAGTGCTAATGTAGAGAAACAAAACCTTAAACCTCAATAGACTCAACAGCAGATCTGTTTTGGAATGGCATCTACTCCCAAAAAGGGAAACTTTCTTTAATGTAAATGTTATTGATGGATATGACAAAGACTGCCCTCTTGTATCATAAGTAATTGCCCTTAACGTCTATGACCCTCAAAGCTATGCCTCTCCACCAAAACTGTTATCTCCAGCTCCTCTCTGTAAATTAAACTCGGTAGGAGGCCTGATTTACATGATGGAGTGTTACAGTGCTCCAGCTGTCATATTCCTAGAAACAGCAGTAACATGGTACATACAGTACGTATTGATAAGGACCAAGTGACGGTGACATATAATGAAAGAAGAAATTAACTATACCTCACTTTACCAATCAGCCTTTAATAACCACCAATTAATAATACCTCCTCCAACACCAAACTGTTTATAGAAACTCACAGGATAATCATGCGTCTTTTGAAGTATGAGATGCTTTTCTGATCAACTGGTTCTCAACTGGATATTACAAAGCTTATGTGCTAGCTGGTAAGTCCTCTGGAGACAGGGGTGACTGTGGCACAGCAAAGATCTTCCAGCTGTGATCCGAGTGACCCTTAAGGTTGTAAACCTCATTCAGCATTAAAGAGGTTTTCTTAGGATAAACCACGTCTTTCCAGAGCATCATATTTAAAAAAATACCTGGTGGCATTTTCAAGGCCACCTAGATTCTTTTGAGAGCAGGTATTGATCCCAAGCACCAAAATAACCCTGCTTCATTTGGAAAGGAAGACATGGCTGGTGAAAATTTATGGATGATTAGTGCTTGTGCTCAGAGGGACAAGACCATTTCTACCCAGCTGTAAAAAGTTAAGAAAAAAATTTGCAATGCTGCTTCAATACTAGAATATACTTCAAAATGTGAAACCGGTCAAGTGCTTGCAATTTCTAATAAAACTTCAGTAGCTGACTCAAAGACATTTATGTGCTACACCAAGCAGTGTTCATCTCAATGGTTCACTGAATCAAAAATTGCCTTCACAGGACTGTAGGTTGTTTTACTGCACAGTGGGAAACACTTCACATGAAGAACAGACCTAAGGTTAAAGAGCAAGAGTCCCATTATTGATGCTGTGCTTTTCATTGAAACTGATTGAAGTGCTAGGTTTTTCTCAGAACATTACCAGGAACTAAAAGGTTGCTGTTAAATCTCATCATGTCTAAGCTCGTTTACTATGGTGATTAATCGGCAGGTAATGAAAAGGCAAGTACAGATGCCAGGTAACCCCCTAATAATAACACTTGCAGCACAATTAGGGCAGAGAGTTTTGAAGGTAAAATGTAAAGCAGCTTCAATAAATATGTGAACCAGATCCAGACAGGTGCTATTCCTGGTACTTTAATAAGGAAAGTGACAAATTCAATATCTATTTCTCTAGTGATCTTATACTAGATTTACAGCTCCATAAACTTCTGTCATATCCCTTAGGCACTCATTAATGAGCCTCCAGTGAGCTTTGGTACATGTAGAACATCTGTAAGTGATGTTTAGGTAATATAAGTACATACGAAAGGCTACAATAGAGAGGTGTCCATCCAGCTCATTCGGTTGTACCTAAATGGTTCCGAGCAAGCTGTTGAAAGAAGTCTTCTACAAAAATATGACAGAGTAGGTTGTTCCAGACTCCTTTGTGTAAAGAAAGGTCTCCAATTCTCAGTTTTGAATACCCTTCTATTTGTTCTCATGTAGTTTCTATTTGTTTCCTCTGGCTCATGCTTCACTATTGATTCTGAAGAAGTCTGCTGGGATGAATTTATCAACGCCTTATTTCCCTATGTTGTCTTCTGTGTTCCGGACTAAAAATATTTCCTTGTTTTAGTCTGTCAGAGGAGTTCATTCTTTTGAGCCCCAGAATGCGTCTTTGCACCTTACAAAGAACTGATTTCAGAGTAGTAATATCTTTTTTTTTTAATATGATGACCAAAATTGTACAATATATTCTCAATAAGGTCTTTATACTGGTGAACTGAATAATTTTAAGATATCCCTTGGTGGTTAATTAGACACGGTTACTAGTTAGATATAAAAATATTGTTTTTTTATGACTGAATTGAAGAGCCTGTATTTGGTTTTATATTTTGCTGAATATCAATTTGAAATACAGCATTTTAGTACACTAGCAGGAATCCTTCTTCCACCCCCCTGTGAAGAGAATTGTTGTGATAATTACTTTCCTACAGCCAGGAGGCACAATAACTCAGCAGCAGACAGGTGGTATGAACAAGCAGGTAACCGGAGCCACAGGCAATGGCGATCCAGGGAAGAGTTCATACCTCTCTCACGCAGGACAGTAGCAAACTCTGATCTCTACATGAGCCCAGGGTCAGAGAGAAAAATGTGAACCTGGAGTATTAAAGATGTTTGGACACACTCTTTTGTCTTTTTTATTGCTGCAGGGAGAGCCTTGAACTTCTTGGTTTCATCATTTGTGCTGTCTGCAGGGGAGCTTCTTCTTCCCCATGATAAAGAAAGCTATCCCCCCTCTGATGTACTGTGTTCTGAAGAGCAAAGATGGATTTAAAATTAGAACTGCACACTTTTCCACACCATTGATTTCAAGGTGTGGATTTCCAAAACGTGCATTTGAAAAACAACATTGTAAGCTGAAAGAAATACAAGAAATTCAAATTTACTCTATTAATTAGATAGCAGGTTTTGTACTTGTTAATAACGATGAACTATTTTACCTTTAGTTTTATTTCTTTTGGCAACACCGAAAAAATTGGGCTTAGTTACGTTGTCATTGTAAATACAGAAATTGTTCTTAATTTCCCAGCAGGTTAAATAAATGATTAAACTGAAAATTAAGCTGTATTACCACAAGGTTTTACATTACAACAATGACACTGTAGCTCATAATAAAAAATACAGATGAAAAATCACAATAAAGAAATGCTATATGTGGACTTTTACGTCCATCTTAAATATTGAAAAGGAATATCGAGTTTCATTCTCAGACTCAGTCTCGGCTTCAAAGTGTTACACAACACTCGTTCAACGTTTACACCAACTGCACTTTTAACTTTGCACTGAAGATTTAAAGAACTGCCTTTCTTGCCTTATTTTAACAATTCAAAATGAATTACTCCCAGTCAGAGGAATAACAAAACAAAAGGATAGTTCTATCTTGTCCTCAGACGAAAATCAACCAGGAAGATGTCAAGCTTCAGCACGTGAAATGTGGTTCAGCGAAGACGAGGATGTGATGATGAATGAGCATAGACAGCACTAGGTTTTACATCCTTACTTGAAAGTAAAACCAATCCCTTGTGCTGACAGCTTATTCATCATTAGTCCTCCAAGCACATCTTGAACAGTTTTGTGAATAAAAAAAAAACTATTTCACTTTTTCTCTGGACTAGTGATAAGGATTGCACGATATCCCTTCGAAACAAACAACCTCAATCCCTGGCCAGTTTTCAGAACAGAGTGAAGCTGGGGGAGAGGCCTTATGCCTCTTCAACCAGCCTGTACTGTAGCTTACAAAGAACAAGCCAGGATATCAGAAAGTAATGTCTCACTAAGCACCTCTGAAGCACGTAGGGTTGCTACCTTACGCATGTTGGCATAATCCCAACAGAAGTGATTATTCCTCACCCTTCAGAAGAAAAGACAAAGACCTGCTCTCACGGGATCCATACCTCTCTCATCACTGTGACCTAATCCCAAAAACTATGCAAATGAATTCAACACTGATTATCATTTAAAATAGCTCACTGTCATCTTTCCTCATTAAAGATATCTGTAAATGCTGTTCGGAACAATAAATTATTGGTTGGGAGACAAGACTCATATTCTCAGCTCCATTGTGCTGAACCAAGACAATAGAGGTCTGAAAAATACAACACTGTTGTCCACATCTAGGCTAAAGCTCTGTACCAGAGGATCATTCTTACATGTTTAAATGTCTTCAACACTGGGAAAAGCCTACTTAAAAAATAACACAGAATTGATCTGTTTTAACTTTTGAAACATGGATTCATACAGTGTATAGGCTAATAAGTGACAATTGGAATTTACATTAGTTTGTTACCCATTATTGAATTCACGGACAGGACTGCTGTTGGTTCCTTCATGACTGTGATAAAACACTGCAAAACAATCTTCCATGCGATAAAAACAACTGGGGCTCTACTGATACAAGAACTCTGACAATTGGATAGCTAAAGAAAACACATGTCAAAAGCAAGCTCTTATACCCTTTTCAGCAAGAAATTCATTTCCTTCACTTCTCAGAGAATGCTTATTTTGAGAACCTGAAATATTTCCTGCTCTACGTGATCAGTATTTTCTATCACGGGTTAAGATACACACAACTTAAGAATGTTAATAAATTCACTATTAATCTATCTGAAGTAGACATTACGGGTTTTTACTTTGGTTTTTAAAAAAATCAACGTAAGCAAATGTTGCGAGGAAGAGTGAAACAAAAAAATAGTGCAACATTCAGTCAATCCTCACATCTGCAACAGCATTCAGTGGCTAGAATTCCATATCTGAGTGTTCCCTGAGGTAGACATTTAAATAAATTCCAAACAAAGAAACACGTTGTACTGTTTGTGGGTACAATCTCTGAGACACTGGAGGTTGAAGTAAGCACAAAGCTCCTCGTACTCTTGGGACAGCTCGCGAGTGACGTTGAAAAGAGGGATAAAGCAGAGATTAACCATTTAATGAAGGGAAAAAGAGCCTTTATATGCACCCCAGTACTTCAAACATTTACCTGTGTTTGTGGGCCTTTCTAAAGAAATGCCTATCTTTTTAGACCAGAGGAAGGAAAAAAGAATACATAAACACACACCCATCTATTCAAACACACACCTGTTACAACATACATTCAAAGACAGCCACCACTAAAAAACATCAGTCAGGCTGTGGTCTCTAGCTAAGGGGATATTAAAGAGTTCCTGCATGGTCTTCAGGTTTCTGTTCCATCCTCAATAGTTCAAACAATTAACCTAATTATTGTCTTATTTACATGTTTAGGATTAAGGTCATTTACAATTGATTACTCAAAATATATAATTATAAAGTACACTTACCTATAAGACACCTTAGTGTCTACTTAGAAATATATGAATTATGGAGTCAAATAAATTATTAGACCAACAATGTAACCAAAAGCTCAGGTGGAACAAAGATACTAGGCACTCCAGGTACTCTCCGAGTTTGAGACCTCTGCTCTGCTGTACTAGGAAAATGTGAGTGCGCACAGTTGCTTAGTATTCCTGAGGTTGGTTCTCAATCTGATCTTCTTTTCAGCTCCTATTTTCTTACATTTTCCTAAGTAAAGGGAATCTGACAGGCCAAGTAATTCCCAATCACTCTAACGATATAAACTAAGAAAGACAAGATCTGGGTCACTGGATGAATCCAGGTGCTAAGAATTCACACAACTGGGGTTGCCATAGCTACAGTAGGAGTGATGGCCATAGAAAGACTTGGTCACACACCCTGGACTAACAACATACACTAAGAGGCTTTTACTACACACAGCCTGCAGTGAAACAGGACCTGCTGTAGTAATTCCACAGCCAAACATAACAGGTAGGTCATAATTGCTGCCATTACAATGAGAGGATCTATCCTATTCATATTTCAAAAAATACTTCAGTGGACTGTAACCCCAAATAGTGGGTAACATATTGACACCTTCAGGAATCAGCTGGAAAACTTGTCACATCCAAGCTGGCTTGCACCCTTTTACTGTATATATGCGTATATCAGACAGGGTGATGGCAAGTTTCCATGGTTATAAATGCATTAAAATCAAGTTATAAAATTCCTGCCACTTGACAGCTTTAGGTCTCCATTTATTAATAAACAATTATCTGATCATTTCTTCACTTTAGTGAAAAAAGCTAATACTCCAGTTGGCTGTTAAATCCAAAATGGTTTCTAGATATTTATTATCAATGTCAGTTTTTTAGCAATGACCTTAATTCCAATTCTTGAAAGACTGAATATACCTTCAGCTTTAGATGTATAGAAACGTTTTAGAATAATTATTTGCATATTGTGTAGACTGAGAAAATATGTTTGCAATGTCCCACATACCCGACACGTATCAGATAGGCTTACTTAGCTAAGGCTAATTTAAAAAGCAGGGCTGAATTTGTTCTCAAATGACTTATCTGGTTACATAATGCATTAAAAGAGAGAAAGTTCACAGACAGGTAAACATAAGAGCACAGCAGAAAACAGGGGCTTTAGCTTACCAAAGTGTACTGAGTATACAGATTCAAGTTCTATAATCTCTCGACCTCTACCCAAAACTACAAAATACGAACATACAGTACAGCGAAAGACCTGTACTCTCTTTGGAGAAGCTCGGTGTAGTTTTCTTAATGAGGCGGCATCGCTAAAGCCATTCTTCTACAAGACAAACTCGACAAAGCAACAATAACTGCAAATTGGGGATACATTTTCCAAGTCAGATTAATAATAAACGAATTTAACTAATCTTGCTTTTCATCCATTATTATAAGGAAACACGAATATTCATTATCAGTGCCAACGCAGACTAAATTTGCAAAGACCCGTCAGGACTACTGACTCGCAGGTATAAAGGTACACAGAGAATTAAAAAAAAAAATCAATGAAAATATATCAGTCAGCTAATGACGAATTTATTTGCCTGTTGCAGACTGACAACTGAAAAGAAAATAAAGGTTCCTTAATAAACTTAAAAGGTCCCCTCAATTGAAACGTATAGCTCTTTACCACAGCAGTGTTTCATTGCTCAGGTGTTGCAGTTTTGCCCGGATGTTATGCAACAAACCATAACACACAGTTTCAACAAAACATAAAAAGTCATTTGAAGTGACAATTACCTTATTCCCGAGAATTTCCTTATTGTTTCCCGTTTTATTCCTCCGCAGCTTGATGGACGGAGACCGCAGCAGATTTTTAATCCGACTCTTAATTGTTGAGCCTTCCACCGTCATCTTGAAATGTATTTTGGATTTCAGAACCAAAATGTTTGAGAATAAAAGACTAATAATCCACTGCACCGGGTGTTTTCGTCGTCCTGGTTACCAGCTGTCAAGATCTGGGGTTTATCTGACATTAAAAAATATATATAAAAAATTAATGGAGCGTTAAAACATTGAACCCCATGATAACATTGATTCGATGTTACCTTCTACTAAGATCTCGAACCAACAACATTGCACAGTTCAGTCATGAATCTTAGTCAATACCATGTGGAGGAATTCAAGCGCATAAAGACTGGCTCTTGCTTAAAGGTGATGATAAGAGATAAAGAACAGAACATCCTTCTACCGAAAGCCTTTACATCACAATGAAAAAGGGAAAACTGTGAGCGTTCAATACTTACACGGCAATGTAGATATTGAATTTTATACAAGAAATGTTATTCTTCCCGTGCATTTCTGCGAGACGCAGACAGCTCCATGGAAGCCAAAATGTTGCCATGGGATCTATTTTTGTAAAATTGTGCATGTTCCATTTCCATCGCAGTCAGCACTTCTGCAATGGTCTAGTCACACACAGCCTGTATGCTGTACCGCTTCTTCTGTAGTCGTTGCCTCTCGATTTGATCAATGGCAAAAGCGAGGTGGAAACACACTTGACTAACATCAGCAGAGAGCCGCCAACAAACACACTCAGCTGTCGATCTGTCACACTATCCCGGTGACCATAAGCGTGGCACGCCTGCGGTGGCCAATGGTCTTGCTTTCTCAGAAACTCCAGAGAATCAAATTTTTTTTAAATACTGTCGCCCATTGTTACAGTATATCGATATAATTAAAAACGCATTTGACTATAAAATGCGTGGGAATAGAATCTAATTTTTTTAATATTAATATTTAAATCATGGTAAATGTCTTAATACATTGGCTTCTACAATGCCTCTTAGGAAAAATAAATACTGCACTGTATTCAAATCTGACCGCAAAATGTCACTAAAATATCCTGCTCGCGAAAACGAACTTGCAGTGTTTTGTTCAGAGTGCAATCACGTTAATGAATTTAATTAGCCTCGGGAATGAAACGCCTTCAATCCCGCAGCCCATTTAAAAATTAATAACAATAAAAGTAATTAACATACGAATCTTTCAAAACTTCTTGCTGTTCCAATTTTTAAGAATATCTGGAATTAATTTCATTTTTAAAAGTGACTATGATTTAGTTTATCAAGGGTTAATTACCAGATGCCGAAGTTAAACATTAATTTGAGCATTATCCTAGTTTACGCATTTAAAAGTCAAAATAGTCCCGTCTCACCCTATCATTTTGGATATCATGTAGTCAACGTTTACAGCCATACTTTAAATATAACGAAAAGATGTACAGAAACCCGTACTATCACTTTTAATACTAAACTGCCTTCTTTAAAACAACTGAATAACACAGCCATGGATTGCAGAACAGCCTGTAATTATCACGGGATGACAGCTTCTACATTTCATCTATTATATGTTTTTAAATAATATTCTGCATTTCCCAGTTAGTACCATAGCGCCGTTCCGCTTTTCACTCCGGTCTCCAACGGTTTTCGGTACCGAGCGAGGTATGTGGCTACGAGGATTGTACTCCTGCATTAAAGGTCTTCTAGTCTGCAGCCACGATCGGCAAAGCCCATCTTAACCCCACACTGCACGGATAAGAAGTATAAAGAGCTGACAAGCTCCCCCCCTCATCCCCATCCCCGCTTCTCCAGTTTGCTCCGTTTTTCTATGGCAGCCCAAACGGTTCAAAAACATGGGGGCAGGCAGACAAAAGCCATGGAGCCCTTTTCCTCAAGCACGGATTACAACAAAGCAGGGAGACTCGCTGAAGTCAAATACTGCCACCTAGTGGAAACTGTCCCTGAAAAGACTCCGGGCTGTTAGGATTTCAAGTATCGTACAGCATATCTTACCTCAATGATTTCGTTTCCTCAATAATTAAAAAAAAATAAACCTGCTTATATTCACAACGACCGAAGTTGCAGACGTTCCAAGTTTAACGGTTCTTCTTTCAAAGCCGCAAGTAATGGTGACTTTCCTGCTGAAATACATCAATTCTGCTGGTGCTCGTTTCTCCGTATGGAGATAACTGTTTGCCTTTTCAGCTATTAATGGCAAAGACTTTAAACGTACCTTAAAAGTATACTTTAAAGTATATCGTACATTCAGAAAATAGAAACGAATGGATGGAAAAGAGAGGAGTCCTCAAGTCATTTTGGTCGCAAAACTGTTTTTATGATATCACTTTTAATAAGTAACCTCAATTTCGAATAAGAGAGTATGATTATTAATAGATTTCAGTTAATTTAAATGTACAAAAAACCCTCCAGATCGGCCGATGAGCACAAGCTGTAAGCATTGTTTGAACAGATCTAGCGAGTTGTAGAAGGGTTTAAGCACTGAACTACTGCTACCATCAAGGTGGGTGAGACAGAAGAGTTTCCCACTTAAGATAGGCTTGAGTCCTAGAAGACAAAAACTGGGAAGGAAAACCTCTCTTTAGATACCAGAGTGGAATTAGAAAGCTTGCAACTTGAATATCTGAAAATAAAAAGTGGTCAAATCTCGGAGAGGCGTTCGTTGAGCTTTGTGCCTCTAAAAGCTAGATTATCATTAAGGAGGTGATACAAATGTCCATCAGATATTCATCCTATGGAGGAGCCACCTGGGGTCAAGACAGGGCTCCAGGTGTAGCTCTACAGATCAGATGGGGCACCAGTACATCACAAGGCACACGTATACACAATTTAGAAACACCAATCAACCTACCCAGCATGTTTGTAAAAGGTGGGAACACCCAGAGAAAACCTGTGTGAATGGAGCAGGGGCACACTCCACACAAAAGGTGTCCCAGTCCAGAATTAAAGACCCCAAAACTGAGGAAACCGTCACCACACTGTCCTGGACTTTATTACGCTGGTTATACATCCATATATACATATGTAACATAACTAAAAACTCCTTTCCCTTCTTTTGTTTTCAGCATGGAATAAACCTGTTACCTGTTCCTTTATAAGTAATATATCTCTGTCAGTAGAGATCATTCAGGAAAAGGAGGCAGTTAAAATTTCAACTTAATTTTATTTTTATTCTCTAACAGCAGCTGTCATTTCTTTCATTTAGTACATTCAAAGGCATGAAAAATCTTGTGACCTCTGTCACTCTGAAGCATGTACTCTGTATACCATTTCCTGAATTTGTTGAAGCTACAGTAAAGTTTAAGTAAACTGTACACCACAATGTAGCTGAAATTGTAATATACAGGATGTTTTTTTTTTCTGCATTGCAGCTGGACAAGACGGATGCCGAAAATGTGAGGTTAAGATGTGAGTGGAAGCCACACGGTGGGCACAGCGAGGTGGACCACACTGATGATGAACTGCCCTGGGGCTGCCCCGCCTCTCCCCCGTCTCCTTCGTCTCCAACACCTGCAGCAGCTGTCCAGGCAGCCAGCACACCAGGAAGATCGCGATATACACCATGATCAGCCGGATGGTCTTGAACTGGCCATCGACATTTTTATTCCCCCACCTCTGGCATGACTGCACCACCCTGATCACGATCTTGATGTAGGAGGGGATAACGATGATTAAAGGGACAGCCAGCTGGAGCGAGTAGTAGGACAGGAGGTTGTACAAGGCTCTGGAGGAGTAGACCTGTGTCAAAACCAGAGCCCCACAACAATGCGTCCCATCACTGTGTTTCCTGTACAAGATGTTGGGAAAGCTGAGGTAGATCAGGAGGACTGTCAAAGCCCAGAGCATGAGGGAGACCAGGACAGCATTCCTGGGTGACTGGATCAGCCGAGACTTCAGTAAGAGCATAATTGCCAGGAAGTGGTGGCACAGATGAACATGGTGCTGGGAGTCAAGCCCAGGAAGTAGCAGGTGTTCATGATGACGCACGTTAGATAGCCCATGTTCCAGTAGCTGTGGCGGTAGCTGTTGCTCAGGTAAATAGCCCAGGTTGGCATGGATGCAAGGAAGGCCAGATCACAGAGTGCCTGCTTCAGAATGCCAATGGTAGCAGTGGTAGAGGAGGTGGCATGCCACACACAAGTCCAGATGTTCAGCAGGTTGCCCAGGATGCCCAGCAGAGAAAGGATATAGAACACATGTGGGAAGACAGCTGTGACAACCTTGGTACTACTGTGGATGTGCGAGCAGTTCAAGTCAGGTTTGTGGTCCAGTGGCAGAGTGAGTTCATTTTGCTGGCTGCAGTTGATTGCTTTGAAGGAGTTGATAGTAATGTTTGCAAAATCCATATCCAAATATTGATCCTGCACACACAAAGAAGTAAAAATTATTTGAAATTTGAAAACGGCAGTGATATAACAAGCGTTGGTTCTGCATATTACTCCTTTGAGCAATCTCTCTGCAGGTTCCTGTCTATTGACACAGTATTCTAAATTGAGAGCTTCTGATGTAAAGGATTAAATCAACTGAGGGTGACCTGGATACTCCTCCTAACCTGAAAACATTTCAAGGATGTTTGAAAGCATCAAGTCCAAGACAGGCAAGTTGATTTCCACTATTTACCTCTTGATGCAACAGTGATGCTGCTCTAAGCTAAAACGGATGGTTTCCAACTATATACGAAACAGACTAAGCAAAACAGTTTTATATGTAAACACCACCAGTTTTCTAGTCTGAGAAACCTCTTTCCAAATATTTTGAGTAAGGAAATAAAACAGAGCAATTAAATGTATAGGAATATAAAAGTAACAACAAAAAATAAACAAAAATGAATATCTAACAATAATCATTGGTAGATATTAGAAATATGCATATTTTAAGCAGACAGAACAAAGAAGAAAAATTGTTTTCATATTCTGTGAAAGAGCATTAGAAGTATAAGCAGAGGGCAGGACTGTGCTAGCCGTTTGATGAGAACAGATGGTTTTCAGCAAGGACTGAAGAGTCTTGAAACAGACTGGATGGGTTCACAACATGCACATTCGCAAGGTACAGAACAATAATTTACCTGTTAGATTTACTAGTGAAGTATAAAGTCAAACACCGACCTTTACCAAGTGCGCCAAAACCCCCAGGAAATGAATGTAACCTGACTCACGCAGACATCAATTGTCACGCACTTTAATATTTCCAGGTCCACATATAGTGGTCTTTAGCTCTGGCGATGGAGGAGTTTATATCATTCTATTTACAAACGAGCCCCCTGAGGAAAAAACTCCAGTAAACCATACTGTATGTAGAAATACAGCAAACTGAAATGTCGCCAGTTAAGGTTACTGGTCAACCAAAGGGAGACTAGTGAAACCATTTCACTCCCAAAGAGCTGACTGAAAATGTCAGAATGAAAAAAAAAACACCCAAGAGGAACAGATTGAATGTAGTTTATGATCCACAATAAGTGTGCAGGTAAAGAGCAGAAGTTAAGAGGAAGTGCACAGATGCCGAACTATTAGTATCTGAAACACGTTAAAAGCACAATTAAAAACACTTTACAAGCACTGTTCAATTTTTGGCTTCAAAGGTCTGAGTAAAATAAAGTAATATTTTTGGCATTCGTTGTCATGCAACATCCAGTTCAACATTCCTTTCTAATTTTTCCAGTTAACACACAAACCTTGTTACACACAAAATTAGGAGTGCTCACGCAATTTGGGCACTCTGGATACAAGTGTTTTGTCTGATCAATCTATCAAGAAGTTTGCAGGTGTCACTAATCACTATTCCCCCAACCCGATGAATTTACATTTCATTCCTGCAGTTTATCAATTGATATACATTGTACGGTTGTGCCTTTTGTCTTCATCATTTGTTGAAAGAGACACCTTTCTTCTCAACAGAGTATAAACATGATGTACAATGGTCACAGCTATACTAAATAATCATGACTTTACTGAAATTATGTGTATGTTTTTTAATTAAATACATATGGGAATAGTTCTCAAAGGCACTCTCTACCCTTGGCAACACACTCGCCTCTTCAAACTCTTGGGCGGGGCTAGCAGTGGTTTCAGAGATGGACGCGCCTCTCCTCCAATCAGTGCTGATCCTCTGGTACAGGGGTGTGGTGCCAGTGATGTGAGTCCAAGGTGGGCGGCAAGAAGGAGCCTCTCTGTACTTCCTCATTCTCCTGTGTGCGCTCACGATGTTCACATCTGGGAGATGTGAATCATACACAATTGGCAATTCCACACTAAGTGGATACAACAAAAACAAGTGGGTATTTTACATAAATTGGGTGTTTTCTATATCTACTATCGTCATGTGGGCTTCTGAAAATAAACACAGATTCAATATCTGAAAAAAGTGGTGGAAAACAGGATAAATAAAAAAATACAACACAAATTCATCTATAGTTACAATTTATTTAAAGGCCGCCTTTCTCTTATTTAAACTCTGGAGACATCAATGTTTTGAGTAGTACAGATCTTTATAAAAATAGTGTCTTTGTCCTTACAAAAACTGCCTACATATACAGTGCAAACTGCCTAGATTTTCCCAAAAAAGCATAAAAAATAATCACAATATTTACATTTTTCTTCAACAAGGAAAATACAGAGAACAGCAGGGATTTCAGTATTTCATTGGTTATAAATCATCTGTAGACATTTGGGATACCAGATTTAACAAAAAAGATTGTTGCTAATTCTACAGATACAACTTAACTTTCCTTCTTGAAGACAACAGTGCTTAATGACTTCATATCATCACTCACTGTTAAACGTTTGCACAAAGTTTTTTTAATTTAATATTTACATATTTACTCACATTTACTCACATAAGTGGTTACTCTGGTTACTAAGTGTAAACTGTGGACAGGTTTATTTTGCAACAGGGAAGGTACTGGTGAGATTCCTGGGACAAAGCTAGGAATACAAGGTGTATTTCAGATACCGTGGATAGATATAAAAAATATGCATACAGTTTCTTCAGTTTGTTAAAAATTGCTTTGCATTAGGCACATGAGGGCTCTGCACATAGGTGTTGGGAAAAAAATGGGAGTGTACATTTAAAATAACAGTCTGCTGAAACAGATACAGAGATCCAGCCACCATACTGAAGATGATATTTCTCACAGCTGTAGCTAAAGGTGATTTTTTAAAATTACATTGATGTCAACACTTCGCAATTCTATCCAGTAGTCCTATTTGAGAAGGGTATCAAGCCTGAAATTTTCTCAGCCGCCTAACTGAAGTGCGGTTTATCTAATCCCAACAGTGCTTTTGTACCAATGGCTAGCATTTGTACGTAGGAATGGAGCACAGCTGCTACCTAATGAAGAGAGTTAAACTTTTAGGATCGTGCAGAATTCCAAAACTATTCTTCTATCAAATCATATTAATGTTGAAGAATACCAACTCATTTTCACTTTTGTTTTCAAACACCTGAAGAACCACGGGCCATTCATCGGAGACTGAAACCTTTGGATGAAAGCCACAAACCCAGTAAGATGACATCTAACATGAGGCAGGCAGTGTGTAATTAAACAGACTTAACATCAACCAGACTTAATTTAATTGAAAACATCCTAAAGCTATATTCCTAGAATCTTAGCAGCTACAGGTTTGTAATTAAAGATAACTGCATATAAATATTTTACAAATTGGTAGACCTACAAAGAGAAGTAAAACTAGACCAGGAAAGCATTTTTGTACTTTTATAAAGGAAAAATTAAACCATTCCTTATATTCATGCCACCTACAAAATTAACACAGCCTGTGATAAGTTATTTACTTATTTAAAAGAAAAACTAGGAGCATGTGTATTATGGCTTCTCATGTCTTTAAAAGGAATAATTAAGACATTAACTTTGGATAATGAAGTACAAGAGTCTTGCACAGCATTTAAATCTGGTCTTAATTAGCTTTTACTGCAGATTTAGATCGAGGGGTGCTATTCATATTAAGTGCTTTTCCAACTTTTACAAATCTATAACAGGAATAAATATTAATGCTATCTTTTGACATGAGTTTTGTCCCCTTAAATGCACATTAACCATTACATATCACCTAATGCAAGAAAAAGATGTTATCAAGATGAGAATGGATGTACTTTGCCGTCAGTCCACTTAGGCTTTCCTACCAATCCCTAACAATGGGGAAATCACCTTTACGATTACCTGCACCAGATCAGAGAATTTTATATTATTTATTATTACACTGGACATAAATGATCAAAACAGCACTGGTGATTTCACTTTTACAGAATTACACCATCCGGCTGTAGTGGAAAAGTTTATAAATGTTCACTGGCAAAGCAACACTACTGAAAAGAAAATTGCATATTACATTAAGTGTTTGGAAAATAAAACTCCATTAATCTCCATTATTAGCTTTTAACGTGAGTCAGTCTATATAGTGCAAATATATGGCACTCTACTCAATAAGTTAATTAAAATGCAAAAAGGTCTACATTAAACAGTCAACGATGGAATTATACACCAGGGACTGCTTTTCTTCTTACAAGTTTTTTTATCCTCTCAATTGTTTTCTGTTTATGCTATAAGAGACAAATTTTCAAAATATTAGTAGTATTAGTCTCACTCCATAGGCTACCTCCTGACTCTATGACTTTTATGCTCCGGTCACACCAATAGTACCATTATCTGCTATGGGCTATTTATCACACATTATTGAGTAACTTTAAATTAAGAAAATATTTAACAAAAAGAAAAAAAAATCTCCGCCAACACTTCAAACTCTGTTCCAATAGGCATAGTGTGCTGTAACACTGCTCTCCGCAACAACAGAATATAAATTTGGAAGGAAGTATTATTCATCATCCAAGTTAAAACATTGTGCAAAGATACACATTCTTCCTAGTTTTTCATCAATGTGGTATTTCAAACAATTAAACGTTTGACTCGTGGTTCTGGGCAGGTGGCTTGGAGGTTTCCAGTGCTGACCTGCATAGGAGAATCAAGACTTTTAAATGCTAAGAAAGAGTCTTTAACAAAGAACCTCCCTCATCAGAAATGCATATATGGGCACCCAGCCAGCAAAGGCACTTGGAACACAGATTGAGATCTGTGGTCCAGATGTCACCCTCCCTTTCACAGAGACCCAAAGGTGAAAAAGGATCTTTGTTCTGTCCTAGGTGGGTGGGAAAGCATCTTAGTTTGAACTACATGATCTCCTAGCTGAAAACATAAAGTAACACTCCACAACAACAAAGGATCTTTCCAGAAATAGCGCCCGCCCTCTAACCCCTGCCCTATTTTTGCTTTGGTGCTGTTCTTAGTGTTGCAGTAAAGCTAATTCCTATCATTAATGTTCCAATTTTTTCTTCTCTACACAAACCACAGAGCATGCGAGATACTGTGAAGTCCAGCAGGGTAAAAGCGGTCTGTCCCGACACAAAGTCTTTAAGAAGTATCACTCACAAAGGGAAGGGATCTGTCTATGTGTATGTGCAAAAACAAACCAGAGATGTATTGCAATATTAGGAACAAAGCCACTGAGACTATTAATGCATGCAGAGATGGCACAAGATAGTATCCAATGTTTCCTTTCCCTGGCTTCTATGAATGATTAATTTAGCACTTAATCAAACATGCTAAAATGGAACTAATTAAAACTCTAGCAACTACAAGTATCTTACATCTTTGAATATGTGATGCAATATCCCTTACATTTTACAATTGCACTACCCTTCAAAAAAAATGAAGAATAAGCAGAAGGACAGTATAATATTCCTTATTCCTACAGTAAGAACGGTCAAGGGTAGCTCTCCCACTGTGCAAGAGAGCAGGTTAAGACTCTGCCCTTGAAACGTGAAACAAAAACCTCTCTCCTTTGGATCTCTGTTAGGCACATCAGGTAGTGCCTTTGGATATATTCCATACATATATACAAATTAACAAGTCTTTCAAAGAAAAACCAACAATATAATTCTCCCTGATTTTTCTGCACATAATTGAGGACTACTATGAGGATGGGTGGGGTGAACCGTCTTTACTTAGATTTACAGGAGCCAGTGATTTCATGGCTTTTGAACTTAATGACAAGCTGTCCAAAGAAGGGTTACTGCTCGTTTTCAGTCCAAGGGGAGCCAGCCTGGGCATAGGCCTCCAGGAGACTTCGCCATCGTTACTGGTGCCTCTGGAGCTGGCTGCCGCTGCAGGCACAATGCCAGCTTTCATCTGCAGCAAGGGGGGAGGCGTGAGGGAACCCCCCTTGCCAGACTGGGGTGGGCTCTGTTGGCCACAGCCATTGGCCACCCTGTTACTCTTAGGAACCGAATCCAAGAGCTCGGATCCAATAACACTCTTCACATAATCCCCCCTTGCCGACTTTGGTTTGCTCTTGACATGACTTAAATCCTTGGACTTGAGCAGATCCTCGTCCAGCTGTAAGAAGAGGGGGCTGAGAGCACTGTCCTCATCTGGTTCAGCCCCACCCTCCCCTTGCTTGGAGCTGCCCTCCTCCTCTGACAGCTCTGCCCCTGGCTTCTTCTGCCCCAGCAGGCTGCGGTGGGCAAAGCGGGCCTGTGTGACAGCAGGCAGCCCAGAGCTGTCATTGTTCATCTGCTGGTTGAGAAAGACTATCTCGTTGAGCAGCGATGTCAAAGTCTCATCCTCTGAATCCTCATCCTCGTCATCGTCATCGTCTTCGTCCTCCTGGCTTGAGGCTAGGTCTCCTACCAGGGAAAGCCCGCTCCTTTCATCTGATCTACCACTCTTCTCCCCATCCTCCGGGTCGTCCACGTCATCTGTGGTCTCCCGTGTGTTGCGGATGGGCATGACCCAATCTCCTGTTATCTCCCCATCGTCGAGGCCCTCTTCCTTCTTTTTATGCGACACTGGAGCTGATGAAGACTTTGGGGCATCCCTTTGCTCGGCCATGCCTGAGGGAGCCTGATCCTTTTTGAGCTCCAGACCACAATCCAAGGAGGAGCTCAGAGACTGGGAGGCTCCGTGCTCGTCTGGAATGCGTCGATTTCTCCGCTCCTTTTTGTCGGCAGCTTTCTTCGAGGATAACAGTGAGGCCAAACTGACAATCTTGGGCATGCTGAAGCCTTCCCTCACTGCAAATAAAAATATACAAATCCGCACTATTAGCATCAAATAACATTAAAATCTTTGCAAAAATAATTAAATGGATAATGCCTGCTTCTCCTCTGCTCCACAACTACCTGCTGGGTTGTCCTTTGCCTGAGCAGGTTTGGAGTCTTTGTTAGGTGCAGAGACGGGAATGGACAATTCTGGAAAGTTTTTCACCTGAAATGGAAGAGATATTCCAGGGACCTCAATAGTCACGGAAGCTACACCTGAAATGGGGGGGGAAAAAAGATTCTTAAAATCCTAAACTGTGGGCTTTCATTAAACCGTTTCATTTTACACTTCTATATAGGCGTAGTAATGACAGTAGTAATTTTAGACCAGCATTGATCCCCTAGTAAAGACACCAGTTATTTTAACAAGATTAATATCTTAAAACCATCAGTTATTGTAAGATTTAACATGCAGCAAAAGCAGGAGACGGCAATTGGCTTTCAGGTCTAACCACGGCATACCAGGGATTGAAGAAATGGGCACGCCTTCAATTTCAGCAGTAAGAGCGTTTGTGTCCGAGTGCAGGATGGTGCTCGACAGAGGACTGGCTGCAGGGGCATGAGCCTTGAACGTTAAAATGCTTCCCTCTGCTGGCACCGTGCTGCTGCCAGCACTCAAGGACGGACTGGCCAGTGGAGACGACACTGAGCTGGGTAAGCCTATAGAACAGGAACAGGGAGAGATTGCTTCTTCTACTGTCATACGGCATTTTAGTCATAAAACCTGAGGAAAAAGAGGCTTGAGTCCCAATTGTCATCAGTCTACAAATAAGGCTTTTCAAAATTACATTTACGTTTTTTCATTTCAATAAAAAAAAGACTCTTCTTTGGCCTCACAGTTTTGCAAGAGAAGCTGATTAAGCGTTTTTCATAAAATGATGGTGCTCAGACCACGTGACCAACCACTCATAGGCATGGCAAAGCATGGCTCATAAAGTTTCAAACATTACCGAATTCCAGTTTCGATTCAGTTTCGATCAGATACAAATTACTCAAATCTTTGTCAAAAATTCAATATGGCTCCCAAATAATGTGGCCTTGTGGTATAATTTTACTCTGACACAACATGATCCAATGGAGTTTTTTTTGGTGACTAGTGCCATAAATTTTCAGCTAAGGGTGGGTGTAACCCTGTTTTGTTCTCATTTGGGGTTACAGACTGAGAATTTCTCCCTGGCTGAAAATGGCAAAGTTCACGTGTTCGCCTTTTCTGACTTGGGTCGAAAAGTGGGTGACTGAGCTGACCTGTGGGCTGGGGGGCTGATGACCTCCTCTTGGACAGGATCAGGGGTCTTCTGACAGGTGAGCTTGGACTGGTCAGGCTGCCCATACTCAAGGCTGGCTCCGGGTGAGGCTGTGTAGTCACCGTCTTGCTACTGTTTCTCTGGGCCAACTTCTTCCGCTGAGTCTCCAGCGATTTCTGTTTGGCACAGATATACTCCAGCTTCTTGATTATCAATTCCTCCGTCTTTCCTGCAGAAAGAACATAACCAGAGTCTCGGGATAAGGAAATATAACATATATATATAAGAAATACGTCTATATTTATCAAGTAAATTTTAATGTACTGTACCACCAACATAAAAAATAATTAACAGGATTCAGAGGACAGTTATGGTGGATGATTATACTTAATTTCTTACAAAACAGAAATACATTAAGGTATACCTCTAATGTACATCTCATTAAAACCAGACTTACCAGACGTCTGGGCAACCTTTTTGATGAAGACAGATCTCTTCCGCGTCAGCATGTTCTTCTGTGCTTCCAGCCGGTCAGACTCATCGACCAGAGCCTGGATCTCATTGAGAGCCTGAAAATGGCAAAGGATTATCAAGAACAGGAAAGGAACAGCCGTGGCAGCTCGGTCCCTGAATACTTTGGCAGGGTGACTAGAGGCTAGATGGAGCCTAGATGGAATCAGGTACATTTTCCTTTGTATGGGAATCTTGAGAAGCTCCTCTTTTTCCTTTCTTCAGTTTTTAATACAGGACCCACAGAAACCCAGCCTGCTCTTCTTCTTTCAGTGGCAAAGGTGGCAGCAGTCAGTCGGTAACAAGTCCTCCTCATCCTCCCCCTCCAACAGAGCTGGTCAGCCCATCCCTCACCAAAAGGGAACATTACAGACTTCCTCCTTTCTTAACAGCAATGGTGAAACATATAGCTCACGCTTAAAAAGCGCACACTATACTAGAGACAGTGGTGAAAGAATTAACTTTAAAAAAATGTATAAATCATGTACTGAACATTTCATTACTTTAAAATGTACTGCTCAGCAGTAAATCACAAAATAACATACATGGTAAATAATGTAATCCCTTTAGTGCTGCCATGATATGAACACAACAGGGATTACTCAAAATACTCAAAATGTTCAACAAAACGAGTATACATGAAGTCACGTGCATGATAAAAAAATGAAAGTCAAATGGAGCCCTAGTGGTAAGAGGCCACAGCAGGCCTATTATGCTCTAAATAAACACCATGGACGGAAGGAACTCACGTCACTACTTGCTCTTTACTTATCTAAAACAACCCCCCTGTAACATGAAAGTGTTTTTATAGTACTCTTGGGAGGTTTTTACATAAAGTCGAATTTACATAAGTTGAATCTTGTGTAACCTGGGGAGAGAGTGAACTGTATTATATTATTTTACTTATTTTGAGAATGTTTAGAAAGACAAGGGTTTGGCACAAAATCTGGAGTAATCGCAAATCTTGTGTATTAGTAAATATTAGAATTGTGGGCAGGGACAATCAAGGTGCAGGGATTAGAAACACAAAGTTGACTCTCTTACCTGCCGGAGGATGTAAAACTTGGATGCCTTGGGCAGGTTTTCCAGGCCCAGCACTTTCTTCATGTTATCGAAGAGCTCCCTCAGTTCGCTGCGCCGTCGGCGCTCGTTGACCGTGTGGTTGATCCGCAGTGAGGAGGCACTTCCCACCTCGTCTTCCTCTCTGCCGCCAGGCTGGAGCTTTAGCTGAGCCAAATTAAAACATCAAGAGAATATTCACTTTGGATTTTTGCTTCGCCATTATTGTATCTTAGAAATAAACCCCCAAATTCATTAAGCCTTTAACTGTAAAAGGTCATTTAAAAAAAAAACAGCATACCTTTGGTTTCATTCCAGAAGCTTTCCTCTTCGCTTCATGAATGCTCCGTCTGTGAAACAGTTTTGGTAATGTTTATATCATAGAAGTAGTTTTGTCTTTATATTAATAAATCATGTACTGAACAAAAAGTTCAGTACATGATTTATTAATCATTTATTAATCATGAATAGAAAACAAGCAGCTCAAAGTTGTCCTAGCAAACATCTCTTTTTAAGTTTTGAAATAGATTGGCGTCATTTTTCTCTGAATACCCGGTTTCAATACAGTAAATCCTTACAGCTGAACCTAAATCCTGAGAAGAGAACAAGGATTAACTTGCATGCATCTCACTGTCACGCAAGATATCCGAAACCTGCAGTTCACCAATCCTGTTAACATATTTCCAAACAAAAACATAAAACAGAAGTAAAGGCATTTTGGAATTCCAAGAGCCTCAACCTCCATCCTTACACTTTATCAAGCTTCATCTGGACAGCCACGGCCTTTAGCCGAGCAATATTGATCTTCTCGGAAAGCTCCTCAACCGTCTCGATATCGATGGCTTCATCTTCCTCACTCAGGTCAGACTCCTCCTGTTGGAGGAAAAAGGAAAGTTTGTGTCACAGGGAGATCAGCACCACACTGTTTGAACTTAACATATACCAGCGATACACATCATCTATGCAAATATAAGGACAGGTATTGTTTCTCTTACACTGGCAGGCTCATTATCCTCTTCCTCACTATCGTCCTCGCTCTCATCTTCTTCTTCCACGTCAACCTCAGAATCGCCTGTTTGTTCACCCTCCACTCCCTCCACCTCCCCCTCCTCCAGGTTTCGTACCTCTTCCTTTATCTCCACTCTGGAGCTCTCACCACTTTTGGTGCGAGTCCAGTCTTTAGTATCCACAGAGGGATGAGTACATGGTTCAGTGCAACTCAGACTTTCTGAGCCCTCCTCCTCAGATGCTGGCCTACCAGGTCGCGTCTCACCAGATTTCCCCGAGCTCACGTCTTCTTTAGAAAATGTACGAGGTAGAGACTGTTTAGAAGTACAGGACTCCGCACAAGTTTCGCCAGAAGAATGTTTTGCCAGCGAGTCCTTAACACACGATACTGAAGACTTTGAGCTGCCACTAAGAACGGCGATGGGAGCAGGTTGACCAGATTCCAGTACAGTCTTACTGGGTTTGTGGTTTGTTACACCAAGCTCGGGGTCAGTCTCACTCTGCGGTTTTGGCAGACTTCCATCCAGAAGTGTTTCAGAGTCCTGCATCTGGCCAGATGTGTAGGAATGGTCAGAATCACTGCCTTTTAACTCAACAGGATCCCGCCCACTGGTGTAAGAATGATCAGAGGAAACGATGCCTGCTGGCGTTACATCCTGTAGCGACGCGTCTGTGTCCTCAGCCTCTGAGTGGTCAGGACTTTCTTCCTTTTGCTGGGTTTTTGCAGGATCAGACGCTTTTTGAGCTTCCTTCACCTTTCCCTGCTGCAGAACCACTTCTGCGTGTGCAGGAGCATGTTCCTGGGGAGCTTTAGGGGAACCCTTTGCCTTTGGAACCTGCTTCTGTACTTCTAGCAAGACCGGCTGCACAAGTTCTGAACTGGGCTTGGCTGCGGAAGCAGCGGTGGTTTTTGGGATCTGAAGCAAAGTGAAGCCACCGCTCTGGATGGGAAGCACACTAGCCTGAGAGCCAGGGAGCTGACCACCCGAGCTATAGGTGATGAGCTTGGATTCCGGTCCCTGAACTGACAGCTTAGTCCCGGTGGCAGGAGAAATTCTGAGGGTGTAGGTTTCTGTGTGTCCCATTATGCTGGGGACTGTCCCCGTCTTCGCAGCCTGAGAGACGGCGGATGGTGCAGACCCTGCTGCAGCAGATGCCTTTGACCCTGAGGTGGGAGAAGTTGCTGAGGTGCTTGGGGAAAGCCCAGCGAGGACTGCAGTGCTGCACACAGGAGACTTAGCAGCAGCAGCAGGGGGCGTAGTGGAGTCTGGAGGCGGATGTGGAGGGGCCGGTAAACGGATCACAGAACCTACAAAGCAAATAAGACATTTTTAGTTTCTAGGACAACACTCAAGGGTAAAAAAACATCTGACTTAAACTACCATGAGAAAATGAGTCATTAACAAGGTGAGCAGCAAAAGAGGTAACCTCACCTGGGTTGCGGATGAGCACGTTGGGCTGGACTGTGCGGAGCTGGCTGAGAGGGACCAGCTGAATGAGCTGTCCGTTGGGGTGGCGGAACAGCGTGGTGCCGGTGGAGCTGCGGACCGGCTGCAGCACCATCCTCTGACCCGGAGACAGCTGAGGGCCCAGAGAGGGCGTGGCCGGGCGTACTGCTGGGGAGGAGGGCTGGACTGGGATGAGGAGCAGGCGGGTGCCAGGGCGTCGATTTGTGGGGTTCACGCCACCCGTGGGGCTGCCTCCACTTGGGACGCTCATCGCCGGGGCGGTGGACTGTGGGGTCTCCTCTGAAAAAACATCACAACAGTGGTGGTCAAACTCTCGAGACCGTGAAGAGAGACTCTCGTAGTGTCAAAAACGGTTCTGTCACTGAAATGAGTGCAAGTATCTTGGCAAAATCCAAAGTATGCAAAACACCAGAGCTGATCTCGTTTGTGCTGACCTAGAAAAGCTTAGCACAGTGTGCGATTTACAGCACCGATTCGTCTAAACTTTAGCAGTAAACTAGAGTAACAAGAAGGACACCAAACCATACACCAAACTATACCTATCATACATCAAAAGGCATGTAATAATGAATACAAAGAGGTAACAGAATATTAAGAAATTAAAAATAAAATGCATGGCAGCATGTTCACAATGCAGTTTATGTCATGTCAAAACCACATAACCTCACACTGCACAATGAAATGCACGAGCTGCAGCTGGCACTCAGGACTCGAATGCAAGCTAGGCTGGAAATGAAGGATCATGGAACCACAAGACAAATCACGATACCCGGAACTGCAACAGGTACACGGGCAAGCCCACCGGATGGAAGAAACGTGCTGCTGCACCTCATTTGGATTGGTGGTGTGTGGGGACAAGATGGCGATTTGGAAAGCTGGACAGACCACAGACACAGAGCGGCTTGAGCACAGTGGGCTGCGGGAACACAGCTTACCCAGTCGGAGGTTAGGAGAGAGAGAGAGGAAGGTGATGGGGAGACCCTGAGGCCCTGCTGCAGACACCTTAATGACAGTGGCAGAACTGGACGTACTGGTGCCGGAGGTGCCGGAGGCAGTGGAAGCACTACTGTTACTGGTTGGAGGGACCACCTCAACACTAGGGCTCTCGGGAGAAGACTGCCCCCTAGGGCTTGCCTTGGAGGCAGAATTCACTGAGGGGGAAGGGGAAGGAGGCCCAGCCCTCGCCACCTGCTCTGCCCGAGGGGTCCGAGCAGGCAGAGCCGAGCTGACCACCACCAGGGGCGCAGACGACAAGGTGAATTTGTGCACGCCGCTGACCAACTGAGGAGTACTACTGCCAGGCAGTCTCTGCTGCAGGGAGCTGATCCTGTTGACCACAAACTGGGTGAAGACCTTCCCAACTGTGGGCTTGGGTACTGCATAAGGGAACAGATTGAGGGCAAAATTGAGGAATAAAGTAGGTTTTTCAATCGCAGTGAAGATAGAAGACCTAAAAAAAATGTAACCTCTGAATACATGAGGAAAGAATGTGTCGCGTACATGGAAAATCAGCTACTGAGAAAGTGCACAGCAGGTGTAGCATGGTCCCCTGGAGTGGAGGTCTGTACAGCATATCATATTAGGAACACAAGAGTGGTTTTTAACATAGAACGTGTTTTATTTTCAGTCCTGTGCACTATGGATTAACTGCACATTAACACCTGCACCCAATGGCGGAGCACAATTTACCCG
Source organism: Lepisosteus platostomus (assembly GCF_059453375.1). Classification (NCBI taxonomy): domain Eukaryota; kingdom Metazoa; phylum Chordata; class Actinopteri; order Semionotiformes; family Lepisosteidae; genus Lepisosteus; species Lepisosteus platostomus. The sequence continues at coordinate 12,436,114 of NC_142620.1, read as the reverse complement.
CAAATGTGAAATCACGCGCGAAAGCAGATCAGAAGAGGGAAGGGTGGGTCGGGGCCTCTTACCTGACAGCTTCTGCGTGACTGTGGTGATGCCTGGAGAGGCGGTGCCACTACTCAATGAGACCGTGGTGGTGCCGGAGCAGGCAGTGGAGGAGGCTGCAGAGAGGGAAGGCCGCTGGGATCCTCTGGCTTCGTTCGTGCCATCCACAGTCAGGCCTGTGTCCAATCCCTCCCCTGAGGGCAGTCCTTTGGACTGCTTGAGCAGGGCTGTACTCGATGCTTCCAGTGCACTGGGACGAAGTCTGCCAGTGATGTAAGCTGCTAGTCTGTTGGCTGGGTGCAATGCTCCCATCTGGCCCAGCAGTAGTTTGGCTTGTGGGTATGATTTGCCATTGACCTGCAGCATAAGGGAAGAGCAGCTTACATGAACAGTGGCAATCAGAAAACACTTTTTTAATAAAACGAAAAGGATCGAGTTCTAGCACAGAAAATCCACCACAGCGTATTGTCTTTTGCAAGGCAAACGTGCAACAGCTATCGGCAAGTCTCTCGTCCAAAACAAATCTGTTCAAATCTCACATCCCGTGCAAAAAAACCCTCTGTTTCATGAAATAAGCAGTGCTCACGCTCTCACCTTGATGAGGCCCTGCTGTGGGCTGCCTGGCTGTTTCTTGTTTGCTGTCAGGATACCTGCTGGGGAGACTCCCGTGTAGAAGGGCAAGGCCTTCCCTCTCGACCTCTCGTCCTTCATTTTCCGCAGCTTTTTGGCGGCACACTTCGAAGCGCCTTCGCTGGGCATCTCGACCACCTCCAGCTCCTTCTTCCTGGCGCTGGCGCTCCCCTCCGCCTGCTCCTCCTTCAGCGTCGCCGTCCGTTCCGCTCCGTCGGTCTCGGCAGCAGGCAGGGAGATGCGGATCGTGGACGTGATGACGGAGCCGGACCCCTCCTTCTTGTGGCTCTGGCTCACCTGCTCAATGAGGTAGCGGCCCACCTTGAAGGACTGGGCCAGGTTATTCTGGGCCATGTGCTGGGACACTGTCCTCAGGATGCGGTCGCGCTCCTGCTCCCAGTTGCATTCCGAGACGATCTCCAGCATCCTTGTGGGCTCAGATGGAGTCAGCATGCGGGGCTGGATCTTCTGGGGTGTGGTAGGGGCAGATACCTGGGTGTCTGCTCTCAACATCCCAGGCTTCCCGTCTGTTGGGTTAAATCATAGAATAAGACACTCTGAAGAATGACACCAACTGACCATTAAGCATTATACCCCCAAAAGATGACTTCAGTAACAGAGGTAAAGGTTTAGCTGACAGGCCTATGTGCTGTTTTCACCTTCTGTGTTTGTAAACATCCTTCACTAGTCCCCCACTTTCTTTTTACCCGGATAGAAAGAGGCTAACAAAAAGAATCACAGGGCTTACCAGTCTTTGAGTCCATAAATCTGTGGTACGGATCATCTTCCTGCAAAGATTTAAAATTTCAGAACAATCATAACTTAATTCTGCTGGACTCATATGAAATATTGCATGTTGTTCAAAATAATTTTAGTGCTACGGAGTGCTTGTCGGAATAGTACCCTGTATTTCCTTCTGAACAACAGGCAAAAATTATTCCTAAACATTCTGACTCAAGCATTCTTACTAAGATGGAAAAAAATGAAAACGAGTTAATGTTTGTAAGACATAAGGGGGTGTTTTTCACTAAAAGAACTCCTGCTTTGAGATCTAAAAAAATGTTCATCTTTATTACAAGCCCTGCTTTGACTAGGGCTTTTATATACAAATCAAACTTTTTGACCCTGGGTTCATTTTGCAATTTCCTTTTTTAGTTAAGTATTGCATTTGCGCTTTTTAATATTCAGGAGCCAATATCCTGCAGGATCACTAGGCATTATGACATGGCTGCTTTTATCTTGGCGTGAGACGGCAGCGTTCATCAGTGAGCAGGCGGGGTTATCTGGTGTCTTACCCTCCCGCTGCAGAGCACGGACCGGCAAGCGCAGAGGGGCTGGCTCTGGGCGCGCTTGTGGGCGTAGTGGCGCACTCGGGCACAGGTCATCATGCTCTCGAAGTACAGGTACACTGGGTCCTTCTCCTCCTCCGTCACCTGGGAACAGGAGACAAGGGTGTGATCCACAGCGCCAGGCGCCAGCGGCTAGAAGGTACTAAATGATCATTCGCAACGACAGCAAAAAGATGCCCGACGCCGAAATATAAGGGCAAGTACAGAACAGCTTTCAGATGATTCCACTTTTTAATCTTTTCCTGATTGAGGATCTCTAAACAAAAGGCTTGTTCACAACAGAAACTAGCAGTAAAGCTTGTTTTTGGTATTTTTTTAATTGCCATCTATCTCATTGTGGAGAACTTCCTGCAGTCCAAAGGAATCATTTACCAGTGTTTTTGTAAAGAAAAACACTCGTCCGCTGAAGCTTTTGCCTGTGTTTTTTATAATACTCAAACTTATAAAATGCTATGTTAAATGTTTCAATAATAAACCACCCAAGAATCCAAACATGACTTAATATGAAATTCTGAGTTACTAAGCAACATGAAATTTACCAAAAACAAACAAACATACAGGACATGAAAACAACAAAACCTGAACAAAGCTGACTATGTTTTAAAATAGGTATAATCTTTAATCATGAACCATTTCTACGAGTACTTCATTCCGTTTTGTGAAAAAGCTCTGGGGATCTTACCACTGGGTGAGCTTTGGGGATGTAGCTCTTCGTGCTGCCTGAGACTCTGGGGAAGCCTGAGGAAGAGGACTGGCTGTAGCAGGCTGAAGGTGGAGGGATGAAGAGAGGCTCTGGGTCAATCTCCCCTTCCTTCCGGTTCCACAAGGTGTATACGCGGGCTGCTGGCTCCGATTCGGGTTCGGGCTCAGAAATCGCTGTGGTTCGAAAGAAGAAGGTTCAATAACTGCATGGCATTTCAGCAATGGGTTCATGTTGTTTGTTTAGGGCAAAGTACAAGGAAGATCTATTTTGCTAAACTGAAGTTTTCTTTTTTACAGAGAACTGGTAAAGGCCGCAGATCCCTCAGCACAAGGGCCCCCTGTATTTACACAGCCTTCAAAGGAACAAGTAAAGGTTTATTCCATGCTGAAAAGACACCACATTTTGGCTGTGGAGCCTTCTTCTGGTGTGTGACACCTGACACACCTGAAGAAGGCTCCACCGCCAAACCGTTGTGTCTTCTTTCTGTTCTTTTCAGCATGGAATAAACTTTTACTTGTTCCTTTGCAGCCTACACATGCTGACATAGTTGCCTACTTGAACTACTTTTACGCGGCCCTGCATGGTTAATCCCCGAGCCAAGCTGAGCCCCCCAGCAGCACAGCCGACTTACTGTATTCAATCTTCCTCCTCTTCTTTTTCTTGGCCTTCAGTGGCATGCCCTCTTCCTCCTCCTCCCCTTCCTCCTCCTCCTCTTCCTCTCCCAGGGCTTTGTAGAAGATGAGGTCCTCGGGATCGGGGGCCTTCGTGGTCTTCTTCCTCTTGGGCGAGGTCTTCACCAGGACCACCTTGCGTTTCAGGCACGTGCACCCAAACATGCACTCGGGCTTGCGGCAGTGAGTGGGGAGGCGGCGCTCCTGGGCCAGGCTGGCGCACACACAGCCCAGCCGGCAGAAGTCGTTCAGGCAGGGCGGGGCTCGGCGCTTGATGATCCTGCCGACGGGCCTGCCCTTCAGGGACCCCTGGGGAGACGGGCCACACCGATGCTTACACATGCTGGCTTTTCAAAGATCAAATCAATGCAGAGAGGGCGCTCAAGCTGTGCGTCCCTCTTCTTTCCCCTGAGAACTAAGAGACGTAAGTTACACCTCCACACTGCAATGGGACTGACCCCACCTGCTGATACAGCCAGCTGCCCCACAAGATGTCTGCTCTTTCACACAGGTAGGCAGCACTTACATCTTCATGGACGTGAGGTATGTTGCTGTATGTTAGGGGCACACACGCCAGGACTGAAACGTGGAAACAACTTAAGTGATGCTAAGTAAGAAAAACGTTTTCAGCCCTGAAATATTTTTAAAAAGGCACTGACCCCGAGTGGGAGCTCCAATACTTCAACACTGAAAGAACCTGTAATATGAAGCAGGTTTATTGCCCTGACGAAGACACCAGAACTCCAATGTTCACCTCCTCAGATTTCTGCCTTTTTGATAGTGGAAATTTAAAGCACTTTTTTCGCTACACATTTTTTAAATTGCAGCTCCCATTAAGAAATGCAAGTTTGGGTCCAGCGTGATTCTTTTAAAAAAAATAATTTTTGCATCCCTGATATCGTAGGGTCCAGTGCTGTCAGCACAGTGGACAAATTAATAAAATTATTTTTAATGCTTTAAACACCAAACCTGGGGGAAGGTGGAGCTGACTGCGTCTGCAGATTATACTGGTGCCAACCTCCAGTGCAAGTTTTTTGCCAATTCTCTAGTCTCGCTGTACCGGATCATAAAATTGAATTGCATCAGCAGGAAGAATAAATTAATCAATTTTTGTTTTTACACCCACTTCACCCCAAGGTAAACAGGACAGTTTATAGTTCCCCCGTTTTATCAATTGAGTTTCAGACAGTATGAACCAAAACCCAAAATATGAATACATCCCAGAAGTGAACAAAATTAAGGCTTCATCTGCAAAAGCAAAAGTTTTGATCTATTCAGCCGCAGGGCTTGAGGACGCCCATCTTGGGACACAACTGGGGAATACCTGAGCCGTCAGCAGCGAAGCCAGGGCGACCTCCGCCCTCTCCTCCGTGACGTAGGTACGGCCCTTGCCCTCCCACAGCGCCCCATCCTCCAGGTCCATCAGCCTGGCCAGCGACTTGGACAGGCCGGCCACCCGGCTGCTCGCGGCCGCCACCGGCCGCCCGCCGGCCTCCTGCTTGAGGACCAGCCTCTCGGAAACAGGCTGCTCCTGGCCCGGTTCCAGGGGCGCCGAGGAGGCGGGGCAGTAGAAGATGGGCGCCGACTTGGTCTTTGCGGCCGGTTTCCCTGCGCTGTAGGAAGGAAGCGTTTTCTGCTTGGCGCTGTGCGAGGGGGGCCGTTTCGCTGCCGCCGCCCCTGGCTTGGCTTTGACTCCCGGGGACGCGGTGGGCTTGGGGGAGGCCTTCTGCTTAGGCGCTGCTTTGGGTCTCTTCGGAGTGGAGAAAGCTTTGAAGGGGAAGCTCGGAGAGGGGGGTGGCAGCACCGGCGCCTGCTTCTTCAGCACGCTGTCCAGCGTTCGGACGTAGCTGGTGCTTTTAGTGGGCAGCTGGTAGGCCACTGGGGCCAGGGTGGTGCTCTGCGAGAAGCTGGCAGCTCGCTCGTCTATCAGCTTCCCTTCATTCTCCAGGTACTCATCAAGCATGTCGCTGCAGAAGGCGGAGCGATTCTTCAGGGCTCCCTCTGAGCCTCCACTTCCTTCAGACAGGAAAAAATAATCATTTAACTGGGCAATTATACTCAAGGGTTTGGAGGTTAATATTGTACAGCCCGAGCGCACCTATTTTTTTAATAAACTGCGCATTCAAACACAGTTTAAAATGGATGTAAAGGAACTATTCAAAAACAGCTTTAATTAATAAAGTACACAATTTCCATACATGAAAAGGATCAAACACGAGTAAGCACTTGGGCATTCCTAGCAAGAACCCTACAACTCACAACCTGACAAATTTCTGCTAATGATCATTTACCTACAACAACAATCCTAAAAATAGACAATATCTAAGACATCTACTTCTGTGGTCTGTCGGTACACTTATGTGTATATAAGTCTGTACATATTCAGGGTCATATTCACACTGATCACGGTAGGAGAGGGCTGGCCAACATGCTTGCAGAGAGAGGGTGCTGCTAATTCTCCATCCATGGGAGGCTTTATCAGTTGGCCTGTACTTTAAAGTCAAGAACTCTCTTCTGTCTGATTACGGAGGCCCCATTCAACTGGGCCTCAGATGTGGATCCCAAAGGCTTTCACTGAAGAAATAATTTGTTTTTTGAAGCATTACCAGATTTCTAAAACACTGCAGATGATTAATATGTAATGTTGTTCCATTGTCCATCAACCCGAAAGAAATCAAAATTTCCTTCTTCAGCTGCAGATTGAACTCAAGAGAATTTCAGTCTCAGGTCATTCTTTAAGTCTTCGCAAAAAACATGTACTGTGGTTCATCAATTTGTCTACATTAATAACGGCTGTAGTATAAGTCAGCAAATATACTGAAAGCAGGGGCAGGTATTTCAGTGAGTTCTTATTCAAAAGAAAACTGCTATGAAAGCAGTTATTTAAACTGTCCCTCCACTCAGGTTCTGCACTAAAACAGACAGTCTGAAAGAGCCATCTTCTTATTTAACAATGTAAGATTCTAATCAAAGCTCATCAGTTGATTACAATCTGTTTTTATAAGTGGATCAAGCTTAAAACAGTCCAACAAATTCTGAGTGCTAGCCCCCATTTCTGTAGACTAAAGCTGCAGTAGCAAGCCAGCAACAACCCTGAAAGATCATGGCTATACTGTAGATCCCACTCTTACCCTCAGTCCTTGATGATGAAGCCTCCGAATTCACATTAAACTTCTCTCTCCATCCTTTTATCTTAGTGAAATCATTTGTTTTACCTGTCCTGGAGATGAAAGGGACATCTGCAAAGAATAAATCATACTTAAAATCCAGGATAACAAAAAAGATCAAAGGTGAACACATTAGTATAAAGTAATAACTTAAATTAAAGAACAGATCTACATCACATACATGATTTCCTTTTGAATCACTGAGCAAAAATATATGGTAGGTGGCAACCAGCCATGCAATATTGCTAACATTTCGCAAACCTTGCTGACTAAATTTCTCAAACTAGTAATATTTTTTTGTCTCTGGTGATTATTTTATGATATACCCATGTTTGAAAAGCAATTTAGCTTTCTCACTACATCTCCAAAGTTATGCGCTGACCTCCGATTACACAGCGTAGTGTTATCAACCACATTTTGAAGGTTATGGTGGCGATTGCTAAACAATGCAATAGTTCTGTCCTGTTGAAAAGAGCACTAATGCAAAATTCATTCATGTAACCACATAGACATGTATCTGGGTTCTATTATCACAAATAAACAGAAACGTATCGATCAGCTTCAGGACTGAAATTCATGCTGTGAAGGGGATCCAGACTGAGTGATCAGAGTCACCCATAAACTGCCTGAGGAATTAAGAAGGCAAAGCACTCAGCATCTGGGATGTGAAGTGAGAAGCAGCTTGGGCCTTTTCATCAGGATACAGATTCGGGTCTTAGTCAAGTTCCAGGGGACGTCAAGAAAAAACGACCAAAAACGCTATGCACAGTGTGTGATTTGCCACAGCAGGTGCAGTGACTGACCAGGAGATGATGTCTGGGCAGCTGGGTTCCCATCTGTTCCAGCACACGGTACTGGGGGCGGCAGAGGCAATCGCACACCCAGATACTTCAAGTCAATGGCCAGACTGGGATCCACAAAGTTCAGCTTGAGCCCAACTGCAAAAAAAAAAAAACTAAAAATTGACACCATGTGTACGCCACCTCAGACGCTGCAAACCCAAAATATCCCCAATCCCAAAATATATAGGCAATCCCTCTCCTAATGATGCCAAATCAACCACACTCTAACAGATGCAGTGCTGTGGATAGAAATCTACACAACAGCAAGCTTATATCGGACTGCTGCAGTCATCAAGCCCTGTCTGGCTTGGAAGGATAACACCCCCCAGTGAAAAGTAGTCCAGGTTTACCTTCCTGCAGAACTGGGTGGATTGCTTGTCTGTGTTTGAAACGTTTCAGATCCTTCAGAAGCGCGTCCTGCAATCGAAGTATTCGGTCTTGCAAGCTCTCAGGGACTTCTATCAGGTAAAAAAATCCGAACGTCAATTTTCGCGTCTTTGAAACACAGGTACATGCAACAGCCAAACTCCACTCAGAAATTATTACCATTTTTCTCTGGGATCTCAGCAGTTTCTGGTGGCTGAATGGTGTCGCCTCCTTGTGGCTGATCCCCGAGATGAATCTCAAGGGCATCCTAACCGTTCAAGACAAGAAAAGACAATACTGAAGACAGACATACACTACACAAGTCAGCTAAATGGGGAAAATAATCAATGTAAGAAACTTAACAGCAATTACAATAAGCCTCGCAAACATCTTTTGAATGATGACTCCTCTGTGTTGACTCTAGAAAGCACGATTACGAAAAGGAAATAAAAGACAGGAAATGCAACTAAAAAATAGGAATACAAAGTTTTAAAGACATGAATCAGAACTGACGTTGGCTGTTCTATTTTAGAACCGCTTGTTAATCACCTCAGTTCACTGCTGCAGCAGCAGTGGGGTTAACAATCAGAGACCACGAATGCCTCGCCCAGACAGGCCAGTTGCCCGGGTGCAAAACACATGACATCCTGGCAGCTGCACAGCGCCTTACAACAGGGGCTCCCAATCCTGGTGCTGGAGGCTCACCCACCGGCTGGGTTTTGTTCCAGCCCAGCTCTCAATTACACAACAGGGCTGTAAGATGACTTGATAAAAGGATTAATTCAAACCGTTTGATCGTTTTCAGCTCTCAGGCATGTGGTTGGTCATTTTCGACTTTTAGAGTTTTAATTCCAAAAAAACCATGCAAATATTCAAGTTAAGGAACATCTTAGTTTAACGAAGGCCTTGATCATTAAGGAATCAAGCATGGCTAGGAGAAAACCAGCAGGTGTTGTGCTTTAGGACCAGGAGTGGGAGCCCCTGTCTTTCAAGGCTGCAGCCATCAAAAAGAGGAGTAATAAGTCTCTCGGGGACAATGCAACAAGCTAACACACGCACAGCCAAGATGGAAGAGTGCTGACGCAAGAGCTCCACAGGAAACCGAGGAACTTTCGGCTGACTTAGCCCCACCCAGCCCTGGAAAGGGGTGGTCTGATTGGTGCTCACGCAGCTAATGACATGGCCCAATCCCCCAGTCCCAGAATATATAGGAAATCCCTCTCCTACGGGGTCAAATAAACCATGCTGCAACAAACGCAGTGCTGTGGTAGAAATCTACACAACAGCAAGCCTATATCTGACTGCTGCAGTTATTAGGTTCCGTTTGACTTGGAGGGATAACATTCCCCAGCCAGATCTGGAGTACAGGGGTCAACCTGCACTCCGATTGAGCCCTGCCACTGCTGGAGCCACTTCGAAGCCCCCCAAAAGGAAATCAGTCACCACCACACAGAGAGGTGTACAGGAGACGACACAGCTGCCTTACCTTGGAGGTGAAAGAGACAAAGAGAACACCCTCCACCTCCTCCAGGTCCGGCTGCATGCTGGCATCGGTTGGGCTGCCAAGCACTGGTCCGGTGCCAGTCACTCCTGTTTTCTTTGAGGGCTTCCCTACTTTGCCAAACCTCACTTTGCGCTGACGCCTCTTTTTCCCAGGGGGATGTAAAATTTTGGGGCTTTTAATGGCTGAGGGGGCAGCTGCCTCACTGCTGCTCACTTGCTTGTCCGGCCTCAGCAGGCTTTCTGAGGACATGAGGCCCTTGGCGTCCGGAGGGGGTTTGGGTGCAATAGGCCTCTTGGCAGACAAAATGCTGCTAATTTTCTCCTGAGTTTCCTGAAACAGAAAGGCCTTGGGCGGTGGCACAAGCTGGCCTTTCTGCTGCAGTTGTAGGATGTCTTTCAGCGCTGGTTTCTCGGTTTCACTAGGAGTGACTGGAGAAACCTTCACAGGGGGATCAGTAATTCCAGCACCGCCCTTATCCTTCTCAGGAGGAAGGACATCTGGAAAGGGCGCGGCGGATGACCGCTCCTGCCGGACCTCTGGAGTCGCAGCCTCATCAGCGGAGTCGGAACAAGGCTTAATGCAAACTGCAGGTCTCCCACTGTCTATGGAGAACACCTTGGCTTTGGCAACTCCCAGCTGGGTATCGTGCTGCTCCTTCTGGGAGCCCCCGTTATCCACAGGGGACTCTCCATCTTCTTTTCTGGCCATTCGGAACAGCTCTGAGCTACTTTGGCGTTTAGTGTCCGGCCCATCCTTCTTCCCCCTGACAATTCCCTCCTGCGTAGGAACAGGCGTACTTGTTCGAGGTGGTTTTCTATTGCTGCAACCCAAAATATAATGACCATTAAACTTTGGATGATGTATTAAAAGCTCTCTACAAGACCACAGTGAAGGACTGTAAAATAACAACCGTCACATGCCTTCACTTCCTAAAAGCATCAACAGCTAAACACACAGACGTACGAGGCAGACGGCCGAAAACATCTGTGACCTGGCCGTGACCGATTTGACTTGCAGAAGCAGTACTACAGCTCCCTCCTTTTTTCACTCCTTCCATTCTTTGCAATAACTACGGGTATACAAGGATCTGCATTAGCATAGATCAGAATATTCATTCATTTCACATGCAGCCCAGGAAATGGCCTTTCGGGGTAGAAGAACTGAACTTTGTGGCAATGATCGAATTAAAGGGTGTGCTAGAAGGAGGCGGAGAAATCGGTTTCTCTCTGAGAAACACGCAGGAGCACTAAAAAAGAAAAAGGTGTTGGGTTTAGAACCAAGGCTGCCAAGCACTGAAGCAAAAAGTCAAACAGATGAAGCCTCATATTCCTAGGACAACTGGAATTGTGCAAAAAAAATAGAGCAATTATTAAGGAATTATTGTGAAAGAGAATTTTTGAATAGTCATTTTACATAGAGACATCTTTATAAAACTAAAAAAAAAACTTGGGCAAATTGTTAAAAAATTGAGGCCAGCTTTAACATATAACTTATGTTAAGGATTAAGGATAAACGTGCCTAAACAGACAAAAAAAAGCGACATTCAGTTCCACACGTGTTGACTGATTTTAGATTTCTCTTTGTGTGGGCTTATTGCTTTCTTTTCTGTCTACTTGCTTTGTGTGAAACTTGCAAAAAGTGTAGAAAAGTTGCTAAATGTTTAGGAATTCAAGTTTTAGATGAACACATGAACAGAAAAAGAAAGGTAACACTACCATGCACAACGATAAAACCTCCGGAGCACAAAGCTCTTTTTCAAGAGATCGTCACACCAAGGATCCCTAAAGCAGGCAGATCCGAGCGCGTCTGCTCTGAGGCTACACGACAAACCAGCTTACCTGGAAGTTTTAGGGGTGGCGTTCGACTTGATCGGGAGTATTTCGTCATTGAGGAAGCCGATGTCGTATCCCTCGGAACCAAACAACTCCTGATCCATCACTTCATCAAAGACCTCTGGCGACCCAAAGAGAGATTTCAGGGTCTTCCTGGGTGGCTTCACCTCCTCCCCGCTGTGTGAGGTCTTGCTCAGGTCCAGGGGTGGGAAGGGGCTCGCCTTGGGGTCCGAGCCCCCCGTAGCCGGGGCGTCGCCCTTGAACTTGACGGGCCGGTAGCACTGCCCGTCCTCCCGGAAGCCCTTGGCGAAGGGGTTGTAGTCGATCTTGAGCTGAGTGATCCGCAGGTTCTGGTAGGCCGTGACGGCGAAGAACTCGGTCTGCGGGAAGGTGAAGGTCATGACGTCCGGCCCGTTCAGCTGGATGACCTCGGTGGCCTTGTCCGCGGGGACGATGTGCAGCCGGGGCAGGTAGCGGTGCATGGAGTGCAAGATGACGTGCCCCTCCTGGTCCAGGGTGTTGTTGGTCAGCTTCAGCTTGTAGAAGGACACCGGCTGCTGCATCCAGTAGTGCCCCGAGGAGGGGGACTCCGGGTGGATGAAGACCCGGCCGAGCACGTGGGGCTCGGCCTTGCCGTTGATCTCCCAGTAGCGCCCGTTCCACTTGTAGCGGTTGTTGTCCATGGGGGTGATGTCCATGACCAGGATGTACCTCTGGAAGGGCTCCATCCCGGAAATGCGGAAGCGGCAGTAGGGGAACATGCGCCGGCCCTGCTTGGTCAGGATCATCTCCGTCCTGCACCGGTAGAACTCGTTCCACATGTTGTTGTTGTCCAGGGTGACCTTCACCCCTCTGCAGCTGCTCTCCGGGGGAAGGTTTTCGGAGAGGTTCTTGGGCTTGATGGGCGTGATGCCCGCGGCGTTTCTGGGGGCAAGGGGCAGGAGACCGGGGGACGGGATGCTGGCCACCGTGTTGGTGGCCAGGTTCACGTCCTGGTTGGACACCAGGATCCCCTGCTGCTCGAGTCCACCGTCCCCTGCCTGGCCTGGCTTCAGGATTACGAAGAAGGCAGGGGGCGTGGACGCCGAGGCGGGGGCGATCGGAGGCACGCGCCCTTCGTCCGCAAGAACCATCATGGCCTGTTTCTCCATCGCTGCCGTCACAGAGCTGCGGGCCGGGGTTGGGTGGACAGCACCGAGCACCTCCTCACCCTGACTGGACTGCTTGAGCAATTCGCATTCTGGAAAAAATGGACAGAAAAATGAATACGGGGACCAGGCTACAGAACTGGTAAAAGAATATTTCAACATATAGCATTAGTGGTGCGCAGCCCTAGTCCTGGAGGTCACAATATCTGGGGGATTGTTCTATGCCTCAGCTCTTAATGACCTAACTGAGCTGAGCATGAACTTAACTGGACCAATTTAACACTGCCCAAAGGTCTTCAGCTGCTGCCGATTTGCAGAACCTCTGAAAGCTTGCTGGACTGTGACCCTCAAGGTTACCTGTGTAGTACAGGAAGGGTCTCTTATCGGGCAGAGAAAGTTCATGTTCATTTAAAGCTAGAACCGCTAATTAACTATCACTCCGCAATATATATCTTTGCAAAAATGGTTGATTTGTTTTTTTAAACAGAGATCAGTCATATTAAAAAGCAAAACCTCTGCCAAATGTCAAATGCTTCTTCCTTTTAGTACAGTAATGTCCAGTCCTGGTCCTGGAAGGTTTTTAATTCTACCTATGCTCTTAATGAGATAGATCAGCTGGTTACTGGCTTAATCGGACCAGTTTCTCTGAAGCTTCTCCCAGCTCTGCAAGTGCCACTGTTGCTTTTAAGAGACCTAGAAAACCTGCAGTCATACTGGCGCTCCATGACCAGGGCTGGACACCCCTGATCTAGTAGTTTAACATTTTTAGATATTTGACATCCTTTATTAACTCTGTATCAATACTGTGGCTTAAGATGCTGATTGAAAATTGTAACAGTAAATTACATTTAAAAATATACTTATAATTGAACTTTTACTTCCAAAGAATATTTGTTGATCTTAAAACTTTTTCAACAGAGCAATAAACAGTACCACCAAAGACCTTAAAATAAACACACATTTTCCTATACCAACTGATCTAGGTCACACATTTCTCTAAAACAGCATTACTTAAAAAATGCATTACTGAATATCCAGATAGAATTAATTTCCATTTCCAGTAATAATTAATTTCCAGTAATAGTAAGTATGAAAAGCCAATGTAAGCTTAATTGGATTCTGATTTATTTTTAAGCGCCGGTGTAGCAGTACAGGGCTAATATCAACCTATGTTGTGAAAACTACTTTCAACGCTTGAATACCCTAAAGCGTGCGTTAAAACGTGTATTTAAACGTACAGTATAGACTGTCAATTTTACTTTTCATAAAACACCAACATATTTCTTTATGCCTGCTTACGTAGCAAATTAGCGATCTATTTAACCATTGATAAGGGACACAATATATTTAACACGCAGGGAAACTGTAACAATCTGCATCACACTGAGTCTTCTCATTTGGTTACAGCTTCTGCTAGTCATTCAAGCCCACAGGCATTTCTACACACGCGTGTTACAATCATTTGCTGATCAAGGATTTCATTTTTCCTTTGAATGCGCAACAGAAAGTGGGGTTACGCGCCGCTCTTCAAAGTTGGCACCAGTACAAACGCCGAGCAAGTAAGAGCCGACACGGTAGATGAATTGCAGAAAATCCAGAAGCAAAGACAGAGAAAGAAGCGATCTAACACGCCAACTACCACATCGCCACTCGGCACCATCATCGGTTCCAAACAGATGCATGTGATCTCAATCCCTCCTGTTTCTGCTCAGGAGCAATTACAGCTTTTCATAAGCCTGGCGAAGGACCCAGATTTGCGGGATGTCTGTATGTATAATCTCTTGCAACATTTTTTAAAACCTGGCAACAGAAAAGACACCATGTACCCCCCGTTCAGATTTACCTCCGCTTGCTAGCTCTTACATCTTATCGCTTTAAAATCATGGTTCTCATCGAACAGTACTTCCAAAGGACGTGCGTTAATAAACAATCTCTCTCGACAAATAAACTAAACGTATTCCAACGGCAAAGAACATAACCACACCTCTCAATCTAGCTACCTTTCTGACCAGGTGCTTTAGACACCTTTCCGTCTACACCCAAGGTCGCCATGTTGAATATTCGACCATCCCATTCGCAAAACGTTAAATTTCAAAACCCTAGAGATGTTCTGTTCGTGTTCGCGCTTATGGATTCGTTTTTTTTTCTAAATTCAAGCAGCATTAGGCGTATCACAATGACATCACAATTTTAAAGAGGCTTGTAAACGTTGCAGTAATAGTAGACACGCTTGGATTAAAACTGAATCTATGGAACACCTCCCTTGAAACTAAATACAAAAAGAAAGTTCATCTGTGCCATGTTGTTTCATCCCCGTTTCCGTTTCGTTGACGTGATTTTTCTGGTGCTAAATTTCTCAACTTAGCCCCTCCTCCGAACTAAAAGCCGGAGCTAACAAGCGAGCGCTCCCATGCCTGTCGAAGGACATGGTGAAGCGGGCCTCTGGCCGCCTCGACGATGCCAACCCCAAGCGCGTGGGCCTGGCGCGGTCTCCTTGGCACCACCATGACTGGCGGTCCCAGCGCGTGCAAAACCCGGCCACAGCCTCAATGGCGCGTGAATCCCTCCCCCCCTTCCAGCCAACGCGTTGGGAGCGCGAGCCCACCCTCGGGGATCTTCTCAACACCCAACTCGTGGCAACAGGCGCCGTCTCTTTCTCCGTGCAAACGCGCTCCACCGCGGCTCCGCTGAGCTGTTACCTTTCCCAGTCGTGCAAACATCACCCCGAAATCCGACCGTCGTTTGACTTGCTCATTGGCTCTTTCCGTTCTTTTTTTTCCCCCTTCTTACTCCGTACGTCTCACCCAGCTGGAGAAAACATGAGTGCTCTCAGTCACCTACGTCAGAGTCCTTGTGGTGGCACGCTCACGTTCTCGCCTAACGCGCAGGCTCTGCCCAGTACGGGACAGCAGGAGCCAGTCACGTGGGAATACAAAGCCTCTTTGCGCACGCACCGAGCTCGGCTAAAGCTTTTATTTTTTAAAATCGGGATCTGTGCGAGCACTGGCAGCAACGAAGGAAAAGCCCGCCTTTAAAAAACGCGAATGCACTTTAATCGAATGGGATTTAACGTCTTTATTGGTCGGCGTTCAAAAGAAATACTTTCACGTGGTGCCTGCCGTGTGAAACAAAATAGCAGCTAGTGAGAACCGATACAGCAGGGCACCGAGGCAGACAGAGCAGATGCAGAAAACGAAAACCAAGCACAGGTCAAACACTCGTTCATCCCAGAGAGAAGCCCACCAGCCGCGTAGTGGAGGTGCGAGCACGCATTTCAACAAAAACAGCGTTAACAAGCAAACACCCCTTTTCATACCGACACTTAAAAACGAAAGAGATCAAGAAAGATACATTCTAGCCAGCAC
This sequence comes from Lepisosteus platostomus, assembly GCF_059453375.1. NCBI lineage: Eukaryota > Metazoa > Chordata > Actinopteri > Semionotiformes > Lepisosteidae > Lepisosteus > Lepisosteus platostomus. The sequence continues at coordinate 12,420,498 of NC_142620.1, read as the reverse complement.
ATACGTGAGAAGAGATACTGTATAAGTAACATTGCCACTAGAAGCTCTTGGTCGCTATCTAGTGACACCAATCAACTAATTAGTTGTGGGTTTTTTTTAAATACAACATTTCGGGATAACTATTGCACAGTAATCTTACATTTAAAAAATCCCTAAAACTACCGGCTCCTGCGCAAGAGCTACTACACTATGTTTTGCCAGATTACTATGACAGAACTAACTAGCAGAAGCAACGTTCACGAGTGACAGCATTTGAGTACACAATCGAACCGCAGCGCAGGCGAGAGAGCTGTTAGTCTAAAATCGCTTGGAAACAACAACAACATAAGGAGTGCTCGTCCTTTAAACTGTAATTGCGTGAACTTTCTGTTATGGTCACCTTTGAGCTACAATGTCTAAGCTTACAGAGCAGCATTCTATTATTCTAGGAGAATAAAAGATTTATTTTACAGGTTTGCTTTAGGCCGTGTAGTATTCATATACAAGACCACCCACAGCAGAAATAAATCTTGAATTTACTAAATAACCCAGAAATATAGTAATTGTTATTTGCTTTCCATTTAAAACAGTATCGAATTTATATATTTCAGTATTCTTCTAAACCATTGTTTTACATATACTTTATTCTGATCGATTTATATGTATATTTAGAAAGACATCTCTACATACAGTACAATGTTGTTTGCATGAGCGTGTTCTGCCTTTCATGAAATATCATGAAATATATCTTTTTTCCTTCATTAAAATGGTAAAAGTGCATCAACACTGCGAGAACTAGGAGATGACTGTGCGGTTCAATTACATTAAACGCATAACATACATCAGCTATGGGGTTTTGCTCCTACAGCGAGAAAAAAAGAGAAGGAAAGTTCCAATTTCACTCCCAATAAGCATTCACACCCATTTCCCACACCTTTTGAGCATGACAGATAATCAGAAGATGCTTATTAAATCTGAGCTTTTTATCCGGCCAACACGAACGTCTTTCAGTCCGCGTCCACGGCTAGATAAACCTATTTCTTTCGAAGGCTGCAGCCCATCCGACATTGAAAACGAGATGGGTCCTATTGGCTACTGCCTGGTCACATGCACCCCGAGCCACAGGCGAATACCGGCAGAAATGGAAATTAAACTGCGACATTATTATGAGGGAAACTTTGGACTACGAATTCCTAAACTGATCCGACGATAAACAAGACCCCTGACAACTGCGGTCACCACGGTTTTACGCTCCACAATTGCTAGATCGCCAAGGGACATTCATCCATTTTTTTTTGGGGGGGGGGATTGGCTCGAAACCGCCTGCACACACTCAAGCTTTTTTTTGTCGTTGTTTCAAAACGTGTCGCTTAAACGCGTGATGTGCAGTGCCCCCATTGTAAGAACAGCACGCCTAACACAGATAAGTGTGAATCCGCGGCCACACGGGTCTCGAGCGAGCCTCATGACGACAAGGAAGCACGGCCTTCCCTTGGCTGCCGGCAGTCACGTGTCCCTCCGCAACAGCAGCAGTCCCAGGTACATTTGAGGGAATGGCGGGCGGTGATAGGGCGAAATAGAAACACGGATACTCAAAGCCCCGTTTTTTTTAAAAAAAAAGCGCTGGAAAAAAAAAGGTGTCGAAGGCAGAGGCTCTTTTCGGTTTCAATACAAATCTCGAAGTGCGCTAAAAGCAGCCTCCGTGCTCAGGCGCTAGGTTTGGCGACCCGGGTCGTGCACCGCTCTCTCGCCGGAGTCGTGTGCCAGTGTCGTCAGGTGACCACCGGCAGCACCCTCCCTCCCCCTCCCGCGGGCTGCGCGCTTTTAAGTTAAAGGCAGCCGGCCGGCTTAAATCGACGCCGGCGAAACGCGTGTTTCGAACCAGCCGGAGCACGCTGTTAGAAGCAGAAGTGAGCGCTTTACCTCGAAAAACAAGACTTTGGCAAGCGGGCCAGTCCTCCCATGCACGGCTCTGCGAAGGCGCGGACCGGGTGAGAAACTCGAGGGGAGTGCAGGGCTCCGGTACTGCAGCGAGCATGCGCTGCTGCTAAGCGCTATTGATCCTCGGAGGTGAGAGGAGGCTGGCGGGGGTGCCGCTTGGAGGCAAGAGGCGGATTCGTCTCGAGTCGCGTTCGTCATGACCCTAATCGATGACTATAACGCGGGATTTCAGTGTATTCAGAGAAGATGACACCCCGCAACATGTAGTACTGGGCCCTAATTCTACAATTCTACAAGATTTTAAGGCGTTATATCATTAAAAAAAAAAAACACCGAAGAAAGGGATGTTTGCAGAATTACTGAAATTGAGCCGAATTCTGGCAACTCTCGCAGAGTTACTGTACCTGTAATAACAAAGCACTATTGCCCCGAGAAAACAAGAGGCGGAATTTCACCCCGGTCTCCGGTGGCCGCAGTTGACAAACCCACGACGAGAGCCCAGCGTGATCCCGGGGTCTCCGAGAGAACACTTCAGTTGTTCTTTTGTTGATATACAATTACGAAAAGCACAACGTGTTCCAGCCGTTTTCACCGTAAAGTGTTGTTCCGTGCTTGTGAGTGTTGGGGGTACGCCTCTGTCCGGTCCTGCTTTTGGGGGACGCAGGGGAGGTTGGGACCGAGCCCGCAGTTTGCTGGTCCTGCCTCACGCTAGAGCCGGGCTGGTTTTCCGAACAGAGCCTGAGCCATCCTGGGCTTTGCCGCCCACCCGCGAACCTGCAAGCGCTACACGATTATACTGTACTCGTTTCAAACAAAATATTTTTGTTTCCATTTTTTTTAGAATGTCTACGCCATTTAAAATTACATTAAAGTTACATTCTGTTCACTTTTAAACTTTTCACTATGCCGCTTTTGACTGCGCTGAGTAGTCATGTTTAACATAATTAAAAAAGAGGTTGGGGCTAGATGGACGATGTCCCAGCTCCCGGGACCTGGGTTTGATTGTGGACGTCTGCGTGGAGTTTGTCTTCTCTCCCCGTGGCCGTGTATGTGTCCCCCCCATTTTCCTCCTGCTGTTTAACGGTAATAAGCGTCACTAGTTTATCCCCCGTCAAGAGTGTTTGTTGTCCTGATGGGCAGATCTAAGAGAATCGGTGAGAGGACCGATTACGGTTCAAAATGGTGTCTGGCCTTTAACGTTTTAAGTAAGTTGCTCGCAGTTAAATACCCAGAAGCCAAATAAACTAAAGGTAATAATGTATTCGCTTTCAATTTCAGGAACAAAAACTATCTTTTAAACTAGGAGCACACCTTCCACCAGTTCTCACAGAGAGAGTGTTTTCTTTTTAAACCCCTCCAGTAATTTACCCAGTTCAGGTTTTCACACCTCGGTCTTCGTCTCTCAGACTTTAGTTTGTCCAGAAGGTCCCCCTCCTCGCGCATCATATTCCTACTCTCTTCATCTCCCCCCCCTCGTGTTAGAAAAAGGCTCCACACACCACACTTTGAGTTTTTCTACTTTTTTAATATTTCGGCGTGGAATTCATATTTACACGTTCCTAAATCGGATTATAAACCTGCGGTCAAAAAATAGCTGTACATTTTCGAGAGAAGACCTGCTAGAAAAAGCGACCGCGGATGATGGCGAAAGAAAGGTTATGAACACTAATACTGAGAAAACCCCTAAATTATGTCTTTGTCACCAAGGCGCACCTCAGATCCCTTCACACGTACGAACATTTCTGGGACTATATTTACCGTACCTCTCAAACAACCTGCTAGTTTATTTGCCAAGGCATAGTTTCACTGTCGCAAAGCAGATGATATTTGTTAGGTTTCAGACAGCAATCACCCCTCAACAAATTGAATCTTTAAACGTAACTAGAGAAATCAATTGAAGAAAAAAACACGACCCGGAAACTCGGCGTCGCGGTGGCTAGCATTTCCGCCCGGGTTCAAGACCTGGGGTGCTGTCTGTGTGGAGTTTGCATGTTCTCCCCGTGCTGGCCTGGGTTTCCGCCGGGTGCTCCAGTTCCCCTCTTACAGCCCAAAGACATAGTGGTAGGTTCTGGCGTAAACTGGCCCTGGTGTGAGTGTGTGCGTGTCTGAGTGTGTGTCCTGCGATGGCTTGGCGTCCACGCCGGGGTGTACGCTTTGCCTGTTGGTAGACTCCGGCTCCCCCTGTCCGCGATTTGACCGAAGCGACTAGATAATGGACGGATGGACCCGGAAATTCTCAACTCTCCCCCGACCCCCCTTCCGCCCTCTCGCCGCGGACGGCTGAGCCGCTTTCATTGCTCATTAGAAGGTACTTACACAGTATGTGGACTGAGCTGAGGAGAGGATGTTTTTTTAATGTAGCCTATTCTTTCACAATATGAAATGGTAGTGGAGTGTGATCTACATTACAGGATCACATTAAACGAACGTAAATGAATAATTTATCGCCCCTATGAATAGTCCAACGGCATTTTCTCATACTCTCAATCAGGAAAATGTATAATCAGGAAAAAAGAAGCGTCACTGTCCTTAAATACCTACAAATGTTGCTAGGATGAATGCGTTGTTCCGTTTAATTTTATTTCCACGTCTGCGTACACGGTGCAGTTTAAACCAGGTATTATTATAATTGTTTTTGAGGCAGCTTGAAATGAGCTCGCATAGAAAGCTGGGCTCTCCTCTATCAAAATGTGATTTTGTTTTGTTATCCGCTCGTACTGCACGTAAGATAACGAGAAAACGTCTTTCGTGTCAAGAAAGAAAGCAGTCGCTGACTTCGTGCACGTTCCCTTAGGTTTGAAGGCTTAGTGTGAGCTGATAAGGCGATGCCTTTCTTAGAACACCAGTGTGTACAGCTCTGTAGAGAATATTAATAAACTTTACTCGGCGTCTGAAAAAAACCCTCAACTTGTACCCAGTGCGTGCCTGAAGACTTATATTAAGCAAAATAAAGCATTCAGAACCGACTGTCGCCGTCGGTATAGAGCTTCGTTCAGCGTCACTGATAGAAAACGAAAGCTTCTTTTGGCCACGTGATAGGGAGAACGTGTTTGAGCTTTCAACACGCGCAGGGAGAAATCTAAGGCAGAGAGCATTTCGTTTCTCTCATGAAATGTGACTTATGAACAACACAACACAAGGCAAATTTGTCCCACGCGATAATGCAGCAGGAGATGGCTCCGATCAATCTTTAACAGAGCTTCGGAATGGAGCGATTGGCATAATTAAAAGCGTCGAAGAGCCCACCGCCAGGGGTTAATTCTATTATCATTGTGGAAAGGAGACCTGGCTGATTCAGAATGTATCTTGACCCGACAGCCTGAAATTGAAACAAGGCCGTCTAAGATCATATATGGTCATATCGGATAAAGAATGAAACTGTTGCTGTAGTGAGACAACCAAGCCGATCTTTAACACACTTAAAGTGTTATATAGCACAGGTAGAACCTCCTGAAACAGACCTGTCAACAGGAAGTTTGGGGAGAGCACCATCCTCCACTGAGACTGAAACATGTTAGGTTAGAGTGGGGGTGAGTGTTGTGAAGGAGTTCTCCTCAATGCTTTTAATGAGATGTGATGTTGTGAATCGCAGTTTCTGCTTCATACACGGACCCTTATGTACTGTAGACTGAATTGATAGCTGAACTATCAGTTCAGTCTCCAGTACTAAGGGACTGTGTATAAAATATATCCATAGGCTCGGTTAAGGCTGTGGGACAAATAGGCCATAAAAGCAGGGCGTCTCGATAATAAAGGACTTGGTATCTTGCACCAGCCTATCCAATGATGAGCCGTACACGCCGTATAAGCCGACTGTCTATGTCGCTTTTTACAAGTACACATAGCTGAAATACTCATCTCGGTCTTTAATTTAATACACAGTACATTATGTTGGAATTCAGACTATGAGAAATTTCACAAAAAACAATTACCTCTTGAAAAGACGTTTCATAAATATTGTTTGTGATGATGGATTTCTACACAATGAACAACACTCGCTGGGTTTATATTGTAAGGCCAGTGGAAAAGAAAACCATGGATTTGCGATGCCAGCGTTTCCAAACGTTCTGCTGGCAAAATGATTTGTCAGGTGGGTTTGTGAAAGTAATTGGGACCACATTTAGCACACTTAACGCTAGATTGGCTAAAATACTGTTTGCTTAGGATTATGCTTAACAATGTTACAGTAAATGCACAACATTGCGTTTTTAATAAACTTTCACTTAAAAAAGATTTAAAAAATGGAATAAAATGATTTTGAATTAAGGAGAGAGTTTAGGGGAAGTCTGGAAAGCCTGCATGTACAAGAGTGGAAGTTAGCTGGAACACCAGGGTTAAAATCTCATCTCCTTTGGAACAAACAAGCTGGTAATACCTTGAAATATTTACTGGTTGGTATATTTGTACCGATTATTGTCTGTTGTGACTCTGCAGGATGCACGGACAGACAAATAAACAGAACACCAGGGACCAATCAATCTTTTTCATGTGTTTTTTTAATATCTCAACTTTTACACATGTAACAGTTTTTTAAGGAAGTATTAAAATCTTTAAGAAATGACAGCATATTTACACACAGTTGTGAAAACTGACAACAGAGCAAGAGTTATCAAAAAATCTCCTTAACAAAACAGCACTTTTAATATCCCTTGATAACCCACATATGGAATGTACCCATAAGAGTCCTGGGGTAGCTGTGCCCCTTGATGTTTTTAGGAGAACTCCTGAGTGATCTGTTCTGAATAGTAAAGTGCACACGCATCAACAGGCTCTAGCAGTGGTAAACAGTTTTCTGTCCTTGTCTACACACCTCTGCCCTCATTCCTCTTAGTCCAGTATAAGCTGTGGGTGCTTCAGGTGTAAGGTGAGTTGTACGAATAAAAACTAGGGGGACAGGTACAGTAAAATCTTGATACTTGTGAAATTGTGTTATCTGTGCTAATGTATTCAGTCTCAGTCAGCACTACTTAGTTTCCAGGTGTCTGGAAAGCTCTAGTCCAGCTAGGGTCACCAATAAGCAATATTTGTATGTTAACACTGAATTAATGTACTAATTGTTCAATTAAGAGAGCTCTGGTCTTTGAAGGCTGAAGAAATACAGAGTATGATCTCTAAAATACTGAAACTATAACCTGCTTAATTAAATCACAATGAAATTGCTCTGTTTATTTATAAACTGCAAAGCCTACAGGACTGGAGTTCACCAAGACCAGAGTTTGTTACAGACCCATGTTTTTAAACTTTTTTTAAACAATCTGTGTTGCTCCCTGAAATTGGAAAAATGTAATTTGAAATTTGAAAAGGTGCAAGGCATATCCAGCAAAATATAATGCTCACCAGCAAGTGCAAGATGATGATTATTGCTGTACAATGGGGAAAACTCAGCATTTTAAGACAAAAACACTCATTCAGTAATTCCCAATATCCAAGCTTCTGGTGTAAAAGAGATTTGTATGTCAGTGCATTATTGAAATCCCTGCATGTTGTACTCGGAGCATATTGACAACATTGCAAATACATACACAAATCAAAACCATGTTTTACCTCATTATGTAAAGTAAGGCTTAAAATTATTTCCAGTATTTTATTTTACTAAACCCATTTGACTTCAATGTAAAATCAAATATGCCTAAAGCTGCACATTAGACATCCATTGAAAGACAATCTGTAATGTAACATTGGTGGTTATTTTGCAATATACCTCCCTATAAAATGCGATTCACAGTCATTGCATCAGCAAAACATATTCACTACCCTTTGAGATAAGGGTGTTTTTTTCTTTTTTTTGTACAATTATCTAAAATGTCATAGTTGCAATTGTTGCACATTTACATGCCTGTTATACAGGTATGTATTATATGTTCTATATACACAGTATATAGAATGCACATATGTTATATATATATATCTGTGCTGTTGGAAGGAATATGATTTACTGTAGTTTAACACCAGACACAATAGGTACTTGTCAGTAAACTGCAGGACTATAGTGTAATTTACATGGGCTCTGGTACTACTTTCACCTTTAAACACAGTTTGAGGAGTTGTGGAGGTTAATCACTCAGAGGCTGTAATTCAAAGTAGCTTGGGTCATGTTTCATAATTCGTGGCATTTTAGCGTTGTTAGCTGGGAAACCAAATCAGCCAGAGGGAATTTTAAAAGGATGTCACGTGACAATAAAGAACCTACCAAAATTGTGGAAACACTTACCTGTAGGCTCTCGAAAACCAATTATCTCAGACACCGTGGAAACAAAACACTGCGTTTTCCCGCTTTGTTCTCGGATTGCAGTTTTCGTGCTGTTCCAGCGGAAAGGACCGCCGCTGAGGGGAGGGCTTACGGGTGGGCTTTGTGTCTACGGACAGACGTACTCGCTTGCGCGGTCACCCAGTCCAGCTCGCCTGCAGCGATAAGGCCTGTGCTAGCGTGGCCCCCAGGGAGAGGGGCCCCTCATTCCGATCAGGACTCCTCCCGGGGCCGCACGGTTACCAGGAGGAAGGAGAAGCAGCTCTACACATCGATGACGGCGTCTTCTTCTTCCTCCTCCTGTTGCGGAGGCGGTCCGCTTGGGCCCACTCGGCTGTAGTCCTCCGTGGTGTTTCGGGGTCCTATAATGTAACGGTAGTCTCCCCCAGTGGCTCCTGCGGCGCCCGCGGGCATCAGGGGCCAGTCCTCCTCCCCGCGCTGCCAGGGTGCGGCTCCGGCCTGGCCCTCCTGCTCTCCGCCCTCTGCCAGGTTGACGTACAGCAGCTCCTCCTCCCCGCACCCCAGGGGCAGCCCAGCCCCCACCCCCTCTAGCTGCTCGATGAGCTGCTGGAACGCGGGCCGGCCCTTCGGGTTGGGACTCCAGCAGCTGTACATGATGTTATAGCTAACAGACGGAGAAATGAGGGAGTGAGAAGCGGGCATAACCCCTGTGACCCTCTTGCAGCAATGGCTTATGTACTGTCTAACTTCTCCTGTTCTAATGAGAACAACTAGTAGGACATCATTGGAGTTTAATTCATCTGGAGAGCGTCAAGAACACAGAACACATCTGTCACTCATATTAAAATAGTATTTAATAAAGAACTCTGTCTTTATGCTGCCTGAGGTGTTTTCTTGACTTCTTCCTCAGTGAGCACTTCAGTGAAGTACTCATTTAGTACAGCAGCCTCCTAGAGCATTTTCCACTGTTTCAACTGGTTAAAAGTGATTAATTTACTGAGGTGCATGAAAATTCCCTCAAACGTGCAATATTAGATCTAATCCTCTTTTTATGTAACTATGGAAATAAAAATCAGCCTAGAGGCTGTCAATATTATTATATATATATATCAATATTATTTACCCCCTAACATTGTAAAATACAGTAAGAACCAAGAGCAAGTCCAGTTACCTGTGAAGATGATGCAATTTCTTGTTTTATATTATATTTGTTTATTTCTGATTCTATGTTGATGTCTGCTTATGTTATTTTCTGAGCTAAATATGGTCTATCTTCAACTAGCATTGCTACCTTTTACAGGTGCGCTATTGAGAGTGTGCTCACGTGTGGTATTTCAGTGTGGTTTGGCAGCAGCTCTGAACAGGAGGTGTTACACGGGGTGATCAGGTCAGCCCAGTCCATTACTGGAGTACAGCTCCCCTCTATTGTGGACTTTTTTTACAACTCGCTGTCTCAGGAAGGCTGGAAGTATCGCTAAGGATACCAGTCATCCTGGTTTCTCACTTTCCTTCCTTTCTCTCTGGTAAGAGTTACAGGAGCATAAAGGCACAAACCTCCAGATTCAGAGACGGTTTCTTTCCGCAAGCTGTCAGATTACTGAACTCTACCCCTACCACTGACTCACACTGACGTTTATTTCTCTTCTCACAGTGCCTGTCTGACTTGTTTTTTAAGTTGTATGTTATTTAACTTGTTGTTGTTGCTGCAGCTGTTCTGTGTTTCTATTTGGGCGATTCCTTAATGTCTTTGTATCGGCGCACACATGCAAAGAAGCATTTCATTGTACTTGTGCATGTGACAAATAAACTGAACTGAACTAAGTCTCACAGAAGAAGATTCCCCTAAACAGGAAAACACACCTTTCAGAGGCTCAGGGTTCAGCAATGAGAATCATTCAGCAGTCAGTATCTAATAATTTCAAAAGACACGGCAAAACCATCATAAAGTGATGCACTTCAGACCACACCTGATGGGAAAATACTGGCATAAAGCTACAGGATTTAATATCCTGACGCTCAAATTCGTTTTGCTCAGTCATTGCACTCACATGTCATCTAGGCAGCCTGGCGGCTGTTTGAGGCGGCCACCCTTGATGAGGTATTCATAGATCTCCGAGTTCTCCACTCCAGGGTAGGGGGTCTGCCCACGGGTCATGATCTCCCACATGGTCACCCCGAATGCCCACTGCGAGAAAGGCCACAGTGATGAGCAGAAATCGGGCCAACTAGCAGACTTTTGCAGCTCTCAATAAATCTGCCAGGTTTAAACTGTTACAGAAAATTAAATTCTGCTATCGGACTTTCACGTTTCCTTGTTGGGTATCTCTAGATCTACCTGGACTTGTATTTGGAGAATCATTTTTGATACTGACAAATCAAAGATCAATGCATTATAAAACACGCAGTGCTGACAATCATTCGATCTGCACAACCTGTTGACCAGCAGGTTTGAGCTATATTCATCCCACTAAGCTCAGATTCAGCAACCAGGATGTGACCTAGATGGCCTACCACAGCAGCTGGTCATATCAGTTTAAGTCTCTTTGAGATCACGGGATTAAATGGTGAATAGTACTTTTATGTTGCAGAAGGACCTCATGATTAGTAAGCTCACAGTGCCCGTGGGTTGGCATTAGGATTTATATAAAATAACCTCCAGCTGAAAATCCCTCTTCCCTCTTCCAATCTCCCTGTGCTGGCACATACCACGTCACTCTGGGTGGTGTAGATGTTGTCTGCCAGGCTCTCCAGAGCAATCCACTTCACTGGCAGCTTGGAGGCCGAGCCCTGGCGGTAGTAATCCCCGCTGTAGATCTTCTTGGACAGGCCGAAGTCTGCCACGCACACCGTCATGTCTTCATTCAGCCTGAGGAAGGGATGGCAGGGTGAGCACAATCAACTCCCACGCACACTGGACACACCACACTCTGCCTTCTCCTGCTCCAGCCCCGCTCTGACAGCCCCACTCTCTCTCTCAGCGGAATATCGCTGTGGAGTTACTGACGAAGAAGTGGATGCTTGCGCGCGAGGGACAGGGACCATCTCCATTTGTCTGCTTCTAATCCTGTGAAGAACTACAAGTGAAGAGGAGTTTGTAAACACACCTCTTTCACCACACTTCTTCCTGTTTGTCTTTGTCTAGCTAGATGCACCTTAACACAGCTGTTGGTCTCATTACACCATGTGCTTGCTATCAGTTGCACAGGCTGTGAGGAGAGTCTCCAGTTATTGCTGCTATTGAAGGCTCGGTTCTCTGGGGGTGAATGAAGACGGGGGCCCAGCAGCAATCTCACATGCAGTTGCGTGCAGCCAGGTCCCTGTGAATGAAGTTCTTGCTGCTCAGGTACTCCATCCCACGGGCAATGTCCAGCATGAACTGTACCAGCGTCTGCAGAGACAGAGCCTGCATGGGGAGAAGAAGAGATTAGAAAGAAGACTCTGCAGTAGACTGGAGAGAAACTTTTTAAAACACTTTTTAAACGCTATTACTGTTGTTGCTATTGTCAAATCAAAACCCTCTTGTGACACCAAAAAGGAGATAACTACAGTTTTAGAGAATGTCTGCCACAGGATTTAGGGATCACAGAAGAGACTTAGTGATCCACATATTTCGCTTATTATCTTCTGAGACAACAGCAATCCTCTAAAAAAAAACCAATTTACACAGGTATCTGGGTCTGTGCTATCAGACCAATGTGTGTGCTGAGTTGGGGGGTACTCACGAAGGGCTGGCCCCCCATGCGTGACATTAGCAGGAAGGTGTGCAGGTCTCCGTGTTTCATGAAGGGCAGGATCACCATTGGAACAGGCAGGCGCTGCTGGAGGCGTCTCTGCAGACTCACTCCTGGGGAGGGACAGTCATTGAGCCAGCACTTTCTCACTTTCTCACACACACACACACACACACACACAGCCCGGCCAGTCGGCACACCAGCCCACCTGCTGATAAATATGATAAATTCCTCCAGACAATGCAGACAGCTCTCGCCTCATACAGACAGCTTTTCCCTCAACACAACAAGGCCCTGCATTTCTATGGGAAAGAGACTACTGCATAGCAAATGATCAGATGGGCAGTATGCCCCCATTCTGAGGGCAGGAACAACCAATCCTAAGTCAATATGGCAAATGGCCACAAAACCTTTTAACCACAAACGCATCTCCACCCTTCTTTGTGTGCTGTTCCCATTTTTTTGCCAGTATTTCCCCGTCTGTCCTCACCCATGTAGCCCCCCCACTCACCAATGAGCTGAATGACATTGGGGTGGTGGAACTCCTTCATGTATGCTGCCTCACGCAGACACTGCTCTACATCACAGGAGGAAGTGATGTCACCTGCAACAGACAGGAGAGGGTCAACCTCTCACACATGGACATGGTTCTTAACCGTCTGCTTCTTACTGACCTTCCCCTGATCTGTCTCTCTCTACCACTTCATTCCTGATTTGTTTTAAAAGCTCCTGGGGTTTCATGGCTGATTTGTCATATCGCTATCTATCTGAGGGAATGTACAGAGACAAATTCATTTTCTCCGACAGCAAGTAAACCTCTTTGATTTCAAACACAGAGATCAATGCTGTAATTTTAATTGTGTTACAGTAATAGTTTTGTGACCTTTAAAATTAAGCTTTGGCACTTGAACTAACTGAGGGCTACCACAGCAAAAAGGACCGAAAAAGTATGCAAAATTAAGAATTAAGAATTACTTAAACAATTAAGAATAATTTTCCTATAACAGTCAAATTGTAGCTTTGAGAGTTTGTAGTAGAACACTGTAGATACTGAATATACAATCCTGTTTGAAAGAGTCATGATTCCAAACTTAAAAAGCAGTAAAATGGAAAATTTGCAATGGGGTGAATGCATTTGTTTGGCACTGTACACAAAACCAGCAAGTTATCCTTAAACAAAAGGTCTGCTATAAAACATGTTCATTTCACCACTCCCACAAGTGAGTGGAGAAATTCATCACATAATTTTTTAAATTACCTTTAAATCCTCATTAGTGCAGTGGATAGCCTGGAAAACTTGATCTCATCAAGAAAACTGCACAAAAAACTTCAGGTTCATCGCAAAAACCTCTTGCACTTCTGCGCCAGTTTTTCATTCTGGGCTGATAACACCATCTTGAAATTCAGTTGCATTGGATTGTGGAAAACCCACTTGCTGATATTTCCCATGCTTTCTTCATACACATGGTTATGAATCATTATAGTGGCCAGATGAACAAAACGTGAACTGCATAGGTACGGACTTCTTGGAACTTACTAGTTAGTAATATCTAAGGTTATGAGATTAACTCACTTTTGAGCACTTTTACTGCCACCTTCTGGACTGAGCCATCCTCCATCTTCATGTGGGCTTCTCTCACAGAGCCAAACTCACCTGGCAGGACAGAGAAGCACCAAGGGACAGAGCCATTGCAATGTGTGAAATTATGGAATCACATTGTACAAACTGCAGTTGTATGTGATTTGATTTTGTTTTGTTTTTTAATTTAAAAATGTTTCCTATATTAAAATAATAAGTATCCTCACCTTTTCCCAGCATGTGTCCCAGAGTCAGTAACCGCTCTGCAATCAGGACGTCCTCTAGCTTGGTTTTCAGCTCGTCGCTGATACCCAGACAGTCCACTAGGGGGAGACCGACACTTTCTTTAGCGCAACATCCCAAGAAACTCTGCCAGATAACTTGCAATAGAAAATCATAATGACTGTCATAATATCTCCTTTTCTCAGAAAATAAAGTCTTTCTAAAGCAAATATAGAAGTTGTAAGTCCAGCTGTGACAGATCTTGCGATAAACCATGACTTGAAAAGATCTGTAGTACCCACTGCATATGTGACTGTGTGGAAATTTTTGTGTCTCAAAGGAAGACTCACTGCCGAAAGAGATTTTTACCTCTTAGTGCCATTTTCTGTTTGAGACATTTTTGCAGGCATGTTGGCGTGTCTGTAGGTATGTGTTACTCACAGGTGGATTCAGTGATCTCAGGGCCCTGTCTGTTGAAGGACCTGGCAGCTGTGAAGGACACTGTCGGCTCGGCCCTGTGAGATACATCATCAAACACTGCCCTGCAAATACAACACATGCCACCTTACCACCTTGCCAGACTGAACAATACGGAATGCACATTAGTTGTCTCTGCAGTCAGGATTTACAAGGACATTTTTTTTTCAAAATATAGTGCAACCCTTCTTTCTTTTTTTATGTTTTTCACTATTTTTCTCACTCCACAGTTCTCTAGAATGAGCAAGGCAACACAAACCAGAGGATACAAGTGGAAACGACCTGGATGTGTATTTTAACCAGAGAACAGGGGGCACTTCTTAACCCAAAGGGTCCTGGAAGAAGGACACGAGCTGCCCAGCCATGTACTTGAAGCTGATACACTGCATTCTTTTCAGAAACAGCTGAGAGAGATCCATGGATCGATTTGCTGCTGACCATCAAAAAGGAGAGATGGGCTGGACGGCCTCCAGTCATTCGGATCTTTTCCCATGTTCTTATCCAACCCTCCATTTTCTAACTGTCTTTCCCAATTCCATGTCCCAGGGGAGCCGGAGCCCATCCCACCAATCAACAGGCACAAAGCAATGTGCACCCTGACCGGGGCTCCAGTCCATCACAGGGCAGACACGCCTCGGGCACATTATCCCAGAAACCAGTTCACCTACCAGCATGTCCTTGGGCTGAGGGAGGAAACCCACGTAAAAATGAGGAGAACATACAAACTCCACACAGACAGCACCCCACCCCCAGGCCCCAGCACTGCGAGGACGGTAATGGTAACCTCCACACCACCTCTCCAAGCAGCAGCGATATGACTCCTTACCCGAACTGTGTTTCCTTCTCCCTGCGGCGGATCAGCACGGCGATCAGCAGCCCCAGCATGACCGCGGTGAGGACGGCCACCAGCAGCGCCACCCAGCCATGCCCACGCTGGGCTCGCGGCCTGGGAGCTGCAGGGAGATGCACAGATTACCCCTCCGAGCAGGAGTACAGCGTCCCTTTCCGCATTCCACTCACGACACGCATTCCAGACCCCCCCCGAGTGTCCATCACACTCAGCACACATACCGGAAGGGAGGGGCTGATCTTCCCAACTTCCCCAGCACCTGCCACGCCCAGCCCACAGGCTCCTCAGTGGGGTTATAAATCAACACAGGGAACGAGCTACCCAACCATGCTGTCAAAGCCCATTCCCTGGATGAGATCCTCGGATCAAATAGCTATTAACTACAGTACCAAACACGTGTCAGATGGGCCTATATGGCCTCCTCTCGATTCTAACCTTTCCTACGTACTTATACAGGGATAATCATCCTCCAGGCTCAGTAGAGTTCACGATAAATAAGGAAAACAATGCTTCCAAAACTCTATTTAAGTCTAATTTTTGAAATATTAAAGGGAAAAAATGCACAGAATAAACAAGTAAATATTTTGAATGTCTTTGCTACTAAGTTGTCACTCTGTCTTGGGAACAGAGGATAGATCTGGGTTTCAGGAGAGGATGCTTGAAGGACACCAAGCTGTGAAGAGCCCAAGACATGTGGACACAAGCTAGCAGGGAAAGGAAAGGTTTTCATTGACCTTCTAGTCCTATACAGTAATAATAATTGCTTACACTTATATAGCGCTTTTCTGGACACTCCACTCAAAGCGCTTTACAGGTAATAGGGACTCCCTTCCACCACCAACAATGTGCAGCATCCACCTGGATGATGCGACGGCAGCCATAGTGCGCCAGAACGCTCACCACACATCAGCTATCAGTGGGGAGGAGAGCAGAGTAATGTAGCCGATTCATAGAGGGGGATTATTAGGAGGCCACGATTGGTAAGGGCCAAATGGAAATTTGACCAGGACACCGGGGTTACACCCCTACTCTTTTCGAGAAACACCCTGCAATTTTTAATGAGAAGTATTCTTCTTCTTCATCAGCTACTGAGCTCAGTGCTCCACACCGATTCAGAAACAGCTTGAGTGAAACTGAACCAGAGAAACAGGCCAAACCAGTGCGCAAAGCCCACTAATGGTGTTCAACACGTGTTCGCTGAAGATTGTGTGTTTTAGAAACACATTACGCGAGATGCCTTCGGCATGCTCCGTAAGGTCCCTGGAATGTGTCCACCTTGAGTAGCACAGTGATGTTCCTGCAGTTTGGATTCTGCACTGACAGACTCACCCTGGGCTGGCAGCACCATGACAGGTGAGCTCCAGGGTCCACAGCCCACTGCAGTGCAGGCAGAGACCCGGAAAGAAGCATTGAAGAACTGGCCCTCACTGGACAGGTTGGCTTTATTCTCCCTGAACTGCAATTCCTGCAGGGGGCAGTAATGCACTGAAATTATTTACCAAACCTGAGCAAGCACTTGTTTCCTGTACCAATCTAGGATTCTGATGCAACCAGCAGGGTTTTAGGATATATACTGGAAGCAAAAAGAGGAAATATGAAACTGGGATATGAAAGAGGGCATGCATAATAAAATGTTATAAAGATTGACAAAATTCCTGGAATTGTTTGATTATCTTTACTACTGTCATGATCTCTTTCAGTTTTCCACACCTGTCTGTAGAATCCCTCAGAATATACCAATATATCCTCAATCAGTTTAAAAGTACATGACATCTCTGTTAGATGTTACATTTTAAACATTCACGTGAGATCACTATAAATTACAAATGTAGTGGATTAGTAGAGGGAATCCAGGACACCTCTGGGAAAAATGGCCTTATGTGTCTGGGAACTGATCTCTGGGTTAGGGAGGGTTCCTCTGACAACCCTCAAACCACTTTACAGGGCAAGCTGACTCTTGGTGAGCCTTGTGGTTTAATTTTTACCTGAGCTACGGCTTAAGGGTTGCTGGTAACTGGATCCAGTATGCATGCAGTATGAAGTATGCATGCAGGGGACAATCAATCAGACACACAAGGCCTGGTGAGCTCTAGCACTCAAGCTACGCACATGCTCTGGACAGAGGGGTTAATTAAGCATGCCAGGCCCAATAGCAGCAGCCCTTCCCCGAGCCCCACAGTAATTAACACAAATGCAGGAAGACCGACGTGATGACACAGGACGCAGGGCCACTGTACCTGACTCTTCCCCCCCAGCTCCCACTGCACTCTGTAGCCCCACAGCACACCATTGAGCTGTTCCTCCTCCAGGGCCTCCCAGCGGAAGGACAGCTGCTGCTCTGTCAGCTGGACGGTCAAATTCAGGGGGGCAGCCATGGGCACTGGTGGGACAAAGAGCAGTCAGGTGACCGTGTCTTCTGGACACACACCTCAATCCCCATGACAGCAGAGCAGTAATCGACTACCTTCAGTGATCCAGCTGAGCTAGAGAGATCTAGATCAACCGAACACTGGACACAGGCCTGCAACGGCAGCGGCAGAGATCTGACATCTGCAAGGAAAGCTCTAAACAAATGCAGGTTCAGTTCAAACGCCCTGTGCTAGAAAGTGAAACATTATCAAGTGTGTGGCTTTTGGTATAAATGGTACATTTAAGATAGATCACGATACTCAGCCTATTTTATAAAGTGCCTTTACAAAAAAAAACCACAAAAACTGCAAACAATAAAAAACAAAGAATTACATACAATACACCAACAAACAATAGAATACAGATATAATAAAATCTATTGTTTAAAGTAAGTTTCAAAGCCAGATCTGAAAATGGAAAGGCTCATTATTCTCAAAAGTATAGGAAAGAGTTTTCCACAGTCCAGGTGCACAGCAGGAGAAGGCTCTCACTTAGGTAACAACTTAATTGTGAGGACAAATAAGAAGTCATAGGCCCAGAGACTGTGGCAAGGGATGCAATTTACAAAGAAGGTAGTAACACAGTTGGGGAAAGATGCCCTACATAGCTTTAAAAGTCATATGAAATATCCTGAAGTCTATATATAATACAAACAGGATATATGATTGCCAGAACGAGACCTAGACAGATGTCCGTCTGGTGAGTTTTGAGCATACTGTACTAAAGGTTTTTTAAAGTGCTCTTTGACAACTGACTAAGTGGTGCAGTAGGCAATTTGGGATGGAATCCAACATGTTTTCATTCCCTCCATCAAAATAGAAACAGTTACAGGTAATGCAACCCCCTAATTTCCAAGGGTGTTCCAAGGATCTCCCCTAGAGCATGGTAAAGAGGCGATCTGGAGCTGCAATGCCCGGCTTTGGTCTAGATGGCGCCAGAGACTGGAGGTGCCCTGTGCTCTACTGAGGAGGATTGGGGACACTGACAATGCTTCATTGTACACTTAGGGATTGAATCCACTGGCACCCTGCCAGGTCTCCGAGTTTACAAACTTGCAAACAAGGTCAAACCAGACTCCTCTGCATCTCCCCCCTCCCTGCCAAGACTGCTGTTCCCTCATCCCCCCTGCCGCCAGCTCTCCAATCCTCACACTGAGGTGGGGGAGGAAAGCCTGTCCATTCGTCCATTTATTTGTTTGAGGGCTTCAGGCCACGAAGCTTGGCACTGTTTTTTTTTTGTCTTTACTGGTGCCCCAAACTGTACGTGACATTTTCTCTCGGCTATAATCCCCCTTCATCGTTCACACAAAAGCCATGAACATTTTGCATTGTGCACAGAAAACCCTGCAGTTGACTTTATCATAATATAGAGGTGTCTCAAGCCTAATGCTTTTGTGCTGTTACACAAGCAGGCTTTTGTTTTATATTTCAACATATCAACAGTACTGCCCAGTTCTTAGTTTTTAGGTTGCTCATATGAGTCATAAGAACTGGCTTTAACAGCAAAACCCTTCACATTTATGCATTTAATTAGTGGCTTGAAGAAGACCTGGTTGTCAGTACGACAATCACAAAAGAAATTTAGATGTGGTTTTCTTGTGAAGAACACTCCTGTAGTACAAGTACCATATAAGAGTTGATAAATCATGTGTCAAGTTTTCGGAGAAGGAATATACTTCAAAATGTAATGAGAGGGGGGACTTATAAATAGATAAGCATGTAATGACAGCCCTACAGCAGGCTTTCAGCAGTGACTTTTCCACCAACCTGATTCTTTTGTCTGGAAATCTACCCAGTGTGAGAAAGGAGAGGTCCCAACTTCATTTTCACAGCAGATTCTTGCACTGTAGTTTGAAAAGCTCTTCAGCCCTCCAATGAGGTGCTGGAAGGGAGGTACAGTCACATAATGCTCTAAAGTTTCCATCTTCTTCCCAGAATTCTTTGACATCTGTTGAATAGTTTATAAAGACAAAAATGCAATGTGTCAGTGGACCAAATTAAGCCGTTGAAATAAATTGGGCAAAAGTTGAAGAATCTGAAAAATGAAATACCTGTATTTCACACAACCTTATATCCCAAAAGGCTCAACACACACAAAACAAAACAGTGGCAAAAAAAATCAGGTTTCTTCTTCAAGGATTAATAAAACTTAATCCAATTTATTTTACTTAATTGGCAGGAAGAGAATAAAGAATTAGAGAACCTTCTGTGTCTGAAATCACACGTAAGAAAAAAAAATCGTTAAACAGTATGTTTGGCCAAAGTTCCCTTTTTCCTTCCCTAACTGGATTAAGACGGACCTGAAATCTGAAAACCTCTCCTAGTTACACTTTAAAAAAGACTGAACTTGCAATTCCTTAATGTTGCACATGTTGGCCACAAAACAGACTTTGTTCTCTTTTATAAACCTGAATCATAGGACAACTGACCACAGACTATAGGGTGCACAACTAAATCGCTATCGTCATCCCCAGTCAGATGAGGCTCTGCAGTGGACAGGCTGCAGGCAGTCATTTGGCTTATGTCCAGCCACTGGAAACTGCAATCAGTTTAAGAACAGACTGTAATGGTGTCTCAACTGACCACACCACCTTCTGAAAACAAAGAAACAAACCAAAAATAAAATGCCCCCTTAAATAGCCTAAGTAGCAAAGGGCTTGAAATGCTTTTTTGGCCATCCTTCTACTATCTCCTCTGAGGAAAAAACAATTGTTTGCATACTGAAGGAGCTTTGACAGACACCTCTAAATATTCCCAGTTATTTACTATAGCTGTTCATATAGCAAAGGTCTATAAGGAAAGATAAAGAGGGAGGATAAGAAAGAAAATGAAGAGCTGAATGATATTTGAAACATAAAACTGTGTGTGTGTAAGGACTGTTTGGATGGAGATATTAGCTAAGAGCAAAAGAGATGTCAAGGCAGGCTGACTGCACTTACTGACAGAGGTGAACAGAGTCTGGAGGACAAAGGAGAGAGCGCTGGACAGTTTAACTGTATGGCTCAGGGAAAGACAGGGCCAGATGAGCTTCAACTGAGCAAGGACTCAGGAGAAAGAAGGGGAAGTACTTTAGGATAGCGTGGTACCTGGACAGTACAGGACATCAGGGGGGAGTATCCATTGAAGCCTGGGGTCCATGATATGGTGACATTACTCTCCTGGACCTCAATCACATGCAGTGCACTGGGGGCTTCTGGGAGACCTGCATAGAGACACACAATCGTCACTGCTGCTGCCCAGAAATAGACTTATGAGTTTCATGGTTAAAAAAACAAGCTCATCCATCTCAAAATACTGTGAAAAACAAAGGATCAGTTTCCTGAATGGTAGAATCAAAGAGTCTAGCCTCCTTTCCACTTGTGCACCCAGACATTCACCTCCACTAACTTAAACGCTGATTCCACTGAACACTCCCAGCTACTACTTCCCCAACAAGACAGACAGGACACAAACACACAATTAAACACGATGCTTCTCCCACTTGATCAGGGTTAGACAACTGCAGATTCACTTGTTGCTATTTGTAAACCTGAAGTAAGAGGTGGTTTGTATCGCCAACAACACAAAAAATACATTCCTGATGATCTAAATATTACAAACAAAGCATGACTGCAGTATTTATAATGGGCAGTTACCACATTTACAATGCATTATGTTCACATAAGAATGAGTCATTTTTATGATGCCTTTTTATAATCGTGCCCTTCTTCCTTCATCCACACACTTCATGTGCTGGTGATGAACCATGTGATAACAACATGGATTTTGTCATATTGGAAAGGTCAAAGGTCAATACCAACTTTCTGCACTGTAAAGCTACTCATTTAATATACCGTCACTAACCTCACTTTCAGGTGGTTGGCAAATTCCTGAAAGTGGACATCAGCTTGAATCAACCACAATCCATGTTAAAACAAGTTCAGGCATGCAGGGGACATGACAAACAAATAAACTGATGGCAAAACACAGAAACCTGCCCAGCAAACCTCCATCCACAATGTCCTGTGACAGGCACTGAATATTTCTGTTTATCACAATAAATCAAATTTATTTTCTCAGATCCTTCATGTATCGTACACACCACCCGTTACAAACAGCTTACAAAGGTAAAACAGCAGTTTAAAGTTATTCTGTAAGGATTTCGTAATACCTGTTTGAGAATTAGAGGAAGATGATTTGAACACACTGTTGAAAAGTACGTTTAACATGCTACTGTACAAACCAACATATGTTACTCCAGTGTGACCTCAGGGCTATGTCCAGGAACTGAACAGGAGTGAAGATGCCTTACCCTTGATGGAGACGATGCCGGTACGAGACACAGAGATCCCCTTGACATTCCTGGCTTCACAGTGGATCTTGATGCTCTCATTGATGCCTGGACAAACACAGGAGCAGAAACAGCATGCAGATTATAGATCAATCAGGACACAGATGAGGATTATTTTCCTCATTAACGCCATTAGGGTCACAATTTCCTTTACACAGCTAGCTGTCTCATTAATGTCATAACAAATGGTAGGGACATAAGATCAATAAAATATTAATCAAATGGAAAAAAATAAAAAAACATAACAAGGACCTAACCACATGCTTATGCAATAATTAAGGTACATACTAGGATATTATCAATGCCATCCTTTTGTTAAGACAGCTTTAGAAAATAATACATTTCTGGAAAGTAATGTCTACGAGATGCCCCTAATCAGTTGGTAAGCTCAGTCTTTAAATCAAGGCTCAAGATCCAGCTGTTGTTAAACACTTTCCCATCTTTTTATATTCCCGCTGCCTGGATCTTCGGTGCAGCGGTTGTGTAGAGAGGTCTTTCCCCCCTGAGCTACAGCCACAACCCAGACCCAGGTCAGCTGGAACAAAGCATCACCTAGTAGGACCCCAAGGTTGGAGAGAGCTAACAGGCCTCAGCCTCAATGTACCATGTACTTGATCTAGTGTCTGATCTGCACCGCTTCCAGTGGGAACATGAACTTTAACTGAGAATGTGGCAATGGCTCACAAGGTTTCTATATTAGTATTTACTTAGTATATATTAGTCTATATTAGTATCACTTTTAGCAGTGCTGCTCTTCGGTCTTCAAAACTGACAGTGAATTTAGTTTCCTTCCTCATTGTTTTTCTAAGGAATAGGTTTGTTCTATGTTGAAAGGAAAAGAAAAAAAAAACATTTTTTCCCTGTGGAGATTTCTTCAGGTGTGAGGGAAGGAGGGAAAGTGGCAGATAAATAAAGCTAAGGAGGACAAAAGAGTGGCTGAGAAGGGGCAGGAAGCAGGGAGGAAATGGGTATGAGGCACGTGAGAATGACTGCCCATACTCAGGGAGCACAGGGGAGGTGTGAAGAGCTGAAATCTGCAGATGAACAGACAGGATTTAGAAGCTGTTGAAGTAGGGAGCTGCGTCAGCATGCGTAGGTGGCAAAGGAACAAGTCAAGGTTCATTCCATGCTGAAAAGAGAAGACAAGAAACAACGTTTCTTCTTCGGGTGCTCCACAACCAAAACGTTGGATTTAGACGTAGTCTGTTGTTGAGAGAAGGGAAAAGGTGTGATCCAAGTTTCAGTATAATTTTGGTTTTGGATGTCTTTCTTCAACAGGACCTCCGAAACTACTCAAAACTTTTTTCTCATACAGACTTGAATCACAGCGGCAAACCTTTTGACACATTGTCAAGCTTCCTTTATCCTTTACTCTGTGGAAAATGTTCTTGTTTAAGTGTCCTTAACATAGTGTTGTGAGGTTCTGTTAGAGGAAGAAAAAACATATCTTTGTTAAAAGCATTTAAAAGCGAAACTGTCCATTCCTTCTCCTTTATCAAGAGCTGTGTGCAGCACAGGAATCACACATTAAACCACAACACTCCTTAGTCTAATCTTAGTGTTTTTAAGTAGCCTCTGTTTACTCCAGACACACTTAGAAAATATAGACTAATGATAAATACGAGCTCTGTACGGGTTTTAGAAAATTAATCAAAGGCAGCATATACAAGTCTATCTGCCTGCCCAGTGGTCCTTCGCCTTCATGGGCATGGCAAGTGTCAGTCACTCAGGAGTGTTTGGCACAAGGGAGAAACAGCATGCCAGAGGTCTGGGGGGCAGCGTCGCCCTCAACCCGCCCAGCCTGCCACAGCACGCAGAGCTGAACTGTAGAGGCTCATTCAGCAGCCTGAGGAAGACAATCTCCTCTTTCTCAGAGACTGCAGACTCCTGCAGGGAGACTGTTTCACAGCTATAACCAGTTACAGCACCTCATGGAAACTCAGGCTAGCATCCAGAAGACTCCCTGTGTCTCCACTTGCCCGTAGTTTTTGAGAATCTGAAGTTCCTTGGAAAAACAAGTCACAACATTCTTCCCGTCTTGACCTTAATGTACTCTCTGCATACCTACATTTTGGGCTTGACTTCTGCCAGCGCACCTCTATCCCCTAGAGCTTATACAAGCACCAACAAAAGAGTAGCATATTGCCTATTAAATAGAACGAAAAAAGAGCTATAACCCAGATTTTGCTGTACGTCTGTATGTCAGATTAAAAATGTTATCTTGCAGATCAATCAGGACACAGAAGAGGATTATTTTCCCCAATTGACTTTTGTGGTATGGGCACAATTTCCTTAACACAGCTAGCTGTCTCATTAATATCATTACAAATGTGAGGAATACAAGATGAAAAAAATGGAAAAAACAAAAACTACAACAAGGACTTGACCACATGCTTAAGCTATATATATATATAAAATACATACTAGGATATTACTCATGACATCCTTTTGTTTAGACATCCTTGGAAAAAAACATCTAAGAGATGCCCCTACATTCTCAGTCTTTAAATCAGGGGTAAATTATGGCCCCTTACCCTCTTCCCCCATATAGAATTGAACACAAGGTGCATTTCTGAACCATTGGCCACTGGCTGGCAAAGCACCGCTGTGGAGTATTTTAAACAAATGCAGTTAAACCATTTGGCAGCTGCTATATTCATAGTCTGTACAAACGAGATTATGAGACGTATATAGCTTTCTAGGGATGGCGAGAGCTCTTGTGCACACAGCTTTCACATTCTCAACTCTTGAATCAAGACGACTCATTATCTGCCATCACAGAAAAAATACTCTCCAGCAGCTGGTGAAAAAAGTAAAAAACACTAAGCTAAAACCGGCATAAAGTGAAAGGTGCAGATATTTTTGTCCGCAACAGTATGTTTTGCTGTGCTCTGACTCAATTCTAACTCAATGGAAAAAAAAAACGAGAAATAACCAGTTACATGAAAAAGTCAACAAAAAGCATTCCAAATGAGAGGAGACTATTTGGCCCATCTTGCTGCTTTAATGATTAAGAATCAAGTTGTTTCTTACAGGACTCTGGAGTCCCTTTCAACCGTGTAGTTAGGGAGCCTGTTCCACAATCCTCAGTCGAAATCCATAAATCTTCCGTTCTACCTATCTTTATTGCCCCTCTTGCTTTGAAGTGTGAAAACGTCCACTTATTTGATTTGGCAAGTCAGGATTTTGAATACCCCCATTCCAACCCAGATTTCAAACTGTTCTGAATGTAATCTTCTCTGTTCTGAGATAAAAAGATTCAGTTTCCTGTCTCCTGTCAGAGTGTGACATCCCCCTTCAGATGAGGAATCAGTCTAGTTGCTCTCCTTTGTGTAGCCTCTAGAACAGCAATGGCTTGCGGAAACATGATCAAATTTTAAGGAAACCAAAGCATCTCTTTGGCCTACAATATTCATGACTAGCGGGGCTTGCACACGCTCCTGGCTAAAGTAGCAAGCACTGTGGTGTAACGGCTCTCATGGAGAGATTTGGAAGCGATCCAGACTGTGCCCCACTCACTGGAATCTCTGGAGACCTTTGGCTCACAACAGAACTCTGAACTGCAGTGAATCATACTTTCCAACATCATTTTTTTCAGCAAAACAGTTGAGCCTTACATGCCATGCCATTTCTAATGAATGCCTGACTAATGAGAGGGGATCTAAAAAAGAAATACCACAGTGCCAGCACTCTGTAAAAAAGACCTGCTGCCAGGGAGTAATGTCAATGGACCCTACAATGGCTCTCATGAGCCCCATCCATGTGCTATAGGATGGAGATGGCAGCACCTTGTTTAGTAATGGAGTTACTCCAGAAAAATCTATTAAGGCAGCTGTTATATTCCTCACAACTGGCAGCCCACTGAAGCTCAGCAGGTGTGAGCCTGGTCAGTACCTGGATGGGAGACTCCTGTGAGGTTCCTGCTGGAAGAGGTGTTAGTGGGACCAGCAGGGGGCGCTCACCCTGCAGTCCATGTGGGTCCTAATGCCCCAGTATAGTGACGGGGACACTACAGTGCCTTGCGAAAGTATTCGGCCCCCTTGAACTTTTCAACCTTTTGCCACATTTCAGGCTTCAAACATAAAGATATAAATTTTTTATTTTATGTGAAGAATCACCAACAAGTGGGACACTATCACAGAGCAGGTGCATTTATACAGAGACTTGATTACACACAGGTGGATTCTATTTATCACCATCAGTCATTTAGGACAACATTGGATCATTCAGAGATCCTCGCTGAACTTCTGGAGTGAGTTTGCTGCACTGAAAGTAAAGGGGCCAAATAATTTTGCACGCCCCACTTTTCATTTTTTTATTAGTTAAAAAAGTTTCAAATATCCAACAGATTTCGTTCCACTTCACAATTGTGTCCCACTTGTTGGTGATTCTTCACATAAAATAAAAAATTTATATCTTTATGTTTGAAGCCTGAAATGTGGCAAAAGGTTGAAAAGTTCAAGGGGGCCGAATACTTTCGCAAGGCACTGTATACTGTAAACAGGCGCCGTCCTTTGGATGAGATGTAAAACCGAAGTCCTGACTCTCCGTGGTAATTAAGAATCCCAGGGCGTTTCTCAAAAAGAGGAGGGGTGTAACCCCAGCGTCCTGGCCAAATTCCCCCCCTGGCTTTTACCAGTCAAGGCCTCCTAATAATCCCCATCTCTGAACTGTAGTGATGTGCGGGTTGGCTTTTTTTAACCCACACCCGCCCGCGGTCATGAGAAATGAACCTGCACCCACCCAACCCGATTTAAAATCTTTTCTTTTTTTTAACCCGAGACCGCCCGACCCATAAGTAAACCCACAGCCGCCCGCGGGTGTGAGTCAACCCGTGCATCACTACTAAACTGGCTTCCTCACTCAGTTCTCCTCCCCACTGATAGCTGATCAGTGAGCGTTCTGGGGCACTATGGCTGCCGTCGCATCATCCAGGTGGATGCTGCACATTGGTGGTGGTGGAGGGGAGTCCCCATTACCTGTAAAGAGCTTTGAGTGGAGTGTCCAGAAAAGCGCTATATAAGTATAAGCAATTATTATTATTTTTATTATTATTTGGCGGTCTAAGGTCTCAATGCCTGATTTGGTAGCTCCAAAGCAAAGAGAGGTCTCTACACATGGCAGAGGGTCAGACGGCAGCGCAGGAAAAGAGGCAGCCGACAGTGGGAACGTGTGGAGACTCACCTGGGAGCGAGAGGACAGCAGGAGAGGGGGCTGGCTCTCCGCTCTGCTTCTCCTCTATCCACCACACTACCACCACCGGCTCGGGGGGGCCCTCGGCCGCGCAGCTGAGGTTAAAGGGCACGCCGGGCAGCACCGCCACATCCTGGGGCTCCACCACAAAGTGTGGCACACCTGGGGGTTGACAGGAAGGAGGGCAAGAGGGTGTTGGGGTGTGAAAGGTTGTGTGTGACTGTCCAGTGCTGCCAGCAATATACCCTGGTTGGTTTTACATGTATTTGCTTGGTGAAGTAAGCAAAGCCTTTCTTCTATCTGTTAAAGACAGTAACAATTGTGAGCCTCTTGCTTGCACTGTTTGAAACATATTTTAGACAATACTGACCATCTAGGATATAACTAAGCCATGAGAAAATAAAATCTGTACTCTCTAATCCAGAGCTTTACTCCACCAGTAGGAGATTCTTGTGTTTTACTTTTCCTGTGTGCCTTGATCTCACATTTGTTCAAACACCAGCAATCTACATTGTATTATATTAATCACTTTTCAAACAATGCTGGTAAGATAAGTTATTGCTCAGAAGGCATGGAGGCTTGAATTTTTTTTCTGTGATAACAGCAGGTTTTATATATTTGAACTTTGGGTATGATACAGTTTCACTCGTCTCCCTTTTTTTAAAAAAAATCTCACATAAACAGGAGCTACAATGCAAGAGCAGGTTTATCCTCTATCCCTAGGGTAGCTTGTTCCCTGCTCCCACAACCTTCTGGGTAAAGAAATGTTATTTAAAGTCAGATTGTAATGCACTTCCACATAGTTTCCACTTGTCTCCTCTTGTGTTCCACTGATGATTCTCAGCAAGTCCACTGGGTTGACTTTGTCAACACCTTTGAGGATTGTAATACTTATTAATACTTGCATTGGGTCCATTCATACTCTTTTCTGTCCAAGACTAAAAAGGTTCAGTTCCTTCAACCTGCCAGTGTAGGACACCCTCTTAAACCCTGGCATGTATCTGGTCACTCCTGTCTGGACTGACTTCAGAGCAGCAAATTGCTTTATATAATGGGATGACCGAAATTGCACACAATATTCCAAACAAGTTCAGGTAGGTAGCTGCATCAGCATGTTTTGGCTGCAGAGGAACAGGTAAAAGTCATTTCCACTTTCTTCCTCATACCTGAAGAAGGCTCAGCAGCCTAAACATTGTATTTCTTTACTTTTCAACATGGAATGAACCTTTACCTGTTCCTTGACTGTATATTCTAAACAAGGCCTTACTAGTGTGGTAGATATTGGTGGGGTTTACCTTCCACGGTGATCCAGGCTGGCTCTGATGACACAGTTTCACCACCAAAATCAGCAGCACACCAGTACTTTCCTGCATCCAGCTTCTGGGCAGACTTGACACTGCAGTCAGAATAGACACCTCAGAGTAAGTCTTCTGCACAGGACTCTGAGCTAACAGACTACTGCCTGTCACGCAAGCCCCTGTAACTTTTACTCAATTTACTCTTGTAGAAAAACAGCCAAGCACATAAATAACAAAGTACATATTTTGTTTGATCCACATGCCTTTTCCCAAAAATGATAAAACACGTATGTGTAAACATACAGCTGTGCTAAAACAGTCTTCAGTGTAATGTCAGCATAGGTTTTGCGATCTTACAGGCTATGTTTTAAGATAAAGGGAGTAATAACTAATCTCCCATTATGTCAATGTCCGATTTCCTCTGGTTCCTGGCAACGCAAATGTTGTACTCAAGACAACAGCATGCACAAGCATTTTTGTACTAGTGCTTTTCACTATGGGGAAGTTTCTTAAAACTCTGCTTGTGCATCAGGTCCAGCTTAACACAGACATGGAGCTTTGGGTCTGGGTTACAAAAGGTCCACAATTGAAAACTGAGACCTGCAGGGGCTCTTCAAAACACAGAGAGCCTCCATATCCTATACAGATGAAAAAGTGTAATAAGTCCAGCTCAGTCCTCCTGGGACTCACCAGAGAGGAAGGACATCTGTATTGGACTAGTGCATGTGTTGAAGATTAGCTGTAAAACAGCTAGGCTGGGTCACATGACTGGCTGCAGCACTGGGCAGAGCTTGCTGCATGGGTGTAGCTGGCCGCATTCCAAAGTTGCAAAAGGAGCTGAGGAATGGCTGTGGCCATTCTTACCTGCTGGGTGTGCCCCTGCGTGAAGCTCACATTCACTCACTGGGACAAAGGCAACTCATTACTGCCTCAATCTGATTAGCCCAGGAGGATCAGTTTCCCTAAACACTTTCCCGTAAACCTGACCACGGGAGCACGAGGAAACTCGTTTTAGAGGCAAAGACTGCATCGCCTCTATTTTATGCTCTGTTTTTGTTTTCATAACAAAACGTAGCAGGCATGGAAAAAAGATAATGTGGGTGCTTTTGACAGTAGGTGTACAAACATCAGCCTGTGTAAATGACAGCTATTCAGGCAGCAAACTGCTGAAGGCTATAATAACATTTTAAACAAGAGATGGATCTGGAATTTAGGAACTCGGGAGTGGTGCTCTTGCATTCCCAACTGTCTTCCTTCTCTGAGCAATCTGCGTTTTTAAAGGCACCCTTACCTAGTCAGTCTCTGACATGGAAATATGAGGGAAAATAAAGTCATGTAGACTGGAAACAAGAAGTTGAGGAAACAAAACAAGCTGACAGCTGAAATTGCATTTTTTTCAAAATGAGAAGATAATCCATTTTTTTGCCATTTGGAAACTTCAATGAAATTCATGAACTAAAAAACGCTGAGCAAATTGAAAAACTATGACTGGTAAATACTGTCTCTATGCTAATAATATCCACTCCCACAAAGGTGGACACTCACGAGTCTGTGTTCTGCGTTCTTTGATCCAGTACTGGACTCTGTTGGTTCAGCTGGTGCTGACTTAAGCATTACCTGTAGAAGGTCTCCCAGTGGTTTGGGTCCACAGTGATGTACATTTCTTCACCGTTGTGGGTCTTCTCTCCATCCTTCATCCAGATGATTTCAGGCTCACTCACCCCCTCGACAGTGCAGTGCAGCATGGCCTTATTGCCCTGGGACACTGTCAGGTTGGTGGGGTTCCTTGTGAACTGGAGCCCTTGGAGAGGAGAAGTAAATGGGTTAAACTTCCTAGTGGCTGTAGTTCAGGCTCGCAGTTTTTGTGTGACCCATGTAGCATGGGTGTCTGACAGGGCACCCGTTTCTCCAGGATCACACATAAGACAACTGTGATGACCCGCAATACAATGATGACCTGATGCACAAAAAGGGTCAAGTTCTGACCATTCCTTTCCCAGTAAAAATGAACCTGGAATCATGCAGTTCAAATGCCATGAGTGTGGCAATGCCAGGAACTGAGAGAAATGGGAAGCTGAGCTTGCGATTGGTTAGTGGATTATGAGTCTCTTTGCCTACAACCTCATCATTTTTATAGTAAAATTAGGAAATTTTGTACCTGTAGGTTGTAGATTTAAATAAAAAAAGTCATATTTTTGGCTTCCATGATACTGAGCAATAACCATACACATCTCTGTTTGGCTGGACGTGTTAACTGTGACATTCTAAGTTATCCTGCTGAAAAGAGAAGAGGCTCTGTATTATGTCTGCACACTACAGCTGGGTCTGACTGTACTGTCTCGTCATAATGTTCGCTGTCTTCACCAAAAGGAGGCCCGACGTCCTATGATATTTCAGAACTATGACAAAAGAACATCTGTCTGTGAATACCTACAAAGAAGGGATATTCTCAGGTGAAGCACTGGACTCACACAAGAGTACAGTAAAGTATTATGGAAATCGCAATTAGTCTCCGAGCAGTAAGATTGCTCAGAGCTGGCCCCAGAGACATTCTCGTATGAAAGGAGACTGCTCTGTATATCATCATATTTCCACTGCGTTCGTGCCACAGTCAGCATTCCACCCATTGCACAATCTCCACAATATGTCAAGGTTAAACAGCCTTTATTGTGAGTAAAACCTCACCACTCCCTTCTCCTCCACCTCTGATGCGTGCTGGCCACCTGAAGACAGTGATTGAGTCTCTGTGTGGTTAACAGGTTAACCCTGAACAGCCTACAGGCATGCAAATGATGTCCAAGCAGATGGGGAACTGCAGTCATTTCTTCCTGGAATTTCATGTGCTGTAGCCACTGCAGACAGAAAACTCAGCCGCTCTCAGCCGGTGTGGCTTGTCAGAACATAACCTGTCTCTCCTGGCTTCTCCACACCGTCACAAAACAGCTTCCCTACAGTGGTCCTGCTCAGAGGGACCACACAATCACTGCTCACTGGTCAAGTGGGTCATTCGCTTGGTGTTCTAGCATTCACCATCATGTTTTGCATGTCTACTCATACCAATTCTTAATCAACTGGTTTTGGCAATTTTAACTCTGCTCAGACACCGAACATCATTTTGTTACAAAATCTTCAACTTTTTTTTTAGTATTCTAAAAGTCTGCTTTGATAGATTTCATGCACTTATGTGAAGAAGATTAAACTGCCCTGTATGAGCTAAGATTGCCATTATTTGTAATAATTTTTAAGCTTATTTTTAGGCCTGATCATTTCCATACCTTTGCACTTCCTGATATTCCGCCCAATTTAAGTGACCACGCACAAAAATATTCTTTTACAATCACACCTGAGGGTGCAATACCCTTCGTAGAACAGTAGGACATCGTATTGTATAAAATGGCTGTTTAATTTGGAAAAATGTTTAATTATCTGTGGAGGTAGCTCAGCGGCGCTTTAAGAAACTATTCTTAAACTAACTATATATTTTTCATCTTGCTTCATACAGTTTGCATTGTTTAAATGAATTAATCTGTGGAGGGCAGGGGTGCCTATGACAGCAGACTCTAAAACAATTAAACAAGATCATAAAAACCGGAAGAGGTTTTTATCTGTGTTATATCACAACCTGTCCATTTAGTTGCTGGTACAGTCACAGAAAGCAATATAAGAAGCTTCTAAGAAGGAATGCAAATATTTCTGTTTATGGTCACTTGGCAAGGAGATATTTAACCGGTCAGTTTCGGAAATAAAGCAGTTGCGTTTCAAAGTTCAGGTTTTTTCAGAATCCTGTAGTTTGAAAACATTTTTAGAACTATAAACCCAACGATTTTGCTTCAGAAAGATTTTATTTTAATCTGGAGAGCATCACTGACAAAACCTTCAATGACGCTAAGAGTCAAATCATAATTTAGCACGGAAAGAGTTATTTTATTTTTCAGTCTATACTTTGGTGTAAACATAGTCAGAGTGATTCCTGCAATTGTACATTTCGCTAGGTGTAATTACATTTTAAAGACTTTGGGGAATTAAGCGACAGATCAGAACAGAGCGGAACAAAACAACGAAATTTTAACCACTCCTTTCATAGTATTCTAAACCCAAGTATATAAATATATGTCATAATTTCTTTGTAACGGGTAATAAGGCGCATTTTCAAATGCTTCTGTAAATCATCCACCCATATAATTTATTCTTTACTTAGAAATTCAGAACGTGAAGTCCTGCAACCAGAATTAGTTACATTTTATATTCATGCTCTTTTTTTTGCGGAATTTAAACGCTGGCCTTTTCAAAACCGATTACCTTGCTAATGGAAATCACTGATCGCATCTTGCTGGGAAAGCGATTAGCTGATACTGATAGTACACTTCCAGCACTGGTTGGAAAAAAATGCTGACACATTGGCTAAATGTGTCTTGGAAATCAAAAATAAACTCTGTTCGCTATTTATTCTTAAATCGCGTCTAATTATTGCAAAACAGATTAACCTCAAACGGATTTGTTGTAGGGACGTGTTTGTTGCTCCTTTGGGACATACAACAACAACAAAATATATGCAAAGATATTTCACCAGACTTCTCTACGATATTGTATCCTGTAACGTAACAGATACAAATAGTGCATTAGTTAACGTTAGTTTCCCTTTTCGAAGTTGCACAGTTGAATAAATCACACATCAAATTCCTCAACAGCGAACACGGCAAGGTAAGCTGAATCATCCGAAAATCACTTACCTTCACCACATCGATAAGTGCTCGCCAGGAGAAAGGCAACCCAGAGTCCAAAGAGCTTCATTTTCTCCTCATTGTAGCCGAAAAGCTCGGCGTCCTGTCTTGATGTGAGAAAATGTGGAAACTTGGGACAGCAGTAGCCGCACTCGACAATCGGAAATCGTTCTATACATTCCGTCGCTCTAGACTTGACTTGAAAAACAACCCCTCCCAGTCAATCTTTGATAAATGTTGCAACAGACTGATTATATTTATATTAGACTCCCCTTGGTAAAATTAAACGGGTTTTTTTTTCAGTTCTTACTCCTTGTATATGGAAAAAAAGAGCTACTTCAGCTGAACTCCGAATTCGCTTTTTTCCTTGGGCAGAAATGTGCAGGACATGCGCCGCCTAGCGAGTCTTTGCGGTCTTTGAAATACCGAGATAATTTATTCAAGTCGTAATTAAAAATTAATTTTGAAAGATTTTAAGGATATATTTAAAAATAAAAGGATATATTTAAAAGTAAAAATATAATTTAACGACTACATTCGCGGTATAGAATAGCTCTAGTGTTTATATTTTCACTCATCTAAGGGGAAAAAAACGTGCTTAAAATGTCAGGAGGCAACTTATAGTTTCAACTCTAATTGATCAACATTTAAATAAAATCCGACGTCATATATTGGAAGGAAGTACAACGTTAACTATCGTGAAATTCCTCAGATTGAAAAACTGTTTTTTCGATAACACATTTTGAAGACCTTTTGGTAGTAAACAAGAAGCTAACATCATCTCGCTTTCTTTTTAAATTCTCACACCACTTTACACACTTCTAAATCAAACAATAGTATGGTTATAAAACACATTTAATTTCAATATATAGATACAAATGCTTTATAATTTATTATTAGCATACACACAACATTTCATGAGAAAATGCTCACAGAGAGGTCGTCATTTTTAATCCCCTACTTTCATAAATAGAGAAAAGAGAAAGAGAAAAGCACGCAAGACATTGGGCCAACATTTTTTTTTGCTAATGAAGCTGTTTTTAATGTTTATAAAAACCTGAAGTACATACAAGCAATGCATATAAATACTATCATTATTACACTGCATTTTTTAAAAAAGGTAACAACTTTACTTGTTTCATGAGACTCCTGCATTGTTTCAGAAATAGGCCCAATGTATTGAGAGCAAAGTGGATAGTGAAGATTGCCAATTAATAAAAAATAACATTTACACAATTTTCTCTAGACACAGGTCTAGAATAGTGTTGAGTATTGAGAAAGGTAATTATTTGGGCAGGATCACATACCAAAATGTTTAAAGGATTAATCTTACAGACCTATCCTTTTTCAACCAATTTATCAGTGAGAAATCAATCAAATCTCTATATGCAGCCCATGCATATATATGCAGTTTTGTGTTAAAAATTGCATTCTGTGCTGTGGAAGTGGTCTCCAGTCTTCTGGACAGCCGAGTAGCTCTGTCCTTCTGATGGCTCTGTGAGATCATACAGCCTCTCTCTCCTTGTTCTCCCGTTACTGACAGGTATAGAGGAAGCTATACTGTAAATCCCATCTCCTCCATTCTTAAAAGTGCCCTCCAGAAGCCAGACTTCAAACAAACTTCTTCTTTGTAGCAGTGAATCGCTCCATGTACTGCCAAATAAAACAAGAAAGCTCAACAAGGAAACACAGTAAAATGCACTTGAAAATATTCACAAATACACACTCAATGAATTTGGGGTATAAATATTAATCAGCTCTTGTCCAACAGCTACAGGAGATGTACAGTATAATCCTCTAGAAACATCCCATTCTGCTTTTGTGCACATATACAGTAAGGTCAGAGTCTGTAGCCACAGAACATGGTTTCTTCCATTTTTGGACAGTGTGATATCTGAATGACAACACTGTATAAATCTTAGAAGGAACAGCCACGGATTATCAGGTAGTCTGTTGTGATTAGCCAGAAGCAAATTAATATTCATATCACATATTCTTTAGAAGTGCATGCTTTCAAAAGTGCTCTTGACCTTAATTGCTTCTCAGATACATATATATGCAAACATACTGCTTTTCACCTGGAATTATTCCATTAGAAGATGAAACAGAAAACGGTTTAGCAGCAGACTTTATAGACGGGAATACTGTGTGTGCAATTCACCTTTGGAATCAAATATTGTACTAATTAATATCTTTGCAGTACAGCAATCCCTCAGCAAAAGCACAATTGTCTCTCTATACTCAAACGGGAACATATGGGAAAAAGTGTTCATAGGGGATGTACCAAAAACAAACTTCAATATCTTCAGAGTTGTGTTGAGAGAGCAGCAGCCCAGGGCATTTCAGAAGAAATAGAAGTTTCATAGCAGGAAACAGCAGGACTGTTTTCAACTCCAATCGGCAATCTAACTGTGCACATGCCATACAGAGCAGATACAGAGAAGGAATGACACGTATAGTGAAGCTGTGCCTACAGCTTACCTTGTCATATCCTCCCAGATCCCGGACCTTCTTGACCTCAAAAAGGTTCCCCTCCAGGGCAAGCAGAGAGACCTGGGAATCTGAGAAGATGGACAGTGGCACAGAGGACAGCTCCAAGCAGTTCTCTTCCAGTCTCAGGACCTTCAATCGAGGGCATTTTGACACATCTGGGGACACTTCAGAGATCTAAGGACAGGCAGACGCACATCAACACGAAACAAAGAAGATACGAGATGAACTGCTGCAAGTAAACTACAGACAGGTCTCCAATATATCACAATCTCAGCACAACCTTGGTTAAGCCCTTTACCCAATACTTGAATACTTGTGTGGGTGTAGTGCAAACCCTCATCCCCAAAGCTTATCTGCTATCTGTTAAAACCAACTGCCTTGGTCTGTTTCCCCAAAGCTAGGGGAATGGTAAAATGCAATAAGGTGTCTGAGGAAAAGAAAATTTTAATTGCTCTCCATTAATACTTATTATATTACATCAAACAGTGACTATATTTTGCTTAAGAAAGAAAGATTTGTATCTACTGTAAGGATTAAATGGTTGACTGCAAAAAGAGATGGTTCGTTCCATCAGCTGATTCCTGAAAGGGAAGTCAAGCCGTGTTATTTGCATGTTTTGCCAAACTGTCAGTTAAGTAATAAGATTGTATCTGTCCTACATCTGCGGTCTGCTCAGTTGTGCGCCCTGACTCGGAGACTCACTTGGTTCTGGTTGAGGTTCATCTCGATGGCTTGCAGGGTGCCCACCTCTGCCGGCACAGCCTGGATGTGGTTCTTGGACAGATCTAGCAGGTCCAGGTGACGCAGGCTGCCAAGGTTCTTGGGAAACTCCCGCAGGCGGTTGCCAGAGAGGCCCAGTGTGCGCAGCGCAGTCAGCTGTCCCACTGACACGGGTAGTCTCTGCAATTGGTTCCCATTGAGGTGCAGAGTCTCCAGCTTCTTCAGTTTCCCAATCTCCTCTGGGAGGCTTGCTGAGGAAACACACACACACACGAAACATTACAAAGTCATCAGAATTTTCAAGAGCAATTCTGTACATCCGCACCTCTTTTTATGAATGTTCTTTTTATGAAATTTCAACACTGCAAAGCATGTGAATTTCAAATAATGAAACCCAACTTCCAAACTATGAAGAAACAATATGAAGAAAAATGTTGATACCTCTGTCAAATGTAAAGAGTGAAGAGGAAAGCATCATATGACGTGTTTCATGTATAATAATATGACATTCCACTAACTAGTGTGGGGTGAGAGCTAGCACAGAGGCTACCGAGAGGCATGAGAGACGTGTGAAATAGTTCAGTGCATCTTGCTTCATGTGTTGTTTGTTATTGTGTGCTCTCTTAGTCTTCATGTAAGAAAATTTGTGGTTTAGACTTTTTCATGGCCCCTACAGGTGTTCAAAAATTGTGAAAACTGTGAGTGTGTGTAATTACACAAAAATCAATTCAAGTTGTAAGTACTGTAATTAGGTATGTTTCATGGTTTTTTTTTAATTAATTTATGTTTTTATTACTAAAAACACAAGCAGGGGTGACATTTTTGAGGTCTGGAAAGAATTGGTTTCTGGGCAAGAATTATATTCGTAAAAAGAGGTATGGTTGCACATCACATTCCTGATGCAAAGAATCCTCTCTTATATATTTTCACCAGACCTGTTCTGACTTCTTTAATTAAATGCTTTTTCTTTGTAGAACACAGTGACAGCTAAATGAAATGGTTTAACAACACCACTATATGAAAACCTTAAAATATTATCTCTTATGCACTACAAAGGGATTTTGGCATTACTGTTATCTTATAATTGTATGTGTCTGGGGCTAAAGGTAAAGCACACCTGTGGTAAGTATTATTGAAATAACCAACAAAGCAGCCACTGAAAACTCTTACTGAGTTTGTTGCAGTTCAGGGTGAGGCTCTTGAGGCTGAGGAAAGTTCCAATGAAGGAAGGCAACACATCTATTTTGTTGTTCGACAGGTCCACTGTCCGTAAATTACTGGACAGTCTCTGTAGGTCTTCAGGGAACTGAAATGCACCAGAATGGACAGATATAAACACCTACAGAAACTAAGAGAGAACTACCACTAGGCAACAACCTAAAACTGTATCAAGTACATTGATACCTTTTTTAAAAGGACTGACATGGCAAGAGTCTCTAAAAATGTGTGCACTGACACCTTCATGAATTTTTGGGTTGTGATAATGCAGTGTGTAGGATGTCTGCTAAGCACAATACTGCGGAGAGTGCTGTTGCTACTGGAGACTACTGCAGCTGAAATCTTACGGTACGCGTTTACTCTGCCCAGCATTGCATGACACTTGCCAAAATGACACAGAGCACTCTGCAGCAGAAGAGATTGAGTGAAAACTTCAAAGTACAAAGCATGCAGGGATAAAAGAGAGCAAACAGACCTAAAGTGGACATTGAGACCTTTAAAAACCTACAATAAGAAGACTATTTGCAATATCAAAATGCTTTAACCATTATGCAGTTTCTCTATCAAAAAACACACATTGCAATTAATTCAGTATTTTACATGTAAGCTCATTTTCGTCTACAGAATGTCAGCATTATCGTAAGAGTTCAGGTATATTTTCAGCAAAGGGTTTAAGACACTGAATGACACAACTCAGAAGAATATGGGAACACTGAAGGTCTCTAGAAAAGAACTACATTATATAAACTGGGCAACAAACCAAACCCTCATTTTCAATCCCTGTAAAAAAAAAAGTAGCCGAGTTGCTCCAGACAGGGTAGATTAATGAAAAAGGACCCCTCCACCTGCTCCTCATTGAAAGGGCTATTCAGCACAGCCAATGTCTACCAACTTGTCTTTGGAAGGAGGGAGAAAACCAGTTTGTAAAGAAAAAAATGTCACGGGGAGACCATGCAATTTCCACACAGAAGGTGCTTCTGTCCTGACTCAAACCCATGACACTGCAGCTGAAAGACAGCAGCACAAACTGGCAGAACCACTTTGACTGTAAGCCTCTGAAAATAATAGCAAATAGGACAACAGACTAGATCCCACAATAAGGAAACCACATAAGCAGTTGTCACAATGTAAGAGAATTTGCCAGGGGGTATTATTCGAAGAAAGACAAACAGGGCAGCCCGCTATCTCGCACCTCGGGCAGGCCCTTGCCGGTGAGCTGAAACACCCCAGTCTTTTGGGACGTCTCAATGTGAGCCTTGAGAGCACTGTTCCCCATCCCTGCTCCCCGCTGCTGGACTTCGCTTTTCAATCGCCTCCACGGATCCCAGGCGGAAAGTACTCCGCCTCCACTCAATGCACAGGGCCCAGTTTCCCACTCGCTCTCCCGCTATCCACAGCCTCCGCGAAAATCCGTTCCGTGTTGTTGTTTTTTACAGTTCCAGTCTGTACGGGGAAAGAGCATGGAGCAAGATGAATTATACATGAATTCCTTTTCTTAATCGAAATAACTACAGTTATGTTGTTGTACCACCTACAGTTTTTTCCTTTCGCCTGATTCATTAGGACTGTGCAATGGTATTGTTTTCCCGTAAAAAAAAAACAGAAAAAATCACTACCAATTTCACTTGAAAGAATAGCCCAATGTAACATGAAAGCGTTAAAATGACTGTTTTTCTTTAAAGTGTTATAACATGGGACGTTTTTAATAATACTTTATTAAACACGTCGGTTTATTAGGATGTAGTGAAAAAAAAAATAAAAAAGAAACAGACGAACGCCCCTGATCCCGATAGAAACATTTTAAAATACTGTTAGGTGCAAGTTTCAATCAGGCTACAAAGCAATGTAGTTTGATATGACATATATTAAATAACAACATGCCAAGGAAGGCGCAAGAGTCACGTTATTTGCAAACTTAGCGCAAAACAATATTTTCTGAAATACGCAGAAATATACGTCTAAATTACAACAGATAATACTGTACTCTCAAACAGATCGCGCTACAATGATTTTAGCTGTGTAACAAAAACACAAAATAAATATGTTGATTATTTTCAATTGTTTTTAAACATTAACGAAGCAAAACAAAACGATTGTTGTTACCTGATTCCCAAAGCTTATTTTCGGTGCGTTAAGATGATTGCTCTATTTACAACAACACGGGCTCACATGAACTGAGAACAGAAGCCGCTAAATAAGATTTTGTTTTTAATCTCCCGGAAACAGAAAAGACAAACTTGCTGACGAAAGGAAATGGGCTAGCCCACCGAGCAGCCATGTTACCATTGGCAACAAAACAGCTTTAAGCTCTAAAACTTTTTATATCTTGACATGTATTTTAAAAAGTTCAAGGTATATTGCACTTTTGAAAAAACAAATAAACACTTGGTCTGGATCATATGTTAATTATAAAATTTTGGTATATATGGAAGGACACTACGTTGCTAGACTAGGGATTAATTTGTTTCGTGACTATTTGAATAAGGGATCACATGAAATTCTGCTTCTCTTTAAAAAACGTAGAAAAAATGACTAATTTGATATTCGCTAATTTGATAATCTCACCTGAAGTTAGTACTTTAATCTGAACATTATATTTTAATTAAGACATAATTATGATTAGTCTATACAATGCACAGTTTGAAGGGCCAAAGAGATGCCCTTTCTATTCTGTTACCGAAGTTCATCTTGAGCTCCGTGAAGATGCCCCCCTACAGACAGCACAAACGATTAAACCCACCTCATTCGTTAGTGCTACTTTTGTGCCGCTTTGTGCCGTTGAAATTAGCGTTTGTGTTTCTTTCGTTCCCGAGATATAGCGCCTTAGTTTTCCGGTGATCACGTGAACATGCACGGTGACTTTGACCTCCAGTGACCCCCGTCTGCCGAGTTCAAGCGCTCTGTTACAGTTTAGCTGGTACCCTTAACATTTTAAAGACAACATCCATAAACATATGAGCCTCCTTAGATGTGAATAATACTAAGACATGATGCATGCCAACAAATTAACATCTATGACATAAACCTGTGGTTGTGATGTAAGATCCATGGTTTTTATTTTCTATGGCACGTTTTCCTTTGCATTCCCTACCGTGACACGCTGTTGCCAAACGCGTAACTGTGGGATACCATCGCGACAAGAGCTCCGCAGCATGTCATGATAGGGACCCCATGTATATCGCGGCAGTGTATATCAGACTGGCGCCTTGCTTCCATGCCACCCAGGCACCGCTGTCGCAACAAAGGTCTCATATCAGGACATGATATAACCAGATAGGAAGTGCCGCGATATATGGACTTTGTGTCGTAACATGGGGTCAGCATATCCTGTCCAGGGTATGTCCTATGGCAACATATGGATTCCATGTCAGGACATGGGGGCAGGGCATTTTGTCGGTGTATGTCATATTGCGATATACGGGCTTCATGTCACGACATGGGCATGAAAATTGTTATCATATCGCGATATTTAGACTCCATGTCGCGACATGGGGGCGGGGCATTTTGGCTGGGTATGTCATATCGCGATATGCGGGCTTCATGTCGCGACATGGGGGCGGGGCGCTTCTGCCGGGGTATGTCATATCGCGATATGGGGGCTTCATGTCGCGACATAGGGGGGGGCACTTTTGCGGGGTATGTCATATCGCGATATGTGGACTCCATGTCGCGACATGGGGGTGGGCGTTTTGTCGGGGTACGCAATATCTCGATATGCGGGCTCCATGTCGGGACATGGGGGCGGGGGCATTTTGTCGTGTATGTCATATCGCGATATATGGACTTAATGTCGCAACAGTGGTCCTTGACAGTGATCCGCCAGTCAAAATGGGTATTGCGATGTGTCCTGGTGCGCGTACTCCTATCGTGACATGCTATCGGAGTCGTGAACGCGCTGTGGATGCCATGGCATTCTTTGTCTGCTATTCAGTTTTGATCTCAGTGCGACTTCTCTAAGCTTGATCAGAAATTGGAAACCAATGGATGTGTTTCTGTATTTCCAGCGTGCTCATACAGCACACACGGTACACACAGAACTTCCGCTGTGGCGCTTTACCCAATCAGAGTGTCGATTCTCACTCTTCACCCAATCGCGGCCCGAGCTGTTTGGGGTTTTACCCAATCACGGGTCTGAGAGCTGTTCAAGCTAGCAGCGCCGGGTGGATCGGCTTGTTTTTTTTCAATGAGAAGCTATTTTTAAAATACTTTACTTATTTGCAAAATAACTACATCGGCTTATTTTTTTAACGTCTTTATTGATTCACAATCTTCACAACTGATTCACAATTGATTCACTCTTCGAAATAAATATTTGTTTTTGCAATATAACTGTCTCCGCTGCTTTCTGTAATGAATACATGGTATTTGAACAATTTTAATCGTATATTTAAGGTAGGGGAAACACCTTCTGCTATGTACTTAAAAAATGAATAGAAATGTAAAGTCTGTGTCATTATATTATTATGCTAGTGCTTTCAATTTTGTTTTTATTGTTAAATTATTTCGATCTTGAAACTAATACCTAAAAATGTGAATATGGGCTCTCGTGTTGTACCAGCGGTAATTTGGAAACTGGTGTCTCTTCACTGATGAAATGAGTACACAAGCAATACATTTTCGAGAACATGGTTAAAAATTAAAAGAAAACACCTTACCCAATGAGCTAACGTAGTAACTCCTCCCTAAATGTAAGACTGTTTATTCGTGTAAAGGCTGCAAAGTCTGGGGTCAACTGATCAAAAGATCACAACTGGAAGATCTGGTGGTCGTGACTTTGCACAGAGTGACGTCACAGGCAGGAAAAGAAGGCGCGATATTGAAATATACTGAAACACCCACCCCACCCGACCAGACAGACGCGGATGCCCACATTGTTTTCAATCAGGAGTTCAAGTACCGAGTTTGTTGGTACCTGTAAATGTCCTTGTAGATAGTCACGTGATTACCCGAAAAAACAAGGCGCTATATCTCTGAAACGAAAGCAGCACAAACGCTACTTACAGCGACACAAACCGGCACAAACGCAGCACTAACGAATGAAGTGGGTTTAATCGTTTGTGCTGTCTTTAGGGGGGGCAACTTCACGGAACTTTTACCTTGAACCCTCAAACAAGACTGGCACTGACAACATGGCAAAATGTTGTTCACGTTCTTGCTATTATGTTATTATTTTAGAAACTGAAAAATATCAGCCGCAGTAAGCCTCATCTTTATTTTGCAACTAATTTGCAATAAAATAAGTGATTTGACATTAGAATTGCCCAAATGTCTTGTATTATTATGCTAGGCGAGGAAACAAATTTGACAAATTACCAAATCGCTTTTAAAATACGTCATCAGTGTGCGCAAAAAAGAGGCGGGTGCGGGATTGTTTAAAATAGAATGGCAGTGATGGGACTGCAGAGGGAAAATAAGATCACACTCAGGTGAGATTATTGTTATGTTGTATTACAACACGGATCCTTCCTGTTTTCAAACACGCTAAGGTGATATATTCTTCTAGCGAACCTACCAGCGGCGAAATATGAGTCTTGTTATATTTAAAGTTTTAAATGGGGATTAAGAAAATGTATTGTCTCCTTCAAGCTGAATCAAAAATAACTGCACTCGAAAATGTCAGTAATTGTGCGTTCGACGGCTTTCAGATTTTTGCAGATGTTTATTCGAATTTATTTAAATGATTTTGTTTCATTCCATTACATTTTTAACGGTTTTGGGTTGCATAAAAAACTGTAAACATAACCACTACCGGTACATGTTTTGTACTTACAGTAAGCTACGGATTAGAAGTAAGTGCAACGTCTGAAATGTATCTTATTTGTCTTGCATTTTCCTGTTTCATCACTAACACCAACAGTGCCTTTGTCGTCTTTACCGGTCAGTGCTTGTGATTCAGTGCCGAATAATACCGGTGATGATTTCAGTTGATGAGTGGCGCGTCCCTGCCCTGGAGATGAATCCCTGGGTGCCGGCGCCCTATGCCGTGACCCCTGCAGCCCAGGTGCTGGCCAGATGTGTGGCTTCCGGAGCGCTGTCTGAGGTGAGGGTAGAGCACGCTTTCAACCGAGCCACCGGACGTTACTCAAACGAATCAATCTGAAGTGTACATGGGATTTCA
This sequence comes from Lepisosteus platostomus, assembly GCF_059453375.1. Lineage (NCBI taxonomy): Eukaryota > Metazoa > Chordata > Actinopteri > Semionotiformes > Lepisosteidae > Lepisosteus > Lepisosteus platostomus. The sequence goes on along the minus strand of NC_142620.1, from coordinate 12,377,012 downwards.
GCATGTATCCAGCTGTATTTTCTAGGTTCAGTTCACTTCACGTTTTTAAATGATACGTATCATGTTCTTCCCCTGAGACATGGTATTTGACAAAAATGCTTCACTTTTCCTCGGGGTTCCTTTTCCTTCTGTTTTATGCTTGTGGTGTGAACTGAAGTATAATGCACATGGTAATGAGATGCTTACTCGGCTTCCTTGCCGTGTTGCAGGACGTGGATGGCATCCCCAGAGACATAACTGTCTTCTCTCCTCAACTCCTTGAAGCTGAACAAGTTGCAGCATTGAGGCACGACATTAACGAGGTAACCTCTGACCTCCGCAGACGCTACCTGTTTTCTCACTTCTCTGAAAAAGTATCCTTTCTGTTTTCCTCGCACCTGAATCATTGAATGTTTTCAATCTGTTTTGGAAAGGGTGGGTTCCCTTTGCGTTGCTCAAGCTGTCGCGCCTGTACTTCACAGAATGCTTCTCATTGTGCGTTGTTTCTTGCTTTCAGAAAAGCCTGGAAGTGGAACTCTTACAGCTAGAAAAAGAGGGAGCTGAGGTCACTCACAGCTTTTATCTCTGTAGGTGGTACATGTCCAACTTGGTAGTAATACAGTCTCCTCCGGGAGAGTTGCTTGAATATACTTTTCTGGCTTCTAATAGAGATTTACGAGATGTTAATGCTCAAAATGTTCATTTCACTTACTTTAAAGTAATATGAAGAATGTATTAAGCTAAATGCTTCACTGTTTTGGTCTTTGTAATATTAAATTAACTCCTGCAGTGGTTACATTGACATTTTTAAGAAGAGCTGGGACTTGAGTTCTTGTCTCAGTGCTGCCTGTTTTAAAATGATATGGACAGTGATGGAAGTTATTGTTTCTCCAGCCAAGAAGTTTGAAGCCCTGCAGCAGTTCACCTCCCATTTGCAGGAAGTATTGCATGAACGTAGGAGTCTTTGGCAAAGGCTGATGAAACCACATTGCCAGCAGAATCTGCCCGTTGAGGCCAACCTGCACAGGCAAGTATAGAGGCAGCCCTTCAGTGTTTAAGACAAACTGCAATTTAACAGTTTTCTTCCAGGAATGACATCTTGACAAGTCTGTAACTCGACAGCCTGGTAGAAGATTATTCGTTGATACTGATGTCAGTGGGATGTCAAAAAGAGGAAAGGGGCCCCAGGGTCTTCCCTTAATTATGATGGCCACCTCTCTTGCTTCACTTGGAACAGCAATAAGAGGGGAACCTTCACCCCCTGCAGGAAAGCAAACAAGCTGCCAAGCCAGAAGAATCCCCAAGGGGGTACTATGTACATGTTTCTGTCAAGGAACAGGTAAGGGTTTATTCCATGCTGAAAGCAAAAGAAAAGAGACACAACATTTTGGCTGTGGAGCTTTCTTTTTCTTTCAGCATGGAATAACTCTTTACCTGCTCCTTTGCAGGCTACGCATGCCCACGCAGCTGCCTACATGAATGTGTTTCTGTCAAGCCCACCTCAGCCGCCCCGGCGGGTGGGTACAGGCGTTTCCATTGAATCCGTGTGGTGAAATGTGCAGTCAGACTTCCCGAAATAGCGCCTATATTACAATCTTCCCCGCTGTAGGTATGTGGTGCAGCTCGTAGGTATGGCCGCAGACTTCATCAAGAACCTGGAGAGCAGGGTGCAGACAACGCGCTCCATTCCTGACATTGGCCAGTCCATGGCCAGCCTGGTATGTGCATTCAGTTATCTCAAGCGGCTATAGCAGGGGTGGGCACCCCTGGTCCTGGAGGGGCCAGTGCGTCTGCTGGTTTTCTAGGTTTCTTCAAAGCACCAGCTCCTAAAACAATGGGAGAAGCTTTAACATTGGTCCTATTAAACCAGAACTGAGCTGATTGAGCTTGTTTAGAGCATGGTTTGAATGAAAACCTGCAGACATGCCAGCACTCCAGAACCAGGACTATCCCTGGGCCATAATCTGAGCCTAATTTATTTCTTAGGAATACCAAGCAAAAAAAAAAATATTGAAGGCCAGTTTCTCCGACAGGCCTTTTTTACAACCTGTAACAAACAGCTGTTCCAAAAACTGCATCTTAGTAGCCAGTTCCTCCTGCTGACTAAATTGGCAAATTACCGCATCCTACAGTTAAGAGCAAAACTTCTCCCACCATCTGTTACTCAAAGTTCCTTAGGCATACAACTGCATGAAATGCTCTTTGGATACTGAATATATTGATCAAAATAAGACATCAGTGTGTTAAATATGTTTGTATTCTAAAATAACAAGTATCACCATCAGGAATTCATTTATAGCTGCAGCATTGCACAAGTGAAGACGAAAATCCGAAGGGGAGTGAAAAGCATAACAGCTAGGGCCCTGCTAAGTTTGTGATTTCATATAGCTGGTGTGTGGGGAGCGTACTGGCACACTGTACGCTTTGAGTGGATTGTCCAGGAAAGCGCTATATAAACTAAGGAATTATTATTAAATATTTTGCAATGTACATTTCTTATTGCAAAATGCATGATGCAACTTGAGCAAACAGTAACTCTGCATGATATAGAATCTCTGTGCTTGATGTTCACCTGTCGATGCATGATGTCAGATGATGGGATTTGCAATGTTTGTTTTTCCTGACTTCTCTCTGGAACCCCAAATTGACAAAATATCCATGCATTTTGATCACTCAGAATCTCGGATGTGGTACCTTGTATTCTACATTTAGTGAGACAACCAATCTTTTGGAAAGCAGGACAAAACTAAGTATATTTAACTATACTCCACTTTTCTCTTTTCTGCAAAGACACATTAGGACAAAAACAGTCAGTTAATACAGATATGCATACAAATGGTGAGACTGATGTGATGTTGATAGCAAGTCACAAATTTGCTATTTTATTGTAACGTTGAGAGTAGTGGAATTTGGCTTGTTTTTAACCTATAAAGGTGTTCTGAAATACAGAAGAACTTTTGGGAAACTATTAACGTATTATAAGGAAGTACAGGTTGAAAAACAATTCTAATCACAGAGGCTGTTTTGCAAACAAATTTCCGCAAGATTATTTTCTGTGAAAACAAAAGCATAGTAAAAATCCTTAATGTTACAGAGGTTTTACATTACTTAAAGTTGTCTTAATTAATTTTCTGAAAATAATTCAGTTGAAGTTTTGAAAAATGAATGCACTTATTTAATAAATATAATTACCTTTTCTGTATTTTTCCTTCTTTGCTTCCAGTAGAGTATATTTATACAACAATTTAGGTAGAGCCTTAACAATGTTTGTCACTGAATGTTGATATCAGTAGGAATCCTTTTTTTCTCCCCCACAGGATAATGCTCTCACTCAGCTTCTGTCTTTGGTGTCAGATGTGGAAGAGCTGTCTAAGCAAATTCTGCAGTGGAAGGATCTACAGATTAATGCCCCAAAACAATCACCAGAAAAAGACTAACAATGCAGAAAGTATACTTCTAAGCACCTCTAGTATTATCATCATTAATATAGGAATCAGTTTATAACAGGATATTCATAGTTTTTGTACACTTATTACTTTTACTTATTACTGACTGCTACTCATAATTAAAGTGTTATCATTTTGTTTACAATAAGTAATTCGGGACCACATCTTTTGCCTTAAAAACAATCAAGAGGAAGACTTTTTTTAACCAACGGTATGTTCCTTGATATTCTGTATTAATACATTTTACGGTTTCCACTGTTATGACTCATGCTTGTTTGGCTAATGATATTTTAAAATGTCTTCTTATTAATCTCTTTTATAAATAAATCCCATGCAGTTTTAACTATTGCTTTGCTGGTAGAGTCCATTTATTCATATATTACTTAAGATTTTTTTAATGAGATTGTTTTTCATGATTTATGCCATCTTAAATTATCGTAACTGTCCAGAGAACAATTGTGTGTACAGTAGATCCTTCTTGTTGACACATGCCTGAAGGAGAAGTTGATCCTCTTGTTTGTGTAATTAGTCATGGAATTCAATGGAGAGGTGTCCCTGTGGTGTAGTAATAGAATCTCCTGTAGCAGGGTTTGAAGACCGGAAGGTATCTGAAAAGGACTGAAAGCATGGAGAAATTCAGTGACACGATTCACACTTTGCTGTTTGAATGAAAAGGATATTGTTTTTATTGTGATAAAAAAATATGACAATACTCTATTTGTAGCTCCAAATAGACTTGAAAAACAAGTGAAACTTGGCTCCCATTATCTTCAAAATATTTGTCACTTTGATGGAAATGGGAACAAACAGATGAATGGAGTACAGAAACAGAAAAAGGATGTGGCACCTGGGTTTTGGTCTCATCAGTAGACTGCCTTGAATCAGGTGGCAGGGTAGTGGGCTGTAGGTTATTATGTTCTGGAAGAGATATGGTTTATTTTCTGTGAGTCGTGTTAAAGTTGAACATATTCTTTCAAAAATGAGTTAGAACAATTGTGCGGCCTTGTGTTTTCTTCCTAGTTTCGCTGACCTGTGTACGAGTCCTCCAGCAACCGAGCCATGTCTGTGTGTGTGAGCTGTGTGCCTGGATCGCTGGCCAGGTCAAGGTGTCGTTTCTGCTGCATGTGTGTTTCCTCCAGCTCCTCCAGCACGAGAACCTTCTGAGTGATGACACCTTTTGTGCACAGTTTGTCTACCTTTAGAGAGGAAATAGGCTACCGTTTAAATAACAAACACTCTTTACAGCTGAGTAGTATTTTGTTTCTTCCAGTTTTTTTAGGTTCTAGCACAATCGTAAGAAGAAGCTACCTGTTCCTTGATTTTACAGATCGTATCCTTGTCATTATTCAGACTACAGCCATATGTTCTTAGGACATCAGCAATTTTCCTGCAGAGAAAGGATATACAAATGGAGTTATACCGAAGCATGGCGATATGAAATTGAATATGCCTGGAAATGTGCCCCTCAAAGAGATTATTTTGTACAAATACAAATATTGGAATGGAAATTAAATAGTGCTTGCCTTTTAAAGGGGTATGCAAAATACATTCTTACCATATAAGGGATTGCGATTATTATTAGTCCATGTGTATGCCTTACCTCTGTACCTCTGGGTTGGCCTCAAGGATAAGGCGTTCCTGCAAGAAGTGCTGTAGCTCAGGCCCACTTACACGCAGGGCTTTGATGGCATCACATGCGGCGATACGAACCCTGGGCTCCTCCTCATGGTGTAGTGCCCAGAGGAGGTGCTCCTGGACGGCAGGTGTCAGACAGCCAATCTTACCCAGGGCTGACACACAGGAGTGAGGGAAAATTAACTACATCAGAAACCCTAAATCCAAACATACTCCACTTTTCCTTTAGCACAATCCAACAGCTGCTGCTGGCTTGTGGCACACCACTATGAAAGTGACTGGCTTCCCCGTCTCTAAAGTCTCAATCAGTGTTGGGCCTGCCTCTAGCCTGAAAACTGTGGCTGTGCAGAACAGGCCTTGGAGGTTTGGTGATGAGCAAAATCCAATTATATAAAAACAAGGATACAGCAGAATGTAACAGGAATTGTAAGTCTTGGGCAAAATAGGTAAAAAGTTTTAATTTTGCATTTTATTAACAATAGTGGATTTTGAATATGACTTTTCATCTAGAAGGATACCAATACAGTTGGGAGGTTGGGTGTTCCACTCATCAACTATAGTAGATCCCACATCTATATGTTAAAGGGCACATATTCTGTGCCAACAGCTCCACCATGCAGTAAGTAAGGTTTGAAAGAAATAAACTTCTTCTTAATTCAGGGGTGGGATTTGCGTAGGCTAGACCAAGAAAGCCTGAACTGGAATTTAGCTTGGGCAGTGTGGTTTGCATAATTTTAATAGTGAAAGATTAGACTGTTAAAAAGACACCTGTTGATTCTAAATATCAAAGGTGTTATTCTACAGTAAATGCAGATAAACCGCTTTCAATTTTCCCAAGTTTCGGTTATATTGCACAGTAAATGTCTTATCTCACCAGAAATGGCTCTGACTCTAACCTCCCACAGTGGGTCAGTCTGCATCAAATGAATCAGATGATTTAAAACCTAGAATTGGGGGAGAAATATATTAAAAAAAATATTTAGGCTATTTTGTCCCAGTTTTACATTAGTCTCAACCTGATTACTAATGTACATAAAGTTATACAAATGAGAATGAAATTATCTTGCAGTTTTATTTTCATTTTTCTCTTGTCCTAAGAATAGTCTGTCAATCAACCATAAAATTATTAATCTTTATTGCAAACAAAAACAAACATACAGAATTCTAAGATAAGAGATTATCCTAGTAGAGTTTCTAGTTATTCAAACATGGAATCTGCAGTTTCACCTTATTTATTCAGTGAATTTCATTTGCTTAACTTTTGTTCATCTGAGCCCAGTCCAGCCCTCACCATTTCATCCTTTATACCGAGCGCAGCAGCAGTCTGACAAGCCTGTTTGCGCACAGCTGCATAGTCATCGCTGAGGCAGCACAGGAATGCTGGTAGCAGCTTAGCTGTCATGATCTCCAGCTGAGCCAGGAGAGACAGCGCCTCTACACGCCAGCTGGGGGGGCCTTCTTCCAGCTTTTTCCTGAAAAGATCATCAGGATCAATTCCAAAAAACACCATCAGCATCTCTTTTTTTTCACTGAGAGAAATAGCTCAGTCCAGTAACCTTGTGACCAGTCTGCCCTCCTAGCCCATGACCATGCCATACCTGAGTTCATTGTGCACTTCCTTGCCCAGCTCCATCTTTCCTAGTGCCCGAGCAGCAGCCAGGCGCACGTTCCTGTTCCAGTCATTCCACATCAGGAATACTAGCTTGTTAACTATGTCCTAAAACACAACCACACATAAGAGCTTTCCATAGGAGGTTGCTCTAAAATGCTGCAAAAACATCTGAATGAGATGTAATATAATCATTTGTGTGTGATAACGTTTGTGTGCAGACTAAAATTAAATTTGATCATGTAAACATCTTTACATCTTAACAGTATATGAGATGTGATCATTCTGTTTTTTTTTTAAGCGCGTTTACTGTTTTAAGGCTGGATGGATGCTTGCGTTTCAGAGGTTTTAATCTTTAATAATAAGGTTTAGTTTTGCTTACTTAGTTTTGATACTTTCTACTTTAATGCAGAGACCAAGGTTTTTTTTTTAATTTACTTTTGTGTAGAATGACTCGATGCGCATGAACAGAATAAAGAGAAATTAACTCAGTGGAATGTATATTTAAGCATGAAAATCTCTTAAGTTACATGCTTTGTATTAGATTCAAGATAACAGAGCAAAAGGCCCTACCTTATTGATGGGCCCACTGAGACATGCGATGGTGTTACAGGACACGGCTCTGTCTCTCCAGTTTCCACTGTTCAGCTTCTCAGCCAGCAGGGAGCGCACTAAAGTCTGAAAGTAAGAGCAAGGATGAACAAGAGCTGATGTAGTTAAAATCATATTAAATAGGTATTAAAAAGATTTTCATTTAATTTTAATTACTTTCTCAACATGAACTCACCATTTTACGTATAGCATGTTAACAGTATAAATGTTTAATATCCTGTGCATCAAAAGACACTTTAGTAAATTCCACTGAATTTCACCTGCCAGATAGATAAAGGACATCAAACTCTGCTATTACTGATGCAAAAGAACAATGATGGGAAATGTAAATCTTGCTCCTGAGCAGTGTATTCCTGTGATGTAAATCACATTACAATCAATGCAGCAGAATTAAAGTTCAGACACTTAGGGTAGCTCACACTGCATTTTGTTTTGAATATCAGAAAATACGGTGGTACTATAAAACAGAAAAAAAACAACCATGGGGAGGTACACACAGTGCTCTTGCTGAGGCTGGCCAGCAGGACCGTGGCTTGTTCTCTGTCACTATGTGCTTCGCCTTCGTACAGCTGAGAGAGGAGCCTCTGTATGACAGCTATGCTGGTGTCTCCCTCCAGTGCCAGGCACTGAGCGGCAGCCCAGCTGTCTGCGCCCACACCTGCCAAATCTTCAGGACAAACACACTTTATTATTCTACTTCAGCTCATCTCTTTTTTTATTTAATCGTGTGTGTATGGATTTTTGCCTTCTTCACTCTTTGCAGATAATCTAAGAAGACAGAACATAATTCAATCATAGGCTAGAGTTATTCTCTATTAAAATGATTGTTTTCCTGTCCAAACGAAACTGAATTTAAAACAATAATAATAAGGAAAGTAACACTAACTCTTAGTAATTAACTATTAGCTCAGAAAACATTTAATCAACTGATAAGCTTGATAAAACTACAGAGTTGCACCTGCCAAATGCATGAAGATCACCAAACTCTGCATTTACTGATATACAGTAGAAATATAATGACATAAATCACAGTACAATTAATGCAGATGTATAAGATCAACATTAACATTAACAGCGGCAATTCTGTATCCTGAGTCCAAGTGGTTGCAGTTTTCATTGTGTTAACTGTTTATTCAACAGAGCAGACAGAGTAATGTGACATACAGTATTTGTGTGCAGATTGGATATTGTCTTGAATTTGTTGCACGGAATATGACTTCTATAACAGAAGCCGAAGAGACTAAATGCTTTTTTCATACCAAATGAGATGGTCTCAGGTGTTAAAAGTGCTTTAATTCTAATCAGTCACCCCTTCTCACCTTGCTGAAGCACACTGTGAAGAATGTTCCTAGCCTGCCTGTTAGCTGTTCCCATGACATACTGGCACAGGGCTGCTGCCAGACGCACTCTGTCACTGGGGTCCTCTAGGGCTGACAGCAGGAGAGGCTGCAGCTCTTCTGGCACAACCTGAACATCCCTGGGCCTCCAAAATGGAGCTGGAAGAAAAACAGTCAGCTCCTGAGTACTCCAGGGACATACCCTCACAGGCATGGGCTATTATACCTAAACTTTGTCTGCTGACACTTAGGAGCCTACAAAGCTAAGACGAAAGTAAGAAAAATATAAAATGATTTTAAACCATTTCATCTACAGGCTAATATAGATTTCCTTCCAGCAGATATAGTTTCGCTAATTTATTTTATCCGATCCACAGGACTTAACAAATTACTGAACACTTACAAGTAGTTAGAAGATATGAAGAAGAAAGAAAGTGAAAATCAGATATTCAGAACTCAATTTTGCTCTTCCTAAATTAGTCCACATAAAGTGCATAAGGAATTTTCACTAGACTACGTCGAAGTGGGTACAAAGAAGCCTAACCTGTTGCAGTCGATTCCTGACCCATACTGGGCCTGTTCACAGCTCCAGAGGCACACGTTGCTATGGCAATGAAGCGCACGTGATAGTGAAGGTCACTGAGGTTCCTCTTGAGCCCTTCAATTGTCACATTCTGCCATCGGGTCACTAATGGGAAGCATTTGGCAACACACAGAATTTACTATCTTTAATTCATTCTCAATCTTACCACTGAGAAAAAGATAAAGCCACTAAATATTCTGGGTAGCTATGAATTTGACCCCTGACTATAATATTCGCTGTCTTATTGACAGAGACAAACAAACAGCAAAGAAAGAAAGGTCACCCACTGAGTTTCCAGGCCTTCCTCCACTCCTCCACCATGTACCGCAGTGCGTGGCGCTCTTGTGGGGGGCAGCTCTGGGGCTGCTTTCTAAGCGTGCCAGGCAGGATAGTGTCCTGACCGCTGTAGTCGGGGGGCTGCAGTCCTCTCTCCATGGCATAGTCAGCCGGGCTGGGCAGGCTAACCCATCGCCTGGCCCCTTTCTCAGGCTTCAGAATTGCTGCAGGAAGATACAGAATGAAGTGAGCCAACTGGCCCCTTTCTTTAACTGTGATTGTAGTCTTTGAATAACAGTAGGCTTATATAAACGTGTTATTACAATGTGTTCATTTATAGATGTTGACATAATTAAAGGAGGGTAAGAGGCTTTTGTTGTGGAGTTTGAAATAGTACGTACAAGTTTTGTTTTGGGAAGCACTGTATCTGAAAGAGAGGGTGGCAAGGTAGTTAGAATTGTTGCCTTGCAGCACTGGGGCCCTTAGTTCAATTCTGGGATGCTATCTGTGTGGAGATGTATGTAAATGTATTCCCTCCTCCACCTATTTATTCATCCATCTATGTATGTATCACGTACTGTCATTGTGATTTTATGTGACTCTTATGTTTTGCTTGTGTGTGTTCTGTACTTCTGTGGGAGATGCCAAAGACAAATGTCCACAGAAGTGGACAATAAAGCATCTAGGAACAAGTAATAGGTTTATTCCATGCTGAAAAAAAGAAGAAAGAGAACACAACGTTTCGGCCGTGGAGCCTTCTTCAGGTGTGGGAGGCTCCACGGCCGAAACGTTGTGTTCTCTTTCTTCTTTTTTTCAGCATGGAATAAACCTATTACTTGTTCCTTTGCAGCCTACACATGCTGACGCAGCTACCCACCTGAACTACAACCGCAATAAAGCATCTATGTTCTTTCTGTGTTTGGGGGTTTCCCTTTAAATGCTCAGGTTTCTTCACATAGTCCAAAGACATAAATGAACTGGCATCTGGGAAAACTGACCCACTGTGCGTGTTTGTGTCTGTGTGTTCAACTGCGATGGACTTGGGTCCTGTCCAGGGTGTATCCTGCCTTGCACTTGTTGTTTGTCGGGATGGGCTCTGGCTCTCCTGCAACCTTAAATTGTACGAAGTGGTTAGAAAATGGGTGAATGTATCTGAAAGAAGTATTATAAAGGTTTCTCTGCAAGGTAATAGAATGTGTTATCTTTTAGTGTATTCACGCTGATGGTCTCAGGTTCTTATAAGGGTACATCCTGACCTGTTCTTTTTGGGGGGCGGATTCCTGCCCCGATTTTACTCCATTCCTCAGGACCACGGGGAAAACGGTCCTGGAGGTGTTTCTGGTATTCCGAGTTGTTGTCCATTATTATCCTATCCCTCTGTCTTCCATCCTGTTGGTGTACTTGTCTGGAGATCTCTGAATTCACACAGAAAAACAGACAAAGCAAAGGAGACATAGAGCCACACTTATGCTATCTCATGAATGAGATCAAGTAACGAGGTTATACCAGAATAGACGGCTGTTTGCCCATTATGCCTTCCGGCATGTAGACTGTAACATTACATGTTACTGTAACATTAGTTTTTGATAGGAGAGGGTTGTTAGCCTTGTGCCCAACCTCCAACATGGAGGGCCTGGTGCCCAACATGGGACACAAACCCACTACCCTGAGGTAATGAGTCTCATGCTCTACCAACAGAGCTAGTTGGGGCCTTTACCAGAATAGAGCTCCTGTTCAAATGAGTTGTCAGTGTGGTAGACATATCTTCCTGCCCGGGGATTCAGTCTATCCTGGAGACGCGGTGGCTGTGGGGGCTCCAGATGCTTAACCTTGACATTGTCTGCAGTCCAATTATTTCCTCCTGGCTCATCAGGTCGGGTGGGGAGCAGGCAGAACCCAGGCACTCTGGAGCCCAGAAGGTGGAAGGAGAGGTAAATGTAAAGAGTACTAAGAATCACTAGACAGCGTGATTCTACAGTGCCTAGTGACTGTTCTATCTACCACAACAGGAAAACAAACATGAAAAGTGGGACTTCTTATTTCTGTGCACAAACATCCATTGTAAACTCCTGATCGTCATACCAGTTGGACAGTGTGAAATACACATACCAAAGGGTTCCCAGATGCTTCTTCGTAACCACTGCTCTAAGGTTTACTGTATGTAAATATACATAATGAGAAGCATGCAACACATAACAGATGCTATTGGTTCCATTATTCACTGTTGTGTGTTTAATGCCTTTCAGTATATTACAATATATGCAGTATGGGAAAGTGAGTCATGGTCTCCTGACAGCTTCTGCTGTCAGTTTTTTTCACTTGCCTGTAGTACAGTGGAAGAGGTGTTTCTGGATGGGTGCTGTCCACAATTTGCTCCTTTGGCTCCTCCTTGGGGAGATCATGGTACCTGCGGAAATCCTCCATGTTCATGGGCTCATCACACACTAGATCCGTGGCACTGGCAGACCCATAGTGCTGTTTGAGCAGGTCCTGGAGCCGGGCTTTGTTCGCACTCTGACCTGGCATCTGCTGGCTCACTATCCACTGTGCAGTGGTCTTTGTCAGCTTCTTCAACACAAACTCATCCCATTTGCTGCTGCTGCTGCTGGCGCAATCATCAGAAACTGTTTTTTTGAGTGAACCAGAAACATTTGCCTTCCTCTTTCCTTTCACCTTCTTAGAGACATCGAGGGCTTCACTTTGGTTAGACTGAAGCAAGCATGAATCTGTCCTCTGAACTGTGCTCAGTTCAGACACACTGTGCAGAGAAGGAGGCAGCTCTGTGGGAAACAAGGGGGGCAACTCAGGTGGCAGAGTGCTAATGGTGTATGTATTTTTTGGCCCTGTAAGTGAACTCTTACTTAATTCCTCTGCACGTCCTGAAGAACAGACAGGGAGCTGTCTGGGAGTGGCCCTCTTGTGTGAGGTGTGATTCTTAAGCTTTGCAGTTGTTGTTAAGAGTCCTGAAGCATCGAAGAGCCGGCTGAAGTCCATTTGGCTATATGAGAGGGTGTCAGGACCTCTCTCCTTTACCACATCCTGGGTGAAAGTCAGGCCTGAGGAAATTCTGTGCAGGAACTGCAAGTACAGGCGCTCTTGTCTCAGATGCTTCAGGCCAGGAGTAGTCACAGGAGGCTTAGAAAAGAGTACAGGGTCCATTGTGTCTGGCATGAATGGAGCTCCAAGATGAATGTGGGAGAGATGGTGGTCCACAAGCAAATCGTAGCTACACTCTGCTCAGCACTTCCTGAGAATGGACTGGAAGGAAGACGTGCACCATAAAGATAGGTCACATTTTCCAATTCTGAAATTGCAGCTGTAAATAAACAACATCGAACAAAAAACAAACAAACAAACAAACAAACAAACAAACAAAAATGACATTAAAAACGACTGCTAAGTGAAAGGACTGTCGCATTCTGAATAACGTGAAGGGACTGGTGTCGAAAAGCCAAGAGGTGAGTATTAAAGTCAAAACTTTGTTTTAAATACCGCTAATCATGGCCCTTTATTAACAGTATTTACGAGCTCAATTAACTAATAAATACAATTTAAAACCAAAAAAAAAAGGTTTCTTAGCGCACCGGCCAGTACACTGCAATTGTAGTACAGTAGTAGTATCACAGTCTATAGATCTATAGATCTATATATAGACAGTGTACAGTCTCTGGTTAACGAAAACATATTCCCGCTTTTTAGACATTGAACATTTTCATACCTCAAGGAGAGCTGTGGAAGTCCTGTTTTGCGGACTCCATTAATGAATTCCTGTGTCCTGTCACTCCAGGTGGGCCGTTGCGACTTGGTTTTATGTTGACAGCGTTGCCCGGGCAACAGTCAAGCGTTTCGAGACAGGTCCTGTCTCCCCTCTCATTACTTGCCGGCGGTTTTTATTTTACATGTTTAAAATCCTTTCACCTCTTGCTATATCGTTCATCGGTGGAAACGATTTACCTACAAGATAGGGGACTTATCGCAATAGTGGTATTGATCTGCTTTTTAAGCTGTTAAAAGCTGCCCTAGAGTGGACAGTCGGAGACGCTGCTACAGTTCAGCAGAAAAGCAAAGTGACAAAAAAACAACACCTTAAAAAGGGGGAGAAGAAAAATTTGTTCGAATTTTACTAATAAAAGAAACTAGCAAACTAAGCAACTTAAACAGGAAAAACACAAAAATGAAAGGAGGTTACATCTTATCTCAAACCCCACGATGGCGTTCTTCTCACAATGATGCCTTTTATTTTCTTCAAACCTCTTTTACGATTTATGATTTTTGCTCAAATCCAAATGTAAAAAATAAAACTCGTAATGTTAAAAAAGATCAAATGCATTGATTTTATTATTGAAGTTCCACTGAAAATTTATAAATGTGGTTTAATAATCTTTCATTTTATCAGTCTAATGTTGTTTAATATACCTATTATAATGCCGTATTAATGGCAAGAGTTTTTCAAAAATAGGACAAATTTAGCATTTTCACAAATGCCTTTGATTTGTTAACTTTTTTCTTTTTAGTTATACAATTTAGGCAATATACTGTACTACAGAGCCGTAGAATACCATATAAACTGCTGTTCCAGTATTTACCACTAGGTGACAGTAATTTTCTGTAAATTTCAAATACGAAAATTGCATGTTTTGAACAGATTCTGGCGCAAATTCCTAATGAAGAACAAGACAAAATAAAGACGCTTTTTATAAACCAGTGACATGGATGAATCTTTTGTTCTGGTTTATTATATTAACACCAAGAGCATTTCCCCCCACTTTTAAAAAATATTTTCTTACATTTTTGCTGAAAATTAAGAAAAATATAAAAAAAGTCAATAAATGCATAAACACATAGACAACATGTGTTCTCAGAAAGACTCTGATGCAGACTGAGAGTCACTTTTACAGGCTATTCCCTCTTGTATAATAAAATCCAATAGTAACTAGCACAAGCTAATAATATATGTAAGGGGGTTACTTTAAAAGTGTGTTTTTGGAATAAGAATAATGATTTAGGCCAATACTGGTGATTGTGGGAAACATTAGAGCTGTTATTAAGGTTGTTTTCTTATATTTTAATACTATACTGGTATACAAGGGTAAAATGCAGGAATAGCCTCTAAAATGATAACAATTTTACAGAATTGTGTTGGTAAAAACAAAAGCTTACGAACACAAAGGAAACAGAACTGTGTTTACCAGCTATGTCCCAGAAAACAGAAGTTTGTTGGAACACATATACTAACAGTCACTGCCATTTGTTGAACAACACTGTTACAGACAGCCTGGGGGGCTTCAGGCCTTTCACAACAGTTAAAAGTCCGTACAACAGGCTGATCTTCTTTAGCAGGAAGCTCACCACAGTAACACCCAGCCCCAAACACCATGGTTGAGCAGTTCCGTTAATTCTATTGGTGTACGTGTGAGTTCAGTCTGCAGGCACACTTGTTAAAATGCAAAGGAACAAGTAATAGGTTTATTCCATGCTGAAAAAAAGAAGAAAGAGAACACAATGTTTCGGCCGTGGAGCCTTCTTCAGGTGTGAGGGGGAGGTGAGGTGTGAGGCTTCTTCACTTGTTAAAATGCCTCACTGTCTGCACAGTGACTAATTATTTTATGTCAAAAAAGAATAATGGGCACCTCATACAAAACAAAAGTTGGGAAAACACCTGCATTATTAATGGGTGCATGGTCTTACACTTGTACATAGGCTAGGGTTCCATTTGTCTTTGTAGAGACATGTGATTTGGGGTATACTTTTACTTGTGGGTAAAAGTATTAACATGTATTAGCAGTTTTTTAAGATAAAAAAATAAAATTAAACATTCTTATTCCCCTTTGTGGTTCGTTAGCCTATCTACCAACAATGCAAGAACATATGAAAAGCTACATTTCCTTTTCGACATATTTTAAGAACAGATATCAGTCATCGAATATCCTTCTATTGGCCGCATCTACTGAGCATTTGTGCTAGTGTGATGTTTGCTGGGAACAAAACATGGCACTGCTATGACTAATTTCTGCCTTCTCATTAAAAGCCTGTAGATCTATTTCAGAGTGAATCTTCCTGCATTCCTCTAGAGGCTGTGAAGATGAGACAGATATTTTCTCAATATTACTCTGAGTCTGCTGCCAGTTCATGTCTTTCTGACTAAACGCTGGTGTGATATCCATGTGGACATTTCTTGAGAGCAACATCAGCATAAACCTGTGTCTATATGAACAAAATTAAATACACAATCCAGGGCTTTGGCATCAGCAAAGGTACTTTAGACCAACATATAAACTTGGACCAGAGTGAAAATTCTCCTCTGGGTTCTAGTGTAGCTCATGCTCTCTGAATGTTAATTGAAAATGCAGGAGTCCGAAATATCACTAAAATATCCTTTTAAAAATACTGTGATATTTCTGTCTTCATTGTGGTTGAAAAATTAAATGAAAATAGCTGGAATGGTCTGAACACCCTCCTGTGCATCTCAGAGGCTGCATTAAATGAAATCCAGTGAAAGACGATGAAGGTTAACAGCATTGCGCTGCAAGTCAAGCTGGCTCCACTGTTTGAATGCATGTGTGCACGCTGAGATACTGAATCATGACATCAGTCAACTCGAGGCTCAATTAAAGCTGCTGCACCACAAAAATGCCAAATAAGCAGCTCAAGGCTGTTTTACTGCTTGCAGTGTTGGGTGCCACCCAGTCAGTGAGGACTCATTGACTGATCCTCTGTGGAACGCAAAGAAATGTCTTAAGGTGTTATGTCTTAAGGTGGGGAATCTTTTCCAGCTGTGTAGTCCACACACAAAATGGAACTCCTAGTTATTTACACAAGTGCCATATTCAAGTCACCATAAGATACACAGAGATTATAAGTCACCATAAAACTCATGTCTACAGAGATATTTGTACATTGGACTGTAAACAATACTCATTGCTATCCTGTGTAATCAAGACTATTCACTTTTAAATAATCAAGAAGTCCTCATATAGTCAATGCACTGTTAAGGTTAAGTAAGAATCACTTCACAGAGTACATAGGTAAAAATGAGCAAGAACGATGTCTGACTTACAATTTTCTGCATATTTTGGCATATATCTCTTAAGATCATTGTGCCTTGTTGTCAATTAATTTTAATGTGCTGCTGCAACTTTGTGCTGGCTTCTTGTCAGTGCTGTCATTTATCAGTGTTTCAGAACGCCAAGGTGATGAGTCAGCACATAGCACTAACTGACATTTAGGAGCAGTCACTTGGATTTCAGTGCTGAGTTTTGGAAAACAGCCACACTGCAGAGATCAGATGAGTGCAACAAAAGCAAGCTCTGGGACATTTCTTTGTCTGAATTAGACATCAAACGCTGCAGGAAAATGTCCAGGCTCTTCCCAGAGCACAATAAGAGCCCCAGAAACTGGTTGTACCCTGACTTTGCCCCTTGCTGACCATGATCAAGAGACCCTAGTGAATAAGCACAATGGGTGAAGCATCAGCACACATATCTAGAAGAAACCATCCAGCCTTATAATTGGGGCTAACTTATGGATGTTTCTAAAAATACAAGTGCAAATGAAAAAGTACATTCAACTTTAATTAGGGAAGGTAGCTTGGATTGCAAGTTAAAAAAAACTTGATTAGCATCATAATTCACTAAGGCATTGTCTTGTACTTCATGTCCCTCCATACATAAGGGATAGAACAACAGATGGGTTACTACAAATGTAGATTAATGGGGGTTATATTTGGAGCACAAAATATAATAGAATTTGTCTATCTCATTCTCTCTACACTTCAGATCTCCTTTCTTTTTTCTGAACCATGTAGTTTAAGATTTGATTCATAGAAAGCAATGACAAATTAACAGGCCAAAAACAGAAAGAAATGAAATGTTGAAAGACATTATTCTGATAAAAATAAAATTACAGATACATAGTATTTACCACATTTTAAAGTTACAGCAAATAACCTTTCTAATGTATTATATTTGAGCAATTTCCTAGATCTTTGAGCGATTTCAGATTCTCAAGAACGTAGGAAAATGTATCTAAGCTAAGAATGGATCAAAACTAGAGTGCTACTGTCTTGCAGTGGACAGTCAGCACTGATGCAGACAAGAAAGCAGTAGACCGAAGAAAAGAGAGAAGCAGTACTTCAGGAAAGCCAAGGTAGAAGGAGAAGGCTTTGTGATGGTAACAACTTCTATCTGTAGCACTGCTTTAAATTCTTCAGTTTCTTTCAAAGAGGAAAGGCCTTTTAATGTTGTAGCCTTTTAATCCAAAACCTAACCAGGACCATCAAAATAATCTACATTTACTTGTTCTGTCCCTGTATTCTCTGCAATTATAACATAAAGGTAAGTGATCAGTAGATTGTTATAATTCCTGTACTTATAAAATAAGTGGGGAGTTTGTTAGGAGTCTCAGTGGAAACACACATTTAGTGAGGATCATTAAGCCTTACAAACCCACAAGGAGTCCTTCTGGATCTTCATGTTTTGGGATAACTATACAGGATGTTTATTATCAGATTGTTTTTTGTGTCACTTCACCTCAAACATTACGATACCGCAAATGTTAAGAGCAGATGTGACCAGTTCTCCCTGGTCCAAACCTGATATTCCAGAACACAAATTAAACTCTTGAGGACAAGTCCATCTATGCAGTGCCGAGAAAATATTTTGAACCCATTAGTTTAGTCTGCATTGTCATGGATGTTTGACAGCTCACAAAAAATTTAGATTCTCATAACATATAATAAGATCTTCTGTGAGTCTTAATAAAAGATCAAGATAACCGTATTAACTATCTAACACAAAGACTTAAGATATGTTTGGATTATTTACTCAACTATTAAATTTAATTAACGATCCAACCATTAATATTCTAATGTGAATAAGTATGTGAACCCTTAGATTCAGTAGTTGGTGGCACCTCCCTGAACAGCAGTGACATCAGCTAGAGGTTTCCTGTAATGTATTATCAGTCTCACATGAATATCTAGATTTTCTCACTGTGGCCAAAAAACTCTTGACTTAACTGACCAGAGTACATACTTCCAGAAATCTTGTGGATCATCCAGGAGCTCTTGTCCTGAAGGAGAAGGGATGACCACTCAGTGTGGTCTTCTGTTAATAGACTATCTATCTGACAGGGGATGGAGGGAGCTTGTTCAGACATCTGATTAGACTCATTTTATTTCTGAACTCTTCTGAAATTTCTTTTAATGACATAACATACTTCCACTAACTTGTATGGTGAAGATAAAACTCACAAAGATTCTAATCATTATATAGGGCTGCTCAAATGCAGTCCTTTCTTACTTGTTATTCAATTATTTAACCACCTTATTCTAATTACCACCTTAATTGAACTAAATAAGGGTTCACTTATTATTTCACATACACTGATTCTTAACTACTCATTCTTTCAACTTTATACCATTGCATGTAAAAAAACACTGAATTGGTCAATATAAACCATTTGTTTACTTCAGAAAAAACAGGTTTTGATTAAACTTTTTCAACTTTTTCTCGACACTGTACTTTCTATAGACCGCAAATGCAAGATGATGTCTAAAAGATAAAACTCTCCTGCACCTGATTTTCCACACTTGGCAAGTGAATAAAAAGTATTTGAACAATGCTGGACAACTTGAAAGATTAGAAACATCTGATTAGGGATTATTATGAAGCATAAGATACTAAAAAAGTTGACTTGATCTTTGCCATCTTTTTTTTGTCTACATTCCAGGATATAGGAACAACATTAATTTGCACTGATGAAAATGGGAAACATGAGAAAAACAAGAGCAGAATTTCCATGCCTGGCTTCAGGAACAGCACGCCTGTGTCTCCAGAGGGAGACAGGGAGATGTACCATGGGTAATGACTCATTCAGAATGTCAGAGAGCTCTGAATAAGAGAAAACAGTTCAGAAACCTACAGATGAGGCAAACAAATTAAAGTGTATCTCAGGATGAAGTTCACAGATGAAAGATCTTTATCTGTGTACTCTCACTAGGCAGAGTCAGTTCAGGGGACAGATGTCTTTCACACTTGGGTGGCAGATCACTGGAGCATCTTATTAATATGTATTGTCTATAGGATTCTTCTCTAATATTAGTGCCAAGAGAGGAGACAGGGGAACAGTTCTACTGGAAAACGAATGTGTAAACATTTGGCAGCAGAGTAAATTTTTAGTTATTGTTCTGGTCAAGAGGCACCAGTAAGGAATTTCCAGGCGGGATCTGGCAATGAAATGTCCCTGGTTGTCTTTGTTAAGCGGTAATCAGGGTGAGGTCAAGTCCAATAGTTGGAGGGAGGGATATCACAGTAGGTATTCTGAACAACTGTTCTTCTCTGGCAGCTATGAGAAGAGATCATTCTTGATGAGGTGTGCCATGTGAAAGCTCAATCAGAGATCGGGACCTTAGGGTGGAACTCTTTTGTTGCTGCATCCTGCTTTTAAGCATCATATAGAGCACCTTGTGAGATCCTTGGCAATGATAGAAGGTGCTCCAGAATCTGGGCGGTTTTGTTGGGGTTCTTGTTTTGAATCTGCCCATGAGTCCTCATCAAAAAAGGCCCACCCCAAGAAGCCAGCAGGATTCCGAGTGAAGCAGGAGAACCTGGGTTCACACAGTGAGGCCCCAGTATGTTAGGATGGTCTCTAGATGTTCAGTTAGTAGACCTACCCAGAGTTTCCCATTGGTTTCTGGATAGGATATACTATGAAATGTGCCTTACAGATGAATGTCCTTCCGAGGGTGAGCAGCAAGAAGCAGCAGCTCACCGGGGGTCTTAAAGTGAAGTCTCCAGGCAGCAGGATCCTCTGCGGACATAGTACCGGCGCACCTCCCCAGAGTCCCCACAGCCCTCTGGACGGTGTACAATGAGGACAGGGAAAAACCTGGCGTCGCGGTAAGTCGGGGGGCTGTCATTTACCGCCAGCTGGCTGGAATAGGAGCGGCAGCACTGCTCATCCAAGCAGCATCGCTCGGTCAGCGTGCTGCTCCGGCTCCTCCAAAGCCCCATGGTGCGCCGAGAGCCATACATGCGGCACAGCGAGAACCGGGAGGTGTCCAGAGAGAGGCGAGAGTGGAAGGCGTGCCGCGAGAAGATGGAGGAGCAGCTGGAGCTGGTAGCTGCTTGTCTCTGCCCGTCCTGGAGCTGGCAGCACTGCTCACAGTCTTGGACCAACGCCCCATAACTCCTAGCAGGGTAACTGTCACGCAGGAAGCACGTGGATGATCCAGTTTCTCCAGAACCAGAACCAGAGCCTCCCAGATCCATCAACATGGCCTCAGAGTAGCTGGGGATAAGCTGACGGTTGGATCGGATATGCCACTCGAGCTCGGTGCTGTCCACGGTTTCTGCTCTGGGAAGACCATAGTTACCATTCCGCAGGGGTATGTCGTCCCCTGAAGGAGAGGCAGCGCTGTTGTTGAACTCCAGTCCAAAGAGTTTCTCCACGTGGTAGTGCACATAAGCCGTGCGATATTCAATCAAGACCCGAAGCGGCCAGGACAGCATGAGCAAAGCAGCCAGCCAGAATGCCACGTGAGAGGCATACCAAGGAGGCCGGTCAGGGTCCACATAAGCTATCAGGTGTTCTTTGAAATCTACGTTTTTTAGCTGCATTCCTTCCCGGGCTTCCATGTAGTCATCCAGCCCTTCAATTTCGGAGAAGAATCTGGCACGCTGGTTGAGATAGGCATTCTCGGGCCCTGCACCGGCAAAACTGAAGCACTTGGTGAATCTCAGCCTGGTAGCGGGGTGCCCCTCGAGCCCTCTGAGGTCCCTTGACACATCTCTTACCCCACAGCGGCTGTAGTCAAACTCGCCTTCGGCCACGTGGGTGTTGACCCGCTCATGGTAGACCTGCGTAGTGGTGTAGGCATCTCCATTGCGGTAGCGGGTAACCTGGCGCGTCCTCCTGACGAAGTGATAGCTGATGGCCTTCCACCAGACGCAGGGGCGCGCCTGCCGCATGCGCAGGACCCTCTCGTACACGCTGTCCACATCTGCTTTGCACTGGAGCTCGCTTCGAGCGCGGCAGTGCCAGCATTCCACCAGGTACACCGCGTACAACATGAGCAGGAAGGCCAGGGGGATGTAGACGTAGCCGTCTGAGCACGGGCTGTCATGGTAGATCATGGAGCGGCCCCCCATGTTACCCCCCCGCAGCGAAGAGATGGACGCCGTCAAAGAGGAGGTGGCCGAGGAGTCGAAGCTCAGCTTGGTGACTCGCGTCAGCTGGCACCATGCGACTGCGCCTAGACAGCCGTACATCAGCAGCGAGAGCAGTAGACAGCGCCAGTGTGACTCGCGGCACATTGAGGCACTCAGAGACTGCTTCACTGGCCGCTGCTGTGAAGAGACAAACAGAGAGAGAGGGCTTTCAGGACATGAGCCCTAAATTACTGATTGTAAATGATAATGGGATTTGCTGAATCCCCCTTTCAAGTCTGGAGGAGTCATTTAATGAACAGATAAAACACGGAGCACTGCGGCGCTTAAAAAAGTCTGCAGAGTATCTGTAATGTACTTAATTATATTTTCCTATAATCTGCTATTCACAGTTTACTGATATTTCAACATTGCCGAGTGACTTGATAAAATTCAGTGGGCAAAATTCTGTCATTCTTTTTGAATATTCATCTTTTTATAGTGTGATTTATGCCCACGTTCAAAGAGCAAGAGCCTGTGGAGAGTGTCTGAAAAATAATAAAATTAAAGGTAAATGCTAATTTTAGTATTCAATATAATAAAGAAAGAACTGTGGCACTCTAGAGCAGAGAAGATAGAGGATGTAGTCTTCATCTCAAGTTTAATTAGTTAAATAGAAGTCTGAAGGTTACAGATTCTATGTAATTAATCCCCTATGTGACTAATGAAAGTCAAAGAACAACCTAAAATTAGAGGAATTACTCTTGTTTGCTAACCACACAATAAGGGAAAACAAGAGTTTAAGTTGAAATTTTTATTTAGGGATTATAACTGCATTCTTGTGTGTAATAATGTCAGTACTACAGGTTAAAAATGTGAAGAAGAACCTGTACATAATCTTTCAACACTCATTGGGGTTCAGTTTTACAATTTTAAATAACTTGAAGAATAAAAACAACAACTGTGTTTTTACACTTCTTCAATATTTAATTTGTACCAAATCATTGCAGTGCGTGTCCTGATGTCTTTGAGATCTACTATATATTGTCTGCACTTTATTCATAGACCTTTTTACAGATCCTTTTATACCCTCTGTCCGTTTCTAGGTGTCTTGCTATGTTAACATAGAATTCAGAATTTGATTACTATATAGCCTATGATTACTGAGGGCTCATTGTCATTTCATCTTCTAATTGAAAACCAGATCTCAAATGGACGTCTACCATCGAGTCTAACTGAATCCGCTCAAACTAATAGAATAGCTGCCAACAGTGTGATGTACAAATGGTTAATTGCCATAATTGCATAGCTTCCTATTCACTAATTACTCTAAATTGACTTTCTTTAAATAAGAAAGCCACATGTAGTTCATCTTCCCTAACAAGACTTTCCACAAGTCATCACTATTAATGCACTGTGATTTTTAAAATGTTCCACAGATTCCCAAATGATTTTTTTATGAGCCTGGCAGTGGTACTGTGACTGCGCAGGGAGAAATGCGAGTTAATAACGTGTCTGATATTTAAAATAAAAGGTTGAAAGGCTTTTTAAGAGAGAGAGGGGGAAAGTGTCATGTAAATAATTGAGCAGCCTCTTGAAAGAGAATAGTAAAAAATGTCTACGAGTGAGCAAGGCTGAGAAGCTGTGCAGTATGGTTGATTGCAAAGGGAGGGCTTGTTAAACTGCCCACTTAACCCAGGACCATTCAATATCCCCTTTACACTGAAGAGAAATACAAAAAAACACTCCATGACTGAGGGAAGTCTTTTGGCAGCTTTAAAAATGAACTAATCGGCTGCATAAATGAGCAAACGTAGTCCAATTAGATTAAGCACACATACACAAAGGGAACACAACCTGCTGTATTCCTTTTTGAACTCATTCATTTGGTCTAGGCCCCTTATTGCATGCTGTCAGCTCCTGCCCCTGCTTCATGGCCCCCACCTCTGTCACCAACACTGGGACACGACCTTCAAAGGCACATCATGGTTATGGTTCGAAAACAACTTTTGCTCTCTGCCGCTCATCCATCCATTGCCATAAAAATGCTTTCTCCCAGTAAGGACTGCAGCCTCCTGGGAAACAGGGAGGGGGTGATGGGGCTGCTCTCTACACAGGGCGCCAGTCTTTCACAGGGTGCCATTAGTCAGGTCTGTCCAATCCTGGTCCTGGAATCCCACACCCGGTTAACATTCCAGCCGAACGTAATCGCCTAACCGAAGCTTTAATTGGGCCAGCAAAGTTGTTGGAATGGAAGTTGACGTTCTGCCGGGCTTTTGTTTTCCTCGTGAAACGCGATAGTGAAAATGTGACCTCCACCATGTCGAAGGGCTGAGAACAGGCCGACAGGTCAAAGGCAAGTCAATTACAGGGTCAGCGGTGTAACCGAGAGCAGGGCTGGAACAAAAACCAGCAGGCGTGTGGGCCTGCAGTATTTGGATTGGGAACCCCTGCTGGAACTAATCATTCGACAAAATGGTTCCAGCTATTCCCACAAACACAAAGCATTTATATATGAATCCTAACCCCCCTGTCCCACCTCTCCATCTTCAACTCCAGCTCCATTGACTCGGCTAATAAAAAAGTAATGTGAGGAGCTTACAGCAGCAATCTCTACAAGACGAAGCACCTAGGCAAATGACCACTGCTGCAGTTCTGACCTCCAATGAATTGCTGCTCCTTTTCAGCAAATGCATTTTCTTTGAGCTGTTCTATGTTGTACCTTTCTAATTACTTTACTGTCCAGGATCAATAATATCCAGCCAAGGCACTGAACTGGAACAGAGCAGCAAACCAGCAGCAGGTGGCTATCCAAGTGTAGCTTAATTCATCTTTCCTTGCTATTGTTTCTGAAAGAAGAGGAATTCTAATTTACAACTCACTTCCGAGACATAATTTGTACACCTTGGGTAAAGGGATTCTGTCTGCCTGCTTTGTTCCTTTTACACAGAAAACTGGAAAACCGATGCTTCCTGGATTAAGAAAGCCATAATAAGGCCTGTTTATGAAGAAAAGACTGAAAGAAAACAAATAACAGCTTTTAATTGCTCAATATTTTGTCTAAAGTTTTTGCTCGAGACTAAACATTTTCAAAGGCCCCTCCTACATCTCAGGGAGTTCCTAAATTTGCGCCAATTTATTCTTTCCGTTAACAAGAAAGGCAATAATTCTTATCTGATTCCTCTCTGTTTGCCTCCTGCAGCCATGCATGTGAAAGAGACAAGCTCCCTCAGGAGACGGTCCTGGGGAGATTGTATGCCAGATTGTGGTAATTGGTTTTCCCATCTCTCCTGCCAGCTGGAAAGGGGTCTCAGGCCCTTTTAAGCAAACACAAACACCCCTCCCAACCCACTTCCCACCCCCCGCCCACCCCCCAATCTGCTGACCCATGCTTCAGAACCATTTCATTGTAGCGAGGTGGCAGGGAGCCTGGAGACAGCGCGATAGTGAGGGGACGTGCTGGGAATGAAATCCAGCAGCCGTGATGGCAGACGTCAGGCACCTCGAACGCAGACAGGAACAGAGAAAACACACTGCGTGCTTTTATTTACCGCAATGCAAACTGCACAGGATAGGACAGGGACTTACTGTGCATGCAAAACAGCACGTCACACAGCAACAACCCTATACTACGTCTACCATTATGAATCGTTCACACTTTCTTTTGTAAACCCCTTCACTAGCGCTCATATCTGCATTCTCTGCTTCTTTAAAATGCTGTCACAGATACAAGCTTGCGACCGGTATTCTGACTTCTGTCATCTTGAGCGCCGTGACTGATTAATGAAAGACTCAGTCACATCATGTTTCTAGCACCTGTTCTTTACATTTGGCTGGCTGCAACATTTGTAGGTCCACCAATCCTCTCTTGCTTCTTCTGGTAATAATAATTCCCATGTGCTGTGAGCTCCCACAGTGCCGTGCTGAAGGTTTTTTTTTTAAAACTGTGATACTGCATCACATCTCGTTACCTGAGGATCTCAAAGCCTTTCACATTGCCATTATTTTTATTGAAGGTCTGGGGGAAAGAGGTTGACGGGGCCTAACAAAGCAAGTGATCTCTTCATATAAAGAACCTCGAGCTGTACAGTATTATGGAAATTAGAGTACATCCTTTAGTCCATCCACAGAACATGGTTACCCCTGTATCTGATTTTTGAAAGGAACTTGTACAAAAAAGGAGGTCCTCTGTCACGAGAATAAGTACACCTCCTCTCCTGGCTTCTAAATTCAGAGGTCATTATCACAGCCGCAGATCCTGACCCACGACAGACTGGAAGAGACGATCATCCAATCAATGCTCTTAACTCAGTTATCAGTTTTGCCTTTTTGTCTAACACTTTTTTCCCCAAGGATCTACCTTAATTATAATGTGAATACAGTATTGTATTATAAGAATTTAACATCAATTTGCTTGAACGTGTGTTTAAATGAGTAGCTTTAAAAGAGATCCTGCGCATGAAAAACTTGTGAACAGATGGATTACAGGGTGAATCTGAAACCACTTTCTGCTCTCTGTCTAGACTCCAGAGAATAAACCCACAAGGGGTTTAATTGGAGTAATTACTCTCTGTATAGCCTCAAAATAATACATGATCAAGTCTGTTAATCAGGGTTGTTTCTAAATTTCCACATTAGAAAACTAGAATTGCAAGAATTTGTCTTCTCACTGGTCTCTCTAAAAATAGGTGTTATTAGTATTAGGCCTTACTCCTATGCCTCAGTTCGACTCAGCACCCCACATGTACATGTATTCTCCAATAACTGAGAATTAAGCTGACTGATCCCCAGGCAGAGAAATGCTTGGAAAGAACATCAAGGTTAGTCCAGCAATCTTGCAACTGACTACAAAAAGAAACATCGGAGGACTAACACTTCAAGGATCCGATAAGGCTGATCATGATGATAGCACTAAAAAAAGAGGCAGTGAAAACTGGGGGGAGAAAATCAGGTTTACCACTCCCAAACTGTTTGTGAAAATGACTATTTTCTGCTTCTCTGTGTTAAAAAAATCCCATCACTTTTTTGGCACTTCTGGCTTAATTACAGAGACTTTATTATTCCTTCACTTTGCTGTTTCTGACAGGGGATATAAAAAAGAGTGCTGTGATAGAGGTAGCCTGATGTGTTTCCCTCACAGGATGTTGCAGTAATCTGCACATGATCCTTGATGAAAGCATTGCAATTCACCTGAAGGATAAAGTGGAAGTGTGATGGATTACACATAGCAAGCATCACGATTATGTGTACAAAAACAGGTAAACGGTGTTTTTGTGCAAATCTACCATAGTTGATTGCTTATAAGGTAAAACTGCATGAATCTCCACACAGCAGAATAGCAATGAGCATTCAAGCATACAGCTCGTCCATTTCATGTTCATATAAAAAAGAAAATAGGATAGTTACATGGGCATGTTTCAATTCTCTCTATTACTAATATGGTTAATTAAGATACAACAGATCATACAAAATAGAGAAGAACATAATTTTCATAGTACAAAATATCACACCTTCTCCTATGTTTTCCCTCTATAATTGAGAGGGGCTCAGTCCACATCTTTCGTGTTGTGGGATGCATTTTTGGTATGGTGTGGGGTTGAAATAAGATGTTTCAAATCCTTAGCTGAAACACAAACACACATACACCCTTTAACACCTTTAATATGTTTAATTAAAATCCTCCTGCAGCTCAGAGATGGTATTTATAGATGGAAAAATGTATTTATATTTCACAACATTAAAAACTGATACTTTTCATAACCTAGCTAGGACTGAGAAATGAATGTAATGTGTTGGCACAAGATATGAGGTCACATTTACAGAGATCTGTACAGCAGTATCTTGTGTATAGCAATTGCTATAATGTGTTAGAAGCTGTTAAAGACAAGAATTCCTAGGCAACTAAAAAAGAAATCTAACATCTATAGCATATACAGGACTTCTCAATTTCAGCAGATAACTGCTGGCCATGTAGGTGATTAAGTTTAGATTTGCTCTAGTCATTTATTAAATGCTGCATTAACTCAACTTGTTTTGAGTTAAGGGGGCTTGAGCTTGGAGAAAATAAAGGTTTTATGTTTCTGATCTTGGCAAAGGTAATAAAAAACAACAGATATACAAAACCACAAAAGGTAGTGGCAACCAATTTCTTTGTTTGCCTTTGTACACAGTTTTAAAATAATGGTTTAATATTCAAATTTAAAGATATTTATACTTCACACCCACTTTAAAAGTTGACCTTGTTTTTTTTTTTTACAAATCACCTTTCTTTTTTTTACAATTATATCCCTACCCAATTAAACATCTCCTGTTTAAAACTGTGTTCTCTTGCAACATTTTCTGGAAAATTGATTTTTTTTAGTAACCCTATAAATTGATAGTTTTTCCAGTACTGCCTTTTTTTTAGGCTATCCTCATGCCTGGCTGTCTTCAAATAATGAAGTCTGACTGAATTTCAGATTCAGCACAAATCATAAAGCTTGAATAACATTTTTATATGTTCAGCATCAGAGTGGTACTTTCAGACATCTCAGCTGATGTGTTGCTTAATTTACCATCAGCATCACACTGGATTTATCAAGGACAAATCAAACTAAACCCAAGAACTCAAGCACTACATTCGTGAGCTACACTGTATCAGTAGATGCAGGTGGCTTAGCTTCTACTAAGGTTGGAATAACAGATGGATGGAATGTCATCTCTGAATTTAAAAATTCTGGAAAAAACAATATGCAAAAATGCTGGGTTTGTATTGGACTTTTTACAGATCAAAAGCCATTGAACGTATTCATAGGCTATCGTGAAAGCAAACTAGCATACAACACCACTTCGCAAAGTCTGAATGTACTGTAGGTAACATTTAAAAGAGAGGAATCTGTTAGCACATTGTACTGTGGATGTTCTATTTTGACAAGGATATTTCAGTATGAGGCTCTTAGATCAGTACAAACCAGGAGGATGAGAGTGGTGAGCTTAATTGTCTCTTGTGCTTAACTTTATGTCACACTCAAGTAGGAAACATAAGAACATGAGAAAGGTTACAAATAACAGTAGGCCATTTGGTCAGTAGTTTAGTAGTTAATTGATCTAAGGATCTCATCCAGTTGCTTCTTAAAAGAAACCAGGGTCTCAGCTTCAACAGCATGGCTCTGAGTAACTTGTCCACAATTATAAATTGTTTTAAATCTCATGGGTTTTTGGACCTTTGACTCATGTCAGTTGGAAAGGAGAGAACAAAAAATAAGAGGTTGCTAGTTTGAGTCTCAGCTGTCAAGAATTCCCCTTCTTGGCCTTGACTGTGGGGTCTGAGTGACCCAGGTGATATAGACTCTTTCAGAAGTCTAAACTGTTCAATCTGAGATCACAATGTTACTTTCATTAGATCTGTGTAAAATGGAGACTGCAGTTGCTGTATCTTAAACTGGATTGAAATTTACTCTTATGCCTACCTCAAATTAAGGACAGAATGATGCCACAGAAAAAAATGCTCTAAAATGATCATCTTTTCACAAGAGCATGTCTGTTGTGAGTCTCAGAGTTCACTCAATATGAGGCCAGTTGCTGCCAGATTTGTTTTCCTGCTTCTGCCTATCAATTACACTGTGCCCTACAGCATCAGTGTTAGACGATGGTACTCTGCAAATGACTTAGAATGTTTTTTGTTTGTAGATAATAACAATATTTAAGATTCTGAAATGACTTAAAGGAAAGGTGCTAATTTTCCAGTCAAAACAAGGAGCTCCACAAACACATCTAAGACTAAATGGTACTAGCAGTAGACTGCTTTTACAGTATAACGGTTGTAATTCCACCCCTTGATATATTTTTACTTTGTATAATAGGTGGGAACAGATGCTGAAAGATAACTTTTTACGACATGTTATTATTTTTTATCTCATTCAATTTTCATAAACGAAAATTAAGGCACTCTTCAACTGAAAAATGTCAAGATCATGAGGGGGGAAATATTCTTGTACTGAGACGGCAGTGGGATAGTTAGGGATCTTTCTACTGAATGATCGTCTCAGACAAATAATGAGGTATGGTAGTCACAAAGAAATTTCGAGTCATGCAATGCGTTTGTCCTGCATCTCACCTCTTCCAAGACGTCGATGCTCGCGGGGGTATCCTCGCCTTCATTTGGGGTGCTCGGCGCTGTGTCTTCCGCAGCGGTGTCAGTTTCGACCTCAGGAGAGAACATCCTGCTTTCTTGACATCGCAGACCCGCAGTATCAAAACCAGTCCCCCGATCCCGGCTCCCTCGGTCCCAGCTCCTTTCCCCTCCCGAGCCGCCGCTGGTCCGGAGCCAAGGAGGACGGGGATCCCGCTTAAGGTGCTCCCATCGCGGCGAGGGGGGCGGGGACGGAGGGACTGCAGAGGCTATCCGACGCGTTCAAGGACTGTGGAGAAGGAAACCCCCCAAATAGCGCGGGTTGCTTATGGTATTTTAGCCACTCCGACCCAAATGCACAAGCCATTCCCCGCAGCACCATAAATAAATAAATGCACCAAAACTTAGATGGAGACTAGTAAAAAAGTCCTTCTTAATTGCTGAATGAACGATTCTTTTGCACACAGAAAAATTAGGTGACGCCTTGAGCATATTTCGTAATGCATTAAATAGCGAGAGTAGTACAGCACACCAACAATTCAGCATCCGCTGTCCTTGAGCACAATTACTGAATCCGTCCCCTCCGTCCTCCTTGCCAAGCGTTTTTTTTGTGTTCTTTATAGCATCAGGGGTTGGTGATCAACAGTACGGCAAATTAGCCTGTTAGGTCGTTTTCCAAGAAAATGCTGCCGCAAACAAATAGAAGCTCTTTTAAACCGGACTCCACCAAGCGAGGTAATGTTACAACCCCAGCAATCTCCGCAGCGGTGCAGTGTACTTTGAGCTCGGGTAATAGGAACATGTGAGCATCTTTTTTCATTGAGAAATTCAGAACCGCCGGCTCTCAGCTGCAGCCTGGCTGCCTGGTGCTCAACACGGCCATCCCGCGTGGAGTAGGAAACAGGAGCCCTCTGTATTCCCCAGGGAATGAAAACAACAATCTGTTTTAGGGTCATGAATGATGTGTGCAGCGTTTGAGGTGCATGCTCCGATGAAGAATAATGACAAAGGACAAAGAAGAATATGCGCCTAATGAACATGCTTTTTACAAATATTATAGCTGTATTACATTAGCCTTCATATACTACACTAATTGTGATTGAACGGCTTCACGACGTTTTTGTGCTTAAAGCAACAACAACTCACTTATGTGCTAATATCTCCACACTGACGCCAAAATGTTGTTTGATGAGCACAAATGTGAGGACACAAATTGCATTTTTTTAAACAAATTCTTTAGAGCTCCCTATCATCAATATCATCAACATATGTAGAAAATACTTCAAAAACTCAAATGGAAGAGAACATTATGGAAATGAGACTGATTGTAAACCACGCACCTTTGTAATCCTTTAAGAAGGGTATGTGCATTTCAATAAAAACGAAGAGTTCCATAAGGTGAATATTTTATTTACAGTTTAATTGTGTTCCCAATTTTACTCATTTCGGATATGTACAGTAGCTTTTCGTGGCGAGGCGATGACGCACCAATCTTTCAACAGGCATCTCTTTGTAGATAAAAGAGAGCTGTGATGGTGTCCTTAAAGCTAAAGGTGACAGCCAATCAATTATTCTTTCTAGTAAGGAGGCAACTGAAAAACCCGAGCGATTCTACTGCAGAACGGAAGAAGGTGGTGGAGCAGACAGCTGATTAATAGTCGCGGTGAAGTGAAATTAAGGCAATCAACCAATTATTTGATGAATAGATTAATTCAGTAATTACAGATGACCAACCCGTCTTTCGAAATCAATTTTAATCCCTCGGTGCGTATCGGCAAACCTTTAAAATGAGAAAACATGTTAGGCATCAGCGGTTTTATCAATAAAAAAACCGACGGGACTCCGCTGACTTGGCCGAACAGTTGCCAGATGTTAAATCTCTGGCAGTTTGGGCCGAGGTGCTCTCCAATGTGCTGAAAGTGCCCTTGTTTTAACAAAAAAAAATTGGAACCTTGTGTCCTCTTCCCCAGATCTATTAAGCTGATGAAAATAATTCCATATATTTTCACGATTTTCACTGTTATGCGGATTCTGTTTGTCTATGGAACAATGGTTAGCATTGCTGCCTCACAGCACTGGCGCCCTGAGTTCAGTTCCAGACCTGGTTGCTATATGTGGTGTTAGTACGTTCTCCCGTGTTCGTGCAAGGTTTCCTCCCACAGTCCAAAGACATACTGGGAGGGGGGGCAATTGGCTTCTAGGACAATTGCCCCTGGTGTAAATGTACGTGTGTTTGTGTCTGTGTCTGCCATGTGATTCACTGAAGTCCCATCCAGGAAGTACTCTGCCTTGCTCCCATTGCCTGCTGGGATAGGCTCTGACTCCCCCCCCAGCCCTGTATTGGGCAAAGCGGCTAGAAAATAAACGAATGGATGGATATGCTCTTCCACTCCTTCTTCACAAAAGATGGTCCTTCTCAAAATGTCTGAAGACGATTCAGTCATTGGTGACAGAAAAACTTTAAAATAGATCAAAGAAAGAAAAAAAAAGTTGCTATCTCTGGTCTCTAGATGTGACCACAGATAGTAACCCCTTTGTATAAAGAACTCTTTTGATGGTTACTGCGTGACTGCGTGTTGCAGCTGATTATTGGTGCAGATGGCAGCACTGTCACAGTT
Source organism: Lepisosteus platostomus (assembly GCF_059453375.1). Taxonomy (NCBI): domain Eukaryota; kingdom Metazoa; phylum Chordata; class Actinopteri; order Semionotiformes; family Lepisosteidae; genus Lepisosteus; species Lepisosteus platostomus. Next base: position 12,344,661 of record NC_142620.1, on the reverse strand, counting down.
ACCAATGTATTACTTGTAGAAGTCAGGGAAATACAAAAGGAGAAGATGTTGGCATAGCTTGGTCCCAACCTGGTACCCAAGGCAACTCCACTGACCTGTTGGTATAAAAGGATATTGAAAGAAAGTGCATCCAGTGTTTGCTGGGATAGGCCCCGGCTCCCCCACAACCCTCTGTTGGATAAAATGGTTGGAAAATGGATGGATCCATAAATGCATTCAGTGTGAGGATCAAATCTCAAAGCTCATCGTACAAGGGCATGGGTAGAGAGTTCAACACTGTGTGTTCGTTAACTGTGTGCTTGAGAGCATCATGGGGAATGATGGTGTACAGAGGTGTGATGTCCATGGTGAAAATGAAAAATTCTGGACACTGGAATTGGAAAATGTTAAAGATAACCGAGATACAATGGTTGGTGTTTGTGATATATGAAGGAAGCTTTTCGACCTGTGGTCTCACAAGCCTGTCAAGAAAAGCTGAGATGTGTGTAGTGGGCCAGTAACGGTCTGAGACATTTTGTATCCAGATCGATAGGTAGATTGAGGTAGAATTGAGGTTCCTGAGGGTGTTCAAGAATGAGACAGTTGCCCTCCCAGGGATAATTCATTGCTGACTAGAAGTGAGATTATGGATAAAACTTCCTTTTTGGTAGTGGGTGGTAGAATCTCCATATTTTATAAATAACTGCTATATAGTCTATCTGTGACATACCTATCTGTGTATGGAATGTACTGTATGTAATTCTGGACATAACCCCCACAGCCTTGCATATCAGGTTTCACAATGTCAGCTTCTATAGGTTGACTGTCTTTTAGGGATATATGAGTATTAACCAGCTATGATCATTTCAGAATATCCGTATGTCTAGGCAGGCTACAGCTGCAGATTAAAGTGCACATATAAATAGATATATTAAATTAATAATACATATTAGATAATATTTTAAACACATTTAAAATTACTTAATACCAAAGGAACTCCTCAGGTTTTTACCAGTTTGTTTTTTTATCTTTAATATTTCGCTGGTATTGCTTCCACCTGACTGAGTTTTTAGATGAGACAGTATTCAGACGAAACGCTTCCAGTACATATCTCTCTCTCTCTCTCTCTCTCTCTCTCAAGTCTGGGATCTGTGAAACTATTATTTCATTGCACATTCAAAGATCTGTCAGAAGTGTTTCCTCTCGGGAAGTTTTCATTTAAACCTATATGCTCATCATGGACTTATTTATTTATTATATTCCTGATTCTTTCTTTTTTTGTGAAGAGCTTTAGGACAGCTTCTTCAAAGTTATTTTTATCTTGACGGCCAAGCAAGGTATTTACAGAGCCTGAAAATATTCAGTACTCTGCTCAAGTGCAGGGCGGAAACAGACAACATTTTGATCACGGAAGTACTTCAAAGCGGGGCGGAAATAGTTGTTGCACGTTGATACGCAATTATTACTTGTAAAGACTGCAAGTGCTTCACACTGCTACGAGGGAAACAGTCGAGTTAAAAAGTGAGTGTGAAGCTGGAGACATTACTTTTAAAACGGTAAATTTGCAAAGGTAAATGTCTAACACGCAAATTGAACGTGCAGTGATTAGTGGATCGATTTTGTTACCTTAGTTTTGTTCCGATTTGTAATTTTTAATTGTTATGTACTGGTTCACTCCAGATTCACAGACTGGTGAATACACTTTGAATACAACCTAGTTTCTAACAGACACTTAGGCTTATTATATTTGTCTAGCGTTTGTGAGTGACGTTCCCATTATATTGAAGTAAAACATTTTAAATCATATTTGGTCACGTTGTCTGCACAGCTTAAGTCATGTCAGAAAATGTCATTTTAAGGTTCACAAGTGGCAACAATTTAAGTCAATAGCTATTTGTAAGCAGTTCTAAAGTGAGACGCGTAAACAAAGATACCTCGTGACAACCTCGCGAGCGCATCTTGTCTTTATGTCAGGTCTCATTTTCATATCCAGGAATCAAACTACAACATAGCGGTGCCGAGAAGATGGGTTTCAGATTGATTCAAACGAAAATCGGTAGACCACTGGGCTTGCATCCGTTTTAAACCGTCATTATCAAAATCAATATTGTAATGTACAGTATAAAGATAACATTAAGGCCTGTATTCTTCGTGATAAAATTTCATTCTAAAATATTGTTTACCGTTTACCAAGCGATTGCTGTTTTGAACTTGTTTTTATTTAACTGTCGCACTCCATGCTGATGAATCCCAACCACTTTATAATTGGTTAAAACCGAGCAAATCCACCTATCCAGCATGGAGCATGGGAAGAAACCCACTTGAACACAGAGAGAACATACAAACTCCATACAGATAGCACCCCAGGTCCAGAATCAAACCCGAGGTGGCACTGTGAGGTAGAGATGCTAACGCACAGTGGCACCATGCCACCCACAGAAAAACATACTCAGTTCTGTGCATTCAAATATATATATATTTATCATTATAGTTAAGTATCTGAAAGTATGTTGATGGCGATTAGACAGATAAGAACTAAAGCACTTCAAGGACTTCTGCAGAGAGCTCAGTGTGACACTGTAAGCAAGGTGCCTTAATCTGTTTATCAGAGACTGCAGAGAGATCTAGTAACACAAGTATAGGCACCACGCTGGCATCCAGAATGATATCCATACTGAAATGCCTGTAGCAAATCAATCTCACAAATAGCCAAGAAGTCCTTGCTGCTGTTGTTGCATTGCTGCAGGATTGCTTTGTCAGTTTAATCATGTTTCAGATGGATCTCGGTTATGTTGGGAATGTTGCAGAAATGCTCAAGTTCTCATAGGAACATGGTTGACAGGAGTGGGTATAGAATGGTCTAGAAACTGTTCGAATGCGTTATATCTTGGTTTAATTTGGTAAATTATTTATCGCCCATACACTGGATACACGTAGTGTCGGCTTGTGTGTTGTGGCAGAGATTATCTGCAGCTGATGATACTGCAAGATGGCTGGGTCTTAGATTGTTCTGAGTTTGCTACACAGCGGACCCAAACCCTTAGTGACTGCCGAAGACCCTCTGCAGCAGCGACTGTATAACCTTGCGTTGTCCGTTTGCCGCAGGCAAGATGTTGGGGCGCCCCAAGCCTGGGGACTCAGAAGAAGACCTGCTGCGCTATCAGAGGCAGTTCCTGGCTCTGGGGGCAGAGCCAGCAGTGCGGGTGGGGCATCGCCCCGACAAGCGCAGGGGACCCCCAGGAGCCGGCGTGAAGTCTCCTGAGACCGGGGCCACTCCCAGAGACATTGTAAGCATCCCTGGTACGTTCACTGGCACCGACGCTCACTTTCTAAGAATGGTTTTCTTTAAAATCAATGAGTTATGGGCCTGCTGTTACTGAAGGAGGTTTCAGATGTGTAGGGATGCAAGGTGTCACAGCCCAGTCCAGTGAAGGTTTGAGATGAGTTTAATTGGGACTAAAATGGCCATTTCCAGAGAACACAGAAGGAGGCATATAGAAAAGTGTATTTCCCACAGTGCCCTGAATTACAGCAGTGTTACATTTTATTGCCTTGTTCGCCCTATGAATACCATGAACAGTAGTTTGTGAGTGAGCCAGTGGCTTTTCCTGATGATGTTATCCCTGCCTTTCAGCTATTCCTAAGATAACATGTACAACAACAGGTGTATGTTTAAAATTCACTCCAGCGAGCTCAGGGGTAATGACCCTTCAGCCATTCCTGAGCTCTCATGTACAACAACAGGTGACTGTTTAAAATTCACTCCACCCAGCCCAGGAGTAATGACTCCACCAGAGTCAGATGTCTACAAATATCACTGAGGAATGCTTTGGGGCATAAAAAAAGATCAGTATTGCCTGTTTTATGATATGAAAACTTTTGCTTAATGTTTTAGTGTTTGGTGTAGTGGTACACACCTCTGGGTTTTGGCGCTTGGGTCTGAGCTCATCTGTGTTGGGTTTAATATCTCCAGACCTGCCAGATCAGCTTCCAACTCTGACCCCTGCTCCACCCAAGAAGTCCCGCCTCAGATCTGAGCGAGTGCACTTTGAAGACGAGGACCCGGAGTCCCGGCTGGACAGACACGACCGTCACGTCACTGCCGTCCTGTCCAAGATCGTCGTACGTCTTCCCTGAAAGATCTGGCATCCTCTCACGCAGGCTGCTTGGTGTTACAGAAACCCTCACCAGACTTTCTCTCTTTCCTTGCAGGAGAGGGACACCAGCTTGATCCCGGTTTGCCTCCCAGAGGTCACAGGGGCTGCTTTCCCCAAAGTCTTCCACAGGTCAGAGGTGAAAGATGAGGTGAGATCCCTTTCGTACCGGTCAGTGTGCAGTCTAATGTTTCAACAGCTGTTTTGACTGTGAAAGCCATTGCTGGTGCTCTGGTCAGTTATTATAATAATAGTTTAAAAAATATATATATATAATAAAAGTAGTTGTAGTATTACAAACAGAAAGCAATATCCAAAATCATTTTTTTCATGTTCCTTTAGAATTACTACAGAGAAACATGTCATATTAAGCCCATTATTAAATAAAAAGAATCGTTTCTAATCTGTAAGAGAAATCAACATTGAAGCTGTGCTCATTGTATTTTGAGCATCCTGGTGCTGTGGGTTAGGGGTTACTGCTGGTCTGTTTAGGGTTGACGCCTACTTTACTTTCAACATTAAGGTAAATTAGTTCTTTTACAGTCCTCATTTATTGCACTTGTTACCATTTAGGTGTGTGATTCCTGCATTGCTATAGCATTTTTTTTCTGGTCCATGCAGGCACCAAGGCCCATTGGCAGAAAGAGTATTTTTGCACAGAAGATCGCTGCCCGAAAAGCAAAGGAGGAGAGCCGGCCTGCACACTTAGGGTCTACAGGTCAGAGGGTAGACCTTCCACAGGCAGTACCCATGGAGACTGAGCAGCCTAATGCTCCAATTGTAGGTGAGTCCAGCTGCTCTTTTCTTAAGCTCCACTTGACATCTTGTGATGTGAGGGAATGATGCAGTAGAAACAGCTACCTAATATTGCATTCTTGGGGTTTCTGTAAAGAGACGGTCCAGAGGTCCAGCCTGGTGACAGGGCAGGGCCTGGGGAATCCAGACAGCTCCTTGGAGGTGAGGAGGATTCACGAAGAGAATGAAGCCAGGCTGAAAGGCATGTCCGAGGCCGAGATCCTGGAGGAACGGAGGAAGTTGCTCTCACAGCTGGGTGAGTCTTCCCGGAGATTGAAAATCCCACATTGGTTAGGATGGAGCCTTGAAATGAGGAAGCATCGTTTTCTGCTTCTACTTTCTAGTTCTCGCAGATCCATATTTTGTATTTCAGTTTTTTGGACTCCGTGAAAAAAACAGGTGTTTGCGTTATAAAGTGTCAATTTAACCCTAATTTGCTGTTCTTAAAATTGCATTACTTAAGGGGCAGCTTTTGAGACAACATGTGGGTAATGCAGCGTGAACTTTAAAATGTAATTTTAATACATTTAGAAGACATCTCGTCAGTGACCACTTACAGTACCTGTACCGTTATTGTATTACAGTATTAGGTACTGTTTTGTGTAGTGCTGCGTAACGTATCACTGTACAATTGTCTAGCTGGGAATGGGGGCAATGGCCGTGCTCTCATCTCTGTCTGTGTCTCTGGCCTTCAGACCCCAGGCTGGTAGACTTTGTGAGATCTCGCAGAAACCAGGGTGGCCCGGCCCCTGCTGCGCCCACTTCACCCCTGCGGGCAGAGGGTCCGGCGAACCAGGGGCGCACAGGCACACAGGCAGACGCTGTGGAATCGATCCCAGGGGAAGAGCAAGCTGGGATGGAGACAGAGGAAGATGAACAAGACTTGGAGCCAGAGCCTGAGCCGGCAATAACAGGTAAAATGGGGGAGGGATGATGTTGGACAGACAGCAATTGAGTGCTATCGTCTTCAGTCAAGGGGGACCCCTTTTACCTGCAGGATGCTTGCAGGTGAAAGTCATCGTTGTCCAGTCACAGACGTTGAGTGATATAGAGATGTAATCAAAGATCTTTGTGTGGGCATTCGTCCTCTGGGCATTGGTCTTTGATGTAGGCCTGTCTGGAAGAGGTTCAGTAGTGTTAGCTGGGCGGCTGTTGTCCTAATTGTTGAACAAGAATTTTTCAGAAGCAAATAAAAGCTGTCAATTTCATGTTTAACCCATGTTGCAGCAATTAAAGTAAAATTCAGCCTAGGAAGGTCGCTAAGAGATTTTGCAAAATTTCATTTCAAACTATGTCGATTAAAAAAATCAGGTGTTCATTTTTAAATATACTGTGCAGATATTTGTAGTGTTGTCTCTCCGACAGCTCCAGTAAGCTCGATTAATGTCTCCCAGACGACACAGTCAGAGTAATTAAAAATCATTCTGTGCGTGGAGGTCCTTATTAATTAAAGAATTTAAATATTCTCATTTAATGGTATATTTATCATGCTTTGTCAGGTAGTTGTGCTTTATCTATCAGGTTCACAGTTAAGCACAGTAGCCCCATTTTGAGCTGTTTCTGAATGCAGTTTACAAAACACGAGTGGAAAGACCTTCTCCCTTTTAGAGCAATATCTAATTTCAAAATTAATGTAATATGTGCTACTGTTTCTTCCACATTTGACTCATTATAATTCACTTGTGCCACCCATACTTCTCTTACTGCAACACCTGAATGTATTAAAAAAAGGGAACTGAAAAAAGGGCAGTGTGGAGGATTTAAGTTGCGAAATTGTGAGGTCACACACGAAGGGGAGTAATGCGGAGAGTATGATGTAGCGTATCCACACTTTAGCATTTGTGCATTTAAAGCTCCTTCTTATGTAGGACAGGAGCTGCAAAACATAACTACTCTATGCAGGATTTCCTGGATTGTGGAAGCTGCATTTTGCTTTTCCATGTGGTCTCCGCTCCATAACCAATTGATTAGCCATCTCCAGTCTGACAGAAGTAACTTCAGGAGCTGTTGTTTGAATTGCTGACATAATCCCAGCACGTAGCAGCCCCCCCCCACACATTATCTGCATAGCCTGCATCCCATTGATTTCAATTAGTCTGATTACCCAGCACTGCCAGAATCAACCTGGATTTATTTCTAAGGGAGATAAAACCAGTCCAAGGCAGGTTATGTATCTGCCTATAGATAAATAAATTAAGAAGTGGTTTAACCACACAAAGTAGGGCAGTCACTTTAAAACATCACAGGATTAATATGTTAAACTTTGTTGGGATGAGATTTATGTACCTCCAGTGCAAAGCAAAAAGGGACAGTTTTGCATGTTGCAGTGTGAAGTTTTCCCATTGCAGTGTTGTAGATGTCACAGTCCCTTGTACTGCTGAAAGTTTATGTACACCCCTCAAGGAAAAGAAAGTAGTTGAGCTCAATCTTTTTACTTTACTTTTATTTTCTTGAGTTGCATTGTTTTTGGTGTTTTCAGTTGTCATAAATGTGTTGTCTTTCTTAAATTGTGAAAAGAGTTCAGCACTGCAGCAGAAAAACAGTACTTCATGGTACTAATTTATTGTGAAGACCTCAGCCATCTGTAGCTTGTCCATCATTCTGGCCCTTTGCTGACCTCAGCTCTGCCAAAAGCTGAATCGCTGGAACAACAGAGGACTGTTTGTACTTCTGAGTGTTTCTGATTCCAAATGAGTATTTGATGCCTTTCCAGAAAGCAATTTCGGTTTTGAATTCTCTTGGAGACGGTGTCCCTGAACGGGGATTTGTCAGGGCAGGGCTCTCAGGATGGCCTTCCACAGACGGTGATCTCGTGAATGAGTGTCAGGTGGGTTGTGTCTTTAGTGGCGGAGCTCCCGGTGAAGCCTCAGAAGGAATGGATTCACATGGACAAACTGGAGCCGGAGAAGCTGGAATGGCTGAGAGACCTACCGGCACCAAGGAAGAGAAGAACGAAGGAGGTCAGAGGGATAAGGGAGGGATTTCCTTTGTGAACAGTGGAGCAAAGGCATAATCATGCATTGAAGGGACAGGGAAACAGAAATCTGTTGTGAAGGACTTCAAACAAAAGTTTTCAGTTTTAGGGCATGAAAGGTAAACGTGACTCCCAGGATTTTGCTGCAAACTGCTTGAGATAAAAAAAGAGTGACATCTGCAGCAGATGAATGGAATTGCCCTTTTAATTACTAAACAGAAGCGAACCTTTTATAAATACGTCTGTTTGCCTGAAGCATCTCTTAATGCTGAGGCATTAAGCATCTCTTCATAAATAACCTTTAAACAAATTTGCAGGTGATAAATTGGTTTCTGAAAGTTTCTGAAATAGAATTCAGTTTGTTGTTTCCCCTCTAACGTCATGGGATTGTCTGGCTTTAGTCTCCCTCCACACTTGTTCCTTACTCAGTGAGGTCCAGAGTTGGCAGATGGAGACGCTAACGCAGTCCTGAGTGTTTCTGGGTGTTGACAGTTGGGCGTCTCTCTCTCTCTTGGCAGGCCATGCTGGCTCGTTTTGATTTCTCTGGGGTTCTGATCCCCCCCACGGAGGACCTGCCCACACACCTGGGTCTTCACCATCATGGAGCAGATCCTGAGGTCAGTCCCCAGTGCCTGGCACGGCCTCGGCACTGTGCCTATATGCAGGGCACTCGCCTGGCATGGTGTCCGAGAGCAGTGCAGAACGAGGCTGAATATAAAACCCTTAATTTGTTGCTTTGGTATTTTTGGCTTGATTCTCTTACATTGAATGGGCAGTCTAACTTGCCACGCTTTGCAGAAGTGTAATAGTCTTGTATGTCAGACTGTAACTTGAGCTTTTCATAGAAAGCGTTAAGCTTAAGTTTACAGGAATGGATATAATGTTATGTACATCTGCATTTAGTACTGTAACCGTTTTTTTTTTTTAGAAAATAAAATGGGAATTAAAAGAAATGTCAAACAAATAGTTTAAGTCATTCACCCTGAAAAATATTTAGGTACGTCCAAATATTCATACTACTCCTGACTGCATTTAAAAGGATTTTGAATCGCCATCTGTCCTATAAGTGAAATGTCTGATTGTGTACACTAATTCAGTTTTCCAGTGTTTTATAACACAGTTCGATTGTACGCGTCTCATTGGCTTGTGTGTCTAAACAGCCTGTATTAACAGGTCTTCAGCCTTGATATGGGTGCATCTGTATCTGTGAGGGTGTATATCTGCAGTACAGTAACAGGCTGCCCCCCTGTCTCCACAGCTGGCTGGCTACTCCCTCCAGGAGCTCTTTCTCCTCTCCCGCAGTCAGGTGACCCAGCAGCGCTGCCTGGCCCTCACCACCCTGGCACGTGTTTTACACAAGGTAACCGTGGCAACCGCTCCAGCCGTGGCATAGACCTCAAAGCACAAGGTCTTATTGGCTGCGCATCCTAAGCGCTAATCCCTATTAACCCGCCTGACTCCTCACCACGCCAAAATGAAACAAAATCCTGGCCAGACTCCCATTGGATGAGCGCAGTTTCGACAGTCACTCTGTGTTCAGGGACCAACGCAGCCTGCATCGGGTATGAAGATCAGGTGTGACTACATTAATCTGGTTATCACCTCGACAGTAAGAAATTAGAAGCATTTTGATCATGGTTTAATTACAAAAGCTCATCATATATACATGGGGGTTATCAGTTGTTAAATCAATAACCCCTGCAATAATGATAGTCCTAAAAAATACAAAATATACAAAGACATTAAAAAAGTAGCAAATGCTATTGGTCCCAATACTCATTTATTACATTTTAATGTGTTTAGCTATCTTCACAGTATCTCCCATACGCTGGGCATGATCACAACAGTGCATATAGATTACATGTGTCCCAATCAGTCATTGCCTCATTACATCCACAAGACAGTGCCTCTTTGTCAGCACAGAAATTCTACAAGCCATAGTACACAAAAGCTTATGTTTCGCAGATTAGTGTGTTAAAGTTTACTGTTATCCTTTCTCAAGTGCAATGATCATTATTGTACAGTGAACATGTTTTGATAAGAATATTATTTAATGTGTGCTAGAGTATATATCTAAATGGGCGTCAGACAAGATCTCTCTTCCGCTTCTTCCGCCCCAGGCTCGCGCATGGAGCTTTGCCAGCTCTCTGAAGGGCAGTGTCCTTCGTGCCCTCCTGGACGCCGGCCTTCTTTTTCTGCTGCGCTTCTCCCTGGACGACAGCGCGGAGGGCGTCATGGCGGCCGCGGTGCACGGCCTGTGGGCTCTGCTGGTGGCACCCGGCGATGAGGTGAGGCATAGCGGGAGGATGGGGTGAGAAAGAGGAGGGCAAACAAGCAGGGGTTAGGAGCTGCCAGGGTCAAGAAGCACAGTCCAGTGTTAAAAGGTGTCAGAAAATAATTGGCCTTTTTTGGAATAGTCCCATAAAGTTGTCGTAGTGATTACTGGAGGAATCGTTTCTCTTCTTGGATCTCAGGTCTGTAACGTGCCCAGCTCCCAGCAGAGAGCCAGCCTTTGTCCCGCAGACTGGTGTGATATTTTAATGAGGAAAGAGTACCTATTACTCAAGCACTTCCAATCATTTTACAGAAAGATATTTAAAATCTCAGAAGGTCGTTTTCTTAACTCTTTTAAATCCCAAATAGAATAGCAGGAATTGATCAAGAGGTTTAGTCAATAAGTGAAATAAATACTCATTCAATTTGTACGTAATTGCTCCAGAATATCCCAAGCGGTTGGTATAATTAGATGCATGTGAATTCTTTATTCTCTGGCACAGCTTTGGTGACAAGAGTAATAATCCAGGCACACTTGGTTAAGCAAATGTGTATTAACAATGACAAGACAAACAGTATGCTGCAGACAACAACAGTAACGCACAAGCTTCTCTATGTATACAACAAATGACAGACAATGCATTTCAGAGGCCTAGCATCTTTATCACCCAGAAAATCTGAGACTGTTATCAAGTATTGAACTCTTCGGTAATGCCCACAGAGGCCACAGTAAGAGATAAGCTGGAGCTGCCGCCTTAATAAATGCAGTACAACCTGCAGTTAAATTCCTCTCTCTGCAAACTCGGGTGGTACAAAATAAAAGGGAGCCTATTCTAAAAATGCACCCTTAAGCCAGAAATACCTTTTTAACTGAGGTGTCTTTTACCCAGGAATTCCATGTTTCCTGAAAACACAAAATAAGCAAACTCTCTTTAGCAAGGTTCATGCACTTAGTTCTAATCAGGTTTTGTTCGGATGATCATGAAATAGGGGCTCTAGCCTGGCGCAAGCTTCAAATTCCAACTCCTTCTGACTCCCCTCTTGTCCGTTTCTCTTCTTTTTTTCTCTCTTCTCTCCTTCTGCCCTTTCTCTCCCCTCTCTGTCAATATCATCTTATTTGGTGTGTTTCTGGAACACATATTCTTCTGTTCTTCAAATAAGACAAATCTAATTTCTATAGCCCACAGCATAGATTTCAGTGGCTCAGATTCAGTATGGGCTGCAGAGTTCAAAATTTAATTTTAGTTTTGGACTTGGGCGCTGTCTGTGACTGCCTACATTTCTGTCACGATCGCCCTCAGTGGGATCTGTAGACTTGCTGTGCTCAGGTGTACAGTTCCCTGGGAACCCCAGCCAGGCACGGACAGCCTGCGGTGGTACCAGGAGCCTGCTGTGTGGAGCGTTCGCCCCCAGTCTTCAGAGAGAGGGCTTTTAATCAGCAGATCAATGGTGAAGACTGCCCTATGAATGCTAACGAATGGTTGAGAGTGATTATTGTAATTAGGTGGCAAGGAAAGCTCAGTAATTAATTACTCAGGTCCCCATCTTTCTCGCAGAGGGCTGTGCTCTTTGTCGACACCTGTCATTTTGTTGCGTCTTTATTTAGTTTTTCTCTTTCCTTCGTCCGCCTCCTCCGTCCCCGCTCAGTTTCAGTTTGTGGGGAGCGAATGAAGCATTCTTTCCTTTAACTGCTTTTGTGTCCTTTTCTAGGTGTACACGGGCTTGAGCTCTGTGTTTGTCTTATTCTTTCACTCCTTCTTTCTCTTCATCTCTTGTCCTTTCATTTTCTGCTGCCTCTCCTCGTTGTGCCTCTGCATTCTGCCCTCATTTTCTGTGTCTGCACCTTGTTTGCCACAGCTCACCACCTGTTCCTCATGAGCTACCATTCTTTTTTCTACCCCCCAGCCCCCCCCCCACCCAAAGAAAACCCTTCCTTTTCTCTTTTCTGGTCTCTTACTGCTTCAAGGGTAAGGTGTTACGCTGTGAATTTCTTGGCTTGCAACGTGTCATTTATGATGGCTGAAAAGTTCTAGAAATCACATTTGCACCTTTTTGCCAGCCGTGCAGAGTGTGCTAAGAGCTGAGGGGCCGGGTCATTGTGGTCTTTTAGCATCAGCTGAAGAACTGTCTGGCAATAAGTGCCTGCGTTTGTGCATTAAGGCATGAAACCAGGGGTTATTGAAGGACTCAGTGCAGTTCAGCTCAGTGGTTGAATCGCAGAGGTGTGAAGGGAGGCGGTGAGGTCTGATGGTTACAGATGAGGGAATTAATGTATGTTTCCCAGCTAAAGACTGTCTACTTGCAAACCCAAGACGTCATAGAATGGTTCACACAGTGTCAGCTCTATAATAAAATTGATTAATAAACTTAGTTGCTGGAAAATCATCAGAATATCAGAATGCTTACAGTTTGGTATCTAGCAGCAGATTAATACAGGGATCTCATTTAGCCTTTTTTTTTAAAAGAAGCTAGGGTACTGGTTTAAAAACTAAAATGACACTTACTGTAGGGTAGAAGGTGATGTATTTGATGTTATTGCCTTTTCTGATTTGCCTTTCTTAAAAATGGCTTCTTTGAAAATAATGCAATCTCCTGGTTGTTTTGGGTTCAAAGCACATCAACAAACCTGTAATATAGAATCGATATATGTAAAGTGCATTGGATCATCCTTTTGTTTACTCATGCTTTCAAAGACTTTTACTGGTTTGGATACCTGTTTAGCATTTTGATTTTGATTGCTTGTCTACAGTGTCTTCCTTACTGTATGTCAGTCATGACACACATCACATTGAGGCATGGGAGCCTTCTTGCTGTGTAATGATTATGTGTAAGATACAATGACTTTATGTTAATAAACCTTTTATAGACATTGTGTTTTACTGCCCCCTGATCCAAATATAAACTGACCAGAGGTGTCGGCTTGTTTATGGTATAATGCTATTAATACATACATGACAAGTATTTTTAATGTAGAAATATATGTTTCAAATTGCTTTTTTGGGTTGATCTAGTTTTCATTTCATTTATTTTTGTGCTGCACAAATGTGTTTGACCCAGTAGAAGCTAAAAACAGTGGTCGATTGTGTGCCTTTTGTCAGCAGACATAGGCTGTCAGATGCGATTAATGTTTATGAGAAAGTGTCAAGGATTTTACACCCCTTCACCTGCGAATAAGGCAGTCATGAACGCGCATCATGTAGGAAATGTCGTGCATGCAAACATGCCATTCTGATAAAATCTTCACTGTCGGATGTCTGACACACTTATTTTGGTCATCTTATGGACTGATGCTGGTCCGCGGACCAGTGGTTAGGAATCACTGATGTAATAAACATGCTGATCTTATTGCGTTAAGAGAATTGGTTTTCATTCATTTGTATTGAGAAAGTATGTAGCAAACTTGTATGAAGCCAATTTGTAAATCAGTCCGTATTCCGAGCAGTGAACATGCAGTGTGTGACTTACAGTTTCCTTATGTGGTTTTGCCCCCTATAACTACTTAGAAACAATCTATGGTGGAAACCCAGGAAAGGTTTGTAAAGGGAAGTGGAGTCAGTGGGTAATGAGTGGCCAATCAGGATGCAAATTGTGGGGATGTACTGGTAAAATAAGCACAGGTGAGTTCTAAGCCCAGGCATGTGTGGATCTCTTTCAGGAGTGTCTGGACAGGACCTTTTCCTGGCTCCATGGGGCACCCACCTTCCCCTTCTTGCCCTCCACGCAGGAGGAGGAGGAGGAGGAGGAAGAGGAAGAGAGCGGCCAGCAAAGGCCAAAGGAGACAGCCGAGAAGAAGGAAGAGGAAAAGCCTGACCACGATGTGGCCCGGGTCGATGTTGTCAAGGTAACATCCCGGTCTCCCTTTCTGCATTTCAGTCCGTCTCCCCTGAGGGCTGTTTATTCTGCAGCCAGGCCTACTACTGGTCCGCAGTCTCTCATCCTCCGGCCCCCTGCCTGCTCCCTCACAGGGCCTGTTGAAGATGAAGCTGTTGGGACGACTGCGCTATATCCTAGAGGTGGTGCGGCCGGCCCCCCGCGTGGTCCGGGACGCCCTGGAGATTCTCATTAGACTCGCACGCCATTCCCCCTCTGCTGCCAGCCAGGTGACGATCACCTCCGCCAGCCTTCCCAGGAAAACCTGCTTCACCTCTGTCATCACAAAATCACCAACGCAAAAAGGAAACAAACCTTGACATTACTGTAAATATGACTCTCGAAGCTCAAGCACAATAATGAGATGACCTCTTACTGTAAGCATAGTAGTTAAAAACTATAAAGAAATCGACTGGTATTATTTATTTGCCTGAGTGACCCTCTTATTCAATGCAGCTGTAATTATGTGGTCATTCGCCAGACAAACTCAGTGATAATCATCATTTATTCCCACTACTGGACTATTTTGGTGTTTTTTAAAATGAAACTACTGCCCTTGTCATCTCATCTGAAGAGAGTATTTGTTATGACGTATTGGAGCCTTCCCTCAGCAGTAGTGTTTCTGACAGGGTGTTGATGTGACAGGTGCTGGACTGTCCTCGTCTGATGGAGACTGTGATGCAGGAGTTCCTGCCCTGCTCTTGGTCAGCTCCCCCACCTACTCTAGAGAGGCCACATGGGCTGCCTGTTGCCGCGGCAATGAAGCTGGTGCGCATCCTAGCCAGCTCGGGGAGACACGCGTGCGCCAGACTGGTGGGTGTTGTTTCCCTGCAGTAACACTAACTCTTGCAAAAGGCAGAGCAAACAAAAGCATAAAAGCATTTCTGATGTGGGACCTACTACAGGATAACAACTTGTTTTAATAGGTAGTCTAACAATTTAGTTATTAAGAGGGCCCTTCTATGAATGCTCTCTTATTGTGACATTAATTCTCAAATTCCTTATGATGGAGCAATTTTTATTGACTGTGGAATTAGGAGTGATCCCTAGAATTGCAAACACTTAATACTCCACCTTCTCCAAAGGTTTGTTCTTTGTTGTTGACTTTTTTCTTAGATTTGTTACCCTTTCCTTTATTCCTTGAGCCGTTATATGAATCATGGGCTGATTGAATTGTTTTGCTTTGTCTCTTCTGTCTAATTAATGAGATCTGTGACTCAGGACCTTTGTGGATGTCATTTTGTGGCTCATTTTGTGCATTTGTGCTGTGTCTCTTTATCCCCTTCCAGCTGAACAAACTGGGAGCCCGTGAGCGTCTGTCACGTTTCCTAGCAGTGGAGCCAGAGGAGCTCCTGCTGGAGCCAGGAGAGGCCCTGAGACTCGGCACCGAGGCTCTGAGGCTGTGGAGTGTGGCAGCTGGGTATGGCCAGGCCTGTGACCTGTACAGGTGAGTGTGATGAGACCGAGAGAGAATGACGAGGTGGGGCTGTAGGGCTAAGAATGATTTTGAAGTCCAGGGGAGAGAGACCTGGGTTAGTCTCACACCAGGTCAGTCTATCAGCAGGGATTTGTTAAGACATGAATGTGAAATTCTAGCATATTCGTTCTTAGAAAAAATGAACTCTTTTTACCGAACAGCCCCTAAATAGCTTTTTTTCCTAGATACTTCAAATGTTGATTTGTTGCGTGTTTGTCACTATTTATAGGCATCCTCTGAATGCTGATGCTGCCATGGTTCCTCATTTGAGGAAGGAGTTAATGCTGTTTCCAAGTTGTTTGCTATTCACTGATAAGCTTTCATTGTGTGTCCTTGCCTTCATCACAGATTTGTGGTGCTTTCGGATAGTTTGGTCTATATCAGGGGTCAACTCATTCTAGATTCAGGAGTCTCTCATAGTCCTAATCTGAATATTTAGTGCATGCATGGTCTAGATTGCAGTAATATACAACTGGCTAATGAAACATGTGGACAACAAAAAAGAATTGTCAGTCTAAAATTGTAACTTTCCCTCTTTAAATTGTTTCTCAGGAATTAGTACTTAAGGTTTTTTTCTAAGCCTTGTTTAGTGTAGTTAATCAAGGATGGTAGAACATTTTAATACTCATAGGCTTCAACCAGCATAGAGAGAATTGTTGGATTTGGTTTTGAAATTTAGAGCTTAGTGGTTACTCCGTCTTTTTATAAAATACCCACCATATTGTGCGCATGGTATATGATAAGAAATGTTTTACAAAATTGTTAGTGATGAAATTGACACCTACCCCGGTTGTCATACATACAGTATTTATAGGCACCCTCTGAATCCTATTATATCTAAACTGCAGAAATCTAAATGCATATTAAATCTAAACTTTGTGTTATCTTTAAGGCCTTGATGACTAGTGGTCAGGAACTACTAGTAAGAACTGAGAAAGACGTTGCTTATATGAGGCATAATCAGTTTCCGTCTCTTCTTAGAGACCTCTATCCCATCCTGGTCAAGGCCCTGCAGTCTGTGCCCAGAATGGTATCCCAGAAACCCCCTGGGGATTCTCTCTGTGATCTGAGTCTTCAGAGAGCGGAGGCCCTGATCACACTGCTCACCAATGTCACTCACACTGCTGGTTGCCACCAGGAGCTCCAGGCAGACCTTGCCAGGTAAGCTGCATCTCATTCCCCTGTCTGTCTCAGGAGACATAGACCTGTCTCTTCTTTATGTGGAAAGACTCATTTTTATCTAAAATATCAAGTGGCCAATGACTCCAATAACCTCCAGTTACCAGCAGTTACTAAAAACATACATAAATGGCCTGCTCATGTCTAATGTAATGGACCATGCTACCTTAAAATGCAACAGACATCCCCATCAGGTGGTGCACACTATTTAGCACTGTGACCACTTGAATTGTAGTAAATATATACTGAATGGCACTTGTGCTCATGGACAATGTACAAAGGAACCTTAAAGTCAAGCTGTCAGTGGATTTAGTTTAAAATACAGAGCTTGTAGAGCACAATATCTAATTAGTATTTCAAGTAGATTCAATGTCTTGAATCGCATTGTCCCTTAAGCATTTGGCCATATTACAGTGAAAGGCTGGTTTTGTTGCTGGGGAGAATAACAGGTGTCATGTTAATGTCACGGTGTTGTGTTGTCATTCTGGCCTTGTCTGAGATTGTGACACTCCACTGTCTCTGTCCCAGTTCCCCTGAAGGACAGCACCTGCCCCCTCCCCCGGTAGAGTGGAGTCATGTGACGGGGCTCCGGCCCTTCGTCGAGGGCTTGCTCAAAGCCTGTGTGAAAGGCCTAGCGGACCCAGCCCAGAGAGAGGCTGTTCTGAGCCTGGTGCCCTCACACCTGGTCTACCTGGGCGCTTTCTACACACAGCTCAGCAGGCAGGTCAGTGAGAGAACCGGTGTTGACATAGGGAGTAATGCCCTGATTCTATGATAAGTTTTCAGGGAACCTGCAATAATTGGTCCACAAAAGCTACAAGACACTTGTTTCTTTAAGATGATGTTAACACAGTTTGAATTGTAAATGTGTGTAGTCATTGTGTTGATTGTATATGCTTTAGCAACACTGTATGTCATCGATCATGCCAATAAAACTAATTGAATTGAGTTGGAAGTGGTGAATAATAATGTAGCTTTGTGTCCCTTACTCTTACCTTTAGGGCTCTTTCCGCCCAGTGGACTGTCTGCAGGAGATGGAGGTCCTCACCTCAGAGATCCTCCTGCCACTCCTGTCCCATCAGGCTGTGCGCAGCATGATTGACAAGCTGAAGTGAGTGTCATATTTACCTGTCATTTAGCCACTGATAGCATTGTGTTAATGGACTGATTACAACTTTCCATTAAGGGTTCAATATATACACATAGCCTAAAACCCAGAGGGGTGTGGCTCTGCATGACAATAGCCATGCTCACTGTAGACCGAAAGGGATCTGGAATGGTTAATAGGGGCTCCTGATGTCCTTCTTATTGGTTACTCCTGACATACTACACATCTTCATCTGTGTTCTTTAACTACAGCATTGTTGAAAATGGCATATGTGTATTTGTGTCTGATTCTAAGTTTTATTTGGGTTTATCTGTTATTATTTTCCATTTGGTGTATGTGTGTTTCAGGAGCTGCTCAGTACTCTGTAACCCCACCTCATGCAGCCCGGGCCCAGAGACAGTGCCCAGTTTGCCTGGCCTGGCATTGTCTGAGGGAAAGCCTCCTCTTATCATGACTGATGCCAGCTCACCCTTTCCCTTCCTTACGGGACTCTGCTACCTCCTTAATGCCATGACCAGCACTCACCGGGGGCTCACTGACAAGGTACGTGCTCTCACACGTGGCGCAGGCAAATGTTATTCCTGCCCACTCACCGAAAGCAGAACAAGCTTGGTCATGGTGACGTTTATGTTTCTCCAGCTAAATGTTGCAATAGAGGTGCAGTTCATGTATTTCTTTTTCCTCCCAGCAACAGTTCTTCAAAATGTATTTAACTGATTTTGATGTTTTGAATTTTTTACTCCCCTTGGTACCAGACACAGTTCGGAGGCTGATTTCAGACGGGTGGGTTGAGTGATTGGAAATAAGGGGTTTTCAAGTTTGTCTGATCATCTGAAAACCAATTCTGTAGAAAGTGATTTTGAAGGAACTGAAAAGAAAATATCCTATTAGCACTGCAAAAACAGATTTTGGCATCCCTGACATACTTTTTAGAATGTCCCCTAACTGCTTCTGTTGAGCATCGCCCTGCAGTATTACTCCTGTGACCGGAGAGAGAAAAATGTTACCTTGACTTTTGAGTAGTCATGAACAATCCAGTGCTTCTTAAGGTAAAATTCTTCTTTGTTATCCTGACATACAGAGTGTTTACAGATACCAGACATCTAATTTATTAACAAGGATGGCTAATTACTTAGTCACGTTTTTTATCTTCTCCTCCTGACTGCGCCCAGAGAGCCTGACAGTAATTAGCTAGGAGGTCTACGTGAAATCAGCCAAGCTTTTGTTCAGCTTTAATTGGAGAGGTTCCTCTAAAACGGACTGGAGCACACAAAATCCACGCGGACTGACACACACAGGACACACAGGCATCACATTCTTTGCAAAAATGTTTTCTAGCGTTCAGTCAGAATTAGCAGTGGGTCACATTTTGACCTTAAGAAAAATGAAGACCCTGAGGTTTGCATTTCCTGTATTATGAATAGATAAAAAAAATGGTTGTGGAATAAAAAGAGGAATAACTCAATTAAGAGACCTTAAAGCAGCCTTTTAAGTCCCTCAACAGAACATGCTTGACATCCTTTAAAGTTCCAACAGTTGTTCTCTTCTGCTGTGGCTGTATTATCTACTGTACAAGAGTGCTTTTACCCCATCTTAGTCCGCCCCAGGATCACTCTGTAGTGTTTTTGGGGTTCACTGATTATGGAATAGGGGATTATGGGGCACTTTCCCTCAAAGGGACACAGAAGCAACACAGGCCCATTGGGGGAATATTTTTTAATTCTCCCACTCTGTGTACACAGCTATCTTCCATACCAGTAAACCGATAAAACTGTGTTGCATGAAATGAGCAGTAGTGAGCAAAAAACCCCGGTTCAAGCTGTTATTACAACAAGAGAAATAAATTTCTCAGTGGACTTGCAGGTTTATAATTTATTATGCTGTTGTTTAGGTCTTTAGCCATCCTTCTGATTTTGGAGGGAGTTGGAAGCCTTTGATTGGAGAGTGTCATTTCCATTACAGTGCTTGTGTTCCAGCTTGCATTGACTGCCTTATGTAGTACCTCTCTTGTTCTAAATCTGCTTTCAAATGAAACTCATTCATTCATTCATGAGGCACTGTAATGGCTTGAAATCATGAGTCTACTGTGATTAATTACTTTTCCCATTGATAAAAATTGAAGCAACTGTTCTTCAATTTGGAGAACTAAATCGCTCCAGTAAGAAGCATCATAATCTCTTGAAGCAAACTAGTTAATTACTGGTTGATCCAGTGCTGGTATGTATCTTTGGCAAATGCGATGTATTTTACAATATTCTTGCCACAGAGAATAAACCCATACACATACAGCTTTTACGGACAGTTCTCTTCAGAGCGGCTGGTAAATTGAACTCATATATTGTGTTTAGGCTCTTACACTTTTGAAATGAGTTTAATACTAAAATGGCCCTTTTCTGTTGATAATGAGACCTGCCTCCACTGAGGAAGAATGTATCTAAAAAGGGCTGCAGTGTTGTGCCCTTGAGTAAGTTAATTTTCTGAAATTGCTTCATTAAAAGGGCCTGCTATTTAAATAGACAATCTCCAGGTCAACATTGTAAAGGAGAATTTTGTTCTCAATTGACTTATCTGTTTAAATAAAGGATTTGCAGAAAACAGTAAAGCTGGATTGGAGAAATAGCTTTGTGTCTTAGTAAGTGCTCAGTTGAAGCTACACTGAATTCATAACTATCAAGAGAGTGCTCAGGAAACACTTCAGATTCTTCAAATCATACAAAGAAGAGGATTAGAAGAGATTATCTGAGCACTACTGCATGAGGTATCTTTTTGAAACCTCTAATGCGAATACCCCAAGGTTCTCCTGTTTGAGCTGAAGCTGTGGCACACTGCTTGCCTGCTTTATTAGGATCTGCATGCTGCACTGATTGAGTTATTTTTGGGCCATAACCCTGGAGCAGATGAGCAGTCCATATGGTGAGGTAAGAATTTAAGTACACTTAGAAATAATAGATTTTTTGAGAAGTCTGGCAGCAGGCCAGCAAGGCAAGGCCAGACTAGAATTCATAATTCAAATATTCAAACCAAAAAGGATAAAAGGAATAACACCATTTACGTTACTGCACATATGTTCTGTTTAAAAGGCTGGTTAGTGGCTCTTAATTTCCTCGCACCTGGCAACCTCTAAAATCACATCTTTGTTTTTTTTTGGCTCCATTGAGACGAACGTTGTTCTTCCATTTTATTCATTTTTAAGGACAGAGCCCTCTCAGACCTGTCCAATCATAGCTGTGTCACAGGCTCAATGTGCCTACTTGATGTGTGCTCAAAGTAGCAGGAAATGAGAATCGACGACTCCTTAATTTTCTCAACCAAGGTGGCCCGAGTTCTCCTATGCAAATAGAGTTCTTAACAAACGTTCAGAAGGGGTGACGGCAGCCAAAGTGTCCCTCACATCTGTTGCTGCAATTCATAATTCTCTATGATGTAATTTCCTGAAAGAACTATGAACACCACAGTGTGCTCCTTTCTGTATCCGCACTCCACCCCATCCACCTGTGCAGCTGTGCCTTGATTAACTTCTCTCTCTGTATGGGGGTTCTGCCTTCCTCCTCCTATAGTCGGGTGGCTGGCCATCACGCCAAGCACTCAGTGAAAGATCTTAACTGCGTTTTCATATTGGGTGATGTTATTCCTCGTGAAGCAAGGATAAAACAGAGAAATAAGACAGCTTGTCGTTTTTAAGAACTAAAGCATGATCCAGACATAATCCTTTTGTTCATCTTGGAAATCGTCTTAATCTGCAGTGCTACATTTTTATATGGTAACTGCTATTTGTAGTTCTTTTTTAAAAGCTCCACAAAAAAGTCAGCCCCTGGATGTTGACACTATAATTCACAGCAGTTCTTGGCCTTAGAAACATGGTCTTGTTTCCTAAGTTAACCAACACCTGATGGCTAACAAGGGAAATAAGGACTGAGTTGCCTTTGCTCTGCACTGCTCCATGGAGCAGGACAAGGTATTTTTGCAGTGTCATTCTGGGGCTAATCTGCTTCTCTCTCATTTCCTCTCTGTCTCCCCAGTTTTCTGCCCTTCTCCTATCAGACGTTCTGATTGGTTACCTGCACTCCAGTTGCCAAGCAATGGCAGCCCTCTCTCTTTCCAATGCCTGGCTCCTCCGACATGAATACCACCTGCTGTACCTGCTGTTGAAGATTGCCTACAAACTGGTACTCTCCCAGCCTGTAAAAAGGCACACTGAACTTTCAAGTGATAAAAATCAGGTTCCAGTGATAATGGTAACTTGGGGGGATGGGATTGTGGATCTCAGGCGATATGCAAGGTTTATCTTTCTTAAGATGTTTTAACTCTATTATTATTATTCTGACTTTGGCGGATTTCAAAAGGATTGATAAGAGCTTATCACTTATTCTGTAGAACATGTATTTCAGTTTGAGTTCAGTTCCATGTGAACCTGGAATAAGACAGCCTCTTATTCCAAATTTACATTCAAGTGAAAATCACTAATTCTCTCAAGACGTCTGCATTTCCCCTAGTCCTGGCATAACCAGAAATCACAAGCTTTGTGTGATTATTTCCTTTCCTATAGCTAAAAATTGAAGCAGCTGTTCTTGAGTTTCAAGTATTGAATCACTCCAGCCATCATCATCTTACCCTTTTGAAGAAAAAACAGTCCTAGTTAATAACTGGTTTATACAGTGCTACAGATAGGTACTTGGATTAAGTCGATTGCCAGTATTGAATTGGTGTGCTCTTTTAGGCTTCACCGATTGTATTCATTTGGCCGTGTGTAAACACATCTCTTTTTAGTGTATTGAAGCAGAGATGAAAACTACTGCTCTTTGTCCATAGATTTGTTAAGAAAAAAATAATCTGTTTATTAGCACTGACTTGCACTCAGTGTTTTAACTAAAAGCCATCTCTGGAAGTGGTTTAGGAGAGAGTCACCTGCAGCGACATTTAAGGAAATATTTAAAGATAACAGTTCTACACCCAGCTCTCAAGCACATCTCCAGTTTATCGAAAAAATGACCAGCTCAAGAGCAGAACCATCAGGAGTAACTAAGCCAGGGTGTACAAATGATGTTTTCGTTTTATTTAAGTAAACCTTTTTTAATTATATGTTTTGTTTTAGGTTCCAGTAAACTCAGAGGTGTCCAAGCATGCGGCGCTATACCACCAAGTTGCCATGGCAATGGTTACACGGCTGTTGCCAGGTAGTGAATACCTGGTTCACGATCTTCTGTCTACAGTGATCTTTAACCACGACTTTGTCCCGTGAGTGTTACATTGTTTCAGGTCTGCGGAAGAGTTAGTGCAGCACAGTTCTCGGTTTTAATGTGTCTTTCACGTTTCTTTAGGCAGCCCTGGGAAAGAGCTGTTGCAAGTGTAATTTCCTGATCCCTGTTCTAGAAAGCAGTTTCTAGAAAGGAAGTGGAAATTTCCATCCTTTGCCTGTCAGTGACCTGTGTTGCTGCAAAAGTTCCAGTGGAGAACAGGGGGTAACAGGTCGCATCGTGTAAGATGAGACCGTTATGTTGGTGTCTCTGCCTCCAAATCTCTCAAGAGCTTTCCAGCAAAGGATGTCCCTGTTGACATTGTCGTTTAGGGGCCCCACTCGGGCTGGGTGTGTCTGCAGTGTCATTCTGACACTCAGGATCTGACTGAGCATGCCACGTGCACGTGTCGTTCAGAAAAGAACCAGTTCTGGAACGCTACCAGTATTAGTATGCCTTTCTGAATTATAATCTCTCTAGTTTATTCACAATCGTCACACAGCCTGTGTTTAATGCACTTTGGTTTTCAAATATTTCATAAAGCATCATGGCATCAGATTCATCACTCCGCACACAGGAGAGGGGTGTGCTTTGTGGTACTATGAAAGGAGTTCCCTGGCTCCTATACAGCTCTTTGCCAGAAGCCGTCTTTGATTTGTCCAAGTGAGAGCCGAGGGTGTAAACACGCAAGTCTTATTTTGTTGTTTTTCTCTTTTTTTTTTGTTAATCTGCAGTGAGTTGGTTTAAAGCAGCCCCCTTGAATTTTAAAGTCTGAATCCCAAAACATCTGGAACGTCTCAGTAAACTTAATCTTTTCGGAGAAGCTGCTGGAAAGCAAAACTGAAAAAAAAACAAAAAAAGGCTCGATGGCTTATCAAACCCTGAAGTGTGATGACAAATGAACAAGCTCATTGGGTGGAATGGCTGGCCTGCTGTCGTTTTTCTAACCTTTCGTAGGGTGTTGGTAGTTCTCGCCAGAGACGCTGGGGAGCAGAAACATGGGGCTGGTCTTCCCGGCTCCCTCTTCCTCAGCGCCTCTCCGGGGTTTTAGGACTGAGCCTGCAGAATTGAGGGAAGCGACAGTGCAGACTGACGTACCTTTAGATTTAAAATTTTTATTTTGAATCCAGATTTTATTTTGAAATAAATAGATTTTAATCAAAAATAAAAAAAGCCACTTCAAGTATCGACCTTAATATGCAAATTAAAAATGGAAATGATTGGGATCTCATGAAGGCTTCTCTTTCTGGGATTTGTCCAAGTTTGGATGACTTGCATTTTGAGCAGGAAGTGAAGGCTTTTGCCTTTAAATTATACGACGGGTTGTTGCTTGTGTAAATGTGCAGTACCCCACTTAGGTGCAGATCTCTCAACATAATCAAGCAAATATGGTTATTGCACTGCAGCAGTCTGGGGATTCATGTGTGGTCATGGAAACACTTGGCACAACCTTAATTGGGTCATAAAATCACTGTCAACACTTGGATCTTGTAATGGCAGTACATCACAATATGGCCTAAGAGATATCTCTTCAAGGACATTTTTAAAACTGGAGTATGGATTGCTAGAAAAAATCCTAGAGTTTAAAAATCTGAAGACACGCAGGATTTTTCTAATTCAGTGTTCATAGGAGATGATTCCTTGGATATGTAATTATGGGGGGTATTATAACTTATTACAACAAAAAAATTCATGTCTTATAGTATAATTTTGAATGTTTTGCTTTTAGTAAAAACGAGGCCAGAGATTCTTAAAACCACAATTGGACTGTTCTCTCTGAACAGCTTTTTTCTGTAGCCTCTAGATGGTACCCAAGAGCTTTCTTAAGATGTAATGTTCAGTAGAGTTTTTATATTTGGCTAATGAAATGCATTCCTGTTATTTGCTTAGTGTGCAATGGATTTGCCGCCAAACTCATCCTGTTGATTCCTTGTTTGAGAATGATGCTACTGCTACAGTAGTATAAAAGCTTTAATTGGATTGGATTGTCATGAGTGTTGGCTCCTGATGTGATCCTGTTTCTTGATTTTCCAGTGAGGGGCGCTGTGGAGGTCCAGAAGCTGCAGATCTCTCCCAGCTGCTGCAGCTGCAGGATATCTCCCCCTCCCACCCTTCCCATGGGGCACTGCTGCGGGATGCTTGTGCTCAGCTCCCTTCAGTGCGTGGGTGCTACCTCACTCATCTGGCTCACCTGGAACCCAGTGTGCTGAGGTCTAGGGACTCTTATCTGGGTTGCACCCCTTGCGTGAGCTCCCAGCTCCTCCCTGAGCTCACTGGGCCTGTCTTGCCGTCGGACTGGGCTTTCCTGCCACTTGTCAGCTTATATGAGCGAAATGGGAAAGAGGAGTCTGGCGGGCGACCCGTGGAGACGGCTCCCACAAACTCCATTGAGTCTGCCACACACTGCCTGCAGTGGCTGCTGGTCCTGGAGACTTGGCGTGAGGGCGCGCTAAAGGCCGTGCCACCCGCTGCCAAGCTGTGCCGCCTCGCCTGTGTGTTCTTGTGCAGCAGTGACTTGTTCCTGGAGCGTCCTGTACAGCACTACACCTGGGGGTTGCTCCATGCACTGTGTCGCCCCACCCAGCAAGAAGCCCTAGACCTTGGGGTACCCCTACCCGGTCTAGCCTCCTTCCATGACCTCTACTCTGCCCTCCTCACTCAGTTTGAGGGTGTTTCCTTTGGGGACCCGCTCTTCGGCTGCTTCCTGCTCCTGCCCCTTCAGAGGCGCTTCAGTGTAGCCCTACGTTTGGCTGTCTTCGGGGAACACGTGGGCCTGCTCCGCTCCCTGGGGGTCACACTGCAACAGGTGAGACATCACCCTTCACCTGTGTTAACAGCTCATGAGGCCCCTGGCGCTGTAGGCGTTGGAATGCTCAAATCTGACATTCACCAGGTAGGCCGCACGTGTGAGAATAGGCTGCTACGCGTGCGTTTTGAGATGACATTGTGTGAGCTGTGGCCAAGCTGTAGTATGTGCTATGTGCTGTAAGGTTTGCTGCGAGTGTCTCTCTAACCTACTGATCTTATGATGTCTGTCTCTCTCATAGCTGCCTGTCCCTCTAGAGCGCTTTACTTCCCCCCCAGAGGAGTCCGTGTCTCTACTGCGGATGTATTTCCGGACCCTAGTGACAGGGACACTGCGCAGGGTCTGGTGCCCTGTCCTGTATGTTGTTGCCCTGGCTCACCTCAATGCTTTCATCTTCTCCCAAGACCCGGCTCCACAGGTACCAACTGATGGAACTCGCACAGAACCTGTCTCTCGTATTCAGTTTGCGTGACTGTGTGGAGATCAGGAGCGCATTTGGTTTTAGTGGAGGATTTTCATTCATGCAGAAAGAAACAAAAGATGACAATTGGGATTTACTTTGTCCTCGAACCTCCCTTTCTGGGATCATTGGAGCAAAAGAGTTCAGGAAGGTGTGTGCCTCTTGATCTAAGGATGTCTCTGTCTCTTACCAGGAGGTTGATGCCGCTCGGAGAAGTCTCCTGAGGAAGACCTACTATTTGACAGATGAGGTATGGTTCAAATTCTGCCAGATTCTGATCTGGTCTTTGTTTCTCTTTATTTTATTGCTCTTGTCGTTCCATCTTCTGGATTTATATTGAATCCATTCCTCTCTCCCTCTGTGCCAGACTCTGAAAAACCACCTGCTTCTGTTCAAACTGCCAAAGAGAGAGAGTGAGCTGGGTTTTGAGATGTACGACCGGCTCCCTTCCATCAGAGAGAGGAGGCTGGAGAGCGTGCTGAAGAGAGAGGAAAGCAGTGAGGGGGAGAGGGCTTGAGCCACGTTTCCACTTGAGGGAATTAAAGGAGCATTCCCAGGGACAAAGACAGCACTCAGCCTCACCAGTTGGTGCATTCTGGCTGTCACTGCCTTTTCTTAGTCGCTTTTCAGCAAGAAGAATGGAAAATAAAACTGGAGGCTGAGAACTGTGTCCAGCAGACCTGATGGATGCAGTGCTGTATCAAATCTGGATGGATGTTTTGGAATAAAATCTTTTTTGATTCAATTTAATGTGAAACATATCTTTGATTGCTTTTGATTTAATTTTCTTATTTTTTCAATGATTGCTGGCCAAATGTGGAATTTCTTGTCTTGACAGCATTCTAAGCTGTATGCTCAATAACTTTCAGGCAAGCTGTGAGAGTGTGTCTGTTTTCTGGACACGCATCACCTTCTAATTGTGTCTGTGTGATTCTTAAGAAATCTCATTCCTGTGTACAGTCAGCTTGTTCTTGGATTATCAACAAGATGCATTTTGAAATGCTGTTGTTGGCTTGTGGCACGCAGCAGTATTCTGAGACTGCTTTTGCCACTAATATTGGGCAGATTTTTGGCTTCAGTTATCGTGGTGTTCACTAAATGTTTTGTATGTCATACAATCACTGTGCAGTTTATTTTTCTCTTAATCCTTCAGATCACATTACACTTTGGCCCATTAACAGTCAATGGCAGCAAAATTATAGATACCCACTCAGTATTTAAGAAGAAACAGTGTCATATTGTGCTTTCAGTCTACCCTAGTGAAGGCAAAGTCTGATCTGCAAAATGTTTTTTCTCTTTTCAATAGACATTGAAATGACCCTTTTTAAGATACCATATCTGCTGTGTGATGGTCTACAAATATGAATTCCCAATTGTATGTAGTTTATTCAGTTCAGAAGAGGTTAGTGTTTCACCAGGCTCATGTATTGAATCTACAAAGTATGTGGATTCAGTGAGGATCAGGTTAATCAGAAGAGGGTGAGAAATGAAGATAAGAGTAACTACTGGTGCTGAGTGTATGTGTGACTCTGTCTTTGTATAACAAAGGATGGCACTGACAAGGCACTATTAGGTCTGATCAGAAGACTGGACTGGTAATCAATAAGCAGTCAATTTAAAGCATGGCTGTTAAAACACTTCTTCCCTTCTGCATTCTGAACTGAAGACAGGACACGAACAGCTAACAGTGGCAAAAGCAATTCAGATACTGTAATGTACATGTCCAGCATCTGTGGTTCATTTACCATGAAGAACACAGTAATTGGATGTTATATTTGCAAAGCAAATTACTGTGACATAGCTGTGGGAAATATACTTCATGTAAACTAAAAAAACAGGCTCAGGGAATGAAGTTCACATTGGCATGCTGTAGAATACTGTAATTAACCCCCAGGGAATGATAGAGACCTACACTGCTATCTATAATAGCAGTTATCTGCAATGTGTTTAGTTGTTCATTGTAAAATATTTTTTGTTTGCCTAATGTGCTATAATGGCTTGTCTTGAGTTTGGCACGTTACTCAGATTGCTCTGTACAGAGCAGGTGTGTGTGGGATCTGGGTGTTAGAGTCCTGCAGCTTCTCAATCCTTTTAGATGTACAGAGCTGCAGGGCACCAGATGGAGAGCTCCAGTTGTGGTGAAGGATGATAATTGTAGCATTTAAACAATATGCAGAAAGTTATTCATTTTTAACTTTTTTAATTTTTGACTTCCTGGGGTGCAATTACCTCATTTTGCCCCTGGAGATCCTTGCAGGGTTTATATTCTTGGATACAATTCAAGACTGGGCAAACACCTGGCAGGTGACAAGGGAGGAGTATTCCATCAGGACAGTGAAAATATAAATGACAAATGGGAACTGAGCTTCAAGAAACAAAAAATAACAATGCGGGGACACCATCTTATTGTTTAGACAATGTGGGGAAGCAATGAAAAA
Organism: Lepisosteus platostomus; assembly: GCF_059453375.1. Classification (NCBI taxonomy): domain Eukaryota; kingdom Metazoa; phylum Chordata; class Actinopteri; order Semionotiformes; family Lepisosteidae; genus Lepisosteus; species Lepisosteus platostomus. Next base: position 12,315,913 of record NC_142620.1, on the reverse strand, counting down.
GCAAACAGAATCTATACATAGTAGTGATTTAAATCAATGTTCAGTCATTCGATGCCCTAATAAAACCTTTAAAATCTAATTTTTGCACATCACATTAGTACACAACCCAAAGCATTCCAGGACACAAAGGAATGTTGTACTCTTACGGGCTAAAAGACTTAACTTGATCAGAGAAAATTGCAAGGGAACCTTAATTCAAGTATTCAAAATCCTCGCAGGTCGATCTGAACTCTCAATGAAACGTGCCCAAGATTACACAAAGGTAATGGTGTCATGACATCAAAGCCCAGATACAGTATGTGTAGCTTATCATTGAAGTGCCAGAACAGAAGGTTTTGCACAAAGCTTGGAAGACAAGTGTGTTATTTTCATTTCAGCAAGTCTGCTAACAGGAGGCCTCAGTGCTACTTCAAATTAAACAAAACAAAATAAAATATTTATATTAGATATTATGGGGAAGAGTTGGATTGATATGGTGTGGTCAGTATTACAATTTTATATTTCTTGCCCTGATTGCAGATAACGGTCACAATTCAAAATTCCAGAGGAAAAAAGCAATTATTAAACACCTAGTCCTTTGTAAGGTGTTTGTGCTTTGGTTTGGAGCATTAATTCACTATGTCTCAGCTTTACTTTAATAGAAAATCGAACAAGGTCTTTAGAAATTACACTACAATTGTATGTTTGCTAAATATTCAGAATGAATTACTGTGATGCTTCGTGTGAGTCATTTTAAAAGCACAGTGAAAAAAAAAACAAATGAATAAGAGATGCAATGTAAGAAAAGCACACATTGTATTCACTCAAAATGACATGAAATTGTATGTGTGTAAAAGTGGAACTACATCAGAGAACTCTCAGGAGTTCTTAAGGCGAAATTCCACTGTGGCTTCAAAAAGGCATCTCTTTCCCTTTCTGCAGTTTTCCTGAAGATAATTGCGTATCAGGTTAAGAGGAAATTATCTAGGAGGAATTCTGTTGCTGTTTTCCACTGGGAGTTGTGGCCTTCTAAAATGAAATGCTGGTAAGCCTTATCCAATAAAGAGAAATATTTACTGACACGGTTCACTGTGTGTGCAGTACATGCCCACAGTGACAGTGTCTCTTCAGGTGGGAGACCTGAGGCTCATTGGGATTCCAGAGGCGTGCAGAAACAGTCATATCTATTCTCCCCGAGGGCCTGGGTTTTCATTTGCTATATCATTCTGCCTGCTTTCCGAGAAAATGAGCTCTACAGCTTCAGGCTCTTTATAAACCACTGAATCTCTGTGTACTCCTGGAACCCCTAATCAAATCTTTCATCTTTTCCTCTTCGTTCTCATGCATATTTGGTTTCATTCCTCTCCTGCCTGCTTACATAAACAACTTGCCCTGGATGCAGGGCAGATACGGAGAGAACCGCATTCCTCTGCAGAGCATTTGATTTTCTACCGGGAGGGAATGGAGTGTGTTGAGGGAGGTGCGGACCACAGTTACAAGTCCTGATCTTTGAAGAAGAACTCTCACTGATCTGTGCAATGAAAATGTCACCACAGCTTTGAAACACTGAAATGTCATGTTTTTAACTTGTTCCAGGACAACTCTTCTTTTTCTTTCTCCAGCAAAAGTATTTATAAAGAAGATGATTTTAACCAGCAGGACAATCCCTGAGCAGTTAGAAGAAGTCTGCACGTTGTCCATGTGTTTGTCCTGCCAGGCTGTGGAACACTACTAGCAGCAGTTGGGCAGGAACACTGGTAACAGATTCCAATCTGACAAATTGAAATCAGAAGTGATGCAGCTGTGCTCTGCAGTGACACCCTTGAGTTTTCTAGTGAAATCATTTTGTGATGGAAAATCTGACATTTGCAGTACAGTTACAACCACATGTTCATGTTCACATATGGTGTGTCCTAAGAAACTAGAAAACTAGCTACAGTAGATCTAACTGCTTCTGGTTCACCAGGCTTGTCACACAGCCAGCCTAAGACGACAGCTCTCAGACACTTTATTATGTAAGAGAGCAAGTACTGCAATAGGTTTATTCCATGGTGAAAAGAGAAGAAAGGAAACACAACGTTTCGGCCGTTGTGTTCGGCTTCCACAGCCGAAATGTTGTTTCCTTTCTTCTCTTTTCAGCATGGAATTAACCTATTAGTTCCTTTGGAGACTACGCATGCTGACGCAGCTACCCACCTGAACAACTGTATTATGTAGATCGTGGACAGTCTTAAATGATTACTTTCCAAAAAAACTTGAAGTGTAGTAGCTGCAACTATAAAGTTAATAGGGCCTATTCTTGGATGACATTTGACTGAACAGAGCGTGTCTTAATTGAATTGTCAGTATGCATCACATTGAAAATTGTTAGTGTGATCGATATCTAGATTCCACCAGTGTGTGTCACTGTTACACAGTTCAATTCAGAAAGGTCAGTTCCAACCTTCCTTGTCCAGTGACATGCACATTTGTGTGAATGTGTCGGCTTATACTCCTGCTATATAGACCTCACCTGAGTAATTAATGCATCTTTCATCTTAAACAATAATTTAATCTTTACTAAATGCACACTCAATTTTCATATCTGTGGTATTGTTTTGTGGATTGGCACCTTTGATCATTTACTGTTTCCTTCAGAGCAATGACAGCACATTTTTCATGGCTTTGCTTTCTGAAAATTGCAATCATCACAATTCTTATAACAACGTGAAAGATCTTGCGTGTTATATGACACGGTGCATTTACATTTCTCGAAGATGTTTGGAAAGAATAATATAGAATATTTAGAATGATTTCTACTTGATACTTAATAATTTAAACATGTTGCTGCTATTTTTAAATTTAAAAAAATGTAATCAAATTCCAGATTGTAGACATTCAAGCAAATTCATGTATTTAGAACAGATTAATGGAAAGAAAATTGATATACTGATATACATGATATACTGTAATTAGTCGAGTACCACAAGAATCTGCTCTATCTAATTAATTCAATGATCTATATTCTGGTATAGGAGGTAAACTAGTGATGTTTGCAGACACCAAACTAAGAGGATAAAAAACACTATAAAACCTTCAAAGAAAAATAATAAAGAATTAGATATACTGTAATCTGCATAATGTAAACCAGTGCAGAGTATTATATGTAGTAAAAATATTAACAATACAAATAAGATGGGAAAGCTTCTTGTGAAAAAGACTTATGTTTCTTCTGTGAACACATTTTAACACATTTTAGAAAGCAGTAAAAAAGTGTGAAAAGTGTTGAATTTAAAGCAAGGGAGGTTATGTTAAATTGTCTAGTTCATTATTAGGACCACATTTGATAAAGTATATATACAGTATATAAAATTGTGAACAATTTCAATCACCAGTCTAGCACAAAGATGTTTCCAATTTGGGAACAAGCCACAGAAGACCAAATACATTCTCAGTTTTAAAGTCAAATCCCACTCTGACGGGCAAAAAGAATGACATATTTTTCATTTTTTTATGAGGGGCTTCCTTCCATCCGTCCATCATTTAACATTGAGAATGGGGGATTTTCTTTAGGAAAAAGTGTGTGGATGAGATCCTTGGATCAATTAGCTACAATTAATCCAATGACTTAGATTGGCTGAATGGCCTCTTCTCAATTGTAACAAATCTTATGTTCTTTGCTGTATGTTCAGGCATTCTGTTTGCATTGTCTGAATACTAAAGCTTTGTAGTCCTGAACAGAGAAGGCTAAGAAGGAACCTAATACAAGTATACAGCATTCAAAACCCTTAAAGGCACTGACAGCCCAGAGTATTTCTTCAGAATGAACAAACTCGAGGGCACAAGTGGAAACTGTGAGGAAGAACAGGAGGCACCTCATTCCCCAAAGGCCTGTGTAAAACAGACCTGGGGCAAGATGGCAGGCTGAAGCCCCACTAGTAATTCCATCAGTAGCAGGACTCTGGGGCTCTTCGGGTGTTTCTGGAGAGACTCAGTGGGAGTGTGGCTGTGGGTGATGAGTTGACAGGGAGGAAGCAGGCAGGCTGATTGTCAGAGGGCGAATTATGTGATGAGGAAGCTGGGTGAGGGTTGTTTGGAAAAAAGGAGGGAAGTCCACTGGGAGAGAAGCTGCCTGGCTTGTGGCAGATATGCTGGAATGGAGGCACCTGATGGCTGAACCAGCTGGAAAAAGGCAGAGGACTGAGTCTTCAGAAGGCTGGCAGTAGCTTTGCCGGAGTGAAGGCAAGTCTCTGCTGGGCTTGTGCTCTTCAAAAAGGACTGAGATGACTAAACGGAGTGGATACATTCTCTCAGGTAGCTCGGTTTCAGAGCACTAATCTAGTGGAGAAAGCTGCCCTAGGTATCCAGCCCAATGAGCTGATTGAGAAGAAGATGGTCTAATAGACAGGCGTCCCAATCTCACTTGCATGGGGTCAGAGGAAGGCTGAGAACTTGTGCTAATGTTTGGGCTGCCCTTAGGAACTGTTCCAAGCCTGGGCGTAACAGAGGGTTGTGGGAGTGTGACAGAAGCTACCCAGCCATGTTGCTAAAGCTGGTGGTCATATCAGGTTGCTCTTCACTACCAGACAGACTAATGACCTCCTCTCGTTTGGAACATTTCTTATTTTCTCACTTCTGGATCACAGCAGCAAATCATTTCATAAATCTCTAAATTTTACATGCTGGCCCAACATTTGCTATTAAGCTACAGAACAGTTTTAACTTAGTTTATGATCAGTTTAGTTTGTGTAAAGTTTGACATTTATAGTCTCGCTGTCATAAATTTTGGTTCTGGTATGGGAAACACAATACTCCAGTGAAAACAGGAAAAAAAATCTGCTCTGCGTGCTACATGATTCATTAATGATGGAAATATAAACCCTGAACACTAAAAAGTTTGAAAATGAATTGAAAGTTCTTGTTAATTATCAAGGTATCAGAACACTCCTGGGCACTATCAAATATCACATTTAAAAAAATGATTGCTTTCACCTTGCTGATATTGTCCCTTTTCTGAAACATGGGGGGAAACACTCCATCGTGTTTGCATCACTGACTCCCTTAAAACAGATTGAACCTCTTTTTCATTAAAAAAAACCAGGAAGAAAGACTGTTTAAATCATTTTAAAATGGAGTGAGATAAACTGCTGCAGGCCCTGAGTGGTACTAGTAGGGTTTGTTCTTCGGCTCCTTTCTGAGACTCAATTATGCACAACACAACATCTCCATAATCACATCTGGGCAGAACTGACTTGTACTTATTGCCTTGTTGTTTATGTGTACTTTTGCATGTATTTTATGGTTTCATACAGCAGTAATTCATGGAACATGAAAAATGCGATAAAAACACATTTTATTCATAAGCAATTTTTAAAAAACTCAAAGGGCTGGAATATTCCATATGTTTCTTATTTTGCTCAGTGACTTATTCATGTTGGGAACAGTACATTTTTTTTTTAGTTTTATAGCATGGGTTTCCTATGTTCAGTTTTAATTATACATTCAGGATATTCTCTTATACCCTAAGATACATGGCTTAAATTGTTCATTTTCAAGCTCTATGGAAAATGAATATTGTTAGTCTCAAAGGAATGTTAGAAAAATCACAATTATTATTTCCCCATCACAGGCCAGTCCCTTCATATTACCCTTAAAGCAATCACGTATGCTATAAATCTGTATAAACCCTTTGTGGTTGTTCCAGGCTGTTAAATTCTCAATTGAAATTGATGATGCTTCAGTTTGAAAAAATACAACAGACTTTTGTGTGTCCCTCTCCAGTAACAACAGATTGACTGTGTGTGGATTATCTGAGAGCCAAGGAGTTATTCAGTCTAAATTAATTTAGAGTGATAAAAACTCAAAGAAATCCTTTTGTTTCTTTCCAACAGTGGCTTAACCAACATTCAAGTTTGTCAGTTGAAGAGAGAAGAAAGCATTCAGCAATTGGGAAAGACTTGTATGAATAGAGTAGATGACTTCAAACATTGGATGCAAACATCAAAGTTCGGTTTGCCAATAGTTAAAAACATGGGGCCCTTGAAAAATGATAGAGCTTCTAATGACGATGTTGTTAACCTCTTGTTACTTTAATAACTGAACTCCTATTTGGGGTCTGATGTAATAAACCCCAACACTTAACTCAAGGGTGTGCTTTATCAAAATTGTCATCCTCAGCACTGTAATTAGCCTAATATTTTAGTAATCTATATTTTATAGGCACACATTGTTTGGATTAAGCCTTCTCATTCTATTAGAAAAAGAAGCATTCTTTTGTCACTGTCACAGCTGCACACCATCTTCTTGAATCCTAAGGAGTTTTTTTCCTCCTCACAGAAAAAGAAGAAAAGATATGGAGTCATTACGGCAATTTTCAGGAATTAGTGCCGGAGACATGAATCGGATTCTGATCAAGATTTAGGAATGTGGCTTGAAAGAACTGTATTTTTTTATTATTAAACAAATGTAATCAATCTGGAAGCGATTTTGGGGATTGAACTTGTTAATGGTTACGCTGAAGAGATATCGCTAATGTCTGGGAATGTTGGGGGAAAAGCATGTGTTGAATCTGAGAAGCCATTTATTTGTGTTTTCGGTTCTTTCAGGCCATGAAACTTTGGAGAGAGTTCGATGGCACTTAAATTTGGCATTCCAAAGTGTGGAGAGAAAAATAAAGCATTCAAAGATTTTTATTATTCATCTTCTTGTTAATATATGCAGACATTCCCTAAAATCCTTTTCATTCAGTAGCTTTTATCATCAGTCTTTCTCCTCAGCACTTTACAAAATTCTAATGGATTTCACTTGCTCACTGGCAGCTGCTCCGTGCAGACTTAAAAGCTCAAGTAGAGCTCTGAAAACCTCCCTGCATTCTTACGTGACGTGATTTTGTTGCTTTTCTTGTCTTGACTAGTAGCAAATTGCCATTTTGACAAAGCTGTAATTTATTCTAAGGGAATCTATTCTAGAAGAAAAAAAAACAGATTTGCAGAGAATGACAAGACCCCTAAAAACATGTAGTTAGCTCTTTCTTTGAATGTGTTCTTCTTCTCTTTTTATGACTAAAAATGCTCCAGCTGACTTGCAGGCATCAAAATGCCCAAGCCAAAAGCACAGTTTCAAGGGCACTACAGTGTCCTGTTCCAATTCTCTAGAGCTGAATTACCTACTCAACTGGCAGCCATTCCCATTCATTTCTTTGCAGAGTTTTACTGGAACTGTCTGTTCACTTATTAAGGTGATCATGAACAGGATATATTTAGAACAAGGTGCAACTATATCAAAGTAATGCCAGGCAATTGACCAGCAAGGCTGTAAAGCTTAGTAACCCTGAAAAAGGCAGTGGCCATCCCTAGGTCTTCGGGTTTTCTCTAGAGTAACGTCTGTAATTTATCTCCTTGTTCTAAAATTGAACCCGTTATGTGCTGAAGTGAACAAAGAGAAGTAACCCAAGGAGGTCACTGAATGATATTCACACGTTGTCAGTGCTGTGGTGCCAGTGCTACATGACTTGATACCTCAGTACCTGTCTGAGTTACTATCGTCCTGCTCCCCATCTAATTCTGGTCTCCAGTCCCTCAAGCCTGTCTACCCTCTATGGGTGACAGGTCTTTCTCCTGCTGCACCCCAAAGCTCTGGAACTCTATCCCCAAGGATATCAAGTTCAAGTTCAAGTTTATTGTCGTTATACTCATATACAGGTATATGGTATAACGAAATGCTATTTAGCTAGCTCTCAGACGATAAGTAGTACAAAAAAACAACAACAATACAATTGTATAATAAAAGAAAGACAGAGACAACAGGCAGTGTGCAAAACAACATCAGATGTGCAAAAACATACATCAACAGAATGAAATAAAAGATAGAATATTATGGGGAATGAGCTTCAGCAAGTCACCTACCCTGTGCTCTTTCAAATCAGTACTCAAAACCTTCTTTAGAAGGGTTTTTATTTAACTGGTTCTCTGTCTTCTCCTTTGCATTGCTACTGTATTCATAACCTTAATTTAACAGTGTAATTCTGTAATTCTCCTCTTACTGTTTATTGTTATCCACGAAGTGCCTTCTGAAACTCCTTTCAAAGGTGCTATATAAAATAAAGTTTATTATTATCATCACTAAAGTATGTGTTAGTTGGCTGCCTGACCTTCACTCTGTTTACCAATTTCAGATAGTCTCTTTTCACACACAATATGTTATGACATTATATGACTCCAAATGTGAAAAGCCTCATACATATCACAACAGGATTCAAATGTTCAAAAAGAGAGACCCTATGTAGAAAGACAGAGGATCAGAAATTGTAAAATCACAATGCAAACATTTTGAACTGTTACTCTTCAAAATCATCTTATTAATTAATTAAAATTCTACTATTTGAGAACCAGTAAACTGAATGATAAATATTAGCAAATTTCATACCTGCTTCAACCAGGTTGAACCTTAGTTACTGAGATGAAGTTAAAAGGTGTTTAACCAGATAACTTCCAATATATGAATACATTATTATATATTAATATATTGAGTATAATTAAGAGAAAAGTGTCATTTAAATATTGAATTCTTATTTAATATTGAATATTGCACTACACACTGTATAACGTAGTGAGATAATGATCACTGTACTTTTATCTTTGCTACTCATGGGTGAATATTATGAAACTTTTTACTTTCAAAATCAAATGACATTTCTCTTCTGGTGAGTGGATACAAGTACGTCTGTTTAAACACATAATAAACATATTTCTTGAAGGCTTGGTTACTTAGGAAGTACAATCGCAGTTGTATACTAGTAGTTTATTTTTATTTATTAGTACTGAAGCCTTTGGCATTAAGTAGAAGTTTTTTTAAACTCTTTTTTAAATCTTAGACTGAAGCCTATTTTGACTTTAAGTGCAAATTAAACAAGTAAAGCATTTCTCTCCAATACTGTCCTTACATCTATTTTTTTAATAACCTTATGGCCACATTGCTTTTAGAAGCTGTTTCATAACAGTAATGTTTGTTGGTGCATCATGATATTCACATTAGGAACAAGTAAATCTTGTCCATTCTTTCTTTGCGGATAGCTAATGGCCTTACTTTCACATTACTATTGTATTACAGTTCATCAGTATGGAACTTTCTTTGAAAGCCGTCAAAACCACTTGCAGTTCTATCTTAAATTATTTGTGAAAGATCTACAATAAATAAACAAATTAAGAGTTTCCTGGTACTGATTAAACTAGAGTCATAACATAGCACTGAATGGTGTAATGATTTACATGAGTTTCTGGTATAATTGAAAACAGGTCTGCATTACCTCCCTGCCAAAACCCCTGGAAAGGTATCAAAATAATGCCAATAAACAAATAGTTGTTAAGAGAGCTAGTGTTGCTGGAATGCTGTACTTTCAGTGGTGTGGGGTGAGAAGAATTAAGCCAAAAATTAAGTATAGTTTGACCTTGTCCAGGGACTCTGGGGTATCTTAATCACATTGCAGATGGTGGGTGTAAGGTTTCAATTGAAAACCTCCTGAGGACTTTGTAAAGTAAATCAGGCCTCATCACTGGCATTCACTAGATATTTGCATTGACATGAAGTGATCCCAGTTCTCTCCAAACCTTTTTCCTATCAAATGAAAGGAGGAGGGATACACTTGAATTGACTTTTTCATGTTCATTTAATGTTGCTCTGTAGCTCCGTTACGCTACTGTAGATCATACAAAACTATGTCTTGTTTGAACCTGGAGATTTGAATCACAACATCAGAGAACCATTGTACCCCGCTAAGCCAAACCCTTTAACATCACAGAGTCTTTCTTAAGAAAATCACTTTTCTTCATGAAATTGCTGGAGATGAAGGCAATAATCACAGGAAAAATTCTGTCAAAGCAACCGAAAGATTTAAGAGTGATTTTTATGCTCAATCAGGACTGTAGTTTGGGATTTTGAGCACACCTGGAAGAGAAGAAAAGATGAAAATGCTTTTGAATATGGACCTGAAAAAAGAAATGAATTGTGTTGAACAAAATGCTGGGTTATGTTGGACTGATTCAAACAGCAAAACACAGATCACAGTATCTCCTTCATAAGGACCTTAGCAAAGCATCAGTAAGGTTACTGAGCATGCATGTTGGGATGTGCAACAAATAAAAACTGCAATTAGAGGAAGATACACAAAATATAGCCAGATGCTTTAAAAGCAAAATTGGACACTAGGATCTAAAATGATGCTTGAGAATTTAACTTTGTTCTCATTGAGCTTTTTTCTCAGAAGTTGAAAAATGAAACTGTAGTGTATTATTAAACAAGAAAACAAGAAAAAAAATGAAATTGCCCCAAGCGCTAAAACAAGTTAATTGTTCCCAGAATCCTACTATGTTTTTCATTCAAAAAATGTTTGTTGAAGTTTACACTCAGTTCTGGAACTTTGGTTTTGGTAAGGTTAAAGTTTATAGTTTCAAATATTTGCCTTTCTACAGGAGGACATTCAGCTTATGAATTCAGGCCTCATTAACTGAAGAATGTGTTTGTTACAACACAGTGGTAAGATGGAAAAAGTCTCGTCTGCTGGACAGGCTGAGGAATCCAAGTACTTGATCCCAGTGAAGGCACAAGGAGATACGAGACCAGGCAGAGGTAGCTGAACAGGATAAATGCTGAAAAAGTTAGGTCAAGGCAAACAGTGATTAGCACTGCAAGGGTAGACGGAGATTGATGAGAAGGATATGCAGTCAGCCTGATTTGAGACTGAAGGCTAGGGGGACAGGAGCAGGACTGGAAGGCAAGGGTTTAGCACAATGTCGCTAGTCGAGTGCAAAGCTGGGCTGAAGTGGCAATGGGTGACAGGCAGGGAGCAGGCAGGCAGAGCAATTGGGAAAATGGACAGATACATGGACAGATACATGGACTGGATCAGACGGGTAATCCTTCTCTTAATGGGCTGGTCGTGCTGCAAGCACTTCTCAAGCAAAAAGGAAGCTCAATGACAGAGCACCGGACCATAGTGTGGAGGGGCCGGAGTGGTGGTACTGTGGCTAAGGATCTGTGGCTGGAAGGTTGCCTGTTCAAATCCCACAGCTAGCAGAGGAATACTATTCTGTTTGGCACCTGAGCAAGGCCCTTAACCCCAGCTGCTCCAGGGGCGCTGTGCAATGGCTGACCCTGCACTCTGACACCAAGCTTTTCTCCCTTTCTGTGTTTCTATGTCTCATGGAGAGCAAGCTGGGGTATGCAAAAAGATTAATTCCTAATGCAATAAATTGTATATGGCTAATAAAGTGATCTTATAGGCAGGTCCTTTAAATATTCTGGACTAAATGGAATAATTACTTGTTAATTACTTGAAATAATCCTTATGGCCTCGAGAAGTATTCAACTCAAGCCCATTTCCATGGAGAATGAGGTATGCGAGCTCTGGCTGGCCTTGAACTAGGTTACATTTAGTTTGCACCTCTAGGTCATTTTAGGACAAAGTTTTATATTGAAAATAAAATAGGTGCCTTGCACCTGTAAAACAATTGGCAATTTACTTTCAAAGAGAAGTGTTGAATGGCCAAAAAGATTTGATTGCTATTTTAATACATGAGTTTAAAATGGTCCTCAAGCTTATAATTTATTAACTGGGCAACATGGAGGTATCGCTAAATCTGTCATAAAAACAAATTCCTCCTTAAAAAAAAGTGAATAAACTGGAGTTAGATTAACAGGAACTGAGACTGCCCCATGAGATGCAGGAAATGGCAGAACCATCATTACATGAAGTCATGCAGAATCTTTGGTGTACCAGTACAGAAAACGTGGCAGAAAAGAATGGGCCCAGATTGTCAAAGGTGGTAAAATATCCTCACATCACACACACTGAGTTTTCTTCATCCCTGAACATGGAATCAGGAAGTCAGGACTTGGAAGCTTTAGCCAACAACTCCCATTATTACAGACACGGTAGTCCGTCATAACGTCAGCCAATCCTAAATGAAACAAAATCCACAAGAAAAAGAAAAGAACTAGTCGTTGGAGATCACTGAAAGTTAGATGAAGCCAGCAGTTTCTGACTCCCTGTGGCCAAGGTGGCTGATACTATTAAAAACCTAGACAGACATCTTGCAAACGTAGGTGAAGACCCAGATGTTGTTAACATTAGGTCAAATGACATTGGCATAAATAGATCACATTCCATGCCAAACAAACTCAAAGCCCTTGGAAACAAACTAAAGGGAGGACAAAATAAACGGTCTTCACATGAGTTATACACAACACATTGATAAGGATGTGGCCTGAAAGAATAAACAAAACATCAAAGGACCAGATAATTGAGTGCTCATACCTGAATGCCTGGAGTATTACAAATACAGTCTAATTTAGCTTGCAATTATGATGTAATTAAAATCACAGAGGCCTGGGAAGCAGAGAGTTATGGTGATGAATACAATATTTATGGTTAAACATTTTTCCTGAGAGACAGGAAAGATGAAAAAAGGCAGAGATATAAGTTATAGCACTGTGCATCAGAAAGAATATTCAGCACCAGGTACAGTATGTAACCAAATTACACCAAAGAACTCAGAAACCATTTGGGTCAGATTTAAAACACTTGAAAGCCATCATGATAAGTGCATACTATAGACCAGGGGTGTAGCCAGGAAATGATTTTTGGGTGGACCTGTTCAAATGTGGGTGGCCCGGGCTCTAACTGACCGTCCTGCCAGCATAGGGGCACCCCTATGGATTTTGCATTAAATATCAGTGTCTTCTGTGCGTTTGTTTTAGCAGGAAAATTAAATTTGTCACGAATATCACATACCCTAATCAGAACAGTTTCAGGTGCAGTCTCAAAAAGCGAACACAAGCAAACAATTGCATGTTCTTACCAAGAAGCTTTAACGAGCAAGTCTTAATACTTCGTAGTGGTGTGCTTTTTAAAAAATCTGAAGAAGTGATCAGTTTCTCACTGTATCCTTCTTAAATAAACACGCGCACCAAGGGACGTGTAAAGATTTGTCCAGTCAGTCGAGCCACGTGTTCAAAAAGGATTGAATCTGCAACTTTACGAACAAAACCACTGTTTTACTTTTTTTGCAAAGCACATGAGTTAACGTGAAAATGAACCAGGGTGTTTTTTACGGGGCACTACGTACAAGGTTGTCGCGGGTAGTTAATAACACATCCGAGAATCAACACTGGAAAATACATAGTCACACACCTGCGGACCGCGGCAATATTGAAAACATTTTTATTTTATTTTATTTTCACATAACAGAAGTGAACATATATCTGAATTCTTTAACTGTCATTATCCGTGTGTTTTTATTTACAGGAATCTTATGAGCAAACATGAGGCAATGAGCTCACAGTCCTTTTATCTTTGTATTTCCGGCCAGTCCTTGGTGTAGAATACAGCGTGAGGGCACACCTGCCCTCTGAAGACACAGGTATGGGTGCCTGTGTTAGATCCTCAGGTGAAGTTGAGTCTTCTGCAGTCTGCATCGTAATGACTCCGACATGTTTGCTTGCCCTGCCTCATGAAGATGCCCACCCGCCCTTCGAACAGCACAAACGACGAAACTCACCGCCATAGTTAGTGCTGCGTTTGTATCGCTGTACGTAGCGTTTGTGCTGCTTCCGTTTCCGAGATATAGCGTCTTGTTTTTTCGCGTTTTCACTTGACTTTCTACAAGGAAGTTTACAGGTACCAGCAAACTCGGTACTTGAACTCCTGATTGTGATTAAAACAATGGGGGCAATTTGTTTTCCGAGACTGTCTGGTCGGGTGGGGTGGATGTTTCAATATAGTGCCTTCTTTTCCTGCCTGTGACGTCACTCTGCAAGGTCACGCCCACCAGTTCTTTCAGTTGTGCTCTTTTGATCAGTTGACCGCAGACTTTGCAACCTTTACACGAATAAACAGTCTTACATTAAGGGAGGAGTTACTATGTTAGTTCATTGGGCTAGGTGTTTTCTTTTAATTTTTAACCATGTTCTCGAAAATGTATTGCTTGTGTACTCATTTCATCGGTGAAGAGACACCAGTTTCCAAATTACCGTGGGTACAACACGAGAGCCCATTTTCACATTTTTAGGTATTACTTTCAAAAATGATATCATTTAACAATAAAAAAACAAAATTGAATAATAATATATATATAATATAGCATAATAATATAATGATCACAGACTTTATATTTCTATTCATTTGTGAAGTACAAAGCAGAAGGTGTTTTCTCTACCTTAAATATACGATTAAAATTGTTCAAATACTATTTATTCATTACAGAAAGCAGCGGAGACAGTTATATTGCAAATAAAAAATGTATTTATTTCGAAGAGTACAGGACATTGTGAATCAATAAAGACGTTTTAAAAATAAGCCGATGTGGTTATTCTGCAAATAAGAAAAGCATTTTAAAAGTAGATTCTCGTTGACAGCAAACAAGCCGATCCACCCGGTGCTGCTAGCTTGAACAGGTCTCAGACCCGTGATTGGCTAAATCCCCGAACAGTTCGGGCCGCGATTGGGTGAAGAGTGAGAATCGACACTCTGATTGGGTAAAGCGCCACAGCGGAAGTTCTGTATGTATCGTGTGTGCTGTATGAGCACGCTGGATATACAGTAACACATCCATTTGTTTCCAATTACTGATCAATCTAAGAGAAGTCGCACTGAGGTCAAAACTGAATAGCAGACAAAGAATGTCATGGCATCCACAGCGCCTTCACGACTCCGATAGCATGTCGCGTTAGGACTAGGAGTGTGCGCATCACGATCACATCGCGATACCCATATTGACTGGCGCATCACTGTCTTGGCGACACTATTGCGACATAAAGACATACCCAGACAAAACGCCCACTCCTCCATGTAGCGACATGAAGCCCGGATATCGCGATATGGCGTATCTCTGACAAAACGCCCACCCCCATACCGCGACACGGGGTCCACATATCGCGATATGACATACCCCGGCAAAAGTGCACTGCCCCCATGTCGCGACATAAAAGGCATATCGCGATATGACATAACCAGCCAAAACGCCCAACCCCCATGTCGCGACATGGAGTCAATATATCGCGATATGATCAAAATTGCCACGCCCATGTCGCGACATGAAGCCCGTATATCGCGATATGACATACCCCGACAAAATGCCCTGCCCCCATGTCGCGACATGGAGTCTAAATATCGCGATATGACAACAATTTTTCACGCCCATGTCCTGACATGAAGCCTGTATATTGCGATATGACATACCCTGACAAAATGCCCTGCCCCGATGTCGTGACATGGAGTCCATATATCCGCGACACGTCCTATCTGGGTATATCATGTCCTGATATGAGACCTTTGTTGCGACAGCGGTGCCAGGGTGGCATGGAAGCAAGGCGCCAGTAGTGATAGACACTGCCGCGATATACATGGGGTCCCTATCATGACATGCTGCGGAGGTCTAGTCACGTTGGTATCCCACAGTAACGCTTCTGGCAACAGCGTGTCATGGTAGGGAAAGAAAGGAAAACGTGCCTTAGAAAATAAAAACCATAGATCTCATAATCCGGTGATTTGACATTACAACCACAGATTTATGATAGATGGTTAACTTGTTGGCATGTCATAGTATTATTCACATCTAAGAAGGCTCATATGTTTATGGATATTATTTGTCTTTAAAATGTCAAGGGTACGAGCTAAACTGCAACAGAGCACTTGAACTCGGCAGACGGGGGTCACTGGAGGTCAAAGTCGCCGTGCATGGTCACGTGATCACCGGAAAAACAAGGCGCTATATCTCTGTAACGAAAGTAGCAAACGTAGCCCTAACGAATGAGACCGGTTTGGTTTCCCTACGACATTGTAGGGGGACTGAGTGACATCACGACCCCGGAAAAACAAGGTGTTATATTTCGGAAACGAAAGCAGCACAAACGCTACTTTCAACGGCACAAACGTAGCACTAACGAATGATGTGGGTTTCATCGTTTGTGCTGTCTGTAGGGGGGCCAACTTCACGGAGCTTTTACCTTGCCTTTAAATATTCAGCGGACTTGGGCATGACATACCAGAAGAACGTGCACGCACGTCTGGGTTTCAGAGGTTGGAGTAAATGCATCGCCCCAAGGGTAATATCGAGTGAGGCGCCATGAGAATAAAAAATGCGAAGGTATTAAAATATCAAGTTCTGAAGATCTTGTAGATCCTTCATGGTGCTTTTAAACGTGTGTGAAACCCACGAAATTAGTATTCTATTTTCGTTGCCAAAAGACACCTGTAACGCAACGGGGGCTCAGGCGGGCGCCCTTGCCGCGTCTGGTCGGCCCCATCCCGACTGGAGGCTCGAACCCGGGACTTCCGCGTCTCTCTGCAGCGACCTAGCCCCGTGAGCCAAAGAGAGATCTCTCTACAGCCCAGTAGCTGTGGTCCTGCTATCACAGGGAAGGGCGGTGACGTCACCCGCTCTGGTACGCCGGCTCTTACACACAGTGCTTGTCGGCCGTAAGGGTTACACTCTCCCCCGCTTAAATCGCCGTCCCCGGCGAAGGGCTATCCCGCCCCGCTTCTGACACCAATGTAACGCAACGGGGGCTCAGGCGGGCGCCCTTGCCGCATCTGGTCGGCCCCATCCCGACTGGAGGCTCGAACCCGGGACTCCTGCGTCTCTCTGCAGCGACCTAGCCCCGTGAGCTAAAGAGAGATCTCTCCACAGCCCAGTAGCTGTGGTCCTGCTATCACAGGGAAGGGCGGTGACGTCACCCGCTCTGGTACGCCGGCTCTTACACACAGTGCTTGTCGGCCGTAAGCGTTACACACCTAATTTGGAAATTCCTGACTCCCCACAAAACTTAACACTGAATTGTTATAGTCGCATTACAGTGCTAACCAATTCATCGTACCTTTAATTGCAAGAATGGTCTGCTAATAAACGCGTCAAATACATACTTTGGATGTATTGTAGCTCTGTAAACGGCTTAAAAATACTGTAGGGCATTTAGAGGCGATCTGAATAGTTATCTGTAAAATGCACACTCGCATCTATTCGTCAATATTATCTTAATGTTATTCATGCATTCCAAAACTTGTAATTTGTTTACAGGAGAAATTTTAGAACCTCTTCGTGCTGAACTCCTACAGGTCGAGCACGTATTGAGCTGCTACAAGTAAACGCGTGCACTGCCGCTTGCGTTCCAGAAACACTTGTATTCTGGAAGCCAGGCTGTACTCCTTAAAAACCCAAGATGTCTGTAGCATCTCATGTGTCTTATTCGTTTCGGGACTGGTCAGGTCATCTACAGGGGGCTTTTTGAAAAACGCAGATATACGCACTTGCTTTGCCATGCTGGCTAATAAACCAAAAGATAGCTCTAAGAGTGTCTGACGCATGCACCGTCCCACTATATTTACATAATTTTCTAATTGGTCACAAGAGATACAGCGAACCAATAGCAAATCACATACGATGAAAAAATAAAATACCAAATATTAAAAAAGCAAATATGTTACGAAAACGAGAAAAAAAATCTTAAATTACTTTGGACTGATTGGGTAGGCCTAGGATCAATCAGGGCCCACCTGTGGCCACGCCCCTGCTAAAGACTACCAATTTCAGACATAAATTCTAAAGCCTCTTTATGTAATAAACACAGAGAACATATACTGTATATTATATGTTCCCACCTTTTAGTTTGTTTCCAAGGACTTTGAGTTTGTTTGCTATATATGGATAAGGGCAATCATGGGCAATTCGGACTTGCACATTTTGCTTAACAAAGTTTTTAAGTTTGAACAAGCAACAGCTGTAAAGCACACACAGAACACACACTATAATATATTTAGATTTTCAAAAGGCATTTGATAAAGATCAGCTTTAAAAATCAACTCTAAAATTGCTGATGGTGGTTTTTAAAATGATGGTCGTCTGTAACAGGGGCAGCCAGATTTTTCAGTGAAAAGAGGGTCCAACAGCCAGAGGGTGGTACTCAAACAGAATTGGCTTTTTTGAGGAAAGTACCAGAAAACGTGGTAAAAACTACAGAGAAGTACATTTAAAATTAAGTAAACCGCTTTTTACACAGATGTTCAGAACATCAGCTTTTTACACATGTTCAGAGGAGTCTTTAACAAGCTACTTGAGAGTCCTGTTAAAGCTGACTACTTTCTTTCTTTTCTTCTTTAGTTCTTTCTGCAACTAAATGAGCTTTATGGGCTGAGTAGTTCCTCTTGTTTGTAATTTATGTTTTTTTTCCATCCATTCATTTCCTAATTGCCTCATCCAATACAGGGCCATGTGGGAACCAGAGCTTCTGCTGGTAAGCAATGGGCACAAGGCAGGATACACCCTGCACAGGACACCAGTCCAGACACAGACACACACACTCACACCAGAGAAAAAAAGCAAATTACAGAAAAATTTACCAATTAACCTGCCTGTAAGTGTTTGGACTGTGGGAGGCAACTAGAGCACCTGGAGGCAATGTGAACATGGGGAGAACATAGAAGCTCCACACAGATAAGGCAGCACCCCAGGAATTGAACCCAGGTCCCCAGTGCTGGGAGACACCAATGCTAGGAATGCTAACCAGTGTGAGGCCCACTTACATTTTCTCTCTCCTGGTACTGAATAGACCCAGGCTTGCTTAGTAATTGAGACTTGACAAGATCAAGCTAGACGGTGGTGTCGCTACTTTCTTCTTTCCACTCTGAAATCTCATGCATCAAAAATCTTGTTCTTCAACTTGAACCCCATGTTTCTAATTCAAGCGATGAAATGTAAAACTGTTAGCATGTGGTAGTTTTGTTGAAGTTGTTTCTCATTTTCTTTGTAGAAGAATTATTTAAGTTAAAGCAAAATTTCATGGCTAACAATGAATTTTTTTTGGTTGGGGAAAGAGGCAAAGACAGTGAAGAAGAAATAGTAAAAACTAATGACATTTAATCCGGTGTGAAATTGTATGTATTGCTTTCAGAATGAAACAAGAAGTCTCAAATTGTGTCAGCTTTGCCTTATCCTTTCCGCAGCTATAGAGACCAGTGAGTGTATTATTTATATTCTAGGCATATACTGCAGGCCTTTGGGTTAATCAGGAAAGCAGAAAGTCCCCAGCAACTTACATGTATTCACCTTTGGAAGTGTATCTTCATTTGCATACAGATTTTTTTTTTGTTATTAGTGGAGGAGTCAGGTGGCCCAACCACACAAACCATACACATTGTCATTTTTTCTTTGCTTCAAATGACTCCACACAGATAAGGTAGTTATTTTGTATTACACAGTTGAACCACTGGCATTTGTCTATGAGCATCTTTTAAACTCCAATTGTGTTTCTGTGAGGACTGTGGCCGTGCACTGATTGTACGGGGGGAGGTTGATGTGTTTGACAAGACCAAAGGCTGATATTGTTAAGAGCATGGTGTTTGATATTGTTTTGTGTAAGGCAAAATAGACATCTTGTGATTTCAGGTCCAGACATGGTGTTTCTGCTTCTCTTTCCTGGCCTGTCCAGTAGAGATGGTTGTGGTGATGGCTGACGTATCTCCTGTACCCTGGAACAGAGGACTGATTGAGGCACTGGAGGTTGTAATGTGAGAGGGATGATTTGGGGGCCCTGCTTAAATGAACTAAACGAATGTCACCAGGTCCTAATCTTATTACCATAGTGAGTAATTTGGAAGGAATGATTATATTAGTTCTAGGACATGATGCTCACTGAGGGCTGGAGTTAGAAAACAAAGTCAGCTTTGAGGCTGGTAGATACAAAGCCCTTGCCTTTAGAAACAAAGAGAAAAACAACATGTTGACATGTATTTTCTGAAGCAGGGATGTGATGAAGAACTGAAGTTTTGCTTTATGGACTATAACTGCACAACATCATTTTTGAAAGAATGTCTTTTTATAGATGTTGAACATTAAGTATTTCTTCTCGTATGCTGTTGTGTTATTTGTATGTAGGAAATGTAAAAGTTACCAATGAAGCTTAAATTGGGAAGCCATAAACTTGGAAAATTTAAAATGAAGGAAATACACTGACTTGGCACATTGTCTTTAAAATGCCCATTTTAACCAGTTCCACCAATGATTGCAAACAGAGTGGTCTGCTTAGAGAGGCTACACTTAGAAAGGTGAACATCTTCCATAGACCAAGTGAACTACTGTATGAATTCACTGGCTGAGATCATTTCAACATCTAAAATGAAATGTCTTATCTAATATGTAAGTAGAAGTACAATTCTTAGGTACTCTATATGACATTAAACTTATTTAATTGGCAAATGTAAACAAGTTTTCTAAGCCTCATTCCCTTCTAAACTAGTGAGTCTTAGATGAGGTCCTAGCTAAAATCCATCTGATAACAGGGCATTTTTATGGTTCCATTAAGCTGATTTCAAAGAACACTTTTAAGTTACCCTGTAGAGGTATTTATAATTTGTTTATAGAAAATCAAATGTCTGATGGCTTGTTAGAGCATGTTGTTCTGACCAGAGACTTGAATGACATCTTGTGATTTAAATGCTTTCCAAACATGTGGGGCATTTTATTGCTGCTTTTATAGGGGGCAGATCTCCTGTCCTTTATTTTGCCTTTTAAATCCATTCTTTCCCCCAAGGAAGTCAGTTGAGAACAAGTCCAGTTTTTGTTTTACAAGACTGGACAATCTGAGTGCAGATTGTGTGCATTTTTCAAGCAAATAGACAATACACTGGAGCACCATGAGCACCATGTGAATGGGGTACCAGCTTGATGACTATGCATAACCTGTCTACTTATGAAAATACAGAAGACCATCATCAACTTCTCACAGCCACAGCATATAGCAGATGTCAAGGATTATGACAGAGCTACATCTTTGTTTGACTCTTGAATCCTAGAGTGATTCAAGCAGACACAAGATCAGGAACTGACAGATGCTCTGTAGCTATCTGCAATCTCCTTACTAATAATCATCTTTATTTTACATAGCACATTTAAAAGTAGCTTCTCAAAGCACTCTACAGTAAGAAAAAAAACTGATTGTAGATGAAACATTCCTGCAATAAAAAAAAAATTGAGTTTAGTGGAAGATGTAAAGGGTCAGACACGGACATCATTTAATGAAATGAAGAAGGACTGGAGTCTGGATTTGAATGCGCTCAGGATAAACTCTCTGATGTCCTCGAGTATGGAATTTCAAAAATCTGGGGCATAGCAAGAAAAGGCCCTGTCACCCATAGTATGTGGATAAGCTTGGAGGACAGAGGTAGGGAGTAGGAAGATAATACATCAGGTGGCTACTGAGATGCAAAGCTATGTTGTCACGATCGCTACTCCCCCTCTTAAGGGTGCTCCAGCCCTTCCTTGTTCTGCCCCATTACCTGCACCTGTTTTAGTTCTGCCCCACCTTAAAAGCCAGATACAGACGTCACCCCGACGCTTCTCATTGAGTCCTGTTTCGTGAGAGCCCGGGGTCCTGCCGCGTCTGGCTCCGTTAAGGTTTATGTTTCCTCTTCCTGATTCCCTGCCCTGCCGGTCCCGACCTGGTTCTGGTTTTTAATTACTTTAGTTGGATCCCCTGGTCTTGGACTCTGCTTTCTGTATTGGATTTCCCTTATGGATTTATGCTTGGATTGTTCGCCCCGGACTCACTTCCCCTGGACACCTGCTCACTTCAGACACACCCCCACTGTCTCTTGACCCACTCCTGCATGATATTTTTCCCTATTGTTTCTTCACCTTCCGGATCGTGTCGTCCGCATAGGGCCCGGAAAGAACTGTTCCTGACATATGTGATCACTTGCACTCAACCTGGTCAGGATTCTGGCTGCTGAATTCTGGACATATTGAAGTTTAGTCAGTGTGGATTTAAATACCCTAGCGAGTAGGGCATGTTAGTAATTAATTTGCGAGACATGTGTTGAATATGTTGACCAGCTTTTCTGATGCAGTCAGAGACAACATAGATAATTCAGGTACAATGCCATTCCCAGATAGGGTTACAACTTGAGCTTTACAAAGTTGATGGGAGGTGCCAAGAAGCATGAAGGAAATTTGGAGTCATCCAGGTTTTGGTGTCAAAGATTTGCAGCCACTTCAGTGCCAGGTTTAGTATGGATTTATATTGAAATGTCATTAGCATAGACATGATAATTCAGACCATGTGATTTTAATGACTGACTAAGTGGGAACATGTAAATGCTAAATATGTGGGGCACAGCATTGATACCTAAGGGACATCAGATTTAATGAGCCCAACTTCAGAACTGAAACCACCAAGAGCTGAATTAAAGATTTTTTGCCGGATGGTCAGGATGACATCAATTTCAGACTCCACAGACACTCATGCACTACATCTACAGCAAATTAGAAACATCCCATTTCACTTATTGAATGCCAGGGTGTATTTTCCTCCAGCGCATGCTGCTCACATCTGTCTTTTTAGTGTGAATGCATGACCTTACAGCAAAGCTGCTAATTGTATCCAGCCATGGAATTGGTTGGAATTTTTGGAATTTTGCCAATGTGTAGAAATTGGTCAGAAGCAGAGTTTTGAATTCATAAGATTTTCACTTTAAAAGTTTAACATGTAAAACCTTCCTCCATCTTCAGCATTTTCTCTCTCGCCTGCCCTCCTAAATGACTATTTCCTGTTGCTTAGCGATGTGGTATGACGCCTACTGTAGCTGTCTCGTGCTTTTTAAAATATTTTCATGGTTGTATTCAACTAACAAACAGTATAATAATAATACAACACTGTTTTGATAAAATAACATCTAGGAAGTAACACAAGTATACAAAATTGTATAGAAAAAATTAAATTGTGAGGCGTTCTTCAGGGGCCCAGCTGTACTGTTGTAGAAGAACTAAGTGTATTGCGAAGTCTAACAGTATAAATCACCTCAGATGGACACAATAAGAGTGGAACCAAGTCCTCTTTAGTGATGAATCAAGGGTTTTTTGCAGACCATCCTGATGAATGTCAGCAAGCATGTTGAAGATGTGCAGAAAGTGTTGATGTTTAGTGTACAACAGACACTATTGGTAGGGAGGTCCAAGTGTGGTCTGGGCAGAAGCACCTATTCAGAACAGAACTCCACTTGTAGTTATTGATGACACCCCGATGGCATGGTGCCACATGGATCAAGTCCTGGCACCTCACCTGCTGCCCTTCTTGCAAGCTCATCTTGACGTGACAAACATTCCAGCTGGACAGCACACTTCCTCATGCTGCTTGTATTCTTGCTGTTGTGTATGCTGTGGATAACCCCATCTTTAGACCCCTTGGAACATTTGTGGGAAGATCTACTGTAAGATGCTGTGTGGCATCAGAGACCTAATATAGCCAGGCTCTAAAAGAGGAACGGGTCAAAATCTGCAACATGGTGCACACCGTTCATAGCAGATATACTGTATAGTACAACTTACAGTGAAAAGCATACATATTGTGACAGAGAATAGAATTTTGACATTTTGGTTGTGTATGATTGAAATCTGTATGTCAGATCACTGGTTATATCAGTTTCATTTCCTTTGAGTTAATTAGTCCAAGTACTAATGCTGATCTGAAATTGGGAGAAAATGAACACAAAAGTGTTTCAAGTAATAATACCCGGAAACAAAAGCTGAAATTACATACTTTCTTTTGCATCATATTAATCTTATTTGAAATATACATTTTCATTAGTACACAGCAAAAATGAGAAATTTCTCTTCATCATTCCAATACATATGCCTTTCACTGTGTATTACCTGTAACTTTCCCAATAGACTTCCTGTTGATCATCTCTGTTGATGCCAAATATTAATTTGCATAATAAATTTATCTGTGGCATCTCTGTTCATAAAATGTTAGTGCACCTGCTAAAACACTTTGTTGTTTTCCTGATACAACTTTTAAAATGTGTTTCAGTGATAAATGATAAGCTTCCTATGATGTTCAGTACATTATATACAGAAAGGTAAATTTGCAAAAGATTCCCTAACTTTAAAATTTCTGCAAAATCCTCAGAAACCATTAATTGAGTAGACAACAAATATACGTTAAAGACCTATTTATAAAAAAACTTTCATTTTGACAATGTACCCAAGCTAACAAACCAACTTGTAATCTTCGTTGCGTATCTCTAGAAAGAATCTGTGATAAAAATAATTAGATTTATATAAGTTATTTATCAGTTCTCTGTGTGCCGTCAAAAGGGAAAATAGTGTGCTTTGTAACCTTAGAAAGCAAACTGAATGCTGAGGAATGTAATTGAAGCCTGCATTATCAGCTGGGTTGATATTGAATGTTAATGATGCTTTCCCATAGTGTGCCATTGCTTTTATTTATACAGCTTTAGTCTCTTGGCGAACATTTTGTTAATGTTGTTTTTAACTTTCTTCCAGCAAACCGATCCATCTTACTAACTTCTTCCTGAGCCTCAATAGGCGAACATGCCTCTGGAGGCAGTCACTGTGAGCATTTAAATTAATCTCACTTTGACTTGATAGTGCCTCTAAGTGCCTCTTCAAGAGTCAGCAGCTGTATGATTCAGCTGGAATAATTTGGATTCCCGTAAGTGCCTAGCAATGCGCTGCTTCAACCTGGAATCTTATGTCCAGCGACAGAAGAGGAGGTGATGGGTAATTCCCATCTTGTTCAGGATCTCTTCTTTGACCTTGTTGATGTTAAAATAGAATTTTACCTAAGACTTATCCCCACACACAGCAGCTTCAGATTGAGGACTGAACAGCAGGCATCTCTATTTAACCTAAAGAGACCAAACCATGTATCAGCTACCCCCTAATGAAAATTTCCAATCCCTGCGTTCGATTCATATTTATTGGACTAAATCTTGAGGAACAAATTGTGACGATAAGATATTTTGCTTTTTATACAGCTGCTTTGGAACAGACAGTCGGCACTACACTCTATAATGCTTAAGTGGCTTGAATAACAGCCAGCACAGTGGCGACAGGAGCAGCTCTCTCCGGCCCCTGCCGGGAAGGGTTCCCAGTAGCTCACTGGCTTCGGGTTTGCACAGTGCCACTCCCTAGACAGCAGATAACTCTGCCATGCCAGCTGAGCTCTACACTTCTCAGGTTTCTGAGGGAGGTGATGTCACTTCAGTAACTTGCTCTGTGCGCTGAGCCCTTTTACGCCGTCACATGCTCACCAAGATGTCAGCCTGCGAGCTTGATTACAAGGCTATCTTAGGCTATCAAGGCTTAGCTTGTGCCACTGGAAGACAAACCTGGAACGCACTGAGCAGCACACAGCCCTGCAAAGGGTTTTTGGGCCTTAAAAAATGACAATGGTGAACAGAGACATGGGGAGCACTATAGTTCTGATCTGGTGAAATATAGGCTGAATGACAATGTTTGTGATGTCTGGCTATTTTGCTTTCCACTCTAAAATTGTTTCCTCTCCGCCTCCATTAATGTAAGCAGTCAATTTGTAGAGTTGTGATAACACATTCCCTATCTTTAATGTCTGTGTATTATTATGGTGGGAAAAATAACCCAAAGCAACTATCTACAGATGGTCTTGCCATAGAGCAAGAGCAGCATTCAGAGAGACATCAAGTGTTGTACGTAATGTTTTGGACATAAAGCTCATGTAAAATGAGTAGTTAGTATCTTC
This sequence comes from Lepisosteus platostomus, assembly GCF_059453375.1. Classification (NCBI taxonomy): domain Eukaryota; kingdom Metazoa; phylum Chordata; class Actinopteri; order Semionotiformes; family Lepisosteidae; genus Lepisosteus; species Lepisosteus platostomus. Next base: position 12,290,389 of record NC_142620.1, on the reverse strand, counting down.
ATGTATACAGTATATGGTCATATGTGCGATATAAATAATATATACATAATGAACTATTAAGTTTAATTTTATATAAAAACAGGAAAACTTTTACTGTGTGTTAGAAGCATAGCATTCCACCTCTGGGTTCGGAACAGTAATAATTAATAATTTCATTTCCTCCTGATGATCACATCTGTTTTGATGTTCGAGGTGAGAAACTGGAGACTGAAGGTCTAGTGCAGCACGCGGTCAGGAATAAAACTCGAGCACATTCCTTTTCCACCCCTTAGACTGGAAGATTCAATATCTCAATTCAATTCAGTCTGAAAACAACATATAAGTATCATATTTTTTGTTGATATTTGAACATTCAATTGAATTTGCATTGACGACTCATTGTGTAAGGAAATTAAAAAAAATGGGCCTCTTTAGATATAGGATTGATTGACAGACCAAGAATTAAAGAGTGTGCATGACATCAGAATGGCAGATTTAATCTTATTTTTAGCAAGACCCATTCTGTAATAACAGACCTCATCCTTTCATTTGTGAAAAGACAGAATGTATTTTAAAAGAGTCAGTGAAAATGACATTTTGTGGAGAGTTGTTCCTTGCTGTGAGGGCACTCTGGGAGTTTTTGGAGCCGGTAATTTTGACTCAGAGGCTTCTGTCTGAAGTGTGAATAAGCCTGTTTTTCATCTTTAACATGATTTGAAGTCTTTTCTTTCTCTCATCCTCATCTTCATGCTGTAATTTCAACCAGGCCCCTTAGCAGAGGCTCATGCCTAGCTGAGTTTTCATTAATTTAATTCATTTTCATGTTTTGTTTGCACCTTGCCTTGTGCCTACTCCTTTTCCTGATGTATTCAGGGATGTTTCTGAGCTGCACCTTTTTTAATCTTACCAATTACCAATTCAGGTTAGCGCTGAGACTTTTGGGGATGGTTGAGAACTGATAACAACTCACAAATATTACAGTCCAGCCCTTCTTTTCTGGAACTTAGAGAGTTACACAATACTCAATTAGACGAATATAGTTACACACAGTGCCAGGTTTGAATTTAATTCATTCTGCTTTTTCAGTAGCACGGTATGTCTTAGATACGTACAAAATACTGTAATCTTTCCAAGATGCTACTGCCTGATGTGTTGACGCTTATAATGAAGATGTAGTGTTCTCTGTAAAGATTAAGGGGTTTCCCACACTGGATGAAAATCCACTGATGTTTCATATGCGATCTTTTAAGGCTGAAATTTGAAGATAAAAGAACAATTTGTAAAAACAATTCTTGTGAGTATGCTGTTTCAGATAGTGCTTCTCAGAATCATGTTGCTGCTGTAAGTGGTGTTTGTGTACCAGTAGGTGGCAGTCCTCCCGATGGACAAGGTGACATCCCCCCGGTTTGGTGACTGGGGAGATTGTGATGTAAAAGGCGCTGACTCATTTGGTCATGAAAGATCCCATGGCCCTGTTCACAATAATAAGGACTTAATTACATTTCCTTCTTAATTGAATTGATGAAATAACTTTTCACCTTTCCACCTTGTCTGCAATGTAGTTGGCCTGCTGGCTGCATGTCACTCGAGTGGGATATGCAGTTCAGTGGTGGATGAAGCGGATTCTAACCTGTATGTAACGAGCGTTGGGATACTTTGGGATGAGGATACTTTCCAAATTTCAAGGAAATCTCAATTAATATTCTTTAAGAAACATTCGCTTTCGTACTGCCCATCAGAGAAGGGTAAAGAGCTAGCAGATGAGCATACCTCATGTGACCCAGACTACTTTAAAGTGTTGTCACCTGAACATATTTAGTTAACCTTAATTCAAGGCTTTGAACAGGCCCCAATCTGCATTTCATGACGCAAGATTTCTTGTCTGGGAGCCTGGAATCAAGAAAGCTCAAGAGTTCTTTAGAAAGAAAAAAAAGAGAGAGATACTGTGATTAGTTGTTTTAGTAGCCCCCTTTTCCCTGTTTTACTTTTCTGTGTGGACTGAAATGAGGACGTGCTGTTCATCATTTCAGCCGAATTTTGACTCTCGTATCTCCCTGTCTATTTCATCTGCTGTAAAAAGGTCAAAGTCACACACATTACTGGAGAGAAAAAGTATTTCATAATTTCAACTAGAAGCTATAAAAGGAATAGAAAAAGAAGGGGGTGAAGTCACTGTGACCAGTTCTCCTAGTGAATTGGACAATGATGCTCTCTTTTTAGTTTTCTCAAATATATTAATAGGTTTATAATCCTGTTTTTTCATCCCTTTCTGACTGCATTTCTGTTCTTATTTCAGTTTGTCCATTCCCAAGGCTGTGACAAATTGCAGTCACCACGCTACAATTACAGGTGTACAACCACTGAGCTTTATCTGTACCTGTATTGAGCTGTGTTTCCAGCTTTTGGTGTGAGACCCTCACAGGGTAGTCCCTAACTTTCTTTTTTTGTTGTCATGTCCTGCTTTGGTTGTTAATAGAAATGGTAACTAGCTGTTCCATGTTAGCTGTTTGTGACAGGATTGTTAGGTTGGGAGAAGAGAGCTTTCAGGAGCACAGCATCAACCCTCAGAACATTATTTTAATAGGTGTGAAGGGAAAATAACAAGGAAAATACAATGAGTATAACTAACAAATTTATTGCCTGCTTTTACTGTTTATCCCATGTGCTGTTTCTCACAAAAGGCGAGACCCTCAAGCTATATTCTTCATCTTGATCCATATGCATTTGTGAAAAGAGGGCATACTTAACACTATCTTTGATAGTGAATTTTGTGAGTAAAGAAGAGTTACAGGGTTCTAGCTGCCTGACCTCAGGGCTTTGATGGCACAGTGACATCAAAGTGAAAATAAACTGGACTCTAAATTTGTACTGCTTTAATCAATTCAACATAAGCCGGGTTGTCGTCTACAGCAGTCCCCAGGAGCTTATCCCCTTGTGTTTTGTGTTATTCAGTGTGACCTTCAAAAGAGAAAAGAAATACGTCTTGTCTACTGGATCCAGCAGGAGTATTAAAGGCAGGATCACAAAAAGCTTTAATGTGATTGCAGTGGAGTGCATCTTTATCATTCTGTCGAGTACCCTCTCCATAGACACGTGCATTTATTATTTAGCTTACATTCTGCTAACGAGCACCGTTCTTCTCAGGCCCAGCCTAAAGACTGAACTCTGTGGGGCTTGAAAGGGTTGAGAGTTAAGACATTTAAGAAGTTGGACTACGGCAGCAACAGGATGTGAGGTCTAAACTGTAATTACGTTTCTGGCTCTGGCAGTCACAAGAAAGCTGCTGTCAGGCATGTGTCCTTGAATTCGTGTGTGCTTCTGATGTAGACAGTTTTTTTAACATCATAAGAAATGCATCTGGCAGGGTATCACTTTCACAGCTAGCGTCTCACCAAAAATAATTTCTTTGGGTTTCTAAAGTCTGAGATTCCATGATTTGTACAGTATCATTCCGAAAATTGGCATGAGGCTGAAATGGGGGGCAAAACAATTCAGGTGGTTGGGGTTGACAGTCATGCATTAATTTTAAAGCCCTTCCATCCAATTCAGGGTTGTAGGGGAGCCGGAGCCTAACCCAGAAAGCAAGAGGTAAAAGGTAGGGTAGAGTTTCAAATACCTAACTCGAATCTGGTCTTTATGGATGATCTGAACACGGAGCTCTCACCTGGCACTTTCTTATTTCTCTGTGTACGCCTTTCTCTTCTTGTTCTCCTGTCTTCTTTCTGTCTCTCCTCATGTCCTCTCCTCTCTGCTCTCTCTGTACCTGCCTGTTTTATTCTGATCGACCCTTAATGTTTTACCAAAAACGTTATTAACCAAGCTAAACTGGACGATACCTTTGATCAATGGGTCTCACAGCACAACTACTGTAGGTAAACACTATAATTCCTTTCTTGCTTTGAAGCTCTGAGAACTTCGAACATTTACCCTAGCCAGCTGTTAGCCATTGTACTGTATCTAGATTCTAAAAGACACTTCAATAGTCACTTCCAATACCTGTAACAGTATTTATTTGAAAACCCCAGTCAAAAGCTAAAAGCACTTTTAATGAAAAAATATTGTTAGGCCCAACTACCAAATTAAACTCTCCTCCACTCCCATGCATGTACCACTGACTACACTTATTATCTTGGCATGAGCTTTTTTTGCATTACTTTCTCCACTCTTACTACAAAATCTTATCAAGTGTGTTGTGAGAGACTTTTTCATCTCTGAAATAAATGAATAGCCTTGTTTTTCTGGCTATTTTATGTGGCTGCCCAGACAAGTGGCTTGTATTCGTCTTGGGAAACTCAGGATCATGCCATGATGGAAACTCACTTGTCACTCAAAAGCAGATAGTTCCACTGCACTCCTGGGGGTTAAAACACACTATTTGCTTTGCTCTAAAACTCATTTCTTTAGTTTACATCCAGGTGATGCACGTTTTCAAAGCAGTTTCTAGTTAAGAAAAAGCTGCATTGCGTTTGTATCATGCTAATTAATCTTCAAAGATATCTTCACAGATAGAATTCCTTCTTAGTAAGGAGACTCTGGAAGCACTTACTGTAACTCCCATGGAATCAAAATAAAAAATGTCACATAATGTGAAGCATCAGCAGTCCTGTTGTCTGTGCTTGCATTCACCTTGGGTTAGCACAGAAATGATCAGGTCAGTGTGTTCTGTACAAACAACACAAACATACACCAGCTGCTTTTTGTTCAAGTGAAGAGGTCAGCTACAAAAGTGAATCTTTAATTCGCTTAATAATTAGGATTAATTTGAATTTAAACATGTTTGAGGTTCCCTGTTAACTATTGCATTTCATAAGTAAAAGTAATCCCAAACTTTAGAGAAGAAATAAATAATATTCTAAGCAGCGCATTAGTCCAATTAAGGCTACAATTAGGCAATTAATCTGGGCTGGAATGAAATCAAGCAGGAGTGTGTTCCTCCGCTGGAGTGAAATCCTCTATCATATCAGAATGAAATCGTCAAATATTCATTTTAAATTGAAAAGAGAAATGTCCTGCAGGACTCCCTTTATCAGTTGGTGCAGATTGCTTCTCTTAACGCAGATTCTGCTTGCCTGCCAAACAATCCCTCACCCATAGAGCTGCTCTGCCATCATCTGCTGCTCCAGAAATTGCTGACAATATCAAATGAAATGCAGAAGCTGTGATTGCAGCAATGTGACATGAACATTGTAAAATGTTGTTGCTTAGATTTGCTGTCACAGCACTTTGTCCCTCAGCAAGCATGATGTTCAGAGGTGGGATAATAAGTTATATGTGATCGTTTACTTGACCCGAATCAGCATTACTAATGCAGAGTACAATTCTTTTTGGTACAGGAGGCCCAGTTACCATTATTGTCCTTCCCTAGAAGTGTCATTTCTAAATTAAAATCTGAACTTATCATTATTAAAAAGCACAGAGACATGATGACTGATGCAGGTTCCTACTATTAACTCAGGAGTTCCTAATTACACCATTGGTGACATATTTGTCTTTCTTTGTCTTAAAAAGTACCTTTGCAGACCCTTTAAGCCTTTCCCCAGGCAGGTCAGCCCTTCTGTGGAGTAAAGGGAAAAGTCACATTTCATGGCTCAGCATGAGCAGAGATGAATAAAAGAAAAGCACTGCTAACCTGAGGATTCTGATTGAAATGCAATTCCATGGCACTTAACACTGAACTGCAGGGGCTGCTGTCTGACGGTAGGTCTTTTCATGCTTCACTGTGCGTGGCTAGAGCCTAGGGCCTTGGTGTTTAAAGATCACAATGAGAAAACGGGCTTTCTGCAGGCCAGGGTGAAAGGAGACAGAGTGACGGATTGAGAAGCAGATAGCTAGCCTAGTTATATCCCATTCTGCTATAAAATAGTTTTTTTTAAGTGCTTAATGGTTTGATGTGATCTTGGAACATTTCTGTGATCCAGATGCTAGCATTCAAATTACATCCATTAAAGATGATATACAACATTGTCTTTTTAGCTTTAGGAATGGATATAAATTGCAGCCCATCTTTTCCCTTATGGTCTCTGACTGTCAAACATATTTCTAGCTGTTTGGACTTTTTCATTTAAAATATTTAGGTGAGCTGCCTCAGCCTTGACTAGCATTGAGGCTGGGGTGGAAATTATGAGTGCAGTTGTGAGTAGGTTGTTTTTTTTTTAGTGCATATCCCTATAGTGAAGGTTGTTTTGTGGACTGGGGTTTTTCTTGGCTTTAAAACCGAGACTAGGACTGTGGCTATGACTAGGGCAAGGATTAGGGCTATGTCTGTCATAAAGAATAGAGTTACGACTGGCTTCAGGATAAGGACTGTGATAGAGGTTGTAGTTGGACAAGTTTGAGGGAGATGGATTTAAAGTTATTTGTAACATCAGAGATAGGACTAGATTTAGTTAGGTTCTGTATCATTCAATGCTTCCTGCCCTGCATGATTTTGGCAGGCAGTCTTCAAGAGGTAATGGAAATGCTATCCCTCCTTGTGAGATGGCAATGCTTCAAGAAAAGATTTAGGGACTTTTTTGGAACTTTTGGTGTTTTCGTATTTCACACAACACCAGGGATATCCTAGCCAAAAGTTCCACGTTACACACATGGGAACTAACCCCTTAGTCATGTATAAAGTGAACTAATTGCTAATGAGCTGTGGATATTTAAAGAAAACAAAACCAATATCAAACCACTGTAGACATGCACATGAACTAGCTTGTATTTTATTCTTCTTAGCTAGACTGCACAGTTTCCTCACTCCATAGTGTTCTTTAGAAGTAGAACAGTAGTAAACAAAGTAATCCGTTTTGCTGAGCCATTCAGAATAGAATTCATGGATTCATTCTGTCTGTACATACTGTACAGTACCTATTCACACTCAGTCCCTTCCACTAACAAGACAGATTATAACAGAGTATTTCAGACAAAACTACTGTTGTAATATGTGTTATTACAGAGGCACACTCATAATATTATACAATATTAAACCCAACCGGTTATTCTTTTAAGTTCACTTAACACATCCAGAACCGCTAATTTCAATCAGTATTTTAGTAATAAATAAAAACTGCCCTCTGTTAGCGATAACATTCATTACCATTCTAACATTATGTGGAGGGCTGAGAAATACAGCAATGGAATAACAAATCACATCCGCTGCCTCATTCAAAATCAAAGTCAAACAAGATCTTTTGCCTAAAACTTACTTTCTCTTTAACATATGCAGAATGTTTAAAAATTAGACATAACAACAGCTTTCCATTTAAAGTGCCTTTTCACAGAATATACAGTAACCTTTGCACTCCACATTATTTTGTTTTCACTTGTCTTCACATTAACAATGTTTTCTCTTTCTTTTTTGCAAGCTAATGTGCTGGAATGCAAGCTCTCCCTAGGTAAGGCATTTAAGTGTCTTCCTTTGCTTGGCCTGTTTTACACAGGATGGACATTAACATCTCTGTATGATCTAGGACAGTGAAGTGGTTCCTAATCCTGTTCCTGGTGCGTCTCTGTGCCTGTTTGTCTATATTAAGCTGGGCCCATAAGCACCAGTGCTAACTACCGACAGCAATTAACATGCTTACTTCTGCAGACCTTATTCTCCACGCAGGTCTTCTATTAATATACCCTAGTTCTGTGTTCTGAAGGTTTCATAAAATATTTCCAAGAACAAGGACTGAGTACAGAAAACATCTAAAACAACAATCAGTTACTGGCACCAGTTAGCACTGGTGATTAAGGCAATGGTTCCCAATCCCAGTTCTTGTGACCCACACACCTGATAGTTTTTGTTCCAACTCAGTTACACCACCAAAACCTTCATTAGATTTAATAACAAGAAGATTAATTTGAACTGTTGGTTCCCTGCCCTTCAACATGTTATATTTTATAAGTGAAATAAAATCCCAAACTTGTGACTAGAAACAAAATGCAAATGTTCAATTGAAGCAACTTCTTAGATCAATTAAGGCTTCAATTAACTAATTAAGGTGAGATGGAATGAAAACCAACAGGTGTGTGGGTCACCAGGCCCAGGATTGGGAACTAGTAGACAAAGGGTTCAGCTGGAGCAAAAACAAAAAACAAAAAAAAACACAGCAGACACAGGGGCACTCCATTAGGCAGTGCTTCTCAACTCTTCCTGGGGACTACTGTGGCTGTATTTTTTGTTCCATAATCACAGGCTAATTACAATTTGAGGTATGTTTTTAAATGTTCTTCCAGCTCTGCAAATGTTGAATGTGATTAGTAACTGATTTCAAGTCTGTACCAGTTTTCTGAGATTGACAATTCTCCTAATGCGGGTGTGTTGCCTGAGATGTAACCAATTGGACATCTAGAAAAAGACAAAATTCTCCTCTGGGAGTGTTTGACACATTATCTTTCTTAGCAGTGTTAATTTATCATAAATTAAGTTGTTTAGACACAACTAAGGGAGCAAACGTTTTAAAAAACTAAGGGGAGGAGAGATTGAATATTGGTCTGTAAACTGGAGTTGTTTTAGACCACTTTGCCTGAGGTGGAGTTCTTTTTAAACCAAGGTGCAAAAACAAGTAAACAGGTTTAAAGTAGCTTGGAGATCTATTTAAGGCATCACTAAGGATGAGTAACAAACAGCTCAGCTGCAATAAACACCAGCAGGCACAGATGTCTCCCAGGGCTAGGACTGGACACTGTACCAGGGGATGAGATCGTAATGTGAAATATTTGGGCAGCTTTCACGCACTCCGAGTAAGATTAGCCAAGCTCTGTCTTTTGTCCTGTTTGCAAAAGCCTTTCTCATTCCAACTGTCTCTCTTCTTTCCTATGTTACACGTCTGTTTCCCTCCTCTGCTCCTCCTGTCACAGTTTACTTCTCCAGCTGCCTTTCCTCTGATTCCAGCAGAAATCAAAGTGCTTGTCAAGTCCTGGCTCGGTTCCTCCAAAGGTTTCAATTCTGCCTTGGCCAAATTTCCTTCTATGTCATGGCTGATTTCATTTAGAGTCCTTCAGCATCCCTGAAGGGACAGTGATGATAAATGTCTGCTCAGATGAGATTGATTTCATCACAGTTTTGTCTATATAGGGTTTTGTGAGGGAATTCTCCGAACAATGGTTTAGTTGTGCAAAGGCCAGACGTGGGCTGTCTTATTGTCTGAACAGAAGGTTTTGCTTTTCTTTCCTTTTGTTTTCTATATATTTTTTTTATTTTGGCTACCTTCTTTTCAAAGATAATTAGCTTTAAGAGCCATTTTTTTGGCAGTGTTTGTGGTTGACCTTGTGGAGATCCTTTTGAAAATTTCCAATACGTTGATTTTTCCCTGCGATTATCACAGAAGATAACAGTTTAATTTCAAAGAGTTGTTTGACTCCATTCCCCCCCTCTTGTATTGGTGACATGCTGTGCGTAAGCCCATTCTGGAAGCATCTAGTATAGGTTTGGATTGAGAGTCCATCACATCTCCCCTGTGGATGGGATACATGTCCAACAGGGGGCAAACCTTCCTCCCCCCTCCCCACAGTTGTCAGTTATAGTTCTTTTTCCTTTACAACCTCTGATGTGTTAAGTATACAGTGACTGCAATGTACTTGTATAAACCAGAGTTCCTTTTGATTTTCATGTCTAGAATTAATGGAAACTCCAGTGGTGAAAGCCTGAGAACAAACTAACACTTGGTGACTGAGCGCAAGCCAAGTCACATTTACTATTACAGCACTTGTGGGGCCACAGTTTAGTACCTCTGCTAGAAACTCCAGACTGAAGCTGAAATGCTACATGGCACTGTGATTAAAAAAAAAAAAATCAGTTCTTCTACTTTTTTTTTTGTGTGCATGGAGTCACATCTCCGGTCTTTAAACTGAACCTCAGATCTACTGCCGTGGTGAAGATTTTATCACTCACAAACTGGATGGAATAGTTTTGTTTAGCACTAAAAATAGAGCACATATTGTTATTGATTACATTTCTGAATTGATACAGATATTATACAACTGAGTCAAAACCCCAAGCTCCAAACAGAAGCAGAAACAAATACACTTGTATCGGGTTGCTTGGCCTTGAGCTTCATGGAGTGGAACGTGACAGCGCTGCAGGAGAGTGACAATTGGGCACACATACTCTGGATGTACAGTATTCGTATTGCAGGCGGTAGTGGCACTCCTTCAAAATGCAGGGGCTCTTTACTCTGACACTCTGCCGTCATATCATAACTTCAGTGCAAAAGTTCATGGAGTTTTATTAAAACTCAGAAAGGCAAATCTTTTTTTGGTGGCATGCTGGGAAAGCATAAGGCTTTAATGAGCCCCTGCCATGCTGTGATTGCTTGCCGGGCGTATCAATATTTATAAAGCCATTGTGTGAGTAGTCAATGCAATGCTCATTGGGATAAGAGCCTCTTAATTCTATAATTGTTTCACGCCTCTTTGCCCCCTCCACTCCGCCTACAGGCTATCAGATAATAAAGGCTAATGAAAAGGAAAATAGCACTCGCAGATGTACATATAGACCCTGCACTGTGCCAGAACAGCCCTCCTTAGGCAACAGACATTGACCCTGTTGTCCTTTAATGTTTAGCAGGGTTAATTTGGAGTGCTCATGCTTTTGGAATTAGAGGCAAAGGGGTCCTCAATTAACAGTACAGCACTGTAACTTCACCACTGTCGCAGCTGTAACTGTTGCTCAAGAGGAGTTCTGCAAAGGTTTCTTGAAATGCTGGCAGAGTATGGTTGCTTTTGATTGTCTGATTTTGTTTGGCTTAAATATAAATGTTAATTTGAAATGATTTTTCCTATAACGGCCCACATAAATCTGTACTGTATGTATAAATTCTGTGGTTTCATGATGTTCTTTTAGACCTGCCTAAAAGTTCTGTTTGGTAAGCAAAGCAGTAAATGGGGTTGCAGTCACTTTTTCTTCTGGTTGTTCAGTGGGTGAAAGATGCCAAACAGGAAAGCCTGTAGGTGGTATCAGTTCAGTGATGGAGCTGCAGGACTCATTTAATCTCTCTGGAGATGGTGTCTTGAAGTGATAGTGTTAATGCCGTTTGCATCCACAGTGTTATAATTTTGGCAGTACAATATCACACTGTTTGCCTCCTGTTAGATTGTTTTATAACATTTGGTGCTTTGTACATTTTATCAGAAACTCCAGTGCAAAAGCTCATTTATCTGTTCTACAGGAGAGCATAAAACCTTGGATTACCATTTTTTAATCTTACTCAAGCCAGCTTTACACAATTCTTCCAAGCAAGGAAGAATAGCACTTGTTGATAAATACATGCTTAAAGCAAAATATGTTTATGAAGTGTCATTTCTGCATGGAAACATTACTATACCCGTTGGTTTCCTGCTGGAGAGGACAATTATATACTATTCAATTTTGGTTTTGAAATGCATGAAGTGGATGAAGGCCAAATCAAAGGCAATAACGAAGGGAATGTAAGACACGGAGCTTGCATCGCTGTTCAGGTAAGAATGTGAATACAAATAAAATTACTGCTTAAAGCACAGCACTGTCAAAATAGAGCTGTATGAAAAGTTTTGCTTTTTTAAGCTTGCTAGTAAAATTAACACTCAGTGAAACAGTCAGCCAACCAAATTGAACCTGGAGTTTTATTATCTCCAGGTAATTTTATTAGTCTTTACTATTAGGAATTATTTCATTAATTCTACAAGTCGGTTTCTGTGAGCAGGCTTGGAAGCCCTTCTATAAATTCAGAGCTGTTTTCCCCTTTGTCTGCCCTTTTAAATAAAAGAAGCCTAGAAAAAAAGACTCTTTATAAAAATAGGCACTATTTTTACACTGCAATCACTCAGTGTCGTTATCTGTAGAGCTGATAGTGAACCAATGTTTTTCATGCAATGAGGTTATTGTTAATGAAGCCTGAAGATTCACTATTATGAGATGATTGGCCCTTCTTTCCGTCTACAGAAAGACAGAAGCTCTTCAATATGTGGCGCTGAGGCGGTTTAATAATGGGATAATCAGGCCAAACTAAGAGGTGGCAGAATCTGAACAATAGCAAGAAGTACATTAACACAGAAGATTGCATTATGAATGTTGGCAAAGTCGGCACATAACCAAACCGCCCAGGATGTACTGTATCAGCTCTGGATGTCCGTTTGAGTGGGTTTGAATAGATATTGAACAGATGTTACTGGGCTCTGGCTGTTATATCTTGGATTCTGCTGCATAGAACTCAGCCTTTACAGAAAAGCAAAGACACACCATATAAAATAATCACGAACACAAATCCAGGTTTGTCAGCTGGTACTACTTCCAATACCAGGTCAGGCCATCTTGGCTGCTTCTGTTTATTCCACTGCAGGGCTTCCATCCAATCAGTGCATGCATTCATTACTTAGCTGAGCTTGCTCGCAATGATCACTTTAATTTTTGCAGCAACGTTGCAACAAAAATTGCAATGGAATGAAACCAAAGGTTTGCCCTTGCAACAAGGGTTGTTTTCCCTTGCCTTCTATGCAATTTCCCCAGTCTAGCACAAAAAGTCTCTAAATCCTAGACAGTGTGGTGTCATATTATCAATAGCAGTCTCGTGATCCCAGTATATCCACTCTGCTAGGATGTCATAGTAGTTCCTTTAAGGGTTTCAGGGAACATCAGAAATGTAAGACTAAACCAAAAAATGAACTAAATAGGCCAAATGTCTTCCCATTATCTATAAACGTTATGCACTAGCATAATAATAATAATAATAATAATAATAATAATAATTAATAATTGCTTACACTTATATAGCGCTTTTCTGAACACTCCACTCAAAGCGCTTTACAGGTAATGGGGACTCCCCTCCACCACCACCAATGTGCAGCATCCACCTGGATGATGCGACGGCAGCCATAGTGCGCCAGAACGCTCACCACACATCAGCTATCAGTGGGGAGGAGAGCAGAGTAATGTAGCCAATTCATAGATGGGGATTATTAGGAGGCCATGATTGGTAAAGGCCAATGGGGAAATTTGGCCAGGACGCCGGGGTTACACCCCTACTCTTTTCGAGAAACGCATAAAATGAGGAAAATCAAAATGGGTTGAAAGCATTAATTATTATAATAAGCAAATATTCCTACTGTTAATTATTTAAGAGAGTGCCTCACTGATATTGTGCTACTTTTGAGGTATCCAATAGCACTGTGATGCATGGATAGGACTTCAATGGGACACTATGGAATAAAGCAGAACATGGAAGAGAGATGTGCTGAAGATAAACACACTCTCGTTGCCCATGAGACTTATATTTCTGTGGTCTTTAATGCTGTCTGACTAAAGCATCTGAAGTCTCTGTACAATTCAAGAATTTTCAACGCATGACAAATTGTTTTATTTGTTATTCAGTTGGGCTGTTTTGGCATGTTGAACACATTCCTAGTTCCGAAACTAAATCATAAGGTATGACAGATACCAGGAAGTAAACATTTTCTATGTGTGGAATGTATGCTCTGGTGAAATAATTATTAAACTCTTTTAGTGGATAAACACGAAAGGGTAATATAATGATGTCATACACAGTGCTATTGCCTCTCAGCTCTAGGCTGCCTGTCTGTGTGGTGTTTATATGTACTGTTTGTGTTATGTTGGTTTGCTAGGTGTACTCACAACTCTCTTAATTGTCCTTATCCTTATCTAGTAATCTGCCCAGAGTAGCTCTACTTATCAGACTGAGGTCATTTGAATGGGGGGAAAAAAGAAGGAAAAATTTAATAGAATGATCACAAAGAATTCTTAAATTGTCTTGAAACCCCAGCCAAACAATAGCTGAAGACACCCTTGCCTCTGCAGAAGACTGAAAACAACCTTTCAGAATAGTTATACAAATTAAGAAATGTACTTTATTAATTTGTGATTCATATCCTAACTTTTTCAACAAAACACTTGTTACTTAAAGGTTTTCCTCATAATCCTAAAGCATCACTTGTTTGTACTCCCACTGGAAGAGGTGAAGTAATGTTTATTTCCCTGTCTTGAACTGGGATTAACAGAAAGTGAAGAAGGACTCATCCTTTCCCAGTGCAATACATTGCTGAACACCACAGCTCCTGACATGACTGTGAGGTAAAATGAGATGCTTCTCAATTTATATTTTAACAACCTGTTGTTTACAAACAATACAATTTACTAATATTGGTTATTTTGGCCATTTCAGTCACCTGAGTCTTAAATATTTTTATTGTTTTTATGGATTTCTAACAGTGGGCAAAGTCCTTGTTACATTTCTCACTATATATGTAGTCTTTCTTTACTAAAGTTTTAGCTGTTAGTTCAGTGTGACTTTGCCATAATACACCTTTACCAATCAACAACCCTTAGAAAGTCAAAGAGTACCCTGCGGTAATATTCCTGTGACTGAGTTTTTTAAAAGATGACAGCTGTTGAAGTTTGAGATGTGGAGACTGAGGTTTACATGGAGATGGAATAAAATTGGGCAGAACTGAGCACTGATACTACTTGGTCACCCAGGATGACAATAGAGGATAATGTGCATTACCTCTGCCAACTGTAATGACCACAGCTTGCAACATCATTACGTTGCTGGAAGAACGGATCATATCAGGATGGGAGTGCATCCTAAGAGAAAATGATCAGGACACTTATCTGAGGCAGGACGTCTTGATGAAGAAGTTTGCTTTAACAAGCTATATGACAATTTCTTGGAAACTTTTTTTTGTATTTAAAATCTCATGGATTATTGAGAATGCTGATGATAATGATATTGTACACATCTATTAAGCAGATTCTCAAATTCCATTCCTGGGCCAAGTGTCTTTTTTTTTTTGTGTTCCATCTGAACTGTCAGCTATGTCCAGCAATTGATCTTAACATTTAATTATCTGCACAGTTGTAATACCCCTTTTACAGGTAACTGTACCCTAAATGTCTTTTTGGAGTAAAAGTAAACTCCAGTAAAAATTTGCAGAACAGTCATTATGGTGCAACAGGGGGATACAGTTTATCCAATTGCCTTAGTGAGATACAATACGTCTGATTCAGTTCTATAAAAAAAAAATAGATTGAGGTGAGTCTTTATGGGGAGTTTGCAGCTGGAGACATTGAAGGGTGAATAAATGAAACCAGATGCTACTGTGCATGTACAGTAGGAAAAGACTGTGCTTGTTTTTGGTTTAAAAAAAGCAACTAAAAGTTTTGTGATACAAACGGTAGAACAGTGAATTTTTTTGTAGATTAGTTTGTATCTGAAAACAAATTTCACATACAAGCTTCATAAAGCCCGATGATTCGTGTGTCCCAACCTGTATTTAGATAAAAGCTTGAAAGTAGAGACCAGTGGCCCTTGGTAACCAAGAAAAAATTCATCGAAGGGGGAAACTTCACCACAGTTAGAAATGTCTGATGGCCGGAAGACCACAGAAGTGCCTGCTCCTGAAGAATCGCTCTGATTTCTTTTGAAGCCTGCGCAGATCAAACTTTTGCCGTTTAACATCTGCTCTGACCTGGAGCTCCATAGTCAGCGGAACAATGGAAGCACAGGGCTTTGAAAAACTCTACAGCATATCCTGACGAAGATCGCTACTATGAGGAGTTCTCCTGCAACAAAGTGGGGAAACCAAGAGATTATTCATGCATGGTTCTCCACCATGCCAGTAAGCAGAATTTAGGGGACCAGGTACGTCAATTGTATTTGGATTTCATCAACTATTAGTCTCTGTAGTGGAGATAGTATCTCTTCTTGAAACAATTATTTTCTGGGGCTTGAGTACATCATAATGTAACCATTTCAAATGAGATTGCTGCTTTTCTTACCTAGGGGAAGACGGAAATAATCACATCCATATTTGTAAAATGAACTTGGAACGGATTGTTTTCTTTGCTAGATCATACTTTAAGCCATTTTAAAGCCACTTAATAAACCAAGCATGTTAAAGGAAATGCCTTGTTTAATGTGACATTTCAGAGAAGGAGAAAAAACAACTTGTTTCAATATATTGACCTCCCTGGGTTGATACTGTACTGTTAGTTATTATTTTAAACCTTACTGTGTCTTTTCTTATTGCCTTATCACTGTGGGCCTGTAACATAGCCTGAGACTGGAATAGTAATCCAAACTAGTAGATGTAAACAGACTGGTGTCCCATACACTCTTCCCTGTTGGTTGGTTTATTCTTCCTGTACCTCTTAGGCATCGTGGCAGTTTATCTAATCCTTCCTGTTTTCTGAGGGGTCAGCATGCGGAGAACGAGGAAAGTGGGTTGTAAGAATATTGTAACAATCCCTCCCCTGGTTTCCCTCTGCACATGCGGAAGGGTATCAAGAGAGCCCGGAGACTGGAACTACTGCTCCACTAGTCTTATTGCCCTTTCCAGGTACAGCACATGGGCTTGCTGGTCACTCAGGAAGGAGAGGCAGGGTGAAGGCGAGAGAGTAATGGCCGTAACTGCTCAGCCTTGGGCTTAGGTGTGAAAGAAAGGGGAAAGTGGGCCCCTTATTTATTGAGTAGGGGAGAAGGGCAGTGAGTTGGCAAATTGTGAACTGTCAAGGTCAGGTCCTCAGGCTCGCAGGCAGCCTGCTTGTCGAGTGGGACCCTACAATGCCATCCCTAAAATGTTTAGGAAACTCCATGGGGGGGGGGGGGGGGGATGTACAATAATTGCTGGCATAATAAGAAGGGGGATTTAAGTGGCGTCACCTAAAGAATATGAACTCAAGAGTCCGGAAGGCTTTTGGAAGGTCTTGAGTCTTTTTTTTTTTTCTTTAAACATTATGAACGTGACCCCAAATATGACAGGAGTCTAATGACTCCTTTATGACAAAGCTCTCCTGGTTTCCAAGGCATTATTTCAACATAAAGATGACAGGATAAAGATTAACATTTTAAACAGGGGTATCCAGTCTTGCCCCTGGAGGGCTGGTGTATCTCAAACACTGCTTTTTAAGGAGCTAAACTAGCTGGTTCCTGGCTTCACTGGAGCACTTTCTCAGTTTCTTCCAGCTCTTCAGGTGCTGCTGCTTCATAGAGACTTTGAAAACCTGCAGACAAACCAGTCTTGCAGGACTAGGATTGGACACCTCTGTTTTAAAGAGATGAGATTACTGAATACAAACAAGAATGTAGGGCCCTTTACAATGCAAACAATGTGTTTTTTAAATAGATCTTAAAAGATAGTGTAGTGAAATGATTTTAAAGTATAAAACAAGGCTGTGACACAATCAACATTGTTTAGCATCTAAACGATATCGCAATATGCATTTGCCAGAAATTGCAGCCAAGTCATCTATTTGTATGAGGTTTTGACTTTTTTTTTACCTACATATTATTCTGGAAAGAGGTCTGTACCCCTTTATTTAACAGCTATTTTGCAAACGGGTTCTGTAGACAAGATGTGGCTATACATGTAACAATTCAGTGATTTCATAAAGAACTTATATTACACTATTTGTTATTCATTCGTTTTTTGCTATGCAAACGAATTTCAAAAACATTTTTGCACAATCAGCTACAGCACACTTTTAATGCGTAGATTTAGAGCTCTTCAGCTACAGCACTGCCTTTGTACTCAGCTGCTCTGTAATACAGTACTTCACTATGCAGCCTAAATCTTAAGTCATAAGCTACAAATTAAGGGCCATATACCACATTTTTTTAAAGAAAAAAAGTTAATTATTGATGATAACCATCAAAAGGCTTTGGTTTGACTGAACATGGCTTTTGAATTCAAGCATGTCCGACTTCTTGTTTCAACAGCAGTTTTCATGTGGAAAATAAATTCCATTATTCTGCATGGCACTTAGATTGAGCCAGGATTTTAACCGTGTGTGTACTGGAACTGGAAATACCCTACCACTGGTACATGGCTAAACAGTAAACGCCACTTCTGAATTCTTTGCTAGTCACTACACCATTGCAGCAAATTACAAGAAATCTGTTGAATGAAGCTGTTATAGTATATAGCACAGCTAACATTTAATTGGCATATGTGAGACCCCATAAACAGGCACACTGAATAGTGTCCAGTTGTAGTTCATATACAATTCACTGTTCTCTAAGAAACAAAAAACGTTTCTCAACTAAGAGCAACAAATAGTTAACAAAGCCAGGCTAGTCCCTATTCTGCTATCGATCAGACAGAGGGAACAAATGATTTTTGTTACAGATTTTGAGAGTCTCCGGAAACAAACGGGGCAATTTACACATGATTTAACCTTAGTGCCTGCATACAAACAGGAAAACAAAACAAAACGAAGCGCTTATTCTTTAATGTAATTGTAGGTCAGAAAGAACTGTTACAGTACTTCAAAGCTCTTGGAACCTGAATTTGATTCTAGACTGAAGTGTTGTGTGCAGTTTGCATGTGCTCTCCATGTCCACATGGCTTTACTGTGGGTGCTTCTTCCTGAGACATACTGGCAAGAGTAATTGGTGATCCTGAATTGGCTCTGTGTGCACCCTGTGATAGACTGGCTCATCCATGCTGCACTGCTGCCTTGATCCCCTTGCAGGATGAGCTCTGGTTTGCTGTTGCACTTACCAAAAATAAACAGCTTTCCAGCAATGTTGCACAATAATTAAGCAGAGGAGCAGTGCAAGTTCATGTTTGTACAAGTTCTTTTTCTTTAAAGTTCAGTCACATCTCAAGGTGTCTCACAACACAGGAAGTGTGTGTGTGTGTGTGTGTGTGTGTGTGTGTGTGTGTGTGTGTGTGTGTGTGTGTGTGTGTGTGTGTGTGTGTGTGTGTGTGTGTGTGTGTGTGTGTGTGTGTGTGTGTGTGTGTGTGTGTGTGTGTGTGTGTGTGTGTGTGTGTGTGTGTGTGTGTGTGTGTGTGTGTGTGTGTGTGTGTGTGTGTGTGTGTGTGTGTGTGTGTGTGTGTGTGTGTGTGTGTGTGTGTGTGTGTGTGTGTGTGTGTGTGTGTGTGTGTGTGTTCATTTGCACTTTCTTGCTTTTGTTCCATTTGAGCACTTAGATAACCATTGTCTTAAGCTGCCCCTCAATTTAAACAGATTTAGAACAGTTTCCCAGACATTTTGGATCTTATGGCTTTTTAACTGATAAGTTTAAAGTCTTAATTTACTTTTATTTAAGACTTAACAGAACACCATCCATGTACTTGTCGGTGGGCTTTAAACCTAAACTCCTTTTTAAGTGTTTTTCAATGACTAGAAATAAGAATGCTGTTTATGAAACTGTCAGAAAAATGTCATTACCACCATTACTACCTTCAGTTAACCTACTATTGCTTAGTAGACCGGAGGGAAGTAGGAATTTAGAAGCTAATACAAAGTTAACAGAGTTTGTTTTGCTCCATTTCTTGACAATAACACCTAAAACTGTTCTGTTGAACCTAGAGCTGAATGCCAAGAATAAGAACAAATCTAATCAAGCAAAAGGGTCTATAAAGGATTCAATAAGCCTAATGAATTAAGAGCTCAGCTGGAAGAGAAAAAGAACAGGGTTTCTTGTCCCCAAGGTCAAGAAGTTGAAACCTTTACCAATTTAATGTTTAGGATGGTTGTCCACAAATGTATTTCAGCAAGAAATCAGGATAAAGTGGTTTTTTTAAGGCCATATTTTTTAAACTAGGTATAGGCAAAAAATAATGCTGACAGCCAGGGGAGACTTTACCCCATAGACATACAGTATGTACAGTATGCTGTGTTCTACATATATTTTCTTTAATGTCAAATATGAGGGGCTACTTTGTGTGTTTTATGACTACTATCCTGAGCTAAAGTTGCTCTGCTTCCCTGAAAACACTTCAGCTGTTGATAATTTGAAGCTTAATGAAGCATGTTGCCGGATGGTGTCCAATTTGATTTGTGCCACTGCTCTTTCATTAGTTGAGCGTTAACAGGTCAGAGAACTGCTGCCCAATGTGCAGTATTAAAAGTTATAAATGAGCATCGAAGGGAACTCATTAACTTGAAGAAAGCGGGAAGATAGTACTGCCTTCTGTAATACGGTTGTATGGAGTTTTTCTCTTCCTTCTCAGTTTTATACAAAGAAGGTGAAAAATAGCATGAGAAACCATATTGAGACACAACAATAACTCTCGTTTGAAACTTCCTCAACTTCCCTGAAGTTTCACTTTTAATAAGTAATTCAGCAACAGAACACAATGGACCTCATTTCTACAGGTCCCTAAGAGCATCAGTACTGATATATATCAGTAGGAGATGACTACTTCTGCTTCAAGACCATTCCTATACATCAACCCAGGCTAGACTGGCACAGAAGGAAAAATTGAAATGACTTGACCTCACCTTCACACTTAATGCACTCAAGAATTGAGAGAGACTGAGGAAAAACTTTCCCATCAGCAGGAATTGTCCCACTATGAGGCTTGAAAACCCAAAAAGGTAGACATTCATTATTGATGGGCTGTCTCTAGTCATGAATTCAAACTGAATGCTCTCATCACATTTGCTTCTTTTTCGGCTGCTGTCAAAGTAGTACACCTGTCACTGCTGCTGTCTGTCAGAACCTCCTCGCTCTCTGTGTGCACAAGTCCTCACTACATTCAAGGACAGTCACTTTTTCTCTCAATTCACTCACCTGCTGCTCACTGGCTTTCTGTTTTTTTCCTACAGCCACTTGCAGAATGCACATAATAAAAACAACCCCCAACATTTCAAAATTATCCTAAAATATTTGCAAATTCCTGTTGTGCACAGCACATGTGCATATGATTAGAAGTTCTTAGGTCAGTTTGTGAGCTATGTAATTGCTTGTCTGGACTCATGAGCATGTATTTAGGTGTGTTAAGGAATGCCACTTGTGGTTTGACCTGACTTTAAAGCGTGATTTTATAAATTTCAATTGTATCTTCATTCTGCCACTGTGAATGAAGTCTTACTGCAGCCAAATGATTCAGCATTTTTAATCACAAAAGGCTCTTTCAGGGTTGTTTTTGTCATTCCAAAACCAGATGAATTTTGGTGCTAATTAACCCTGAACTTTACTCTTTTAATGTAATTAAATCCATGTTTTTCTTTTTAGTGTTTCAGATGCCTGTCAGTTTGGCTTGTTTTCTTAATTGGGTCAAACTGTTGGACAACAATTGGACTGACACAAGGAGACTTCAATTTCATATTTCTTGGATGGCACTCAATCAAATGGATCAACACATTTGCTGGAGGTACTGTTTCTGTTTTACATGTGAGCATTACTGATTCCTTGTTCTACATACATCAGGATGTAACAGCAAATTTTAATCCCTTACTTTTTTTGTTTAGCTGTTTACGTTTGTGTTGTTGATATTATGGTTTTCACTGCACTGAACAACTGGGATTAACTCTACAGTTTAATTATTAATGATTTATCATCGGCTAGGTTTTGAGTAATTGGGGCTGTTGTATTTTTATTTTTTTGCAGAGATAGTTTCCATGAGTACATCTGATTACAACCATAAGAAGCATCTGTATTAAATATGCTACAATACATAAGAAAATCATCTGTTAACCAAGACTTCTTGTAACAGCTGTTTGACTTTATCCCTGCCTATTGATATGTACAGTTTTTGTTTATTTATGGTAAAGCCTTTTTAGTGTGTGGAAAAAGATTGCTTATGAATTCAGCAGCCATATACAAATGTTGGATCCAAGTATAAAAATATTATCAGCACATCCAGCAATCAAGTAGAGCTCATTGGGTGCACTTTTCAATCAGCTCACATTCGCAGATTACTGCTTCTATGGGATTATTCCTTTGAGAGTTGAAAGATAGTCTTATAAGAAACATCTGGTTGCATGGTATTTGCATTTACATTCAGAGTTCACACATCTCGGGGCCTTTTAAAATATTCTTTATAACAAAGCTTGTTTTGTAGTTTTTCTCAACTCTCTACCTCCATACATTGAAAATAGTTGTGGTGGAGTCATGAAAAGTTTTCCCCCAGTTTTTTTTTATTAGGGTTTAAATAACAAGAGCTGGG
This sequence comes from Lepisosteus platostomus, assembly GCF_059453375.1. Taxonomy (NCBI): domain Eukaryota; kingdom Metazoa; phylum Chordata; class Actinopteri; order Semionotiformes; family Lepisosteidae; genus Lepisosteus; species Lepisosteus platostomus. The sequence continues at coordinate 12,268,549 of NC_142620.1, read as the reverse complement.
TAAAATATGGAATAACACAGCAAGCTGCAAAACCTCATACCTGCAAAGCCCCAGTCTTTGGAAATCCTTTGGTTTTCCTGATCAGTTGAATGCAGAGACTTTTTTTTTCCAAGAAGTCTTGCAGTCAGTGAATATGTGGAACTCCAGAACAGACTAGGACCAAGATGCCAAAGCCTATACTGCTAATGCAGAGCACTGGTTTCCTGTCTTCAGCCTTTCTTCAGCTTTCCAAGAATAATACTAGTCTAGAAGACATGTTGTAACAGTCTTTGGTCCCTGGTCTAAGCTTTACTTGGTGCTTGTTGTTTTGCATTTTCTCAAGATGATGTCATGGTGTGCATAGACAGTGGAATGATTTTATGCAAGTGGAGTATTGATTTCAACAATGTCAGTAGAATATTTATTCAAGCAGATCTCTTATTGTATTTATGGCTCTGTGCCTGGTGCAACAGCATAACTCACCCTCCGAATCTGGCCAACTTTTGATAATTATTGGCTGTAATTAACTCTCTTCCACTTATCCTGAACCCACTGAATCAGGGAGCTCCATTCCACAAATAGCAAAGGTTAGAAGGATACACCACTGAGTTCTGGCATTGTCAAACCCAGCCATAACGGCAAATTGTTTCAGATTTTGGTTTGCATTGTTGTAAGCAATGAACCCTTGGGCAGTATTAGACTGAAGACCATTTAACTCAATAGATACACACAGCAGTGCTTTGGCTTGTAGGATTATACTACTGGGCTACAAAGAGAAACCTCTTGGGTTTATGTACTGTAGTTCAGTGGTTGGGATCACAGGTTTTAGTGAGAATTAGCTCCAATGAATTCTAATTAGTATGGCCCAGGAATAAGCAGCTCAATGCCTAAATGTTGGGTTAGGTTGAGAAAAGAGGCAGTATGAATGGCTCAGTTGTGGATTTAAAGTGTCCTTTATAAATGTTTACTGTGTAAAAGCATGTGGTGATTCACCAGCAACAATTATGCTAATATCATGGTTATATTACCTATCATGGTTTACCATGGATAGGTAAATCATGTTGAGAACATTTATATAGCTCCTTTCATTCTAAAAGCACCTCAAAGTCATTTGCAAAGAAATACAAAATCAAGATACTTTGTGAACTGTGATGCAAGTAGGATAACACGGCAAAGAAAAATAAATCATTGATAGGACTAATTAAAACCATATAAACCATGATACAAATGTATTAAGGTAAAAGTTCAATAGTCAGTATAATGAATTACTGAATGTTTAGTTTAAGAGACACAGTACCTCAGGAGTTAATGCATTAGAATGTGGAAGGTATCAATAATAATTTCTATTCGCTCACTTGCTTTTGAGACATTTAGTAATTCCCTTTGATGATATGATATTAATTTCCTCCTGCAATCATTGTTAAATAATATTTTCCAGATAGGAATAATTAATGTCGCATGTAGAAAAAAAAAGTTCTTCATGTTGCATGAAAGCAGATCCACTCTGGTTGTGTAAGAGCCACAGAGAGGTCATTTCCTTTGGTTCCAAACATGTTTCACTCAGTCAGGAACCTAGAATACATGAGAGATTATTGTCTTCCTGCAATTTGAAATTCTCAGAATTTCAGTTTTTGATCTTGCGTTGCACGTTTCCTCGCGTTATTACTTGGGAGACAGTGGTTAAGTAAAGAAATGATACGGGTCTTCTTTTGCAGGGGCTCAGAACATGTGCTGTTAAATCACTGTGTGCTCCATTCTTTGAAGATAATGGGCACCTCGGCCACCTCACTGCTAGCAAATCATCTCCTGGCTGGGAAGACAGTCAAAGGTGAGCCTCTGGCTTGTAGAACATAAGGTACAGTACAAAGGTCAACCCAGTGCACTGCACAGCAGCTTCTCATATCACACTGGTTTCTGATCTCAATTTCAGAAAACAAATAACCCTCCAACAGCTCCTGTTTGCCACTGGGAGTAGGCTGCTGTTTGAGGGGGAAACAAGAGAGCCAAAAGGCTAATGCTCTCCCCTGCTTTTCAATCTATATCCAACTGCTTTCAATCTCCTGCTACACGCATCTGTGTTCCAATTGTGTCCTCATTTCCAAAAGCAAGCAGCATTAACTCAAGCCCTGTCTTCTTACAATGGATGGACTTGTGGCCTGCGTGGAGTCTTTCTGCATGTACTGTAGCAAATAGAAATGTATTACTGAGTTTAATTCTGTTTTTAATGAGGCGAATTTCAGTTGATTTACAGCTTGGCACTTTTTGCCTTGCCTCATGTTGACTGTTAATCAATTGTTTTGAATTCTAATATAAGGCATCTTCTCTGAGAAAGACCTTCAAGTTATTTAAAAGTGGAACCAAAAATACTTCAGTTGCTTGCAGTGTGGGCTTGTGATACCTACAGTCTATATCATGTAGTTTTTTTTTTTGGTATAAAATCAATTAATCAGCTAGAATCCTAAAACGTTTCTCTTGTTATTAGTATTTGTACCACATTTCATGGCTTCATTATGGACTCTCACATTATTGTTTATATTTGGAATAAGCTAGTTACAAATTCATAAGTTACCCTGTTGCTATAGCTCTAATTTGTTCTTTGCTAACCAGGAATCTTTGGTCAATGCTTAAATCTGCTCTTTCCCTGCAGCACCTTATGGCCTTTCCAATAAGGATCAATGGGGTAAATCTAACTGAATATTTATCAATGCAACAATACATGTTGTTAATCTAGGATTTACCTTCAGGCATTGTTGATTGACAATTGCCAATTGATTTCCTTCTCAGCATTTCATGTACATAATCTAAAAGGATTTACAAATACAGCACATTTTGTTATTGTGACACATTTGTCATATTAGCAGCTTACTGTGCGTTTGCAATGTATGTTTTTTAGTCAGCTTACAGCCTGACTTAAATTCTACATTAACAGTTCAATGGTCCATCAGATGCACTAATTCTGACTTGGAAATCTCTTCACTTGGAAATGGACAGATTTAAAAGAGACTGCAGTTGCAAAATTGACAAACTATAGTCAACAGTCCTAAAGTCAGGTCCAGCATTACTTTCTGCAATACAAGTCATTTATAACCAGTAGACACCTTCTGGTCATTCTGTAATGATTTGTCTAGGTTTGCTTCAGGCATGAAAGACCTTTTCAGACTAGCTTTAAGAACTCTGTGAAAACCTGTAGTCAAAACCCAAAATGTCAGCTTTATTATTATAAAAATTCTACCTTCCTGAGGACCCAGTCTCTGCACTGAATTGTTAGACTAAAAAGATTAATCATAATAAAATAATGGAGCCTGCTTTTTGTTTGAATTGTTTGTGAATGCCTTTTGTGTGAAATGGTCTTTAGGCTTGGTTTCAGGAACAATCACTACCTTTTTTTTTTTTGTTGAAACTCTGGAGCCCTGAAATGAGTCATTGTTAGGGACAGTAATACTATGCTCACCTGCGTTTTGTTTTTGCTTCCTCAAAGTTTGAATCTATGGATTTGAAGAGTGGCACTCATACTTGAGTGAAAATGAAGAAATGGAATGCAATCTTTGGGAAAAGAGTGCCACACGCATCCCATTTTGGAATGTGATTTTGACAGAGCAATGATGCCCAATGTCAGAGGTAAACATTGCTACAGAAAATAGCTGCTGCCCTGAAGAACGTAAAGGCACAGAACAACCACAGATGTTTCATGAAGTCTGTTTGTTTTACTGTATAGACAGTAGCTTATGAAAGTTTATAATGCTTATGCCTGGAAAACCTCCAAAAATAAAGCATTGGGACCTCAGTTAAGCAGCCAGAATTTTCCTCTATAATAAGTAATGAGATCATTTTATAGCAGAAACTTTTGATTAGAAATGGCAAATTTAAACAAGAACTCCCGACTCTGGGATTTCTTTGCTACACTGCAGATTACTGACAAAGCTTCCCCTCAGTGGTTTGACACAGAGCAGAGCAACATTGTACAGTCTGATTAGATGCACTGCATGGAAATCGCAGTTGGTTAAGAAAAAAGTCTTGACCTCAAATGCAATGAAACACAACCAGGAGTGGAAAGACTTGGATCGCAAACTCCTCAGGCACAGATTGCATGTTGAATTGCAAATAAGATTTAATGCTATGAAAGGAGGTCTTCTATGATTACCTGAATATTCATAAAGATTTTAAAAGGCAGAACGGAGATAAACTGTCTCTCTATGAGCCACATGGTTATGAAGGAATTAAACTTAGTTTGATAGAGTGAAATGACTAAGCAGTGATTAGTGAGGGATAAGTGATCTCAAGGATGTAAGCCCAAAAACATCCATTCTCATTGATAGTGTGGATGTAACCTGTAGGTGAAGTAATATGTACAGTATGTGAAAGGTTAACGTCTTTTCATATTCATTCTTGCACATCTTACTAGATGTCATCAGTTTGAAAATCAGCATTTGCTAAATATATTTTTTAAATAATCACATGAGGAGTATAGAAAGTAGTATGTTCACTGCTAGCAATTGAAAGTGGGGAAAAAATTGTTTGCTATGCATAATTTCAACACAGCTGTTCTTAGTAAAAATAATTATATAAACTGGTGAAACTGAACTTGCTTTCTGGAGCAAAAAAATGTATACCTTTATTGAAACCCGAAAAGCACGTCAGAAATTTTGATGAAATGGTCTCGAAGGCAAAACGACTTAAAAATGTAGGTTTGCTTCAGGCTTTGAAAACTAAATCTCCCATGTAGTACACTTCACAGCTTATTTCAACAGATTGATTTTTCTCTTAACACTTATTTACCTTGAAATTTGTAGTTAAGCAAAATATTTTAGTAAAGCTTCTCCCTTTCCTAAGGCAAATGAGCCTGTTCTCTCAATAAGGAATACAAACATTTAAAAAAAAAGTGAAGTTTCACTTTCACTGAAGTTGCAGTCATGAAGGTAATGCCATTAATTACACTAATTAGTAAATTGATTGACAGCTTTTATGACTTCTATTTTAAGGAATTCTTAGTGGCAGACATAAGCCAGGATTGGATGAGTAATTCCACAAGAGTAGTTTGTTGTTGCAGCACTTTGAAAAAGATTTTAATTTAATGCAATTACTGTACGTTTTTTTTGCTGGTGCAAAAAAAAAACCCAAATGATTTGATGATCTCCTTATTAACGTCATCTTTCATTTCCAAACTACTGAAAATCAGTAGTTGTTTGCTCAGAAGAGAGGGATTTCTAAAAAATACTTTTGTTGTCAGTGAAAGACTTAAAAAATGCTTAAAAATGGCTAAATTTTAATCTTTGTACAGAACACTGGTATATTGGCATAGTTTCAAATGACATTTCTCCCCGTATTTTCTCTAGGTTTTTGTCTATTGCCCAATTAAAATCATAAGCATTCAATTGGCGATGCTTAACAACCTTGGAGATTGTTTCTGTGAAGAGTCTGGCCCATTAATGCAACAGATACATTTATCCAGGGGAAAAATTTGACAAAGAGGTGCATTGAGGTCCATGTCAAAACTATAGAACTTCACAGTGGTGGCTGAGGTGATTTGTCTCAAATAGGATGTAAAGTGTGTCTAAAGAGGATCTACTTTTAATCTACTTGGGTTTTTAGGTCAATGTGCAGTTTTAACAGCACTGGGATATGTAAAGTAAATAGAGATGTATATCTGAAGAGTACAAAACTGTGATGTGAAATTAGTCTTCACTTTCTTGCTTGTGTAAGAGCACAGTTCCTTGCTGACAATTACAACTGTCATCAGCCTTCTGCTGACAATTACTCGGTTATCAACATTTCAATTGTTTTTATCCCAGTTCAGAGAAATTTACTTACAGAAAATCCGATTTATTCAGAGAATGGATGTGCAAATATTTCAGAAAATCATTTTATCTACAAACAGATGATATACTGTATGCACAAGCAGGGGTTTGTCTACACATGACCACTGCATGTTGTACATTTCAGGAGTTTTTCTGTTGTACTTGGAACTGAGTTAGGCAGATTTTGTTAAGGTCTTTGGAAAAATCTGCAAAGGAATAAAGCTCATGGGGGGGAAAAAATGAAGGTCAAGGGAAACCATCATTCAAATTCTAGTAAATCTTAGAGACACTGACAGCAGAATCTGAATTCACTTTAAGTATAAAATATGAATAAAAATTGAATTATTACATAAAATCGGGTTAATTTATTTCAGTTTCAAAGTTGGACCTTTAAAATTTCCTGTTTTAGTTGAAATTTAACTTCTTGTCAGGTTCCCTTTTTATTGTTTTTTGGCAGTGAAGAACAGGCTTAAGGCCCTGTTTAAATCAAAACTTTATCCCATTCGCCAGCAGTAAATTCCACTTGTGCGAACTGATGGCAGGATTGCATCTGCCAGGGGATTGTTCCTCTATCAAGTGGAAAGCCGCAATCAAGTAAGGGGTTCTGGAATTTGCCTTAGTTGACCCCTCAACATTTTGGATTTCATCTGGGGCCTTATTCAAAATGAATGAAGTTGAAAAGACTTCAAGCTAAATTCACAGTTTGTTTTTTTAAATCAGGAGTGACTGGTAGTACGGGAATTGAGTGGCTGGTATGTTTTTTTGTCACTAGGGATAAAGGAGAGAGCTGAGCCTTCCAATCAGATGTCATATTTGGAGACTCAGGAGATCTAAGCCTGGAAAAAGAAGATAGGAAAAGGGTCATTAGCAGCCCTTAGTCTTCCATTTCTTAAAGAAGCTTGCAATTTTTTTCTGTTATTTCTTTAATGGCTATTGTTTCAATCTTTACAACATAGATTGCACATCAAATGTTCAGGGAAACTAGAGGCTGTTTAACCTGCAGCCCCCTTGGGAAGACAGAAGAAAGTTCTGCTTAAGTTCTGAATTACATTTCTTTTTTGTCTGATGTTTACAGTGGTTACAATTACTGTATTTCCACATGTCAGGCTGTAATATTCTTGACTCCATAATCCTTTAGCATGCTAAAGGAACTGACCTGTGCTTACATTGAGGCTGTGCTAATCATCTAGGTTAATATATCCTCAAGTACTCAGTGGCAACATAGAGTTTGGGGTAACAAACAGGGAACTGAAGGGCTGATGTAGTTTCTGAAATGTACATGCTTCATTGACAGTACATAAGCCTGTGTTACATTAAATATGATATGAAGTTGGCTGCTTATGTAGAGCAGCTCAATCCCCAGATCTACACAGGGCCATGACTCAAGCACAACGAAGAATAAAAGCCTTGTGTATGGCCTTTATAAATTTTGAGCATTTAGTAAAGCATTTCTCAGTGAAAATGCTAACTCACTCTGAAAAATTCCAGACACCCCTATTCCAAATTGCGATTTCCGCAGGATGTTAATAATAATCCCAATGGACAGACGGGCGCTGGGGTATTTGTGTCGGGGAAAAACACACTCTTGAATATCCTGGATGGTTGATTAGAAAAGACATTTTATGCTGAAGAGAGCCAAAATTTCAGTTCTGAATAAAAAGTAACCATTTCATAAATGTCAAAACAAGGATGTATGTTTAATGAAAAGTTGAAGATGTAGTCTTGCAATAAAGCAATTTAGACAGCCATTGAAGGTACTGAAGTAAGCTGTTTGATTGCTCTTCTTAATTTACCTTTGAAAACTTTCTAAGAGAAGCCAGTGTGGTGGTAGTTGTCAGTCCAGCATGCAGAAGCTGTGCAAAAACTGTTTGAGTGGAGTGACAGTAGGGGAGATTTGAAATGGGCTGGAAAGGAAACTGGCCTCCCATGGCAGGTCACATTAAGCTTGTTCCCGAGATCTGGCCAGTGTAAATGCGAATGCCACAGGAGTTCTGTCACACCTGTCAGCAGCGATGGGGTTTGTACTCATCTGAGCATGCAAAGAGTGATGGAATGGGCTACTGAAGTGTGGAAGGGGTCTCGGGGGCTTTGGGAATGATGCTGACTGTGCTCTGCAGTGACATGGGTTACTGCCCGAGATCCTGGGGCTATTTCATCACAGAGGGGTCTGTGTCGACTTTTTACTTGGACACTTAAAAGTTCTTGTGTAACTGCAGATCTGTTGACATTGTAAAAACTTAGCCACAGATTTCTTTCCTTTTGAGGTTCTTCTGAAGACCTTAACAAATCTACCTAACTCGTTAGTTCCAAGTACAACAGAAAGCTGCTAAGATTCACAACATGCACTGGTCATGTGTAGACAAGAGTCTGTTGCTTTATTATTCAAATATATATATTTTTTAAATGATGATTTTTATCTTACGAGCCGCGGAATGTTTGCATTCTGTGATTACGTACACTTTTCTCTTAAGTCCATTGCAAATAATCACCCATGTAAATGGCAACAAAAATAATCACGAAGAATATGAAATATTTAGGAGTTTTTATTTTCTCTAAGTATAAAACTCAGTCCACAATTAGTAGTTGTAGTGAAATCCAACACAGGCAACTCTGTATTTTAATGTCCTGCCTCTATGTCAAAGGGCACTTCTTTAAATGAGATGCACTTGTTTACATCCTCCAGATATCCACCACTGTTGTTGAAGTGGTAGTTTGTCCTTGGGGCTGTCTGCTCTTATTTGTAACATGCGGTTACGATGGTGAGGAGGTTGTTGGTTAAGACTCAGCGTGGGGTCAAAGGCTCCTGGCTATACTCCATTCATAATTGAACCACGAGATGGGGAGGATATAGATTTTTACAAGCCTTTTAATTTAACCTAAATGTCAGGCCAGCCTTCAGGGCACAGCTGGCAAAAGATCTGTCAGTTTTCAGGAGGGAAGTTTCTAATGTATTATTTTTATTGGCTAAACAGTAAAACCGAACGTTTTTTATAACACATTATTCACACTTGGATCAAAGCAAAGTCCTCAAGCTCTTGGTAAAAGAAAAATAATTTCTTCTCCAGGTTTAGTCTTTTTCTTTAAAATACCTGTATTACTGTTAACTAATTTTGGCATCTCACCCTTTGATTGTGTAAATCATTTCAGATTTATAGACCGAAGGCATTAGATATTAGAATTCTGAAGTGAGTTTGTCTAGAAAAATACATTAGGAAAGGAGGCAAGTTAATTATTTCTTGGCAAGTCATTCTGGCTATACAAAAGTATAAGTGAGTTCTGTTACCACTTAGAAATTAAGACACTTCATTTGTGACTTAGTGGTTGAAATTAATAAGAGGAAAAGAGTAGAAAAGATTCAGATTTGCTTAAAATTTGTCTGATTTTGGAGTGTTGATTTGACAAATTTATTTGGTGGTGTTTTTAAACATTTTCTAACTTTTAGAAATGGAATAGTTCTATTTGGACACTAATTGCCACCCTCTTGGTGTGATTTGGCAAGGTGTGTCTTGTGTCTGTAAATCTGAAAGGGACACCAGCACTGTGTTGAGTACCTAAAGAGTAATGCCTTTAAAACATTTTGGAAAGAAAAGAGAAACAGTTGGAAATGAGACCATTTCAAAAACTGCTTTGTTCTGAGCGTAAAGTGATTTTGTTCTCTTACAACTTTTTTTGCAGTCTACAAGCCAACATCGACAGACTGAGATTGAGCACAATGGTTTATGTGATATTGTTTAATGAAAAGTGATCTTGAGAAGGAGCCAAGTGTGCTGACTGTAACCAATGATGGAATGCTGGTGCTATAAATTACACCTCATAGATGCCATGTTTACAAAGAAAAACATTCAAAAAGTGTTGATCTTTGCATTCTTTCTGTAATGCGTGTAAACTGCTTCGCGTGAAGCAGCACAAAGGTCCCTTTGAAAAACCACTTGCTCAACATTCATCAGCAGCACTTGAAGCACTGCTCTTCCTGTTTAGCATTAGGCTTTTTTTTATAGAATTCCGGTTTTAGCATCTTAAACCTTCTGCCAGCCCCTTCATACTTCCTTGTTCTCCACCACACAGTTGCCGGGAGCTGTCTGATCCAGATGTGGTGCTGAAAGCTTGGCATTGTATTGTGTTGCAGGCTAGGCAGTGAAATCCGTTCACAAGGTGACAAGTCCCAGAAGATTTGCCTCCCATATTCAGCACCTTTTTAATAACCTTACAACGAGCAGGTTTGCTAAGCTCGGTCAGTGGAAATGTTTTTGCTATTAGGCTGAATTGTTGTGGGGTCTCGGATCATATGTTTTGTAACCACACATCACCCCACCCCCAGGAATACAATAAGCACTGAAACCTCCACAGCCTGCTCCTGCAGAGGTGTGTTTCACCTGGAGTGCAACTTCTCAGCCATGCTGTTGGTTTGCGGAGCTGATCCTCTCCTTTCTTTGTATGCCTTATGATGTGCATCAAGAATCGCAAGAATTTCTCTGAATCGATTATACACAAACTAAATACTGTATGATATTATGACAACGCTACTGTAGCTGTCCACTCAGAGCTCTTCAGGGTCCTGGGTTCGATTCCACACTGGGGTGGCTTCTGTATGGAGGTTTCTATTAGGAGCTCCAACTTTTCAAAGACCTATTGACCATGTTGACTGATGTCTCTAAATTGTGCTCATCAACATTTGTGATGGACTAGCATCCTGTCCTGGTTGCAGTCCAACCTTAAACTCTGTGCTCCCAGAGAACAGGCATTGGGTTACTAGTTCTCTTACCAGGGAAAAGTGGCTTCTGATAATGGAAGGGTACATGGTCATTACAGCCCTGTGATCAGTGTAATGAGAAGACCTTGAATGAGTTACAATTCTGCTGCTTATAACTTACTGAAATCTTTGGTTTTTTTCCTTAGACAAAAAAGCCACTTCAGGGATGAAAACCCAATATTCTTGAAATCTAATATGCAATCCTCTCTACTCCACATACAATTTTGTTGCATATCAGTTCCTCTTGTACCCTTGATTGATGATTGATTTGTGGTGAATCCTCCTCCAGTAAACAGGCACACTCCCACATTTAAGCAGTGTGAAAGAACAGATGGCATAATATTTGAAATACATGTAATGAAAATCCATACAAGTACATAACATGTTTGTAGCAAATAAAACATCACATTTAAATACAAAATTGAAACTTGAGGCATTTGTTCTTCATGCTACTGTATGTAGACCTCAACCCATCTCCCAAATCTCTTTGACAGGTTATAATTTATATTCAATCCCATAAGTATTGTAGGGATGTTTCTCCATTATAACTAGCTATTAGGGAAGCAGAACATACTGTAATCATTGAGGTTAATGTTTTGCCAGCCAACCAAAAAGAAAAAATATATTGAAAGCCTTCAGAATCAAGCCTATGTATGATTGCATTTAGGATTGAACTGAAATCGCTTTTTCTTTTAAAAATAAACCAAACAATTATAATCCTGGACGGTTGCTAAATTTCTTTTAGTGTTCTGCGTCTTGACATGAAATAAGACCTAGTAATGAGGCTTCAATCCAGGTCAGGATAAAGAGTGAAGGAAGGTTTCTGTGCACAGAATGGTTTTCCATCAAGCTCTTGTCCTCCTGATGTGGCACTTAGGAGAGAAACATTCTAGAGGTTTGTTCTATTCTATAGAATAAGGGGGCCAAGGACCATTACTGAGGGGGGAATGGTCTTACTGTAGTTCAACACAATGCTACAGTTTAAAAAAAAACATCCATATCATTGTTGTATCTATAGAAGCAGTTTCAACCCATGTGTTGCCTGCCTGCAACTGCTATCTATCCCTTCAGTCAGACTTATTTATTTTGTCCTGTAAGGAGTGTGAATTGAAAGTGAAGTGAAAGGCCTTAAATGCCATCCAATAGGATTTTAGGAGGTTTAGAAGAAAATTTATGGTTTAAGTAATTTTGTTTTTTTGATTTCAAGTTCTTAAATACAATGAAGTGGCACTTGCTTTTTTTGCCAGGCTTGTTGAAATGAGTTTGCTGTTCAGGAGTTTGTACTTCTCACCAAGGCTGTTTGGAAGGCAAGCTCAATAGGCATGGAAAAAGAAAACATATCGTGCCGTCAATTACCTTGTAAATTGCTCCTATAAAATAATAGGCGGCCTCAAATTTCTCATTGCCGGTTGTAGGCAGCAGTATCACGCAGCTTTAATTAAGAGACTGAGATAAAGAGGCAAGTTGAGGCTGGTGGAAAATGATGATTGAAAGGCTCTTTATTCTGATTGCCGTCACTCTTGCGCTCTCAGAAAGAGCACACTGTGGAACAAGCAGCACTGGGTAAAGAAATTTCACTTAATGAGCTCTGAAACAAAACGTTTAGTCTGGGGGCAGATTAAAGAAAGACGTCTCTCTAATTTAATTCAATGATTCAATTTGTCATCCAGGAGGTATCGTGTAAGTTGACTGCAGCTGCTGATGCAGGTTCGAAGGTCATTCCTGAGGCTGTTTGAAATCGGTGCTTTTTGAGGTGTGCACATTAGATTTCAGGCTTTGTTATCTGGGTTTATACATAGCATTTGGGGGATTCTGTTACAGAAATTAGGTAGGATCATGTTTACTAATACAGATCCAGTTTGATCTGGTAACAAGGCTGAACTTCAGACTTATAAACCTTAAATTTCCCTCTGATTTATAAAGCCCACACCTAATTAGTTGTAATAAGATTCCAACATTCAAAGTTTTAAAATGTCTCAAGAAACCTTAAATACAAAATACTGACCAATCTCTCATTAACAAGACTGCCATATTGCTTGATAGAAGCTTTTTAAACCATTTCTAAATCTTCCAAGCATAGGATCAAGGTGCGCAGCTAAAAGATCCAGCATAAAAGGGCCTATAATTAACTGGGGAATTAAGAACAAATTGCTGAAGCTCTTCACTCATTTCCCTAAACACTAGGAGTGACAATGAAAAAGCCATGACAAACGCATTTATCTTAAGGGTGTGGCCTGCTTTCCCACATTACTTTTTTTATTTGAATGACCTCAAATACTGATAAAACAGAGTAAGGCCTTTTCATGTTGATGAAAATACTTATCGGTGCTCTGAGTACAGTACCTGTACCTCAGGAGTCTACAAAATATCTGAATACATTTTTTTCCTGTTTAAATCTAATTTCTGTGGAGCACCCTGCTGTTTGTTACCTGAATCGTACAAAAAGAGAAGCCATTAACTGCAAGAGCACTGAATGCCAGTTCACATGCATCTCCAACTAGAACAGCCTGCGATTCAAAGAGAAGTGTAAACAATTAATAATGTAGTCATTTCCCCATCACCTGATCTCTGATGTTTTGAGACCTTGTCTTTTAAATTCATAACAAATCATTAATCCTGACTTTATCTGATCCTCTCTGAGATGGCACCAGAGTAAAGAATGCAGTAGAATGAGGAAAGAAGAATTTTACTTTGTGTTAATTCAATCTTAATAATGATAGTCGATCAAACGGGGTATACATACCAAATAAAGCCACTAGATACACTAAGAGGTTCCCCAGCATGATTAATCCTATATCGTCTAATGGTTAGGGAAAAGCAGGAGTCCAGCTCATTCTGGACATACACTAGTCCAAATAGGAACCGTGCATGTCAATTTCTTATCTGGTCATTTTTCAAAAACAATAATCCAACTTGCTGTTGCTTTTAGTTTGAGGTATGCAATGTTTTCTGTCACATTTTTTTTAAAAATTGAAATTTATATATTTTTTTTACTTCATTTAAGAGGAAAAACAAGCTTAGGATTGTTGAACCCCTGCAGAGCCTTGTTGTCAGAAAAGTTCAGTAGCTTGTGAATCAGCTTTTCTTGATTAAATTTGAAAAGGTAGACACATTCATGCTTAATCATGAAATTCCTTGAAATTGTGTTTGCGTAAGTAGGACTTTGTAAACAGACACATAAATTGCGTTTTGTGTCTGTTAATAGAATTAAATTTCTTTTTCAAGAGAAGTTGGGGGATCCTTTCTAGAAGTGAAATCTTAATTTGCAATCTGTTCTAATAAAACCATTAATGTACAACACCAGCAAAAAGACCTTTATAGTACAACAACCAAGTCACTGTGTACACTGGGACCTGTCTATAATGGTCCGCCCTCTTGTGTAGCACAAGGGAGGTGCAGTCACTCTGTATGAATCAGACATACCCTTCAATAGACGTGAATCTTAGAAAAAAACACTCTCCTTTGTGCCTTTTCAATCATTTTCACAGAAGTAAGAAAAGAAATAATTCCGAATCAGAGCAATCATCATGCCTGTTCAGCAGAAAAACAAAACTGCAGCTGAAATTAAGAAAATTAGTTAACAAGCCACATTTCCTTAGTACATTGAAACTGAAATGATGAAGTACTGTATAGCATTATAACATTGGCATGTCCCACCGTAAACTGTCAACTCCTTCAGTGACCGTATGTGAACCGATTACAAAGTATGTGCTTTTAAAATGGAATGCATTATTGAAATTTAAGTGGTGAATTTATGTTCAAAATTTCTCTCTACATCTAATTTTAATAATTGCAGATCACCTTCTCTCTTTAGTAGTAGATGATAGGAACAAATGTATACTGTATCCAGCATGAATGAATAATTGATTGTTGAGAAAATTATTTTGTATTGTTATAATGTGTGAAGGACGGATTGTTTGAGTGCAGTGGGTTCATTGTCCAGTGCTCAGACATAGAAGAAAAGAGTACTTCACCGCCTCCCTGATTTGTGTTCAATAAGGCAGGTTCGACAATATTAGTGTAGTTGCATTTGCATGTTTATGAATTATTCAAAACTGCACTCCACAAAATAAAGCACTCTATTGATTATGGGAAATATGAATATTACCTGTGTGTAATAAGGTGCCCTTTTTCAAATGCATTTAGATAACCATTAATGCCAGCAATATTATTTTATTAAGCTCCAAGCTTTGACCCAAGGGACTTGAGTTAAATCCCACTGCAAAGGTGGGAATGAGGTGATCGTTTTCCTTTTTGATTTTCAACTGTGGATGCAGATTTCTGCGTGAAGAGAGCAACTTGGGGAAAAATTTAAGGAAGAGATGAAAGTGCCACACTTCTTAAGTGATGTTTTAGGTGTTATTTATGACTGTGAACTACTGAAGAACAAATTCCCACCATAGAGCTTTGGGAGATAGTTTGCACAGGGGAACTTAAAAGTCAGATCGGTAGGACCTGGCTGCCTCAATACTGTCCCCCCCCCCCCCCCACCCTTCTATTTTTCTATCTACCAAAACAACCCTGTCCTAAGAAAAAGTTTGGACCAAAATGTATGTTCTCTCTTTTTCAGTGGAATCATAACCTTGGTGTTACCCAGTCAAACACAGAAACATAGACAGGGAGTTATTGTATTTTTACTAATTACATTAGGAGGTACTTAAAGCAGACTGAAGGACCATTGAATGCTTGTCCTATACTTTTGCTGGAAGAGCCTGCAAGACAATTGCCCAGCCATCCCTCCTCAATATACTTTTATAAAACAAGCCATGAACAAAACATGAACAGGATCTGTTTCACTCAAGAGCTGTACAGTGGAAGCAATGTTAATAAATGAAAATAATTAATATTTAATTAAATAATATAATGCCACTCGAAGAGGTGTCAAAGGTGGAAAACATAAGGAAAAAGAAGGTATACAATTTTATGGAAAATGTATTCCAGTCATAAAATTGTCCTACCAATATAAAATGACTACTGCTTCATCAGGACCAGACTTGTTCAAAGTGGGAAAACAGTTTGTCCGATTAACACGATCCTACTGATAAAGGTTTGTCACGCAAAATCATTTTCTTTTGAGGTAAAAAAGACTGTGAAAGGAAAGGAATATGCCTCCATATTTAAAGCACATTAGTCATAGGAATGTCTCAATTTACCCTCTACTCCCTGTGGGTAAAATGTGAACTGTTTAACACTTTTTAGAATATAATTTTTTATGACTGTAATTTCCCACTCTTACTTTGCCAGTGGGTATACCATGTACTGTAGTTAAAAAGGGAAAGATTTCAGGTTTGTTTTGTTTGCTTTGCATGTTAACAACTGTACTTGCAAATCGACCATGGCACAGTTCAGGAGGAGGTCAAACCCACTTCTGCCAACGGGTGAGGTATAAATACCTCACCCGTGCCTTCACCCCCCCTCTTTGCCCTTGCAGCCCCTTCCCTCGCTCATACCTCAATAAAGGGAGCAGGGGGTGGGCAGCTTCACCCTGTCCTTACAGACTGGTTGTCCTCCACCTCTGCTGGAGTTACTCCACTAAAGGTCACCATTTTGAATAGTGCCTCCTGTTCCTCTTAATTAGGGTATGACAGAAGTACTGAAATAAGAGGTAGCATAGTTCTGTCATGACCTCTATCAAAAATGAAGAAAGCTAACAAAAAATAACTCTAAACATACCATTACCATCTAGGTCTGTGCTTTCACAAAACATCACTTTTACATTTATAATACAAACAATGTAAGTTACAAAAACAAGAAACCCATCCCTGTAAAATATTGTACTAAAATAGCTGCTGATATTACCCATGTTAAATTAAGTTTTAGCTGCTGCATAAAGGCCTGCTTCGTAGTTTCCGTCACCACATCAGTGCTTTAACTGTTTTGCATTTAACAGTAATGTAGTGAGGGGTAGGAAAATAACTAAATAAAAACTGCAAAATGCCTCCGGAGCTACTCTCTACAATGAAGCAGAACCTTGTTTAAGCAGCATGAGTCTTTGTTCTCAAGAGCACTCAATCAAGTGTGGTCACATACGAATTAATATAAAATAATCATCCACGTCCGCTCTCCTCTATGCAAGGAAAGTGGCTGTTCTGAGAATAGCTGATTGTTTTTTAAGAGCTAGCCTTTTAAAATGGGCATTTCAGAGCTAAGAATGGAAATACTGGCCACTGCGTTACATACTCTAATGCGGTGCGTCTAGGTGTGGGAAGGAAACAGGAAACTGTTGCTGCCATTACAGTATAGCTGAGAGGAATGATCTCACATTCTCACTGATACACACCTGTTACCATTGATATCTCAGGTCTTTATGCAGATATTTGTTTATTGGAAGCAGGAAGCAGTACTGCAGCTGAGTGGCATACCACAAAAAAAAAGCCTGATAGATTGGGACATGAAGTTACACAATGCAAATAAGTGTAACTTTATTACTTGTTGGCCGACAAATGAAGTCAACAGATTGTTGTCTGTCATCTTAATTATAAACATGCTTTCTGTTCTGAACAATGGCTTTCCCTATTCTTCACTCCCTTACTATTCTTACAAAGCTCCTGAATTATATAAAATCCTCTAATTGCATTCTTTATTTAGTTGTTCACGTGTAGTTGAGCTCTTATTCTGATGAGGTGGAACTGATAGCAGGTTTCCTGTATTTTCACAGCTAAACAAAACTTGCCAGTAATCATCAATTACTGGTTGCCCAACCAGGACAAAGTGTCTTGGCAGCAGAGATAATTGATGAATTATTGTGTTGAACATAGATGATGACAGGCTCCTGGTTTTATTTGCTGCCTTTATTACTTTCTTAATTTTTTATTAGCAGCAGCAGTTCTGAGCATCATGGATGATGCAAGAACATTTTGAAAGCCTCTGGTCTTTTCTTCTGTAAGAACAATATTTCAACGTAACTGGTAATTACTGTACATAATTCAAACCAATCTGCAGATAACTCTGTAGGAAATTAAGTAGCCTTTAATTTTCCTATAATTTATTTTTAGTTGCTAAAACCACTGTGTGACTTGCCAGAAACGTTTCCCTGTCTCTGCTTTTCTTCCACTCTTTCAATTTGTTCATGTCTGAAGTCATTTTTATGAGATTCGGCATCTATTCCACTATTCTAGTCCTATTATCTAAAAGGTGGGGACGTCTTTAGGTGTTGGTGAAATAGGTGGTTACCTGCAGTGCATTGGAAAAGTTTTCTTTTTCTTACTTTAAAGCTCTTAGTCTTTATACCTTTAACCAGTAATTAGTATGTGTTATATATATATACAGAAGCTGCCCCATCCGTTCAAGAAACAAAGTGACAAATAGATCATATGAAATAAATTGAAAAGGTCTTGATAAGTATTTAACCACTTTGCTTTGGCAAATCGTGCACCTAAATTAAGTTTACTCTACGAGCTACACAATTAGTAGTGTGGCCTCAGTTTGCATGAAATGTTCTCCTTATTTCAGAATGAAATCGCCTGTCTCCCAGATCTCTGCTTGGTCAGGCAGTGGATTTGAAACAAAGGCTCAACCATGAAGACTAAGGTGCTTTCAAAGCCTAGTCAGGGATAAAATCATCAAAAAGTACAGATAAGAAGAAGGATACAAAAAATATCAATTTTATGAATATTCCCATGAATTCAGTCCACTTAATCATCTGGAAACAGAAGATGCACCGTATCACCCAGACAGAGCTTAGATTAGGCCGCCCCTCCAAACTAAGTAGAACCCAGATCGCAGGATTAGGGGCCACCCAGAACCAGTCGACAACAACTGTTCTGTAAAATGAAGAGCCTCTGCATAATGAATGGAAATGTTATGCAGGGATTACATTGCAATTCAGCAAATTTGCATAATTGTCAAAAATGGAATTTAACCTGTTAAAGCCTAACAATATTTTCATTGATTTACTTTCCAGAACTAAATATGATTCACATACAGTCCTGCCTTTGGAGTGAGACTGTAACTGTAAATAAGATCCTTATACAAGATATCAGATTGACATGTAACTCTAAATAATTGATTTCTAATAATACTATATGTGTTGTACAGAAAACACATGATGTATCAAGATTTCACTTTTGATCTGACAAATTGCACACTGTTTGAAAGGGTGAGGGCGCATGCAAAAGGCTTCTTTCTTTCCGAGCGGGCAAGTGAGACCTCTGAGGCCCAATTAGACACATGGTTCACAAGTAATATGCTTAAATTTCTGCTTAAGAGCCAAAAAAGTGAGAAATAGAAATGACTGAAAAACACTTTTTAGATGAAAACGGAAGGCAGGTGCTCAAATGAGGTCCCGAAGAGCTGAAAGGCTTTTGATTTTTGTTCTGAATTCAACTAATTTCCTTAATTGGTCACAATTAGAATCTTTTTCCCTTTTCCCCTATTTTTGGCAAAGCTGGCCCTAGAAGACTGGACAGAAAAGCCCCCTGATTTAGATCATAGTATTTTTATTGCCTCGGATAAATATATTCATTTTTATCCAACCCCTCATGGGTTTTGACAGTGAACTATTATTCTTTGAGCGTTTAAGTTGTATAAAATCAGTACAGAATCTACTGAATACACAGAAGTTGTGTGAAAGTAAAATTAATTACAATATAAATCAAATGTTCTTTGCAATTAAAAAAAAAGCTTTTGAAGTAAAATAAGTTTACCCTTATCCCTATAGAAAAAATGTTTTTTACTTGTAGTGGGGTAAAACTTTATGAAATAGGTTTCCTCGTTTTTTATTATTATTGTTGTTTTTTTTTAAAGACATTTTGACAGGTAATTTTGTGTCGGGTTTTCGTTCTGCATCTAGCCCTGGAAAAGGTGAATATCAAAGATGTTTACTTAGCTTTCCAAGGAGATAATTACTAATTTTAGATTTAAAGCATAGTAATGCCTAGTTTTAAAACGGTTAGGTACTGTACATGCCTGGATAAGTGAGTTTTGTTTTAACGTACAGCTCGTTTCTATAACTTAGAATTTGTATTTTGTTTGACCAAGTAAAATGTTACAGAAATATGCGTTTAGTGTACAGGAGACTACAGCGAACATCGTTAATTTGAACAGAACGAAAACAATCCCACTTTTTCCTTTTGTCAGAAATAAGCAAGGTTACTAAATCATGAGGACAAAAATATTTTGTTAGGACCTAGCGGAGTCCCTGCGGCAGGCGTTAGGACCTAGCGAGTCTCTTCTGCGAAAGAGGGAGCGTGTGAGTGAGTTGGGGGAGCGGTTGCCAGTATAAGCATCTGGGCCTCAGCATCAGCATCACTTGTGAGATCAGGCAAGAGAGAGTCAAAACTAAAACGCGCCAGCTGAAATGCGTACTGTACACGAGAGGCTTAGATAGAGAGAACATTTTAATTTCTTCTTTCTTTCTCCCCCCACCCCAATAGAAAACAGAGGGGAAGAGGAGAGGAAAAACTGTCTTAAAATTACGGGATCCTTTAAGGAGCCATGGATTACTTCAGAAGACCAACATTCATACACCTCGCGCTGTGCATCTCAATAGGTTGGTGCTTTATGTGTTTCATAGGTTGATGCTTTATCCAATTCTAACCACTGTGCTGAACCTATCCGTACATCTGTGCTTGTTCTGCAGTCGGCACCGGAGCTGTGCACCTACTGTAACTTTTTTTTTTTTGCGGGCAGTATAGACGTGCCCCCGGCTTAAATATCCACCACAGTAATATATACAGTATTAATGTATATATTATTATGTACTTAATTTGGACTTTTATCAGCTGTAGGCTAGACAAATGGCTGAAGGCTACTTTTGCAGTTTTATTTTGAATTGCATGGTAGTTCTCATTTTGTCACTCACGCAGTATATTGATTATTGTAAACAGTTCTAAATGAGTAATTACAGTATTAACAAGAAGAAGCGCTTCAGCGTTTTTGAATACGGTTACCTTACCGTTGGTAAAGCTTGAAGGTCTTTCAAACAGGTTATTGAGTTTATACATTTTCATCCGGCAACGTCTTTGGGTTGTAAACTGCACGTTTTCTGATACTCCTCCAAAGTAGTGCGTCAGAGCTCATGCTGGTTGTAGAAATTTCAAATGCGTTTGTAACCCTGGAACATAGAGATGAACATTACGTTGAATTTCCACGGAGTGTAAACTATAAGTGATTGTTTTTTTATTTTCGCTTAAAATATTTTTAAACGACAGCTATCAACCACTGGGATATATCGGTTAAAACTAAGTAACAACAATCAGCGTAAAAACGTTTTAAATTTAAAATTTCATAATTACATAGACTTTTCCTTCCGGATTTATGTATTGAGGAAAACGAATTTAATTTTTAACAGAAGGCGTTGTAAATTATATAATGTTTATATACAGTATGTGTATATACAGTATTAAGCATCTGCGGTTTTATTTTTGAATACTGTTGACTGTTTCACTTCGGCAAATTCGCATGCTACATTATTCTGCATAATGTTTTTATTACTGCACTACCGCTATACTGTAGTTAAAGCGAATAAACAACAGTAGAACCGAATGAATACAATAGGAACTGTGAATCTCAATAATTGATATCGATAACAATTTTAGGATGCTGTGCTGGCAAAACATAACTAAAGTTACCGATAATCTAGCACAACCAGGAAGACTGAGAATGATAATCGAGTTGGGCTCTTTTTTTGTTAGTTACTGTTGTTTTAATAGTGTATGCTGTATTGTTTAAATGCGGGGAGCCAAACATTATAGAACCGAGAGTAAACAACAAATTGTTTTTTGTACTTTTTAATTTATTTTTTCTGTTATACCAGGTACATTGTTTTATATGTCTGGATGCCAACTCTTGTGCTGTCGAACTCCGTTGTGCAAGTCATAATTTACAGTATGTTGTAAAACATGCAGGGTAGCCAGACTCGCAGGCTCCGCTAGGCTGCAGATTTCAATCTCGGAGAAAAGGACCCTCATCCGCTTTCAATCCACCCTGTTTGTTAACATAAAATTCTTTAATTGTAAGAGTCATCTATTTTTCTGTCAGTTCTCAGTAAAAAAAAACCTAAGTTACCCGATACTTTAGTTAGTTAAGCAAAACTACGTGTCTAGTTCACCAGAACATTTCGGAATTTTTCATTTCAGAATGCATTAAATCGCAACTGCCTGGTATTTAGAGCCACAGTAGGTCAATGTATTTGGTAATATTTTAAAAAAATGAAAAAGTTGCTTGATATTTCATAATGCATAATCCCAATTTCAGACTTCGGCAATGAAATATAACAGATCTAAAAGGAGTCTTTAGTTCTTACTTTAAAAGCAGCCGGTTTATAGAGTTCTGCGATTTTCTTGGAATTTTCTTGGAATCTGTTCAGCCGCTTGTGTAGCTCAATGTCCTGAATGCGTGTAGTTGCAACTTTTTCGAAAAACAACGCCAACTTGTTTTCTTTTCTCGCTGTTGAAAACGCGATCATTCAGTTTTCGGATCCGTGTTCCACGTTGCTTTCCTGCTGTCAAAACAGGTCCTTGTACTTCTGCAGATCGAGCAGTTGTTTAAATGAAGTCGTGATTCTGATTTTTTTATTAATCAGTTGTAAGCATAGGGTTAGGGTTACCCTTTGGGACAAAATCGAACCATTTCAGCCCTGAAAATAAAAATGTGATAGATAAAACCTAATATTTGAATACATATTGATCTCAGCATAAAGATCAAGGAGCTATAATAATGCCACAACACACACTTGTGAAAATGGTATTACTGAATAAGTTTCCGGTGATTTTTCTTCAGAACAATTTTGAGATTTTTATAATTAACACATTTTGAAATGAAATATTGATTTTAAAAACAAGCACGACATTTCATCTCTGATTGCTTATGTAGTTTTTTACTCTTTCCAGAAACAAGTCCTCATTAGATTTATGGGGCTGAAATGCATGTAAATTCTGCATGAGGCTTTGGAGTGAAAGATTTATGCAAATATACACGAGGAGGATGAATGGAACAGTGACGTTCAACATCTTACTATGTAGGACAAAGTTTGCAAGAGAGATTTGATGTAAACAGATTAATTATTTTGGTTTTCGTTTTGCCTTGTGTAGCACTGGCAAAATATGAGTGTATTAAATCTTTTGTTGCCAGTATTTATATATGAATGCATATATGGAATCCATAGTCCTGGTTTGTGAGACTGCAGCTTTGTTGTGGACCAAAAGTTTAAATAAAAAAGGTGTGTTTAACAGGACCCACATGGAACAGTAAGGTTCATATCCACTGACATGACCTGATGTTGTTAATGTTGCTCAGATTCTTTCTGATTTTATAATAATAACTGCTTACACTTATATATGTAGTGCTTTTCTGGACACTCCACTCAAAGTGCTTTACAGGCAATGGGTAATGGGGACTCCCCTCCACCACCACCAATGTGCAACCCCACCTTGATGATGCAATGGCAGCCATAGTGCACCAGAACGCTCCCCACACACCAGCTAGTGGGGAGGAGAACAGAGTAATGAAGCCAATTCATAGAGGGGGATTATTAGGAGGCCATGACTGGCAAAGGCCAGGGGGAATTTGGCCAGGACACCAAGGTTACACCCCTACTCTTTTCGAGAAATACCTCAGGATTTTTAATGACCATAGAGAGTCAGGACCTCGGTTTTATGTCTTATCCGAAGAACGGCGCCTTTTTACAGTATAGTGTCCCCGTCATTATACCGCTGCATTAGGACCCACACAGACCACGGGGTGAGCGCCCCCTACTGGCCCCACTAACACTAACATCTCTTCCAGCAGCAACCTTAGTTTTTCCCAGTTTGTCTCCCATCCAGATACTGACCAGGCTCACACCTGTTTAGCTTCAGTGGGTTGCCAGTTGTGAGTTGCAGGGTGATATGGTTGCTGGCAATTTCATGTTTGGTAGTTAATGTAAGATGAGGTATTAATTTCCATATAACATCTTAGTTTTTTACACAGATGACTATTGCAATACCTCACTTCAGTTGAAAAATATAATGTACAAGTCGCACGTTACAGGTCCTTTGCAAGCCAGTGGTTATGACCATCTGGTGGCCTAAATCACTCCTTTTCCTGTTCTTGACAGCAGAGGATACAGCTAATTTCTTCTGCTATGGTCAGCACCATACAACTGCTATGCAAGAACTATGAAAAAATAGACAAATAAGAAAACACTAAAGTTCTGGAGAACATAGCAATATTTGCACTCTCTGAAACCTTGAATTGCGTTGGGCATAGAATGGTTCACAATATGTTCTTTTGCTGTGAATTCTGTAGAGAAGACATTGGAGGTAAGCATGAGCAGTTGCTTTATGGTTTCTCTTGAATGTGGGCAACAGTATTGGCGTCCTATAAACCGATGCCTCCTTTGGCTTCTAAGACTTCATGATAGGCATCGGATTTTTTGTACATTTTGTTTTGTAAAGTCCCATGTATAATATTGTAATACAATAATATTAGTTCCAAATAAATGAGAAAGTTTCACCAGCAGAGTATTTCATTCTTGTTTTTGTGGTTAATACGCATCACAAAGTCTGTGATGTAAATAGAGTAATGAAGTAATTCTGAGTGCATGCTTTATGAATCCCCTGTTCAAATAATCACAAAACAAAAGCAGTGTGAGGCTTTTATTTTACTACCAAACTAACCCTACTCATGACACGTCATATAGAGAAGTGTCTACTGAAACATTGTAATTGTTAGCCTTTTAGCAGGTTTGACAAACAGCTTGAGGGGCTAAATTGCCCCCATTGTTTCCTCTACTGAAGTTTTTCTTACTATTTTTTTTATTTACCTTGCGATTTAAGAATTTGCCATACAGCTAATGTCACCGAGAGACAGAAGTGACTACCTGTACTGTCACTTTGTTGTCTGACAGCAGATGACAAAATACTATATGTGCAAAGGTACTGCAGTTCTGAGCAGAAAGATACAGCTGGCCATACATAGTCTACATACAGCTCCTTTTTTCAAAGAGGTATTGGTAATAAAATCTTATATGGGGCAGATGGATACTCCGCTAAGTTCAGTATGGAAAGTTGCTGGTTCCCTTTTATTAACTAGTAAAGTATATCTCGCACTTCCACATTGATAAATGTCTTGACCGCCTAAGGCTCTGTGAATTTCAGTGCATCTGGAGCACAGTTTAATGAAAGGATGATTAAAAGTTCTTTCAGCCCTTTTTGTTTAAACTCTGTTTTTGTTTTTCATTTAAGCCTGCTTTGGAAAGGGCAGCTTCTCATTTCCTTTTCATTTCTCAGTTGTCTTTCTTGGAAAGGAGAGCTCAGACTTTGATTTTTAAATTGTGTTGATTATTGTCAGCTTTTTCCTCATAAAAAGCTTTATATGGACATTTTTAATTCCTATTTTTTGTGAAGTCCTATTTTGGAATTTATTGACATCATATTTTGGAATTTATTTGACATCACTCGTTTTATGAAGAACAAAGAACAGATGCACAGACTGTCTGAGTGGTCCTTACATAGTTCTGTTTTTGAGGCTGTTCTACTTACAGTATTGTATGTATCTAACTTAATCCTTATAGTCAACACCTACAGACCCAGAGCTCACACATTGAAGGACTGAAAAACTATTGTTTATGTAATATACTGCATTACCAACAAACTATGTTACAGCAATGATAGCCTTCAGAGTTGGAATTCAGGTTTGAATGTCTACTTGTTTAGTAACAATTAGATACAGTATTTGCACTTCGCATTCAAACAATCATTTCTTACAAGCCATTTGGAGCAGTGCTGTTTCAGTTACATGGCAAAACTTCACGAGGTGGACATGAAAAGTTAATTTTTTGCTCTACAATTTTAAGCTTGTCCACACTTCTGCAATCTGGACCTGATGACAGTCGAGTTTCAAATCAACTCGAGATGACGAGTTGCAGAAAACACCCAGGCAAGCAGCTGACATTTGAAAAAATTAGAATTATCTTCGATCATCCAATTTCCGTCACAGTTCTGTATACAGGGACAGAAGGTATTCTGGCATCTAGTCAATATATGGTAGTTTCCTACCTCATCAAAGATCTATGCCGCTAACAGACAAACAGTAAGATGGTGTTCTTTTCTCTAACTGTATTCAAGAGAAAACCTGATGTGTGATCAGGTCAAGTCTGTAAGAATTTTACATCTTGATCAAAGGCTTAGATCAATTTAATTTAGCTGATCTTGAGATCTTTGCTCAGTTTTATGTTTATATCAATGGATCATTAAAACCAGATAAGTACTTTGATTTCTCTTTCGTGGATAAATGAAAACGTTACCAAAATGATGTGAAATAGACACCAAGTACCATTTTTGGAAAAAAAAAATTACTGTGCAATTTTGTTTCTACAGTATTTGCATCAGGTTCAGTGTTGGTATTCACCTATGTAATGGTTTACAGACCTCATTTTATCCAACTGCTTTAGTTCAGTAAGTCTCGGCAGACCTCTCTTCCTCATCTAGTCAGTCCTTCCAAGCCCAGTTCTGTGCATATTTTGAAAATGTAGTCTAATTAGAGGTATGAAACATTTTTCTGGGTTCATTCCAGTGGTGTTAGTTCAAAGCATTTAGTTACACCACAGGGATTCAGTGGTACTGTGATCACGGTGCAATTAGTGCCAGAGGTGTTACAATGCATTGACAAGCTGGCTGTTGTAAAGCTGGTTTCTGCCAGAGACTTACTGTAATGAACTGAACTAGAAGGTGTGAAAAATGGGGTGCATTGTTAAATTTCATTGTTAAGACGCAGGCTGGGAGAAATGCGATCACTTCATTTCATCTTCCTGACAGCATTAAATCAAAATAGTAGTGATGTATAATGTATTGACGCTATGATTAAATAGCAACTATGGGAAAACCAGTTAGATGCTTAGATTTGTTTACTCTTTTGTTTCCTGTATCCATCAGAACAAGTGAACCAGATCAATTAATTTTGAACTGTATATTCAATGCTGAGTAAAAGACTTAGACACAATCAGTAGGTACAGTACAATATATATTCTCAAAGGCTTCACTAGTGTTCTCTACTATTATAACAACTTTATTAATACAGCTTTGTTTGGTTAAGAATAAACCAAGATGTTCAATTAGCAATCATGAATTCTTATTATTCAGGATCTTCACAATCTTGATTACAAAAGCTACTGTATGAGCAGCCAGTATAAAATGTTTCAAAAGCTCATCCATCACATTTACCAGTCAGATCAAAATGACTCATTGTCAGGTGTTTCTTATCAAATAACCATGTCTTTTCTTTGTACACACCCAAAAAGCTAAAAAAAAACAACAGTACTTTTATTTTCTATAAAATACAGATCTGTCACAGTTAACCATTAACTTAAAACAACATTTTTAAAATTGCAGTAGAAGATGAGTACACAGTAGATTCTGCATACAGAAGAAAATTGTTTAAATGTGGATTTTAGAAACATAAGCATTTATTTTAGAACAAGATTTCATGCTTTGTAACACCCAACAATACCAGTATTAAATTAATTTGCTCACAAAGCCGGGAGGGTTCTCTTTATTCTGCAGGGATAGCTGGTTCTCAAAACCTAATGCACTGAAACTGCTCTTGTGAATTGAAGTTCCCGGATTCCAGACTGGTAAAAAAAGCTTCTCTTCAGTATCTGAAATGTTACTGTTTGTTCTTCAGTGAAACAGAAAAGTAAGTGCTGCCTTTGTTCATTGTCATTTTTACTCAATTTGAATGAAAGACTCAATTTCAGGTTCAGCAGATATAATCGGAAAGGTCTGAAAAATGCTTTAAAAAACAGGATCATACCTGCTTGTGGAGACTGTATTTATGCTGTTGACCTCAACCCATAGCAAATGGAGATACCTGAAGATGGTTTGCAATGTTATTTCTACATTTATATGTGTGTGTTTTTTGATTTTTTGATGCTAGACTTAATCTAGAACTCTCACTTGAATAGTAAATCATGATGTGCTTATACATAAAATTAATCCACCTTGATTTATTTCTGGTGCCATCTAATTTTATTTATTTGATTTTGTGATGGGTGTTTGGACTTATAAAAGCAAATATTCTAAAACTATGTACATTGTATAACACATACATCAAACAGCTCTGACTATATATAAAACTACAATAAATGACAGAATTCCTTAGATTCTAAAATCAATGCTTTTCTCTAATGCATCACAATATCCTTCTAGTCTTGAGTATTTTTTTTCATTGGATTCAGAAGGTCAATTAATGTAAAAAATCGTATTGTGCTAAAATAAGCAAATTCCAGTTTCTTCTACTTGTTTTTTTCATCTTCTGGGTCTAATGTGCTTTATAAGAACAAACACTGTGCAATAAGGCAATCACATCTCAATGAGAAAGGCCAGCTGTTAGGTAATCTAACTATGTAGATAACAAAATACTTTGAACATCTGGTACCTGTACTGAATAGAGAAATTATATTCATAGCATACACTGATTTATTATTCATTTAGGGAATTTTCCAGGGAAAAAGCAAATGACTGAAAATATCTTATGTAAACATAGTACCTGTGTGAGAGATGATTGCTCCAGCAGAATAATATGTGCACAATATGTAAATGAATTTCTCCTGAACTGTCCAATTTTATTTTGCAACAATATGTTGAATCAGATGTCTCCAAAATAGTTGCATGTACAAACTTATTATCTGTTGAAAAGAAGTCTTTTTAGACCTTGCAGTGTTGAGTTACAGTGAATAATGTAGAGGCAGACGACAAGTTGGGGAAAAAGATTGATTGTTGTCAATTTTAACAGCATTAGAAAATGTAATGTATGATGTTTTGGGGGAAGGGGGGAATAAACAATGAACAGCTTATCACTGACCAACTAGAGAGTATCCATTTGAACAATGAGGTATTTACTGGAGCCATTTGAGTGATGTACTTTGCCTTACCTGGGATTAGAACCCACAACCCCCCAGTCCAGTCCAAAGGACAAAGCCCTTTTCACCCCATTTGAAGGGGAACCGCAGTCCCAATTTCTCATACCTGTTATTAAATTTCAGTACCAAAATAAATTGACGATAGCGCTGCATTTCCCAAATCTGAATTAGCACAACATTGTGAGCTCTGTGAAAGAAGTAGCCATTTTGTCAAAAACCGCTGGTGTTGCCATGGAGGAGATTAAGAATTCTGCCGAATTACGAAGTGATGGTTCTAATGTCATCTGCGTGCAGAGTTAACAAGTAAATTGAATTTGCCGACAAAACCGTCTCAACATCGAGTGGAAAGTTCTATTGGCTTAAAAGAGATGTATTCACAAACCTGTTTCTTTACAATGTAATAGGGCAATTTTATCTCACCGGAAGTTTGGTTGCATCCTTCTGAATCGCAGAATGTGGCAC
The DNA here is from genome assembly GCF_059453375.1 of Lepisosteus platostomus. Lineage (NCBI taxonomy): Eukaryota > Metazoa > Chordata > Actinopteri > Semionotiformes > Lepisosteidae > Lepisosteus > Lepisosteus platostomus. The sequence continues at coordinate 12,239,724 of NC_142620.1, read as the reverse complement.
TACGCAACACTGAAAATTGTGTATTTTGACATATGTGAATTGGAGGTTTTATGTGTTATTGTGTACATTTTACTTTCATTGTGGTTTGAAATGCACTCATCGATTATTTCCAAACCTGAAAAATAGAACTAGCGTTGCAGTTCCCTTTTAAAAACAAGAAGGGAGGTGAAACACTTAGAAGACAAATATTCTGGAGCCAGGGGCATGTTCTGTACACGGGGAGATAAAAGATACCAGCAAGAGGGTCATGGCAAGAGGAGCCTATCCCATAAGTACAGGGTGCTGCTGGGACAACACCCTGAACGGGACATCAGTCCGTCACGGGCCACTCTCACACAAGCATGCAGCGACTCCAGTTGACCCAGAAACTGGACCACCTGTAGAAAACCACATGAATGTGGGGAATGTGCTAATTCCACACACAAGTGCCCTCTAGCACCATAATCTGTATGTAGACTTTAAATGCAGTCAGTGTGAGTGTGGCACCATTTGATTTTATATACCATGCCAGAGAAATGCTTATACTTTTTATAGTGTTCCCAACCTTTGAAGACAGGGGGAATGGGCTAATTCAACACAGAAGGCAGCCTGGTGTGGAAGTGAACCTGTGGGCTGCAAGGAAGCTGTGCCAACGCCAGACCACTATGCTGTCCTCATTAACCTTCATTGTATAGGAGAATAGCTGGTGCACAGAATCTGCATATTTGCTTAAACATTAGGCAAAGAACCTTTCACTCTAATGGATCATATTTCCCTTGTGTTGAATTATTACACAGAAGTGATTTGATCCAGAAAGAGTCTCCTGTACAGACATAAAACTGTAAAAGGATCCAGGATTCACTGATAGGTGTATGTACTGTAGCATTTATTCTAAATATGTTCTTCGGCAGCCTTACCATTAAAAAATATAATGTATCACCTATTGCACTGTTTGCAGTTTTCACATGGTAGTTCCAGGCTTACACCTTGCATTAACTCAGCTTTGCAGAGGTTACCTGTAGCTTGTTTCATTGCCTGTCCTTACTGTGTGTGATTTTGCAGTTACTTATACTCTGCCTTTTCCATTATATACCAAAATAAACATTTCTTATGAGTCAAATGTCTATAAATCCCCTTTGCAAATATAATGTGCGTGAAGACTTTAAAGGAAGTCTGAGTGTGACATTTGATTTTACTATTATTCCAGAGAAATACTGACATTTTTATAGTGTTCCCAACCTAACAATTTGTTGTACTGTATGTTAAAACAAGCCAAAACAATTAAGGCTGTGAGCTACAGTATGTAGGGTGAAGTTCGTGTACTGTATATCCATTCTGACTTGCCCTTGTCAGGAAAAAAAACCTAAAAAACAAATTTCCCAACCACTGTGAAGTTGCTTAACTCGGGGAGACTGAATTTGATCTTTATTTCTGTATTTTTCTTAAACATTCACAAACAAATTACACATTGACAAGTAATAAGGAGAACAGAGGAGCACATTAACTTTCTGTAGCTGTTTGTTTTGTATTTCCTTCCCCGACATTTTCTAAAGGCAGTTTCTTGCATTTTTCCCTTTTCATCCCTAAGGAGGCCAAAGAGATTTAGATCTTAATGGAGAACCACATCTTTGAAATTCAGAACTTACTTAACGTGGCAGACATTTTGCACCAGTAACCCCACCGTTTAAGACGGGAGTAGAGTTTGCACATGCCCAGAGTGGAATTTAGCCAAGGTACCATAAATACAGTGAGGTAAGAGTAAAGAGGTTAGCATCCCTAATCTTTTGAGCTCTCATGGGGTCTTTTAAATACCAAGAGGCAGGACCTCGGTTTAATGTCTCATCCAAAGGTCAGTATCTCCTTGGGGACATAGTTCCTGGTGGTCATACTAGGGCATTGGTTTTTGGAAATTTTGGTCTTCCATTCTTCCATTGAAAAAACTGGGAAAGTTTGGATAGTTCTTTTATCCCAAACCCTTCTACTATCCATTTTTATATGTCCTTCACATCAAGTTTGGATTATACGTGCAGAATCCTCACCATATCGCCCTGATATGGATATGAAAGTACCATATCTGAAAGACTGGTGGCTAAGATCTGGACAAAGAGATGGTCAAAGAAGCACTGAAAGTCATACATGTCTTCCAGCAATCTATTAGTGCCGTTTCTTTCTACTTTATTTTTTTTCAGACATCACCTTTTTTTTTAAAGGGCATCACTTGGATGGGGCATTGGAAATGAGGACAAGAGTGTCTGTGTCCTAAAACTCAGTTTGCACACAAAAGACCCGTTCTCTGAACAAAAATAACTCCCTCTACCAGTTTCCTCCTCTCACCTGCAAGGGGAGATACTTCTAACATCACCGACGGATCCCTACAAGGTAATCCGTGAAAGATCTGCCACTAATGCACGTCAGTGCCTTTAGAGGGTTAAAAAACACAGGCTTCATTTTGCTTGATGATTCATGGAAAAACTCTCCCTTGCCGATGTGGATTCTGTTTTTGCTTCACTGCTTAGATGGCTTAAAATGTCATCTGTGTTGAAACTGCACTTGTGAAAACAAAATGATCCAAATAAAATATTTGCTGGTCTGTGCTTACATTTCCTTTTTTTCACGAGCATATGCTCTCAAGTGACGGGGGCTGGACATCTTTACAGAGAACAGTGTGCACGGTGGGGATTTTATGAGTGGAATGATACACATGCTGAGATGCGGGCAAAATTAATTATACCTTTTAACACTTTTCAATGGTCACAGGAGCCACTAGGGAAGTACAGAACTAGCCCTGTTGTTGAAGCTGATACCCTGGCTTCTTTCAAGAAACTACTACTACAGTACTTAAACTACTAACTACTGTGCCAAATGGGATTGAATTGGACCCTAGGTTCTTTTTTAGCAGAGTGTGGTGTTTTTAAATGTTTGCATCCTGATTCATCAAGTCTTGTCTCCCTGAACTTGGTGACTAGGCCTTATTGCATAAGTTCATTTACTTTCCCATGCCACTTTGAGATTGAAAGGGACGTGCTGGTAGTCTTTTTGCATTAAATCTGAGAACTGTCCTCATGTTGATAAGACTATGATTGCTCTTAATGATGATGTGGAATGTTGAGTTACTCTCAATAATAAAATCTGAATTAGAATAAAAAGCAAACCACCTTTAAGTGTAAATCCCTTAGAAGGTGTGCAAGATATGATGAGTTTTATGACTACTGTAGTTAGGCAGATGTGCGGCTTTACTTCAGCATTAATTAGAAGAGTTGAACGGAGATACTTTTTTCCACTCGTTCTGATGAAGCTAAAGTCTATTATTTATTACCTTGGGAGAACTCTTTTAGTTATGTATCTGCTATCAATAATGAAAGAGTTACTTTTACTGGTACAACTCCTAAGTGATATTCTTGAGAAGTGAATTGGAACAAAAGTCAAAAGTTATGGAACCCCCATGATTCCCTGTTATTGAAAAGAAAATAATTCTTGGACAGTCCCCAGCTTTATAACATGAACATTGGGGCGTTGGGTTTGATCATACAGTACAAATCTCCTAATCCAGTTTTAGATGCAACCCATTACATGAAAAAATTGAATTATGTGATTAAAATGCCAAGGCCTGATTCATGAGAGTGGTTAAGTCAGGCTCAAATGGATCTCTAATGTACTGCCTGATGTTTAAAAGTTGCCTTTAGGATTTCTATTCATTGTCAATTTGTTTACTGTGGTGTGGTTTATTACCCACTTTTAGGGTGGGTAATACAGTATGCTTGCTGTATAAAATTTTGTACGTAAACAAAGCAGGAATTCCAAGGCTTGTGGCTGGAGAAAAGAACGCCATTTTAAAGTCAACTGAATAAGACAATACAGCTCATATTTCAGTGCACATTGTTTTTATTTGAAAACAGGAAACTCTGAATTTGCATTCGTTCCTCTCCATCTCTTGTTTACTCGGTTTTCCTGATGACATTGTCACAGTTGTTATCACTGTTATTGTACTCCTACATATTATATTTGGACGAATCTGTTAAATCTCTTTAGTATGAGAAGGTTAATCAAACACAGTGGCTAACTATCAGTCTCCAAAGAATTCCCAGTATGTACGACTGAGAGCAAAATTATCAGTAGTGAAAATTTACTCTTGCATGTGTTATGTCTACATAAACCTCTGCAGAATTTCTCTTTGCTTTAGCAATATGTATGATTACAGGTGCCTTCCCTGTCAGGACAGTGAATAACTTGTGGCTTTGGTGCATATACTGTACTGGTTCAAGATGGGGCAGTACATGTACTTGGTTGTTATGAATACTGGGGTTCAGAGAACATGTCTGGAATGAGAACAGAAAACAAAGGCTTGAGTGCAATTTCCTCTGCAGGATCAGGCATTCAGATGAAATGCAAGTCAGCTGGTAGAAGACATGTGTTTCGTTTTTGAAGCACATTATTAAGGTGACTTAAAAGAAGAGTGGATCATCTCTAGCAGTTTCTGTCCAGAATGCAAAGACTGTTCACTTACAACAAAAGTCTGTAATTTGTGAACATCGCAAATGACTGCTGAAATATGGAATGCATTCTTCTAAGATGGATATGCCTTATGGAGAGATGGTCCTAAATTAGCATTTTCTTTGCTGGATATGATGAACTGTGTTATTTAGTGCAGAGGTAATCCTCAGTGACATCAAATACCTGATGTGCAAAACTGCTCAAATTGATCCTTTTAGAAGAATAATGGCTTGGATGCCACAGTACTTGATTTTTGGAAGAATCCTCAAAACTCTATGAGTGTGCGGAATTAAAATGTTCCTTGTTCTGAAATAGATTTTGTGGTACAGTATGTGTTGCTCTCACCTGGCTAGCACTGTCAGAGGTCACATGGTGTACTGCTCCTATTTTTTCCCTGTCGCATTGCTAGTATAAAAACATCCTGTGTGGAATGTATTAAAATATGCTTGCTCACAAATCTCTAGTTTGTGCACTAAATTCACTAAATTCTGAATTCCCTCTCCTTCTGTCTTTAAAGTTGTTTCATAGTGTACTACTGAGTGTTTTGAAGAGTACTATATTTGTCACAAAGCAGGTAGATGCTGGTCATGAGTTAATGCGCCAGTCCTCATACTAGTTACTTTCTTTGAAGAATTGTGAAGGTTTATATGGTTACACATTTATTCCCAAACCCTGTCCCATATAATTCCACGAGGAAGAGACCTTTATGATCAGACATCAGATTATACCAACTGAATGCTAATCATGATTTAACAGATCAGAAAGGCTGGATATTCAGTATGTCTAGACATTCAAAAGAACACTTGAATGATAGCAAGTTAGATTTGCTATCATACGTGCATATCTCTTTTTGCTTAATGATTTTCGGGCTTCCACATGTGTTTGTTTAAAAGAGCACCCTCTGGATGGGTATTGAAGATAAACAGCGTTCAGGGCTGGGGAAAACAGATAACCATGCATACCCCCTGGTCACTATAGGCAAATGCATTTGAAGGTTTTCAGTCTTCTAGTTTTGATATGCAATCCCAGATGACTGAGATGAGACAAACGCTCAACGAAATATGTGCCATTCTAGGAGTACAATGATCTCTATAAGCCACGGTAAGGGTGAAAGGTAATGTTCAATGGGCAAAGAGTGAGTGAGTGTCTCTGGTTCAGCTTGCTGGTCCCTGGCTGAAAGGCTGGTAGCTTAGGACCCTCTGTTGCCTCAGAAAGTATTCATGGTCCTGGCAGTCTGAGTTATTTCCATGGCAACAACAATGCCACACAGACTGAACTGCATTCATACCCCACACAGGAGTGAAGCAACGTTCTTGGGAGCATAGTGGGCCTTGTTCTGCCCCCAACCTACTGCCCTGACAAGCTAAAGAAACAGTTTGTAACAAATATTTCAGTGTTATACAAAGCTGCATCAATACCTCTGAAGAAAATCTGTGACCTCCAAAGTCAGACTTATTTTTTCTTCCTGTACATTAAAGGCTCGTACAGTAACTAAACGTTTGAACGTGACGATGGATCTCCTGGACAAAATCAATTGTGAACACACACTGCTAAGACAGAACTGTTAAGCAATCTCACTCAACAGTTTCACAAAATAAGCCTTGTTCAAAGCTCAAACATCTATAGTAATCTTTAGTGGAGTTTGCCACCTTGAATCTAGATTTGCATTCATAACTTACAGTAGCTTTGCTCACTAGGAGTTTCCAACTGAGTTCTTGCATCCTATAGTCTAGCAATACAGAGACTCTATTCTAATCTTTTAGTGTTCTCATTTTCTTTCCCCCCTGCTTGCCATCTTTTGTAAGGGAGGTGATCCTTCGGTAAATGCATTTTTGGAAGAACAGCACTGAACTGTGGGTTAGAGTGTTAAGTGTGGCTGGCAGCCATCTGTTGGTGCAAGAGCAAAGGTTGATTTGGGGCCCTTTGGTACCGTAATTCTCTTGAGAGATGCCATGCTCTAAACTACTGTATATATAATCCACTTTGACTTCTCTTTAACCACTTATTTCCAGAAGCGAAAGAGCATGATAGTATTGTACTTTTGAAGATAGTTTACAGAGTCACACCCACATCGCTTGTGCCAACAACAAGTGTTTTTCCACTTTAGTGTACACCTACTGTATATGACCTTTAGTAAAAAGTCTCTATAGAGTAGAAAACCAGATAAATCTACGTTTTCCGTTCATAGAGCAACAGAATTTGCCATATATTTTATTTTCAGAAATCTAGCAGAAAAATCAATACATTTTATAAAGTGCTTTTTTAAGATGGCCATCGTGTCAGAGGAGTGAGTCATATTACAACAGGGAATAGTAAAAAAGAAGCCGCAGATTTAGAGCACATACAACAAGCTGAACTTTGAAAGGTTAGCAAATAATTGTAGAGTGTAAAACTGCTGGCACAATTCAGGTTTTTCAGAAGCTATTGAAAATAAATAATACTTTTCCAAAGTTTTTGTTCTTTATTAACTCTAAGGTGTTAAGTGGCCTTCAAGGTAAAACCATCCTGCTTGTTCTGATTAGTTGTTTGTTTGCTTCTCTGTATGAAAAAGGGTTAGTGTGTTTGCAACACATCCTGTACTCTTGCCATGTGTAATAGTAAGCCTTGACTGGTGACTGCAAACTGAATGACTATTGTGCTGCCACCAAGAGGCAGAAAGGCAGCCTTCAGTGATTTATTAATGGACAGGAGATCTGGGCTAATTCCACAGAAGTAACCAGACCAGTAATTATTTTCAGAAAAGTAGCAGATGGCAATCATTTGTCTGGAGTTGTGTGCCCCTGTGTGCTGTGTGGTCACACTGGATGTCATTAGTACTGGACCTTGGACACTGGCAATCTGATAAGCACTCGGAGCCTTGATATGAGCTGCACACTGATAATGGGTGGTAGAAGCTTAAGCTAGAGGGACGATATGGTTCTGATCATCTGATCTGAATTTTAATTTGCAAAAAAACAGAACGATGGAATGAATATCAGAAAAGACAATTCCTGTGTTTAGCAATGTGTGCCCAAAATATAGCAGTCTATATCTATATATCTATGTAATTTAATAGACTACTCATAGACTACAGTACTTGCAGACTTTGGTGGGGAACAAGGTTCTTCACTTAAGAAGTATGCTATATGTCAACAGGTACATTGAGGGGTGAAAAAAAAGAACAGTACTGTATTTTAGAAACCTAAATGACTCAGTATTTTTGACTATCAGTCCAATTTTCATCCATGTCTTTAATTTTAGTCGAGTCCTTGGCTTTTGAAATCACTTCAAAAGAAATCTAAAGAATGTAATATGGACGTTTGGGTGAATTTAAAAGCTATTTTATCAAAAAAGAAAACAGTTTGATGGAAAAGCAAAGATAAAGATATATTATTAAATCCAAGACATGCATAAGTAATTAGGAGGATTTGACATTAGTCCAACGATCACTCTGTCAGGATTAAATTATCTGTTGTTCTCTTAGAAGAAAGAGGGTGATTTTCAGAAGTCAGTTTCTTTAGTTTGTTGGTATTCATGCAGTGAAGATTGCAAGAGTTCAGTGAGTTCACACAGGACAACATGGAAGCCAAAATTTATGATAGAAGACTGATGGAAAGGAAGACTGCATTTCAGTGTATTTCAGTTTGATCTCCTGTCTGCTTCAAGTAACTGCATTTCTCTCTGATTCAGATTTAACACTAACCATCCTCTACCAACAAATGTTCCACAACAATGTGCATTGCAGACTGTGTTAGTCAGTACCAATGCCCGGAAATTAAATGATCTGGTTTTATATGGTTCCACTAATATTTTACCACTGCTATGTGAAAGGCATGTACTGTATAGCAGGGAAGAACAGTCCTAGAGATAATCAGGTCCCAATGAAAAGATGGTATTTGCTGGGTCAAATTATCCTTTATTACTGCATAAAATAACCTGTGAACATGTAGCTAATTCCATGAACAATTCTTACTAGAAATTATTTTAGTGCAGTGGTGACTGTGCTAGACAATGCTGTTCCTCAGGTGTCTGTTTAACAACTTGAGTATTGTACATAGCACCTGTTACACAAAACATAGATGTGCCAATACATGCATGTTATCAGTTCATTGTTGCCATTCAGAAATACATACCCGAATTTTCAACATAATAATGATTTAATAATAGACATCTTAACTTCTGAATAATATGGTCATTGTAGCCTATTGGGCTGTGCCAGAGATTGACTTCTGTGCAATCATCTTCTTTTAGCAAGACCTCAAATGGAACATCCTGAAATAGCTTTGTTTTCAGCTGGAGTACTGAGAGGTCATGAGGGTTTAAAGGTAAAAGCAGAGAGAATCAATCAATACACACACAGTAATAAACCACAATAAACAACAGTGTGTAATTGTTCCTAATTCATGACCTAACTGGCCTTCACTGTCTGACATTCACTGTTACTACATACAGTATGCAGTGCAGAAGAAACAAAACATTGAAAACGTTCATCTTCTATCATTTTTTCAGGCTGCTATTGTAATTGCAACTAAAGCTAATTTTGACAGGTGAATAATTACAGCATGTAAATGGTATTCCAACTTCAATTTCTCTGCATCATTTACAGTGTTTGTCTGGATGGATTCCAGTTTCTCGAATAAGAAATTTCGATGGAATGTCCTTGGGAATTGCAGCCAAGATACAGTTCAGAAAACTAGGTGGTTCACATCAGGAATTACATCTGTAAAATTTTTGTTCCAAGGGGTGATTTTAGACTAGAAGTCATTTTCCTGGTATTTTTTATTTGGAAATGGTAAGTCAACAACTTTTAATGATCAGTGCCAGGGACACAGTTGGTAGGTAATGGAAGACACATTTTGGTAGCTGGAAAAGGGAGCTTTTTTTAAACACAGAAGACAAATTTAAAGCACTGTGTATTTGAAAAACAGAATTTTGTGAGCACAATTAAATGAAAATCCATATGTATTTAAACAATCATCAATTATTTCAAAGCTTTCAATCAATCCACCATCTGGCTGCAAAATACCAGTGTGGAGGGATTTCCAAAAATGTTCATCACAGATTCCTTTTGGTACATTGGTGACATGATTTACATAGAGGAACATAATGTTGAGTAGAAAACATATTGTCCTGTCACCTGCATTGTTGCTAGCAGATTGTGATGTAGGTTATTTAATGAGGTTGTGTTTCTTGCATTACTAATGCTTCTAAAAACTAAAATGAATACTTTTTTTTCTGCTGTTGCTGCTTTACAGCTCATGGTATCTTCCTCCCTGCATATAAACGTCTTATCATGTCAGTAATTTTTAATCATTCCTGATGTCATTTCCTCACAGAAAGTATCAATATTATATGTGATCCCCTTCTCTCCTTCACATATATATTTTTGCACCCCTCCTCTTGCCCCCTATCTCCTCCTTAGCAGCTGCCCCTTGATTTCTCCCCACCCTACATGGGGGTCCCAGCCTCCTTGCCCTATGACCAGTAGGGTGACCCTCAGCCAAGTGGGTTAAGCCACATTTACTGTGACTAAAGCACTCAAATTACCTTTTGACATGCTTCATTCTTGGGGGCTGTTATTCCAAGTGAACTGTAAATTGTCCACACCACACCACGAGGAAAGGATCTAGACTCTCAGCCTTCTTGCTCTGCCCTGACAGGAGGGAGTCTTGTTTCTCTCTGCCCCATTCCTGGAATTGGGTCCTGAATGAACAGTATTTTAGATTTCATGCTCCATCATAAAATTTGATCCAATTTTCATAATGACAGAGATACTCCTGCTGATTATGGTGTTTCTTTCAAATTGTTCCTGTAAATACCCTGCTGTATAAATAAATGTACTCCAGATCGAATGGGAATTTGTTCTCAGACTGATATATCTATTTTGTTTTTCATACCCTTTATCTGTTCTCTTTCTTACTCGATTTGATAGTCAATTATACTGATCTTTATAGTTTTTCACAGTTATAGAAAAAGTATACATTAACCCTTGATATAACCGCTGTTCTAATTTCACTGTTATCACTGTACAGTAACTGTGATTGCAAGTTTATTTACCTGCAGCGAGAACATAAACCTTTTTATGGATCCCATAGTGTGTGTCAGTTTAAAATACTTAACGAAATTGCAAAAGAGTGATTTCAATGTTGTTATCTCTATGAAGTCTCAATAATATAATATGGCTTGTGGTCTGGGTGTCAAGTTCGCTCTGTTCACTGTGGTATAATAACATTCCATAGCAGTGGTAATGTGACCGTGTCTCATTAGGATTTCAGTCATTTTAAACAGTACACAGTCACTTGCTTGTTCTGAAGATGTTTGAGGCTGGCTTTGATTTGCACAGTGACGTTGCAAGCCTTTATTTTTATTGGCTTTGTTGATCAAGAAATGACTGTTATTCGAGGGAGTGGGTTTGGGTGGTTAGGCATTGTGTTATTGTATTTGATTTTCTTCTCCCTCTCCTAAATCTGTCCTGGTGTCGTGGTGTGTCACATGGATTGATGTCGACCCCCTAGGGGTGCTGTCCAGTGGTGTTCCTGTCAGCTGCCTCTGGTCTTGCTCTTCAGTGGGTGGACAGTGGGCTTCTTTGTTTACTTCTGGGTTAATGTTCTTGACCTTTGATTCTGCTCTTTGTCGACATCCATAATTAAACTGTCCCATTGCAGAGGCTGGTGGTGACAAAACCAGTGCCTTTTGCCAACAGGAGAAACTTGTGTATTCAAATGACAAGACTGTCTAGAATTATAAGGAACTAAAAGAGCTGGACTAAGGAGGCATGGTGGCCCAGTAGTTAGCATTGTGTTATTGTATTTGATTTTCTTCTCCCTCTCCTAAATCTGTCCTGGTGTTCCTGGTGGAATTGAGCCCCGGGCTCAATTCCAAACCTGGGGTGCTATCTGTGTGGAGTTAGTATGTTCCCCCCAATGTTCACGTAGGTTTCCTCTAGGTGCTCCAGTTTCCTCCCACGCCCCCAAAACATACTGGTATGTTAATTGGCTTCTGGGATAACCGACGCTGGTGTAAGTGTGTGCGTGTGTTTGTGTGCCTTGCGATGGACTGTCCCTAGGGTGTACCCTGTCTTGCACCCCTTGCTTGCTGGGTTAGAGTTGTGTGGGAGCCAGGACCTGAACTGGAAGAAACAGTTAGAAAATGGATAGGAGAAAGAGCTGGACTATTTTAGATTCCATTAAAAGACTTTAAAAGACAGCACAGAGATTAATGTAAATTCATTATACATATTAAGAACTGAAAATATGGGATGTCTCTTAATAATCTATTACTTTAGACCATCACTGTATATTGTTGTAAAGCATAATTGTGCAAAAAACTGGTCGGTTTAAACTGGAAATAAAGGAAACCCTTTACATACCCTTTATAGAGTCTTCTGTATTTGGGATTTCTCGAGTTTGAAGAACAGTCAGGGTCTTTGGGAGGTAAAATGTAGGCTCGTTGTCCCTGTGCAAGGTTATCCCCTGTGAAAAAAGTCCTACTTCAGCAGTGTTCCAGTTTCTGACTTGTCACTGGAAGTTGTGTGCTCATTGACTTTGACATTGCCGCTGTACCCTTCAGTAAGCACTTCACCCGAATGTGGAAAGAGGTGCAGTTGTAAATTGCTTTGGACTAAGGCATAAGTGAACTAGGTAGTAATCCATTTAGTGATCGTGTGTCCATAATTTTAGGAAACAGAGAATAACACAGGTTTATTTTCTTAAGAAAGTGTCTAAATGTTTGTTACTAGAGAATGATCATGCAAAACTTGATTCTGGAAATGACACAGACTGCTGTTAGGCTGTGTTTTCTCCTTCTTTGATAGACTACCCTTCTAACTGCGCAGGTACATATTATGTAAGTGGCTGAGCTGTTCAATATCCTAACAGACCATCCAAGGGTACTGAGCACCTTCATTATCTTAGAAATATCTGTCCTTTTTTAATTTTACTGCTAGCAGCCTGATTTTCTTTTACAGCATCCCCTAATTCTTACATTAAAATGATAAACTGTGTAATACATCCCTTCCAGTGTAAACCACTTTTGTAGGTCATGAACTAAGATGTAGTGAGTGGGGTTTGCAGTGCTTACTCCTTAGACTAAAATGCTCACTGTAGACTGTTTTAAAAATGAGATGAAATGGTTTCTTTCAATGCACTTGATCTCAACTTTGTTACCCTCCATGAGAAATGAGCATTCACATGTTAGGGCTGATTGTCTCCTCCTTTCTCTTACTAATTTTTAATAAGGGTTGGTTACCATGTGCCAAACCTTTTAATAGTGTTAATTATTCAGTGCAGGAGAAGTTCAGATAATATACACTGCGGTTTTGAGGGAGCTTGACTGTGTTTCAGTGGTTCAATTAAACTGCTCTGAGGTGAACAGGAAGAAAGATTCAGGAAAAAAAAACAAATGAAATTCAAGGCACCATCTCTTCAGTAACCTCAGTACAATGCCAAAATGCTGACAAAAATGCTACATGTGGACTGGAAGATATCCAAGGACAAAAAAGGAAACTGGCCTGTCCCTCTCCTGTTTCCTTGTAATTGTTGTAGTCAGTTCTTTAAGAACGTCTGTTTTATGCATTCCAAAACCTGGGCAAAAATTAACTTATTCCCTACTTAATCATTAAAAAACTTTTTTTAAAAAAGCATAATGTTTTATGGTGTTTCTCTATGTAAGCTTGGATCATACCATCATATACTAGTCTGTCTTTTTGTTGACAAATCAGAAACTCGCAGGTGGAACGTGTGCAGATTTAAAGAGGTCCGTATTTTATGTTCAGTAGATTTTAAAGCAGTTGTTCTAAACCTTTCAAAGAAAACAATCCCCTTTTGGCATTGATTCAATTTGCCGGTTCTACATTATACAGCGCAGCTTGGTAATTATTTAATGTTAATGGAGTCTTTCTGAGACTGGTAGGCATTTCTGGCTGGAAAGGAGCCAACAGTTTTTGAAGGAAAATCATGGCTTTGTGTTTAAAAGATGTCGGACCTCCATAGCCTAATACACAACTTCCATATATCTATTTCTTTAGTCTCCCATACCGTCTGTCTGGCTACCACGGTGATGCCTACTAGCCAGCAGCCATATCACCCTGCAACTCACAACTGGCAACCCACTGAAGCTAAGCAGGTGTTAGCCTGGTCAGTACCTGGATAAGAGACCTCCTGGGAAAAGCTAAGGTTGCTGCTGGAAGAGGTGTTAGTGGGGCCAGCAGGGGGCGCTCACCCTGTGGTCCATGTGGGTCCTAATGCTCCAGTATAGTGACGGGGACACTATACTGTAAACAGGCGCCGTCCTTCGGATGAGACATAAAACCGAGGTCCTGACTCTCCGTGGTCATTAAAAATCCCAGGGCATTTCTCGAAAAGAGTAGGGGTGTAACCCTGGCGTCCTGGCTAAATTTCCCATTGGCCCTTACCAATCATGGCCTCCTAATAATCCCCATATATAAATTGGCTTCATTACTCTGCTCTCCTCCCCACTGATAGCTGATGTGTGGTGAGCGTTCTGGCGTCCAGGTGGATGCTGCACATTGGTGGTGGTGGAGGGGAGTCCCCATTACCTGTAAAGCGCTTTAAGTGGAGTGTCCAGAAAAGCGCTATATAAGTGTAAGCTATTATTATTATTATTATTATTATTATTATTATTATTATTATTATTATTATTACTACAGCAATGTCTCATTTTGGGGTCAATAGTGACAGTTATATAAATACAAACAATATGCTCTTATCTGTTCTATACTTTACTTGACTAAAAAGCACGCATTACACATGTTTGAAATCCATTCTTGCACTCAGTGTATGAACACCATGTGTGAAAGTTTTGAAATGGTGATTTTAGACTCAATAACTGATGTTTTCATGCATCATGTTTAATATCATAATAGTATTTTGAAACGTGTGGGCCAGAGTTCCCCTCCAACAACTGTTTTCCTAATCATAAACATGTTTGAGTCCTTAAATTGTTCTCGTTACCTCAAATTAGCATGTGGTATAATGTTAAAACAGCCCTAAGTACCCAAGAAGTTGAATCCTTTCATTCTGTGCCCAGAGCGAATGGCAATGCTGTCTGAGCAATCATTTTAATTACCAGTGTTTTAGGAACACGGGAGAAAAACAGTGAGGGCGATAGCTGGTGTTCTTGATTTCTAAAAACAAGTCTGAATAGAGGACTTCCAATCAACACCTTTATTATTATGTGCCATGTAATTGTCTGAAACCAGATTGGAAGGATGTTGTTGTCAATGAGATTGATGTTTAATTATATAGCAAGAGAACATTCTAAAATGTTTGTAAGAACAGGTAGGCTGGACATGGGGTGAAATTGTTTAGGATGTTTGTTTTTTTTAGGCACAGGGGTAATTGCAAAGGCCATTGGCATCTCTCCAGTGGTGAAGGACTCGAACTCGAACTCGAACTCAAACTCGGACTGGCAGAGGACAGAAAAACTTGATTGAACTAAAATGGCAGGAATGGGATCTAATAAGCAGGTGGTGGATGTCATACACGATACCAATTTACAGTACTATGGTGTGCAGTGTCAAGTTGAAAGAAAGAGGAGAGAGGAGAGGAGCAGAGAGGAGGCGTAGTAGTAATATGCGTGGTGTTAATGGCTCTTGTTTTTTAACCCAAGTACATAGATCAGACTTTTGCTCTTAGGATATTTGTGAAACACGTTTTCAAGAGATAGTAACCAATTAACAAGGTTCTATCACTAATAGCCATCTGTTGTTGTGTTGCCATGATAGACCTAGAAGCATGATCACATCTGTCAGACTGAAACATTTCTCAAAGTCTGACAATGATGTAGAAGCTGCGTACTGTACTTTTTTCTTGGTCTCTCTCTCTCCATTCCTCTTTTAATGGAATGTATTTAATGAAAGTTCGGGAGGGATGACAACAACCACACTCAATCATTCCCAGCCGTCAGTGATTAGCAATCACTCCCTTCGTCCTTCCTCCACCAAACGCTATAAATACCAAATGCGATATCTCTCTCCCTCGCGTGCGACTTTAGCATCCCACCTCCACCCCAACTCCACCTCTGCAGCTGCCCCTTGGTTACCCTGCGTGGGGGTCCTGGCCTCCTCGTCCTATGGCCAGGAGGTTGGCCCTCAGCCGAGCGGGTTAACCCAAACATTCGCTCCACAATAGTTCGTTACGCTTTGATTTTGGGCGTTGTCATTCCTCGTGAAAAATATAATGCCTTAAATCTCTACAATTGTGAGCATTCTGTTTTCATGTCCTACAAACAAGATTAATAAATACTGTACCAAATTAGCTTTTTTCCTTGCTTCTGTACTTTGCATTTTTTCTATGAGGAAAGGCCAATGTTGCAAACCACTGTCAACTTCACATTTCCTCGTCGAGCCATGTGGAGTGCTGATAAGCCACTTTGCGGCAAGATCGAAAAATGAAGCCTTTAGAAACAATCTCGCAGCAGCACTGCCGTTGCTTTTCAAAGCACCCTTCAGCTCTCAGTAAGGACTCTGCTGTCTGCTTCCTCCTGCCACTTGACATGGTTTTGCTTCAGTAAAAAAACTGACCATGAAGAAGAACAGAAGAAGTACGTCTTGTCTTAACTGGCAGGTGGCAGCCAATGGAAAGATGGAAATAGTCTGTGGCTACAGCAATGAACTTGATTGCTTTACCTGGGCAACTCGGT
This sequence comes from Lepisosteus platostomus, assembly GCF_059453375.1. NCBI lineage: Eukaryota > Metazoa > Chordata > Actinopteri > Semionotiformes > Lepisosteidae > Lepisosteus > Lepisosteus platostomus. Next base: position 12,223,614 of record NC_142620.1, on the reverse strand, counting down.
GTTTAGATAATTTAGAATTTTGGTCTGCGTAACACGGTGACCTTTCAGTGATGCTCCTAGGAATTCTAGATCTCTGACACCCTCTGGCCACAATCACTACATTCTTCACCCAGCACCGTTTAAAGCATTTGAGGGAATAGGATTAATAAGTGAACTCTTCTACTGCAGAAATAAAATAGGTTAAAAAAACGATTACCACTTTTCAAAGACAGCAGTTCCCACAAATTGGATGCTCTTTAACATAAGAACTTTCTTTTGTCTTGGGGCAAGAGGAGCTCTTTAAAGGACAGAATCCTCCTTTCCATGAGCTAAGTTTCTTCTGAGATAAAACATCTTTATAATGAGATATTACTCCAGTGTTACAGGGATTTATTTTCATCTGTTCTATGTCATAATTCTGTCTTCTATGTTTTCCTGAGCTTATGGAAAAGAGCAAGTAATACAGTACATAGACACTATTGAAGTTTAATTGCGGTAATGAAATCATGGTCACTTTGCTTTGTTTTGTAGCTTGAGGGGTATGAATAAATATCCAAAGTAGGCATTTCTTTGTTTTGCTTCAGACTGTGTATTGATTTGACAACAAGAGTGCGTGATTCAATTACACTTGCCTGATGAGAGCTGATAATGACGTGTGGGTCTAATCACAAAAACCATCATCTGTGTGGGCAGAAAACCACAGCTTTATTTGGTTATTCATGGAATGGGATGGGGGGGGGGGTCAATTGCAGAATGAAAATACTTGTACAGTACATACCAAAATTCAGTTCTTCTTGTTTATGGATTAGTTTAACATTTGCAGAAAAAATAATCAACAGACTAGCAATATTTTGGCTATTCATTGAAAGTAAAAAAAGGATGGGAAGCTATGAACTTGAACACTCTTGGTCACCTCTCTTAGTGTCTTTTGTAATATGTTCAAAAATATTGCCCAAAAGGAAATTAATAGCTCAGTAATTTAATAATTATTTACATTAATAAGAAATTTGTATTTACATTAAATAACCGCTTTCTGAAAAATGAGTTCTTGGCATGATTGTATAAATTAAATACATTTTTGTATAAAGGCTATTCACCTTTTTTTTGTCTAAAACTAAACTTAACTTTTTAATTCATGCATTTTTTCCAAATGCAATTTTAAGCCCCTTTTTTCTTCTACAAAGTCATTATTAAACTATTTCCCTTTTTATATTTACAAATAAATTCTAAAGAAATACGTTTTTCTTTACTAGATCTTTTCTCCGTTAACCCTGAAAATACATGAAATGTATGGTGAATTGCATCCTTTGAGAGGATTTTGGAGTCCCTTGTAGCAGATCTCAGTCTAATTCTATTTGCTGGAAGTAATGATAAGAATGTATCGGGGGGGAAAAATAACAATAGAAAATATATCTGTAAACCACGTTAGAAAGTGTCTAAAGTTTAAAATGAGCATTTTTCATGTTCACATCTATTATTGAGGTGGTTGCTTAGCTACAAATGTTTTTTTTTAATTTCTAGTTAATGTCCATATTGTATTTGGACATGTGACCAATAGTGGTGAGAAAAGGCTTTAATCTAGTACTATTAAAGATAGAGTATATAATTTATATTTAATATATATATATAAATACTGTATATACTTTTATACTGTACGTCTCCTTCCTTGGAATTATGACTTAAAATGTACATGCCTTCGAAACAGTTAAAATGGCTTGCCATTTACCAAGATTGCATGTGACCGTAAAAGGGATAACATGAGGAGTTCATTTTTTTGTTGTTCAAGAAGTTGGTCATGAGAGCGGCTCCATCCAACTGACGTCTGACTAATTGGAGCTAACGAGACCCAATGTAATTTGCTGGCCGAATGAGCGTCAATGTAGTAAAGTTCTAATGTAAACCTGCCATAATGGGCTGCTGTTGCCTCAGCTCTGAGCCACCAAGGGGCTTGTTATTGAAACCTCATGAGGAGCCAGACCTCATGTGATCCCAATAACCCTGGACTTCTAATTAAAAGTAGTAAACATTCTTAACGAGGCCTCGGAAAGCTTTGTCTTGAAAGAACAGATGATAAACACATTTTTGTGTATCAGAAGAGGAAATTGACCTAATTACATATTTTCTGTAAAAGCCATGTCTGTTTTCTTGTGATCATACTGAACATTCTTGTCTGGAACTATGATTCTTCTCCTGTGCAAAATTGAAATGGCGGCAACAGCACCTACTGAATATGAGAAACAGGGGAAAACAGAATCTGGACATCCATAACAAGCCTGTAGGACCAGCCTGCAAACCTCAATTAAGGCACTAATTCCTGCCACCTAGGTAGAATCAATTAACATGTACTGTATGTATCTGTGTATTCCCAGTACAAAGAGCAATCAAACCAGGGCTTTCTAAAATACAAAGATTCTGATTTGATTAGAATCTTCGTATTTTAGAAAGCACTGGATTGATTGCTTTTTGTACTGGGAATACACAGATACATACTGTATATATGTGTTAATTGATTCTACCTAGGTGGCAGGAATTAGTGCCTTAATTGAGGATTGCAGGCTTCTGAAAACTGAAATATAAATGTTTTGCGTTACAGTGAGGTACAACAAGGTGATTCATAACCATGAAGATTCATGACTATTCTTCCAAAAGACAAAACAGTTGCTGAAGTTTTCATAATAATCAAACCCTAATTCTAACCCTACCCCAGCCTCTAGCATTTACCCTAATTGTAGATCTAAACCTCATATATCCTGTATAAAGAACTTTGTTTATGTTTATAAGCAATTATATAACTGTCGTGTCTTTTGGAAAAAGACTAGTTATAAAGAGTTATGAATGTTGTTGTGACACGTTATGTAGCCTTCAGGAAGGTTTTGTAAGATCTACATAATGCCTAATTAAAAGGAAGACTTTTCTGGTGACCTAAATAAACATTTTGAAATGGTTTTCTTCACTCAGTTGTGAAATATCTGAGAATATGCCTACAAGTACAGAGGGACACTTGTTAACAAGGCTCTTTATGACAACAGTATTGAGGTATTGTGAGTAGTCATTGTAGTGACAGAACACTGACAAAATGGACACAGATTATATTGTATTTCGTTGTAATTGTTTTTGTGGAGTCATGAGCACATCTTCAAATAGAGAATTTCCAATTTTCTACCTCTGGATTTGGGTTAATTTTTAATGTGTTCTATCCAGTATCTTTTGGAAGTAAAATGAATCATTCAGACTTAAGTCTGTTGTTGAAAATAAAAGGAGAAAAAAAAGGAACAATTTCATATGCTTAGTTTGTATTTTTTTTCTATACTGTATACAGGACAATAGGTAATGAGAATTTGTTTCTTGAGTACTCTACCATAGTAGCCTGATGTAGTGTGTCTAAGTGCACAAAACTGTCAAACTGAAAAGTTGAGGAAATTTTATGTTGTTCAATCTCAGACAGAAGTGGAAAACTTTTTAAAAAATTGTGCTGGTGGAGTGAGGCCCTCTAAGTTTTGTTCACTTTTGTGTGAGAGTTTTTGGTTGTACAGGAGAGATTATGTGAAAGTATCAGCCCTTTCAGGCGGCAGGGGAAATACAGCAGCAACAACAAAAAAAGTTTTTTTAAATGACAGCCATTCTCATTTTTTTTCCCCCATTAAATTATGTTGTCCCTCAAATAGCTCTATCCTCTCTGTTTCACCTGCTTGTCCATGAGGACCTCTCTTTGTAGCTTGTACTACTAGAGTTCAGAGAGAGCTTTGTGAACTGTGAGTTTCCCACAATGCAGTTTCCGGCCTCTTTTTTAAGCATCAGGGGTGACTTCAGGGGGTTTACATTCTCTGCTTTGTACATCATAAACTAGCCTATGGGGGTGTTAGTTGATATCCACCCACTTAGCAGTCAAATAAACACAGAGTCTCCATTAGATCCACTCTACAAAAGATGTAGACAATTTTCCTTGAAAGCTCATAAAAACCTCGGAAATTAGTCTGCTTCTCTTCATCTGAAGAATTTTTATATAGGTCTGTAAAAACCAGCAATAACGCAAGTTTTGGATGTTCAGCCTTTTATTTTTGTTATTAAAGGTCTACAGAGAACAATACCATAAAACTTTAAATATTAGCACCCACCTCTCCCTTTCCTAAGGATTTATGTCCATGTCATGCATTTGCTTTGTTGTTTTCTTAAGCTAATTTTTTAAAGAAATATTAGAAACATTCATAGCCTGGAGATTATTACTTGGCACATTATTACTTATTATTTTAAGAATCTGTAAGTGAATTTGCACAGACGGTCATAGTGTGACAAACACATGCCTTTCTTGCTTCATTCATGTGAACTGTATTGTACATATGATGTATTCATTAGCTACAAAATAACAATGGCATACTGTAATTAATGGTACTAAAACAGAAATTCAAAATGTGATTCCATTACCTTTTTAAGTAGTGATCTGTATGGTTCTCCTGTTACTGTTTTGTCCTTCATTTTGTAAACCAGCTCTCGCTATTGCTAAGGACAAAGGCACTCAAAAGATTGTAACTGGGCAACAAGCAAAGATGTATTAATTCTGTCCTCCATCTCAACAGAACAAACTCTCACATAGTATCAGGCATTAATAACACTGAGGGGATAATTTTAGATAATTTATTTTAGATAAAAAAAATATTGCAAAATGAAACACCTGTAATTTTTTCAGCAACTTTACCAATTGCACAATTATGGGAAAATGGGAAATACTGAAGAAAATACACGAGCAAGGAAACGGGAAACAAAATGAGCACAAGCAAGGTAATAAAACACAGGTAACCAAAACAAACAAACAAAGCCAAATCCGACATCGAACAAACGCCAGCGAGCAAATGTGAGCACGAACTGAAAAGCTAACCGAAGTTGAGCCGAAAGCCCTTAAGGGTGGAACGTCTTCGGTATTTAAACTGTAGATCTAGTTGCTGATTGGTTGGCCGTTGATTGATGGTGATGTCACAACTGCAATGATGGTGTAGTGATGTACCAAGGTGGGGGTATCTGAATACTGGAAGCAAAAAACAAAACAAAAATACGGACACGCACGGGGACGTAACAACAGCTCATTCCATAGGAGATCAAGCTTGTCTTTTTACATGTTCTCATTCAAGGAGAGAGTATTTGAATAAGCAGAGTCACAGTAACACTGTCTCAAATAAAGAGGAGATAAAGAGAGATACAGTACAGTACATGAGACTTAATGGGGGTGCATTATTATCAATGTAACACTGAGCACTGATGTAGCACATCACTAGAATGAGGAGTCATTGTTGGAACATAGAAGAGCCACCATGTTCAACCAGTGCAGCTGATGATTTTGCAATGAAAAAATAGGAACTAGGAAACTAGGAACAGCTCTTGATTCAACTCATTTTAATGAAGCTAAGTGTGAAAAGCTGATTAAACATACAGTATAGGATGACTTGCTAAGTTTTGTAACTATAGATGAAAGTGGGTTAAAATTTCTCATTAATGAGAAAGGATTTGTTACAGTATTTCACACATTGACTGTCAGGTGCAAGAACATTGTGCATTATAATTATATATTGTATTGCTACAAGAGAGCCAGGAGTTCATTCTGACTGGAGCATAAGACTGGATATTCCATTGCTGATACTCTTCAAGTTGGAAGAGTCCAGTCTAGAAAGTCTAAGGTCTCAGTTTGATGATGCTCTGCCTCCATGTTGAGTTGAAAAATCATTACCAAGAAATAATTTCTGACCTGAATAATCTGAGAGAGAGGAATCTGTCCCCTGCTAGAGTGTGTTGCAGATGTTATAAGCCATGAACAGTAAAAACTCTCGTTTTTCCTGTTTAGTAACCAACATCAGTCATGCTCTGATGGACTCCACCTTCCTGTCAGACTTCTTTCCTCATCACTGGAATCCAGGAGAAGCAGACAGAGCTCCCACCCAAGGTAACCTCATTGGGAAGTGCTCCTATCTCCAGTACTGTACAGTACCTACTGCATGATTGTAAAGTTCACTGTTTTTCCAGTGTGATAATATGCATATTCATCTTCTCTTTGCACAAGGAGATATTTCCTGTGCAGCCTTTTGAAGGAGGCTTTTTTAGGCTAATCCCAGTCCAACTTTGGGTATATCAAAGTAAGTAAAAAAATTAAACCTTATCTCCTTCTAGGATTATCTGCTCAAATTATACAACTCAGAGCCTGGAAGTTTTCGTGGTCCACCTCTTAGCGATCCCTTTCTAATAGGGTATTCATATCATTGCTAGCATATCTTAAGTGGGCTCAGCTGTTTGTTACCCTACCATCCTGGCAAATAGTAAACTTCTTCAAGCTAAAATTATTTTTTGCTTTAAATGTATTCTGCCATTTTTATATTTCAGAAGAAGCAAGAAACCAGAGATCAAAAACCTGATGAATTTGTAAACAGTGCATAGAACCTTTCTCTCATGTACCTCATGAATAATCTATGGCTTAGATAGTGCTGATCTGCAGAGTCTCTCAAGTGCTCTTTCGTGACTCCCAGGAGTGAGCAACAGGGGTTCTGTGTTGTTCACTGTTTGAGCAGATAGAAAAGCTCTCCTAGCACTGTTTGTGACTGACTGTCTTACACATGTTTTCTGCCTTTCTCTTATGCACAGCTTCAGAATGGACACATTGCTTTCATCTCTGTTTGTTTTAATACTTCCTCTTTTTGTTTCATGATTATTTTTAAAAAACACACCTTCAGCCAATTATTTGAAGACATTTCTTTATTAGAAAGACATTTTGAAGACGGGGGCCTAACATTTTCTTTTGAAAGGAGTGTTCTCCCAAATGGCATTCTGTTTCTTTGTTCCTATGTCCTGAAGTAAGAGATTCGAATCGGTGTCATTTTGACTGTGGGATATCAGCAGTGAAAGTATTCCGTGCAAGTAGCAGCCCATTGTAAATAGACACATAAATAGATAATTGTATCTGTGCTATAGCAGTTCCTGTGAAAGGGTATTCGGAAAAAGTTTCACTCACACCTGTAAGAAAAGACTAGTTGAAAATGCATTGAACATATTTTAATAAAGTCAGATTGCTATAGAAAAACTGTGTAGAGTTTACCAGTTTTATGTGTGTTAGATTTTCAGAAGTTCCAATTGGAACCAGGACTTATTTATTTTTTTTCCCTGATCCCAGAGAAGTGTTAGCTAGATGTGAATGCTTATTCTAAGTAGTTTCTTTGCCCATGGCCCTGCATGGGTTAGCATCCTGGTCAAAGGCAGTCATTTGTTCATTTGCATCCAATGCTTCTGCAGTTGGCTCTGGCTTATCGCAGCTTATAAGTTATACAGTAAGTGTCTAACTGGTTATGGATGCATGAATACCAAAAACAAAATCTTTTTATTAAAATTGACAATGACTTTGTCACAAGGAGCTTATTCCTTGAACAGAATCTGGTCAATAGTCAGTCTAACTGTAGGTTTCTAGTGTGGGGCTATAGAATTGCTATTTCAGGATTTTTTGTTGTGCTCATCTTGGTCTTTGGTTTGGCTTGATGTGTAAATATGATCTGGCTAAGTGGATGAGTGTGCACTATGCAAAAGACATACAATACATTACAATTTTATTCTGTATGCAACACAATGCAAAATGTCTTTGTATGTGAGCCAGCTGAGTACTGTCTGTTCTACCATAGAGAGTTGTGGGATGTATTGGAATTATTTTAATTAAGTGTTTTTGTCCACTTCACGGCAAAATGCATTTGTATCTAAAATTGTTTTATTCTTGAAGTCATTCGCTCTGTAGAATCCTTGGGTGTGCTTACCAGTATTAACTCACTCCCAGTATATAAAATAGTTACAGTGTATATTAAGTGAATCCATAACTTTTGGGCGAGATATTCCTATTAAAAGTAGATTTGTATTGCTTCATGTAGTGTCTCCATCTATATATATACTGTATCATTTGCAACTTTGTGGGAGTTTTAACTTGAAAAAGCTGAAAGAAGCTACAGGTAGCTGTTGCCTGGAAATGTGCCTTAAATTGCATGAAGAAAGAAGATGGGGAAAATGTCCTGAACATATTGAATTTCTTTTTCTAAATGACACTGTCTAATGGGCCTGTCATTTACATTTTGAAGGAATATGTCTTAGCTCATCCAAGGTTTTTAGGCTACCCTAATCCCCTTTTGCAATGTTAAGAGTACACTAAAAGTCCCATTACGTTGGTAACTTAGAATCAATGTCTGAACTCCATTGCTGGTCATATCCAGCCCAGAGCTCTGTTTGTACCTGTCCCTCCTTGGAGATGTAATTTGCTTACATCAAACAGGTCATGTTCATACAGTAGGTATATTTTGTGGTTTGTGGTTTACAAAGCTTAAAACTTGTATTTATTTTCCATCTTTTAATCACTTTTTTAAACTATGCTGTTGCAGAGAATACAGGGGTTCTCTTTGTATTTTTAGCTGCAGACCTTTGACAATTGAAATGGGCTCCAAAAAGAAATCTGTATCATGTTGTACTGCAGTACCTTGAATTTTGGGATTTGTGTTCCCTGTGTATCTCTGTGTGTGGTGCTATTACTTCATCATTCTGGGAAGCCTCTTACAATCTTATAAGTAGGTGTATTATATGCCATACTGAAGATGGTCTTTACCTTCCCCTCTCACTGTTTCTGGGTCATGGCCTTCTTGTGTGATTCTTACCAGAAGGAGATTAGTGGCTTTGAGGTCATCCTCATGTTTTTGAAAAGACTAAAGGCTTTACAGGTTTAAGAACTGCGTGGGTCACTTTTCTTTTGTACATTGTCATTTTTGATTGGAGTTAGGAACCATCCCCATCTTGAGAATCTGTTTAAGATCAGATTTCAGCCGACAGAAAGCTCAAGGAAAGATCAAGGCTGAAATGGGAAAAGTGTGGCTCTGACTTATGCATTATTCATTTTCTTCTAAGTAAAACGTACTGTAACTCATTTATGAGTAGTTCAAAATGACCTAGTTAAATTGTTTGACAAACATCTGGATTCAGCAGCCCTTCTCTCAGTGTGTTCAGCCTGTGGCCTTTCTGGCTTAAAAAAAAGTAAGTTAAGTCCTGGAACAAAGAAATGCAAATGTCTGTTGCAAAGGAGAGGCTGCAGGACTACGAAGAGGGAGCTGTAAACTGACCCCTGTGGATTTGGTCCTGGTATTACATTATTCAATTAAAAGGGCACTCTTGAATGCTTTGATCAATTGTTCAAAGTTGTTGTTCACAATATTTTTAAGAAGTGACAAAGAAGAAGGCTCCACAGCCGAAATGTCAGCTACCCACCTGACCTATAATACAGACAGTTCAATTAATGTTTTTTATTAAATCTGATAGTGAATTTATGGTCAAAATGTTATCATCCTCAATAAAGTAGCATTTAGGAGAGTATTTTGACAGTGTGGTTAACTCTTTCTTCATTCTTGATTACATAGCAGTATGTGCAATTTGTAATTGTGGGTTTATTTACTGTGGTAAACCTGTAAATCCCAATGCCAAAATATGAAGACTGAAGTGTCCACAAAACACAGCTCTTCTCTCGAGCTTAGTAACTATGTAATTAACTACCTTAGTTACTGAACCATCAGTCTTCACTAAAGTTGGTGTTAATGTCGGCACATGACTTTCTCTTTTGGAAAATTATATTGGAAATATTTTTAGGAGAAAGTATTGTAGATGGAACCTTGATGATTTGAAAATCAAAGAAGAGATTACAGTTACAGCGGGAGAAGTCAGTTGGACATCAGTTAAGATTAAACAAAAAACAAAATGCGGTTTCTCTGACATCTTTGGGAACTGGCCATTCTTTGGGTCCAGACTGCCGTCAAGCAATTAGAGTCAATTAAAAGCTTCCTGTAGACAGAAAAAGAGCCTCATCGGGATAGGTGCAGGCTCCTGGATTTCTGAGTTAATCTGTTATGTCAGCAGGCCCTGTCCTTAAATCCACTGCGCTGCTTTTTTCTTCCCTCCAGCTATTTCCTGTGACTTTGAGTCACCTTGCTCCTGGACCTCGTCCAATCATAGCACAGGGGGAGATTGGCTTGTCACATTGCCACAGCAGGCTCAGCCCAGTCGGCAGATCACACAGCCAGCCACTGATCACTCCACAGGTGGTACTGATGGTAAGAGCTTGGGGATGGTTTACGTCATGGCCTTCTCAGCTTTCCACGCTGTCTAGCCCAGACTGGGAGAAATACAGCTGAAGCACAAAGAGGGTTTTCTGTAGCGTTCTGCCATGTATTGTTTAGTTTTCTCGATTGCAGTGTCCTTGTTGTCAGAACAATTAGTCAAGGCTTGTCTTCAGCCTGGTGAGGTCAAACCACTTTGGATGGGACCCTTAAAAATAATTAAAGTTAGATTTTTCTGAAACAAAACCACATTTAAAAGAACAAAACAAAGAAGAATGTTTTGTGTAACTCAGCTCCGCTTTACTTTTGACCCACTAACTTTTCTCTTGTTGTCACTACCCAGGTCACTTCCTACTCCTGACAGCTGCAGCACAGGCTGCTGGGATATGTGAATTCTCCTTGACAAGCCCTGTATTGCCAAACAGTGCCCCAAGATGCCGGCTGCAGCTGGCACGGTACCAGTCTGAACCAAGCCAGGGGGACTTATCAGTCCAGGTCACAGCAGTAGGCACCAATGTGGTAACAAGCTCAACAGCTCACAGTGACCGGAAGCAGGAAAACAGCAGGTCAGAGTTTGCGATTTACTCTATAACAACTCCATCTTTTAACTTGCGTCCAAAGTACATGTTTGCTTTTGTTGTTGTTTCTTGGCCTTTGTATTCACAGTTTCACCTGCCTGGCATCACTCTTACAAGATTATAGACTCCTCCACTCCAATTCCTTTACAATCACTTTAGATAATCCTACATTACCATTTACATGCCTGAAATACACTGTGCGACTGAGACATAATTTAATCTAAGCCTTCTTCTGTTACTGGCCACTCTCTTCTGGTGCACCTAAGACCTCCTGCACTGTGGCCCTCCTGACTTCTCCGAAAAACATTTCCAACAAATTCAATAATCCAGGCACACATCCATGCACATCCATCCACTTGCAGCAAGAATGAAAGGAGCTGTAAAATCCAATCTGCTCCTGGTACTGTACTCATCCTCCCTGACAACACTGCATTCTGCACAATGCCATTCCTCTGAAAGCAGTAGAGGCTTCTGTCAAAGGCATTATACAAGGCTTGTCTTCAGCCTGCTTCATTTTTACTATGTGACATCTTTTATTATCATTTTTAGTGGTTATAACAGAAAAAAAAATTGGGTTCATTGTCTTAGTAAAAGCACCTACTGTATGTAACTTCTACAAAGTATGGTGACATTGTGTCAGTGACAAACTAAGGTTTGTCAGTGATCCCTGGTTAAACTTTTAGAAACCTTTTTTTTCTAAATTTGATGTATTTATGCAAGGCATGCAGAAATTCTGACAGTAGTTGCTGATTCAGAGATAAAATGGACTGTGAATTGCCATTTATTCAGATTTACGACTCACTGATATAACGGTTTATTTTCAAATTAATAAAATGTGCACGTCTGATGATATTTTGTTTCGTTCCAGTTACTCTAACAGTAGAAGGCTAAGAGCAGAGAATACCCTTTGGCATTTGGTTAAATTTAGTAATGGCATTAGGTTCCACTGGCACTCCTTCACAAAGGGAGACCACTTGTATCTGTGTGTCTTCTGATGAGATGATGTCCTTACAATTGATTTTATGTCAGAAGTCCTCCTTCCAAGACAGATAATAGTATTTCAATTCTTAAAGCAGGGATCTGAAAACTAATCTGGATATACAACAGGTCAGAAGAAGGAGATGGAGGGAAAAGAATAATAGACAACATAAACAGTCCAGCATTAAATTCCCATTATAATTTACTGCTGTGCCTAAAGACAAGTGCTTTGTCTGTGAAGGTTAGATTAGTTGAGACTGCCAGTGTGGATAATGTTCAGGCACTCTGAGTCATTCTGGTCTGTGCACAACACAGCCTCTATTATCTTGCTGGGAAATGGTTAAGTTAAGCAGTAGAGGCTTCAGTATGAGGTAATGGGAGTCTGTGTGACGAAGTACATTAAACCGAGAGATCTTTAAATAGGCTGAAATGGTTTACGCATGGGCATAAAAAGTGCAACATGTGACATAGAACTAATTCCTCACAAATAAACTGTTGTAAAAGTCATCAATTCTTTGACCTAAGACAGTGCATGGAAAGTGGTCTGGGTTTTTTCTGCCCATACTAGGAATTGACTCAAAAGTGATTACAAACTTAAAATAAATGAGTCTTCTATTGGGAGCTCTGTATTACAGGATAAATAATTAGCCATTAGTGTCAAGGAGACATGGATCTAATTACAGCAGAGGAGTTTGTTCGTCGGTTTAAATTAGCTAGGTCCATTTCATTTCACATGCTATTCTCCCATGTCTGCCACAGCTGAGCTGTTCTGCAATGCCACTTCACATGGATTCTTAATTAGAAATATGAGCAGCTTGAACAATCAATTATCTCCCAATAACCTCAGTACAACTTTGTATTGGAGTTGAGGAGCCTTAAGGGGTTTGACTAACTTTCTTCAGAGATAAAAAAAAAAAAGTTTCCAGAGAACATACAGTAAATTTGAAATCCAGGAATACAATTTTGTTTTAAATGGATGTCTGCCAAAAACAGTATAGACTAATTAATCTTATTGTAGCTTTAAATGTACTCAACTGCCAGGGACAGGCTATTATCATATAAACATTGTGATATGAAATTGTGATGCATTTTTCAAAATTATAATGCAGAGTAGAGAGAATTTCATGCAGTCTGAGTTACTATGGATTTGGTTTTGTAAGAGGTAACCTAAAGTATATAGAACTTTGCTTGTTTTATGTATCCAAGCTACTTTCAGAACTTTGCTTGTTTTTATATAACTTTCTTTTTGTTTTATACTAAACTGGAATTGAGTACAAAACTGGAAATTGCAAGCTGGCCTCAACTGGAATGTATCCACTCACTGGTGCACTAAAGCCATTTTAAGATTCACGTCACAGAGCACATGGCGTGTGTAAGACTGTCCGCTCCTAATTCCCACTGTGGGGCCTGTGGGGCCTTAGGGAGCTAGGGCGTCAGATGAGCTCTTAACAGGTAACACTGAGAGCTTACTAATGCAAGGCAAGTCATCAGTGATGCTGAGAAACCTAGCTGGCCCTGGCAGCATTCGACAGCATCCTTATCTGCTCCTGCTTGGAGAAGCCCAGTTGCTCTCTGCAACATAGCCAGCAATGTCTAGACAATAAGGTACACGCTATACAAGTGTAAAGCAGCTGTAGTGGTTTCGCCCCATCGAGGACTGAAGAATGTTCTAGGTCTGTAATATTAGAAGAGATAATTTCCTCATTTTAACTCCACTTTTAACACTTTGTGGTCAGTGGGAAATTAATCATACAGTAGATGGCAAATAATGATGAGGACTTTCATTCTTCTTCTGGGAGAACAAAATTTTAAGATTGAAGAAGGAATGGTGCACATTTTGAAACTTGAAGATGTCCTACTGTTCTAACAGCACAGCCGAATACATTCATGCTATAGTTCATCTCTGTCTCAACTAAATGGGCATGATCAGGTTCATTTCCGTTTAAATGGGCCCTAAGGTAAATACAATTTTGTTGAAGGACATTAGGAGACCATTAAAATATCTACAAAGCTACTGTTAATACATAGAGAATAGTCTGTAACAAAAGTCACACAGCTTAAATGCAGATTATTTCTGAAAGGTAAGCTTTTAAGCCTGATAGAAATAGTTATCATTGATTAAATCATCATGATTTCTTCCACTCCTCCACAAGTAGTTAATGGCTTTGATTAACACCATTAACAGTCAATACAATTGTTTGTGTCCTGTTACTGATTGCAGCCTGTGTATGATTCTGGGCAACAGTTTTAAGGTGCCAGAAGGTAATATGCTTTCAAATTGCACTTAACTGCAGCCTTCTACAGAAAACAGAGCAGCTGAGGAATGGTGTGACACAATCTACACTTAATACTTTTTAAATTAATGTTAAAAACTCTATTAATTAAAAAAAATCCTGTTCAATGTAAGCATTGATTTATAGCCTTAAAAGAATGAGTATGTAGTCATTAATTTAAGTGTTTACTGTTACTCAACAGTCTGTATTTTTGTTTTCAATTTAACTTTTTTTTTAATTTGAATAAATGAATTGGATTAATAAGATTAAATGACATACAATATGCCCTTACTGCTAATCATGGAAATAACATTTGATTTTAGCAAAGGGTTTCTAGAATGATTCAATCTATTGCTGATAAATTGAAGGAGTTTTTAGGCCAAGTCTAGTTGAAGTTGAATAGTTTCTTTTCTCACTGTGATTCATTGGTCCTCTGTATCTGTTTTTTGACCCTTAAAGTAATTTAGCATGCTGCCCCATCTCTCCAAGTGTACTGTTAAAGAGGTCCTTAACGGGAAAAAGAAAAAAAAAATTTAGGATGTGAGGTGTGAGTGACTGCTATCTGCTGCTGCAGCCTCTGACCCTGGATTCCTCTGTTTTGTTCAGGGCCCAGTGGGAGGCGCTGGTTGCCGAGATTGGTCAGGTAGATCAGCCCTTTCAGGTCACCCTCTTGTACTCCATATGTGGCCATGGAACTGGGGGCACACTAGCTATCGACTCCCTGGAGCTCAAGGACTGTGACATAGGTAAGAGGAATTAAGAGGACGGGCGGGGAGCTGTATGAAAGCCGGAGGAGACTGGGCTACATAGAGCCTCAGTGTGCCAGTATGGGACTCCTGTTCTCTTCCGTGTCGTGACAGGTGCTCGCCGGCCGGAGGCCAGCTGTGTGGAGGGCACGTCTTTCCAATGTGACGTGGGGGGATGCATCGACAAGAGCAAAGTGTGCGACTTCCACAAAGACTGCCCCCTAGGGGAAGACGAGGCAGCTGTCTGTGGTGAGTAATTTACCTCTTGGTGTGCTCCATTGGGAATTCCAGCTTGTGGGAGGAGTTTAAAAGGGCTACCCCCTAGTGGAAACCAAGAGAATTGTCTGCATTGAGTAGGTTTTAATTCTGTAATTTTTAGTGGGGATCCGCTAAGTAACTCTCTGAATTTCTTGTTGTTTCATGAAATTGCAGCTGCAGTGACTCCTATTTTTCACAGTTTAGTGGAGCAACAGTTTAGTGGAGATGAGTTCAATGCTCTCTTGATTTTGTTATACAGTAGAACAAAAAGGCATTAAAATAAATTAGTAACCTGTTTCCTCAATAGTTCAGGTGGGTAGCTGCGTCAGCAATGGAAGCAATGGAACAAGTAATAGGTTTATTCCATGCTGGAAAAAAAGAAGAAAGAAAACACAACATTTCGGCTTTGAGCCTTCTTCAGGTGTAACACCTGAAGAAGGCTCCACGGCTGAAACGTTGTGTTTTCTTTCTTCTTTTTTTCAGTATGGAATAAACCTATTACTTGTTCCTTTGTTTCCTTAATAGATCTTTCTCCAGTCAAATAAAATGCATCAAATGTGTTGCATACAGCAGTGTAGAGGGTAGTGATTCGTTCACCATAGGGCCAATTTCATGTACTGTAAAAGCACCCCAGAGTAATGCGCAATGAAATAAAACCACACCACACTCAGCCCCTGCTGGGTGTTGAGAAACCTTAATTGCTGGGGTTATTTGAGCTGCAGGGTTTCTTGGCAGGAGAGAAAATTAGAAACAGTTGAATTTTCACCTGTTCAATATCATTCTCTTCTTCTAGCACAGGGATCAGAAGTATTTTACCACGTTTATTCATAACAAAGAAAATTGTGAAGTTTTTGCTGACACATGGTGTTGGGATGTAGAATTAGGGGGTCAGGGGGTTAGGGTTAGGGTTAAGCTGTTGGGTACATTTTTATAAGTAGGATCAGCAACTTGGCCTGGTGGCTGTGACTGTAGAGAGAAGAGCAGAGTTAAAAGTCAAGCTAAGGTTAGTTTTCAAGAATTATGCTAGTGATGGGGTTATGTTAAAGCTAAACAACATTGATCAAAGGTAGAAAGTTATCTGGCATTACAGTTGGAGGATTTGGGGGTTTAAGGGTGAAGCTTAAGAGGTCTGACTGAGATTAACCTAAAACCTGTAGGGATAGAGTCTTTTTTGGTATTACAGTAGGTTATATTTTTGTGGAACCAACTTTCAGTCAGAGCTAGAGAATGGATATGGCATTCGGTTTAGATTGAAGTTGATTACAGGTTTATGAGGCTGGAGTTTGCGGTAAGGTGACGCAATCCATTTGGTAATTTACTGTGTATTTCTTAGACAATGTTGATCTAGCAAAACCTTTTGGACCTAAACTCTTTAAAAACAGAAGTGATCAATTAAAAATAATTAGGAAGCCATGCTTTGTTTTGGAACCTGAAATACACTGCTTGTTTTAACTAAACATTTAAGCTTAGTGTAATATATAATATTTAATATCTTTGATAGGGGAAAAAAACCCTCTAACTTCACTCAGACATACCTTGTGTAAAACAAAACTTTGGCATAAATTGTTAGAGAATAAATGATTTCATATGACATTTTGGTACTGGCACATCATGTGGATTCTTTTCAAACTGGGCAGATGTCTGAGGCTGGTCTACCCAAGCCACAAGGCTAAACTTGAGAGTCGCTCATTCTGTGCACATGACCATTTTTTTTATAATTCTGCTGTGGTGGTAGTGGATCAGTCAGAAAAAAAATCTTGTTTTTCTTGCAGTGATAAACTCCAAATCCCTGAGTTTTAGGAATTTTTCAAACTAAACAAAAACCTGTCACAGTTTCATCTGAGAAAACATCTTCTAACCCTCCTGAACTTCAGCTCCAGCTTAAATGCCTTTCTGCTTTAAGTGTAGGCGATGTTATTCTTGATGAGCGGGGACTGAAATTGTTTAACTGATTAATTTTATGACTTTCTTTTCATTTAAGAAATAGTAAAGCACAGTTATTGATTGCAAAAGTCTCACATCCCAGCAATATGAGAACTAATTGCAAATGAACTGTTCTTGTTATTCATCAAAAGCATGTAGCAGATGGTTTTAGAGATATACTTTATCTAACAAAAGAAGCATTCTTTGAACAGAAGTACAAGCAGAGACAGCATAGGTCAATCCTGTCAATTCAGTGGAAAAGTATTACCATTTTCAGACATTCTTTTGAGCAAATTAAACCCTTTGACAAAGAGATCAGTCAGCAGGTGCTGTATTTTGCCTTTAAATAACAGTTTTTTTAAATCAGTCACTCTGATATTGAACATCTTTGACCTACAATAATTGAATGTATAGTTATTTTCACATGTGTTCACCCAAGGTTCCCATTCAAAGCAAGACTGCTGTGAAAGATATAAAGTACACAGCTGTTCGTGCAAGTCATTTCTCTTGTTTTTTGACTAATTTTGCAGAGGCAGCTGTATCGAATATCACATGCCAGGAGAGTTTGCACTACCTGATCATTATGTTTTTTGCCATATACCTCTGTTAACTTTAACCTTATAATAGCTTATGTCAAGAGCTGTTTTCTTTCATTTAGTAGATCTTTAAACATTTGAAAGCATGACATACACCAAAACTTCAGAAGTAAGTGTTCAGTAGTATTTCACAGTTATAGGTATAAAGTCAAGAAATCTCTTCTCTCTATATCCCTACATAGGCAGTCTGTCTTTGTGCAACATACTGTAATCATTTTGTCAGAATCCAAACTTGCAGTCCTTTTGCTTTGTCTTCTATCCAACAATAGATGGTTTTGCATGTGTAGTTCTAACAGATTTCTCACTGGGAGCACAACACAGTATGTGCTAAGCAGTGCTAAGTAATGAGGCTGCTTTAAAAACTGGCAGTACTCCTTAAAATGTTTAAATTGTTGAGCCCTGGGGATGAGTCGCAAATTCAATTCCTGGCAAGCAGAAAGAGCTTTAAATGTACGTATGTGCGCTCAACAGACCAATTCATTATGCTAAGTGAATGCTGCATGCTTGCTATAGAGAACTGCCTGAAACCACCAGCTATCAATACATCCACATAACCAGCAATGAAACAAATCAGCACAGCTTGACAACATATAGAAAGATGTTTCTTTAGAAATCCTAATTGAAAAATACAAATATATTTTGAAACAGACATTGCTGCTGCTATATACAACTGCTGTAACAACTGCCGCTAATAATTGTTTCCTTGTCTAGAAATGCAGATAACCATCTGCCTAACATTTGGTCATTTGTTTTTAAATGGCTTTAGTTGTTTTTCTTAAATGAACTGAGCTGACAAAGTTGGGTTTGGTAAGGTTTTTCACTCTGAATAGGTTTCTGACTATGTCTATAAACTAGAGTATGTCTGAAGTGTGGGTCGAGGAGGAAAAAAAATCACCAAGATTTATTTGTACATAAAGGAAAACAATGTTTTCTTAATAAAATTGTCATGATCACGGACTGAAATCCATGTCAGATCTTGTAGAAGACCCTATGCGATGCGGTAAGAGCTGGGAAAAGGGAACACACAAGGGTTTAATAGTGCACAAAATAATAGTGACAATACGTGAGACAGTGAACGGGGAAGACAAAACGGCATCCAAATCCAAACGGGTCCAAGGGCAGGTTAAAGCACAGTCCGAGAGTCCATCAACAAGGAATCCATTCTGGGACGCGACAAAGTTAAAATCCCCGGGAGGGGGGAACACACGGACAGACAAAACATGGAGGTCCAAGGGTGACGGGGCGAGATCCTCCAGACCCCGGGCTCAGGAAGCGGGAGGTGTCGGGGATGAGGCCTATGCCCTCAGGAGACGGACGTAGGGTTTCCTGGTGCTAGGCGGGCCTCGCGACATCTTACCCTAATGATGAGCCCCGAGGACTGGAGGAGCTGGTCTTTAAGAAATAACGCTTAAAGGGGACACCTGGGGAACTTAATCACACGGACAATAATGGGAGCAGTGGAGCGCCCTCTAGGGAGGGATGTCGGGCATGACACAAATAAATAAAAAAGAATGTAATAGTCCTAGATATTGCCTGCTTACAATGGCTGTGTAGTCCCCCTGCTTTGCACAGCTCCACTGCACTGGTCCCTTGAGAGTAAGTTGGGCCAAGATGTGAGATTGTAGCCAGAAACAAACCCTTGGAGCTCTGGCAGTAAAAAGATTCTCCAGTGTAACAGAACGGCTGAAATTTTAATGTGCACAGTATGATGCTGAAAACAACACAGCATCTTCTGTAAGAGCTTGTGATATGCTGGTCTGCTCTGCAGCCAAAGACTGCTCTCACTTGTGCAGTATATGCACAGCACTGCACACAATAAAATTCATATCGCTAACCTGCTATGAGTGAACATGTCAAGTTGTGAGGTCACCATCATAAAAACCTTTCTGGAACTCCTTAGAAGGCGAGACAAAACAAAAAAAACTCTGGTCTCTGGGACGAATATTTTTGAACTTTTAAGAAAATATCCTTCCTATTATTTTCTTTATGGCAGCAGAGAATGTTCCCTTAACATTCATTGCCAAGTACAGATCACATTCTTCTCATGGCTGTAGCAGGGCCGATCAGCACTTCCAGACAACTGAATATTTATATTGAGCATAACTAATCATTGATGAAAAGAACATAGACTGATCATTTTCTTAAGTATCCTGTATCTGTATGATAGTAAAGATGGAATGGGATCTCTCTGTTTCCGTTGCCTAGACTCCCTGCCCCCTGGAGCCTACTGTTCATTCGAGTCTGGGCCTTGTGGCTGGTCTGTGTCCAGTGAGCCCTCCTCCTGGATGCTGATCAGTGGGAAGGACCTCTCCACTAGCTCAGGTCTCCTAGGATCCACTCTGCAGAACACTGAAGGTACACCCCTGTCCAGGCACCCCTTGCTAAACATCCTTCCCAAGAAACTGTTCTCTCCACTAGATGAATGCAACCTATTCAATTTGGTTCTTTTCTGAGTAGTTTGGATTTGTCACACGGTATATTTAATTTTAGAGTTTATGGGGTCACCAGTTAGCTTATCTAAAAAAAGAGGCTCACCCTGCAGGCAGATGAAGCCTTATAATTCAGACATTGCTGTTTTGTTCCCTAAATGGCAGTAACAAACTGCCCACGCAGTGTCTAATGGCACACAAGTAGGGCTAAGTGGGCATGAGCTGGTCACCATCCTTTCAACATGCAGTAGCCACAGCAACTCCTGTGGAATTTTGCCTGTCAGCTTGCAGTTCACACTTTGTGCATGATTCTCTGTAAGGGTGACATCTGCAAGTTCTAACATAGGGCATTTGAAAAGAAGAATATTTGTCTGTTCAATTTTTCTTTAAGAAGATTTAAGGCCTGTGCGAAATAATATTGATTTGGTTTCTGGGAAGGTTAGTAGGTATAATTGCTCAATGCGTCCCTTTTGCCGTCACTTGCAGGCCACTTCCTGTTCATGAGAGTAGGTGATAACTCCACTGGTGGAAGTGCTGTGACTCAGAGCCCCTTCCTTCCACCTACAGCTGCCACTGGGGAGTGCCAGGTGAGACCGATGTAGCCAGTAGCTCCTATGTAATACCAGTAGTCATCATGAGCCAGAGTACTAGAGCCAGACTCCAAGAGAGTGTTGATCCCAAAAACTTTCTACACTATTACTATTACTATTGCTGCAGTCATAGTATTTAAAGTTGCTTGTAAATCTCAGACAAACTCATCCAGACAAAAATGTTCCACTAAATGGAAGAGTCCAGGACCAGCAGGATTTCACCCTGAAGCCTTTTAAAATGTTGTTTACAGGTGCAGTTCTCCCTCTACCTGTACGGGGAGTACAATGGCACAGTGCTGCTGTCAGTGGAGGAAAATGGTACAACAGGAGCATCCCCCCTGGTGTGGGAGAGAACAGGCAGCTGGAAGGACAGCTGGCTGGAGGTCACTCTGCAGCTCTCTGACATTCTGAATGGGTACTCACTCTTCAAAGGGGTAGTTTAATATATATGTATTGCTGTACAGTTAGCCGGACATTTAAGCATGGAGAGCGCAGGACTAAATTCACATCTCCCGAGTGGATCTAACCTTTTCCAGACGCAGTTCAGTTACTTTAAAAAGAAAGCCAGCAGCCATATCACCCTGCACCTCACAATTGGCAGCCCACTGAAGCTAAGTAGGTGTGAGCCTGGTCAGTACCTGGATGGAGACCTCCTGGGAAAAACTAAGCTTGCTTCTGGAGCCAGCAGTTGGTGCTCACCCTGCGGTCTGTGTGGTTCCTAATGCCCCAGTATATTGACAGGGACACTATACTGTAAACAGGTGCCGTCTTTCGGTTGAGACGTAAAACCAAGGTCCTGACTCTCTGTGGTCATTAAAAATCCCAGGGTACTTCTCGTAAAGAGTAGGTGTGTAACACCGGCGTCCTGGCCATATTTCCCCCTGGCTTTTATCACACACGGCCTCCTAGTAATCCCCGTCATGGCTTCATCACTCTGTTCTCCTCCCCACTGATAGCTGGTGTGTGGTGAGAGTACTAGCGTACTATGGCTGCCGTTGCATCATCCAAGTGGGGCAGCACATTGGAGGAGGGGGGCACACTGGTGGAGGGGAGTCCCCATTACTGTAAAGCACTTTGAGTGGAGTTTCCGGAAAAGCACTATATCAATATATCAATATAGCACCTTACATCAATTTCCCTACGGAATTAATAAAGTATTATCTATCTATCTATATAAGTGTAAGGAATTATTCATTATTATTATTCAGCCTCCCTGTTTGCCTTTTATTCTGTCTGCACATCTGAACAAGGCTCACCCGTTTGCCAGACACAAAGTACCACAGCAAATATCCTGCTTGCTCTCACATGACTTCCAAAGTCATTTATTAGCATTGTTAATGCGAGTTAAAATGTTAAAAGGAGTTAATGAAGTCCCAGTAAATGTGTGGAGGCTGTTCAAGACCGTACTGTTTGGTTAGTTTGGTAAAGACAAAGTATTTTAGTATTTTTTACGGAACCTGTGATCCTCTAGGTTTCACCTGAGCCTGAAGGCCGTTTGGAGGCCAGGTTCGACTGCAGATATTGCTGTGGACAGCATAACTCTGGGACCTTCCTGCTTTGACATAGGTATGTGTGCTTTTCCAGATGATTTTGTCCCCTGCCTCAGTCAGCACTTGGATAAGAACCACAAGGTACAGATAGACATTGAGGAGGACATATCAGGAGGTTCTTTTTCATCCAACGGACACAGCAGCAAAACCTTCAGGCTTTGTGAGGATTTAGGCTTGATAAGGTTGTAGTCTGACTAATCTCCTCAAAATAGAAAGAAAAGACTCTTGGTTGCATCCCTGGGAGTGTAATGAAAAAGATTCCATGAAACAATATTGTATCATGATTTGATCAAGATTTGGAAAATAATGTTGTTTTGGATTGCACAAGGTCTTTACTCGTCCAATATTTTTCTTGACTGGTTCACTTTGGAATGCAACATATTGAATTGATATTTGCTATTCCCACTGCTGCTTGAATTATCCGACTACTGTGCTGTTATCAAGTACTGGTCCTGCCAACACCCCCTTCAAATAATTCCAGCGTATTCTGCATGTCCACGAATTCATCACTATTACCGCCTTGTCTCAAAGTCCTCGAATAATGTTACGTTATAATCCACATATAAAATCTGCAAACCCAGTTGTGTTGAGGTGATACTTTTGCAGTGAAACATAATCATAATGATTACATTCTGTATATGTCAATAGCACTAAAAACAGCTTTGGCAGTAGGCATTGCCGTCCTTGTGTAGGTTTATAAATATTTTGGGCCAAGAGGAGCAATAGTCTGCAGTTGAGCAGCTCAGTGACGGGGGGATTGGAACACAGAGAGGAGGATGGTCAGTGGTCACCTGCTGGATTGGAGGTGGAGATGCAGGTGCCCTAGAAATATACCTACCGTGGTAAAAAGAAAAGTGTGAAAGTCTTGGAAAAACCTGGAACCATAATATCAGCCCTAGGGAAATAACAGTGTATGGTATACAGTAAACGGGGAGAATCCATGGGAACACTGGGAGCTAGCAAATTTACTGTACCATGGTGAGCTTTCACGCTAGAAAGTGATGTGACAGGCTGATTAGAAATAGCTTTACAAGGCAAATGGAGACACATTGCAAAGCAATGCTAATGCACTGCGCTTGAACCCAACCACAGACACACGTTCAAATATGACAGGTTCTTCTTAGAAGCTCCCCGCAATTCTCTGAAGGCTTTGTACCCTTATGCTTTACACTTGTATCAGGCTAAGAAAGAAAAGTCTGCCTGAGCCTTTTGCAATTCTGAAAGAATCTTTCTAAGACGCTGTCTTCACTCAGCATCAGGAGACTTTTTGTAGCAAGATATGATTCTGGTAAATTCTAAAGGGGATAAATTGATGTCAGTGGTCTGTCTCATCATGCAGATTTTACGTCTGTGCTCTATTCTCAAATCAGCAAAAAGAACTGCTTGATTCTCTTTTCCTACTGGGAGTCCTAGAAAGAGCTGAGCTGCATGTTAACTATTGTTGCGGTTTACTGTAACCGAGACAGGAATCCGAACATGGAGCCTTGCCAGCAAAGCTCTGAGCATTAAAAATAACCCAAGCCCTATTAAAAACTGCTCTATCTGTAGTACTGTGTGGGATATAGGTGGATATGGAAACTTTATGGCATCAGCCATTTGTCCTTTCAATTAACAACCACTCGTCATCTCACTTCGAATGCTGTGTGAAAGTACAGCAGGAGCATTATGCTGAAGAGTCACCCTGCAATTGAAGGAGATCTATGCTAAAACATCTGTTTATCACAAACTGCAGATTCCAGGCACGTGTTCCATTCCTGGGATCCAGATAATTTTGGTAGCACTCATTCTTTTCTCACTCCTTTTACAACATGGTATTTTTCCATGTTGTAAAAGGCGCTGCTCTTTCATTCCCCCGTCTTATAAACCACCCTTATTCTTCTCATGCTTTTAAATGGGTCTCCCTGCGTCACCCTTGTCATTAAGTTCCCTTTTGTCATAATGTAGTGTACAGCCTCCCTCAAGTCTGTCTCGGTGTCATTAGTAACTGTTTGGCTTTGTCAGTCATCCATCTTCATCAGTCATGAATCCTTGACTTTAGGAGGTGCTCTTGAAAAGCATGCTTTGTTTATTGCCCAATAAATGCCTCCTTCCTTGGCTCAGTGTCAGCTCACTCTCTCAGCTGACAATTCCAATTTGGAAAGAAATCTTAGCCAGTTGCTCGATTTTTATTTTTAATTTTTTCTACCCATATGCCCTACCTCTTCTTTCTGGCTCTCCCATTTCAGATCCAACTACTATGTTCCAGAGGCACAGGCTCCTACAGGAGATGGGTGCAATCAATGACCTGGACTTCTTTGGTCCACTTCCTGAGCCCTCTGCAACAGGTACAGCACACACTGCAGCATTTGGGGTGGGAGAGCGAGCTCTCTGAATGCACTCTCATTAATGGAGAGGAGGACTACAAAGAAAGGTTCTTACATGAGGTTGCTAAGAGTTCTAGTAGTGGTTTGCTATTTTTGATAATGCGCTGATGTCACAATGTTCCAGATTGCTTTGTTCTCTTTATTTCTGCTTTGTCTTTTTTATATAGGTACAAGACTATAAAAAGTGAAAGGTGAATTTTTGACGCTAAGAGACTTGTCAAATGTATGCGAAAGTGCATTGGTTGCAAGTTTTTTTATATTTTCTAATAGTCTCTCAGGTCTTGCACACAGCATGTCAGCCTCTTCAGGGCCAAAATTGATGCTGACGTCTTTCTCCCGAAGGAGAGATCTTGCCTGTAACTCTGTGTGTCTGTGATGTGGCCTGTAGATCAAAGTGATGCCTGTGCTTTAACTCCTTGCTCTTTCCTGCTTGTCCTCAGAAGTGTCCTCCATGTCATGGTGGTTTACTTCCTGTGGCGCCAGTGGCCCCCGGGGGCCCACACAGGCTCAGTGCGACAGTGCCTACCGCAACACCAATGTCAGCATCACTGTGGGGAAGGACGGGCCACTGAAGGGTGTGCAGATGTGGAGGGTGCCAGCTACAAACCGATACCTGTAGGTACATGGGCATTAGAATCTGAATCAGGCACTGCCATCTGTGGAACATTTAGTGTCAGGAGCGAAAGCATGTGGCAAGCATTGTGAATGAATGTACTGTAGGAGGGAACAGACCCTTAAGCTTCAAAAGGAGGATCAAGGAAATGGTAATTGTGCTGTGCTGTTAGCCATATTAAGCACCGTAGCATTGAAAATCATTGTCATTGATGTCTACTTTCCCCAGGACAATGGCATCAATTGCACCTAAACAGCAAATGTACAGTAGTTGAATAAATTTGCAGTCGAATAGCCCAGTAAGGTTTGTTAGGAAAATAAGTTGCAAAGGTCAAAGATAGTATTCATTAGATTGTGAAAACGTATATAGTTAAAGGCCTATAGATCCTCCTAATTTGTTATAATTTATACTACACATGCTTTAATGAATTAAATAGTTCTTCATTCTATACCAAGTCTTACACTATCTTCATTATTTAGTATTGTGTGTGAAGCCCAAAAATAATGCAGCTTTGAGACTCATTGCAAGGGCTGTGTATCACCATACTTGAAGAGTTTACAGTTGTCTGCACTCAAACTGAAGTAGCCCCAAGTTCATCTTTCACGAAGACAGTGGCGTTCCACAATGATTCCTAGGAGTTCCCAACTAGCAAGCATCTTCGTGTAAAGCCTTTCGAATCACTGCAACCCCAATGGATTTCAAACTAAATGAATTCTTTTCAGGTTGTGAAAATTAATAGAAATCTTAGAAGTGAGTGATTTTGCAAGAGTTTGACCATGACAAGATTCCTGTAGGAAAGTACTCTTCAAGGGTGAATTCTTATGGACACAGGATATTTGAATCCCGATGGTGTTTACCTCACAAGTTGAGAGTATGGAACAATTAACTGGCCATGTTTTTTAAATTGATCTGGATGCTCAGATAATTTAGCAATTACTGCAGCTACCAACTAGACTAGATGGGCTGAATAGCCTGCTCTTGTTTGTAACCTTTCAGAGACTGATTTTGAATAAATTCAAAGTCAGCTAGAAACTGTGTCTCAGGATGCTATGGTCAGTCCATTCTCCATGGTCATGGAGATGTCATACTGGTTCAGTGTACTTTTAGCTCTAAGCATTGGATCTAATTTTATATAATTTTACTACACACAAAAATGGAATCGAGAAGAATTACCAGTGTCTGCAGTTTTTGATTATTTCTCTTTCCTCATTGTTCATAACCTCCTGGACAAATTGCTGACCAAATGGTCTTGCCACATTACCCAATATGTGGGCTTTTGTGTGTCTTTTTTATCAGTAATTCTTTACATAGCTGCCAGTTATAATGTGTGGCTTTTGAAATAGGAATTAAAATGTAGACTAATTAAAGATGTATAAGTAATAAAAATAAAATTCTTAGGTGCTGAAGCAAAGGCAGTACGTGGTGAGGCAATTCATACTTTCATTTTGTCATATTTATTGTTGCCTCATTTAAGCAACCAGCTGTATGTGGTATTCCTAACTTATTCATATTCTTTTCATGTACAGTGCCTATTATGCTGTATATGCAGTATACATACTGATAAAAAGGCATCTGGAGGGAATAAATGTATGAAAAGTGGTCAGCGGGACAAACTCAGACACCATTGTGGTCCCCACTTCAAAATGGTTGGGATCTGTAATCTGAGCTGCCCTGTATCCTCTGGCATTCATCAGAGTCACTGTGCCATTGCATCCTCTTACTCCGGGCTCTGTCTTCATGCTCCTCTGGATTCAGGATCTCTGCCTATGGTGCGGCAGGGGGAAAGGGAGCCAAGAACCACAACAAGCGCTCGCACGGGGTCTTCATCTCCGCTGTCTTCCCCCTGGAGAAGGGTGACATCCTGTACATTCTGGTGGGACAGCAAGGAGAGGACGCCTGTCCAGCGGTAATTAAGGACCAGGATGGGGAAGAGGCACAATTCTGCCACACAAAAGAATACCACTCATACTGGTGCCGCAGACTAGACAATTAAGAAGTCTTGTACGATGTCTGACAGTTCCTTTTCTCATTTTGTTATGACTACAAGTGTTTAAAAAGCTTCTTTGTAGAGATTTACCACAGATCTCTGCAGTGCTAATGTGAAAATTAGGGTTTAAAAATGGATATTGTGGTCCTCTTTTCTTTGTTTTCATGAAATGCTATTCAGAAAGCCTTTCATGAGACATAAAACAAGCAGAAAATTAGCAGATTTTACTTTGTATTGTGTACAAACAAATTGCAACTGTTTTCTAAAAACAAGATAACAATGCCTCAGGTCGTTTTGCAGGTCATAGGTAGAGAAGTCTTGGATCTTAGATGTTGAGTGACTGATTCATCGCTGTTTCCAAACAACCCTATTTCTATTTGCCCGTGTCTTGTCAGCGGAATCCTCTGACCCAGCAGGTGTGTCTGGGGGAGTCGTCGGTGATTGAAGATGACCATTTCAGTGGGGGCAGCACTGTGCGGGAATGGGCAGGAGGAGGGGGTGGAGGCGGTGGGGCAACATATATATTTAAGGTAAGACATGTCTGTGGCTATTACGATAAGACATAGATGGGCCATTTGTAACCTTTCTTATGTTATTATTTTTCCTGACCCTTTCTGAATTATTGGAGTTGTGCACAGAATGCATTTTTGAACTATTCCAGCTTACAATCTGCAGCCATAAAGAAAGGTATAAAGGCTAGATCTTTTAGTGATCCAGAAAAAAAGCCCATCACTGCAAGTCTTGATTGTCATGACTTCTCTTGACAGGCCATTCATTCATACTACAGTATATGCCACACTTGTTGCTATTAGGTAATCCCTCCAAATCTTTGTCAAAGTCCTCAGGTGTTTGATGCTTGAATACCTTCTAGTCTTCTCTATTCAAGACCAGGAATCTAGGATTCAAGAAAGAGAAATTTTTCATTTGACTATGCAGCACACCTGCACAGCCCAGGGAATGTTCCTCTTTTTAACCAATTTGAGAGCAGAAAAAACATTTTTGAAACCTGGAGAACATACTGTAACTGCACAATCTTTTAATAAGCTCTTACTATTGTACAATTTTAACACATTTTCACATAATTTAAATGTTTTTTAACATCCTACTGTATATTCAACGTTTTGTGTGGGTGTTTTCACAGGAGGAAGACTATCCCTGTGAAGATTCTGCTAATTACAGTATTCCAATTTAAACTCCAGCCTTTACATGTAGTTTGTGTTTTCTATTCATTGCCCAGCTCTCAACTTAAAGCATTCACTGCATGGATATCTATGCAACATTTTTTTCAATGCAAAAATTGATCATTAATATGGAGTTTTATCAAAAGCCTTTCGAACACCTAAATATATAATATGTTCTGCATCTGTGGATCTACCGATGTGTCTGTACAAGCTTTTCCAAATCCTTCCGAATCCTGTTCCCATACAAGTTGGTCCTCATACAATTGTTTTCAAGGTGGAAGATTAAAGTGAGTGTTGTGCCAGTTTCTCTGGTCACTCTATTTTACGCTGTGCTTTGACTCTGTGCTTTTGAAATCTTAGTCCGTCTGTGCGAGCAGCATCCGCCAGTGACGGCATGCTCCTCTTCCTGCAGATGGAGAACGGCGAACACGTCCCCCTGCTCATTGCAGCTGGGGGGGGAGGCAAGGCCTACATGGAGGACCCTGAGAGCAGCCTGGACCACATCCCCCTGGAGCAGTATGAAAATGACACGACGACATCTGGAGCCAATGGCAGAACCTCTGTCGCAGGTGACCTCTCCTTCCTGCCCCTGCGGTCACTGGCCCTGTGCCCTCCGAGGGCAGCTTTGTGCTTTGGCAACACCTAGCGTGGTTAGGAAACACTCCGTCGTTGAAGATCCACCTAGACGCAGAGCAAATGATCATTTTCTTTGCACAGGAAGTTGTTTGAGGTTATTAAGCAGCAGAAAGAGTGAGGGAAGGAATACATTTGTCACATTTTCAAATGCGCAAACACTTGACTGTTGAAAGTAATGCAGTGTGAGTTTTACCTCAAATGCATATTCGAGTTTGAGCTGTATGTGGAGAAAGAAATTAGCTCAAGGGCTGATATTGTGGGGGGTTTTTGTGTGTGTGTGCTCTGCAGGTGGAGGCGGAGGCTGGAAGGATGTGACCAAATACTTGTGGGGTGGCAGGTCTCTCCTGGAAGGAGCTGAAGGGGGATCATCATGCCCCCAGGCCCTCTCAAAACTGGCCTGGGCAACTTTTGGGGGGTTTGGAGGTGGAGGAGGTGCCTGTACTGCCGGAGGGGGTGGTGGTGGATATAGAGGTACATTCTGAAACAGATCAAGCATTACCATCTATTTCTTCAACCTTCTTTGTCTGTTTTAGTCTTATTTTCTATAGCTTGTATTTTACTGTAATTCAGATCCACAGAGCATCCATGTGGCATGATATAAGGATGGTTAGTGCTGTCTCACAGCTCTTGGGTCCTGCGTTGATTACCAAATCACTATACCTTCTGTGCGGAGGTTGCGTGATCTCCTCCGTTTGCAATGGTTTGCTCTTCCACCATCCAAAGACATGATGTCTAGGTTAATGATGTCTTAGATTCCTCTGCCTTGTCCCTGTGTGTGTGCAATTGTCCTGTGGTGGACTGGTGTCCTGTCCAGGATGTATTGTACTGTATTTATGGTATAAAACTTATAAGTCTAGGATAAGCTGCAGAAAAACAAGTGAAGCTCTATGAGGATTTGAATATTCATCCATCTATTATCAGAAAGCCAGAGTTGACAGCCTTTTCAAAAATGTTGCTGTGGTGAAATGCTTACTGATGTACAGTATAGTATTTTTCCTGAATTGCTGTAAAGCATATGGAAAATGTCTAGAATTCACATTGAAGACTCGCTTGAGAGATCTTTTGGATTAGCTGTAACCACAGTGACTATAACTACATGTTTTTCCTCTATTGTGTGTGATTTAAAATGATATTTAGCATTTGACTTTGTCAAAGATAAAACAGACACACCTCTATCTACTCTGTCTTTTTGTTCTTGGCAGCCAGTGAGGAAATTCTATAAGAAACATTGCCAGTAAATTTTCTCCTGGAAGGATATGATGTCTGGCAGAATTCTGCTTCTCTAGCTCTAATGCGATATACTAAAACTGGATCTGATATTGGTGTTAGACAAATAATTGATTAGAATGATGCCACTTTACATAACACAACAAGTCAAACGATATTGCCAGATTACAAGTATGCATATTTTAATGTTAATATA
Organism: Lepisosteus platostomus; assembly: GCF_059453375.1. NCBI lineage: Eukaryota > Metazoa > Chordata > Actinopteri > Semionotiformes > Lepisosteidae > Lepisosteus > Lepisosteus platostomus. Next base: position 12,193,408 of record NC_142620.1, on the reverse strand, counting down.
TACAGTAAGAAATCTGAAATATATATAAGAATGATATGTGGTCATATTTTAGAATACAGAGAACAAAATCGTTTTTCAGTCAAGCTTTGTTCTGATCAATCTTTTCCATCGCCTTCTGAAATACACTGCTTTGACTCTGCTTTAATGTGCCTCACCTTCATCTTCATCCCTCTGGGCCTCAGGAGGCGATGCTGCTCCTACTGATGACATCACGGCGGATGGCCAGGACGGAATTTCGTTTGTGAACCCCATTGGAGAGATGTACCTCCAGCCTCTGGCAGGTATGGGAGCAGCCCAGCCGAGCTCCTGAGAGCAGCAGGAGAGTTGTTTTACCAGGTCCAGTTTTACCGCTGCAGTACAAGTGGCAGGAGCTGGGCGGTGCAAATAATAATAATAATGTTTCTTTATTAGCCCTATACAATTTCTTGCATTAGGAATTCATCTTTTCGCATACCCCAGCTTTTCTCCATGGAGACACAGACAGGGAGAGAAGCTTGGGGTCAGAGCACAGGGTCTGCCATTGTACGGCACCCCTGGAGCAGTTGGGGTTAAGGGCCTTGCTCAGGGGCCCAACGGAGTAGGATTCCTCTGCCGGCCACGGGATTTGAACCAGTAACCTTCCAGTCACAGGCGCAGATCCTTAGCCACAGAGCCACCGCTCCGCCCAATATTTTTCTTCTGTAGAAATCCGGACAGCAGGTTTTCAAATGCTTTTATTTTTTTAAACATTAGGGTATTTTCTTATTTAAGAAAACATTGTAACCATGAAAGTGCTTTCATACTGTAATTGTAATATGACAAAAGGGAAACAAGAAGGACGCAGAAGAGTTACACAGGAGAGGTCATTCAGTCTATGAAGCCTATCTGGTAGGCACAAGCTACTTAGCAATGTTGTTTAGGCTGATACCCCAGATTCCTTCAAGAAACAGCTGGATCCTTTGATCCTTGGATCGATTTACTACTTCCAATAGGCCCAAAGGTCAGCTCTCCGTTGCAACTGCTCCTTTGTTCTTAAGATGAATGCCACTGACTGAGTACAGTATGAGCCCTGCAATAACACTCTAATTGTTTTAAACGTTTTAATGCACAGTAGTCTAATGGCTGGATCAAACTGTTTTGCTTTGAAAATTTTACAGTCATGCCTCCAGCACGTCATTTAGAAGTCTTTATTCCTAAAGGACAGAAGAAAAGCGTTTTTTTTAACAATGCAACACAACTTTTCTGTAACTCACAGGCACAGATGTTACCAGTGTGACCATCTCTGAGCCTGTGTTGTAATTCTCTTCCCCCTCACCAGCGATGGAGAGTCATGGTGAAGCAGAGATCAAGGTGCAGCTGAACTGCAGCCATTGCCAGTCGGAGAGCTGCAAACGGGATGAAGACACCAAGCTTATTCTGTGCCTCTGTCACAATGATGAAGTGCTAGCCAGTGACAACGTCACCTGCACAGGTGAGGTGATGCCTATTGCAGAAGCTTAACCTCTTCTTCTTCCCTACTTCACCCACAATATACACCTCCACAGACCTATTTCAGACAGCAGTGCTGCATCTCTCAGCTAGACCATCATCAGTTGTGCTCTTTGTGTTTTCTCCTGTGTGAAGTGTGGAACCCTTAAATTACTCCTTTACTAAAGTATAAATGCTTCATCCTGTTTAAATTAGACATTTTAGTCAGCAGGCAGAAAAGCTGCTTCCCTATGGTAAAAAAAAATCTTTGGTATGAACCAGTAGAGTTTTCAAAAGTAAGAATTCCTAAATTATTCTTACTCTAGCTAGATTTCAGAATTGCATGTTTAACAAAAATAAGATCATTGGCTTTTCACAGTCATTCCAGCAAATGTCCCTAGTAATCATCTCTTGTGTAATACAGTAAATTGTATATTGTATTTCATTTAAAGTGCAATATAGCCAAGAATACAATATAGTTTGAATATTAGTTGTATTTTAATATTTCTTTTATAAAATGAAAGAAGAAGTCCATGCATATGGACAGAGTTGTAACAGAAGTGTAATTGCAGTCATGAATGTTGTTTTTTATGATTTTATTGGGTATCCAGTGATCTTTTGGGGGGCTGGACCTTGCTGATCTTCCGCCTCTGTCCCACAGCTCCACGAGGGCCTGCCCCAGAGGGACATCTCTCCCTGCCCCTCATCCTGGTTGTGGTGGTATCCACTGTGGTGACGGGTATCGTCTTGGCCTGTGCCAGCCTCACGCTCAGTAAGAGACTCTACCAGCTCTGTATGCGCTCTGTGCCCTCTGTGCCAAACTTCCACCGCCTCTGAGGGCCACAGTGGCAGACATCCTGAGCCCAGCGACACTTACATTCCCTCGGCAGCCTAGGGTCAGCACCCATCAACTGATACCCACTGCCATTTTATGAGTTTTTGGTTTTCAGCCTATGATACTCGAATGCTGGAGGTTGCTGTGTGGTTGCCAGGTGGCAACTAATGCTTAGGATATTGTACCTACTGGCCCAGTGAAATAGAACTGAAACAACATACACATGCTGCTGCTTTTGCAATTCAACAGATCAGTGTGGTCTATTGCAATGGAAAAAGGGAAGTACAGACTGTGAGGTAGCTGTACAGTATGTCTTTTCTGTCACACAAATATCTCCCATGTTCGTGCTGCATTTGTATAAGAGCCAGGGGTTTAAAGCATTTTCTTTTTTTTGTTGTGCCTAATACTACATGACAGCTCCTGTAGTGTATCTTTATGTGCAAGGCATATAGGGTGCTGCAGGATAGTGTAAATCATAAGTGGAACTCAAAGTAAGTGGACAAAAACACAGTAAATCACAATAATTAATTATTATAGTGACACAGGGAAGGTTTCATAGCTTGGCAACTTAACTACCTAGTGTCCCTGTGCCTTGTAGCAGCCTTGCAGTTACCTGTCCCAAACAAAGGTTGTTATTTCAGTTCTGAATTTTGCTGGGTAATTGCTCTGAATTGTTCTTTGAATTTTGGACAAATTTCAGCTTATGGATAATTCCCCTTGTAGCCAACAAAGGCACTGTATATTCTTGGCTTCATATCCTGTGAGTTAAAGTTTAAGCTGAAGTCTGAACATGCCACTTTTTCACTGTTTCTACACCACTTTTGGTTGTGGTTTCATACTCGGCAGGAGTACGGTATGGTGAAAAAGTAACTAAACCTCTTTGAAAGGTCAATTTTAACGTATTTAGACATACCTTCTTCTCTTCCTTGCCAAGTCCTAATAGGTGATGAAACTGACTGCATTGGACAAATAACACACATTGGACAAATTATTTAGAAAAATCAGCCAGTATTCATTCCTCTTTGTGGTAAGAAAGTAAGTGCACCCCTTGACTCAGTAGCTTGTGGCACCCCTTTAGCACAGTTACCAAATGAAACATTTCCTGTTTAATCTCTCAAGCAGGTACTAACTGTGAGAACAGTGAAACGCTGGAAGCACAAGATGTTTTCATGTCACCTGTGTTTTTGCTCAATCCCTGAATTTGAGAAAAATGCAGTGACAGAAATACAGTTGGCTTTGGGCAATACTTCATACAGCTGCAGCAATTCTCAAAATTAAAAGATAAAAATAAAGACTGATAAAATTATTACATTCTACAGTCAACAGTTTCTACTCCGTTGTCATGGTTTCTGTCAGTAAAGGTTCTACAGAGATCACAGTCCTTGTTTGACAGTCACCTTTTAAATAACGTTTATGTAGAGCTAAACGTTCTTTACTTTAAAATCACTGTGATTAAAAGTGCACACTAAAAGCAGATCATTATCCTTGAAGTTTTACACCTAGTAACCTGTTCCAAAAAGAATATACAGTATACTGTAATTAACATCCTTAAGGAATTAGAAAATTCTGGATCAAAATTACTCTTTTCAAAACATCAGTATCAGTATCAGTCTTATGTACGAAGCACAAAAGAGACCAGGAACAGTTAAATTAATATTACAGAAATGTTGGAAATTATAATATCTTATAATTCATATTCTATACAATATATAAATTATGTATAAAATCATGTTATGGTTAATATGAAATTATAATTTAACTTCCCAATATATTTATATTCATAATCATTTATGTTTATGCATGTTTGCGTTTAGAAAGAGATACTACAAACAAGTCATAATAATAATGAATTATTAGTAGTAGTGCAGCCTAAATAAACAAAAAACTGGCATGTAATGATACATTTTGCATCTTCCCCACCAAAATAGGATATTGCCTCTCTTCAGCTGTGGAAAACATTCATGACTTCCTCTGCAATGTTAGCATCCTATCTTCTTTTCCCCCAATATGATTCTCTTCTCCCTGATCTTATGCCAATAACACTATAAATACAGTACATGTGCACAGTATAGAGCAATATTGACAAGCTGCTGGATTTAGCTGACAGATGACATAGCCAAGTTCAACAAAGTTAGTCTTCCTTTGAGAGAAAGACCTAATTTTGCAGTCGACTGTGCTTGAGGGTATGCTTTGGATATGGAAGCATGTGAGTTGGAAATCTGTAGGCATCCTTCATACCGCAAGGGAAAATCCTGCGATAATGAGACATTCATTGTATTGCATCAGAAATTCCTTGCTGAGATTAGACCACAGAGCTGAATTTACATAAATTCAAAATGAAAGACAGAATAAAATATTGTAAAACAATTGTTCTAAAAACATAGGGTCATGCTAAGACAGACAAAGTCTAGCATGTAGTCGGACTCACAGTCAGTCACTCTCAACAGCTACTAGCCTGTCCTGGAGGCAGACAGGACCTTTAACTGTGTGGGTTCAATTTAGAACATTATAGCCTTCTGATTCACAGATTGAGTCTCACTCTAGAGTAAACTTGCTTCTTTTTGGGAATTGGGAAGCATTCAGTAAAAACCTGTTTGTAAAATATGCTAGGGTTTTCAAACTGAAATACATGAACCAAGATCCATTCAAGAACTTGTGAGAATGCTAGAGTTTGAACTTGGTTGGTGTTTTTTTTTTAACTGATGATGGAGATCAAACCCCATGGTAAAGAAAAGACAAAGTTGTATTTCTAGTCACATGTAATTATATCACATTAATTTTAAATTAAGCCTGACCTATGGCTAAAGGAAATGAGAAAAAGTTCACATGATTTCACTAAACTGTGTTCAAAAACACAGTCTCAGCCATGACAGGGAAGACTATTGCTATTCATATGAGTGGTGTGCTTTTATTTGTAGAACAAAAACAATATCTCTCATTAGGTTATTTATTGTATATTAAGAGCCTTCTGATTGTTAGGTAAAGGTGCAATTTTTAGAAGAGTTTGATATGGTAAGTGGTCTGCTAAGACACTCAGCAATTGAAGTGGTCCATGAAATAACAGTATGAGAGCCAACACTCCTTTAAAGTATTTTATGTTAAAACCAACATTTTTTTCACGGCAAATGTACTACATAAAACTGTATTGTTGTCTGCGATTTCTCATAAAACAACCATCTTGAAAAGTAGTGATGTTGGGAAGTTAGGACTTGAGTAGACACTAACCCCTTTCAGAAATGAATCTCCTGTACAGTACATTACCTCGCTTCTTTCTGTGATTAGGTGGAAATCTGAGCCCTTTATGCAGTGTGTCTGGGATTTTACCTTCCTGTTTACTTGCACAGCGAGGACTTGGTAGTGTCATAACTGTCATGAGATTGACAACGCAGATACAAAGAGCCACAACTGCGCATTTTGAAATTATCTAGAATCTGGTTCCCAAGAACTAAGTCTAATGAGCAAACACAGTAGGTGTAATAGGTGTATTACTTCTCTAATTGCTGCTTCAAAATTATTGTTGCCTAGTGCCCAGACTCTCTTTACAAAGTATTTTAAACTGTCTGCTGTGTTTTGTAATACAATTTTACAGATTTAGATATTGTACAGTGCAAAAGACAAATATAAGCCACAGCCAAGCTGGAACATTTCTACATACAGTATAAGTCCCATTGGTAGATTTCCATCCAATCATTTAATCAGGTACTGCTTCTGTATCTTTAAACCTACAGTACTTGGCCAATCTTATAACACTTGGTGGTGTTCAATGTAAGGTGACCTCACTTTTACTTTGCTTGTTGTTTACCCATGCTCATTTATGTTTTATGTAAAGGAACAAGTAAAGGATTATTCCTTGCTTAAAAGAGAAAAAAAGAAACATGTTTCAGCTGTGGAGCCTTCTTCAGGTGTGGAATTCTGGTTTAGTGAGAGACGTAGCCCAGTGAGGAGGAGATGGAAGACAAAGATTTAGAGGAAGGCATAGGGGGTCGCAGCAGAAGTCGGCTGAAGTAGTTCAAGTAGGTGGCTGTGTTAGCATGCGTGGGCTGCAATGGAACAATTACCTGTAAAGGTTTATTTCATGCTGAAAAGGGAAGAAAAGAAACACAACATTTCAGCTGTGGAGCCTTTTTTGGGTGTGTGTTTTATGTAGTCTTCTTTGTTCAGGAAATTTTGTCTGGCAAGTCTGAGTGGAATTCCTGGTAAAGGATTTTGTGAATGGGGATGGTCTGCTTTTTATAACTTAGTTAAAGTTAATTATCCTTGAAAACCTTAAATCAGAGGCTCTGAACTGTGGTTTTCTTTAAGTTGGAAAACGAGAACATTTCCTATATCATTACCAATTTCATGCCAAGAGTTGTGCAAAACGAAATGTCTGCTTGATTCTTTTTAAATAATGTAATAAAGAACAGTCAAAAACACAATTTCCAGACATGTTCTGTGGTTAATCGAGCAGATGGACATTTTTGTATTGTACTGTAGACCTGTCCATGTTGAAAAGATTATGTACATTTTTAACACATCTAACAAACAATAAAGTTGTAGCAAATGTTTTTAAAACACTGTGACCTGCCATATAATTTATTGTATAAATGTTTCCTGTGTTTCAGTGCAGCGAGGATACTAACGTTCTCATTAGCCTCAGCTGCAGTCCCATGGAACTTATTATTCAGCATCTTTTTTATTTCTGAGTCACTGAGCCGTGCTGAGCAAAACTTGCATTCAATCAAGTGAAATCTTCTCACATTAAAGCTAAACGCTATTGTCACGGAAAGTTATTTTCCTTTAAATTTACTCTTAGTAAAGACAACGCTTTGTGCGCAATTATCCATACTGAAGTCAGTGACCGAAGTCACTTACCTGTGACACTTAGGTTCTAAAAATAATCTGTTGTCAAACTAGCTAAAAGAAACAAAGGTCTCTGTGGCAACCCAGAGATATGCCAGCACAGTCTGAAATTGTTGGAAAGTTCATTATACACTTACAATTGTCTGTGTTCCTTTTTCAAATAGAGGTGTTAACCACGGTGCCTTGAAAAAATTCCCTTCCCAGTTCTTGAACACTGGCTTTCCTATAGTTCTTTTATTCAGATGGTAAAGCATTCGTATTTTTTGCTCTGGTGACTAATGGCTACCAAAAAACGCCCAGGTGGGTTCTGTACAGCGGTAAATGAAGCAAGTACTCTACCATAAGTAAATTGCTGGGAAATTCTAAGAGATGAAAAGGTGTATAGAAAAGAAAAGAATTAAATCATAATTATTAATTTGTTTCCTGTATCAGGTGAGTTTTTCTACTTGCACATCAAAGCGGTTCTTGCTACATTTACAATGGAAATAGACTTCTCTGTTCCTGGCTCTAGGGGGTTCTGATGTGAAAGAAGTCCACAACTCCAGTGGCTACACATGCTCCGGTGTATTGCCTGGCCCTAGTCCTGGTCCCAGGTCCTCCGGGAGACCCGATATCAGGTTAACAGTGTCTCTTCATCTAAGGTTTCCCCCATGCAGGTTGGTAGTCTGTGCCAGGGGCCCAGCCGAGTGTGTCCGCCCCTTCTCTCTAGGGCCTGCAGCCTGAGGACACAGGGATGCTGGCACCCAAAGCCCTGACCATCATGCAGCGCCACCCCCAGGCAGACTACCAACCTGCATCGGGGATCTGGCACACCGCAGCTCCACTGAGGGTGAGTCTGCTGGAGCAATGGCCTTTGGTCTTAGGGGTATCAGGCTGGAAGTTATTATCGGGGCTGCTTGACATAAAAATCACTCAGCAGTACGGTGATCTTCAGCTCTGGGCCTCAGAGCTGCAATCCAGGTTTTACAGGTCTCTTTATCATTATCTGCACATGGTGTAAATTAGTCCAGTTAAGTAAATGAGTTCAATTACATACCCGAAATGTCACATGTAATGAGATCCAGAAAGTACTCTAACTCTCAAAGAATAGAGGTGAGAATTAGTTCACTAATGGATATTGAAACACCTCTTGCTGAGACTATACACCAGTACTATTGTGAGCGTTTTGGTGTCATTTATTTCACAACCCAAATTGCTAACGTTTCTGGGGGAAAAAAAACACATATTGGATTCTTTTATCGTTGTTGAACAAGACTGTTCTGAATTAGTAATTAGCCTTAGATGTTTTTGCAGCCTTTTTCCTCAGGAAAAAGAACGTCTTTCATCTTTCATGCCATATCAGTGTTGTCATTTCAGAGTTGTAGTATAAAAGATGTATCTCCCACTCCCTTCTGTCCCTCTCTCCTCTGTGGCTCTGCAGTTTACTACCGCAAGAAGACCCAGCTGCAGGCAGTGCGCGTGCGCCTGCAGAGCCCCGAGTACAAGCTCAGCAAGATCCGTGCGTCCACCATCATGACCGACTACAACCCCAACTACTGCTTCGCCGGCAAGGCCGCGTCCCTCAGCGACCTGAAGGAGGTGCCGCGCAAGAACATCTCTCTGCTCAGGTACCCCGGCAGAACCAAAATGGAGGATTAGTGCACATACACTACAGTATTACAATACTGTACAGTGCTCAGTACTCTGATTTCCGGTCAGATTTATATAACACCAGAAATGAATTCTACATTTTACTGCCTTTTTTAAAACTTCACCACATTGTCAAGATGGGGACAATGAGGAGGCTACAAAACATGGAGTGTCAAAACCCACTTTCCCAAACTTTAATCCAGCAATTTTGTATTTAATTTTGTTGGTAATGCACATTCTTGAAACCTGTGTCTTAATACTCCTCAGTTCCTTGTCTTCGAGCTTTTTTTATTTGTGTGTGTTTGTCTGCCAGGTACAGGATAGTATCTAAGTTCTATTATGATATTCTTGCTGCTTTGTGTTAGCTAGTCCATCTATTTTTGCCTTATCTGTAAAATCTTATAAGTTTGTCAACTGTACTATAATCTAGATCATTTATGTAAATCAGAAGAAGAACTGGGCCTCAAACAGAACATTGTGGTACTACACTAATCACATCAGTTGAACATGACTTATTTCACTTACATCTGTCCATCAAACAGTTTCCTGTTGCTTTCATATTGAAGGCTTTAGTTTATAGCCAATGCTATAATAACCTGGTTAAATAAAAGTAGAATGTCTGTTTATTAATACCTTTCCTTTCAAATTCCATGCTGACTACTCGTGATAACATTTGGTAATAAAAACAGAAATTACTTGTTCGTAGATAGTGCTGCTGATTACCCTGTCTCTCCCAACCTCTTTCTCTCCCTGACTGGTGCTCAGAGCTCTGGGACATGGTGCATTTGGAGAAGTGTACGAGGGTCAGGTCTTGGGTATTGCTGGGGAGAGTGGACCCCTGCAGGTTGCTGTCAAGGTGAGCTCACTAGGGCATTGTTTGAGAGACCAGTAGACAGGATTATGGGCAGAACATGGAAGTGTTTTGTATCAAAAGTGCAGATGTAGGTAGAAACATAATCCAAATACTGTTTTAAAAGCACATATTATACAAGTTGTACAAAGAAATCATATGACTGTGAATATATGCATTATACAGTAGATTCATACCCTGACCTGGCAAAATCTTTACAGTATAATACAGTACTTTCAAGTGTGAATGGCATTAGACATGCTACAGTACCAATCTGAACTCTAAGTCTCAGTGGTAAGAACAGATCTTTACCAATGGGCTCACATATTCAATAATCCCATATTCCCTGCTCAGCCTGACTCTTTTGTATGCAGAGAAGGACACGGGAATTCAGAAGTTATTCAACTCTTACTTCATGAGGTTTAATGGTTCTCCACTTGTGATGAGCACAACATTTCTTAGCTTCAGTAAAAAAAAACTGGATATCCTAATCAATTCCAAAGTTAAGATTCTATCAATGGAGGTATATACTGTATTAATAGATGTAATTACAAATGTTTCTTGCAGGATTTCTTATTTTCTTTAGACTGAATTTATTCTGCTCCTGAATTCATTGAAAAAATAATTTATTTTTATACTTTTGATCTCTAGACTCTACCTGAGATCTGTTCAGAACAGGATGAGATGGACTTCCTGATGGAGGCTCTGATAATGAGGTCAGTTAGACTGGATAGGTGATCACACAACCAAGCGCTTCTCTGCACCCACTGTATTAATTTAATAAGAAACTAATAGATTACACAAACTAGAAGTGAGAATCTTTTGCTGTGTTCCACCAAATCTCTGTATTTCCCTAGACCAGTGATGCTCACCCTTGCAGGGTCTTTACGTTATTCTGCCTGAGCTCCTAATCACTTACTGTAATTTAATCATTTATTGTCTTAAACGATCTGCTATCAGCTACAGGTGTTTCCAAGTCTTCAGTCATTGTTGTTCACCAGGATTAATTGTTAAGTGTTATCGACTGTACACAGACTTTGTTTTCCAGTTCTGCACATGAGAAGTGGTTAAAAGTTGCTTTTGAAAATATTGTTGCATGATACTGAGCTTACCTGTTGCTGTGCCTGCAGTAAGTTCAACCACCAGAACATCGTTCGCTGCATTGGTGTTAGTCTGCAGACACTGCCTCGTTTCATCCTGCTGGAGCTCATGACTGGAGGAGACATGAAGACCTTCCTGAGACAGAACCGCCCCAAGTCGGTGAGTGTCTTCCACTGGCCCCCTGATGCAACCTTGTCATGATCCCAGCTGGGGCCTGGGCTTCAGGCATTACCTCAGGACATTCCTTGTTTGCCATGTAACTTTCCCCACAGATATCTGACGTCTCCACTGATGTTTTGTGATTTGTTATATAATTATGCAACCAGTGTAATGCCCAAAGGAGAAAGGGTCGATGAATACGTGATTAAAGCTAGTGCTTTCAGGGACACGGTAAGGAGAAAAAGCCAGACATTCATTTAAAAAGAAGAGAACGATCATGATGGAAAACGTTTGCTACACCTAACTTACATTACTCTTACCTGTACTGGACAGTACAAGATAACATACATCCAATTTCCAACCCCTGCACTGTCACTTCACGTTTTTTCACGCCTCAAGTACTGTACCTCACCACCAACTGCAAAGTTTAGTTACAGATGGATGATAGGTGTGGCTGTTACTATTACCACTGTCAGCGCAAGCTTGCCATCACCTGGTAACCCATACAGGACATCCTGTATGCAGGAAGACAGTGGTACCCTTGACCTTCTCAAACCTGCACAGCTCAAGAGCAGCACTCTGCTTTTGCACTTCTGCTTGAGGAATCCTGTTTCACAGTCAGATAATGTCCCGGCCCAGGACTAACCTAGGTGACACCCCGCTGCGTCATCACCTTTGCTAGCTGAGCAAAATGGAAACCTCCATCCTATGTGTCATAATAACTGCGTGCAACAGTAGAAAGGGGTGGTGGTGGTGGTGGGGGGGTGAACTATGAAGGAATACAGTTTAGTTTTCCAGAGTGATGGTCGTTTGGCACGGCTGGTGTTGGGGGCCCCAAGCTCATGTTGAAATGGGGTTGTTCTGTGTCATGCAGGGCCAGCAGTCCTCACTCACCATGCTGGAGCTTCTACACATGGCCAGAGATATCGCCTATGGTTGCCGATACCTGGAAGAGAACCACTTCATACACCGGTAAGAGTGATGGTGGCAGGGGTATATGAGAGAGGCACTGAAGAGAGCCATAGAGTCTCTGTAGCATAAAAACTAGTGGCGTTTTAATACTAGTTTCTTAAAATATAGAATTGTAGCTGCCCTATTCATCCTGAAAACACTTTTACTGCTGCTGAACTACCACTCTTCTCCAGCTGCTGTTGTATTCAATTCTGACTGAACTGCGCCAAAGCAATTCCAGCGATCCGCTATGCTCTCGAGGCTGCTCTCCTAGATAAAAGCTGAAATGTTACAGTAGATGAGTAGATTGGGAGCTACATTAAAAAATCATGCCTGCATGTGTACTTTGCAGCCAGAGTTTGATGCCTTTCAAGAAGCAGATCAAGAGCGCTGGTAGTGTCAATTAGGAAAAAAAGTTTGAAAGGGAAAATCATAAGAGAAATAGAACATCTGGACTGTGGAGGAAGAGCAAAGTTCATTTTTAGGAACGCATTAAGAAAATCAGCACGTACTGTACTTGCAACAACATTATCCACATTTGCAAGTATAACCTTCTATGTAATTAGCTTCCTCATGTAATTTTGAGGCTATTTATAATCCGTAGTGTATGCTATATCAAAGTCAGGAGTTTCACATCAAGAAACATGATGCTGTAGCTGCAGAAATGTGTTGGTAGGAATTTCAATTTTTATTGTGCAGCTCCATGGTAGCATGTGCCAGTTAGCACTCCAGGCTCACAGTTGGATGGTCTTGGGTTCGAGTCTAGAGTTGGGTACTTTCTCTATAAAATGTGCATTTTTGTTTTGTTTTTTATCAAGTTGTCCTGTTGCCTTCCAGCTTCCAAAGACATGCTGACTACATTAATTTTCTCTAAATCTTCTTGTATGTGTGAGCCCTGTGATGGACTGCCAGTAGAAGAGGCCACTCAAACACTGTACATACTGAAGTTTAACATTCTTTAAATTTTAAAGAGATTTCAGATTTCAAGTGCTTAAGCATTGAGAGATATCATTAGAATTAATTTATATATTGTAAAGATATGTAGTAAGTTTGGTAAATCATGAACAAATGACACTTCACACATTTACAAGCACAGCTTCTTAAAAAATGAGCTGGCTCTTAATCTGAATGTACTGTCTATACAGTATAGGCTTTTTGATATTTGCTATCAAAGTACATTACTTACAAAAACATATACTTTGAAGAAAAGTTTCTAAGAGATTTAAGGGTTTTATCAGGTTAAGATTTAAGTTTATGTTGTCCAAATTGGAATGTATTACATCCCCCCTCTCCAGTAAAGCTTATGCAGATCCTGTTGTATATCCACATGATACAGTCTCAGGAAGATGTAGCATGTGGCTGCAATCCTGACAGCCTGCATTCCCCAAGTGTTCAGCGACTGCAGCACAAATCAGGTGCCTCAGAGAGCTAACGTACTCAGGACGCTGAGGTAGAATGAGATACCTGAACCTGTGCGGAATATAATTTCTGCCACTGGGTGCTACTGTCAGATGTTCCTGACCTGCTCTTTGTTTCCCAGGGACATCGCTGCTCGCAATTGTCTGCTTACCTGCACAGGCCCGGGCAGAGTGGCCAAAATTGGGGACTTTGGAATGGCCCGCGATATATACAGGTAATGTCTTCTTCTGTCACATTTTCCATGTTCCCATGTGCAGTTTGTGTGCATGCAAGGAGACTTGAGTAATCTGTTCAAGTGTGTTCATAATCTTTTTTCCTCCAAAAGTCTCTATGGGACGGTATGCCTGGTTGTGCCAGCTTATAATAATAATAATAATAATTGCTTGCACTTATATAGCGCTTTTCTGGACACTCCACTCAAAGCGCTTTACAGGTAATGGGGACTCCCCTCCAGCACCACCAATGTGCAGCATCCACCTGGATGTTGCGACGGCAGCCATAGCACGCCAGAACGCTCACCACACATCAGCTATCAGTGGGGAGGAGAGCTGAGTAATGTAGCCAATTCATAGAGGGGGAGTATTAGGAGGCCATGATTGGTAAGGGCCAATTGGAAATTTGGCCAGGACACCGGGGTTACACCCCTACTCTTTTCGAGAAGCGCCCTGGGATTTTTAATGACCACAGAGAGTCAGGACCTCGGTTTTACGTCTCATCCGAAGGACGGCGCCTGTTTACAGTATAGTGTCCCCATCACTATACTGGGGCATTAGGACCCACATGGACCACAGGGTGAGCACCCCCTGCTGGCCTCACTAACACCTCTTCCAGCAGCAACCTTAGTTTTTCCCAGGAGGTCTCCCATCCAGGTACTGACCAGGCTCACACCTGCTTAGCTTCAGTGGGTTGCCAGTTGTGAGTTGCAGGGTGATATGGCTGCTTGACCTCTCCCTTCCTGGCAGTGCTGTATAGAGCAGCTCCCAGTCTCAGAACTCCTTTCTCTCTTTCCACAGAGCCAGTTACTACAGGAAGGGGGGTCGAGCCATGTTGCCTGTAAAGTGGATGCCCCCAGAGGCCTTTTTAGAGGGAGTTTTCACCTGCAAGACAGACACGTGGTAATGCTCCTGAGTTTTTATTTTTAAGATGCCTTGCACATCACTTTCATCTGCACTTTGTTTGTGCTGTAGATATGTTGTCATACCTGTAGGAGATGAACTTGCTTCATAAACCAGAGTGAAACTGTACTCCTTGTATTTTGGCTACAGAATATCTTTTCCATTTGTGGAAATGGAAATTTCAAGCATTTTTGTTCATTTTTTATTGTGTTTATTCTCTTCAGTACAACCGTTTCCCAGCCCCCCTTACACCACAGAAACAATTAACACCGTTCATTGCAGCCTAGTACAATTTGCACCTTGAATTTTTGCAGGGTTTCTTCATAAACATGAATAGTTAAAATGACTATGCTCGGCTGTACAAAGTAAAGCAAATTAACTTTAATTTCTGTACTGTCACAAACATGCATATGCATAAACACTGTACTAGATTCTTTAATGTTGGTAACTTTGCACAGTTCTGGTGAAATATACTGTATATTTATATGGTAAAACCTGACAAGCTGGTAGATTAAGTTTTTTCAGTCTGTGATGTTGAGGGTGCTCTTTGTCACCCTCTGCAGGTCATTTGGGGTACTGCTATGGGAGATATTCTCTCTCGGGTACATGCCATACCCCTGCAAGACCAATCAAGAGGTACTGGAGTTTGTCACGAGTGGTGGCAGGATGGATCCTCCAAAGAGCTGCCCTGGGCCTGTGTGAGTTCCTTTCTCCTAGTCTCTTCCGCGCTGCTGCTCCACCTCTTAGCGCTTTGCATCTCGTAGTTTGGCGATCCGATAATACTTCATTTGATTACGCAGATATTTGTCTTGCATCAAAGCAGCTAGGTTTTACACACAGAAACTTACAAAACATACAAACAGTACAATTAAACATTACTGTACAAAGTAAAATAACACTGCATAACAGACATCTACCCATACAGATTGATTTCACACCACTTGTACGGGAATCCACACCTCTACACCAGATTGCTGTAAGTTTACACTTGCACTAAACCCATATAATTACACATTATTCTTTCATTTTTGTACATAATCTATGAATAGCACTCGTGCATAAGACATTACTCCTTTATTGTGAACTAATTTATTGATTCAGCAATTCAGTTGAGCATTGCATAAAATAATTACTCATTTTGTTCACTCTGCATATCTCTAAATTCATTGCTGTGCATTTCGGTCATCTTTCCTGCAGGTATCGGATCATGACTCAGTGTTGGCAACACTGCCCTGAGCACAGACCCAACTTCTCCACCATCTTAGAAAGGATCAACTACTGTACTCAGGTATACAGCCTTTCCACTCCAACAGCTCTCTTTTCATTTAGTTACTACCTTTTTGGGATTCATGAGTATTCTGGAAATCGGTGCTTCTCCATATACAGTATTAAATCTTAACATTGCAGCATTTTTAAGTTATGAAGCAGTTCAAGTAGGGAGCTGCATCAGCATGCGTAGGCCACAAAGGAACAAGTAAAGGTTTATTCCAAGCCGAAAAGAGAAGAAAAGAAACCCAATGTTTCGGCTGTGGAGCCTTCTTTGGGTGTGGGAGAAGAACACTTCCGAAGAAGGCTTCACAGCCAAAACGTTGTGTTTCTTTTCTTCACTTTTCAACGTGGAATAAACCTTTACTTGTTCCTTTGCATTTTTTGGTTATGTCCCCAATACCCACAAGTATCCAGTGATTTGAAAAGTGGGGTCTGTTGTTCACTGCTGAGTCCCTGAAACCTCATTGTGAGTCCTCTCTCTCTATCAGGACCCTGATGTCATCAACACTCCTTTGCCTGTGGAGTATGGGCCGCCAGCAGAAGAAGAAGGCAGCACGGTGATGCGCCCTGAGGGATCAGGGAGTATGACCCCCCTGCTGGTAACTCCCTCACTGTCCCCAGACCCCTCACCGCGACAAAACCATGTGGCACAGCTGACCCAGGCTCATAAACCACTCTCGTTACTACACCGTCCCCTTCAGAGACAACAGGAGCTTGTGGTGCCCAGGGAACTGCTGGGAGGAGGAGGCTGGGTGGAGCCCAGCCCAGCACAGGGGCTCTCTCCTGGAGCTTGGCACCACCCAGACTCTATCACCTCTCCAGCCGGCTCTGCCTCGGGGAACCAGAAACTGAAGAACAAGACCAAGAATTTGTGGAACCCCACCTACGGCTCTTGGGTTCTGGAGAGCTTAGGCCGCGGGAAAGCAGCCCCCCCGCCGTCCCAGCCTCCCCCCGCTGCAGCAGCTGGACCTGCGTTGCCGGCCCCAGAGAGGGATGATTCGGGCTTAGACGGGAATGGCAGCTCCTCTGCACCCAGCTCCAGGGCTTCCCCTTCCTCCCCCTCGCCCGCGAGCCCCCAGAGCTCGGGTCCGTCTTTCCGCAAGGGCGCGGGGGGCTCGTCGGGGGTGGATCTGGCCAAGCTTCAGAGCTTCCCCTGCGGAAATGTCAACTACGCCTATGACGACCAAAGCTACGAGGCTGAGAGCCTCCCGCTGGTGGTGCCAAGGGGACCGGAGCTCAATACTAGCGCTGCGGCGTTCAGCAATGCCAGCTCCGCCGCTGGCGCTGGCAAACCGCCGGTGCAGCGCCAGGCCAGCTGCGGCCCGGAGGACGTCCAGCTCCTGAGCAAGCCCGAGAAACCCATCCGAGACAGAGATTCGGGCTTCTCTCTGTCAGAGGACCTAAGCGTGACACCAGTTTGACCACCAAGCCCCTCACCTCACTGCTGAAAACACTGACAATGGAACCCCACCCTGGAGTACCTGCAGTACCTGGAGTACCTGGAGTGCGGCTTGGCCATCTCACAGGAGATGGCAGCCGTGATTTTGACCTTTTCCTCTTATTTCCTTTGGTACTGTTATTGTTATATAAATGCTTCTAGTTACATACAGTACCACACTGTATGTTCACCTGCTGGTTTTGAAAAGCTGTAATGAAGCATAAAATTAAAGCGAAAGAAAAAGCAAAGATCACCAAAATGCACGATCCTTCACGGAGACGTTTTTGTATACTTCATTTACTGCATTTCTTTAACCTTCAAGTCACTTTCTAATTTCCAAGCTGTCTGCTGTGATCCAAGTCCAGAAAGCCCCTCAACAGAAGGAACCTCTGACGAGCTTCGTTTGAGAATCTCATTTCTCAACCGGCATCTTTTTAGTTGACCAAGTGTGGCACTCATCCCTTGAGGCCTGTCCATCATTTTTGTCTTTCCTGCATCTCAAACCTGTAATCGCTGAGATTAAACACTTTTTTGAATAAATGGAAAGTCAGAACCCATTTAAGGGTGACCAGGCACTGATGCACAGAGGACAGTTTTTCCCATTGAGAAGCGAAGGCTCTTGTCCCATCATTAACCTTTTGTGGGACTGAAAGCAACCCTGTCTGGTGATGCTATCGTTTTCTCCTCCATCTTCCTGGTGGGGCTTTGGTTCTTTTAGTCATTGCAAGTTTGTATAGAAAGAATCAAATGAAACTGGCTCTGGTGTGATAATATCACTGACGTGGCGCATTGATCACAAGAGAAGCAGGCATGTCCTTTAAATAAGACTGCAAAGGGTCCTCATGGCAAACTGTGAAGATGTGGTTTAATATTATTTAATTTTCAGCTAACCTTAAACTCTCATGCTCTTTCGTTTACTTAAACAACGTTTTAGAATGTTTTCCCCAAACCACCTTGAACTGGGACTTCCCTGTCCCATCTCTGTTTTACGCAAAGAGAGGAGTTCTTGCATGTAGCTCATCTTTTGTGTTTTAGTGCAGGAGAAATGCAGATTAGTTAACATTACAATGTTTAGTCCTGTGTCAGGTCAACATGTACTCAAGTGAAGATAAATAAGTTGTGCTGGATGTGAACTGGAAAGCCACCAGGGACAATACGTGTCACTGTTAAATGTGCAATTATCCTTTTATTTTGTAATACTATATTATTTATCAGTGCTTTTCAAGAAACCCAAGACACTGCATTGCACTGAAATGTGTGTAAGACTGAATGTCAGACTACACATTCAGCAGAGTAGCTTAACCTGCTTTTTAAACACAAATGAGGATGTATGACTACTTATTTATAGTAACAAACTGAGACCATGTGTTTAAGAGTTTGTGGAGTCAATAGGAAGTAATTTGTCTACTACTGTACATTTGGTAATGGTGCATTTACATGTGTTCTGGAATCGTTTTCATTAGTTCTGGTTCCGCATTCTTCATTCTTCAGGAATGGTCCATTTAAACCTAATCTCTGAGTGTGCTGAAATATTGAAAACATGAAAATATTACACTAAAGAACTGCCAAATCTGGTGTGAATGACAATCACATCGCAAAGGTCATAGCAAAAAACACTGGCATAATGAAAATGCCATTTTATCTTGATGGTACAACTGAAGGTCAGCACTGCTTTCTTGTTTGTGTTCTTTCTTCAAATTCACAAGCCAGAATCCATTATGGGAAGACAGCAATGACATTCCGTTTCTGGTTGGGATTGAAAGTTTTTTTTTATTTTAATTTGTGGTAAATACCTTTATGATTGAATAACATTGTACATTATGTGTGAAAATTGTGTTACTAGTATCTTTACTTTAAAAATGTTTTTACGGTAAGTCCTTCTTCTCTAGATTCTCTGTCTCAGTAGGCCAAAGTATAGTACTTGCAAATTCAGATAAAAGTACTGCTAACAGTTGTGATTCGCCAAGTGTTCCTGTTTGATCTGGGCTGTTCCTTAAGCATTCAGTGTTATTAATACCTTACTTAATTGTGGGAAAATCTTAAATTAGCCATGTTTGTTTTCCAAAGTGACACAACAACATAGGCAGTAAATGATTAGATTGAAAACTGATTATAATAACTTTATGCCAGCTGTCAAATCCTTACCTAGAACATGCAAGTTTGAATTCCCAGAAGAAACTAAGCTGAGTCCTGATTGAATGCAGGCCAGAGTTTTACTGCCAAGGTTTTTTTTTTTGTACGTCCAGAGTTTTATGTTCATTACAAACCTAAATATTACTATTTAAAAGCAATATATTCAGGGATTTTAATTATTTTTCTCTCTTAGACTTATAGTATGGATACATAACTTGACAGTGCATTGTAAATCCATAGCATAATTAACTAGTAATTTTATTTAAATCTACGGGTATTTGGGGGTTTTTAGTAAGGAAACTCTTGCTTGTTGTGACTTGTGACTTTCTGTATTTCACATTCTTATCTCTAAAAGAATTTTACAAATTTTACAGGCTTCTTTTAAACAATGTGTTTGTGCCAAATACAGTACATATTTATTTAAATTCTATTCTATAAAACTACAAATACATAGTGAAGAAAGCAGATTTAGAACAGCTGAGAATTAAACATTTGATATAGACATAAGTCTATCAATAAAAAATTAAAGATATAAATTATTGTTGGAAGATTATGGGTTGAAATCCCAGGTGAGACACTGCTGTTTTATCCTTGAGCTACTGTAGGTTCTTCACCTTAGTTGCTCAACTAAAATACCCAGCTGTATAAATATGTGCGACTAAAATTTTATTTGGATAAAAGTCTCAGACAGAATAAATTAGTAATAACTGTGTTTTGCTATAGATTTATTTTTAAGTATGTCTTTGTATGTGGTACTTTTGGTGATAATGTTTCATTAGTTTTCACAAAGAATTGTATGTTCTAGCTTGCATTACCTAAATTAGGCAGGAGGGGGCAGCCTTTACAACTGGAATAAGACCTACTGCGCCGTTGGTAGACTTCCAAATAACACTGTAGTTGATGATTTTATTTCATTTGTGCAAGATGAAAAGTTTTTAAGCTCTTGTGATGCAAATGTAGTCTGCTAGGAAACCAGGCACCTTTTAACACATCATTCATCTTAGGATGTTTATGAAAGTGCTTTGTTAAACTAGAATAGCTTTCAGAAAAGACTGTGTCCATATGGGCAATCCTTACTGAAGTCAATAGCACCAGTTTTTCATGCACTACATCTGTAAAATAGATTAATTTATTTTTCTGCGACAATCACACAGCATTCCTCTAGGGCATGTTTCAGAAAGCAGGTATAGAGATTTTCAAATAAGGGAGGCTTGCATGGTAAAAGATGTTGAACTGCTCGTGGTGAGAGAGACAGATAAAATGTGGCCTTGTACGTGGTGAAAGTATTTTAGTATAATTCCTATCGTTGTAAATGATTCTAGGTTTACTGCTCAGAAAGTAAGAAAGCCGCTGAGGATATAAAGGAAAAATGAAAATGCTTTACTCTAAATGGTAGTCAATAATTCTTTAATAACAGAATTTTGAGATTTGACATTAGATGTGATTTACAGTATACATTTCATTTCAAAACTCTTGGCTTAGAGCCAAATGAACTTCATGTCCCCTGCTATCATTCATCACCTGAGGACAAATACAGTATATTTACTTTTTTTATGTGTTGCTTCTGACACGTCAATCAAAACTTCAGATATTTCCTGCTTGATGCTAGTGATAGTGTCCTTCGAAGACGTACAGTATCTAAGTGTTTGAATAACACTGCTGATGGCATATGAGTCCCACTGTGAATTGATTCAAGTCCTGTTGGATAACTGAAACATTATGTAATAAGTCTTGCAATGAAGAGAGATTTCACTTTCTCTTTTTATCGCACTTCTCTACAATGTAGAAAATCAAGCCACGGTCTTTGCTAGGTGAAGCAGTATAAGATCATGCGTGTTTACATACTGTAGGGTTTAGTTTTGTCACTCCATTTCATCAAGTCCTTTGAGCCTCCTTGACATCACAAGCCTGTGGCAAAGAGACTTGAAAATTATGCACAGCAGACCCTTTCTTACTATCCCAGACTACTGGGACCGAATGTATAAGCTCTACGCATTTTATGTTGTCTTTTGTCTCCAACCCTGGTCCTGGAAAACCCCGATTCTGTTAGTGTTGTTGTCCACCTGTTTTTAAAGATTGGCAACACCTGTAAGCTATTGATGAATCAAGCAAGTAATCTGCTCAGTGACAAGGATTTAAGGTTTTAGTCCTTAATGATCGCTATATTACCTATTTTAACACATCAGTGGTATAATTGATCACAATGGAATTGTTGCACATCTTTAGAAACTGGTGACTTAATGCTAATCTGAAACACCTGCCATACTGGGGCATTTGAGGACCAGGGTTGTAGATCCCCAATTTTTTAAAAATAATTTTGGTAGTGCTCTTTTAAAATATCCCTGATAAATTGACAAAGCTTTTTAACCTAAATTGTACATCATAAAGTATAAAATGTTAAAAATGTAAGGAAACAAAATGGCTTTACTCTATGCAATTTTAAAATACAATAACTGTATTCTTCTATATTTGCAACATAAATAAAAAGGCATTGCTGTACTTGTTTGTAGTTGTGTATTCTCATTTCTTCATGGCTGATAAAATGACTGGATGAGATTATTTTTAAATGATTTTTGTGTGTTGTGCAAATGTTATTGGATTGAATCACTCATTTTAATTTAAAACTGATGAGTGCAGGATACATTCTTTAAAGAAATGCTAGATTTGCTTCTGTTAAACAATCGTTGGAATGTGTTTTTGGAAGAATGCTTGAGTGTCAAAGTGGACTTTGACCCTGTTTCTGTGCAAAGGATCAGTTCAATGTTATCTAAGCACTGGAACAACCAGCCCATCTCATGTGTGAAACATCCAGGAGAAGGAAGAAAAGATGAGACCACAGAATGCTAGATGGTTTCTTTTATTGGAAAATGTTAAAAACAAAATCAACCAGTAGAGCAAATTTACAGAGCAGTTTGGTAAATCTATGTAGTAGTGTTTCTGTGTGCAGTACTGTTGAATATACAGTAGTCACTCATAAATAAAGGCTTCCTTTGCCCTAGCGGCTCCAAAGACTAGTACCAAAATTAAAGACACTGGGTGAAATTGACACAACCATCTTGAGGATTAAACATTTCTTTAGTTTCTCTAATTGGGTTATGGGACCACAAAAATATTCTGCAACGTCCGTAGACATTAAACAAAAAAACGGAGAATTCCACTTCACTATTAATGTGAAACGTCAATGCTTTTTCTTGTACGGATTCTCATAAATTCCACCTTCCTTACTGAATATTGTATATGTGCTCTGCCTGATTTTATGCTCTGCACGGGATTTAATTTTTCACATCAAATAACTTTTCCACTAAAAACAGCTTGTATGAATTGGTAGGGAATGAGAAATGAATGCTACTCTTTCACATAAAAAAATAAAACTGCATTATAAAGGTTTAAGA
Source organism: Lepisosteus platostomus (assembly GCF_059453375.1). NCBI lineage: Eukaryota > Metazoa > Chordata > Actinopteri > Semionotiformes > Lepisosteidae > Lepisosteus > Lepisosteus platostomus. The sequence goes on along the minus strand of NC_142620.1, from coordinate 12,170,829 downwards.
CCAAAAATACTTTTTATGTAAATACTGTATACATATCTGTTTAAATATCCCAAAATGTATTTTATATACTTGAAAATATATATATATATCCTGTCCTAGCTCTTATAATTTGTAGTTCTTTTTATCTATTGAGTGATAAGATTCAAATTAGTGAATGTGAAAATACATTTTTGGTACAATAAAGGTTACTAATACTTCCAAGTAACAGGTTTTGTCAACCACACCCAGTGACTGGGAATACATAATGTCCTTTAAATTACTGTATAGCAAGTACAGGTAGTATATATTGTACAAAGAAATCAGTTTTGTAAAGCAAACCAATAAATGCAAGTTATGTATGTATGATTATATATTATTAACTTGTGCTTTTTTTTGGAACTACAGCTCTTCTCAGATGTCTTGTGCTGTTGCCTAAATGAAAACCAACCTGCTTGCCAGAGAGACGAATAATTGGTGTGAAAAGAAATTGCACATTAATCACAGAATAAAAAGATGGGATTCTATGGTAAAGTTTGAACCTTCCACAGCCACAGCTTCATATTACCTGCTTTTTTATAACAACTAAGCAAATGACATTAGTAAAAAGTACAAAATGAATTAACCCAAAATAAGTCTTTGGTTTTTGGAGGCCGTATGATTAGCTTGATGGTCAAATGTACAGGTTAGTGTTCTGTTTTGTAAACATTATCAAAGTTTTTTTTTGTTTATCAATGTGTTTTTAATATAATAAAGCAAAGCATACAACTACATCTTATTCATATTATAAAGTACCTGGTGATGATGTGGAATGTGGTCACACAGGTAGAATGTTTTCACATTTAAAATTTTCACAGCACAAGGTATGATTGTTTTTTATAAGTAATTGACAAAAATGTCTAAATGTTATGCATCATACCACTGGCTTTGCAGAAAATAATTAGAACTATTCCTGGAAACATTCAAACAATGCAAGACACTGCATGATTAGAACTAATTTGAGTCTGTGAAACCAGCCTTCACACCCTTTGTCCTGCCGTCTGCTTTTGAGGTTTGGATTCCAACAGATTGACCATTCGGATCACTTAATATCTATGAACTGATTGATGGGCTGTTTCTACTTGGATAACCATAACAACAGGCCCAAGAGGACAGGACATCAGCCCTAGACATTGCAGAAAATGCTGACTATCCATCATAATTAATGTATCACAAACCTACTGTCTGGAGGCGGGGTACCCCAGAGGTTTCTTTTCTCCCAATGGGAGTTTTGTCCTCTCCTCCATGCCCAACGGTCTAAAGTTATTATATTGTTAAATGCTATAGGAAACCTGATACCAAACAAAATGACTGACTGACTGGTTACTGCCTTTAAGCTGAAACGGCCACTGACCTGATACAAACTTACATAGTTATTCTAGATAGAAATAAGGCTTTAGTGTGCTAGTATGATGAAAAGGGTGTTGCACCATGTCATGAATGATACACTTGTTTGTTTTGTTGTCTGTAATTATTTAGGTTTAATAAGTGATTTAATAGGGTATTTCTTAACCTGTATGTTGACTACATATTGTATCTAACATTGCTTCTGAAGATCCAGCAGTCCTCCCTCACTGGTGTTGAAAAGATAATGCTCTGGACTGGAAATCCCTGGTATACAAGGATAAGTAAATTTTCAAAGACTCGCAAACTTTCTCAGATTTTTTTAAAACAAATTTACAATGTATCTTTAAAAGCTACAGATATTTGGTAGTAAATTAGGTTTTCAAAGGGACCTCAATGTAATATTAGGAGAATTGTGTCGGAAAGTGGAAACTGACTCACTGTCTGTAAGAATGAAGAGAAGGACTTCAGAAGAGATCAGTTAGACCAGGCATCTCTCTGCAACACTCACTGGAGATCTGGGAGAAATAAGACAGTGTAAAAGAGTGCTGAAGATCACCAGTAGAGTGTTAAGGAGTCCTGTGTTAGTCCTTTAACACCCTAAATCAAATAAGACCCAATAAAAACTACTGTATCTTTCATTTCAATTTTTTTTTCTTTTGATGGTTCTTTATGTGCAATGTTCTCAGGCCCATTTCTGATACACAGTCCTCTTAAAAGGTGTGTAGCAGGGGTGTCCAACTCCAGTCTGCGGAGGATGGTTATCTCCTTTTTTATTTCAAATCAGCTCTTAACAAGCCCAATGTCCAAAATACTGGAGCATATCAACTCTTATTCTGGTTCTTAAGGAGCTGCCAATTTGATACCCCAAAACCTGCATGAATGTGGCCCCCAAAGGCTTGAGTTGGGCACCTTTTGTGTACAGATTATGAACAAGTGTACTGTAGAGCTGCGTACTGACTCAATAGCTACATTCCTGACGTGGCATCTCATTTCGCCAAAGTAATGGTAAAGTCCGAGACGTTTAGGTTCTACCAACAAACCATTAGGAATTCTAGACTTAGAACCACAGTGTTGGATCTAAAAATGAGGAATTTGTAGTACCATCAGTTTGCATGTGAAGAGGTAAGTACAGTGCAGAGTGAGGGACAGTCTCCATGGTCAGTAACCAGGGCTCGCAATTACCGCCTTTCAGAAATGGAGTACCATTTACTGAAATGTGCAAGATGTCTGTCCTTCAAGACCAATCCTCAGACTGCAGGAGCCAATTCGGCCTTTTTAAACGCTGAACGAAATGAAGGCGTTCATGCACAGGAGCAGCAGAGAAAGTGTTGTCCCGAGTCCCAGCCGCCGCCAGGCATCACTGCAGTGGAATGTCGGCCAGCAGCTGCAGCAGGTTGTCCAGCCCCCACAGGTAGCCGTCCTCGCGGTTTCCCTCCTGCCACGGCAGCCGGTGGGTCAGCGTCTGCCCTTCCGGGAGAGGGGTGGTCTTCCCGAAATCGATGAGCCACACGTTGGCCTTCTCGTTGCGGTCATGGATGAAGAGCAGCGAGCTCCCAATCACCTGCGCACAATTGGGCACAAAGTAGGGGTCAGATGCTACAAGAAGAACGCTGAGCACAAGTAAGTTGCACCTTTTTATTTCTGGAGCAGAGAAAGCTAAGGGCGACACCCGAGTCTCCTAGAATGTCAAAGGCACTGAGCACATCATTGACTTAATCAGAATTCACCGTGAAACACAAAGCAGAGGACACGACTGGCAACCACAGGGAAGCTTTCATTTTAATCTGACAACAGGAGGCACTTCTTCCACAAAAGTTGTGGGAGCATGGAACAAGCCACTCAGCTGCTGAAGTCAGTTCTTTCAAGAAATGTGTTGGTGAGAGCCTCGGGGCAATTTAATATCTACTAAACGGGCTAGCAGGACTAAATAGTCTCCTCTGGTTTTGTAAACTTTTATTAAGTTCTCAGTTCTGGAAGAGTAAGGTCTTTTTAAAATAATGTAAAAGAAATATAGGGAGAAAGTAATATAGAAAAGGAAAACGGCATTTCAGTTTCCTCTCTGTTGAACCACCTGCACAATGCAATACTAGCAGGTTCTAAACAAAAACCTGTTTTTCAGTGGGAATTTCAAGGTATTGTTCATACATAAGCCTGATGGACTGGAATATAGTAAAAAGTCTCTCAGAATTCACACTACATGATATTTTTCATTGGGATTGGATCACTTTTTTAATATCTTCATTGTTCCTCACCTCGTGTTTTTTGAAGAATTCTGATGATTCCAAGACTCGCCGAATCTCTTCCAGTTTCTTCAGGTAGGAGCTCTGTGGAGAATGAATTTATACATGGTTTCATTCTCACTCCTGTAGGATTGTGAATAACGTACAATATTGTGCGCTCTGCACTTGTGGCAGTTGCGCCAACTGGAAGTAAATGGAGAGGTGTAATGACAATGGAATGGTCACTAGGGGATGCCAAAGCAGTTAATGTATGTAAAAAAGATTTGCAATTGTTTAGATTAGAACATCTGAGCGGATGGGGTTTAAACAGTATATGTAAAAAGGCATGTTATTATTTCATTAGGATATGCTAGTTAATGTGTGGTGGTGGTGGTAATAATTCTGGGTCAACTGCACCAAACCATGCACTGGGAATAACCTTATGGTTAGTATGCAGGCCAACGGCAACAGAACTGATGGATTACTTTAATCAACATCTGAACACAAAGAACTTTCTGAAATGCACAGACTCCCAAAATAATTGTTACTGCCACCTAACACAGTGGTTTCTCAATCCGGAGCATGGAGGGCTATTTTCTGGTTGTTGTTTTTTTTTGCTTCAGCCATGTTCTTAATTGAGGCAAACTGATTTGAATTTTCATCTATTTTATATGGGTCTTTACATTTTCTGTCAGCTCATAAATAAGTTGTACTGAGTTTGTATTGTAATTGACATCAACTCAATGCCAGTGCCTGAATTTTAGAACTCCCCTTATTCAGATATGCCAGGTAGCCAACTAGATTTTAATCAGGGGTTTAATTAACTGTATAATTGTAATATTTCTAACTAGCCTCTGAGGTGTTTTATACAGTAGGTAATGGCAATTTAAATGGAGATAGTGTTTTGAGTAATCAACTGTAAAAGATGTTAAAAAACATCTTGTATGTGTCTAAGAACATTATTAGGTTAATTATTTAATTGAAAACCCAGGTTGGAGCAAAATGCAGAAGAAATTAGTCTCTCCAGGAAGTGAGCTTTCCACACCTGATTTGAGCAAAAGGAAAAACAAACATCCATTGCTAGTCAAGGACACTTAATAGACTCTGAGGAACTAGTTCACTGCTCATGTTATTATTTACTGAAAGTAAGTTTCCCATGGTATTCAATAACGGGGTTTGAAATGAAAGGGAGTGTGGGTTAGTGCTGGTAGGGAGCTGGAGGTACAGTAGTTAGATTGACAGGGTCTAGCCTTAGACAAGTGGTTTCATCAGAAGAAGACTTTTGTATTCGGTCTTACTAAAACACGAAGCTGTTCCAGGAATCTGTGAAGTACATCAGTATGCAGAACTTATCATGTGTGAATGACCTCACGATGGCCATTCCGAACAGGTAATATTGCACACTGCCTATGAGTATAGGTAGCCTACTGTGTAATGCTTACTCATATAAGGATAATACAAAATATGGGTACTACAAAGTTTACTGTCTTTTTTCCAAATGGGATCCTTTTTTATGCACCAACATTATGTTCTCTTGAACATGATTTGCCTGAATTTAATTTTTAATTTATCTTTTAGATAACATTTCTTATTGCCTGTTGTTTTTAATTATATTTTTTAGCCCTTTTAATTTACGTTGATATTTTATATTGATGTTTTATTCCTTTTAATTACCTTTTACTTTTTTATTTTGCACCTTTTACCACCTTTACTTCATGTTTAATGGAATCCAAAAATCCCACTTGTGATCCAATTGCCCATAGAACGTCTATGTGTAATTTGAGTTTAAGGATGACATAAAATGGGTTTTGTATTTAGTTTTGTGTGGTATACATTTCCATACACAATTTTCCTGGTTTTAAAAATAAAAAAATAACACATGTACAAGCAGAGGTTCATTTCCTCTTTAATAATTGCAATATTCAACATGCAGTGTTTTATGTTGATTTTTTTTTTCCTTTTTCATTGTGGACAATGTAATCTCTTAGTGCAGTATATAATTAGCTCACTCCCTCTTCAGGTCCTGTTTGGTATTACATCCGCAAAGCTTTATATCCATTTCCATACCAAGACAGGGAACCAGTTGGTCCTCAACTTAGTTCTGTGTCTTTTTTAATTAAAATTAAAATTGACACTTTAATGTGGAATTGTTTTAGTAGCCATATCTTCTTTTAGTACAAGGGGTGTCCTGTCCTGGTCCTGGAGGGCAGGTTTTCAAGGTCTGTTTAAAGCAGCAGCAGCTGAAATGCTGGGAGAAGCTGTTAAATTGGTCCAGCTATGCCAGTAACCAGCTTTTTTAGCTCATTAACAAATAAGTTGGAAGACACACAGACACAGTAGCTCTCCCAGGCCAGGATTGGACAGTCCTCAAATTAATTGTTATATGCTCTAAATATACTGTATGTGTAATTTAGTTTCGTGTTTTCATCTCAGAAAAAATGTTTTTAAATCCCGCACTGTGAAGAAAGGGTTCCAGACAAGACCTTATGATCCACCACTGTGTGGAGTTTGTTTCCTCTGCCACAGTCAAATACAGTGCATTAAAAAAATTGGAATCCGTTGAGAATAACAAGTTCTCCCTGCATCGTTATCAGATATCAACTATCGTGTGAATGTTGTGTGTAATAGATCTTTGCAGACCTTGAAAGTGACACTTACAATGATGTTTTTGTTTCCTTCCACAAAATCAACGAAGACTTGGCTCACATCTTCCTTTAATCGAGTTTTCTTGAAGTCTGTGTTACAAGTCCCATCTGCTTTCTAGATCAAAACAAATAAGATATGCATGTTATTCACTCAAACGCAATTGTGCAATTATCATTCTGCAGCATAGCATCTCATTTCGCCTCTACTGATTGCAGTAGTCTAACTTCTTAGACTACTAGACTTTTTTCTGCATCATATGAATGGAAGTATAATAAACGTTTTCTCATTGTTACCTGGATATTACTGATACAGGTGTGGAGAAGATGTAATTTGTTCATGCAAACTGTATGCTCTTTATGTTTTGACATATACTAAGCAGACTACTTAGTATTTTAGGGAGTTTAGTTCAGGTAAAGAGAAATTAAGGCTAGTAAATTTAAATGTCATTTTTTAGCACGAGCAATAGGCTCATGAGTGATCAGTGGTGGTCAGAGATAGTGGTCTGGTTGCTTGATAAAGATCTGATGAATTTCCTGTTTAACTTGAAAAACAATGCAGTACACAGGACACACTGTTCAAAAACACCGTCATTACCATTCTCTTCTGTTGCTTTTTCTGTAAGGTAATGTTATCTCATCTCTTCCACAAAATATCACAAACATCAGCATGAGCAGAGGACATTCATGAGTTTTTATGTTGAAAGATGGTTATTTGTTTTTGTAGCATGTAGCATATGTAGCAAGCACCCATTTTTTTCTGGTATATTGCGTTCTGATTTTTCCCCGCTGCTGCAGAAAAAAAAAGCCCTCCCACACAGACTGGCAATCGAGTTTAATCCAAATGGGTCAGCCCTCCAGACAAGGAGAATGCTGATGGGTGTCAATCCTGCAGTGCCCAGCAGGGCGGCACTCACCTTGATGCCCTCGATCCGGAAGCCCAGTGTGTGCGTTGAGCTCAGAGTTTCCCTCCACTGCATGTAGCGTGGCTTGGTGATGGCCTGCTGCTCACGCTCTTCAGGGGTAGGAGCCTCGCTGTCCACCTCCAGCATTTTCTTGTACATGTCCTTGCGTAGTTTTGGTCGCTCCCTGGCACGTACCAACTCATCTTCCAAGTACGTCCTGCAGGGGAAAGAAGGACACACTGTAGCGTTACTACAGAGCAAAGAAGGGCTCAGGTTTATCAAAGTACGTGAGATAGGGAATTCTACAAAGTGTTGGGCAGGGTATTTGGTTTTATCACATTGTTCTGTGTTGAGCCATTCCTTTCTATACATTGTAGTGTTTTCATTTTTCCCTAACCACTGCTTGCAGCTGATGCAAGAATATGAGGAAAATGATCAACAAGAGGAGGTTGTTCAGTGCATTTAACTCATTTGATGGGATTGGACAATATGACTGAGTGGCTTGCTCCATACACCCACAACCCTTTGGGTAAAGAAGTGCCTTCTGTTCTAAGTGTGTTTTAAACACACTTTCACTTAGCTTCAGCTGGTTTGTGACATGCTGTTAAGTAAGAAATCCAGTGTGTTATCTTTGCCAGTGCCTTTAACAATTTTAAGTATTTGAATTAGGTTTGTTTGCACTCTCCTCTGCTAAGGACTTACCAGATGCAGTTCTTTTATTCTGTCATACATCAATTAATGTCATACACAAATGCTACATCACTGCAGATTCAAGTTATTTTTTCTGTGGGCAGGCTCAGCAGTTCAAGCACTGTAAATGAACAATGGTTAAGCATTGTTCTGCAAACAGATCAGGTTCCTTAATATTTTGACAGGGATGTGCAGCATAACGGAAATAAATGAGATCTAAAAAACAGCAATAAGCAAAAATCTGAACGCCTACACCATCTGAGACAGTGAAGCTCGATTGGGCACCTGATTACAAGCCAATGATTAAATTCACATCAAGTATAAAGTTACTTTCACAAGAGTGTCAGGCAGAAACTTGTTTTATGCATTGAATTCATTAGCCAGCTGGCAGTCCCCCATTAGTTCAGCATGTTCTTCGTAAGAAACACCAGTAAAAAGGTCAATACACAAGATAATGAACTACATTGTTGCTAAGCACCCTGTCCCTTCTACCATTTTCTCTTCCCATGCACAATCCTTCTTGATCTACTCCAGTCATAATATAAACATGACACCCAATGAAACTATTCACACCTGCAGCCTGTGCTGTACAGTTTGTACAAACAAAAGACATAGCTTCTTCCAAAAGGGTTGCCTAGTAAATCATGTTAATTTCATAACTCTGTCATAAATTCTGACCTGATAGATAAAGACTGAGATTTTTGTCAAAAAAAAGGCCACAATCATGGGAGGAGCACCAACACTTTCTGTTTAGAAACCAAACACAAACAGAGCAATGTGGAATTTATGTATGCATTTTTGTCTGTCCTTCTAAATTATTTTTTTCACTTCAGTGAACTTTGCCTGACTTCCTGTGAGTGTGCGAGGAGGAAATCTACTGGGGGACACTGTGTGTGTGGTTCTGTCTCTCTTTCTCAAGCAGGAAGTGTGTGGTCGAGCTGTCAGAAAAATAAAACACATTCTTTCAGCAGTTTTCTGCCCCACCCTTAGTGGCAGGAAGCAATCAAAGAAGACAGTGGCAGCACAGGTGTTTGAACCTTGAGCTGATTCAAGATAAGGCAACAACACATTCTGCATCACAACCCTGCTTCAACTGACCATAAGAGCACTAGCCATCAGCAGGCCTCTTGACTCATTTAGCATTAAATAGCTTTTTGTAGTTTTGCTTTGTTTCTCCCTGGTTTTATTTTTATTCCTTCATTCCCTGGCTGATTGAAATATATCCAAACACCGACAATAACTGCAAACCTTTAGTGATTTCTGCCTCCACTAAAGATTATCGTTAATTGGTTTCAAACAATATATGGCATAATGATGTTACTGATGCCCACATCTTTTAATGGAAAGTAAAAATACATCATATCTTACTTAACCTAAAAACCTAGAATAATTAACCTAAAAACCTAGAATAATTCATACCTGTTAACTTAATTGTATCCTATGTTTGTGGCTAATCAGTTTCTATAAATCAAACTGTTGTACCTCAAAAACACTTTCAAATATATAATCAGAAACAGTAAATGTATTAAGAAATTGTCTACTGAATTTTTCATTAAAATGCCTCCTAACAAGCTATTGTAAAACAGTGCATTGTGCTGCTTCATGACAATTTAGTGTATTATGAAATAATCTGCATTTAAATAATTAATGAAATTTGTATGATTTATAGCTCACAAGCAACAATCATCATGGGTGACATCACAGTAAAGCAGTACAGCAATTCCCAGTTGGAATCCAACCTTGGCTGCTGCTTCCCAAAGCTCTTTTTGTACTCGCTCTCCTACCTTATGCCAATTTTGCAGTCCATGACACAAGGCCCATCAAAGTCCCCCAGGAGGTCAGTTAGTTGCAGGTATGTGTCCCCATCCCTCTCCACCACCCCGTGATAGGCCGGCACATAGGGGTACAGCACGTCGCCCACCAGGTGTTCAAAGCACAGCTTCTCGTTCTCCGAGAACTTCTTCAGGATTGTGCCCTCATTGCCAGCCTTGAAGCTACCTGAGGAGAGACGGTCACAGTCCTGTCACTGCAGCAGGCACTAGTATTCAGCCAGGTGTAACCCACTTGACCACGGATGTTCATGGTTCATCTCTGTTTGCAGCTTCTATTATGCTAAAAGGTAGAGCATTTAGAACAGTGTTTAATGTTAATAGTCCTCAAATTTTAGAAATACTGTAATAATAGGAAAAGGTACAAGAACAGGAGTGCACAGAAGCACCTACCATGAACAAAACTATCCTTTTCCTGGACTAGCCTGAAACCCCCCTCCACTCATCCATTCATTTTCTAACTGCTTTATCCAATACAGTGTCACTGGGGAGGCCCAGCCTATTCGGGCAATCAATAGGTATAAGGCAGGATACACCCTTGACAAGACACCAGAGAAAAACACAAGAGAAAACACCTGGACAAAACCTACGCAAACATGGGAAGATCCTACAAACTCCACACAGATAGCACCCCAGGTCCAGAATTGAACCCAGGGCCCCAGTGCTGCATGGCAGCAATGCTCACCACTGCATCACCACACTTCCCTCTTGGCCATAACACATAATCAACACAATACTGTAAAAAGGTACCATCTTTCAAATAAGATGTAGAACCAAGGTCCTGACTCTCTGTTGTCATTAAAAATCCCTGGGCATTTCTCAAAAAGAGCAGGGATGTTACCACAGTGTCCTGGCCAAAAAATCCCTGGGCATTTCTCAAAAAGAGCAGGGATGTTACCACAGTGTCCTGGCCAAATTACTGGAGGGTCCAGAAAAGTGCTACATTAAGTATATTATATATTATTAGTAGTAGTAGTATAGAACTGCCTGTTTCCCAGCTCGCAGTTCCCCTGTGATCTCTTACCTTTGTGTCCTGCTAACTGCACCCAGGAGAGGCGTTTGCGTTGTGAAGCTGCAAAGGGCCACTGAACGAGGGTCTTGATCTTCGACCAGGGTCTGTTCTGTACAAGAAAGAGCTGATTGGTCAGGAACATAGGCAGAGCTTGTGCATTTTATAGCTTTCTACACAAGAACACATACACAAGGGTGTGAATATTTTGTGTGTGCACATGTAATGATGTTCTGGTCACATATAACTAACAAAGCAGAAGATAATTATTTTCTTAAAACTATAAAACTGCTCCTTAGGAATGCACAAGACACTTAATATCCTCCCATTAACAGAGTCTCCTAGAAATTCTAGAATTCCTACAATGTAAATCGAAAGAAGAATTCTAATACACAAAGGATATTTGTTTTCTGGTAACATATGCAGCTAAAATTAGTGAACAAATTAGTGAACAGCAGTTTTCGGCTGACTGGCTTCCTGTAAATGAAAAATGAAGTCTCTGTCATGAGAGGTAGGGGATTTATATCAAAATAACATAGAGGAAACATTTAAAAAAAGAATCAGTAAAAAAAATGATCACAGATTATAACTTCTCACCACATAGGCACAGAGTATGGGGCAATTCTTTTGGGGTCTCTGTGTGTAGGCCAGAAGGAAAAAAATCTCCAGGCCTTCAAATGGAAAGTGAACATAACTCCTGGAGGTGTTCTGTTTTTGCTCAGACTTAGACTCTTAAAAGTTTACCAGTAACTTCCTTCCCACTATAGGTTTTGTATAGGGGAGAAGTTATAAAGTAAATATACTGGATCCTCAAAGAATACTCATCATCAACTCCTCATGCTGGTAAAACAGCCTGCAGTTCATTTCTTGTTTCAATGTGGCATAAGCAGAAGAAGGTAATGTGTAACTATGTGTGAAACATCTGCAAGTAGGTCTCTGGTGGTTTTCTTGGTGCTCACAGCGTTCCGGGATGTTTTGCATTCAGTGCTGGCCATGATGAAGGTGATGCACTGTCACAGATGAGAGTAGGAAGTGAAGCACAGTTGAAAGTTTGTTAACAGAGCTGAAATACTGATTAAGTCCCCTGTTTACTGCAGAGAGATGCTGCTTAATCTCACTAAAAGAAATACAATAGATACTACATCTACATTTTAGCAGAATTAGGACTTTTGTATTGCAGCAGATAAATAAAAACAAATGATAAATATAACAGTGCCACAGTCAAAGATGTGCCTAATTGTAAAATATACACAATTTGAGCTTTGCTTTTAGTTTTTAATTAAATTCTTATTTGATTAAATAAGTCAATTGAGAACAATTTCTTATTTACAGTGATGAGTGTACCCATGAGCACAGCCAACCAGGGCAATTGCAACAAATTACCTTGCTCACCTCAACAGCAGGGCACAACAGCAGCTAGGATTTGAACCAACAACCTGCTGTCAGTCCTTAATAAGTGCCTTTGTGAGTTTTAGGCATTTGTTCCAAAGCCTTTCTGTCATCCCCAAAATCATCTTAGTAATCAAAGACTTTTTCCTTATGGTAATTCTAAAACCAAGTAAGCAGAGTACCTCTGTATACTTCACTTGAAGACTCGAGCAAGAGCAAGATGAGAGCTAAGTGAATAGAAATGAAGAGGCTTTATGTCTGAAGCTCTTGCTGTTTGGCTGTGTTGTATACAGTGTGAGAAGACAGATGCAGGCTGCACGTGGAGCTGCAGAGTGCACGATCAGCAGATCAGCAGGGGACTGAGAGGTATCGGGGGTGTTCAGTCAGGCACAGAGAGGTGCTGTGCAGGAGAGAAGGAAGCCAAACCTCAGAACACCCAGCTGGCTGCTCTCCCTCTGGGACTCCAAGGTAATGATTCACTTGTCTGCCACAGATCTGCACAGATCCTGCAGCTTGTACAGATTTTTGGGGTGTTATACATTTATATCCTTCTGATTATGAAAATACCAAAGTACAAATGTATTACTGTTAAAATAATATGATGAAGGCTAATGTAACCTGTATGCATTATGAAAGTTTCCAATGCTATCTCTGACCTAAGCTCATTTTATTTATCAGTAATTCAGATTCTCATAACCACATCATTTTATTTATTTGTTTTATACATGGAACCTCATCATAACTTTGAATGACACTCTGCTTTGGGAGCTTTTTACTCACTGTCTTATTCCAGTTCCCTGATACAGTTTTGCTGTTTTGCCAATATTACAGCGAAGCAAACTCCCAGTCACACAGTTCTGCTGAAGTTTCATATTTACATATACTGTATATTTGCCTTGCAAAGCTATTCAGACCCTTCCTTTGGCATCCAAGTCTTTGACATTACCAAATAATGCAAACACATTTTCTTAAAATTATTTTATCAAAAACCTGAATGGTTAGGGTGAAAACGTCTAAGGGTAAGATAAGCTATAGTAAATGTCAATAGAAAGTAATGAAATATATTGTATTATATATTGTAATATAAGTATTCAGACCCGTGAACTTAATATTTATCAACTTTGCAGAGTGGCTTGGTTCAATATTTTCCCATTCTCCCTCACAGATAAGTTCTTTCAAGTTGCTTAGGGGAAGCAGATTTAAAGAATTCCAACAGATTCTCAATATGGTTCAAGTCAGGATTTTAACTGGACCTCTCTAAAACATTCACTTTCTTATTCCTAAGCCACTCCAGTCTAGCTTTGGATTATTGGCAAATGATCATCCAAGACTTTATGGATCATCCAAGTTGTAGGCTTTAGCAGACTGAAACAGATTTTTCTATATTTGTCTATACTTTGCTAGATTCATTTTTCCTCCAGTACTAACAGGTTTTCCAGTTCCTGCTAAGAAGAAGCACATTCCCATATCATGATGCTGCCACAGATACGCTTGACTGTAGATATGGTGTCGACGAGGTCTGTACCAAATGTAACACTTTTAAAACAAAAGGTTCCAGTTTAGTCTCATCTGACCCCAACATTTTTGCAGGATCACTCATGCCTGGTGATCAGTTTGGAGAGACAGTCTGTTCTATAGACTGTCTTGGCAGTATGATGCTCTTGTCTTTTCTTGATGACTGAGCAGACAGTGCTCACGGGGTTATTAAAAAAAACGTACCTTTACTTTTTCCTTTGCAACTAACGCAAGGTGACACAGCTCCAGGCTCAAACTTCTTACATTAACTTAGGTTTGGCACATCAAAGGTTTTGAATCCTTAAACAATCATGGCTCTTCCATTTTTTCTTTCATATTAATCATCTAAGGAATTAAGCAAGCTTTTAAACTACAAAATGTGAAAACTGGCCAAGGGTCTGAATACTTTTGCAAGGTACTGTCCATTTTACATGAGCTCAGCAAGCCTTTAAAAGCACAGTATTACTCTCCAGAGAACTGTCAACTCATGCATAAACAGTTTCTGTCAGAGACTGCATTAGCTCAAAAACCTGGGGAATATAAGATTGGTCCTGGCTGACATAAAATATGCATCCTGTTAAGGACAGCTCTTTTTCAAACTATTCCACTGCATGATGCGCTTTATAGTGAGTTAATATCTGGCTAGAACTTTATCAGGCCTTATAAAATTCATAATATCATTTCATGGTAAAAACAAAACCTAACTGTTTTAAATCACTGTGAAAACATGGTAAAAAGATAGTAAATCATGACAGACTTTTAGAAATTATAGCAAATCAAAGTGATTTAATGGAATAAGAATGGTGAAAATGTTAAATGGACGAACTTTCATAAGTGATATTAGTTCCTGTCACTAAGAGAGGGCTCAAAATAGTAAAATGTGAAAATCTTTGAGACATCAAGGCTGCAAGAAACATCCGTCTGTAATGATGAATGAGAAGGATGCTAAAATGTTTGCTCAAGGACTTTCCCTTTAGAATACAGAAAGGGAGTTCCTTTCCCAGGCTGAAGTGAAAAGGTCAAACTTGCTTCATAGCACAAACAAGGGATTTTTCCATTTAGTTACACATCCACCTGACACATCCACCTGAGTGCAGTCAGCAAGAGTAACTTTGACACATTGTTAAGGTATTTAGATACTTCCTGTCAGGATATCTTTTCCAGCTAACTAGTTGTTGAGCAACTGAAACATGCAATATGGGACCCACTTTGTCAATGAATCCATGTCACAACTTCAGGTTTTTTTGATTGTCAGTGAGCTTGACATTAAAAATATATATACATAACCATTGAATTTGTATGTCCTTATGCTTGTGCATATTGTTTACGAAACATCTAGAAAGCCTGTCTAGAAAGACAGACTTACAGTTACCATTAAGAAGGAAATATCCAGTAAATGTTTTCCTGATGCATCTAAATCGGAAGGCTGATCTGCAGTGCAGTTCCTCTTTCTACCAACAGGGGCCTTTGTATGCTTATCACCTAGACTCTAGGTCCTAGTGAATGTCTTGCCTCTTGACTCCTCCTTCCTTGAGGGGGTGCTTCATACTCACTCAGCTTGAAATGGTAAAGCAAACAACAGCAATAATGGATTTAATCGATTTATGATCTGGGTGGAGTATTTGCTGAGCTATAGCACAAGAAATTTAAAAAGTTGAGTATTACATAAACAGAGAATGTCAATGTTTTTTTTTGCTCTGTGGGTCAACATTAGTTCACTCCTTTGCCTGCAACCCTTTCACCATGCTGATGTCTGTACTGACATTAAGCTGCAGGAGAGCTGCGACCTTCTGACAAAATGTACTGAGAAATACAGTGTTTGTACAAAATTCAAACTGTTTAATGGCTACAGCTTTACAATGACACAGCTACACCTGAGAGAAAGACACTGACGGTGGCTTCCAACAGACAACTGTTCTAAACGCAGATCAACATACTCAAATCACGTAATTACACCTGACACAGACAGCATAAGGATATTTAACTCAGCCTGCAGCAGAAGATTCAATGCAAACATCCAACATAAGTGCGTTTACAAGATCTACAAGATCTACACCTACATCATGTTTGTATGCATAATACAGCTATGGTGAAGATATAACAGCTATTATTTGGAGTAGTAACATTACATAACTAACATTCAAAAAATGTTTAGTTAAGCAGAGCAGCACTCGCTATGTTAAAGACACCACATCCTGAATTCCTGAACCCTCTCCTTCCAGTGCTTTGTGCAGCATGACCAGGACACCGTGAGAGCAAACAGCACTCTCTCAGCTCTGTGCTACAGTAGCTCTTTTTAAATAGCTACAGTATATCCTACAAAAGCAGGATTTCACATTTAACACATCTCCCCAGCTATTCTAAATGGGATAATGCCGATTAAAGCTGAAAGATCTGTCACTGTAATTTGTACACCACAAAACAGGAATCAATCCATTCCAGCAGCATTTTGTCCCCTGAAGCCAGTAGTAAAAGGCAATTTAGAAAAAAAATTAGGTTGTGGATCTCTTTCTTCTTGAACTTTAAGCTTGTTAACAGGTTTAGAAATCTCATGTGATTACGGGTGAAAACTGTCTTGATCGGGCTGAATTTCCCAGTCATCTTCATTTGCAAGAATGAAAGGAACTTTCTCGAATGAGTTGGCAAACACCTTTGTGAGAAACCTCAGTTTTAAAAACCCTCCCTTGTCAAAAGGTCTTGTTTTTGGAACCTGTTCCAACACCCAGCCCATGATAAGGCCCTACCCAAAGTTCCATCACCCACGTGTGTGCATGCCCACACAGGGTAAGACTTAAAGCAATTATTATGAAGAAACAGACATTTTAGTTTTTATTCACTGTTTGTCGTGGACATTGTACTCCCTCCAAATTCGTACAACCTTAACATATGCTTTGGTTATTTTCAAAATAATTATGGCACTGAAAAGTTGTTCAGGCCTATCTAACTGGTGATGAGTGGATAATTCATTACTCACTACATGGCAACTTCAAGGAACTTTCAAAATGCATACAGTATGTCATCTTTGTGCATCTTGTTGTTTTCAGCCCTTGTTTCACAGAGAAAACATGGCTCACCAGAGGTCGCTTATTTTCACAAATCCAGAATTTAAACAAATTGATAAGTGAGACCTTGAAATGTTGTTGTGAGCTAATTGGAGATTTTGCTTCGCCTGAAAACTACAGTCTCCAAGCTAATCTTGTAACTAATTTGCAGCCTTTGCACAGCTGTAATGGAATGCTTTGCAACACTCTAATCCACTGAACCCCTTTTCCCCAGAATTAAAAATCCTGTCAACACACCTCCAAAACAAAAATCACACTTTTTGTTGTATCTTTAACACAAAGCACTAATCCAAACCTTTCTAGAACCGTGCAGGAGACAGACCTATCTTCCAACTGTGAACTTGCAATACCATGTGGTGTATTAACCACAAGCCTTTAAGACTGGCACAGCTTTCAGGTAGTATAAATGTTTTTCCTAACAGCTTATGGAAATTCTCTGGTGCACATCAATTAGAACTTCTGCAAAGAGAAGAAGCACAGGGAACTTTATATCGAGTCTCTGGATCCACACCTGTCTCTGTTCTGCAAATATGTGGTTTTGGTTATCTGGAATCCCAGTATGGCAAGCATACTTTAATCCTCTTAAAATCTCTCTTGGGTAAATAACATAAAGGTCAGAGATGTGTAGGAAACACAAGGTCTTTTCGTATGCACTAATTTACCATATTTTGACCCCAAGGCATGCAAAAACTGCAACAACAATTACGTACTGTATCTGAGTGTGCCTGGCACAGCAAGAGTGTGGGTATGTGTGTGCTTAGACTGTGTGGTCTGTGTGACCTTCCCTTTCACAGTACTTTTTATGTTTCAATTTCCTTAATAATGTGTATGACAGACAGGCACAGAGCAAAAAAATACAGAAATTATGTGTACATATTTTCAACACTGTAAAAGACACAGAGTCATAATATAACTTCCAAATATGCAATGAACTATGACTAGAAGGTTTTACTAATCATCTTCAATGTAACATAAATTCTTCCCCAGGACTGGTCATCAACTGAGACATTTTACATTGATAATAAGAATAAAGGACTGCAAAGAAAGATGTTTTTAAAAAGCAAACCATATTTTCCTAAAAGGTCAGTGAACAAGGTACAGTATTTCCAAGCAGCTCATTTGTAACATTACTGTGTCTATTGGTTGACTTAAATTCAGTCTTTTCTGTAACAGTCATGTAAACATTCAAGGTCTACAAAAGATTGACAGTCAATTTTATAAAGAAGCTATTTGATTTTTTTAAACAAAAATACCTGTTTAAGGACTTAAAAATAAGGATATTTAAAAATAAAACACTATTCATTTTATCTGGTGTGTTTAACACAGTGTTTTGGTACAATCTCCATCCAATCAGTTTTTTTTTTCTTTGAATTGCTTGCTCATTTAAAAACAGTTGAATTATTGATTTCTTCCACATTCAGTTATTTGCTTTCTTTTCCATTATATTGCATTACATAAGACATGGCTGGTTCTTCATGTTTGTTTTTCCAGCTTGTGTTGTCGATCATCCAGTAAGCGTCTCAGTGGGTGCAAAGTATAGATTTTTCTATGCCATTTACTCCCAGGGTTGAAAAGTATTTTCACAAACTGTTTAGGGGATATACAGCATGCTGTATCTACAGTACATGACCTGAGAAAGACAGGACAAATGCAAGCGCTGCTTCTGCTGTGCATGGGATTGTGAGTGTCTGTAGCACTGCAACAAGACCTCGTTTACTGAGATATTTTCCCTGTGTGTTCTTCATAGTTTACATATAGTTTTTATCAAGAAAGTAGTTTTTGTTCTTAATGCTGACACTCTGTATTGAAGCCAATCATAATCTAGCAGCACTTATGCAGAGGAAAAAAAGCTCTGTTTATCACAACAGCATCAAAGGGAAAGTATTGACTAGAACAAAACAGAATATTATTTATGTCAGACTATATAAGCAATTTAAGTATTGCATTTCTAAATATACTATAAATATTTAATACCTAGTGTTAATAAGTGGCTTTGGCTGAAACAGCCAGTGTAGCCTGCAGCAGAAGCAGTGTAACCTACTGTAATATAATTCCTTTGAGTCTGGAGGGCACAAACCTTGGGGCCAAAGCTGATGCCTTTTAAAGAATACTGTGTGCTGCTACTGTTTTGTGTGTGGAAAAAAACAAAGTAGTATTAGTAGATAGATAGATTATTAGTATTAGTATTGCTTTTGTTTAATACTCTTTAAAATACATTTTAAAACTGAGGAAGAGCAGACAACAAGCTCAAATGTGGTCTTTAAAATACCTGAAACAATCAAGAGTTTAGAGGACTAAAGGTTTTAGATGTGTCTTTGTGGTTGCCCACAACTTAAGAAAGGTTGCAAATGAGAGGTAAATAATAACCATCTTGTTTACTTGGTTATTAGTAGCTACAGTAATTGATCTGAGGATTCAGCCTTTTCTTGAAAGAAGCCAGAATATTGTCCGCGTATCTTCATAATTACAGTATACTAAAATCTTGGTTAAATTATAAAAAGTTAGGATTTCATTAAACTCTGTTAAGAAGCAAAGAAATTTACAGCAGATGTAGCTGGCTTCATGCCTACATGCTGTTGTCTGGGCACTTTGTAATCCTTTGCTTTTGGTTGGTTCACTCAGTTCATGTCTGTGTGAATATACCTGATGTTCGTCTTGGTAACGCTGCCCCAAGGTCATGCATTAGACACGGATGTCAGAGGGCTTTGTTCAGGGTGCTATCATTTTGCCTTGCCTTTCTGCTGGTGCCGATTGTGTGGCACAAACAATTCAAGCATAAAGGACAACAGAGAGCCACACAGAAACGTTTCAATCAATAAGAAACAAATACCCAAGAACCTTTCTGGTTCTTTAAAAAATAATAGGAATTTCCTGCAGTGAGGACATTTAAAACCTTGTATCTCCAAAAAGAGAGAAAACAAAAGTTGTCCTTTCTGAACTAAACTTTTAAATGGGTACTTCTCTAATCCTGTATGTCATTATTTTGCTGATGTATACACATGTATACACAATACAAAATAATTCACAGAACAAATGTACATGCCAATAAATATTGCTAATACTTTATTATATAATGACAGGTTTACCCCCCATTTAATATAATAAATCATACAAAAACAGTATCTTTAATTGCCCTTGACGGGTATTTCTGTTGGTCTAAAAATTAAAAAAACACTTCCTAAATATAGAGCACAGCAGAGGAAGTGAGAGACACATGTGGTGCCTTCGACCTTTAAAATCTTCACAAGCTTATTGGTGTAAACAGCAAAGGAAAAGATATATTTGTGATGACATTTACATTTTAAAAGCCTACATTGCAGACTTCTTTTATTTTCATAGTCAAATTGAGGTTGTTGGGGTTTTTTTTCCAAATCAATCCTTTAAACCAACTCAAATATTTTTAAAGGGATTCAGTAAAAGTGCAAAGTCGAGTCTATAAATGATATTTATGATGTGTAAAAAATTATCTTTCTTAAAATATAATAATTTGAGTGATTTCTCTTCTTAAATGAAATTGATTTTTCCTTCTTTCAAGCATGTGGCATCTAAAAAGTATAGAGAATCATGGCAGAAAGTATAAAAACATTCTTTGTAAATTCTACAGCAAATCACTGAGTCATTGACAAAAGTATATACACCCTGCATCTTAAATAAGTATACTAATAAAAAGTAACTCTCAGACAGTATCCTGCCTGAACAATTATCCAGAATTCTGTGAACTTCTTAGGTGTCAATAATGAGGTTTATTTTGATTTATTTTGTTTACATTTCTTTCTATTTTTGTAATATCTCTGGGTTTCTCACTGTTATCAGCCTAATTAATACAGTACATGTATTTGGAGCTAAAGGCCAGGTCATAGCTTTGACCTTCATCACTCAATGCTGTGCTGAGATTAACACAAGTAAATGACAACAATATCCTTGTTTGTAGCACAAGCTGATGTTTGCCATTCTGAAAAACAAGAAGGAGAATACAGACACGCTTCAGAGCAGTAGTTTGAGTTTAACAGTGGACGCACAAAGCATTGGCAAAGCCACCAGCACGAGATTTGTGTCAAACAAAAGAGAACTGTTCATGCCAACCACACAGCGTCCCCAGATACCACCAACACCTCCCCTCCCCGTGGAGCAGAAAACAGGGACAGTGCTGATTCAAGCTGAATTAAGCCACAGAAACATAGGAGCTGAATTCCACTGCACAGCAAGAATCCGTGCGGAGAACTCACTTCTGAGGCTTTTACCAGACATCACACTGGGCAGACTTAAAGAAGTATAATCAATATATTAAAAGGGTATAAGCATTGGCAAATCCTATATCTACACTGAAATTCTCTTCTTATATATAAAGTATTATAGATATATTGTATATACTGTATCTAGATACAGATATATTTTTGTATATCTATACATGCCTGTGTATATATAATATATATATGTTTTTACGTGTTTACATGTTTATAAAATATACATATACAGTATATTATTATAATTGTGTATTATTATATACTGTGTATGTGTATTATATTTACGCCATTACAGCTGAGACATTCTAAAAAAATGAGTCCTATTTTGTCATCAATGAAGTATTCTAATAAAAGCATGAACTTCATCTGTGCAATTGTAGAACCAAAAATTAACTACTGTACTTTGTATCTGTGAAAGAGAGAGTCTTTATTATTCAAGGGGGGGCAAGTTGTTTAAAAAAAACAACAGGAAAAACAATATACGTACCTGTCTGCATAGAAAGTCAAGTGTTTAGTAACAATATGGCTACAGGTACGAATGAGAATTAGCAAGCAAAAAATGTAGCAAGTTATCTGCTCCATTTTATAGTATTCGGCTATCTGTTCAAGAGTGGGGTCAATGCTGTAAAAATACTAGACATGTGATAAGTGTGAATATATTTATACACTGGAAAGTATTAAAATATAACAAATGTTGTTGGTTTCAGTGTATACACTGTACTGTATATATACACATAAAGAAAAAACAGTAAAACAAAAAAGCATGGCAGAAATATGTTAGAAAGGTGTATGTTTCTAAGAGATTTTGATTTTTAAAATCAAGGCTAGGTGGCTTGTTATGGGTTAGTAAGATTTTGTTCCCTGTGCTATATCCCAAGAATAAAGAGTGAAAATACATTCTCACATTAGGACAGCACTGCAAAGATGCAGTTGTTTGCCTACAGTCCACCAGTCGCAGTCAACCCACAAAATTCAGCTGAATGGTTTGCATAGACAAATCCGGTTTGTCCAGCAAAGTCAAATATTGAGTGACTGTCACTATAATAAGCAGAATGAGGATGTAAGTTTATCCCTTTGAAAATAAGTTAAACTCGTGCTTAACAACAGAGAAAATGTAAATCACCTCAATTTTCACAGCTCCTGTGTGTTGTAACCACACTAAACTGTACTGACAAAAACATTGTTTGGTGGGACTATCAATGTGTCCTGACAACAACTACACTATATGAGCTGTCTGCACTGCTGGGTACCAATCAGGTTTTTAAGTTCAAACATGTTTCCCCTTTCTCAAGACGAGAAATGGCATTTTCACAAAGGGGAAACACCTATTAACAAGACCACTTACTATAACCAGAAGAAACCTCCTTTTAATAAGTAGAATGGTGTTCCAGCCCATTACTTCTCAGTTCAAGCACCAAGCACCGGTGCCAGTAGGTCTTCAGCTGTCCTGTGAACATGCTCTGCATGTAAAGGATATATTCAATCTTTGCTTCCGATACACTTTTAAACGGTTCTGTTTCGCAACCCCTTCAAATGCCACAAGTGTAAAATTAACTGCAGCTTTCATAAACAAGACAGAACAGGCTGACGTATAGGAAGTAGAATGGAACATTGTCTCTCTTCTAACTTGGAATGGAAATCCTTCTGCGTTCCACATCTGTAACAGAGCTACGTCACAGTCTTCCACCAGTTCCTCTAGGGACAGAAGTGTTGCCCATTGTCTTTAGTACAAAAATAATTACGGATCTTCAAAAAGAGGGTTGCCCAAAATGTCCTCTTTCCTGCAGAGATGCAGCGAAGATATTACCCCCTTTTGTTTTATGTGCCTTGCTAGACTCTTGCACGTTTGTAGAAATAATTTTTAAAAAACTCTCCCAGTGGGATCCAAGAAAAATGATTAGGTACAAAAAACAGCTTTTGTTTATTTTTACTGCATGAAACACCCAGAACACTTAAACATATTTTATGATATTGACAGACAGTTTAGAAAATAATCTTCATGAGGCATGAAATGTATGAAACAGAGCAGATGTAATGAAATTAAAGAATTTACAAGTTACTGTTAGCACTGAATAATGTCCAGTCCTATCTCTGGGAAAAGGCTACTTGAGGTCTGCTCTGCCTTTAAAAAGGAAAATACAGGTGACATTTACACACAACTTTAAATGAGGCATATAACAACCACACACTTCCTGGTGGGTGTTCTTATCAATCTTATCAATCAATCTTATATTGATTTTAATTGAAGTAACCCATCCCCAAAAATCACAAGAAGCTGCTGCTATCTCAAATAGACCCTGGTGCCAGTGACAACATCAAAGGGAGGAGGGATGAAATATGTTTTCCTCCTCTCCTGGTACCCCAACATTTCCTCCAACAACCTCCTCTCGCCCCCCATCCTGAAAGCAAAAAACAAAAGACTGGGCCCTTTCTTTTAACAAAACCATGACTGGTCTTATTACTGGTATTATTATGTCCAGCCCAGCTTTATCCCCTCCAACTAACAAACACACTGAGTGGATGTTGGTTTTGCCAGTGCTTACTGTACAAGTTTTAATCTTCCACTTGGCAGTGTGAAGAATAACTAGATTTCAGAACTCTTGTGGACATAACTCTTTTGAGGATGAGGATACTTCTCTTTAGTCTGTGATAAAGATCAATATTCACACAGCAAACACCCACCAGGAAAGTGTAACAATCCATGTTCTCTTAAACACCCTGATCACCTCCAGTTCATCTGGGAAAGTAACACATGTTTAGCCAGAAATTACATCTTCTGATGAGCTATTACATTAATATAGAGCCTCACTCTCAACATTAGGAATGTCCAGAAACATAAACCACTTTACTACATAGAAATGTGCCTAAAAATCATAATTTCACACCTTTGTTGTTAAAGGTAATTATAAAGTAACTGATTTAAAACCCAAAACACATACGAAATTGAAAGGAAATCTAATGTCTATAAACCTGGAAGCAGATAATCAGTGACTGCTGCAGAATATTATAAAAGCCAATACTGTACCTGCTGATATGCAAATCTTGCTTTTCAGTAACCACAAGCTATTGAGCTACAAATGCTTTCAATTCTCAGCCGCTTTGCCTGAACTAAACAAAAATCAAATGGGATTCAAATGAGGTTAGTCAGTCACATAATTTGAGTTAAATACAGGGCCTTTCAAATGCACTGAAAATAATCAGGATACGGTAAAGTTCCAGTCTTCTTGAGTGCCCCTGCAGGCACTGTATATTGTGCAGGCAGTTATTTTGTGTATAGTAAAATCATGAGTACAAAATTCCATCCATCCATTTTCTAACAGCCTCTTCCAATGCAGGGCTGCAGAACAGCCAAAGCCTATCCTTGCAAGTAACAGGCTCAAGGCAGGATACACCCTGGACGGAATATCAATTCATCACTAGGTACACGCAGACACAAACACACACACCAAGGCCAATAATCCCTGAAGTGTATTAACCTACCAGTATGTTTTTGGAAATAACCAAAGCACAGAGGAAGAACATATAAACTCCACACACACAGATTCCCAGGTACGGAATTGAACCCAGAGCCAGAGCACTGTAAAGCAGCAATGTTCACTCACAGTGCCCACCAGTGTGAAACAATTCAACATTACACATTACATCTTGTTTTGGTAGTTCTGACCTGTGATTTTCTAGTGCATGCACAAACAAAATGTCTACATAGCTAAAACATGATCCTACTTGATAGTAATTGTAAGAACTTGACATGAATGTAAATTATCACTTATTAATGGTGTGTGAGACAGTGAAGAGAATGCAGTACATCAGACGGGTCTTATAATGGTACAGATCACTTTTTTTCTCACAGTGTTGCACAGAATACAGGTGGGCTGTCTTTTAAGTAAATCATCATTCTTGTTATTTGAGTCCATGTTCTAAGGCAGCTTCATAAGCCAAACAGTGATTTGATTAAGATCCCAAAACTGTTTCAGAGATTTTTGTTTCAGCTGAAAATGGGCTTTCAATTCTCAGTAATGTAGTAATGCACAACTACTTCAAAATGATCATTTAATTCTCAACTTAAAAAGCCCAAACTAATCAATTAATTTAGTATACTACACTGTGAAATATCAAAGAAACTTTAAAGTATTTCATATACTGTACAGTAGACCTACTTTATATATCTTATATATTGAAAAAATACTTTCATAGCAAATGCAGTTTTAAGATTTTGCATACATTGCTTACAAATATACATTTACATATTAACGTAACGTATTCAGACAAGTTAAAACATTTACATGTTTGTGTCTTTTCAAGTGTTGCTGATTTGGTGGTTGTCAGCCTGTAATTTACGTGTTTTGAATACCTTCCAGTGTTAAAAGGGTAAGGCTCTTTTCCCAGATCTGACCTGGCAAGCTTTTCTGCCACCAAGGCCCACTGCTGGATTTGATCTGTGGGCAGCAGTTATGTTAATATTAATTAACTCTGGCTGATTCACAATGCTGTGGGCAATATAGGACACAGGTAGTAGGCCCCAAACTGTGTAGGTGTGTAGTACTGTATGAGCAGCGTGCTGCATATAATCAAGGAATACAAGTGCCCTACCTATAACAAATACTCCTGAAATCAAACAACACAAAAACATATTTATCTGCTTGCATGTCTATCTGCCTATCTGTCTGTCTGCCTCCAGTTCATTACAGCTGCATGTCATATGTCCCCACACAGCCATAGCCCTGTGTGTTCCAGGTGTTAAGGAAAGAAGGATAATGCAAGTTTGCTGTTTCCAGGTATCTTAGCTGTAACTTTATGCCAGTTTGACAGTGTTGCTCTAAACGTTGTCCTCCAAACTGAAAAAAAAAAATTACGCTGACTAGAGGGCATTCAGTGTCTTCAAGCTGTTCTACGGATCCCAGTCCTCATCTTTGTGGGGGAGTTTCAGAATTCATCATTACATAACATGTCAGTGCTCTTTCTGGAAGGAAATTTAATTTAAAACCTTAAGACATCAGACAAAAAAATGAAAGAGGAATCTGCTCAGCCTCTTTAAATTCAAAACGTTCTTTGCATGAACGGTCTGTGTGAAGTGAGCGCACTGTCTTCTCGTTTAACACATCTCATTAGTGGTTAATTGAGAATACAGACTGTCTTATTGAGGATGTCCAATCTATTCAATCCATTAACAATGTGTTTACGGCAAAAACGAAGAGGACTTGTACCTTATAAAGACTTGCCACATCGAGCACTGAAACCCACAAAGCAACGCTGCAGTTTCACATCAACAATATAACGGGAATAAACATATCTAAAGGGAAAACCGAATCTTGCACTCTGGATCTTCTTGTTTTGTTAATATTTAATTTCAGATGCAGCAGAGAAGCTCTTTGCTCCCGTAACTTCAAGTTAACTTCGAGTTACGGGAGCACAGTTCCCCCATTTTTACTGTATTATTTGTTATTATAGCTATGCAGGACGGCAAAATACCTTTCCGGGAAGCGAAATAAAGTGATCAGCATTTCTGATTATCGCACAATCTGGTGAGAAAGAGTTTTATAAAATCACTTTAAAACAGTTCAGCACATACGCATAAACGTTTGTTCTTTTAGTTAAACAGGTTAAAAGTACAGTGTTACTAGTCGTTTCATCTCGTTTAAAATATCTCTATTCAAATTAAGGTTCACACGATTTAAAGGCAGTCAGGATTCCCCCTAGCAAATTAATGCAGTAAGAAGGGATATTAAAGAAGATAACTTACTATGCCAGTGTCTTCCACTGGTTCCAAAGTAACAATGCCTTTACTCTTGGTCTCGTTGTCACTAAGAATGTCATCTTCGGATTCTTCAAAGACCGAGGACCCGGTTGAAGAAAGCGAGGAGTTCGACAGCTTTCGGCGCAGAGGCCCATTAACATCGCCCCAGTCTTCCTCCTGCATCTCTCGGGGGCACCCGCCGCCCTCGGGGGTGATCGTCACCTGGGGCACGCGGTGGTTATTCAGCCCGTTCCATCCAGCAGGTGAGCTGCCCCTGGCCTTGCCCGCCGCGCCGCTGCCGAGCTCACCCACCGGCGAGCCCCCGTTGCAGCCTTCCGTCACCTTGCGGCTGGCTCTCCTCTCCTTCAGAGAGCCGGTCCCGCTGCTCCCATGCCCACTCGTTTGGCTGAGCTCCCTGGTAGACCTTCGCCGTTCTTTGGGCATGTGTTTGCCTGGGTTGGCTTGGTGAGGGCGGCGAAGGTTGCTGTCACTTTTGCGGGGCTCCTCGAACAATGATCTGAGCTCCACCACGCTAACTCCAGTTATTTCATGGCATATGAATTCCGTCCGCTTTCCAGACTTCAATCCAGCATTTTCTGTCACTGAATTGGCGAAACTACGCTGTCTTGACTTGCTGCTTCTGCGAGAGCTGACGGCTGTCCCTGAGAGTATTTCTTGATTGCTATCTCGCTGCGTAGTGGGATCTCCACTTGTATCGCCGTATGTGTGGAGCATAGCGACGACGCGGTTTACATGGGGTGTCTTCCTTGTTTTGCAAAACACTTTTTTTTCTGAGCAAGTTTCTTTCGATTTTACTTTAATGCCTTGCAGACAAGCTGAAGCGCGTTGCTACTCGCTTTGCGGGTTTGCAGCACTTCCTCGTTCAGTCTCGCACAAGTGAAGAATGTACATTATGCTAAGGCTGTGCCAGCGCCACTTGCTATCTTGAAACAATCACCAGTCTATGTAAACAGCCTTTGGGAAACCTCGCTCCTGAAGTACTGACTCACACTTAAGCAATCCCCTGCCTCAAAATGACAAAGGAGGGCAGACCTTTGAGTGTTAGTAACTCGATTTCTACGTTTTTCGGGCGGCGTTCTAAATGTTTCTTTAGTATGCGGAATGAACCCATACTGTATTAAAAAAAACAGCAAATAAAAAGCTGATTCGGTTTCTTCTTTTCTCCTATTCCCAAGGCGAAAACGCACAGTCACTGTTTCTATGTCATCAGATTGGTGAGGGGGAGTGTAAGCGGTCCCTTCCGATATCTATTCCTCCCACATTATATTTCCAGCGTAAAAGGTTGAAGATCTACCTATAATGGAATGCAAATTTCAGAATTTGAAAGACTTTTTTTCCCTAAACGGGTGGATCTGCACAGCATAATGCTTCCAATGCACACATAAGGTCGGCTCCATTAATATTCAAAACGAGCAAGACATCATCAGCCAAATCAACCTCGTTAGTTTTGAAACTCCTTTGCTGTTTGTGTTCTCGGTGATGGAAAGCTGCAAACTAAACCCTTCACCAACCCACGTCATTGGCACAGTGAAAAAGGCCATACCAGTGTACCATGTTCACATTTCAAAATACAACGATGCACCAGAAATGAGGTTTTGAAGCACATGGCGTGACCCTGTTCTGTGACGCATTTTCATGAATATTAATGGAAGAACTGACCCTCGTAGTCTTAAAGGGTGAAGACGACGTGGGGACACGATACAAGTTTTCAAAATCCTCAAAGGTAAACAGTGAAAAACGAACCACAGGGCCCAAGTGGAAAGTATGTGAAAGTGCATTTAAAGCCGAGAACAGTAGACATTTCCTTAACCAAAGGGTGGGAGTAGGGAGCAAGCTACCCACTCAAGTCATTGAAACTGATATCCTGGCTTCCTTCAAGAAACAGCTGAAACCTTTCGATCTATGAGTTATTAAGTACCAAAAGGGCTAAATGGTTGGAATGACTTCCTCACTGCTTTTATTGTAATTTACTTTAATTCCTTTCTATTAGCAACTCTTCAATCTCCAGGGCAGTTGCCCACACTGATCCACTTTAATGGAATGTGTGACCACCGGAAGAAAGGATGTAAAGTCATTAATGATCATAAAGAGAACATAGAGGAAAGGGGAAATGTCCAACATTCTCCACATACCAAATTATCAGACCAGCATAAACAGAATAAAGTTTCTCCCCCTTTTATATTTATATAAAACCAGTTTGTGTCCACCCACGGCACGGCTATTTTTTAAAGCCAGAATTTTTTTTTTTTAATGTCAGAATTCCCACTCTAAACGAATTCCA
The DNA here is from genome assembly GCF_059453375.1 of Lepisosteus platostomus. Classification (NCBI taxonomy): domain Eukaryota; kingdom Metazoa; phylum Chordata; class Actinopteri; order Semionotiformes; family Lepisosteidae; genus Lepisosteus; species Lepisosteus platostomus. The sequence continues at coordinate 12,141,927 of NC_142620.1, read as the reverse complement.
CTCTCATCTGCTTGTCGTCAAAACATCTACAATACTGCCACTGCACTTATTGCACTGTTGTTTTTTCATTAGAAATGACGATTTCACCAGTGGGTGGCACAATGGCGCAGGGGTGAGCATGCCGCCTTACAGCCCTCAGGCCCTGCATTCAATTCTGGACCTGGGGTGCTATTTGTGTGGAGTTTGTATGTTCTCCCCTTGTTGGTGTGGCTTTCTTTTGGGTGCACTGGATTTCTCAAACACAGTCCAAACACATACTGCTACTAGTAGTTCAGGTGGGTAGCTGCGTCAGCATGCGTAGGCTGCAAAGGAACAAGTAATAGGTTTATTCCATGCTGAAAAAAAGAAGAGAGAAAACACAACGTTTCGGCCGTGGAGCCTTCTACAGGTGTGAGAGAGACAGGGCAGTAGGCAAAGGTAATGTAGCGGGAGAACAAAGGCTGGGAGGGAGGAGGAGTGAGAAGCGGGAGCAGGGGACAGAAAGAGAGGCCAATCAAGGGGTGTGAAGTCAGAATAGGTGTAGAGAGGTGTGAAATGAAACTTCCAATGAATGGAGAAAATTTAAAAGAAGAGTAGTCTGTCGTTAAGAGAAGGAGGGAATGTGTGATCCTAGCTGCAGGGTAAGTTTGGTTTCAGTAGTCTTTCTGATGTATGAGTTTGGAAAACCGTCTTTGATACTGCTACTGTAGGTTAAGGGGCTCCTAGAGTGTGTGTGTTTGTGTCTGTGTTTGCCCTGCAATGCACTGTCATCGTGTCCAGGCTGCGTCCTGCCTTGTGCCTGTTGACAGACTCTAGCTCTCCTGTGACCCTGAATTGAAAGATGTGGTTAGAAAATGATTGGATTGATTTCAGCAGCGTCAGATTTAGAAGGAGCATCTTACTGATAGTCGTGTTTTCCTATAATGTTATCCAGGTGTCTCCAGCTCTTGAAAAGCCAAATTCTGGAAACTATTACAGAAATCTTTAAATCTTTCATTTCCAAGACTTGGAAAATGTTCTTATTATCTATTGCAAGTCACTTGTTGTATTACTTAGAAATCATTTACAACAGAAATTGTCAGCTGTCAAAGACCAGAGTTCCCATAATTAAGTATATTACTTGCTGAATTGAACAGTAACTCACTAGCATTCCCATATTATACAAACAGATGATTTGTTTCTATACATATGAAACAAATCATCGGTGTCTTTAAGACACTGAATTGGATATCTCCATTGCCTGGTCTGGCATTATGTATTGAAAGCTTTATGTCTTTCCTTGCATAAAGCACTAGGGTGTCACTAAGGTTTCTATGCAGTTTACCAGGTAACACTCAGCTACGGTAAGTACATAACTAACTTGTTTGGCACAATTGCCTTAAAATACAGACATTAAGCAATTTCTGTATCATCAGGACAGTGATTTTCTTGGTTCCATGGCACTAAGTGAACAGAGAGCACATACAGTACAGTTACTCCCTCATCCCGGATGAGTTTCCCCCTCGGCCACACTGGTCCTCTTTCGTACTGCTGGTTGGACTGGAGCAACTGGGATAAAGTACCTCTTGGCTCAAGCAGTTTCTGTAGTGGGGACTTAAGCCCACAACCACAACCCACCAGTTATGAATCCAGAGACTCTTCTGTACATCACCCCCATACTATGGACTGAAGCATAATTAAATTCTGTGTTCTCTAAATAAATACAATAATAATTCAGTGTATTTTACACTTCCCATTAGCCCCCAGCTATGGTGGGCAACTCGGTTCATGTGGGAGTCAAGTTCTTGCATCTACAGAGATTATTAAGTCATGGTGAGGTAATACAGACACTCAGGCTGTTTATATTAATGTTAACAAAAAAAATATATATATTACTTGCTCTGATAAAATGTCAGCTAAAATTGTAATCTCTTGTTCATAATATTTACTTTACCTTTGTGGAATATTTAGGCTAGAACCTCTCAGATCCAGACCTTGCTGTCATTTGTCGACTGCGTTCCAGTACTGTACATTGCAGACATTGAAGTATTACACTTATATAGCGCTTTTCTGGACACTCCACTCAAAGCACTTTACAGGTAATGGGGTCTCCCCTCCATCACCACCACCAATGTGTAGCATCCACCTGGATGATGCAACAGCCACCATAGTGGGCCAGAACACTCACCACACATCAGCTATCAGTGGGGAGGAGAGCAGAACACCTCTTCCAGCAGCAACCTTAGTTTTTTCTCCAGGAGGTCTACCATACAGGTACCAACCAGGCTCACACCTGCTTAGCTTCAGTGGGTTGCCAGTTGTGAGTTGCAGAGTGATATACAGTAGCTGCTGGCTATATCATATTGAATGTATAAAGTCCATAATAAATCCTAAGGGGAAAGTCACTCTTTGTGAAGCTTGTTTAGGAGTGCAACTAAAAATTGGTAAATCAGGAGTTGAAAAGGGAAGTACCGTAAATACAATACTATTTGAAAAGAGGATGTGATTCCATTGAGAACCACTATCACTAAGGAAATCACCAGTTCAGGCAAACGTTGTTAATTCAAACCCACCATAATTGTAAGCCAAATCCCAATATGTAAAGGATTGAAAAGGTCTTATAAAAATCTACAAGGGGCAGTCTGCAGACATTGTCGTGTTTCTCATTTCATCACCACTAAAAGAAATTCTCATTGTGAGGAGAAATTTCCATTTCATAAAGTAAGAAAAATCTCTCAGCTGTGTTTTTCCACCTACTGTATACAGTATGTTAGTCTGCATAGAGAAAAAAACTCACACGTGTATCAATAATGAAGCCGACAGATGATTGGCAATTTGAAATTAGATTTTTTGAAAACCTGTTTAACATAAAGGAATGTTATGGCACTGTCTGATTACCTCTGTTTTCTCCCAGGAGAGAAGAATATCATTTTCATAGTTCTTGCTGTGGACTCTTTGAATCCAAAAGCCATAACACTGATCATGACAGAAGTACAGCATTTACAGTAGGTGAACAAGAATTTATTTTTATGTCCAGGTATTGCAGCTTTCTGCCAAAGACAACAGAACAGCTTCGTCAGCACATTAAAATGATGCCTGACTGGAATACAATGGGCAACTGTAAATGGAAATATCACATCTCTCTTGGACCAAAAATGAATGGCTCACCATTTTTCATATGCCTATACACAGTATCAGATAATACAGGACTTGATTAGTGTTAGCTTTTGAGTAGTGTATTTTTCCTTGCCTATGGTGCCCAGCATTTAGTTTGGTTTCAAGCTTATGATTCTGAGAATCATTTCCAGGCAGGTACAGTATACTGTATAGCTGTAGTTGGACAACATTTCTGCCATTAGTAAAGGTAAATTAAGCAGTTATGAGTTTTCTTTTAAACCAAGTGTTCAGGTTGTTTAGCTATGTAAAAAGTGTCACATGGAAATAGGTTTCATAATTATTGGTATCGGAAATACAGTAATCATACTTGTGAACTGCCAATTTTGGTGCATTTCATAATAGTGCTGTTCTGTGACCTTCAAAAAATGTACTGTAAATAACCCAAGTGCTTCATTTGTCATGTGTTTTGCTAGGAAGATCAGTAATGTGTTAGCGTTAGGTAATTTAAGGCATAAGGCAGTTTATTACTAAGAAATCCTTAGCAGAAACTATGTACTGGCCAAATTTCCTATTAGCCTTTACCAAGCACGGCCTCCTAATAATTCCCATCTATGAATTGGCTTCATCACTCTGTTCTCCTCTCCACTGATAGCTGATGTGTGGTGAGTGTTCTGGTGCACTATGGCGGCCATCGCATCATCCAGGTGGGTGCTGCACATTGGTGGTGGTGGAGGGGACCCCCATTACTTGTAAAACCTTTGAGTGGAGTGTCCAGAAAAGCACTACATACTGTAATTGTAAGCAATTATTATTATTATTATTATTATTATTATTATTATTATTATTATTATTATTATTATTATTATTATTATTATTATTATTACTGAAGCAATGTGAGTGCTATATACTGTATACTGAGGGAGGTCTCACGTAATGTCTCAGTGAATTGGAAGTTCAGCTCCAAGGTGAGGTCTGAGTTGTGACTTGGTTAAGTCACTTAGCTAGAGTTTGCAAAAAAAAGGACAACATACTATTTGGAAATAATACTAAGAGTTACTCACTGCAATTCAGCATGAAAAAAATACAATCTAGTTACGGGAACTGGGAAGAGTTATTTAAAGATATTTGCTATTCCTGGTTTCTAACACTTGAATTGGATTATGACTTTTCCCAGCAAAGTAATGGAAAACAGAGTCAGCTGTAGAGTCTTTAATAAAATGATTAAATGCTCAGTGGAAATTTCAAATCTGAGAGGCACCAGAGACAGCATTTCAAACCATTTCCATCTGATCTATTATTGTCATAGCTAAAAACAAAGGAAACCGGAAAGAGATGGAGGAGAAATAGCTTTGGTAAACCTCAGATGTTTAGATTTTCAGAATGCAGTGCTGTACTTGGTAATTGGTAAGGAGTCAGGGTAAGGCCAAGGTCATTAGAGCAAAACAAATAGAAAGCCTTAAAATGATCAGTCCGGTACCTGCACAAGAAGGCTTACATCGAAATAAACAGAAGGACCCTTTCACGGGACGTCACTGCATAGTCAAAGGTGTGACTGATCTTTTCTGTCATCACTTACAGTACTTGTTCTACAGGGCTGGGCGGCCCTTCCTTCAGATTATATATAACTACCCCATTAGTCACAGCAGTGCATTAGTCGAGAAATCAGATTTCGAAATGCCAACTCGGTTTGTTATACTTGTCTGCAAATACTGGCATGCAGTCAAATGGATACAGACCCCTTGCAAGCCGTACCTTTATTGCACAATTACAAAGCCAGTCTCCTCTGAGTCACAGACACCTCTGATTAGAAGTTTTCTAGCAGCAGTAGCAGCCATGAAAGCAAACAGATGGCCGTGCCAGGCTCTTAAAGCTGCCGCTCTCTCAGGTCTCCAGCCCCTATGCCGAGCAACCATTTACAGAAACGGCAAGCACAGCCCCAGGGAAGGTGGACCAGCCTCCGCAGCTCCGAACAGAACGGCTTCCACCTCAGTTCTGAGAGAGATCACAAGTCAGCTCGAAAACAAACCCCCCCCCCCCCCCCCCCAAATCTATTTTGTGTTTTTTGGGCATGGCAATCAGACAGCAAAGCAGGAAATGCTTGACATGTTGATTTAATAGTAGTTAATAAAAAGAAAAGCTAAGAAATCCTTGCAATAAAAGCAGACAATAATATTGTATTTCTCCTCACTTGATTTAATCCAAGTCCAGTCCTCTCTCTATTTTTTTATTTTTCTTACAGTCATCTGTATCATCTGTATGCAGTTTGCAAAGCTATAAAGATCCCTCCCACGGTATTAGTGGTATTGCCATTTGCTATTCTGAGCAAAGTGTTCCTGCTGTGTTCCTTAGCCAGAGGGTTAGGCGTTGGCACACCTAACAATTGAGTTTAAGAAAAGTGAATTGGAAATGCCAGTTGCAGTGCACAGGCCAACAAAATGCAGTACAACACAGAAATGTCAGTCAGCTAAAGTTCAAAATCTCTGTACCGGGCTTTGTAACAGAAAGGAAGTTTTGTGATAGAGATCTAAATCATGTGTTTTATGTAGGCTCCCTTTTTGAGCGCTACAACAGAACTTTAATCTCTGGGAAATGGGAAGAATTCAGATAACTCTGGCTAGTGGTCAAAACCTGTTGCCATGGTGATAAACTTCACCTATCCATTTAGTGGAGGCGTCTTTGTACTTGATGCAGACTCAGTGGTTTAACAAGCTGGGGAGACTTTGGCACAAAGATTAATGCCAAGCTTTGGCACTGGATATATTTGGTGTTTGATGTGTAGAATTTAGACCCCTTATTTATGTGCTGGATGAAAAGTAGTCAATGCACCTTCTTGTATAGCACAAAGGACTTTAGGACAAGTCAAGTCACTACAATAATATCCTCAAATGGGCACTTAAGAAATACTAATGTGTGGGTCGGCTCTCTTCCGCCTAGTCCACGTTTTGTGTCTAGTGCCCTCTAGTGGCTATCGGGAAGACTGCTCCTAGGCAATTAAGACAAATGTTTTTAAATTCAAGAAAAAACAATCGTCGGTCATCAGTATAATAGGAAAGACAATACCAGGATGAATGGAAAATCAATTATTGTGGAAATAATGGAATGTTTTCTTTCTATGTAACCTATATTTCTACATAGCATTCAGTGTATTAAATGAACAGCATACTTTATTTTCTCTTTATTACTGCTAACGTTTATTTTAATTGAATGAGTCAATGTAACTGATGATAATTATGTGTACATGTAACAAAGTATATACAGTAAAACAAAAAGGCGTTGGTGCAAAACACCCTCAATAGTTTTTTTTTTTATATGCATTCTGGCTGTATATGTATAATAAAGACAGAAAAAAACTAAATGCCACAAATCAATACAAACATTATTTAATAGTAATATTAATTCATTTTCATTATGAGATGAAAAAGAGCAATTTTAGTTCTGTGGTGCAAAACATGTCATAGATCAAAACATACATACTTTCTTGATTTTCCAGCCAAAATTTTCTTGGGTCATTGTTATTTGAATTTTGATTATAAGTTTGATTACATTCTATGAGATTTCTTTCAGAACAACTGGTGGAAAAAAGAGTACAACAAGTTCCAATTCTATTTCACAGACAACACACAAGACAAGACAAATGTTCTACAGTACACATTACCTCATTCCCTCCTTACCGGTTTCTACTGGTTCCACTTTGCACACATAGAGTGTTGCCTATATAAGCCACAAGCAGAGAAAGACAGGCAAGAAAGAACTTTGACAATCTGTCTGCATGAGAAGATGTTAGTTCCAATTCCATATACGTAAGGACTGATAGTAGTGTAGGTGGTAACAATGAAGAACTCAATTTCTGACCAATTGTCCATCTTAGATGAGTCAAAAGCTAGGTGAAGTACCAGATACGTAATCCAGTCTAGCTGGAAGATACACATTGCTGCCAAGACAGTCTTGGTGCTCTTAGAGAAATAAAGGTTTTGATGATGATGATGCGAAGAGTCATACACATCGGATACAGTTTTCCGTCTGTGGAGGAGAACCTTCAGAATGAGTCCGCTGGTTGCTGTGATGATGAGGAGTGGTATCAGATTGGTGAACAACAGGAACAGTGTCTTGTAGATCAGGTTGATGGCTGGGCAGTTTATTCTGGGGCACTGGAATGGGTCTATGAGGAAGTTTCTTGACCTAGTGTGATTATCCACACGCTCATCACTTTCTATGAAATAGCCAGGCAGACAGAAGCAGAAAGACAGAAACAAGCTCATTCCACTCAAAGCCCAGGCCGTGCTGGTGTTGTCCCAAGACGTTGGCAGGTTACCCCGAGCCTCTGCATGCCTAAGCTTCTGGTAGCGGAAGACAGATATTAGTACTGTAAAGAAAATGGTTGCTGTCTCTCCCAATGAGGCCATGAACCTCAGGATTTTGAAGGACCATTCTTCTAGGCTTTGGAGTGCGAGCCTGGTCGTGATGTCAAAAATGCTCACCAGAAAGATGCCTTCTAAATTTGAGAAGCTCAGTCCCAGTAGAAATATTTCAAAGGTCTTCATGTGGGAATGACTAAGAATTGAAACTACTAAAGTAATGTTTCCTATGATCCCTACTACGGAGATCAGATACCTGAGCACTAGGAGCACAGGGTTCATTAAATCCATTTGATTTAAATCCTTAAATAGTTATATTGCTGTCTGCTATACTTCTTCTGTCTCAGCGTTTCTCCTCTTAGATGTACCTGTTGTGTTCTAGAGGAAATGGGAATAGCTTTACCACCAACACCTTTTTAAAACATAAAAAAACAGGTGAAGCCTATTTGTTCTCCTTTGTTTCCCCTTGGAGGACGTCAGATGTTGATTTCTTGTTGGGTTTTGAGATTTGCAAGCTGCATGTTCATTATGTGAAACAGCACAGGAAGCTGGGGACTGGGAATCACACAGCTGTACATTGGAGTTTCTAAATTTTCAGACTGAAATTGAAATAGTGAGAGGCTGATATTCTACATTTTAAATGCAACCATCACAATATAACCCCCTGTTTTTTGGAAAAAAAAAATAGTCATATTTGTTTTTTTTAAGGTTGAAACAATGCAGTTTTGTGGACATTTGTCTCCGCATTGCTCTCCAGTACCTGAGATGTCATGACACCCCAAAGGCCCCTTGTGAGGAAGGGATGTACTTACACAAGGACCCTGGGGTTACCTTTGCCATCACCACAGGTTAGCAGAGCCCTTCTGTGGATGAATGTTTTAATGAGAGTGTTCTATTTAGTGTCAAGATTTTATTACGCTCTGTTGATTCAATTCTGAAATTCATCTGCTCATTATTGTGCCTAGTCATGCGGAGGCCCTGTGGAAAACAAACAACAAAATAACAAAGAAAGGTATGGACAATGATGAAAATAATTCATAAAAACAAATCTTATCAATGGTTATCTCATACACAGTATGTAAGCTAACAATATACTTTCCACTGTAGATAATACAAAGACAGAATACACATAGCTTTCTTAACTAGGTACTGTATTTATGTTTAATATTAATTGCACATTCAATTGATTCCAACCTTTCTTTCAGAACAGTTAGAGGGAGAAAGAAACCCAACAACTTCCAATTCAATTTCAAAAATAACACAAAGAACAGTACAGAAAACCTTGACGCAACCTCATTCCTTGCTTATTCATAAGAATATCTAATTTTCTTAGATCTTAGATGACAAATTCTGGCTAGCATTAGTACCTGCTACTATACTATACTAATAGTAGCAATCATTACGGTAATTAAATTAATTAATTGGTGAATAATTTAATTTCCCCCTTGATTCTCATACGGAATCAATGATTGATATGAAAATTGAAGTACAGTGCCTTGCGAAAGTATTCGGCCCCCTTGAACTTTTCAACCTTTTGCCACATTTCAGGCTTCAAACATAAAGATATAAATTTTTTATTTTATGTGAAGAATCACCAACAAGTGGGACACAATTGTGAAGTGGAACGAAATCTATTGGATTTTTGAAACTTTTTTAACTAATAAAAAAATGAAAAGTGGGGCGTGCAAAATTATTCGGCCCCTTTACTTTCAGTGCAGCAAACTCACTCCAGAAGTTCAGCGAGGATCTCTGAATGATCCAATGTTGTCCTAAATGACTGATGGTGATAAATAGAATCCACCTGTGTGTAATCAAGTCTCTGTATAAATGCACCTGCTCTGTGATAGTCTCAAGGTTCTGTTGAAAGCGCAGAGAGCATCATGAAGACCAAGGAACACACCAGGCAGGTCCGTAATACTGTTGTGGAGAAGTTTAAAGCCGGATTTGGATACAAAAAGATTTCCCACGCTTCAAACATCCCAAGGAGCACTGTGCAAGCGATCATCTTGAAATGGAAGGAGTATCAGACCACTGCAAATCTACCAAGACCTGGCCGTCCCTCTAAACTTTCAGCTCAGACAAGGAGAAGACTGATCAGAGATGCAGCCAAGAGGCCCATGATCACTCTGGATGAACTGCAGAGAACTACAGCTGAGGTGGGAGAGTCTGTCCATAGGACAACAATCAGTCTTACACTGCACAAATCTGGCCTTTATGGAAGAGTGGCAAGAAGAAAGCCATTTCTCAAAGATATCCATAAAAAGTCTCGTCTAAAGTTTGCCACAAGCCACCTGGGAGACACCCCAAACATGTGGAAGAAGGTGCTCTGGTCAGATGAAACCAAAATCGAACTTTTTGGCCACAATGCAAAACGATATGTTTGGCGTAAAAGCAACACAGCTCATCACCCTCAACACACCATCCCCACTGTCAAACATGGTGGTGGCAGCATCATGGTTTGGGCCTGCTTTTCTTCAGCAGGGACAGGGAAGATGGTTAAAATTGAGGGGAAGATGGATGCAGCCAAATACAGGACCATTCTGGATGAAAACCTGTTGGAGTCTGCAAAAGACCTGAAACTGGGACGGAGATTTATCTTCCAACAAGACAATGATCCCAAACATACAGCAAAATCTACAAAGGAATGGTTCACAAATAAACGTATCCAGGTGTTTGAATGGCCAAGTCAAAGTCCAGACCTGAATCCAATCGAGAATCTGTGGAAAGAGCTGAAAACTGCTGTTCACAAACGCTCTCCATCCAACCTCACTGAGCTCGAGCTGTTTTGCAAGGAAGAATGGGCAAGAATTTCAGTCTCTCGATGTGCAAAACTGATAGAGACATACCCCAAGCGACTTGCAGCTGTAATCGCAGCAAAAGGTGGCTCTACAAAGTATTAACGCAAGGGGGCCGAATAATTTTGCACGCCCCACTTTTCATTTTTTTATTAGTTAAAAAAGTTTCAAAAATCCAATAGATTTCGTTCCACTTCACAATTGTGTCCCACTTGTTGGTGATTCTTCACATAAAATAAAAAATTTATATCTTTATGTTTGAAGCTTGAAATGTGGCAAAAGGTTGAAAAGTTCAAGGGGGCCGAATACTTTCGCAAGGCACTGTATGTGTTTCATACATAATGGCAGACAATACCATTCAAAATATGTGGCCAGAGTGTAACAATTCAACATGACATGAAATATATTTCTCATATTAGCTTAAACTGCTTGTATTGTGAGGGGGAATATCCTCTCCTTGGCTTGTTTAGTTTACTACTTACTGTATATGTAGTGCAATCATACTATGCAGATATTTAGTTTTTTAGCTCTTCTGCTGCTGTCCCTCTCTTCCAAGAGGGTCTCCTTAGGAGCTGGATTACCTGACATTGAGAGCTCTGTTCTCTAACACAAAGATTGTGATATTGATTATCCTGACATCTGCTAGGTGGCCTCTGATCTCCATGTCCAGGACCTTGTTCACAATATCAAGGACTTTGACCTCAGCTTCTGGGGTTAAGCCAGTTCTTAGAAGGATAGAACGCAATTGCAACCTTGTTCCCTTGGAGCTAGACCTAAACCCCCATTCCTTTTGCTCTGCCACCATAAGCCTTCCACCGGAGAAAGCTTGTATCAGGTTGTTGGAGATTCAGACCGTTGCTAGGCAGCAGCTGTGTTAGAGTGCCAATGTGGCCAGAGTAGCAGTCTTGGCTGCAGAATGCTGGAGTCTGGGGCTCTTCAATGGCAAACTGTCTGATGTGGACAGGGCCTCCATGCTCCATGTCCTCACCAGACTGGGACACAGGCTGTGTTAGGGTGAAGGGGTCCTATCTGCCTCAGTCCCCTGGAGCCTTCTGCAAGCCCTGGGCTCACAGCTGCCCCATGAAGGGAAAAGTTCATCTTCTCACCACTCAGTTCCTTTGAAGCGCTTGAAACATGCAACCTCATGATCAGCGGTTTTCCTCTGGGACCTCTTCACAGTCCAACTGGCACTTACAAGGTCCCACTCCCAGCAACATGCTGTTGCAGTTTTTTACCTTGAAGATGGTGTTTCTACTGGCCCTCGTGACTGCCCACAGAGCAGGCAAGCCTCGGGCTGTGAAGGTCAGAGAGGCATCTCTACCTTTGGCACTAACTTTACCACAGGCTTCCTTGAGGCCCAGCCTGGTCTACTTGCCCGAAACGGTAGGTGACCTGTTCTGACTTTCCGCCCTGTGACAGTCGTGACAGACCTGGAAAAGCCCCCTCTTCTGCTTCTCCAGTTCCTGTGCAAGGCCCGGACATCAGACATGCCTCTCTGTCCTGTTCCTGGGACTCCGGTGGCAAGACACCTCAGCCAGAACTCGCTCTGAATCTATGTCGTTTTCCACTGGCTCACCGTTCACATCCATCTGGCATAAGAGACTGTGGCAATCTTTGCCACCTCCACTTTTCGATGCATTCCAGAGGAGCCCAGTGCACTTCCTGGGCTCTCCTCGATGGCACACAACTGAAAGATACTGCACCATGATGACACAAGCCTTGCTTTCCACGTGGGCCGGATTCTATGTCCTGAACATGCTGGATGCCTCACGTTCCTCATTCAGAGCCAGGGTTTCACAATGCCCTTCTCAAGCACCAAGAACATCCTTAAGCTTGTGCCCACTATACTTCAATCATTTTATGATCAGATTGTCAGTAGGGCAGGTGATCCAACATATTTCAGTTGAAAAGGCTGGTATCACTCCAGTTAAAAAAAGAGCAACCCCCTTGAATGCACAAATTACCTGTATAAGCACATTCAGCCTTTTACACACATCTTTTGCAATAATGCAATCCTTTTATGTACATGCATGGAAATATAAAGTACTGTATTCCAGATGAATATTTTGGCATCACCCAGTAAAGAAATTGAGGCAGCCCTAGTGAGTATGTATTAGCTGTATAAACAGAACATAATCCAGTTTGTATTTGTTCCAGAAGTGGTGTTGTGGGGTTGAAGTGGTACACTCTGTGTGTGTGTTGAGTAGCATGCTGCCTGCATTGTTAATATAAACCACAGAATAATAAATAATGCACAAAACCTTATCAGTGATTGGTACTTGGATTGGTACAATGGGGAAAACGAAATTATTCACCAATTTATTATTAGTAACAGAATTATTATTATTAATATCAATAATAACAGTAGTAATATAATAATAATTGTTTACATATAGCACTTTTCTGGACACTCCACTCAAAGCACTTTAAAGGTAATGGGGACTCCCCTCCACCACCACCTGGATGATACAATGGCAGCCATAGTGTGCCAGAACGATCACCACACACCAGCTATCAGTGGGGAGGAGAGCAGAGTAATGTAGCCGATTCATAGAAGGGGATTAGTAGGAGACCATGATTGATAAGGGCCAATGGGAAATTTAGCCAGGACCCTACTCTTTTCGAGAAATGCCCTGGGATTTTTAATGACCACGGAGAGTCAGGACCTCAGTTTTATGTCTCATCCGAAGGACGGCGCCTGTTTACAGTATAGTGTCCCCATCACTATACTGGGGCATTGGGACCCACACGGACTGCAGGTTGAGCAACCCCTGCTGGCCCCACTAACACCTTGTTACAGCAACCTTAGTTTTTCCCAGGAGGTCTCCCATCCAGGTACTGACCAGGCTCATACCTACTTAGCTTCAGGGGGCTGCCAGTTGTGAGTTGCAGGGTGATATGGCTGGCGGTAAATGGCTGCTAGTATCAGCATGCTTATATATAACTATCTGTCAATACTATCTATCAACAGCGGTTTCAAATTAAATCGTCTTTTAAAATAAGACCAAGACAAAGTGCACATTTACAAATGCATGACATGGTTTTTAACATAATTACCAATATTACATTAACACCGTTATTTTGTTAATTCAATTATCATCTTTGCATTTTGTAAAACTAAGAGGATTTACAAATAAAGAAAAGTGAACAATAACTAAGTTATGAGAGGACGTAGTTCGGGCTGAATCATTGTCACATCTCGTACAGACCTAGGTGAGTTCTCGCTGTTCAGTCGCAGGCGCGTTGTTCAGCAAATGCGCAGGCTCCGCATCGCTGTAGGCGGATCTGTGCATGCGCGAACGTCATTCACAGCACTGGGGAAGACTCTTCGGTACACCGGCTCCAGTTTGACAATGTTGGCGGCTCGGAGAGCATTGCTGGCCGGTTACAGGAGTGCTGCTGTGTGGAGACGCGGCTGCGCTGGCTCGGCAATTCCTATAGATGATATTGTAAATGGGCTGACAGATGAGCAGATCCAGGTAAAAAGAGCAAACCGAAAAACCGCCATGACCAGCAAATACCAACGACCGCTCACAAAGTCTGCAGTGGCACAGAGAAGAGGGGCTTCTTGAGCCGTCTGGGAGGAAAAGGCTGTTTTAAACCTTTTAAATTAGGTTTGCGGAGAGGAGGCAGATCTTTGTCGTGTCAAAACAAAGTTATGCACTGTAACTCAGAAGCGATGAAAGCGGTCAGCAGTATTCATGCAGATACACTGTCGAAACCAACACGATCCTCTGGCGATGCATACAGCGTTGTTGCAAGGTTAATCGAACAAGCAATGGGAAATCATCTGTAAGCACTGTTTTGTGTACGAGTGTTAAAAGAGGAGATTCTCCGGGCCCACGAGTTTTGCACGTTTGCAAACTCCCCTTCTTTTCAGGGTATTGTGTAAAATAATAAGAGGAGAACCGTGCAAATATGCAAACCCCTCCCTTGTTGTGTTGTTACATTCCTTAAATAAGAATTGGTTCATAATTAACCAATTTGGTTGAGATATTCAACTATAATAAAGTTCTGAACTATAGTTATATATATATCAGTGTACTGCACTATGTGGTACGCATAGGTGAAAAGTTTGCTGTTGTGTTTAGTTATGGCTGAACTGTAGTTGTGTAAACATTTTATATAAGCTTTTTGTATGTTGTGGCAGCTTCATAGTACTTCTTCCTATGAATAAAAAACCCTGCTTTCTATGCTAACGCATATGTAACGAAAAAGGTACACAGAACGGGTCTGCCCTCTCTGAAACCCAAGTACACCAATTATTGTGAGATTGTGCAACAGCACCATCAGGGGTTAATGTAGGTGTCACGTGAAGGGGGCGGGTTCGATTTGCGCTCTTTGATTGGGCGGAGTCTCTGATGCCTTTAGTGCCGTGTGTTCAGTTCACTGGAACACCAGGACCTTGAATGTGACCCTCGGCTGTCAGCGATGTGATTGAATCGGCGATGATGCTAGCCTGGGATTTGAGATTAAAGGGTGTTTCAATTTACTGGTGTCTTCAGAAATGTTCTACAGATGTAATGATGACCGCAGGCTGTTTGGAAGTTGGTTCTCTCGGGAATAAAGCACTTGCTAGCGGTTTCTGTGAAGAATTAAGTCAGCACATTTTTTCCTTCTCTCGAGGAAAGCTGAATCACAATCACTGCAACTTCTCACTGACTGTGTTTTAACAGTACTTGCGTGATTAGGCAATGATTTGCTTGTTGTAACCTATTCACAGTTTATTGCAATTTGCAGAAAATGCAAATTGCTGATAATGTACATTTATATAAGTAAACGTGATAATGAACTTAATACGTATAAATAATAAGTAATTGTGTTACTTTTTAAATTTATTTATATACAGTATGTGCCCCAATCCACTAGTTTACTGTGGTACCTCATTTCTACAGTTCCAGTCAGACATACTGTATGTAAAATTACTATTTTGAAAACAGGTGTCCAGGGTATAGAACTTTTGGTTTCTGTAAAGGTGTTAAAGTTTTAGTTTTTATTAGTCCTTAATATTTAAAAAGGATTTTTATAATTTGGGGATAGAAAGAATCAGTGCGAATGAGTGCATTTCAAACCACTATGGAAGTAAAATGTACACATTACCATGGAAAATCTCCAATTTATATCACAAAATAAACAAAATTTCCATGTAAGTGCATCGCCATGATCTGCTATTGAGAATGAGGCAACAAAACTTCCAGTAACGTAAAGTGGCCCTATTACACTGTATACAAGCAGGATTGTGAATACATCTCTTTTAATCCAACAGAAGTATTTCTCTCGACTTTGAGACAGTTTTACAGACGAATACTACTTGTTAACTCTGCACGCAGATTACGTTGGAACATTTCTGCAGTGAAATCCCTGCTGCACAACCTGTACTTACTCAATTGTACTTTAGTCATTACGGTGACTAGTGAGCAGGAAGGGCCCCATCACGTCATAATTCATCCTAACTCTGGACAACATGATGACTATACAGTACTTTCACGAAGTTCAAGATTTTGTGCTTGATTCGGAATTTGTAAAACTTTGTGATACCGTCAATTAATTAACACTGTAGGTCTTGTAAAGGGGAAAGTGTGTCTCAAGGATTCATCTTCTGAGCACTGAAACACTCGTTGTTTTTCTTCCAGCTCAGACAGACCCTCCAGAGGTTCTGTCAGGAACACCTGGCCCTCAAAGCTCAGGAGATTGATAAGAACAACGAGTTTAAAGAGATGAGGGTGAGTTTGGTTAAATTAAAGCTGTCAGACTTAATTCAGTCTTGAAATGCATTGTTTACAAGCTACCTGGCACTATCAAAATAATTCACGTCTGTTCTTGTGAGCTTCAGTTAGGATTAATTGATTTTTTGTAAATGGTTTATTGACTGGTGGGTAATGTGCCCTTTATCTACCACGCTACTTATTGTATTTTTGGTAAATGTATACAGGCAAGTTCCGTGTTCCTTTAATGGGTACAATTGATTACATCTGCTTTGTGTGTTACAATGTGGACACTTCTTACTGTCATTTCCAGGAGTTCTGGAAAAAACTTGGGGACCTCGGAGTTCTGGGGATAACTGCACCTCGTGAGTTCCCGCTGTCTGACACTCCTACAGATGCAGAAAGAATCAGCTTTGTTGTCAAGACCATGACATATTCTGGACTTGGCTGAACTGAATTTTTTTTCTTCCCAAAACCCAAAGCAATCTGATTGATGGTATTCAAAACTGCTGCTTTTTAAATAGCTTTTTGAGCTATTGTTCATTTACACATCTAGGCAAACCTTGGACTAATTAAATGAACACATAAATCCAAGCTACCTTGCGATGCAGCATTCTGAAAATGCAGTTTTCTCATTAATATGTGGGTGGATCTTTGTGTGGAGAAAAAAAAAACTGAAAAGAAACTAGAATGATGTTCTGGCAGAAATGGTCCCTGGGCTCTTAGAAAGGCAGTTGTTTTTAAAATGACATTTGTCCATTGCCTGATGCTTAAAATTTGTTTCACTTGTTTTTTTTTTTCTTTTTGGTTTTACGAGTTGTTCTGTGCTGGACTTGAAAGAAGTTTAACCCTTTCTGCACATCTGTCCTAGTGGAGCTTGGTGGCTCGGGATTGGGCTACCTCGATCACGTGATTGTGATGGAGGAGATCTCGCGTGCGTCTGCAGCAGTGGGACTCAGCTATGGGGCTCATTCTAACCTCTGTGTCAACCAGCTAGTCCGCAATGGCAACCAGGCCCAGAAGGAGAAATACCTGCCCAAGGTGAGTTGGAAACTGATGGGAAAATGGGAATCAATTCAGACAACAGGGCTTGCTTGAAGGTCCTTTCAGTAGCAACAGGTATGGATGATAACTGGCTTTCCTGTTCAGACGCAGTTCTGACTGAAGTTATACACTGTACAGTGTTCAGTGCATGTCTCTTTGACATTACTCTTACTGTCCTTTACAATTTGCTTGAAAGTGAAAAGATGAGCCCTGAGTGTTTTAAGATAAACTTTCCTAAATTGATGGAATGGTTCAAGTGTGGAGAATGAAAGCACAAGCCTTGCAGAAGCCCCCCAAAATACCCCCTTATCTGTGAACCATGGTCGCCTCTGGAACTGGCCCCAAAACTTATGATGGCCCCAGTGCTTCTGGTCACTTGAAATCACTGAGTTGAACACAAAGTATGTGTGTCTTTTTTTTCCAAATATAATGAAAAAATATTTCCATATATTATATATGTACAATGTGGAAATCTGAAATTAGACAATATATTATTATATTGTACATATCAGTCACATTAATCTCGTGATCACAAATATACATGTGAATTGTTTAACCGCATGAGTGTTATGGCTGTTTTGAACCAGTGGATGAGATTTAGGAAATTGTTTTGTTAAACATTCTCCCCTGTTAGAAGAAAAATGCAGTTCCAGAGGTTTATGAAATCCATCCTGGGTGCACTGCACGTGCCAAAAGACATTTTCAATGAACAGTGTGAGTGTACCGGAATCTGATCAGCAACAATACGTTAAGACCAGAAAATTCCCTTCCAGAATGATGCCCACATGTCAGGTTACTGGTTCCTGCATTCTTGTTTTGACACCCACTTGAGTTTATTGCGATAAAGGGGATACTCAGGATCTTGGAGTGAGTACATTTATGATACAGTGTACGTTTGCTGATGTTGTTTTCCCTCCAGCTTCTGACTGGGGAACATATCGGAGCCCTGGCCATGAGTGAGCCCGGCGCTGGTTCTGATGTCGTGTCCATGAAGCTAAAGGCAGAAAAGAAAGGTGGGCGGAGGGGCACAAGGACAGTCGAATAAAAAAAAAATCAAATTATTTGCCAGTATTTCCCTCAGCTGCTTGAGTTTCTTTTTTTTGCCCCTTGTTTGGAACTGTTCTTCCTCCTTGCTGTTTCCAGAATGCTAGATTCATTGCGTAGGGGGGGGTATGGGTTAAAATCCCAGTTGAAGCACTGCTCTTATACCCTTGAGCAAGGCAAGTGTAATCTGCTTTGTACAGAAGTATCAGTTAAAATAAGAAAGTTTATCTGTGCCTGAAAGACATAAACTGGGAGGTAAAGGCAGTGATGATTATGGAACAGTCACTGGGTGCTGTCAAGGACTAAGAGAAACTGGTCTGGTTAACTTGTACTGTATATGATTGAATAGGTCATTTGTGTTGTTTGTGGGATTTGCATTGTTTTCAGGGTTTGTTTTAATTGTAACGACATTTTCCTTCTGTTACAGTACATTGTTGATGAGAACAAAAAAAAAGGTCTGGGAAGCAGGCGATATTGTAATGCAATAAAACTACCCTTTCAGTTGTTTAGACCGTAAATAAAAAGTGCTTTGACTGTGCATTTGGTTTGACTTGGTAGTTGTGTCTGTTCTGTCTAGGAGATTACTACGTGCTGAATGGCAATAAATTCTGGATTACGAATGGACCAGAGGCAGACGTGCTTATAGTTTATGCTAAGACAGAACCAAAGGCCCAGCCTGTCGCTCGTGGAATCACAGCCTTCATTGTGGAGAAGGTTGGTGGACTTAATCTGTGAAATGCGGTCTCCCCATACATTGCTGTTCTTGCAGAAACAGGTCATTTGTGGTATTCTAGAGGAGAAAATTTCCCCATTTGTAGCACAGACCATACTTACTGTATGTAATCATGTTACTTTGAGTTCAGCACTATGACTCTGTTTATCAGAAATCTACTAGTTCCTGGTGATCTTAAGACAAGAAGCTAAGATGATAAGCCCTGAATATATAGATGTTGTTTACGTTCTACAAGGAGGCAATCTGGTTCCTCTTTCTTCTTTGAGCTACACCCTTTTTTGTTAAGAATGGCTTCCTGTTTACAGTCCTAAAGAAAAATTTCCACAGCAGTGGATAATAAAGTATCTATCTAAAAAGAACTGTGACTTCGTATCCAATTGTATTTCCAGGCCCTTGTCAAACCTCGATGACCCGGCAACACATTATTGTATTTATTCATTGTTATGTTGTTATTATTTAGAATTTTGAATACTTGTATCAAGGCCCCTTGTAATCTCCTTTTTGCCATGTAAGAGTTATTCTAATCTGTATGTGACGTAACATTTAGGTCTGCCATTCAGTGACCCACTCTTCTATGAATCAGATTTCCATGTTTCCATTTTTCCATAGGAAATGCCAGGGTTCAGTACAGCACAGAAATTGGACAAGCTTGGAATGAGGGGCTCCAGCACCTGTGAGCTCATCTTTGAGGATTGCGAAGTGCCTGGTGAGGATCACAGATTATTGTTTCTCTCCTCAAACCAATCTCTGCTGTTTATTTGTACTTATACAATGTAGATGTAGGAATGATATTACTTAAGATTTGTCCAGTATCTTACTTTATTATGGTGTATAGTGTGCATAGCATGTTCCTGCTCTTGGTTTGTGTAAATGTATGGGGATATCATCTTTAAGAAGTCTTGAAATTAGTCTGGAATGTATAACTGTGATGACTGGCACAGTATATGATGAGCATCATGTCTCCGTTTATTAAATACATTTAAAAATGCCTAAATGCCTCCTCATTAGTTCAGATTGCTGAACTGAACAGAACATTTCCAGTACAGTTTCTAATTTATAGGCAGAACCATGTGCATTTATTGACTTTTAGGGTCTCCTTTGTGCATTCAAAGGGTAGGGGGAATGTGATTTTTGCTTCAAATTCAAATTGTGATTTTTGCCACTTTCCAGTTTTCTTTGAGGGTATAATGAATGGCCTGTTATTCTTAACCCATGAAGTACCCTGTCACAGAGCTGTCAGACGTGTAGTCTGCCTGCCCTAAGGTCACCCTGGTACCTCTTGACCCAGAAAGTTTGTACTTCCTCTGGCTGAAGAGGGCCCTGAATTCCATGCTAATGAGGAAGCATTGTAAATGCATTATTCACATGCTAAACAAATTACTCTCCTTGTAAACATCTGGAATGAGTAGAGCAGTTTCAGTGCAGTATATTCCATTTTATCTACGGTTTCTTTTACATTTCTTTCTCTCATGATCTTAAGTGTTCTTTTGGCGTAATGGGACAGATACGCTGAATGGAGTCCTCTCATTTATAACCTTTCCTTTGTTCTGTTCTAGAGTGCTGGTAAGCTTATGCAATGCAGGCTTGAAAGGCTGTGCATGTCAAAAGCAATGTATTTCTTTCTGTAGTTTCCAGATATGCTGGGGAGCTGGTTTCCTAGGGTCCCGTGCTGCCTATCTGTCTTTCTTTATCTGTCTCTTCCAGTTTTCCTAATGGCTTTGTAGTCGTGCTGAAGTTTTTATCTTTCAGGGCACACAACTCTTCTGACCCCTGGCAGTGCGAACCTGCGGTATTAGATACTTTCGCGTTTCATTTTGGTTCCCTTCATGCTGAAACTATGTTCTGCTAATCCACATCTCTGCATGCAAAAGATGTTTAAAGTCCTGGAGAGACAGAATCTAAAGTCTCTCAACAGTCAAACGTCTGTTGATTTATGTTGCCTGTTATCTTTTTTTCCTGCTAAGTATCTTGAGTAAAAGTTGAGGTGGAGTTGCCCTCTCTTACTGCTGGCCTCTGGGTCTTCAGGCTGGCATGAGCGGACAAAGGCAGTTCAGTGATGTTTCCTCAGCTCTGCACTCTCTGGAATTCAGTCTTGTGTGCTGAAGCTGACTTTGAAATTGTTTGTTTTAGAGGAGAACGTCCTGGGGCATGTGAACAAAGGTGTGTACGTGCTGATGAGTGGACTGGACCTGGAGAGACTGGTGCTGGCTGCGGGGCCTTTAGGGTAATCTCACGACCTGAGCTTTGCTCATCTCAAATGCTGGAGGACATTTAACTGTGATCCTTAGTTCTGATTAAAAGTGTCATATGATGTGTTTTTAACGTTATGTCTTTGTTGATGACAATGGTGATGTTGACACTTCGGACCTGAATGCATTTGAATACATTTCCTCCCTAAGGCCTCTGTTTGCACAGGCCTCTTGGTTTGTTTAGTGGATGGCGGCAATTTTATTGAAAGGAATTAACATTCCCCCTTTTGTAAATATGAGTTAATGAAATCAAGAGATATTTCATTCCCCTGTCTGTTTTTTTTTTGTTTAAAGATTTTCAGTTTAGTACATATAGCACAC
This sequence comes from Lepisosteus platostomus, assembly GCF_059453375.1. NCBI lineage: Eukaryota > Metazoa > Chordata > Actinopteri > Semionotiformes > Lepisosteidae > Lepisosteus > Lepisosteus platostomus. The sequence continues at coordinate 12,120,606 of NC_142620.1, read as the reverse complement.
AGAAGCTTCCTCAATGTATTCTAGATATGTTTTGTGAATAGCCATTCCAGTGTAAAAATGAATTGCTTAAGAATCGGTAGGCTATGCCAGTCCTTCAGTATTGTAAATGATATAGTTCTCAGCTGGCTTCCTCATTGAGTTAAATGCCCAGTGAACAGGAAGGTCTCTCTCTCCTTTTCGCTTCCAGGATCATGCAAGCTGTACTGGATCATTCCATTCCCTACATGCATGTCAGAGAGGCTTTCGGACAGAAAATTGGACACTTCCAGGTACACAAAATCACAGGAATGCCTTACTCCTTAAGGGTTCACTTGCAAAAGCTTTAGAGCAGTTATTTACAAAAATGTTTCGGAAATTACCCAAAGGGGTAGTACATTTAAGTGGAAGTCTTTTTCTCACCAGTTTCAGTTGCACACTATGTGAAATTCACATTTTGATACTGAAAAGAAAATTGAATGTCAGAGATGTATGCTACCTGTTGATAAGAAGGGGCAGCTCATAGTACTCGGCTGCAGTAGGTCTCTGATAAAGACCAGATTGAAATGATACAGTTTGGAATGACGACTGGGTGAGTTTCAGCTAAAACTCTAATAGGACGTTTTTCTTAATCTCTAAGGAATATGAAAAGGGCATTGTAATACTTCAGGTGCGTTTTTTTCATTGTAGTAGTAACCATACAGCAGCCCGAACACGTCCTTAAAAAGAAAGGTGGATGCTAAATTTTCTTTTCTCTCCTTCCCAGCTTCTGCAGGGGAAGATGGCTGACATGTATACCCGCCTGAGCTCCTCTCGGCAGTACGTCTACAATGTTGCACGAGCCTGTGACAAGGGGCACTTCAATGCCAAGGTGAGTGTCACTCAGCAGTACCCTGCTTCAAAACAACCTTCAAGCCTCTGTCCCCCATCTCTCTCCTTTTCGCTCACAAAGGGGAATATATTTGATGTATTAACGAGAGTAATACATCCAGAGCAGGGAAAACATTGTAGACAGGTAAGGAAAAAGAAGAGCTACCAGGTAGTTCAGTTTGTTTGGATTGGAATTTAGACCAGTGGTTCTGGCATGGCTGGTTCAAACCTGGATTGTGTCAGTAGCAAACAGTCCAGGATTTCCCAAAAGGCAAAGCACAGCTGGCTGACCACATTTGGGTTGGCTTGTGATAGCCAGGGTGTCGTCTGTAGGTCATATGACATAGCAGAAGCTTTCAGGATTGTAGTTTGGTCAGGCTCACACCAGCTCTGTTGGAGGCAACCTGTGCTGCAGGCATGCTGGGATTGTGTGTAAGAATCGGGTGTCTCTGACCGTTCATGTTTTAAAAGGTTTCCCCCCTGGACATACACTTCTTGTGCTGACACATGCTGGGGCATTGCAATAAAACTGAGTTAACAAGCATCAATTCTAATTTTAAAACAAATGAAGGAGGGAGCCCAACATTGTTGACCATTTTTTGGCAGGATTGCGCAGGAGTGATACTTCATGCTGCAGAAACAGCCACGCAGGTGGCTCTAGATGGAATTCAGTGCCTTGGTAAGTGATGGTTAGAAACATGCTGAAATCGCATTATATACCCTAAAATCCACCTTGAAGGGTTTTTGTGTGCACTGTGAAATATTATCAGTGTTATATAGGAGTGAAAGAGAAAGACCCTATTTTGTGGAACTAACAGTTTAAACTGTCAATATTGTTATGGTAAACTGACAAGGCCCTGCTTGTTTATTAGCATTACTGTGTACACCAGACAGAGTCTCCACAAAGCCTTGTTTAAATTAGGCAGACGCTTTGCAAAACTACAGAGTGCACATCACTAACTGTGGAACGCTAATTCCAGACCTCTATACAAAATGTATTTGGAGACTGATGCTTTTTGTACCATAGTCAAATATTAAGGTATGCAAAAGGAAAGTGTTCTGTATGTTATTAAGCAGTTTCCATCTGTCAGTTCTACATCAAATTGCTTATTCTCCTATTGCAGGTAGCATTTCATGGCTTTCATTTTCAAACGTACTGGATATGTAGTGTATATCCAGTGATTCTCAAAGGAGTGGGATTCATAATATTTCTCAAAAAGCACATTCAAGAAGAGCAATGAATTGCAGGAATTAAAAGTTATAGCGTACATGTACCAGTTTGATAAATTGGAGGAAAACCTTCAAGTAGGTAATCCTGTAAATACTTTAGTAGTCAAACCTACTTTTAATGGAATCCACCCAGTGTTTTAGAAATGAATCACTGAATCAGGAAATTGAAGGCGCTGGCCTTTAGGACTGAGGACTAATGTGTGTGCTGAATATGATATCTATAACACTGACAGTTTTTTTGCCTATCTGATCTAAATCTGTAGGAGGAAATGGCTACATCAATGATTACCCCATGGGCCGGTTTCTACGAGACGCCAAGCTGTATGAGATCGGCGCAGGTACAAGTGAAGTCCGCAGGCTCATCATTGGCAGGGCCTTCAATGCGATGTACAAGTAAACCACAACTGCTAACAACACAAAGACTGACACAGCACGCTGCTCAGCTGCTCACAGCAAGAGGCCTTGGTGATTAACGATGAAACAGAACTGTGAAGAATCGCACATTTTTCATCCAGTACTGCAGACCTTGAGGATGAGGGGTACAGCGTCATCACTTCTTGAAAAACAAAATGCAGATGTAGTTATTTCCCTCTTTATTTTCACAAAAGTGAAATAAAATATTTTATGCTAGAATCTGATATTTTGTTCACCCTGGGGCCCTGGGGTGCTGATATAGTGTGCGTTCCTGCGTTCCATATCGTAGCAGAATTGTCTAAATCAAAATTATGGAATATAAAACAAAAATGGGATTAAGAGATTAAATAATGATTTTCAGATGTTAACAATAGGTTCTGCAGCATAAAAATATGTTTGCTATTTGTAATCTGTTATACTGTATCTTTGATAGTATGGTAGGCTTTCTACTTAGTCATAACCACTATTGTTAATTTTCTGAACTTTAAATATTTTAGGATTACTACTTACTGTAATAGCTGCCTTGCAGTGACATTCACTCACACACTCTCTGCTGTGACTACTGTAACTATGGCATACATACATCACAATTTATTTGCATTATAGGAAGGCTTTGTTAACATTTTACTTTGACATGCACAAAATCTCGCTACCTTTGGGGAGAATTCTCCAACAATGAGTAACACACTACACTGAGAATTCACATTCAGTGCTTGTGATCCTGCAAGCTTCACATACATTTGATAAGCAAAAGTCTCTCCTTGGTGTGTATTCACGTGCAGGACAACACATGGTCGGTGATACTGTTCACAGATAATGGATAAGTCTTCCACACTTCAATTTCTTCCTCTTTCTATACAATCCTGCTCAGCTGTGCTCCTGATAAACTGACAGGGGATAAAAGAGTTAATATTTTATTAGTTGTTTGACTTGTTGGAATTGCAAACTCCAATATTGGACACATTGGGCAAAAGAAACTCTTTGGGGTTTTTTTTTAAGAAATATTTTTTTACTGTTAACAAAATTACGAAGATTTATCATCCCTTAATTATGTGCGAGAACTCCTACGTAATGCACCACTACATTACTGAGCACCTTGGGAATCCAGGCCTTCATATGATTCTGAAGAAAAAATATTGATATCCATAGCTGTTTTACAGTAGGTGTGTTAAATTCTACTGGATTTGTATTCTGTAGCTGAATAGATTAAAAATAAAAATATGATTTAAATGAATATCATCGTTTTTACATATCTACATTTTTATATTTCAGAATGACTTTTGTGACCATTTTGTTTGTTCTTCAGGCACCATTACAAATGTAAATTATATTTGGTGTTGAGAAGAAAATGCAGAATAAAAATATATACAGTACAGTACAATGGTGGTTTTAGCCCTAAGTTAATGTATTAAGGTGTTTGTATCTGAAATGAATTCATTACCATATAAAAATTGAACTGCATTTCTTTATTGGAAAGTGATGGAGACCTGCTGTCTGTAAAGCCTGGTACTGTAAATACTTAATTTGTGATTTTCTTACAATTGTGTGACGCATATTTGAATTCCATGACTCCTCATACAGGCATTATTCAATACATTTGGAAACAGAATAAAAAATGAAAGAACAGAAGGCAAGGCTGTGTGTTGATGTGAAAGTACTGTATAAACTGAGCTAAGAAGACATCTCTACAGTATATACCCTGTACAAAGAATACAGGAGTATTGATCAAACTATGCCAAATGTAGGAGTTGATTCCCTGATATCTTTCAAAAAATAGCTCGCTTGAACTGGATCAGTAATTTTTTGTGTTCTGAATTTTTTCTGATGACTTTAAAAAAAGGTTTATGAAAAAAGGTTTTTAAAAAATGTTTAACTAGAAGCATGGGTTCGAGTGTGAGTATGTTGGCGGTGACTTGTATCAGGACATCTGGCACAAAGGGTGGGCTTGTCTGAAGAGCCTGCCTACACTGTGACCCTGTGTGCGATAACAGCGATCTTAAGGTGGTTGTAACTAAAATATATTCTAACTTAAAATCTAACGGGCCCTTCTGTCCTCAGCTTGTTGTACAGTGTAAGTGGTTCTCAAGTTAAAAATTCTCAGTGAAAAAACAGCAAGGTGGCATTATTATTGTCATTATTGTTTTTATAAGACAGGTGTTGAGCATCATGGTGTTGTTTTAGTTATGTGTTCCCACTGAATTGAGTATTCCTTTTAATACAGCTAGTGTGTGTAGGGGGACTGGCTTGTTTTACATCCTCTCCTGTGGATGATTGCACAAAGGGAAAATGTTAAAGGATAGAGTTTTGCTTACAGTAGAAAAACTGATCTTCATTCCTAAACGTTTCTACCTGGTAGGTCACCTTCACTCCCTGACAGCACCAACAGCTTTTACTGTACAGGCTGTCTTCCTGTTTCCAGCAGATTACATAATCTGAGCAGTGAGAAGAAATGTTTGTTTACTTACGGCTTAAACTGAGCCTTTTCTTTTCTTGAGGAGAGTGATGTAATCTACCCTGCTTTTACACAGGTCCTATATTGTTCAGGGTGCCTTTGTCCTGTGTAACTGTTTTTTATACACTTACATGTGGTGTGCATGTTCCTTCATCAAGACTATCATCACAGCAACAAGGAAGATAATTCTTCCTAGGAACATTTTAAGTAATTCTCCACTGTTTTTCAGGGTATTGAAAACAATTTATATACAGAGAAGGTTTTTTAAATTCATTTTAAACATACAGTATAGTTATGAAAAGTGGGTTGTCTGCCTGATTAGAGTTGTGTTGATGTAAACTTTTGTCATCTTAAAATAATTGGGTTTCTAAAATGTTTTTGTTCACATCTTTCCTGTTTTAATGTAGGAAATATGATAGTTTTCTCTTTCCTACATTCCTTAATGCTGTCATTCAGATTCCTAGTGGTGGTTGTTGAAAGAGGGTAGTCATTTAAATTGTATTTTCAAATACTACCTTTCTAAATGTGTTTTAGGCTGATATAGCTTACAACAGAGGAGAAACCATTGAAAACATCAGGTTTCCCAAGATGTGATGTCCTGCCCTTTCCTTAATTTTCAATATTGTTTTCAGTACCATTGAAGTATGATGAAGTTGAAATATTTGGAGGGAGCAGCCTTCCCTTTCCAGTTACCACTTATGGTTATAAACTAACGGATCAGCTCCAGCAAAATTGGAATCAAGTCTTTGCAGGCAGTGATTTTGGGAATTGTAAGCTGTTTAACATAGCCCACAGTGACACTGTATGACTCACGTCTGTAATTGCTGATGATCAGAATAAGTTCATCAGCTCTCCTCTTGCATTCTCCATTTTTCATGCATTTTCAGTGCTTGCTAGGGAATTACTCAGCCAGCAAACTATTTTTAATTTCTGTTACTCTCTTCATTTGTATTCATGTGTGTGCCTGAGTCAGCTTGTTGCATGCATTAGTTTCCCTGCATCCAGCTAATTTCCAGGAAGGTGCATACAGGACAGCGGGTTCCGAGGAAAAGCAGAGTAACGAGTTCAGATGTTCAAATGGAAAAGAATGACAGCACATCCTGCCTCTGCTCTGATCCCCTTTCCCTGCACGGCTCTAATTGGAGGCTGGTGGACAGCCATCTGTCAGCAGTGGCACAGACCGGGCCACTGTGTGCTGCCGCAGGGGGCCTTGTGTGGTCAGGTGTTCACATCAAACACTCACACCTGGCCCGGCTCTGGGGAGTACAGGTACTGTATGTCAGGCTCAACTTTGAACACAGCACTTGCCTTTGCAGTGTCTGATGCAATAGGACATCACATTCCTTTCTCAGCTTCACTGTGCGTGTCTTGGCTGTGTTCTTGATTTTTTAATAAGACTCCTTTCCACTTCTGTAGTCCGATTCTCTTAGACTGTTCTTTCCTTTAGTATTGTATAGATTTTGTCCTCATCCTCAGCCCTCAGGAGCTTGTACCGTAAAGATCTAACAGTGCTACACAAACCGGATAAGTTGTGTGTTTAAGGCTCGGTTCAGTTAGACTACTCTCCTCCGAGCTCTGCTTTGTAATTTCAATCTGCGAATTTGTCATAAACCTTCCTTAAAGCAGTTCATGCTAGAACATTTCTACCTCCCCTTAGTGTCAGGCGTTCTCTGAAGGTTTTTGTTTCTGAACTTGTCTATCTGCAACCTGAAGCTCTCTTGTCTGGTGCTGTGTCAGCTCTAATGAGAGGGCTTCAGAACAAATAATTTATTGTTTCAAGAATGCCACTCTGCATTTTTGTGAAAAAATTGCAAAAGGTTTTTTTAGGTTATAAAAAATAATTGCTTCTTTATAAATCAACTACTCAAAGTATCAGAAACTTGACCACACAAACTATAGCGTATGAACCGCGGCATTTTTCAGTCCAATTCCAATGATTTGAAAGCATTGATCAGAATCTACAATAATAAGAGCATAAATAAAAGTACATATTACAATTGTTTAATTCTGCTATGGGGGTGGCATGGCGGTGCAGTGGTTAGCATTCCTGACTCAATAGTGCTGGGACTCTGGCTTCAGTTCTGGACCTGAGGTGCTACTATATATGTTTTTTCTCTCCATTTTGCCGTTTGGTTTACTCCGGGTGCTCCAGTTTGCTCCCACTCTCCATAGACATACTGGTAGGTTAATTACCTGCTGGGAAAACTGGTCCTAGTGTGAGTGAGTCTGTGTGTGTGCACTGTGATGGACTGGCATCCCAGCCGATAGGTTTCGGCTCCCCCAGGGCTCCTGCAGTTCTTAGAACACGAGCAGCAGTTTGGATTGAGAGAGCACCACCCCTCTCTGGGTGTGTCTTGATTTTCTGGGAAAAGGGCACCGCTGTTCTCCTTTCTCTTATGTGATGCGATGATATAATAAACTCAGAAATATAACCTGTTTCTTAAGGTTAAATATAGTGACAACAGGTTAAATATAGTGGGGGTGGTGTGTCATTAAATATGGCGGCTGTACGGACCGGGATGGGCTAATTAAAGAGTGTGTGTGCTGAAAACAGTCAGTCCTTCTCCTTGAAGACCAAAAAGCAGCCTGTTGTCTGCCATTAGCTGTGATGCCCTCTCCCTGCCCCCTTCCCACAAATACAACGGGATGTGAATAAGAGGAAACAGTTCATTTCAAAGAGCATTGTTCAGCACAGTTCTTTTCTTAGTAAGATTTCCCTGGATGGCATCCTTCCAAGACTTGATGTTGTGGCTCTAGCCAAGATACTAGGTTGTGGGTAGCCATGATTCTCTCAGCAAATCGTGATATAACACGTCCAGGCTGCACAGGTGGAAAGATAAGGTTTAAAGATTTTAATTGAAAGAAAAATGTTATGCTTTCTTAGTGCTGCCTGGTGAAAATAAATATCAACCACATTCTTAAAAACAAAAAATTGAGTGCAATACAGTTTTTGCTATAAGGTTCATTGACAATATTACTGATCAAAGAAAAAAGTGGTTAAATGTCATGTAGTTAAAAAAACAGGTGGTTTTGTCATGCAAACAGGAGATGTTTCACTTGGAATAGGGTTATGGAAAAGCATATTAAGTTTTGAACAGAATTACAGAATTTTAAAGAAATGGAACATCTTGGAAAATGCCTTTTGTTAATCCACTCAGTTTTGATCATGTCTCGGTACTGTCCCCTGCCACTGCCTAATATTGACTAAATTAGCTGTGCTGGTGCTTTCTGCTAGAACCCTTGTATGTGCAGTGGGCAGGCACGGACTGTGCATTATTGCCTCTTTAACTGGTCAGGTCTTTTCCATCCCTGTCCTTTTCCATCCTGTGACTCCCAGTGTAAGAGTTCAAATTAAGCAGAGGTGTGACAGTGTTCTCAATGCATGCTCACAGACACTGTGACAAGGGCACTGTTGTGCAGTGAGTTGAAGATGTTGTTGCCAGCTCATGCCAACCCAACAGCCTAACTGCACACTACTGTTCAGGGAATCCCAGTCACATCTGGCTAACCTTGACAGAGGCCTGACTGAGAACTGAGATATCAGAACTGCAGGTCCTCAGCCTGTACTCATAATGAATGGATTGAGCCACTTGGGAGACACTTGGTATGTAACTTATATTATTTCACAATTTTTGTTTGTCTCCAGAAACATTACTTTCTTGCTGTAAAATAAAAAGCATGCACATATTTGTGCAACAGGCAGTTCAACATTGTAATCAAATATATGTCTATACAAAACCTGACACTGAAGTACAGTAACTTTCTCTGCACTCTAATTGCATCTCTGATATAAAAACCTGGATGACTCAAAATTTCCTTCACTTAAACATTGACAAGACTAAGGTCATGTTACTCAGCATCTCCCATCACCGGTGTAAAGCCAGTGGAGTAACCCTATCTGTTGGTGCCACTATGCTTGAATTTCAATCAAAACTGAAGAATTTAACAGTGATAATTCAATTCTGGCTTGACTTTTGACCCCCATGTGCAGACAATTGTACAAACATCATTCTTCTGTCTCAGAAACATCTCCAGACTGCATCCTATGTTGTCTTTCACTGTTGCAAAAAAGCTGGGCAACATATTTCTTTTTTTTAGTATTGACTACTGCAACTCTCTACTTGCTTTGGTATCTAAATCCACACTAAACAAACTTCAGCATATCCGGAATCTGGCAGCCAGAATCTGGATTGGGTTGCGATCACTAAGTGATCACTTTACGCCTGTCTTGGAATCCATGCACTGGCTTCCCATCACATTTTGAGGTGACTTCAAAATCCTCATGCTCACCTATAAGACTACATGGCTTGGGACCTCAGTACCTACAGGTATTTGACTTCTTATCTTTCTACTCCCCACCTCTCAACCTTCGGTCATTTGACTCTGGTCTCCTGTTTGTCCCACAAACTCATCTACATACTGTGGGTGACAGGGTCTTCTCCTGCTATGCCCCAGAGATCTGGAATTCTATCCTCAATGGTATCAGAGAGTCACCTCCCCTGAGTGCATTTACATCTAGACTCAAAACATTTCTCTTTTCAGGAAAGCTTTTACTTAATGAGTATGTGTACTTAAAGTCTGTGTCTGCTCCATTTTCCAAGTGGAGTGTAGAGAAAAGTGCTAAGTGTAAGGTTTATTTTATTTTTTTTATTATTGTTGTTCTTGATGATAATAATAATAATAATAATTAATAACTGTTTTTACACCTATTGTAAAGTGCCTTGAGTTGCTACTTTTAAAGGTGCTGTACACAATAATGTTTATTATAATAATTATGAGTGCTGGGTGCTAAACTCCTGGAAGGTGCTTGTGTGTCTTGTTCTAATTTGTAGGTGTTGTTTCCTGAATGTCTGGGTAGAGTTATATCAGTGTGTTTTAAACTACATTCAGTCTTCTCCAACACACACTGCATGGAGAATGCCAATGTTTAATATTATTATGGTGACCACCAAGCTGGAGTTATTTAAACGTGCTGCATGCTGTAACAAACAAAAAGGTCAGGTTTGTTATCAGTTCCAAGTCAGAATCATATTACTGTCCCCCTGCAAAATACTGTAGTCTGTTGCTCCTGAACTGTTATGGCAGCACTGTTCTGCTGCCTGTAAGGAAACAGATTCACAAATTCTTTCACACAATACTCCAGCCTGGGGTATTCCGTTCCAGAGAGCGTCTCTAAGTGGAAAAATAAACTGCTTTCCCTGGTGCTCGCTAGAAATCTTACTCAGTCGTACACTTGTGCCTAGCATGGCATCTGCTGTATGTGGGTGTTATCACCATAGTGATTCATCGTCTTTAACAAACCACACCAGTTACAATTACAATTACAATTACAACAATGGTACACTAGAGGTCAGGCTAACCAACTATGCGTGTCTAGAAAAGCAAAAATTAAGTAACTTGTGGTGGTATAATAATAATAATGTTTTTGAATACCTATTGTATGAACAATTTCCTTAATGTTCATTTATTTTTACTCATTTGCGCTATTTTCTTGTCAATATACTGTGTTCCTCTGACGGGTACAAAAAATGTTGGTTTCCAAACATCCACTGTATTTCAGAAGAGAAGGTCATTGCAGCGGGAATCTTCAGGGGATTTACAGATAACATTGTAACATTCACGAGTCCAGGCTGAAAGATCACTTCAGCTTCTTACTGTGGTTAATGGGGCGTTTCTATTCTCCTGCAGTTCACGTTTTTTACTTCCCCGCGTCAAAAGTCTCACTTAGATTCACGTTACTGTGCAATAAATTGTAATTATAATTATTGCTTGTAATTATATAATACTTTTCAAAGCCCTTCACATAAAGGCGAGGGGGTGGCATTTTATTCACCTCTGAAGTGCAGCGGCAGCCGACTCCGTGACCCATTACACGCCGTCGGCAGATCATGTAGGGAGGTGAGAAATGACAAGTTAAAGAAGTAAAATCGGGTGAATCCAGGTAGGGGAGCTCCAAATTGGATTTAGGCCGGACATTGGACTTTATACCCCCGCTATCACGAAGAGTAGTATGGGGTCTTCAGTGACCAATAGTAAGAATTTCGGGTTATCATCTAATCCAAAGGACGGAACCTTCTAGAGCCCGGTGCGTTCCCTGTCACCATTTTGTGTGAAAATTCTGGACCAGATGAAAGAGTCTCACCCTACTCGTCACCCAACACCACTTACAGCAGCAATCTGGACTTCTGGACCTATTCTCCGAAATTTCACACCGTTCATTTTCATAATCATGAAACCTTCACGGGGATTAGTACAGGCAAATCCTTCGTATTGACCAAGACGACGGCAGTAACTGTCAGTACACTGTCTTCACCACAGCCCTATGTAATCCTGTCCCAGTCAAACACGCAAAATAATTTATGAACATTAATAATTAGGCTTCCAGTTTCAACAGAGTTAAACTCGTGCTGGAATCCGTCTTTCACGATTTTGGTTGGAGATAGTGCCAATACTTTGATGTTTTTGTCTGTAAAACATATAGACCAACGTTTATATATTGAATATCTAAAAAACAACAACTGAAAACTAGGGAGATCTGTAGAACAGCGAATACCTTATGGATCCAGTTATGATCTTTAACAAAATACAAATACTTTGTAATCATTTTTGATCATCTCATAATCTGAACGTGCTATTCGTGAAAAAGCAAGACATCATTATTCTGCCATTTTTAAATATTTCAGGAGGTGATTAATTTTAAGGATTGTTTTTAATTTACAGCGTGATAGAGGATTCATAACATGGAAATGTTTCAGAAATGTAAATGCAGTACTGTATGTAAAAACCTACCGATAAATATGCACCACGTTTTCTATTTTAGACTTTGTTATAGACTACGTAGTAGACAAACCACGATAAATGAATGTATATTATGTACAGCATTTTGCTTTCTGCCCCAGGAATTCAGTTTATCCGTTTTCCGCTCAATACACCAATTATAATTTAATTTTCCCATTGAAAAACTGTTGGCGTGCTTTGGTCGTAACGTAGCGTTTAGGCTGAACATTGGTTTAATGTTCATGTGTGCAATGTTACATATTTCAAGTTCTTGCTTATTTATTAACTATATTCCGAGCGATTGTGGCCTCAATGGGGGAGTTACGGGTCACCTCTTCGGATGGCAAGACCCTGTAGCCTAATAGTTCACAGCTTCACAGTATGGATGACTTGGCAGATGGTGTAAAGAGAGCTCCTGTGCTGGACGCGTTACAATCTAGTGTCATTAGAAAAATGACATTAACGGAGTTCCTAAAGGCACTGGGGTGTGGCAGCATGTGTGGTATGGCTATCCAAAAGCTGAAGTGCGCAATTCACGGGTTAGCTACTGTATGACAATTTATCATAGCATTGAATCGGAGCATTTGAAGTTCGCGAGGTGTCCAATTAGTTACGTCTCCTAACATACATTAGCAAATGTAAGAGTGCGTAAGATTTCAGAAAAGGCAAACTGACATTCTGACATTCAACCTTCCCAACTTGTCAACGAAGCTTTCCATTCAAGGGGGGTGGAGGGCGGGGGGCCGTGTGAAACGCGTACGTGTCCCTTTAAGAAACTCCATGTTTTCCTAACATGTGATCTGGCAAGAGAAAAAGGATGATGCTGTTATGTAAAAAAAAGCATCGTAAAAAGTGCGTGTATGTGTTTGGAGGGTTTCGATTTCTGCTGCGCGATATTCGTCTGATTTTTGCACGGTTTTCGTAACAGAAAGAACAGCGGAGCGAGAAAAGTGGTTCATCTGTGCTAAACAGCGTCTCGGCATTTGTATACTGTATTAATATACTGGATGTGCTTAGCTGGAGCCTAGATGTAATGTATATGTTCATTACCTGCTGTAATCTGCTGACTCCCTTCTGTGGTGGTGGTAACTCGCTTTCGTTCGGATTTTTTTCCCTAATTACTTTTGAACCCTGCTCCGTGTGTGAAATCGGGGTGTTCTGAGTTGATCTTTTTTCCGTCTTTCATTTTTGGGGATTATTTTCACTTCGCCTCAGCTAGCGGGCAGGAAGAAGGGGCGAGCAAGGTTGGGCGACGGTGACATGTACTGAGAGAGAAATAGTGTGCAGAAGACAACAACAAGAGCAGAATTACCACACTGGAGAACTGGCCTGGGCTAGCGTTATCCACCGCGAAAGGTGACCTGGAAAACAGATCCCCCCCGCTATCAGTTCAGTTTGAAGTCTTCTTAACTAGAGTGTCGCCGTGTTCAGAAAGGGTAAGTACATGGATCTTGGCTTGTTTTTCTTTATATTTTAAACTTTTGAGTTTTTTTTTCTCTTCTGGTGACGGTGTTTTGCTTTGGTGGTGGTGGTGGGGGGTCATTAATGGATGGATAGATGTGGTGTGGTAAGGGAGTGGTTTTTAAGGTTAGCTGTCATCTCCGGGTTTCCTTATTTTTTTCGTGGGATACTTCTCATTTGATCCATGGAGGTGTAAAGTGAAAGGTGGCTGGTCTGAGTTTTGTGTGTTGAATTTCGGAAGAGAAAACCCCCTTTATGTCTTTTTTTTTAGTGTTAGGTTTTAACTTCGTATGCTCGGGGACCAAGTTAGGATTTTTCTAGATGGAGTGCACCTACTGTAAATGCAGTTTTGCAAAAAAAACTCATTTTGTCGGTTATTGTACGACGGGTTTCTGGCACAATTAGACCAGAAAGGCATATTATTTTAGGCGTTGCTACCCTACCTACAGGGAAGTGGACTAAACTGAAGCAATGGATACTGTACGTGCACTCGCAGGGATGGACTTGTTTGAAATTGAAGGTTTGTTCTGTTTATTAAATAAATGCATAGTTTTATTTTTTAGGTCAGAAATTTGACTTTTAATCTGACTCCTCGTTTTCAATAGCTTATTACTGGTAGCGTGTGTTTTATTTATTTTTTGGAATATGCACTTTATGTATTTTGCATAAAAAAGAGCACCCTTGTTGTTTTTGCCTGTGGTGATACACTGAATGAATCACGCACCTTGGATGATATATTTGTTTGCGGCCGGGGATTACAAAGTGGAGAAATTGTGTGTTGCGTGTGCTTTCATTATTACCCTCACTAATTAACTTTCATGTCCATGTTTTTTAAGTTCAGTATCGAGTTTGATGCGGTAGGAGCGGAGAGGAACTGAGATGCGTGTCTGTTGGGTAATTCATGTTTGTAAATTTACCGAAAGACGCAGCACAAGCTGCCCATTTCCTTTTCTAACTAAGGGTGGGGGGTTTGATTTGCTACGGACATCAGCAGGTGCAGTAGAAAGCCACTTGCTGTAATTCTGTGCGGTTTCGTGTTAAAATCACCGTTGGGATTTAGAGAGGATAAAAAAACAGGCTTTAAAAACGTTTCGCTGATTTAAGTTTAATAACATTTGCTTAGTATAAAAAGGACGTTTATTTGACAGCCACGACCAAAGAGACTATGCATGCCTTTTTCTTTTAAGTCTTTAACATTTTCTTAACAGATCTCTGTGCTGTCCTGAAGAGCCCACCTTATACATAATTTTTGCCTCCTGTTAAAGTGCGTTTTGGGGCTTTGATGGAAAGGAGCGGTCCTGTCATTACACTAATTTTTGCGTTTTAGAGATCGTCCGCAAAAGTGTGACTGATACATTGTGGAGTATTTGGCAATGTATGACTTGGCAGTAGAAAGTTCTAGTTATTTTTTCCATCATACGCCAGGAGCAAACGCAAGTTGGAAATAAAAGGTGGACTTTGACTTCGGTTGAACATAAGTTGATTGCTACACAGTACAATAATGCAACAGGTATTTGTGAAACAAAAACGCAGTATGAGCATTTGAAGATAGTCTCCATAGATTTCACGACATAGACAAACACTCGTTGGAGTGTTAAAACGCGAGTTGTAACTACAGCTCTAACAATCCATCACAAAACTCAAAATTTCTTTTAGCCATGGATTTGATGGTATATACAGTAGTATTTACTTTTTGTCGTATGGAAATGTTCCTGATAATTGATCGCATATAATAGATGAACAGTTAGCTATCTGGATGAATCGACGAAACACCTTTTTAAAACATCCGTCTATTTTATACGGACTCGTGTGACATTGTATACTAAATGTAAGATGCTCCATGCTGACCTTCACACAAAGCTTCTTACTGACCCGGTTTCATAGACTGTTCTGGGATAATTTGATTCAATTTGAGTTTGTGTTTAATTCTTTACATCAATTAACAAAATATCTGCTTTTCTACCCTTCCTAGCGTTTGAAGGGCACGATCATGATATTAAAACGGGACTGAACGACGCTTAAATGTTTCTGCTTCCACGCGTTAAGTTAACCCAGTGGATTCTTTTTCAATCTGTTGGATGCTTAGCTAGTTGTAACATGAGAACTGTTATTTTTTAGTAGAAGTTAAAGGTGGTGAATTTGGGGTTTTCTGTCAGAAACGCTTCACTTTTTGACACTTAAACACAAATTCTAGTGTATGAGAGCCATTGAACAGACCATTCCAGTAACCAGGTGCAAGATCAGTCCTAACACACAAGCCTCTCATTGCAGCGTGTGTGTTGACAGGGAGTTCACGTCTTCTTATATCCCATCAGAAGTAGCTGTCAGGACAGCATGAAGACTTAATTGTTCCCTCAGTTAAGGCAAGAAGGTGGTCATGTACAGTAACCCCAGCTGAATTGGGAAAGCAAAACCACATGTTTGTGTATTCAGCTCTTTCTGCATGATTGTTCCTTGAATGAATAATCATTGGAGCTCATATTGTTTTTATTATGAGTAAAGGTTTGATTCGTAGCCCAATAGAATAGTCTGTTGTACGTCCTACGTTTTTGTATACATTTTCTATGTTATTCAAAGCACCTAAAAAGAAGGTCTCGCCACAACAGCCATAGAGAACAAAAAAATCCCCTACTTTCACATACATACGATAGCCTTCTGTCATTAAATGATCTTCATAAAACTCGGAGCTTATTTTCAAATCATGACGTTTTGAACTGTCTAAAATATTCAGTTGAGCCTTTCTGTTCAGTACCTTTGTTTATTAATCTAAAAGGGCATTTTACAGTTCTTAGCAAAAACAGATTTTTAAAAACTAATGGTCTCAAACAATCTTTGAAATCTACAAAACGTATAAGACATTACTGATTTGTAACAGTAATCTTGTTGAGTCTGATGGGCTTATAAAATGGTAACAGGTCACAAACACAGATTTTAGTTGACTTTTAGAGGGTTCTTAAATCCAAGGCTCTTGACCTGCAATGAGAAGCATTTAAATGACTTTTAAATTAAGTTGTTACAATGCTACCATAATGTAAATTTATGGTGAGATACTGTATTAAAAGAGTTTTGTGTTTTTCATGCGATATAAACAGCACTGATAGTTCACAATGCAAGGTAGTTCATAAATCATGTGTTATTTAAAAACTGTGTGGAGTGTTGAACCCAATGTTCTGTAAAATAAGTTCTAGCTAAGTGAATGTACAGGTGTTTTAGTGCTGATATTAGCAGAAACAGGATACTGAAAATGTTTCTGGCAAAGAACATAGTACCAAAGAGGCAGATAACCTTCTCAGATGAGGCCCTTGTGAGTAGACAGTTTTAAGAACAAAAGAAAGGTGACAAACTGGAGGAGGCTATTTACCCAGCATAGTTTCTTTGGTTGCTAGTAGGTCATTGATCCAATTATCTCTTTCAGCCATTTCTTGAAAGAAGCCAGTGGCTAGGTAGCTTGTTACAGGCACCCACAGCTCTTTATGTAAAGAAGTTCCTTCTAGTCTCCCCTTAGAGTTTGTGTCCTCTGTTCATATGTCACTACTGATTCTGAAGGAGTCCATTGGAATGACCAGACATCTCGATGCCTTTCAGCCAGCTGAGTAGTTAAAGCTGGTCCCAGTGTGTATGCACCTGTGTCTGTGCGTGCCCTGCAATGGACTGGTATCCTGCCCAGGATGTATCCTGCTCTGCGCCTGTTTCTTGCTGGGATAGACTCTGGCACCACCGCTACCCTGTATTGGATAAGGGGGTTAGGAAATGGGTGGGTGGAAATCAGGTCCCCCCACACTCCTTTGTTTTCAAGTCTGAGAAGATCCGTTTCTTTTAGCCTGTCAGTGAAGGGCATTCCTTTAAGCTCTGGAATGTATCTGTTCAATCTTGTTTGGACTGATTCCAGAGGAGCAATATATTTTGTGATGTGATTTTCAATTTATGCACAGAATTCTCAATGAAGTCTTACTAGTTTATTGTACCTTTTTTACATAACATCCTTTGATATAAATTATACACTTAAAAATGGTTTCTTACCATTCTCATTATCAGATATTTTATTCCCTGTGTCATCTAGAGGGGAAAAATGATGACAAATGCTTAAATCTTTTTTCTGAGATCTCTACTTCACGCTCAGTGTTTACTCTTCTTTTTATTCTTTTATGTTTCTTCTACTTGTTGGTAAGGCTCTGCACCGCATGTCAGCATTAAATTCCATCTGCCAGATGTATTCCTAGTGTAGAATTTTGTTTGTATTTTTTTAATGTTCTCTGCTGGTTCTGTAGTGTTTATCATTCTGATTTGGTGTCATCTGTGAACATCAGTAGTGTGCTGACTGTTTATCCAAGCCTAGATCAGTGATCCTCTCCTGATCCTGGAGGGTTGTAGTGCACCTCTGGGTTTTATATTGTACAGTAGGTATCTTATAAAGAATGAGTAAAGACCTGGAAACAGTGGTAATATAGACCCAGTTAAGTGAACAGTAGATTAAAATGCATTAGAAAGAGCAGTATTACTAAGCAGATCCTTGTAACATTCCTCTGTTAAGGTCTCCTAAATTTGAGTATTCAATGGTTCTATTTCCATCTCTCAAACAAACTGTCACATCGTGGCAGTTGAGTTCTACTGCTGTATTGGAAATTAATATTTCAGTGAATGGTGCATCCTGTCCTGTTTCATATTCTGTCAGCATGGTTTGACCTTCTACTTCCTGACCTCCAGACATAATGCCTCCACATGCCAACTTCACCTGAGCGTCATGCTGCACATTCGCAACCTTTGTTAGCCAGTGATTAGCTGGGAAGATTGGTTTGCCCTTGGTAGCACTGATTGGCCCTTAAACCTCCAGAGTTGTTTTGGTCTGCAGAGGTGTTCCTATCCAGATGCTACAGAATAGTTACTACAGTTTCTCTATGTGATGCTTTTACACTGTAGTTTTGAGGATGGACTGTTTTTAACTAGTGTAATTAATGCCTTTACTGTGATATGAATGTCTTATGAATCATTTGGTTAAGCATGTACAGTACATAATGTGAAGTGTGACGTGAGTGAGTGAGCCACTCATGGCTTCACTGAACGTCACAGTCAGGTATGTCTTCCATCTCATCCTCTATTTATGTTTGTTTTTGACATTCTGACAGCACTGCATGATTTATGAATCGCTCATTTTGCAGCACATAGAGTGGATGTACTTTCTCTGTAAGATAAATCGATGGACATTCACCTGCTGGCTGTTTGTGAATAACTTGCTGATTCTGTAGCAGTCACAGGGCTGCAAAAAACATAAGCAGAGCCCTGGCAAAGACTGCGTAGCTCTTATTTCACTTTATTAACTTCAGTTTAACAAGCTTAAACCTCTTGTGGGGTGAGTGTAATGGTTTACCAGCATAGTTATAAAATAGTTCTAATTGTTCAAATACTTCATGCTGTGCTCTTTGTTTTGCAGGTGTTGTTTCGTTCTGTACGTAATGACTGTTCTGTGAATGTTAATGGGTGGCATGTAAATTGGAGAGCAGAGGGGATGTAATGAGCACAATACATTGTCTACTGTCCCTGAGGAGCCCAGACACCTGAAAACCAGAAACAGGCCTACAATATCAGCCAAAGAGACAAGAAACTAGAATATAACGTTCAGCCACTGTAGAGTTTTACCACATTTTTCATTAGCACATACGTGTTACCCTCAAGAATTGACAGGTGATGCAGAATCAGTGATACACCTGTAACTGTAACACTCCTGAGTGGATTTTAGGGTCTTGTACAGTAAATGAGCAGCATTTAATAACTTTGTAAGTGCTTTAGAGACTTGGTGGAAGTATTTAAGAATTTTAGACGATTGAAGACTAAATAAATATGAAAGTTTTAAGAATAATCAACAATATTATGCACTCATAGCAGATTATAGCAGATATCTGTTGGCTGGGCTTATCAATAACATTAGTGCTTAAAGTTTCTTGAAAAGCTGTACTTTATTATTTAATATTAACAACAACTAGGGTTATGCAAAGACAGGCTAAAACACAAGTTTCGTTATTTTGAACCAAGCAGTTTTTGGGGACACTTGATTTTAAAATCCTGAAAGGAACTTAACAAGGTCACTGCAGACCCGTACAGATTAATTCCTGAAACCAGAGGACTCATTTGTGTAGTAAAACCTCGATTAAAAAGAGTAAGAGGTTTTCCTTACACAAAGGTTTGTGGGTGTATGAAACAAGAGGCCAGACCTTCAGGCCCTGATGAGGTCAGTGCCTTACCTCTCTGCGTATAAATGCATACCCTCATGCAGAGATAGTCACTCCTGGTCCTGAAGGGCCCCAGTGTAACAGGTTCTATAAGAAACCTACCTGTATAGACCTCAATGAGTAAAGACCTGAAAACAGGGGTAATATAAACCAATTCAGTGAATAATAGATTAAAATGAAGTTAAGTTATGTGTCCATAGAAGAATAAACCCAGAGAACACTCCAGTACAGGAGGGAATATTGGTTTTGTGATCTGTTGGATTTACAAAAAAAACTGATTCAACAGCTAATTTGTTTGTTCCAAATGCTATGTCAGGTACAGTTAAATATCTTTTTATACTGAAGCAGAAAAGGAGTTCATCCAGCCTATTTTTTTCCTTTAAAACATCTTGATCGGCAGGTTTTCGTGAAGCCTAATTGGCAGGTTTTTAAGGGGGCATTTCCTTTTGACGATCATCTGAGCGAAGGCAGGAATCTTCAGCTGAAAGAAAAACCCACACTTAACACTGATAAGGAGATTCCAGGGGAGAGACGTCTAACGAGCAGTGTCATTGAAAGCATTAACCGTACAAACCTTTAGTGAAGTCCTGAGTAGAATTACGTCTTTCAGGTTGGGCAAGGTCTCATGTGCACATTGTGGGAGTGATAGAATGGAGAGCACAACAGCAGAAAATGAAGAGGGCTCAAAATAGATTTTACTGAAGAGTGCCTGGCTAAGGGTTTTTGAAGGGGGCTGTTCACCACATTTAGATGGGAGGTGTGATCTCCAGGGACTAACAATAGCAAGGTTAGTATTAAAGCCCGTATCATATAATGCAAAAGCACCTTCTCTTAAACATTTAGGGCAGCATCAAAATTCCAAGAGGCTCTTGGAGGCAAACATCGTCTGCTCAGTAAGTGCTCTTTCTCATTTTCATTGACCGTGGCTTGATGTTTGTCATCTCGAGTTAACTGCTGCTGCACAGGCCTTGTATCGGCAGACTGAAACGTTTCTGAAGGTCTAGGTAACTGGGAGTGATCACTGTGCTTCTGACAAGGGTGATTCCCAAAGGCTTTTCTGTTCTTTTGTTGTTTGTGTTAATTTTGTGAAGGCGGTTTCATGACTATTTTTAAAGCACATGAGCGTGGGGTGGTTGGCGCAGTGTTGTTAGGCTGGGGTGTGGGAGTTTGAGAAAGACAGAACAGCGGGCAGAGCAGGACAAGTGCAGCGCTCTGTCAGGGAAAGGGCAGCTCGTCGGCTGCTTTTCTCAGAGGTGGTTGTTTGTGGTGAACTGAGGGGAATAACGAAGGAGGTCATAGAGCTATTGTTCCTCCCTTAACGATAATTAGTCACTTATAAGGTGCTTTAATTCAAAGTGTCTTACAGAGACTAGGGGGTGAGCTGTGCATAGACAATTGCTGCTGCAGTCTCTTACAGTAGGAGCTCAGCTGTACATCTGACCCTGCAGAGCAGAACACAAGAAGGTTAACTTGCTTATGGTAAAGCACGGTGAGTCATTGGCAGAGCTCAGGCTCCTAGAACAGCCCCTTCAACTTCAACTGCTGGACTACTCTATATTCTGAGGAATTTATATATCAAGAGCTATGATCGTGGGAATGGTTTTTGGGCTTCAAGTACACTGGCCATGTTAGTGGCACAAGGATGGTTAAAAAGCAGCTGTTTTACTTGCTTTGAAATTTTGTTTCAAAAGGTACTTAGCCTGTAATTAGTTAGTTTTGTGACAGTGCCTCAGCCATAGCACCAGTGTTGTTTGGCTGCATCCAGGAACAGAACTGCAAAGGCAAGCGAGTGACAGTCAGCCCAGGCTGTCTAATGTGGAGCATGAATTCAGCTGGTGTTCTAGCACAGGTCCAGGGTGAGAATTGCTTTGGGATTGAGTGGCTAGTCCCAGCTGCGTCTCCTTCCTCCCCAAATCTCCCAAAATAAACGTTGTCGTCTTTGTGCGTGCAGAGCCTTCTTCATTTCCGGTGCCTGGAATGCTGGCTGTGAGATGCGCCTGCCTACACTGCCTCTTTAGCTTTTTCTGACGCCGCATCGACTTCTCCAGCCGTTGACTTTCCTCGTGTCACCCATCCATATGCTAATTTTGAAAGCTGCAAGTACGCATTAAAGAGGTAAATGCATGCAGCTCTCGAGCCCAGTAATCAACCAGGGACTCTTCCACAGCGAGTGACCTGTATTACCCCTCTTCTTCATGAAGGATAATCCTCTAGGATCTATTCACGTTCAAGGATTGGTTGAATTTGACTTTCAATTTGGGATAGTCTTCCTCTGTTGCCTTCCTACAACGTCATGTATACATCTACAGCTCAGCAGTTGTCCAAGCTGAAGTACATTTCTGTAGCTGTTCATCATTGCTCTCCGAGTGAAGGAAGTCTGCATTTGTGGAGCTGGGACTCCTCCCTCATTGCAAGAGGGTAGCACTACGTAAATCTCCTGCCACCTGAAATAAATGGGAAACAAAAGGTCATCTTTGGTATTTTTTTTTCTTTTTGTTTTATCTATTCACTTAACTCATTCAGATCATGCAGACTAGGATGATTGGGTTAAATGGGAGGGCAGGTCACTTGAATGACTCTAAAATTGATAGAAATACAGAATTTGAAGGAGCCTATTGCCTGTTAAAGACATTGCTACTGTCAGAGATCTTGCCATCCAGGCCACTCGTGTGAAGGGAACAGTGCCAACACTCTGTTTCCCTTGTACACAGAATGCTTTAATCATGGTTGCACGTACCAGTACACTTGTTCCATAGGCCATTCTGTGGAGAGCTCCTAATATTTCAGTGAAGTCTTTTCCCTAATGGATTCGTCTTTACAACTTTACAACTTACCAGCAGCAGACACTCCTGAGCATTTCAGTTTGTAGAAGATAATGTATTTCACATGGCCGGACCAAACTTCAAATAAAATTAAGGCTTCTGTGGAGCTTTGCCAAAACCACAGCTGTAAAATTTACAATTTTGTTTGGAGGTAAAAGTCATTGAACCCTAAGTAGGTTGTATACCCACGCTGCTGTTGGAGAATAAAGAGGAAACAAAGACTCTTGGCAATTGTGTGTTCAAATGAAGGTGACGGTAAATCCTGTTTACATATTGGAAAGTAGTTTTGAAACTACAAGGGGTGCCTATCTCTGTGCAGGTATGGATGGTATGTGGTATGTGTGCTCTTCCTGGTAAATTTGAGCTGAGAGTATGAAAAAAATCCATTAAAAATGCATCCTTTTAATTTCCTCATTGAATGCTCTGTTATGTATTTTGTACATGTTGTCTTCCATGACAATGACTGACATTTCCTTAAAGATCTGATTTACTAAAGCAAATGCAAGTCATTGGTGACTTTGCCTTAATCAGAGGTGGTAAACAGTAACCAGTAAATCCTGCATTCTAAATCTAAAAAAATGACATGCAGTAAGCGCTTGTAAAACATGTGTATGGTAGACATGTATGTTACATCTAAATGAACCCATCAGAGCGATCTGAATTATGCACCACCGTTGACTGCAATCTATCTCTGTGCTCACAGTTAGCAGACCTGAAGGTGTGTGACTGTGCAGCATGATTCCGCAGTGTGTGAATCATCTAGCAGTGGCACAAACACCAATGCACTGGCATCTTAGCTGCTTCCAGTTCTGCTAATGGCTTGAAGAGATCTGTGGTCTTCTGGGTGGATGGTACAGGATTTGAACTTAAAGTCCGAAGAATTGTCTGCTCCTGTCTGATCTTTTGTGAAGTGTCCACAACATTATTTTTTGTCGTGTTTTTTTTTGTTACATTTTTGAAACAGTTCAATATTCGCTTTCGCCCACAGTAGTAGGCAGGTTTTACACCCAGAGAAGAAGTCACAGCACAGCTGCAGTCTATATTCTGGGGAAATTGTGCTTTTCTCACTGATTCCTCACCGAAATTAATGACGCAGTGTTTGTTTTACACCCACTGTATTGCCTTTTATAAAAGAGAAGTGATGGTGACATTTTGTGTAGCTTTAATGATGTCCTGTTGATATTTCTTTTAGTTTGAAATTACAGCTCCATTTCAAAGAATATAACTTCAGTGCAGATTTACATGTATTCAAATGTAGGTAGCAATGCAAAAGTGGTGCTAAATTGAAGACCAGGGTATAGTTTTGTTTTTTGGACTCTGTGAAGTATTGTGAGCAGTAATTTGTATTAAGGGAGCAATGAACACAAAATGTTATGTTCCGTTTACTGTCCTACATGACAAAATTTTAAAATAACACGCATCGTCCCACACAGCACAGCAGCTGTGTCACAGAGTATCAGAGCTCTCAGTGGATTAATCATTCCCTCGCCTGCGAATGTGATCAGAAGTCCACTCTCTAGACAGCTTTGACTCACATTGCTGCCCTCTGCTTTCAGGGAGTACACTGCAGTGCTCAGTGATTTCTTCCATTTCTGCTTGTTTCTTACCCCGAAACTGTTTTAATTTATGCCCAGTTAACCTAATTTCCTTAAGCCTTGTGGATGTAACTACTGCAGACAGCCACACTGATCAAATGGCTTTAAAACGGGTCTCGAGACCTGTGTCAGTTTGGAGAACAATTCTGTTCGAAGAAACAGTGGCAAGCTTTGGACAGCAGAGAGCTCTTCAAGAAAAACAAGATCTCACTCTCACTTTTGTGTAATTTTGGTGAATACCCTACATAACTGGCAAGTGAAAGATTTGATGTGGATTCTGGTCTGTCTTACTCCCCAGACATGTTTGGTAGCATGTCCCCTTTGGCCTTTACAAGAGCTTTCCTGTGCTTTGATAGAAAGCAAAACTCTCGTTCCAGTAACGTGCTCCATTCTGATCTAGGACTGCAACACGCCTGAGCAAACAAAATGAAAGGAGTCGTGTATAGCGGGCATGAATACTTACTTCAGTATCTGTAGGCTTTTACAGAGATGTCACTTACATTAGTAAATGTACTGGAAATCTCTACCATTTTCTAGGGCGAACAAATATTCACGAAACCTACTGTAGATGAGACATCACTATTGAGTGTAGTTTAACATACAGTATTTATTACACTTCATTAAAGAGTGAGTAAAACAGCTGGAGGTGGAAAGACACATACACTTATCATCAGCTCTGGTGGCGATAGTTTCATGCACTGCAGCGTCACAGGCACGGCACGGCTGTCACTGTAAATAAAGAATATTGAGAGAGGACGGTTAGTTTGAGTGCTTCTTGGCACCTCATGACTTGACTTATAGTACATGTAGCATTACAGCAAAAGTAAAATAACCGCTTCCAACATAAACATCTTACATGGAACCAACACTGATAAACTTAACATACACAAAACGAAGTGAACATCATCACCAATGACAAGAAGCATTTCACACATTCATAAATCACATGTAGGAAACTCGGACATCTCACACAACGTATATTCATAATGCAGTGAATTTCCATGTGAATACAAGAAATTAAGTAAAGAATATTGAGAAGAGTGTTTTGCTTGTCCTCTGTTTATTAAAACTTAGAGTGTGACAGTCCTCTTCCCACTTGCCTCTCGGGTTTTCTAACCTCACTGTAGTGAATGGGAGAGAGGACCAGTAACAGGTTTCCACTGCATCACACTACACCTTTATTACAGTACTACTGTACAGAAATAACAATGGTGTTTTCTTATTCGTCTGTCCCTTACACCTGTTCATTTGCAAACCCCAGAAATCACTTTCTACTGCTGCTTTTTACAGGCGTCAGGGCACTTGGGAAGATATTTTAGGACTTTGATAAAAATTCTTCAGGTTCTGCTCATTCATCTTGTTTCATGTAAACTAATAAGTGTAACAAGTGCGCAGTGTTACATGCATAGCGCAACAACATTAATCTGAAATGGGAAAATGCTGAACTTGAATAACCTGCTTATGAATATTCTTAGTTTATTTGGACACATCATTTGCAGCTTGTAGATCATGTTGAAAAGCAATAAAAAGGCAAACAAGGTTAGGACATGTAAAAGCAGAAGTTAAATTAGGAAGACCTCATTTAGAATTGTCTTCAATTTTGGTCACCACAGTACAACAAAGCAATTGCTTCTCCTGTGTCAGTCTGTACAAGGCACTTTCTCGGCTCAGAAGAATGACACATTCTCACTGGCTAAAAAAAATGACTCTTTTTACTTTAACAAACACTACAAGAGGTCCTGATTTGAGTATTCACAGTCCTCATGGGCAGAAACAAAATCAACCCACTGGACTTCTTCACAGTCAAGAGTGAAACAAGAACCAGAGGACAAAAATGGAAGCTAAGGGGAAGTACATTAAAAACTGAACACAAGAGTACTTCTTTATTCAAAGGGTTGTGGGAGTCTGCACCAAGATATCTAGCCAAGCTCTCATTGCTCCTTTTAAGGAATGACTGTATTAAATCCTTGGATCAATAAAGCCAAATTGTGGGTCAGATATCTTCCTCTTGCTGGATCTGAATAGATCTTCATAATATATTAACCTTTGTGTTTCAATTACTCATGTGCACAGTTATTTTAAACATCAGTTACAAGTTTTGAAATTATGGGGACCTCATGAATGCAGAGCCAGATATAACTTTATGTAAACAGGGCAGTTTTGCTGCAGTGGGCTATTCTGTTATTTGGAAAAAGTAAAGGTTTATTCCATGCTGAAAAGAGAAGAAAAGAAACACACTGTTTCGGCCGTAGAGCCATCTTCAGGTTCTGATTAGTTTGACTTGAATATGCCACGGTTTTTTGGTGTTGCTATAATAATGGAAATTAGGGGCAGAAATTTGTTTAATCCACTAAGGTATTCATTATTGGATTTCTAAACAGAAAAAAAGGTTCTAATAAAAGTCATAGTAAGCCGTGTTGTTGGAACAGTGTTGTCCTTTACCAGCAAATGCATTTTTGTGTGGCTTTCAAAAAGGCAGTTAACCTGCCAGTTGTGGAAGTACCCCCTCCTGTTGTCAACAGTATATAAGTAAGGTCTCTGGACAGCCCAGCAAGGTTTCTTGCAGAGTTACTACCAGGGAGGAGTGAGCTCAAATTACAAGAAGACATGGTGTGCTCTGTTTCTGGGAAAGCAGTAGGGAGGCTACAGAATGTGAGGGATTTTCAGCTACTGATTTGTGCTGTTTCAGTCAGAAGTAGCTGTCCCTGCTGTCTTCTTGTCCCCGGACCCAGACAGAAATGCCTACATAGTGTCCGGTGCCAGTGGTGGATATGCTGGGTGGGGGGTTATGGTTACAACATGGACATATGATGCCTTTGGAAATTGGATTTCACAAGCCTTTTCATTTGATCTCTTGTGGACATTTGTGTATTTATTGTCTGCTTATTTCTTAATCTGGCAATGCTTTTTAAAAACATTATGCCCAATTAGCCTAATTTCCATCAGGATTGTTGATGCAGCTATTTTGTGTGCTGAAACCTTGTGCATTTCCCACAAACGGCGCCATGGCTTGAGAGCGCATCTTGAGGACACTGCCAGTACGGAGTCGGTTTCAGTCCACAGAGGCTATGACCAGAAAAAAAGATAAAATAATATCTCACTTTCACTTGTGTCGTTTCTCTGAATGCCATAGAAAACTGGCCATCAAAAACCTGATTTGGATCCTGGTCTGTATTACTCCTCAAGATTGTCTGGAACCGACGGGGTTTGTAAAGAACTGCATGATAGGGGATTCATCTGCCTGGGGAGTGAAGGCACAAGTAACATGTTAAGTTACATTGCTATGGTTTATTAAAAAGCTTACTGTAAAGTAGTATTTCTTATTCTAGCAGTGCATGTCCTGGGTGTAGTTTGCCTAGGCGACATGTGGCATCTTCACCTACAGGACAAGAGGCAGAAATAAAAGAGGAAATTGATGCTTTGAGCTTTAGGCTGAGTTGGCTTTATTGCAGAAGTCATTGACCAACAGACAGCGTTCCAAAGCAAGGCACAGGCTAACCTCTCAGTGTCCTCAGATTTACATGGGTAAGCATGGGCATACAAGTTGGGCTTAACCAAAGAGCTCCTTTTTGGCAATGATGAACATGAATCAGGGCAACAACCGCTGAATCCTGTGATGAAATCTTGCATTACATGATTCCCCTTTCCTTATCATTGATAACAATAACTACATTTAACGTACAGTCTAAAATTGGGATATGACCAAGTGAAGGTTCACGCAACGTTCTGGTTATGGAGCCTTCTTCAGATGTGTGAAGAAGGCTCAACAGCTGATATGTTGTATTTCTTTTCTTTACCTTTCAGCAAGGAATTAAACTTGACCTTTTCCTTTGCAGCGTACGCATGCTGATGCAGGTACCTACTCGAACGTCTAAAATATGTATGTCATTTTAAGAACATTTGTGCAGTACGATTAACATGCTGGAGGTTTTGAAAACTTATATCTGTGCACTTATGGTATAGACTGGAAACTGTTGATGGCATGTCAATGTGAGTCATTCGTTAATCCTTCCTATTTTCAAATGCAAACAAACGGATTATGAACTGGGTTTCAGGTATCTGAACTTTGTTTGTTTTTTTACACTCATGTTACCTTCAGATAGCAAAATCATCATATTCACACCAAAATGTGGCAAATCTGGCTTGGTAGGTCAGTTATTTACCATAAGTAATTTCTCTTTCATCGAGAGAGGCATTTCAGAGCATGGTGTAGGGAACAGACCTGAAGATGGCCAGATGTTTTCCAGGGGATCCTTTTTTAAGTCCTGAAAAGCAGTTCATTCATTTCTTACTGAAGGCTCTGGAACAACAGACTTTCCTTTGTTTTTCTCTCGTGTTTCATTCTTCCTTTACACAGAAAATCTTACTTCCACTTTCCCAATTCCAAGAATTCTGCTTCAGCAGAAATTCTGAGCCCTTATGCATTTTCCCCCTCAGGAAATTGCCATCCCACCTTAACTTACTGGAAGGACTCTCTACAGCTGCCAGGAAGAGACTACCCTCCTCCTCCTTAAAAGGGCAGGGGCTGTCACCCGCTGTCATTTATTAAATGTCCATAAAAGTAACTTGTGATAAATAGAGTTTAAATGCAGACGTGTGGGAGTGCTTTAGCATTTTGTCCTGTAATCTTGCAGTGCAGTTCTTATTTGATAGATTACCTTGACCAATTCAAGTTTCCAGGTATTTTTATGCATGAAGAGCACAGTACACCAGGATATTACAGAAAGTATTAAAATCTGTTTTGTTAGGCTTTACTGCTTTGGTATTTTAGTGGGTTTACAATGCAGATAATTGAACAGAAAAATGAATGGAAAACAAATGTTTAGACTTTCCTTGATCTTGATGAGGAATGTTGTTTTGTCAACTGTGAATTCAAAAGTTCATTATGAAACTTCATTTTCACACAGGAGGAGACATTTCAGTGTGTTTGAAAAGATTGGAAAAACAAAGTATTTCCAGATTCCCGTCTCTTAAGGTGTTTCTGACACAGTTACTTATCTTCTGTACCAGGGTTTTAATCCTGAAGACCCCCAATGCAGTCTCTTAAGCAAGTGGGCAGTGATGTCTTTGATGGATGAAACACATAACGCTTTTTATTCCAGATATAATAACCTCTTAAGTTTAAAAAAATCATTTACTTAAAATATTACAATTATAGTGTTGTAAGCCTTTAGGAACTGATATTTTATACGTCACTTCTAAGGCCTGCTGGGCTGAAACTACCCAATACATGGGCTGAGCCCCCAGCTCTATATCTTTAAACCATGTTTTGTTGTAATTTAATGCTTTCATTTCATATTGGTTGTATTGCTCATCATGACATAATGGTTCAGTTTGTTTTCCTGAGATGATGCATTTAGAGTTATTTTGTAGAAAACAATGAGTATAGATTTCATTGATCATCAGTAGTATGACCTAGACTTTCCTTTCATTTAATACATCCTTTTGAGAATTGATTGCAAATGATTTAAACCTTTGAAATATTTTCAAAATGTATTTTTTTTTAAATAACAAATATGAATGATACTATTTTTATTCATTCTTGAAACCATAGGTAATATTTATTTAACTTGATATGCACCAGTAAGGATCAGGGCAACCTGTATAAATTGTGTTTTTTCCTTATTGAACTTGTTAATGGATAAAACTTCCCTTTTTCCCTTTTTTTGCACCTCAAACGACATGTCCCTAAATTTGTAGTGATCTTTAAGGCTTTTAGCTTCTGTTTAAAGGGCTCAATAACTTTGGAAAGCAGCTTCATCCCAGCTTTATAAGGATAAATAAGCAGCTTTTGTAGTAGAAGTAGAATTTAAGTTGTTCTTTCTGCCAGTCAAGCTTAGGTATTTCAGAACTAAACACTTATATTTAAGAAGCTACTGCTCTTCATTTCAAAGCTTTGCAAAACAGCTTGTCTTCTTGGTCTGGAGAGGCACAATGTGTTCAGCTTTTTGCAGACCTTTGGAAGCAGGGCTGAGACAGATGTGGGCATCATGTAGCGATATGTAATGTTTTGGAACATGCTGTAATTAGGCTTTTTCATGATTCAGAGTGCCAAAACTACAGCAGCCACATGATATACTATGGGGGAACTGTGTCAGGTCATATCTGAGATCCCTGTGAGAATGAATTCTCCAGTCCTGGCTTTCTGCATTGAAACATACAGATATTATATTGGATGTAGTGCTTTCCTTCCAGCAAGGTGTTGATTTTTTTAAGTTTGTCCTTGTGCTGCTTCCTAGATGTGCCCAGGCATGTGATTTAACACCACACGAAAATACCCATTGGTTGTGAGTAGTTGTAGTTATTGCCATTGTGTCCTTCATAAAAGGACAACATGTCTGGAAACATGAGACCAGGATCAATATTTTAAGACCAGTGGCTTAAGCTCTGTTGCAGTTTGCATCATCTTGCCTGCCTTTGACCAGGGGAAAACACATGGTCAAGACATTTTTATTAGTGCTGATGTTAGGGCTCATCTGTGCATGACAGATTCATATTCACTAAGAAGCAAGTTTTTCCAGTTTTATGAGAAAAAAAGAAAACAAATCATAATGAACAAGTATTGAGAGAGAAAATGGATGAAAATAAATGAAGCCTAAATTTGAAGGTTTGCTTTGGAGTTGTTAACTGTGAGAGGCAGTAACTTATCAATTTAAAAAACATATATTCCTGATAAGAACTTGTACAATACAATACAGTTGTATGTTTTAAAAGATGGTTCTTGTATTTTTGTGACACCTTCTATCCTCTCTTTTTTGGGCACATGACGTGACTATAATTAGTCTAGAATTGTTTCATACTGTTTAATTTTGGAAACGGAGAACATCTAGAACACTTCTCAACCCACTGAAGGTTCTTGGGAATTTCAGGTTTAAAGGCTGAATTGCACAGGAACAATTGCAGGCTGATCTGCCCACACAGGTGACACATGTCTGCTTTTGTCAGGGCTGCAGTGTCAGGACAAACACAAAAAATGCCTCAGTGCTCATGCATTGGACTTCTTCAGGATCATCCAGGAAACACAAACCAGAGGACACAAGTGGAAACGATGTGGAAGTGCTTTTAAAAGTGACCACAGGAGGAACATCTTTACACTAAAGGTTGTTAGAGTGTAACAAGTTAGTTAGTCATGTTGCTGAAGCTGATACTCCGACTTCATTCATGAAATGGCTAGATGAGATTCTCAGATCACTTAGCCACTAGCTACTAAACAGGTTATATGGGATGAATGGCCCTCTCTTGTCTGTAACTATTCTTATGACAGAAGTTCCCAAGACTCAGGGAAATGCCAGTAATTGGTAGATAATGCAATGATCCTGCTGTCCTGGGATTTTCCACCATGAATTATATCTTTGATCAAGTTTCCAAACAGACAAGATAAGGCAGTGTATTGATTTTGCGTTGGAGTAAACCTAGTTCCTCTTGTATGCATGTGAGTTTGTAGACTTCATAGTGTCATGGAAAAGAGATAAACTTAAGACTTCTCGGCTGTTGTAGTTTTCTTCACTTCAGCCCTGAACTGGCACATTCAGACAGCAAAACACAGGTGCCTTCTGATCACTGCCTTCACTGGAACTAGTGACCTCTGTCATTATCTTTTAAATCTGTGTGATTTCACTTTAGGTTCCAGGAATTGGTGTAGCACTAGGAAGTCTGAAAACCTTTACAACACATTTTACAGCCATTCCTATAGCTTATCAAGATGACAAAGAGGCCTTCATTTCTGTGTTCATGTGGTGTAGAAAAATAGCAAAATAGCTGGGTAGTTTGCTCTTGCATGGTGTTGCCTAAGGGCATTCCAGTGAATCACAAATTTTCGTTTTGTAATGCAAGGATTATGCAAAAAAAAAGACTGAACTTAGTCCCAGAACCAAAGATGTAACTTTAAGGCAATATTTCTGAAACAATTGTTTTTGGTGTTTTCTTTGTAACAGAAGCAATAATCACAAGTTTTCCTTTCTCACCTCAAATGTTATCTTCCGTTCATATTTCTTTAATAAAGGATAACTTATATTTGACTAAATTAGGATGGACCTTGGGCCTGTGAAATAGGAATCTCTCCCCATTGTCTTTGGAAGAAGAGAATGTGAGTGATACTGCCTTGGTCAAATTCAGGCAATTCTGATATCACAGAATGTGATGTGACAGCTTCACCTGCTACGTCCTGATAAATTCACTCTATTAATAATTAACCCTCATCCTCTTAAAAGACAGCAGGGCATTGCACTAACATTAAAGTGCACAATGGTCCATAAAACACTGTTTTCGTAGGTTTATAGATGCATATATATACAAATATTAGATTTATAAATATCACAGCTTGTACCCTTGTGCCCCACATCGGAAATTGTGTCATATCCTGGCTGTTGTTCTGCCCTGTGTGCTGTGTTTTTAGGATTGGCCCCATGGGGTTTGCTGTGACCCTCACAGAGAGCAGGAGACTTTTTGATAATGCATAGATGGAAAACACTGTACAGTGCACTTCAAATATTAAAAGTGCATTTCACCCCCCACAATGGCAGGCATGTCTGTACTTTTAGAAATAATTTTGAAATTGCACATTTTTGGAAAGCAGTCAAACTCAGATTAAATTATTTGGGGATCCTGAAATGTAAGTAAAGGTTTTTAGTGCATTTATATCAACCTTCTGTCCTTTGGGGCACAATGTCAGGATGCAGATCCAAATACAGATTACAGAATTTGGCTTATTTTGCTATCTCTCTCCCTTATTTTCAGTTAAAACTGTTACTGTACCTCCGTCAGGAAAGATTTGTACTAACAGTAATACTTGCCACACCTTAGACTCCTAGTTTCCCTGGAAATGTTTCTTTGGGATGTACAGTAAGTCCCGTGCAACATTGCAGAATTACTTTTCTTAAGGGTCTTTTTGTGCGTTTCGCAGTTTGTTTTTTGTTTTTTGCCTTTGGCTGATTTTTTTTCCAGGAAATAATATAAACAGTGCTTTGAGGGTCATGTCTGAGAAAAAAAAACACAGTAGCAAAGAAAACAAATTCAAGAAGCCCTTACATATGAAATAATGCCAAAGGCTGTAGAAAATATGCCGCAGAAAATGTAACTGATATTGAAGTGTATCAATGTATCAAAGCTTATACATCATATGTTAAAAGAATTAGGTCTATTTCTTAAAATTAAACTACAAGTTATGTCTGATGTAAAAAAATACTCATTCATAAATTGTTAGGCATTACATATTCATTTTAGAAAGTGTTAAATGGCAGTTATTCAATCTGCCCACCTCATCAAAGACACTATTAACATGTTACTAATTGCTCATTTGTAATTTGAAGCATCCTCTGGAGGAACTGAATTTATATCTGTTTAAGGGAGCAGATAGATGCTTTCTTTCTTTTCAGGCCAATCATTAAATTGTACGCCATTAGCACAAGGTTGAGTTTCAAATAATTATGCATAAATCTCTTCTATAATGCAGAGATGTCCTTGTTTTTTGCCATTTAATCCCTCGAGATGAAACTTTGTGCTCAGACCTGTGTAACATAGATAGCACATCTTATATCTCTGAATCCAACAGCGATATCATCTGTAAACATAGGTTCATGGGCTTAAGCAAATCGGAGTTTGTTTTTTGCTCACCAATACAAGACTTGGCTGCATTACCATTTTGTTATCAGAACCATCAAGTTGAAATTTCTCTCAACACTTAAGGAATCTTGGAATCGCAGCCAGGGCACCCATTAGGCAGTTTGTGATAGTCTTGGTTTTGAGTTTCTGATTATGACTGAATTGTCTACATGAGAATGTACCCAGCTGTTCCATTAATGTCTTGATGTTCGTTGGAACATACATGAAAACAGCACCTTGTGGTTAATCCTCCTTTAAGAGCGCTCATTGTTGCAGAAACCACATTTTGTACAGATAGGTGCAGGCAAGAGTTTTTCCTTTTTCAAAAGATGGTAGTTCTCAATAAGTGCCGGGACTTTTTTACATGAGACGGCACAGAAGTAGAAAACTTCCTGTATCTGCTTGAACAGTTAGTACACAATTGTGCACCACAGCAGTGCTTCAGTATAGGAGGAAAAAAAATCCCCTAAAGACTAAACATGACATTGTCTCTGCAAAGGTCATCTATGGCCAAATCGGACACAGTTTGTACAACAGCAGGTAGAATAGCCTGGCTTTGTTTGTACATGACCTCCATGACACTGCTTATCTGTATATCCTCATTTGAAATGCAGAATAATCAAGGCATTATGCCAGAGTTTTAATGGCATAAATCTAGAAACTTGCGATAGACCAGTTTGTAAAACACAACAGTTTTAATGCATCAGTAATGTATTGAATTCCTAACCACAGTAAACTACACAATGTTGTTGGGGTTGTATGTGGAACAAGCGTAGGCTTCATAGATTAGTAGCATGTTGCAATATCTAATAAGTAATAACACGAATTAATGAGACAGCTGGAAATCATAACATCCTTAAAGCTCTGTATATTCTATTGTATATTTGGAAAACAAATTCTGCTACATTAATGTTTTTTAACTGGTATGTTTATCAGGATAATTGACTAATTACTGGTAGTGTATGACACTGCAAACTGGGCTGATCCCTACAGCCCTTCAGTCTGCTGTTAGCAATCTGACCTCTGCAGGCTCTGGGTAATCTTGATCACTTGGCACTGTTGCAGCAGGTGATCAAAAGCCTAACCCCTTCACTGCAGGTCAGTGGTGGGTCCTGCTGTAACACAAACTGAAACCCTTTCAAACCGCGGCTAAGTCACAGGCTTACTGACAGGTCAGCACACACCTCCTCCTTCCGACCAGAGCCTGTCTTCCTTCTGGTCTGACACTGTCTGCCTCTCAATCAAGGGCAACTCTCCTTTTCTGTGGCCATTCTAGGCCCGTTGCAGCCTTTCTTCAAGGTTGCTCACGCTCGCTGTGTCACATGACCTTCTGGTGTCTTAGTGGGCTGGCATTACAGTTACTGTGCTTGGACCTCTTCCAGGATTCTGCCTCTGAAGCCGGTTCCCTTTTGGGGAAGACTGAGCAGACTCCTTGTTCCAGGTCTTCCTTTCTCCGCTTCTTGTAACTGAGCCACCAAGTATGGCACAGCAGCAAGCTGTTGGACTTTCCTGTCCTGTTGGGAGTCTAGGCTCAGCCTGAATTCCTCTCAGCCGACTGCTCTCTTACAGCCCCCTCGATTACACTCAGAGGCATTACTGATTCCATGGAGAGTCTATCCTAACAGCTTTGTTCTCCTCCTGTTGAATTCAGTACTTCTTATATACTGTACATCCACTGATGCTCTCCTTAGTCAGTAGGTGCACTGACTATTGCTGCTGGCTGGGAATTGATGTAATCAGATGCAATCCAGCGTTCAGCCGGTGCTTTGACCCTTGTCTGTAACGCCCTCCTGCTGGTGGGTCCACAGGGAAAGGAGTTAAGCTGGAGGCTGGGAGGAGATGAGCAGGAACTGGTTCTCTCTTGTTCCAGAGCCAGCAAAAGGCTCTCTCTACTGCCTCTCCCAGCCTTCCAACTACTCTCTTTCTGTCCCTGTCCCTCCCAGTCAGCATTCTCCACACTAATTCAGCCCAGGTGTGTCTAATTCTGCAGCACCTCCCAGTCCCTCAGCTGCCAGCTTGGCGCAGGGCCACTCCATCGCCCACAATTTGAGCCAAGATGGAGTCAACTCATGGAGCCACTATCACTACATCACAATGATATCATAGCGATAGAGTGTAAGAAATAGTTGAAGATAAAGATACTGTAGGTTACAAATGAGAAGAGGGACGTTTTTGGCAAGTGTAGATCAGTGGTTACTGGAAGTGAATTGATCCAGAGATCTAGTGAGTCCTTTTTTTAAAAAAGAAGTAATAATCTAAACTTCAACAACATGATTAGGTAGCTTGCTCCAGACCCTTCAAAAGCCTTTGTGTGTAAAAGGCGCTTCCCTGATCTCAGTTCCAAACTTATTTTCCTCATAGTTTCCATGTGAGCCCTCCGAGTCTTGTTCTGTTGTTTCATTGTTCTGAAGAAGTCCAGTGGGTTGATATTGTTAGCGCCCTTAAGGATTTTGAGTACTGGATTTAGGTTCCCTCACAGTTTTCTCTGTTCAAGACTGAGCAGATTCAATTTGTTCAGATTGTAAGGAGGAGAACATTCCTTTCAGAACATGAATGCACCTGGTCTCTCTTTTCTCTTAGTTGGACTGATTTCAGAGCGTCAGCATTTTTGTAACATGGTAACTAAAGGAACACATTCAGCTTCATGCTGTAAAGGACCAGCACAGTTTTAGCTACTTTTCTTCCCATCAGTATCATTAGCAAGATAGATTAAAGTAGTAAGAGCCTATTAAAATAAACAGTCCAATCATAAAGATTAATCATTTATAAGGTGGAGGTTGTTTAAATGCTACAAATCTAAGCAAACTGCACCTTTCACAAAAAGTTTATGTATTTTTTTCATGTTTTGTACAGCATGATACTGTAAAAGACTGTATTTGTGTATTACGTTGCAATTAAATATTGAGCAATTGAGCTTATCTGCAAAATTGAGACAATAGTTTTTGGTGACAGTTTACTATTTTTTGTCCACGGCCTTGTAATGAGAATGTCTGTACATGTTAATTTTGGCATTATTTCTTACCTATGGGTTTAAACACATTATGAAATGCCAGTGTTGTGTAGTAGGCCTTTTAATATTAATCTACTGTACTTGTGCCTCGCTGGGACTGTAATATTCGCGAAGGGTAAAACGTCACTTGCTTTTTAGCTGGATTTGCGGCGTTCTATTATAGAATTAATCTAAGCCCTGGCATTTTTAAAATGATTAAATTTGGTGAAATGTGTGAATATAGTTTAGGTTTGTACAACCGACTGTTAGTTTTTCTAAACGAATTCTGTTTTTGGTTTTATTTCCCCCGACGTCCGCTATTTTCTTTGTGTTCTGGGTCTGCTCCGCTCATGAGATCAACTGCGCTATTGATCGCAAAAATACGCACGATTTAAGACAATGCTAAACCAAGGAGTGAAATCGCAGGAAATTAATAACCACGAACGCTGCCATTTCAGATCTGTTAATGAAACAATTTGTGAGCACTAGTCACCAAACTTTTCTTTGCCTTTCTCAATAGAAAAACGCAGTTCAGTTTTTTGTATGCGATCAAATCCTTAGTTCTGGTCGGCTTGTTCCTGCCCCTTGGTGATCTACGCATGGGAACACTGGTACCATTGATATGCAGTATCTTGTCGTGTTGCTTTGTGGAAGTTATAATTTTGGCGAGATAATAGCTCGATTGTAAATTATAGGATTCTACTAAATGAGTCGGAGACCAAGACAGTGAAATTCGCTCAGCACTTTTCCCAGCAATTGACTTAAGGATTCCGACAATTTCAGGCACAGGTTTACAATAATACCCGTATATATATTGTCTTTTTGAGCATGCATTACAGTAACAAGTGGGGCAAAACACCTGCCGTGAGTCATAGACCCTCTGGATATTCTGCTTGTACTTAAGCTTTTTATGTCAAATTGATATCAGAGATTGCAGTTTATTTTTAAAATAGGGTATTCTTACACACATAACCCGAGGAAGCTGAAATCGGTTTTCAAGTTATATGGCTGTAAGTAGATACGGCCAAGATGCCCAAGACGTAGTTCTGTATGCAGTTGTCGGAACGTTGGAAAACGATTGCGATCTTGTTCAGTTACAATTAATTTATTAATCACGTTGTCACTTCACGACAAACGTGTTTCTAGACGGTATCCCTTTTATTGTAAACAGTTAAAACCACACCAAATGCAGAATTGTTGTATTTTTGTATTTATACAAATATAAGATTTTCAATTTTCCATGTGTTGTATAATTCCCATTCTTTGTAATTTAGGCCTTGTGTGTTACCTTCATTCTGTCTGACTAGCAGCTCCTTAAAACAAATAGCCTGGATGTCGGGATCAGTACTGGGTGACAAAATCTTCACATGAATTTCATGGATTTCATCAAGATGAAGACGAATATGATTCCGATTTGAT
Organism: Lepisosteus platostomus; assembly: GCF_059453375.1. Lineage (NCBI taxonomy): Eukaryota > Metazoa > Chordata > Actinopteri > Semionotiformes > Lepisosteidae > Lepisosteus > Lepisosteus platostomus. The sequence goes on along the minus strand of NC_142620.1, from coordinate 12,082,777 downwards.
AGATGTGTTGGATGGATTAACATAAAATCAAAATAAACCGACATCACAGGCGAATACTGGATTTTCAAAACTGCAAATGATCAAATCATTTTAGGAGACGCTTTGGAGTCCGGCTGGGTTTTCCCTTAGTTGAGGAGTCGTGAAATCAGTTTTGATTCATCCTGTAAATTCTGATGATTCAGGCACCACGCCCTTCCCGTCAGTGTAGGCTTAGCTCACGGAAACCTGCAGGTGGTTTAATCTGCGGATCTGTTGCTAGTTTTGACCAGGAATTTGCTCTTTGATGTCCTTTAAACAAATCTTATAATTGGCGAAAAAACGTTTTTTTTTCTATGTTGACAATAAAGAATGAAAAACTTTTTCTTAACGCAAGGATAACATTCAGTTTCTATGAACTGCACGTTAACACAAGGGGAGTGTGGCATTTTGTTTGAATCGTGGTGTTTTTTTTTACTTTACTGCATGCTAAATCATTCGCTTGATCACGCAAATTGTGACAGAATTCCTTTGTTCTCAAGCATGTGTGAAACCCAGGAGTTACTTATTTAAGGTCGTTGTTACTGCAGTTACATTTTTGAGACGGGTAAAATGTTTACAAGGAGTGTATTCTCCAGCCAGTTAAACGAAAAGCATAAAACTCTTTACAGTTTTAATGCTTAATGCTTTACTAGACTAACAGCTTTTAGGTTGATGTGGGTATTGTACGGCTAATTAGAAATATGTCATGTCATCTTGTTCTAGGAGGTAAATTTGTGCAGGCGGAGTAATTAACAAAGACTTTGACAGCACCTGAATGAGAGTACTGAGGATTTGAGCACGGCCGCTTTTAAGAGGAAAGAAGTGCACCTGTGCATTTGTCTTCATTGAATTCACCGAACTACGAAAAATAAACCATTGATCGATCATTTTAGATTGTTGAAACACAAGGGACTGCAAAGGGTGTAATGTGGCTCTTAAGCATTATAAAAAAAAAGATCTTTAATACCAACTAAAAGCGTTAAGGTTTCAACCTCAGTATTTAAACGAGTGAGCCACAAGATGTTCATTTCAAGCATTTCATTCATTGCTTGTATTTTAATTTGGGGGTATTGATCCCTTAAATACAAGTAGATTAGTGGTCAAATAATGTCAATTTAACGGTGAAACCAACTAATATGGCCTTGTTACAGCTACCCTTGTTTCCTTTCAAGCTGTGAGGTGATCCGATTATGATGAAGATTATGAGGTTGATGAAGATGATGATGGATCTTGCACCATTGAGGTTTCTCCGCCGTGCGGGCGCTTTAAGGAACACAGAAAAGAGAGACCAGAGCCGAAGAAGAAGCCGAGCGATGGAGGGTGGATTCTGAAATAACTTGTATTAAAGAAGAGAGAAAAAGTAAAATGTCACGTTGTGATTGGCGGGTAGGGATGTCAGACGCTGTGCGTGTGCGGCCCAATTGGCCGAGATGAAGTTTTATTAAAATCAGAGCTTCTCCGATTGGAGCCCTAATCAGGAAGAAGGAATCGAGCTTCGTTTTGCACTTTTGGCTGCACGGAACTTTCAGATTAAAATCCATATAAAATCTGTCATTTTGGCTCTCTTTCGAGGTTTTCCGATGGGAGGGACGCGGTAACTTTTAGCAAAGGAAGCACGATGATATCGGTGGATTGGATACTGTAACGACGAGCATCGCATTTTACTCAGCAAGGAAAATTCCGACGATCAAGGGGGAATGCAAAACGTTTTTTTTTTCCGAAGGTACTAGCAGCTGGCTGTGAAAGCGACAACTTAATTGTGCTACATCTTCATACCAGACCTTAACCGTTAGCTGCATGAGATGCGGGTATTTAGAAGCAACCAAAGTTCATGTATTTTAATTTAAAAGATGAGCCCTAAAATGCCAGGCTGCAACAGCAGGTTTCGCGAATGCAGCGCATGAATATTATCTTGAAGCATGCTACTTCGGAAGTAGGTCACCGTTTTATACGTCTTGTCAATTGTGAGATTTTTTTGCTTCACGTTACGAAGCAAAGAAATACCATAGCTAATCTGTTGGAAGAGGGGAGCAGAGCCATCTTTTCACATCCCCGCCGAAACTTCGTGATGTTTTAACAGGTAAAAATATAACCCATATTTTTTGTTCTTTTATTTCTATTGAAATAATTTGATCCACGTTGATACGTACTCTGGAGGCAATAGCATATATTTCAGAATCGCATTTGATAGAATGGGAGTCGATGTGCCTTTAAATTTTTTATGCATGTTTTATTGTGTAACCTTTAGAATTTATTAGAATCTAAAGCGAGTTCAACCAGTACAGTCCAATATACTGTACAGAAGATACTGAGAAAGTGTTGCTGGTCTTCATCATTTTAGCTCGACTTCAGCACCACAAAAAGTACATTATTCACCAGAGTAATCCACATAATTGCATTTGCAGTAATTGATGTATTTTCGATACGGTCAGCTGTCTGGTTTCGAACCGACTGTATGTTTGAATGGCCTTTACATCATTCTAGGTCCTGGGTGATACGCGGCTCGTAGGGTTCTGGAAATAAAGAATTGGTTTTCTACGATCCGCCCAGCAGAACCGCTTCTGCTTCTGTTTTTCATGGTCATCTTAGTTTGAATGCATGTACATTATCTCTCATCCCCGAAACGCAAACACGACTGGACAAAACCTTTTCCCATCCCCCCGTTTAATCTTTCTCCCATATGTTTATGACTTTAACCTTCGTTACTTATTATCGACACCTGCTGAGAAGGAAGGCCGAGACTAAACAGTTACAGACACATGCTTTTCCTAGAAGCGAGATACTGTACGTCAGATTAAGGAAGGAATGACTGCTCTTTAAGTACCGTAGATTGCAATATGATCAGAGCATTTCTGCGTATAACTCTGTTTTATTCGCAAAATTATGGAGATTCAAGAGCAGAGTTTTAATCTATGTTTATCCTGATCTTCTGCAATATGTTTATTCTACAGTGAGTTGCTCGGAAACAAAAAAAAATATTTTCTCTTTAAAACGGCACGTGTTAGTCCTACAAAAAGTATGAAATTTGAATAGTCGAAGTTATCGTTGCTTGTTGGACGGCGATTTCATTTTTGCGTTTGTTCAGAACTCTTTCATACCACTTTTTCCAAAATCTAGGGTTATAATGAACTTAATAAGCATACATTTACATTTTAACCGCGGTAAGCTGGTTCCATGGTTTTGTATACGCCGAATGCGGTCGGTGTCGTTTGATTGTTTAGTTTCTCAGGTGATCATTTGGTTGCAATTCTCCGTTCTCTGTTCAAACCGCGGTTTACAGTTGTGATAGGTAAATGATGGGCGAGTCGCGTGTCACCACATGCAGGAGCACTTCAGCTAGTCTGTCATCAACTGGGGAGGAGACCAAATGTAGTTCTTCACACCTTCGCAGAAAATGTACTTGGAAACTTTAAAAGCGCGACAAATGCTATTGGTTCCAATACTCATTTGTTGCGTTTTAATTTCTCTTCGTGTCTAAGTATGATAATTCGCAAACCCTCAGAAACCTATGGTATATTTGCTCTTATCTGCACAACTACGGTACACGTCTTCATTCTCACGGAAGCCCCCAGCAGCTCTGTCTGTTAACCTGTAGATAACCTTTGGCTGCGTCTTTGCTGTGTTGCCTAAGGCATATTTAAGAGTTTTAATGGTTCAGTGGTCTTTGAGGCGAGACGTGTTAACATGTGTTGTAGAAAAGCTGCTACTACTTTTACAATTACATTTCCTTGTTTCACCTGCAACTGTTTTGTGAAAAAGTGTTCTGCTACTGCACATCTGCTTGGCTTTGTAATGTGTTTTGTGCTGTGTGGGTTTTGTTTCTCCTGAATTATGTTATCACAGTATTTTTGTGGTGTTGAAAGATACTGAGTAGTTCATGATATTTGCACTGACCATGAGATATTCTCTCACAAATGTGTACAGGGACACAGCTTATTAGAGTGTTATCAGAAGAGATACTGTACACTAGAATCCAGCCTAATTTCTCATAGAGGTTACAGTTAAATATCTGGAGACCATTATTGTCCTGTTCTGATGAATGTTTTGTGGAAGTGTATGAAGAGGGTTTAATATCTTGGCATCCTGAAAAAAATTAACAGTTAATGGAATGATAACAAATATCTAAACTTTGAGCCATTTATGTTGTGAACCTATATTCTCACTGAACAATTAATGCTGAGATTCCAAAATACTTTATTTCCCTTTTTAACATGCTTTCAACGAACGGCAGATCTGTCACAAGTTTGTTTTTTGCCATAAGATGTGAAAAGCAATAATAGACATGTACCAAATCAGCATAAACATGCCTTGTTACTGTCAATCAAATTACTTTGATCTTTGCTGCTGACAGACACAGAAATTTGTAGTTTTTTTACACTCTAACTATATGGACTTTTTTTTTTACTGAATTCTTTCATGGTTCAGTAGATCAAAAAATCTTATAAAACAGTAAAAATAAGTAACCTATACCAGGAAAATCACTCGAATTGAAGACAGAGAGGTGCTTTGGAGGATTCGGTACTTACAAAATAGAATTCACTACAGATGAAAAAATCTGGGAGTAGCATTTTCACAGCTGCTCAATGCAATGCACTGAATTATGCCAGCTAGTCAATCTTTTACAATATAAATGGATTGAGGTTGTCAGCTTTTGCCTGGACCTCTTGCACATAATAATTATAATAATAATTGCTTACACTTTTATATAGCGTTTATCTGGACACTCCACTCAAAGTGCTTTACAGGTAATGGAGACTCCCCTCCACCACCACCAATGTGCAGCATCCACCTTGATGATGCAATGGCAGCCATAGTGCGCCAGAACGCTCCACACACATCAGCTATTAGTGGGGAGGAGAACAGAGTGATGAAGCCAATTCACAGATGGTGATTACATTACAAGAGTGCTTATCATAAAGCAGTATGTGACCTGATCTTAGGTAATTACTGCATCCTATTCTGATGGAAGCTGGGTGTGTCATTCTCTGCTGTCAATGTTTTAGTCATTTTCATTTCAAACACTAAAGAAATACATTTCTTAATTTTAAATAACTTTTCTGGGCAACATTCTAATGTATCTTTGCTGATATTAAGGGGACTGACAAAAGATTTCTACGGAAGTCGAATTTGTGACTTTTGTTTAGAGTAATGCAGTTTGACAACATTGCCAAAACAGACTGAAAAGGTGACCTTTGGGACTGAGGCTTTGCATTCAAGCAGAAATTAATTGCTTACCTTTAGAGCAGTTGGCTAATTTCTGGGAATTATGAAATAATATCTAGATATCAGTTTACTTCTAGCCATTGGTTTTTGAATAGAAGTTTGCTTTAGATCAAAGTCACCGTTGTTTCAAGAGAATCCAAATGAATTTTTAAGACTGACCTGAACCTGTTACTTTAATACAACTCGGAAAGGGAACTAAATCTTGTGAAGTTAGCTGGTTTATTCAGGCGTCTGTTGGTCTCAATGAAATTTGGTAAATTTGGAAATGGGATCATGGATATTAAGTTTTCATAGACAACAGAGGACACTGTACCACCAAAAGTTTGGCTGTGCATTCCTGTTGTATAAAATACCCAGGATGCCTGCTGTTATGTACTGTACTACACCAGTGTACTGTTGTTGCCAATGAAGAATTGTTTCACTGTGTTCATGAAACTGCTTTGAATAGGCTTACTACATAAGGATATGAGATGGGGCCATTTGGCCCATGTAACGTGTTTGTGTTTTAGTAGCTGAGTGATCCAAGAACCTCGTCCAGCCATTTTTGAACAAAGCCAGTGTATCAAATTCGACAACATGACAGGCTAGCTTGTGCCAGATTCCCTCAAAGAAGTGCCTCCTCTTTTCTGATTTAAGTGCACTTCCATATGAACCTAAAGGAGGTTACAAATGAGAGGAGTCTATTTGACCCATCCAGCCTGCTCGGTCGTTGGTAGTTAATTGATCAGTGGATCTCATCCAGCTGTTCCATGAAACAAGCCAGAGTATTGTTATCAACAGCATAGTTGTTTATTTGGAATTGTAATACTTTTATCATGTCCCCTTGTAATCGTCTCTGTTTAGAACTTAAAAGGATCAGTTCCTTCAACCTGGCAGTGTACAACATTCCCTTAAGACCTGCAATGTATCTGGTGGCTCTTTTCTAGAATTAAATGAGAGCATTATCTTTTCTAAAGTGTTGTGACCACTATTGTACACAATAGTCTAAATGAGGCCTTATTAGTGTGATGTACAATTGTAACACAACATCCCTTGATTTAAATTCTACACTTTTAACGATAAATCCTAGCATTTTCTTGAGTTTTTAGTTGCTTCCCCGCATTGTTTAAAAGATGTAATTGATATCAACACGATCACCTCCGTCTTCTAGCTGTTTCCCATTTTGCATTTTTAGTTTTTTTACCACCTGCATGCAAGACCCTGCAATTGTCCACATTCAATGTGAATTTTATCTACGTCTTTTCGAATTTCATTTGCCACCTGCAGTATTTGCTCATCCTTCTAAATCTGTATAATATATAACTAGTTTATGAACTGTACTAGAATCTAGTTCATTGATATAAATTAAGAGCAATACCAATGGCTATGATACTCTGCTAATTACATCACCCCAATGTGAGAATTCAGCCCTTTCTGTACTCTGTTTTCTATTTAGTAACCTATTCAAAATAAAAAAAAAACATCTCATGTTTCCCTGAATGTCCCGTGCCTGAAATGTGAAAATTCATTAAAAGTTATCTCAAAATCTAAATATGCTTTATCGTTTACCCTCTGTGTTCCATGTAGTTTTTATTTCAGTGTTGATTCTGAAGTGGTCCATTGGCTTGGCTTTTGGCAATGCCTTTGAGAATTTTACATCTCTAAATCTGATTCCCTCATAGTTTTTTTTTGTAAAAGACTAAAAAGGTTCAGTTCACTTAGCCTGTCACTATTGAACATTACTTTTAACCCACGGAAGTACCTGTTCTTGTGTCTCTCGTCTGACTCCAGAGCAGCAATATCTGTTTTGTATCATGGTGACCAAAACTGAACGCGATAATTTAAATGAGGTGCCTTGTACGATTTTAACATCCCTTGATTTTCATTTCTCCGCCTTTAGCCATATATCCTGATATTGATTGCCCTTTTTGGCTTTTCCAAAATGTCCAGAATATGTAAATGATGTTGCCCTAAACACCTAAGTCTTTTTCACAGGTGACGTCTTCAAGATCAGCATTTTCCATGTTACATTGAGTTTGGTTTTGCTGCCTGCAAACCATTTTGGAAAACCCTGTACATGTGGGCTTTTAAGGTGAAATTTCAGTCATTTATAGGATTTCTTTGAAAGCTAAGGCAGTCAGTCTGTTGGAATTCCAGTGGGATGCCAGAGACCCCTCTCTCACTGCTTGAGGGCATCAGCACAGGGTGGCGCTTGTGGGGAAACTTGCTACTGTCTGTTACTGGCAGTTGGCTTAGGGACAAGCTGGCTATTTGCAACGCATCCATTCATCTGTGAAATTTGAAGGTATTTATTTTTACTGATTGCAACTTTGCTCATGATTTTTACATGAAAGGATTTTCATACTCAAAGCCGTAATGTGCATGGCTACAGCAGTTTTAGTCTTTTTAGTGCTCTATACGCTACCCTTTGTTGAATGGTTTTATTTATGTTTTCACAATGCAAAGTAATTCCAGGGTTGATGCGCGTCACTAACTGAGAGTACAGTACATCTTAGATAGCTTTTTAAGAGTGTGTGTGTTGGGTGATATCCCTTTTGCAAATATTTTGAATTAGATTTTTTTCTTTTCTTCCTGGTAAGAAGGACAACCTTTGGGGGAAAGGTACAGTACGCCTGATTTTTACCGATAGATTCCTTTACCCATTTTCAAATTATTGTTGATCTGTCAAATTTGCTGTAACATCATGTTTTCTGTATCTGAAACCAGAATGCTAAATCCTGGGATGATCCCAGTCAAATGGAGGCAACCAATAAACCTAGTTATGTGTGTTGTAATTGTAACATTCAAGTTCAAGTTTCTGGTCATTGCAACCAAACGGGTGCAGCTTATTTTATTTAAGTAAATATTTTTGATAGCAGTTTCATCTATGAAAAGATTGACTTTCTAATTGGATGTTCCGCGGAATAGTAATGGATCAGAGATTTGGTGTAATTTGCTACAAATAACATGCTGGCAATTGAGAAATAAAGATATGCATGTTAATGCAGCACTTTCAGAGTGAAGTTGGGAAAGTATTTGAAGTATTTTTGCCATGATTGTGATAGACAAATCAAATAGATCCTTTATTGTCTGAACCAATAAAGGAGCCTGAGCCAAAGCACAGATAGAATGTATTATTGATTGAGATTGTGAGCTTGAGCCGTGGTCAGTTACTAGCTGACTTTGACTGGGATTTCCTAAGCAGTGGCACATGATTGGCTGAGAGCTGCAGGGGGAAGTGGTGGTATTAGTCATCTAGAGTACTCTTGGTTCCAAGCAAAGAAGAGATCCTCTGCAACTTCCAGGTGCCTACAGACTCATGATAATGTCATTGAGAAATGTGCCACTCCTCCAATAAGTACTGGTTGGTTACTAGTAGACTGTGACTGGGATTCCCCAAGCAGTGGCACACGATTGGCTTGAGAGCTGCAGGGGGCAGTAGTGGTATTAGTCATCTAGAGTGCTCTTGGTTGCTAGTAAAGAAGAGATCCTCAGCGACCTTCAAGGTGCATATATTCTTATGAGAATGTCATTGAGAAATGAGCCACCTCCATTCGGTGCTGATTGCCCTGTAAGGCACTGCAGAGCCTGTATCATGACAAAAGACGATAGATCAGAGAAACCTGTCTGCCCTTCATCATTCTCCATGTGGCAGCTAGTTATCTAAATTTGACGGGCAAAGAATAAATCGTAAAGATTATTGTGGAGAATTTTCCCATGAATTCCTATAAGCTCTCCAATTAAGTAAGGTTCTAAATCACCTGAAGGTCTTATAGCCTTCAAAGTTATTGATCAAATAAGTATGTCAGTTGTTGAATTAAAGGAGCTCTGGTCCATAAGGGCTGAAAGGTATTCTGTTTTTAATTTCACATGATATTTAATTAAACACACCAAACCCTTCTTATTTGAGTTAAGTTAGTTACGATTTAGATATTGGTGATTTAAAGCTAACCTTTCAAACTGGTGGATTGGACACTCTCAGATACCAAGGATGGAGACTGCTTTGCTAGAGTTTTGTGTTTTCTCGAGGTATAAGAGAAATTCCTCCGTTGTGGAAAGGTTGTAAGTGAACACAGCATGTTATTTTAGTCAAGTTTGATAGTTCTAACGTACACCTTATATCATAGTAATCAGTATATTGTCATTGAAGTGGACCAATGCATTTTAAGCATATAGCTGCTGGAATTTGAGGGGTTTATAGTTGAGAAAATGTTACAGGATGCAGTGTTTTGTACTGAAAGTCTTTAAACCTGGGCTTCCAAATCCTTATCTTCATGATATCAGTGGCTGCTGGTTTTCTCTTATGGCTGAAGCTGTTAACTGCTTAATTGCAGCTTAGTAGAGTATTTATTTGTTTATTTTAGGATTTCAGGTAATACCTGAAAATATTAATTACGAGCTTGAAATCTGCAACAGGTGAAATAGTGGTAACAAAAAGATCATATTGAACAAAATATTGTTTTAATTAGGAGTTCCATTAAGTGACTAAAAGCACAGATGGGGTGAAATCAAGAAAGCACAGGAATTGAAGCCTTAATGTACACCATTTTGTTCAGACAGAAGTACAATTGGTATGAAGCTCAAGCTTAGTTTCCACACTAGTCACAGGTCCATTCCAGGGTGTTTTGCTTGGTGAACTGCAATCAGAACCACATATTGTAAAGAAATTCTGTGACAGCTGTAGAATGATGATTTCCACGCAAATTTAAATGTTACTGCGAACTGAAGACCCACACCTCCTGGAAAAAAGCCAAGAGAAATTATCTGTGCGTTGTGCGAATTTCAGAAAATGAGCCGAGAGAGCAAACCACAAATAGCTCAAGGTGATCACAACATGCAGAAACAGTGCTGCAGTTTTTTAAAGCCTGGTTTCTGAGGCTCTTGCTATCTCGTGTGAAACTAACGAGCGCTAAAGCATATTTATTTCCTTTTGTGTCTCCAGCACTTTCCTCATTTAATTTATTTTTCTTACGTGATGGCCGCTCTCAAAGAGCAACCAATCATGGATCATAAAATGCAAAGAAAATAGTGGTTTCCAAAAACATGCAAGAAATTGCTGTTGAGTGCAGAAAACAGTTAGTGAAAAAGCTGTCTTTTGTACCAACCTTTGGTGGTCTTTTTATGAAGCTGAAAAACCACATAAGAAGAAGATTTTAAACTTCTGTCTCCCTTCCTATCTCTTAATTAAGTGGCACTTTGTGAGCTTAAAATAATGTATTGTAAATAAAGTGCATTTTTTAATCTGATTTATGTTTAGCTGATGCTTTCCTGTGTACTAAACTGAAATTATTCATTTAAATTAGTGTGTTCAAGTGCTGCCTTGTGTGTCATGGAAAATACTGGGAAAATTCAACATTTTTTTCATCAAAACATTGCATTTTCATTAACATTTACAGTTTTATGTATTTGACTTGGAAAGCCAGATTTGAGGATCAGAGTTTGTGTTGCTAGCTTGCATACACTATAGATATATAGATGCTCTTCAGTGTCAGATGCTCGAGACTCTGATGTATTGGTGAGATGGCACTAATTTCTATTTGTGTGTTTTATATATGTGTGATTTCCAGCCACTGCTTGCTCTCCCTACATTGTCATCAATTACAGCACTCATTAGAGTCACAGGCTGCTATAAACTCTTCTGTCTAAAATCAAACTACCATCCTACATGGACAGTAGACAGCAGATGGCACTGGCGTGTATCCAAGATAATAAAGTAAAAACGGTCTGTAATGTATATGTTCAAGGGGGACATTCTGCAGTTTATGAATTCCTTAGATAAATGAGACGATATCAAAGTGTGCAGTGATTTCTCCTGTATGGAGGGTGAAAAGGTTGCAACAGAGTTAGTGGTGTAAAGTGGCTTTTCCTTTTTAAGATTATTATGGGGAAATTCCAGGAGCATAATGATTTTCCCTTGGGCATCCTTGTAGGAATATTTGTCTGAATTTCTCAAACTAGTAACTGTGAAGTGTACAGTGAAGACCCTTTTCCACTGTTTGTCATTCGCCTTTTTTGGAGTGTTGTTTAGACTGTTTTTATTTGTATAATTGTGCACACAATTAACACACAAGGCATCTCTGTTGCTTTCCTGCCACCTGACTGTAGGGAGAAATGGGTGTGTTTTCTAAACAGGAAGTGGAAAGGATTAGCAGTGAGAGCCTGTTTTGGAGCTCTCTGGAGTGCAGTAATGGCATCTGACCGCCTCAATGAGTGTTCTGTTTCCATAGCACTCAATGGGGAATACTCCTTTTGTGCACACCCATGCACAGACTACATGTATCAGGGTCATCTTGCCTGTTATGCAAAATGTCAGCACCTTGAAGAGGAGAGGAAGTCTGATCACAAACAGGATAATGAAAAAGAAAGGTTAACTGGGGTCATATTTTAACAAAATAGCGAACGCGTGGACTCCAGTTCTTTTCTATGAATTCTTCTCAAGTGCAGTGATCAAGTTATAGATTTTTGCAAGAATTAATTCGATGAGCCTTCTTATTTTGTTACAAAAATTTAAAGCTTGGCAGGCTTTTTTTTTTCCTGCAAGCCCTTACATTTGCACACAAACAGGAAAGTGAGCTCAGGTGTGGAACTACGTAAACCTGTTGAATGTCTGCTGTTTGTGTTAGAGTCATTTGATAATGAGAACTTATATTTAAAATATCCTTCTGTCTTCCTGAATTCTTTCAGTGAATAGGACGTCTGTTTAGTAGTGTGCTCGATAATGTTGTCATAACTGAGCTGTTGTATGAATTGTTTTGTGTTGCTTACCTCATGCAAAGCCAGTCTGAACCCTGTCCCAATTTCTAATCTTTTTCTCTGCATCATCTGTCTTGTTCTTACAGTACATGCAAGCGTGGGTAAAAACTGTGGTGCAGAATGTGAAGCTCATTTTTCTCAGTTACTGGCTTTACAAAACATATCAATGACTGATTTTCAAGCTTGGTGACACTTCTGTGTGGCTTTTTTGAAGTCCCTGTATTTCATCTGAACTCTTTCCTGATTCGCTGCATATCAGTCAAATGGTATCCTGTGCTTAAGCATCACTGAAGAGAGAGATGAATAGCTGACCCCACAGGAAGTGTAATGCAGTTCTTGTTGTTGAATAAATGGGGCACTCTGGTCATCGTTACCATTTAAGAAACAACAGTAAGAAGTCTGTTCTCTTCATGTTTAAAGAATCCAAATGCCCCTATTCATAAAGTCTTCACACTTCAGCAGATACATTATTGTCTGCTTTTACTACATGTTACAGCTTTTTTGTTTGGGGACACTAAATAAAACTAAGTGGGGAGATAGTGCCTTCTTCACCAAAATAAGGTCAAGGAAGCTATTAGTACACTAGAAATGTCAAGGTCTTACAATGTACCCTCTCTGCTCTGCATCTGGTTTATAAATGCCATAAGGTCTTTATAATTGTGGAGTTTATTGGATTGTTCTTTTATTTAATTATTGCAATATTATTAGTTTGCTCCTGTTCTGCAAGAAGCATTGCAGAAGAACAGTGCAAGTCATGGGCTCAGAAGTGAATGGTTTAATTTTTCAAGGAGTACTTTGCCTTTCTGCTGATAGATTTCCAGCAGTTGTTATCTGCAGCATAAGTCTGAGTGATCCGGAACAATGGGAATAACCCATATGCAGTTTGTCACCTAAATTGGGATCAAGTTTTAGGAGAGAAGCTCTTATCAATGCCTTTCAATTTTGTTTCCCAACTGACTACCATAAGCTAACGGTATAAATAATATTTTTTTAAACTCTGGCCTGAAATGTTTTTGTATTACTGCATCTAGACAGGTTTTCCATTCTGGAATAAAGCTTTTTGGAATGGGCAATCGAGAACCAAAAGCCTGATGTTTGCCAAGAGATGGGGTCATTTCTGATGCTTGGTCACCTTCAAGGTGCGATGATATAGTGTGATGATAATATACAGTAGGCACATCCTATAGAGAAAATCAGGCTTACCATGCGTTGGGGGGGGGGGGGACTGTTGAGCACCACTGTGTTAATAAACGTCCTATCAAGGCACGTGCTCAGCCAGAAATATTCGCAATGTGAAGCCTGCAACAGTTTGCATCTGCATTGTGCTTAAATGCATCTCATGCTGTGATTAGAGAGGGCTTAAAGTAAAAAAGACTCAGTATTGTCTTTTCAATGAATTTTCTATTGTATATTAAAAAAAGTAAAAATATATTTGTTTAATAAAGATGAAAATTGCTCCTGTTGCCGAAACATTTGCAAGTAACATCATACCAAAGGTGTAGTGGTCTTATCCTCTCACCTTTTATTTTTGCAGTGCACAGCTCTCAAATCCTCCATAAGAGTCTGCTGCAAAAAGGAACCTTGTGTGTATTTCTATAGTAATGAACAACAGCTGTGTGGATGACAAGAAACATGCATATTTCTCAGCCCTCACAGTTTACAAGCCATGCATATATAGAACAAATATACTTCTTTCAAGAACAGTGAGAAAACAGTTCATAATGTTCTGTTAAGCTCTGGTCCAAGTGTTGTGGGTGAAGAATAGCTTGTAATAATCAGTCTGTACAGTATGCAGTGGTGCCACAAGGGGTGATATTCAATGAAACCACATCTGTGCCACATGCATACAATATGCAGACGGGATGCATGCCATTAAAAACCCCCCCAAATTCTCTGGCATTCATTGTTAAGACTATACAACAATCCGGAAGAGAAACAGAAAACCATCAATAGCCCTCTGCTTATTTCCTAAAGTACAGTGCTTAAATAAATTACTGTAAAATTGATTTGAAGTTTGTTGAGTTCAGTGGATTTTCATAGCTTGTTGAAGCGTGAGTAGCTGTACAATGTGCGAAGCCCTATGGTAGATCTGATCTCTGGCTGAAGTCCATTATTTCAATGATCAGATGTCATCAAGAATGGTGTTGTGGTTATAAATCTGCTCTTAACTGGCCACCCTTATTATATGCCTTATCCATCTGAAAGGTCTAAGCTGAACCTATAGATCTTTCAGGTCATTATCTGTGGGCAGATATCCAGACAACCAGAGCCCTGTGAGTCTCTTTACAAGCATATCTAAATGCAGTACTTTGAACTGAGAGTTTTTTTTTAACAGTAGCGGAAACAGCCTTTTTACCTCTCTTATGTTAGCATCTGATGAGTAATTGCTACTTTTATAACAGGAGAGAAGGGAAACGCATAAAAAGATTTTTGTTCGTGCCCCGAACTTGGATATATTTAAACAACTTAATCATTGTACAGTCTGTCAGACTTATCAACTCTACAGCATAAGACATTAAATACAGTTAAAAACAAGAGAGAGCCATTCAGCTTGCCTAGCTCATTTGGTTTTGACAATTATGGCTAAGGATGAAACATTTTAGTGCACTGTAAAAAAAAAAATCCACAACAGCCAAATTCAAATGTTTCGTTGGTCGTTAGGTGAACACAGAGAGCGCTTGCAGGCTTACCTAGAATTGTTGCGCTAATTGGCACAATAATGTACTTCACATATGCAATACCAACTTTAAATAGTTTTGTTATGTGCTAGAGACCAGTTAAATTATTTTTCTTAGACTGTTGAAGTGCTCAAGGTCATTACTCTGTGTAAATTTTACAGTCCTGTAATTAATTTGGTGTATCAAGCAAAAGTGGGGAAAAAAATATCTTCCGTTTTTCTTAATGAAGACTTTCTGGAAGACATGAAATTATGATACTGAATACATAATTAGTTATATAAACTGTCAGCAAAACGTGAGAACTATTTTTTTTTACTAAGACCATAGCTGAGTTTACTCTAAAACAACCTTCATTACAAATGTGTGTTAAATGAAATCCTTAACAATGGTTGCATACTGTATAAATGTAAAAGGGCTAGATATAAACATATTTTTAAATGGGTAATTTAAAAAAAAAGGTTGTGGGATTGTTCTGTTAGTGTACTCTTACAATTTTTGTTTAGAGTGGAACACAAGTTATACAATGTTACTTGATTTATCAAACACCCAATATTTCAGCCATTTATTTAGTACATTTACAATTAATATTAATATTGTTTGTCTCTTTGGACAAGGGCATTTGCAAAGAAATTAATATAAAAAAGTAAAAAAAAAAAATTATTTTGTAAGAGGACTGAATTGCTATATAATGTGTTGTGTACTAAAATAAGTTTTCCTTCTCTGTCTCCTCAGGCGCTGTGGGAAAGTATGTAATGACTCACGCGCGGCAGAAGGATTCTCTGAGTAGGTATCCGAGTGAAGGCCGGGACCAGGTAGGGGGTGGGCCGCATGGTGAGGCAATGGGAGGAGCCTGGCCTGAGTGCCCACTGCGAGAAGGCAGGACCAAGCAGGGCGTGGCCAAAAAGGGCGGGGCAAAGGAAAGCAAGGACCTAAGTGGAGAACAGGACAGGAAGTCCTACCCACTGAGGAAGAGATCAGGTGTGGCTGAGGTTGGCACCCGCAACTGTCGTGTTGTGCTGACACGTCTCGAGGAGAGTACTGTGCAAGATGACGTGAATTTGGAAAATCTGTCCAGTGATATACATGAGCAGAGCTGCAAAGAAGGACAGGAGATGAGTACGTTCAACAGCTGTGGTAAGAAAACCAGCCAAGTCTGTAACCAGACACTGGAACCAAAAACCGAACCAAAACCTGACTTGAGTTCACCTCTTCATGAGCCACGCAAACGAAGACTGGCATCTCTAAATGCAGAGGCGGTCAACAGCTTACTGCTAGAGAGAGAGGATTTCCAACAGGGGACAAAAAACTCCAAGAAGCCCACGCAGAGGTTACATGGCGAATGTGTCTCTTCTAAGGAGCTATCCAAGGATCCGATGAATGCAGGAGAATGGGCAGATGCCCCAAAGGGCTCACATGCTCCAAAATCAGACTCGTGCGGAAGTCCCAATAGCCGCAAGAAGGCCCGAATAGACACTGAAAGCGTAAAGAGTGGCTGTCCGGATGGCCCTGCCCCTCGGCGCCTAGCAGGACTGAATGCTGCCGCTCTGCTCAAGCTCACTAGTGCCTCTGCAGGGAACAAACGCAGAGTAAAGACTGACTGCAAGGGAGTGTGTGGAGGGGTGGGGGGAAAGCAGCACCCCAAATCAAGGAAACGGCGACACAAGCAACCGTCGCAACTCCAGCTGATACAGCAAGGGAGTTGTGCGTTGTGCAAAAAGGAAGGTTTTACCCCAAAAATCGAATGGGAGGGAACGACAGGAGGAGGGGACGGGTTCTTCAAATTGGGAAATCAGTGTCGGAGTATGCTGGGGTATCCTATGAAGGATGTCAAAGAGGAACAGACTGAGACGGAGGTGGACCCATTTTACTGTTGTCCCCAAGAGAAGTCAATGGAATACTGTCACAGACTGGCTCTGTTTCTCGGACGGCAGCCCTACGCAGAGCCGGAAGAGCATTCTCCTGACTCCCTCAAACAAGAGTTCCTCATACCCACGCACTCCCTGGCACATCCTGCCCTGACCGTAGGCACACACCCCTACCTGTGCCCAGATCCTTGCTTCTCAGGCTATTATCTCCACATCGGCCATCCCGGAGCTTCCTCGCCTCCCCTGACGACTGGCCCCGTGCCCTACCCGCCCTCCACTGTGCCCTCCGTGACGCTGTGCCCCAGCTCCAAGCTGCTCACTTCTGCAGTCTCGCACCCCTCGGGGATCCCACACCCTGCCTTCTGCGGTTCGGTGGGGTCGCCCTGTTTTGGGGAGGCCTGCAGGGTCAATAGCTTTACCACAGCCGCCGCTTACAGAGCTGTGCAGCCTGTCGCGGGCAGGAGATGTACTTTCAACACGGGATGCACTGGCTGCTCCAACAAAATCAAAACAGGTGAGAAGGCGGAGAAAGCGTTCTGTGTGTAAATACTGTAACCCAGATGTATACATCGTTCGTGGCTCTACCGTACGCTGGTATCAAAAAGCTTCCAATATTATGTGTCAGACATTAAAAGAAGGCATTTGAAGAGTGAATGTTCATTCTTGAAGCAGCGCGTTAACTCTAAATCCATTTTTCCACAACAATTGGGATTCTTAGGGGCAAACTGGGGCTCAGGCAGGGGCCTAGGTTTGGGTTTAATGTACCTAGAGACCAGGATTAGGATGTATTTTTATGCTATGTGTTTGTCTCTCAGATATGTGTCCTCCCTGAAGGAAACATTGACACCGCTACATTCTGAGATCCAGACCAAAGGTGGAACTTGCAGTCTACATGACTCTAGAATCTATATCATTACACCTCTATATCACTTTACCTCTCTTTAATGCGTCATCATTGGTTAGGTCATGCAGAGGCTATACAATGTGGACGTCTGGTCTTCTTATGTCTTATTCTAGCAAGATCATACAGTATGTCAACTGCATACTGTATATGAGCTCATTTGTGTCTTGCATTTTTTTCTCATGTCAGAGAAGAAGTTCACATTCATATTACAATGCAGAGTTTCTTGAACCGTGTTCACGTTACCTTGAATTAAAACAGTTGCTAACTAGCTGTGCCTATTGCACTTCGGCCATGCTCACGTTAGCACTTTCACATACTGGCCAGAAATGTGCTACAGCAGTTAGAGGTGTTTTATTTGTTACTCACAAATTGAGGAACTTGCATCCTAGCTGTGTAGTATCAGCACCTCCCTTCCATTTTAAAAGCGTGTTGTCAGTATTTAATCAATGTAAATATAGGTAACAGTCCTGTATTATCCTGTACTCCTTAATATCTCACCAGCTGCTCCGTTCGCAGCAGCGTCAGTTTGCTTCATGCCTGCTGGCCCACAACAGAGACAAAATGTCCCACGCCTGCACCAATTTGGTTGGGTCCCAATCCCACCTCAGGACTTGAGTCAGGAGGACTGATTCATGCTGTTGTTGCACACAATGATGGCACTTTTTAAAATAACAGTAAGAATAATGGAGAGAAAACCCCAACAGCAGTTAGCCAAGCTGTGTCGGATATTTCTGCATCATGTCTCATCAGAACCCAGCCTTAATTGTGACTTGGTTCATCAGCAGAGTGGACACAGTGAATTTTGGAGGCACGTACCTGCAGTTTTAAAATGGTATCAATATCATAAATGTCAGTTTGGAGAAGGGCTTGTTTCCATGTCTCAAACATGTCCTTTATACTAGAATGTAAATCTGAAAGAAAAAATGAGCATCTTCATATCCACCCTTAACAGTGATTCATATTTACTTCTCCAAGTTTTCCAGGTTATCAGGAGTGTGGTGCTTCTACTGATTGAGCTTTAATTCTTGTATGAAATAACAGCTGTATACCTCCTTTCTGTTATAGCCAGAGTCCATTCCCCTAATTCAAAGTCTACTTTTTCCTGGATTCTGGCATGTTCATCATCTGTATGAGGCTTCTTGTCCCTTGTAGCTCAGTATGCAGAACAAAATTCCTCACAGTACACTCATCAAGCAGGAATGTCACAGTTTCCCAGTTCTTCAGGAACTGAGTCACAGGCCTGCAGAGTGAAGCTGTAAGAAACAGGCAGACAGGGGTCACTTTCTGCCAGGGGGATAGAGCTGTAGCAAAGCACTTGTCCTATATGAGCCACTGCTGCTGCTATATACTAATGTTTCAGAAAGTAAAACACTGTGTTATTGGGGTTGGGTTTCTCACACTTATCTGGTTTAATCCTGAGAGGATCAAGGCACTTAAGCACATCAGAATAGATCCCGGTTTCATCTGCCAAAATAACAATGTCATAAGGTCTTTCATAAGTCTTGCAAACCTGGGTTTTATAAAATCATACAGTGCCAAAGTGATCTCACTTTTGGAGCACAACACAAGTATCTCAAGACCAAAGGATCCATAGACATATGGTTGGAAAATCCTCAAATATACTTGCACTGACTGGCCAACATATCATACCAGCAGACCATTTACTATGATTCAGAACCTCAAACCACAGGAGCTAAAATTAATAAAAACCCTGAGTTCAAGAGAGAGTTACACCATCGCCCAACCCTTACATCTGATACAGTTTAGTTACTGTCTAAGGGGTGGCCTTGCACAGCTGTGATTAATGACCAGTGTGCAGTTCCTACTGATTCCCCCTGCTGCTGGAAGGTGAGAGGTACACAGCAAGCAAACAGGGCCTGCCTGCAACGTACTCTAAGGCTGACTGTTGAAGTGCATGCTTGAGCACTTTGTTGATCTGTATTCATTTTTCAAAGCTGACCTGAGGGACTGGTCAAAGCTGCATGCAGGATCCCTCTGGCAGGTCCTGTTATGTACCTCCCTGCTGGGTTAATGCATTGCAGAGGAGATGATAAAGGCTGCCAGGGTAGGAGTCTGTATACGCTGCTTGTCAGGACTCCAGTCCTCAGTGCCTCACAGGCACTGTCTCACTGTGCAGAGAGTCGCCAGAACCAGCACTTTGTGGCCTCTTTTTTTACCTGGCTCATCACAACAGGACTCACCATCCCTTTATTCCACAGCCTGTTGTTTTTACAGGACTATATAAAAGCTTAAATAAAACCCAAATAAAGTAAACAATTTTTTTGTTTGGTATTTACAGCTCAGCAAATGATTGCATCAGGCTCTATACTCAGTATCTACTGTAGATTCAATTAGTATATCTTGGTTAATAAAAGCTGAATTTCAACATCTGACACCGAGCATTTGGTATTGAAATTCTACAGTACTACCAGAAGCACAAAAAAGCATGTAATTTTTCTGTACTTTTCCACACTTCTTTGTGTGAATGACTACAGTGCTGCAGATTTATACTTGGTGCTTAATGTAGTTTCTTATCCATTAGGAAAGTGTCTGATCCCAAATCATATAATTTGCATTCGGCAACACAGATCACCAGAAAAACAAGAAGTATGTTGTGTGGTGTGCTGTGGAACCTCAATTAGACATTTATAAAAAAGCATATTTGTTGTCTGGAAAATGTTGGTTTGCATTTTTGTGGTTTTAGTACAGAAACATTGAGAGATCCATTTATGCAATAGAAACTCAAATCTACTGTCTGGTACCTTGATTGCTTTAACAGGTGCATTTCTTTCTAAACGAGTGTATGGATGTTTTTGGGGGAATTTTTAATGTTGTGTTCTTTTTTTAGGCCATTTTCTAATGTGTTTTGTATTCTAAATATATTTCTAACCTACTGTTGGTTTAGTGTTGCTGAGCTGCTTGTCAGGTGTTCTAGAGTTGTGTGTGTGTGTGAGTACATTGCTGATCTTGTGAGCTCTGTGCGTTTCAGAGAGCTACATCACTTCCCTGGATGGGCACAGCCCAGCCATTCCAGTCTCTCCCACCCTGCCCCTCTCAGGATGCCCGGTGCCCACGGTGCCTCCTGCTGCCCAGTCAGTGCCACACGTGCAGACACCCCTCTCGGACCCCAGCCAGCCCCAGGCCCAGCTGAAGGTGGCGCGGGAGTGCCCCCAGAGTGCCAAACCCCCCAGTGGTTCCCGCTCTGGGGTCCGCAGTACCGCCGGCTGCCCCCATCTCTCTGACAGCCAGCTCACCCCTGGCCATGCCAGCAGCACGGGCAAGCAGCAGAGGATAACTCGCCGCCGGGCCACGAATGGCTGGCTGCCCATCGGCCTGCCCATCGAGAAGGAAGTCTTCATAGTGGTGAGTCGGCCCCTTTATTGTAATTATTTCCTTATTATGATTATGAGTATAACCCTTACACTTATATAGTACTTTTCTGGACGCGCCACTTAAAAGCGCTTAACAGGTAATGGGGACTCCTCTAGACTGCCACCAATATGTACCTCACACCTGGGTGATGTGATGGCAGCCATAGTGCGCCAGTCTGCTCACCACGCATCAGAGAATGTATGCTATTAGAGAAGAGCAGTGTGATGAAGCCAGTTCATAGATGGGAATTATAAGGAGGCCATGATTGGTAAGGGCCAGGGGGAATTTGGCCAGGACACCGGGGTTAACACCCCCACACTCTTTTCAAGACATGCCCTGGAGTTTGACCATGGAGAGTCAGGAGTCAGGACCTCGGTTTTACGTCCCATCCAAAAGACGGCTTTTTTTACAAGAAAGTGTTCCCGTCGCTATACTGGGACATTAGGACTCACGCGGTCCGCAGAGTGAGCGCCCCCTGGTCTTATTAACACCTCTTCCAGGAGGACTTCCATCCAGGTACTGACCAGGTTCACAGTACCTGGGTGTGAGCTGTACTTGGATGGGATGCTGAGCTTCAGTGAGTTGCCAGCTGTGAGTTGCAGGATGATATACTGTAGCTGCTGGCCTTTCCCAAGTCCCTCCCAATGTGTCCAGCTCTTCTGATATCAGCAGGCACAGTAGTTCAGGGCATTTCTTCTGAGTAACAGACAGATCTGCTGACCAGTTTGAATTGGATCAGAAAAATCCAGAATTTTATAGATGGAAAACCTTCTTGGCAGTGACCTTATGTTTCTCATGAGTTTTGCTTTGTTTTGGGGGAGTTTTTTAAATCTGCATCTGTGTACAGTAATGCTGTCCTAGATTCCTGCTCGATCCTTGCCTCATGCAGTATAGTTTGAGGGAGCCCGATCGCTTCGGCCCCTAAAGGTGGTTGGTTGGCACGTGCCTGTCAGCGCTGATGTGAGCGGGCTGCCCTGTGTTTTCGGTGCAGGGGGAAGATGAGCCTGCCCTCCGGCGGTGTTACGAAGGAGTGCAGCGGGACGGGGAGATCATCCGGGTCAGAGACACTGTCCTACTCCGTTCTGGACCACGCAAGAAGTCCCTTCCCTATGTGGCCAAAATCTCTGCCCTGTGGGAAGACCCCAAGACTGGTGAGCAGACCCAGGCTACCGTTCCTAATTAAACACCAGCTATCCCTTTCCTCTCTGTCAGGTGGTAGATTGTATCGTTTCTTTTTCAGACACTAGGGAGGCTTTCTTAATTCAGCTGTAAACAGACTGTTACTCTTGCTCTCCTCTCATCTTTTTTAAAAGGAGTTTGCAAAAAGCTTTGCAATTGGCAGCTTTGTCTCTCACCCCTTGTCATATCCTCCAACTAATATGTGGCTTTTTTTAACTGGCATGTGGCTTCTTATTTGTCTCATTAAATTCCTTTATATAAATGTATCATTGTTAAGAAAGCCATATAAATTGTATTGGATTCTCTTTTCTTTAAAATGTGTTGTCTTTTCAGCTTCAGTGGCTTTGCTTTTTAACCTGAGCGGATGATCTTCTTGGTACTTTCTCTGTAAAGTCCTATGTCTGCCGATATTAACTCCCCCCTTTGCTCTTTGTGGTTGCAAAACAGGCTTTTTAGAAACCCACAAGTGCTCGTAATTCACCAATCCTAGCATTTCACTGGAGGCTGGAGGTTTTTCTCTTGAATTAATGAGCCATGAGTATGTCGAACACAAAAAGGACACATTGTATTTGATGTTCCTTCTGGGAGGCTCAAGAGAACCAGCAGCGTCCAAACCTGGTGTTCTTGGAATAACTTTGACTTATTGGCTGAAATTAGAACAAAAATTGTTATAAAAGGAGATTAAGGATTAAGAACATAAAAAGGTTATTTGGTTCATCTAGTACATTGGGTAATTAACAGTTATTATTTACAACTCATGTAGGAGGGGGGTATACGTAAAACTAGTAAGTTTAGATGTGAGAAAATTGAAATACCTGTGCTAAATGAAATTTAGAGTAATATATTTTCAGTTTTTTTTTATAGACAGTCATTTAGAAGTGTGGTATAACCACATGTCTGTAACAAAGCTGCAAAGTCATGTTTGTCTTCTGTCTTGTTCTGTTGAGAGCTGCTGTTACTTATGCCTGTCTGATGGAGATGATCCATGCTGCAGTCTTGCCCTGACCAGTGTGTTGTGTTCTTGTCCTTCAGGAGAACTCATGATGAGTCTGTTTTGGTATTATCGACCAGAACACACTCAAGGGGGCAGAATTCCCAGCATGCACTGTGAGGTCAGTAGTTCACGTCCTGTCCTACTAATAAGATGTTTTGCGGGAGACTTATTGATTGTAACAAAGTTATGAAGTTAATATCTTGCGTTATGTGTTGTATATAATGCTAACTCTTAGACTTTCTAGAAGTTGGATTTGTTAGAATTTACAGTTCTGGAATTTAGTTTGCTATTGTTTTCAAGATGAAAAGACTTCTACAATAGTTTTTTGCTCTGAGAAAAGATATTTTCTGTATTTCTGACTTCGGATATTTTTTATACCCCCGTCGCCGACCTGCACTAAAAGCATTCATAAATCAGAGCCGTCAATGTGCAACCATTTGTCAGTAGTGGGGGACAACCCTAAGCAAATTTAGTGGGTATTTTGTGGGCAGAGCAGTGTGCGGCAGTGTAGTGCTTTATTCAGTCCTCAGTTTAGTCATGTGAATGTTTTTCTCCCCCGTTTCAGAATGAGATATTTGCATCTCGGCATCAGGATGAGAACAGTGTGGCCTGCATAGAAGATAAGTGCTACGTCCTGACATTAGCACAATACTGTAGGTAGGTGGCACTGGCGCACTTTGCTGTGCAAATCGTGTAACTGTCGATTGTTGTGTTGATTCTGAGCTCATGTGTTCCCCTGCCCATGGAGAAGACTTAATTAGGAACAGGTTAAGGTAAATTCCATGCTAAAAAGTAGAAAAAAGGAAGACTCAATGTTGAGCCTGTTTCAGGTGTCAGCCGTCAAAGTGTTGTTTTTCTTCTTTCTACTTTTCAGTGTGGAATTAAACATGTTTCTTTTCACACAGACCCAGCCCCCCATTCAACAATTTATTTATTCTACGAGGATTGTCCACTAATTAGGAGGTTTGTAGGAGATGCAGTTACTTTGGTGCATCATTTCAAAAACATCTCAATGTTTTTATTCAAGAATCTCCCATTTGACTAGTCTGAAATGAGCATGTACAAAGTTATTATTTTTTTAGCCTTTGTGCTGGTGTCAGCTGGGACGCTGCAAAAAAGACTTTATGTTAGCCTCAGATTAACTTGTTTCTTTTTTATGGATTGAGCTGTATTTGTACATCTAACAATGCAAAATCACACCAGTTGGGAAAAATAGTTTGCTCCTGGCTATATTTCTGTCAAAACAAAAATTTCATTGTACCAGTTGAAGGTGTTATTCAGAAATGAAACATTTAAAGAAACTTCCTATGGGCAAATCTGCGAGATCCATTTTTGTTAAGTTACATTTTAAAGGGGGGTTTCTTTGCTCCACAAAATTCCAGCAAAAACTACACAAAACTGCACAATATTTAGCAAACAAGCGCAGAGGACTAAAGATCAAATTCATGAATGCAGAATATCATTCCCTAGTGTTTTACAAGATTGCTTTTGCTGTACATTAGTAATCACAGTCCCCGTGTAGTCAACCTGGACATATTAGGGTATCGGCAGACTGTGTGTGATGTTGGTACAAGTGCAGGTATGTACAGAAGGCATCATTATGGGTCACACTGAGCTGCTGTTTGGTGTAGGACACAGTCAGCATTCAGATCATAGACTGTAACAGTGACTTTCCATCCAACAGCACATCTTTTTTTCTCCTTTAAATAATTTCCGATGGTTCTTGAGGAAAATGAATGTCTGGGTAACTGTGTGCTTGCTTTTGAAGACCGATGAAGGTGTGCCCTGGGTTCTTCTTTCAGATTTTGTGCCTTGGTAAAGCGGCGTGGAGAGGGTCTCCCCGAAAGCGCCCCCATGGTGCCGCCTTCCCCCGAGTACTTCATCCCGGCACACCGCCGCGTCCCCGCGCACATTGACCCCGACCTCGTGTTCCTGTGTCGCCACGTCTACGACTTCCGCTACGGGCGCATCCTGAAGAACCTGCAGTAGCGCCGGCCCGGGGACTGGAGTGCGCCGAGGGGAGCGCCGGCCTGCCAGGACAGCCGCCCGCTCGCGCCGTGCCGCAGGCGGACCTGGGCACACACAGGGCCGGAGAGAGAGGGACTTAGCAGACAAACCAATCGATAACCGAACTGAAACTTAAACAAGCCAGCGTTCAAGCGCCAAACCGAGCCTGTGGGAGCCAGCCCTGCCCTGGGGAGTTCCTCATTTGACAGGTTGGGGAAGATGAAGGCCCAGCCTGTGGCACTCCCCCCAAACAGTCATATGGTGTTTTGCCATTTCTAACTGGCAGAAATCCAGTACTGATTGGATATAAGAGGACCTGGCCTGATTTCCCCTAATGACCTAAGAGCCATTGGAGAAGGGCATGCAAGACCATTCTGTGCGACATGTCAGTGAAAGAAACTGAGAAAAACAAATCCACACGTGCTTTCCAGAAATCGGATGAAGTGATCTGGTTTTTATTGCAATCGTCTTGAGCTGTTATGTCCCAGTACTGGATTCTGTGTCTGCAGTGAGCAGCGATATGAGTTTGTCATTTCTGTATCTGAGGTGAAGATGCCCTAAGAAACAAAAGGCCACTGTGTCCCATGCTGTGGAAATGTCAGTGTCAGCTTATTTGGACGAGGGAGAAATTGGCTGTCTTCTGTTTCTAAGATTCTTTTGAGTCTTCTACTCCAGAATCTTCTGCAGTCGAATGAATGGATTTTCTTGCCTTCAGCTCTCAGAATGAAATGATACTGACTGTCTGAGGTGTGCCTGCGCTAGCTTGACACGTTCGAGCGGGTCAGCGGCAGACGAGTTCACACATCAGTTAATACTCTAATTCCATCTGCTGTTGTGAAAGAAAGCAGATTCCGGATGAAATGTGCATATGGGTGGGACCAGGTATCCCAGGGTCCATCAGGTTGTCCCCCACAGGACCGGTTTGGCCCCCCTGCTGCGAATCGACCAATGAGAGGGAGGCAGGATTTTTTTTTTCTTCAACGCTTCCTGGCAGTTACCCGTGACTTGCCTTATGCCTTGCAGGTAGAGATGTAGGCAGCAAGCTCCACTACACAACCCCCACCCCCCCCCACTCTCCTGATAAAACCAAAGGATGTCACAGTGCGGAGCCCCAGTTCCCCACCTGCCCCCCCCCCCCCCCTGGTGTTTATCATTAGTTTGCACTCTTTTTGTGTTTTAATTAGAACTTTTATATGATTGTGTTCTTGGCTTTACCCGCTACTAATATTGTTCAGGAGGAACTCTGTTTTTCCATTTGTATACTTGTAGACCAGAAGGACGTGTTAGGCTTTTTCCTCCTCCCCATGGGATCAGGGTAAGACACATGCAAACACTTAACTTTCTGCTGTGCTGCAGCTTTTATCTAGGACATTGTGGAGCTCCCCACCCCCTCCCCTGCACATGTCCTCCATTCTGAATAATACAGTACTGTATGTCCATCAAGAATGAGAGAAACAAGAATTAAAGAGAGGTAGCATGTGCATTGTCAAACTGTCACATAGGTTTTTCCAGACTTTCGGTATCTTATGTAGTATGTCTGGTAGCTTTTAGGAACAAGTATTACTGTATTTATGAGATGAAGTTTTTTTTTTTAAATGTTTTGCCAAACTTGAATTTTGAGGATGGGACATTACTTAAGAATTTCACTCTTTTCGGCCCCATGTACAGTATGGGTGTATTCTGGGAGCAAGTCAGACACATGGGCTCGTTCTGTGCAGACAGTATTGCCACACCGTAATCAGAAAGGGTTTTTATTTTAAAAGATGAAGCTGACAATGACCTAAGGCACATAACAGTCAGAATAGATTTTTCATTCTTGCAAAGATGCTTTAGGTTAACTAAAGAAACAAGACTAACTTTGTTCCTTTCCAGACCAATGTTCTGCTGTTAATAGTCATTTTTCCCCTTTGTAGTGTTTTTTTTTCAGCAGACTTCAGACTTCCAGGCCACAGCGGTTGTCTAATTGTTTCTGGAGTTCAGTAACAGGATAAGGTTGTAATTTAAATATTACTGATTTGCCTGTTGAGAGAAACTGTGCTGCAAAGAACTATGGCAGCAGCACTTCTAATTCAAAGTCAATTGAAATACAAAAAATTTGCTTGCTGTTTGCAAGCAGCAAACCTGAAATATTTGTTTTTAATGCCAAACCATAGAACAGCAGGTACTGCAATAAATAGTTTTAGGAAAAGGAAAATAGGGTGATGTGACAACTAAACATACTGCATACAGTGTCCTCTATACTTATTCCTACCCCCCGTTAAATAGTATCAAAAACATTGTTTAATTATATAATAGATATGTGGATGGGATAATCTGTCTTCCCTAAAGAAAGTATAAAAATGCTACTGTAATCTTAATAGTATTGCACAGAGCAAAATGATAGTTCTCATGAATAATGCTATCCAGAAAACATTAAGGTTAATATATTCACAGCCCATACAGTTAGTATTTGGTAAATCCTCCTCTGGCAGAGATTACACTCACAAGATGCCTCCTATAGTGTGCTATGTTGCATTTCTGATGGAGGGTGGGTGGAATTGACTGTTCCTCCTGGCAGGATTGCGGTGCGTCTTTCAAATCATTCGGTTTATGAATTGCCTTCTTTGAGTTCAAACCAGAAACATCAGATTGGACTGATGTTTGGAGAGTAAAATGGTTGGTCGAGAACATATTTTGTGTAGTTAATCATTTCTTTGTTGATTGGATTTGCATCATTGTCATGCTGAAATTTTTAAGCAGATTTGTGGTACTTGGACAGCTTGGACAAACTATTCTTGTCTGTGTTGGGAGTTCATGATTCCCCCTATTTTGGCTAAGGCTCCAGGGTCTGTGGAAGCAAAACAACCCCCTGCCATCTTTCATAGTGAGGCACAGGTGTTTTCTGATAAGCTTTTCTGTTTGTATGTGAAACATAATACATACCACTCGTGGGCATGTCTGAAAAGCTCAATTTTGTATCTGCTGGTAAGGTTCCAGGTGTCGGTGTAATGCAGTAAATCCAAGATAATACAGGGTTCTTCCTTGTACCCCAACCATGAATGCCAGATTCATGCAGATAACATTAGGATCGCATTAAGGCGTGAATAAACATTACTCTGGAATTCAGTTATTTATTAAAACTGTGACATTTCTGTGTTAAATGCTATTACAATTACAGTATTACATCTTTAGATTTTTTAAAAAGTAGACGCACTGTCCAGTCCATTGCTCAATAGTATGTTTTTGTTCCTATTTCGTCAGGGTATGAATAAATCTGGAGGGCACTGTAAGATGTTCTAAAAAACAAAGATTCCTGATGGGGAAATATTTTATGATCATATTAGGTGCAACTTTTCACTGAACTATAAAGGTGTACATTATTTTCTTGGTCAGGTTCAGCTTAATTTAAGTTGAGGTGTAAATTTCAAAATATCACTAAATTCACATTATATCAATTGTTTTTAAAAAATCATGTTGACATCAGTTGTAATGTCCAGTCATGGGATTGAGGACCAGATCGTCCAAGACAACAACAAAATGAAATTAGAAACCTGGGGCACATAACACACACACACATACAACTTTGCTCTTAGTCCTTTAATTAAATGTAAATATTTAAAGTCTCAGCATGAAAA
The DNA here is from genome assembly GCF_059453375.1 of Lepisosteus platostomus. Taxonomy (NCBI): domain Eukaryota; kingdom Metazoa; phylum Chordata; class Actinopteri; order Semionotiformes; family Lepisosteidae; genus Lepisosteus; species Lepisosteus platostomus. The sequence continues at coordinate 12,054,191 of NC_142620.1, read as the reverse complement.
AAACTGAGCATTTTCAAAACAATACAAAATCACAGCACAGCGTGTTTGCATTATTTATAAGACAAACCTGTGTATTGTAGTAAACATCCTTTAAATGGAATAAATAATATATGAGTTGGAACTGAACTTTATTTGCAGTAAGTGTTTGAAGTCCTGGTGAGATAGCTGTGATTAAGAAAATGAGGATGTGTCCTGGTGGGGTGGCTTGAAAATCACACACTTATTTCCTTTTCTCACTGTATTACACAGTAGACAGCTTAAAAATCAAGTCTCTGTTCCAGGTAACATTTTGTACCTTTCTAAAGACCCTTTTTTAAAAAAAAAACAAACAAACTATTTCTGGGGAATGGTATTACAAAAACAAAAGCTTTTTCCTTGCAAAAAAATGCTGACTTTCAGCATTATAAATGTTTCATACTTAAGAAATTCTACACCTCTGATTGTCTAGGATAGTGATAGAAAGTAAAACCGGAACATAGATCAGTTGATTGATTGTAGTTATTCATGTAACGTGGAAATTATAGAAGTATTAAATGAAGCACTTTCTCAAAAACACGTGTACACAGCAATTATATTTTAAAGATGGAGATTTATATACTTAGCTATGGCTATCAGTATCGTTTGCCTTTGCAGCAAGTAAACCATATCTTAATTGGCTTAATAGATACAGTACGTCTCCAAATGATAAATGGAAAATAAGAATGACAAGCCAGTTTTTTCTATAAAGTTTACTGACTGGTTATTGGATTACAAAGCAAAGGACACACATTGTTCCTATATGAAGAAGAAATCCTTATTACCTTTGTCATGACTATTAAAATGGTAAACAAAACTGAAAGCAAACCATATCCAATGAAATAGCAACCACAACAGTGCAGAAATATTCAGTTTGCCTGGGTTTTGGTTTCATGCATCAGCATATATTTTCTAATTTAAAAAATGAGGATTGGAGCCCAGCTATTTTGGAGTATTGAATAGATTTGTAAATATATTTTATTGTGTTGCTTTGTGATATTTGAATTTAGCTGATTTTTAAAAAAATAATTCCTTTATCAGGGAGCTAAATAAGAATCCCTGCAGGTTAAATTTTGTAGAGCTGATTATTTACAACATTTATTTTTTGTGAAGAAAGGTTCTGTTATTTAATTTGGATGCCTGCTTTTTCTATTGCCTGTAGCTTAGTGTTTTAGTAAATGGGGACTTCAAGTGCTGCATCAACAATGTAATTAGAAGCTCAGTTTGACTAACCTGCATGTTGTCCATTACTGCCCTTACATCAGACACGTTTTTGTAAGTTTTTCAAAGGTGAAAATCTGCTTTTTCTATTGTAGTCAAAAGAGTTAACTCCATCGTGCAACTTTCATTACTGATTCAAGTCCTTTTAGACAAAATCGACCAGTTTGCACAAAAAGCACTCTGATGCCTTTGGAATTCTTTTCTCTCTTTTGGTTTAAAGTGAGTCCATTTTAAAAGATTGTCCATACATTGTACAATGTCAAAGTATGTTTTTTAAATGTGGGGAAAAAAGCCGTTTCAAAGCAAATCTTTCAACAGTCCATCCCCAGCATATGTAGGCCTCATGTGCAGTGTCCAATTGTGTGATTGATTCCATTTTCATGACTTAACACCTGGGTTCACAGCTCACTGTTACAATAGGGCACTTTATTTGCTGTGATTCAGTAGGTTGGAAGAAATTACATTTGCAATTATTGATTTTAAAAAAACCCGCTTGTAAACAAAATCCTGTCTTGCCTGTGATCACCATCATTAAAATAGAAATTAAAAAGGCCATCACATCCAGCCCTTTGATTCCACTCCATTGATTAAAATTTGTATTTACTTTGACTGTCCAGTTGTAACCCACATAAGGGCTATGAAGTACATTTCTAGTCTGACATTCCAGGATGTCACAGGGGTCGTGCTCGTGTTGTAGAAGTGTGCCTTGTCTCTACGGCGGATTCAGTGCATTTTGACTTTAATGACATCTGTGTTCCCTTGCTGAAGTCGGCTGCTGACTTGACAGCCTGGCTGAAAGCAGCTGAGAATGACGCCATCTCTTTCCACCCCTCCGAACTGCTGACTCATGAGCACACAGGCGGCTTGAGCAGAGCAACAATCCGCACATCAGCTTTCATGCTACGACAGGTCGTCTCCCAGGTGTGCAATTTAGTGGTGCTCTCTGTGCACAACTAGATACCACGCAATCAGTTCAGACTGCTAAAACAACTGAGTAAAACTGCAGAGATGTGCACCCCAGTGGAAATGCAGCAGTTGGTGCAGTCCCCATCAGCTTTTTCCTGTTACTGTATCGGCAAGGAAACTTGCTCCTACTGTACAGTATGTTCAATGGACTGTTAAGGAAACTTTCTCAGTTCCCTTTAACTTTTTGAAAAAGGGTAAAGCATAACCATTGTTTCTCCTATCACAAAGTTTAAGCTTTGACGGGTTTTGGTATTGGTTATGCTTACACCAGACACTGGATCCATGAGTTGCTGTACATCCACTGATTTTCTGTCATTACAATACCTGTTTCAGGTGATCATTTTCCTAATTCTTGTAATATTTTTCATTGTTTTCCTTTCATCCACAAAAACATTCCAAAATTATTATATGATATATGACGTTTGTAAAGACTGCAAGTTTAAACAGGGCAAAGTTTTTATCAAGTTGCATAGAATGCCTAACTGTGCTCCTGATACAGTACCCCATATTACAGTCTATCATTTTTATGGTTTTCCGTTGTACATTAATTAGCGAAGTCTGCCTGAAGATTTTTTTATATCTTCCCGAACGTCTCAACAGCAACACGAAACGCAAGCACCTGGAATCCCAAACCAGAGTTTCTCATACTAGGTCTGAATGTAGGAAGAGACGCAACAGAAAACTCAGCTGCGTTTATATGGACCCGCCACAGGGTGTCGTATTGAAACTGTGCAAATGTTGGTTACCAACAAATAACGATCTCGTTTCATAATACAACTTAGAAGCAAAAGGTTTGTGGCATTGTTCTATTATTGTTGCCGAATATCATGCATACCACATTTCGGTTGTAAATCGAGTAAAATAATTAAAATGGCCTTTCAGCCATTTGAATGCGGCCTCTACCTTAAGCCACCATTTTCCCTTTACCCATACTCAAGAAAAATACGCTTCTGGTTGTCTATTTCAACATTGCTTAAAAATAATGAGTATCACGCATCTACGTACATCGCGCTTAAATGCATCGAATAAAGATAATTATCCTCCCCCCCCCAAAAAAAAAAAAAAAACCACTAAACAATGTCTCCTGTTCTTCAGCACACCTTTTAAACGGGTTTTTTTTGTAATCGCACCTTCTTTGACTTTCAGATGGCTTGACAATCATTTTGCCTGTATTTCCCGCCCAGTGCAGTTTTTTCCGACGGGTATCTGCCAAATATCTCATCTGCTCGTTTAGGTTTTGCATGCCTTTCACAATGTTACTCTGTATCTTATTCAGGGGCACTGCTGAACAGTAACGGGTAATAGGGAGGATGACCTTTGATTTTCGATCTGCAATGTAATTGTACATTGGTCCACAGAATGGTCCAAACAGATGCCAATATTGTTATTGATATAAAAAGGGCTTTCCCTTTAAGAAAACGTTTTTGATATTCAGGTAATCTGCGACAATTGCCCCAGATATAATAATGCGGTGACGAGTATCTAATAACATTAAACCGAGTCTTTTACAACTTGTATTAACGCTGATGTGTTGGAATTGATCAGTTATGAGTACGATATATAGCTGTTCTTTGATCATTGTACAGCACGTTCAAATGCAAGTGTTGAAGTATATCCATGCAGTATGTATTTCAAAAGTGTGGTTTGCAAGCTTTTTTTTCTTTCTTGATATATTAAGAATAACACATGCAGTAATGCACTTTGTAACCTACCATCGCCCCCTCATTCTGTCGCCCTGACCCCCAGATGGCCTGAGGTCTTGAGTGTCTACATGTAGAATAAGAACGACATTCCAGAGATGTCCTTTTTATTTTGGCTGGGGTATACGAAATAAATTTTCCAAATGAAATAATGTAAAAAATAAAGGAACATTGGAAGTGTATTGATGAAGAAGGAAAAATATATGTTTTGATGGGACTCGGCTACTGTTTCCGCTATTTTATTTTATTCATCCATACAGTTTCTCGTTAGCACCAACCGTACGGGCTTCAGAGTGTTCGTTCTTGATGGAACAAGGCTGGCCGGTTTGCACTTTCGGAGGGGGCAGTCTAGGTTTAAGGACACAAAAGTTGTCTGCTTCTAATTCATGTGAGAACATAAGCATTAGCCGTCCTACAGCAGCAAAACCTGTGAAATTCCCTTGGCCTGTGCCCGGGCGAGAATGAACATGAATTTTATTTTTGGGGATGCCAGTGTTAAATGTTTTGTTTAGTTAGCAAATAACACCACAGTGTCTTTTTTTATATAGAACTGAAAACTTGTGTAAGGAAACGTGATGTTTCCCCATTTGTGTCCTGAATTAGATGCATCCCGTTTAACTAGGCCAGTAGAGGGAGATATTCGCTCACTACAATACTCGATTGAAAACAGATACTGATTCTGCAAGGAGGGTAATGCCCTGCTTATGAACGACATGACATGGCTCATTTAAGCTATTATAGTGTGTGCTGTATTAGAAATTCTTTACAACTGAGGTACGGAAAGCACATTCGCACAAAATCATTGAAGTCAGATGCGTTCGTCTGAAGCAGGGGTCGGGCAAAACAACTACAGTCTTAAAGGTCCCCCTAAGACTAAGTCATCAACTGGTTAAAGATTAGGAGCACGTTTATTGATAAGCAAGAAATTAATTTGATGATGGGAAATCGTTGAGGGCTAATGACTATTCTGATTTTTGATCCATTTGAACGACAATATAACTTGAATACACTATCAGTTTTATCATCAATCGTTCCAGGTCTTTAAAAATACTAATTTTACAAAATAGGTTATTTAGTCCATCTATATAAAACCGGAGATCCATCTCTCACTTTTCGTGCACACCAGAAAAGTGTGTGGATGACTGAATGAACAAGAGCATGACACACGTACTGACAGATTTGGGATTCATTTGCTTACTGGTCCAAATGAGACAGTTGTAACTGTGCACGACACTGCACTCAGATTGCTACATTATTGTACATTGGAACAAATGTAAATTACGTCGCAAAAATGCGTCATTAAAATTAATATAATACGTTAAATGAAACAGATAAAAGACGGCAAATTGGAATCGTCCAACCTATCATTTGGAAAAAATATTTTTCAAAGATATGATTAATTATTAGATTTATTTTAGATTATTAGATGGGGCCTTAAAATAGTTTAAATTTGTAATGTACTTACAGCTGATTATACACGTATATATCTTATCTCTTACCTAAAGCTTATTGGTCATTCATTAAAGAAGGGTGAACATTTGGGTCTTCTTTGGTAAGACTCGACTGCTGAGTAAACAGCAGACGGAAATCTATTAACTCTCAACTAAGATGTTGCTCATTGTGCTCCAGTAATCAGTGTTCATGCAGGAAACGTGCCGTAACCCAAACATTTTTGAGCACCGAGAGAAGTGAATATCGAAAAAATGTGAAATCTACATCCATTTGAACTTTGGTGCGTCTTGTTGTCGAGTTCAAGTTCGGTTCAGCTAAATCGCAAGATTGCAAGGTAAAAATAGCTGCAAGTGGAAAATGGGTGAGTTTTTTCATGAAATGCACGATACTGTGATTTTCTTATAAAATCCAGTGTAGTATTTAACTAGGAATTTTCAGTTTGTGCGAAATCATTTTCAAAGTTATTCAGTATTTGAAATTCGAAAGGTTATTGCTATTCCCAATTTTCAAACACTACAGGTGGGTATACACTCAGCATTTCTTTTTTGCTCTACACCGATAGAGTTTTAATGTCGATTTGAAGGGTTTTTATCTGGAAAAAATACAACATGCAATTTTCTTTTATGTTTGAGCTTCAGGGATTTAACAATGAGATAAATGGTGGGGAGATGAGAAAAAATAAGATAATGTTAATAATGAGCACCGAATGGGAAATAAATGACAGTGATATCCTTGGTTTTCTTGACAGAATTGTGGATAGAAGTGCTCACTGTGATATACTCTTCTGTTCTACTAAAGGATAATTATGCAATGGAAACCAATTCTCAGATCCCACCAGGTATCAAAGGTAAACCAGCACAATTACTTGTAAAGGTGGAGATTTTGATTCCAGTTTCCTGTGTGACATTGTGACAACACTAAGATTTTAAGTAGCATTATTATTTTACTTATTTCAGAAACAAACATAAAATTGAACACATGCAAACAACAACAAAATCCTCTCTCCCCCCCAAAAAAAATCCCTTTTTTCTTATTCAAGTATATTTTTCCACAAACCTATCAAAATCATTATTTTATGGCGGGGTGGTGGTGTAACTGGTTTTGTAAGTGTTGATGCAGAGCTTAAGATTACTCCCACTTGATGTTTCATTGTGAAGAAGCATTAAAATGCTCACACCTACTTGGAGAGACTGAACTCTCATAATGACACTGCATGAGCCTGACAGCACTTCGTGTATGAGCCTTTAGCAGTGAATTTTCAGTGCTGTGTACACAGAACATGTACTGTATGCTTACCCCAAGTTAACAACACATTGCTCAGATCAATACCTTATGTTAAATTTTATTTGATTTTAATTTGCTTAAAGCAGTAGTCTCCATCCTGTAAGAACCCAAGCCAGATAGCTTTATAGTTAATCTTATTTTTAAGATTGGCAGCATCTCTAAACTATTGATTAATCAAGCAAGTAATCCATTCAATTAAGAGAACTCTGGTCCTTGAAGGCTGAAGAGTACTTGGATTTGATTCCTAAAGCAGGAGTCTTAAACTCAATTCCTGAAGGGTTTGATATCTTCTGGTTTGTGTTACACCCACATTCTCAGTTATATAGGTGGTCTAATTAATTTAATTTAACCAGTTAGCTACATAACTGTAATACTTCTAACCAAGCTCTGAGGTGATTTTAAAGTAATTTTACTTTGAATGTCTTCTGTAATCACCAGTAAAAGATTTATAAAAGAGAAGAAAAATAATTTAAAAAATCTAATTTATAAAATAACAAGGTTAGTTGTTTAATTGACTGCTCATCATAATTGACACAAAGCCCCCAAGAATTATGATTGAGAACTGCGATTTGAGTTTCATTTTAGCAAAAACCTGTGGAATTGATCTCAGTGGAATTGTTCCTGATCTTTAGAAATTGATTTAATGGTGACTTACAAAACATGCTGAATTGGGTTTCTCTAAGACCAGAGTAGAAGATCTCTGGCTTTGTGGAAATATCATTGAAAAAAGGGAAAACATTACAGATCACAAAACCAGATTCTTTTCCAAGAATGTATTTGATTCAAATTCATGGATAAATGTGTGTATATGTCCTCTTTTTCAGAGGAAAGTTTTCTAGTTCTTCCTTATGCTTACTCTTAATATACCTGGTTGCAATCGAACACATCTTGATGTGCTGATTTTCATTATGAAATGCATGGTAAGCATGCAGCTTTGCAAAGTCAACAAGTGCACTTAGAATATGGAAGGGTTGGGATTTTGAATGGCAATGGATTGCTGGAACAGGTGTTGAGTAATCACACTGTGTGGTTGAATGTTTATGAGGGAAAACATTTATTGGCTCTTTCAGTCTTTTATATTCCAAAACCCTTTTCTCATCATTTTCTGAAAGATTATGATGGATGAACTTCAGCCCAATAAAAGGTTTATTTAAAACTTTATTGAATGTTTCATTGTGTTTACCTGAAAGCTGACATTCAGGAACTGAAATTCCTTCTTTTTAGTTGTGGGCTTAATGTTTAAGATAAGTGTGTGGTCTGCTGTGCTATTCAAGACTTGTATTGATAGGACATTATCTACAATGATATGGTCCTTGGAAACTCAAATTTCTACAGGCCTTTTCAGCCTGGCTTTTCTTATAAAAGAAAAAAAAACAGTTATTCAGTTGCTGATTGTTATAATTTTTATATATCTCACTACCTCTCAGGTTCACAAAGTAAGATTGAATACAAAAGATATTTAATTAATGAGACACCTAGAAATCTAGTCTGCGATGCACAGAAGAGAGAAGAGATGTATAGGTAACCAGAAAAGAAAAGGGCATTTTTATGTTATCGACAATTAAATGCCTTAAATTTAAATTGCATTTCTTGTTTCAGGACATTTTGGACAAAAGTCCCTTAACTTTTTAGAAGATATATAAGATCTGATATGCATCACTCTCACCATTATCTGCCACCCATATGTGTAGTGAATGCTTTAAAAAACACTACAGTAGGATCTTGTCCACAACTGTCTTTCCAACAGAATTTAAGGAGTAATAAAGTTTCTGTTCATTATTTCTGAAATTAAGGAATTCTGTTGGCTGTTTTGCAGGCTTCTGTCTGAGTATTCTCAAAAGGGATCCCTGCTCTTTTCATTTTAAATGAGAGATTGGACAGAGTGACAGGAGCACTGTAGCATGTATACTGTACTAAAACATTGTGGGCTAGTCATTGTAGTTAATTGGTGCAAGGGCTTTGCAGAGCAAAGACCAGCTGTATGCAGTTGCTTGTGGCTGTGTAAATTGGAGGCCTTGGATTCAAGGCTGTTAGCCATAACAAACCTGTGAAAGTCAGTATATCCAGACATGCAGTCTCAACAGTCATGTCCCAGCTAATATGGTTACTCTTTCACTGCGTTAATTATATCCAGGGCTTTTCGGATCCCGCATTTAGCCACAGGTTCGAGGTCTGAGTCTGACATCCACCAGGATGAGCTGTTAAATTGTGCATTCCTGCTCTATTTTGAGTTACTGAGAGCAGGTAACACTACCATTATAGTGACTTAATTGTGTCCCTGCAGTTGACACAAAAATTGTCTGAGGTGATATCTCCACCAGGTCTTGCATCATGAATACAGTCTCATTACTGTTAAAGTAAGCATTCCTCACTACCAGCTAGTATGTTTGTCCTACTAAGGGTCAAGATATGCCCAACATTTGAATGTCTCTTTGCTGCAGAGCAGCTCTCTGCTTTAATCTGTGCTGCAGACATCCGGGTGAGTTTATACAGCAGAAATGATAGGCAGCCACAGCATATCACAATGTATCACAGCTGCATTATGGCTGCAATGAAAACTAGCCGTGATGCCAGGTTGCCACACATGCACACAAATTCTCTTTTTTATTTTCTTCATTTTTTATCAGTTATCATTTTTTATCTTTTGCTAACCCTTTGAATTATTCTTGTACCATTTGTTTTATTTTATCATCATTTAATGTATGGCTCAAAGGCATCCACAGCCAGTTGTCGTAGTTGTGAAATGTCACCACAGCTAATCATCTTAATCTTAATCATGTGATTAATTGTCACTACAGTGAACTCTTGTGCAGTGAATTGTTGAATGAGCTGTCTAACAGATTAATGTCATGCTTCCACCTGACCATACCAAAAGAAGGGTTAACTGTAGATTAACTAAATAAACTTCTGTATTCTGTCCATTACTGTAAAACACATGCTTATTTTGAAACATAAGGTCTATCTGATTTGACAATGTTGTGAGTATGGTAAAGCAAGACTTGTATTGCTCTGCACCTCAATGAATTTTAGATTGTAAAGTCTGGGGGCTCTTGTTCAAATTGTCATGATGAATTTGCCTAGAAAGACTGTAGCTGCTTCATTCATGATAAGGTAACATGCTTGAAATATGTTGTCTTAAATAAGATCTAGTAGCTTGTAAAACCTAATATGTGTCAAACTGTTGTTCAACAAGCATTTGATTTGTTTCTTGGTTGTATGTCTTCTCTGCGGCTCTCCCAAAAATGCATTTCAGAAGATGGGATATCAAGAATTTGTGAGATATTGCAGTACTACTGAAAAAAATAGAATGTGTAGATAAAATATCATTATATCTTGCTATTTGATGTATACTGTAACTCTGACTTTTATTAAGGAGCTTTCTTGAGCAACACAGGCATAACAAAACCTTGCTTAGTGCTTAAGATGTTTTCCAGAGAATGGAGCACTGTGGAAATTAGTGCTAATAGAGGCAATTATAGCCTGGGTTCGATATGGATCTGTTCCCAGAAGCACTATTTCTTACTTATGAGTAATGTATGAGAGCTTAATTCGAGTATTGGTAATGACATTGCTGATATTTTTAAGACAAAATATAATTACAAAAATATATTTTTTTACAGAAAGGAGCTAGTGTCTAGATTGACCACAATCTGACTTAACTCCTCCACTTGGCAACACTGGGAGACTGATGGGAGGGGTTGCATGTGTCAATAAGGACCGGGCTGTGGTTCATTCAGGGGGGTTGATACTTCTTTTTTATGAGCGATTACAAAAGGCATGGACTGAGCAGTATCGTGCCGCACTCTCGTTGAACGAAAGCTTGTGCACCATTTGTCATTACAGTTTGGTTTTAGCATAAACAGTAGCAGGATGCACAGCTACAGCCTATGCTGAGTGGAATTTAGGTGTTTCCCCTGACCAAGATGTACCACACAGACAGACAAATAGACATTCTGCTTTTATACAACCGTGCCAGGATAGAATACTATGGCAAATCAACACTTAGCGATGCAATGCTGTATTTAATTGTATGGCCATCACGGAGCAGCAGAAGAGTATTCTTGTGTGTCAGGCGCCTGCTCGTTGGTAAAAGGCTGCTTGGGACTGATGTTGTACACCTCTAGGTGAGTCTCACTTTAATGAAAGTGAATAGAGGTTCATTATTCTTCATTTCAGCTTGGAGAAAAAGCACTGTTATGTACTGGCTGTTTACTGTGCTTGCATCGAGCCTTGAAAAGCTTGTGCCTGGGCCTGGACAGTTATGTTAGTGCTTGATATGTGATTGCACTGTCCTGTGATTTCGGTTATATCATTTTCAATTTCACTTGTTATTGTAGGACCTGGAAGGTGTTCTTAAATCTAAACATTTGTTACACGCTTTACAATCCCACTTCCACCTAAATTCATTCCTGAGGTAGGCAGCTCTGGGCCTGGCGTGCCAGGTTCCTTTAGGGTGTAGAGCAGTCTTTTCATCTGTCGGGTTTTGTTCTAGGATCAAACCCTTTATTGAGATTATAATAAGATTAACTTGTTTGTTCACAGTTGAAACTTTAACAATTGTATTTTGTAAGTGAAATAAAACTTGAGACTAGGAACAAAATGCAGATATTCTAGTAAGGCAACTTCTTGGATCCATTAAGGCTGCAATGATCTAATGAAGGTGAAATGGATTAAAAACCCAACAGGTGTGTGGGTCACCAGAACCAGGATTGGGAACCACTGATTTGGCTCCATTTTTCAGTTAGCATCTAATTACGCATGTGACACTCTAGAATTATTAAGCATAATAACTCTTATGCATTTAATTTGTATGTTAACCTTTTATTAAAACTCTTCATAACCTTCAAATATTTTTATATTCATGTTAAGAGTGCAGATTAATGCATAGGTTATAATTGTGTACATCAAAGAAATAATAGGATAAACACAAGGATTACAAATCTGTAATGCAGTTCATGTTATAACTTTAAAAACACCACGTTACCTGCAAACACAGTAACAAACATTGATTTGGAATCAAATTTTTATTTTTAACTAAGGTTGTGGTAACATCTGATCAACATAATTTCACATCCCTTAAATTGTACTACTCTGGCCTGCACACCTTTCCTGCTGCACTACAGTGTCTCCCTGGAGCTGCCGACGAGGCAGAAATAGCAATATATTTGCAGGCAAAGGAAACTTGTTCTTGTTTTCTTTGCGGTATGCCAGGAGATCAGTAACCTCTGACAAGCATGGTGCACTAAAGTACCATTGTCATCAGGAGCAATTATACTTTGTATAATTATAGAATTATAATATAGAATGGGTACTCGTGTACGAAAATGTTTTGCACATTTCTGGTGTGGGAGTAATGTTAGATTAGATTAGATCAGACTTTATTGATCCCGAAGGGAAATTGATGAAGTTGAGTCTCTGACCATGGAAGCTTATTTTACCTCGTTAGTCAACCGCTCTTTTGTGCCGTTGTTAGGTACATTGGGTGCATTCGGTTACATTCGGGTGCATTGGGTACCTGGGTGCTTTATGAAAATGAAATGTGTCAGGGTTAGCATGTCAGCTCTGCGCTCACTATCAGTCCTCCTTTCCCTTTCCTGGTCGGAACCTGAGGGCCAAGACACTATTTAGTCTTATTCTACACGTGGGTATCCTGATAGAAGCTATTTTTATTTCTATAGCTATTTCATAATGCAGTTATTGAATGAGAACACTCATTCAGTTAATATTAAAATAGAGGTGGTTTGATTTCCTACTCGTTGGCCCTCTAGGATGCAGTTGTGGCCCATGTAGTAATCTATGAGACGTACTGTATAGATAATGAAAATGCAATACAAAAGTAATCTTGTTAGAAGCAAAACAGGGCACTCTAATCCCATCATGTTGGTGACCATGATCTGATACATGAGGATGTACTGTACTTCTGATATTGGAGGATAAATTCTGTTTTTACCACCTGTTAATGTGTCATCAGGGGCTTAATTATATGGGAAGATGAATAGCTGACCTGTGTGACTGTGCTAGAAGAATAAGCCCCTATTTGCTGCCCATTACTGTGAAGTGAAATACTTTATTGATCAGCCACTCTCATAAAATGGCTCAAACCTTGTGTGACACAAGCATGAACATTTTTGATTTCATGCTGTTCACCTAATTCTTCAGTATCGAATTTAAAGGGCATTGTCTTTGAGGCATTGCAACATAACAAGGAAACCTGTAGCAGGCTAAATATGACTTTCTGAGGGACACATCAGTGTGGACTCCTTGGAGTCATACTATTGAACTTTATTCTTATTACCCCCTCAGAACACCCGTGAAATAAGGCACTAGAACCTTAAACCTCAATGGCTGGATGGAAAGACAAAATATACATATTTCATTAAATTAATAAATACATGACATTCCTTCCTTTGTTGTGTGAGCTCAAAGTATCTTGTTTGATCATAGTGAATGTGCTTATGTTGAGAGACCCATCTTATTCAAATGTTGATTTGTCATCAGTGGTATGTTGCATTTATAATTGCTGCACTAATTAGCTGGTAGTTCGTCACTAACTGGAATTCAAGTGCACTGATAATTGGAGGCTGTCGAAGAATGAGTCCCTTTATCTCTCTAGAGTGCATAGTCTACCAACATGGCAGTTTCTTTATTTATACTATATACACAGCGCCAATTATGGTGGGTGTTTTGTGAAAGCTGTAGTGACTGAAAAAGATAAAAGGATATGTTTTTAAAAGACAAATGCTAGTCCAGCTAAAAATGCAGATTTCTCTGGTTTTCTAGGGTTCAGCTTCTTCCCTTTCATCCAGGCATCTTCAATTGGCAGTAAAAGCTGAGTATGGATCGAGCTGCTGCATCATGTTTTAAAACCCTTTTGAAATTCACAAGGAGTGACTCAAAAGAGAGTCATTTGTTGTTAGTGGAATTATAAGTATCAGAGCTTGAAATGTCAAGTATTTCAATTTTTCTAAAAAAAAATATGCGGTTGAATTTTGCTTATGTGCTTCTGAATAGTGCTGGAAAAAAACAGTATTGCACAAGCACAGCCCAATGCAGGCTGGGACTTAACATGGCTCTGTCTGTGCTTCTGAATCCAAGTTTGTTTCTATTGGTTACTGTGTTCTTATCTCAAAGCATGCTGAGTGGTCTGTTGTGTTTGTCATTTCACTAATGTGCCCCATGAGTTGAGATGAAAGCACCAAGCTCATTTCATAGGTGACCTAACTTGGATTTGAACTTGAACCTGCCGAGATGACCGCTTTGAAAAGTTTATGAAGAAATGGAGTGTGCCTACTAGACCCCTGAAAGCATTTTTTCAATTTGTGGACCAAACACTGAGACTTCTGGAGGGATGACATTAAAAGCTTTAGGGTTGATTGCTGGTCCTCTTTAGTGGATCATAAAAGAAAGATGCATGAGTTTTATTCAGAACATCTTCTTTTCTCTTATCACTATCCAATCACATTGACACTCCTTTTAAAATGTATATAATGTGCCCTCTGTGCAATTGAAATGCTTTAATGAGCAATACTAATTACATTGACTAGAGATTGTTGTAGCAATTGGGCAGTACTGTAAGTTTGAAGTGGACAAACCTGAGAGTTAATGAAAGTAAACCTGGCAAAAATGAAAGGAATTGTTTCCAGATTCTTAGTTCATTCGCTTTTTTGATTTTTAAGAGCAAAAAAATGTTTACCCTTGAATAAAGTGAGTCCACTTAAACTATTTTTAAGCTATTTGAATTATCTTGCAGACAGTTAACAGCATGAAAGAAAGTAGTCTGTTGTGTTATAATCCATTAGTACAAAAACTTACTTGTATTAATTTAATAAATTAAGATACAGTTGATAAAATTTTAGCATTTTGTATTCCCAAGGCAATCCATTAAAATTAAAATAAAAAAACCCCTGCTGCTTTGTAATTTGCTCAAACATATCTTTGCCACGTCTTCTTGGTATTGTTTCTCACCAATAAAGTTAATGCATGGCTTGAAATACAGTTGATGTTATACAGCCAATTCAACAATCAGTGCAAAGTGTGCTAATAATCGGAGAAAAATGCCTCATCACGGGATGGTCAAAGATGAATCAAGTGTGTTTCTGCGATTTCATTCACTTAGGTACTGTGATGTTTGGATATAGTGAAATTGTTTATTTTCAGTGCATCTAATCAAGTAATATTTGTGTTTCGTACTGAAGCCAGACGTGATATTACATTTAGAATTGTGGTCACCAGGATGCAAAAAACATAATTTCTTTGGCATCAGTCGGGAGAACAGCAGCCACATACATTCCGTAATAAATGGAATGTCCTACACCGAAAGATTTAAAGGATATTAACCTTTTTAGTCCTTGAAAGGTTAGTCTTGAAGGGACCTGAGTGAAGTATTTAGAATCCTCAACGGCATTTAACAAATTAAATCTGTCTTCAGAATCGGCGATGAAACATGGACCAGAGGACCTACAGTATCTTATGCATAGGTTTGTTGCAGTATGGAACAGGTTACCCTGCTATGTTGTCAAAGCTGACACCCTGGCTTCTTTCAACAAAATTGATAGATAAGATACTGGGATGAATTAGCTGCTAACTATCAAATGGTCTCCTTTCATTTGTAACCCTTCCAATATTCTAAAGAAAGGAACATCTATCAGTCTAGGCTGTGAGAATTTACAGATTCATTTATAGTTCGTACTTTGTTCTTCATACAGTTTTTTTCTAACTGTGCCATTAATTATTTTAGCAACTCACTTTTCTAAAGAATATCAATGCTGATGATATTGTGATTGTCAGAAGAACAATTTACGGAGTTATCTTCAAGCCAATGCTAAATGTCAATATTATTTGTAGTGGTTGAGCTCACAATTTATTGCAAAAACATGACATGGATAAATTTGTTACGCTTATTAACGTCTGTCATCGGCTAGGTTACCACTGTGAAAGTGACAGGTTAGTAACCTCCACTGGAAGTAATACGAGCTGTAGCATTGGCTTTGTTCTATTCCTCTTGAAGAGCCTGAACAGGCATGTACCTGTTCTGTGGTCTCTGTCTTTTAATCCTGTCATAGATGCCAATATAGAAGAGAACATCAAAGCTGTTGTTGCACATCCCCATGCTGCTCTTGTATTGTCCTGCTGGAATGGTTTGGGCTTTGATACAGTGGCCTATAAAGATAGAATATAAGGTGGTTTCTCTTGTATACAGCATAAGAAAAAGAAAAAAAAACCCAAATCATTTCAGTTGCAGCTTTGATGCACTCCATTGCAGACCTTCTACGGTTGGGTTCTTTCATTATCAGCAAGCCAGGGGTGACTTTCAAGCCCTTTTTAAAAAGATTCACAGTATGTTCTTGCAGCACTTTCTGCAGCTACCCACACTTTCAGTGCATTTTGCTGGTACCACATACAGTTTTCCCATTAATTTATTCTGCATTAGAGCTTGAAAGCAACATTCAATTTACAGATTCAGTTAGCAGTCTGAAACGGGTAAAAGCAATGAGACCATTGCAAGACCTATGCTCCACAAGAAAGGCCGCTTTGAGCCATTGTCGTTACCAGAGGTGCCTCACTCATTCATTAGTGACAGATATGGAGGGAAACTAGAATATCTGTAATAGTTAACCCTTAAATTGTGTTCCTGACGTCCACAGCAAGCAAGCAGCTTTTAACAGCTGCTTCCTTTTGTAAGAAACAGTTTAAACTGCAGTAGCAGGTCAAACAAGGTTTAACCCCAGTTTAAAGAGTTCTGGGGAGGGGGGGGAGGGGAGTTTGATATTTTAAAACGCATCAAATCAAAGTTTATTTATTAAATGCACAACAATGCAGCGTGCAGCAGTAGTTGGTGGCAATGAAATGTCTTTTCCGCAAACTCACATAAATCAAAAAGATCACAGAAATCATTAAAATCACAAAATTGAGGTAATGGAAAATAAGGTTAATAATAGGTCTAATAGAAATGGAATAAAACTCAGTATGAGTAGAGTAGAGCTGTTATGTGTCCATGGTGTGTGCAATATATACAAGTAGTGCGGTTATGCTGAATACAGTGAAAACTGTGTGTCCATGTAGCCATTACAGGTGATTTGCTAAAGGAGCTGCAAGTTGGCTATTTAGCAGTCTTATTGCCTGGAGGTAGAATGCTGACGTTAGGATGTCGGCATTACAAAAAAATTAAAAACGTCTGTCGTACTTGGCATGGTACAGTATGTTATTAGTCTTTTACAAATATCCATACTGAGGAATTGTTACACACATTTCTCTTCCAGTGTTTTTATTTTTCAATGGTAATAATAAAAAGATATCGTATTCCAGATTAATTCCATTAAAAAACTAACTTCATAGTACAAAAGTGAAAAGAATATTGGAGCAGTTGCACTAATCTTTTTGTATTCTCCAGTTGGAAGAAATGTGCTTATGGAAAGGGCAAGTAGTATTTGGTTTTGTTATGAGACCTTTCAAAGCAAGCATGACTCAGGTTTGTCATTGATCTGTATGGTAATATATATTTCCCAATAAACAATATTTTTCTTAAATAAGAACAAGTAATAGGTTTATTCCATGCTGGGGATAAAAAGAAAAAAGAAAACAAACACAGCCTTAATGTTTTCTCTCTTCTTTTTTTCAGCTTGGAATAAACCTATTACTTGTTCCTTTGCAGCCTACGCATGCTGACGCAGCTACCCACTTGAACTACTACATTTTTCTTAAATATACTTTTTAATTGCATTTTGTTGCGAAATTGAGACTCGCACACCCTGTCTGTTTTTGTTCCAGCCAAGCTGTCAGTACCACCGTTGTAATTGACTTAATAAAAGGATTGAACTTTGTGACTGTTCCCAGATTTTAAAACTATTGGAGGTAGCCCTTGAAGCTATTTCCTAAAATCAAATCTCAAACTCTTGCGTCAACTAAAATGTGCCAATGTTACAATCAAGCTTATTAATTCAATTAATGAAAACTACCAGGTGTGTGGCCCTCCAGGACCAGGACTGGGTGCCTCTGGCCAATATTAAAATAAAAAAAGTGCTTGCATTGAATAATACTTTATTTTGTTGTGCCCTTTTTTCACATCACAAGACCCAGTACAAAGGATAAAGTAGAATATTGTAAACGGTGATAACCGATAGTTAATGAAGTAAAACAAAGCAGTTATGTTGCATGTTTATAGCCAAGGTGAAAGGCTATGTTTTATCTAGGATTTTAATAATCAGAATAGACTGACTCGCACTAACCAATATGGGTAACAACTTCTAAGACTGCGCTCTGACTCGTCGCGGAATCCACTCAACACAGTTAAAGCATTGCAATGCTATTTTTATATTTCAGGGTTAGAGAAAGAATCTGCATTGAGGAGTGCATTTCAAATCATAATAAAAATAAAATGTACACAGTAATGTGTAAGACCTCCAATTTAGCTAAACATTTTCGAGGTATACGCAATCCCATATTCCTCGATTTCAAAATGAGGCAACCCAACTTCCAGTGAGGTGAAGTGGCCTCATTACATTGTAAAGAACTTGGTTGATGTGTCAGCTAACATTGCAAATTTAATCAATTTAATCTTGCATTTTTCCCCTGGTTTAGAGGTGCAGGAAAACGGCACCAGCGTTAATATAAGCCAAGGTGCTGCATAATGGAGTAAGAAAAAGCAGATGGATCTGATGGAATGACTGGCAGTAGTTTAAATGGTTCCCGATGAGAGATTTTATTTTGCTCCTCAACTGCTTTTGCAGCTCTGCCCTGAAAATATAATGCTTCGAGGAAAACTAGTTCACAGTAAAATATTAAATGTTATTCCAAAATAAGTTTTTTTTGCCTTGCTGCAAGATCTTTTTATGGCATTGATGACTGCTTTTTAGAACTTTTAAAATTTTGTTTTATTAAAATTCACAGAAAAGGACTTTTTCAATTCAATCGACCTTTGTCATTAATTCAATCTGAGTTAGAATTCTAGCAGAATGTCATTGTGGTACAGCAGTGCGATAGGCAATCATTTTAGCATGTGTTTCTTACAGTTCAATTTAAAAGCAGTTCCAAGTTATTCATCAAGAGCTCCCCCCCCCAACACACACACACACACACACACACACACACACACACACACACACACACACACACTTTTCCATGTGTTGATGTTATCGACTGGATAACTAAGGAGGTGTTTCATGGAACCCTTTAAGTGTCGCTCTAAATTTCTAATCTGGCTACTGTTTAATAAACAAGACTTGATAGTAATTAACTAATGCTTAAGAATAGAAGAGTCACTTGATTAACAATCTAGAAATGTCAATTAATTAACCAGTGTGTCATTATAAAAACCTTACATGACCTTAATTTGAGTTCCAGTGAGTCTGGCTTTACAAAAAAAGAAACGATGAAGTGGGCTCTCACAGAAATGTCTTGGAACTATTTCAAATGATTAAAAATCTGAAAAAATGTGCATTATATTAAGTGTGATTCAATGTAACTGCATGTTAATAGCTTAAATATTGTGCTTCTGTATTACAAGCACAATAGTTTGATTTCTCTGATTGCACTTTTAATTGATGGGAGAACTACATCTGATCTCAAGCTTTAGACTGCAATATATTTGTCTTAATAGTAGGAGTTGCTTCAGGAGTTAACCAGTTCATAGTGAGTTTAGAAATTTACGATATACTAGAAAGTGGTCTCTCAGTACTACAGTATAAAGCCAAGTATTTAGTACAGATGAACAAATGCAAGTCTAAATAAGTACAAAAAGAGCCACTACTGTTTCAAGGCCTTTTATGTAAAAAAGCTCATAACTCCCCAGATGTAATCTCTTCTCAAGACTCAATATGACTCTGATTAATTGCTTTTACTTGTATTTTAATCATTCTGGTCCAATGGTGGGTTGACAGACTTCCTTTGTGTTTCTTAAAATGCTAATTTGATGGTAATACTGTATCTTTTCATTGATCCTGATGTCAGATTTTTGTCATTCTGTATGTGAAGCCTCCATTAGCTGTCAGCTTCAATTTCCTGGTCATTGTTACTGTTAGGCAGATGCATGGATGTTTAAAGAACAAAAACTGAAAACCAATTTTACTTTTGCTTATCTGCGAAAGGTAACTCGATCCTTTTGACTGCCCACTCAGAGGAGTTGCATGAGTAATGGAGTGAATTGCACAACAGGATAATGGCATTAATACTTTAGTTTTGTAAATACTACCAGGTTATTCAAGGGTTAGGCTTCTTTACCAAATAAAAAAAAAAAAGCAATTTTTAATTGGAGCTATTTGGTCACTGTGCAACTTGGCATAGCCGTCTTCTTATTTTCTTCTTATCAGGTTCAACTTCAAAATCCTCATGCTTACCTATATGGTTCTACGTGGCTTGGCATCTCAGTATCTGTCTGACTTATCTTCCTACTCCCCACCTTGCAACCTTCAATTGTCTAATTCTGGTCTCGTCCCTCAAGCCTGTCTACATTCTATTGGTGACAGGTCCTTCTCCTGCTGCGCCCCAAAGCTCTGGAATGCTATCACTAAGGTTATCGGAGCACTTTCAAATAAAGCCTCAAAACGTTCTCTTTAGAAGGGCTTTTATTTAGCTAGTTCTGTGTCTTCCCCTTTGATTTGGTACGGTATTACAACACCTTATTGTAATTTTGTAATTCTGCCATCTTTTTTTTTTACTGTACAGCACTTTGAGAAGCCACTTTGAAAGGTGCCATATAAAATAAAGTTTCTTTTATTTTTCAGGACTACTGCCTGTTGAAAGACAAATGTTTTTTTTCTTAAGTGTAATAAAATGGAATTTGAAATTGCATTTTTTATGAGTTTGCCCAAAATTTGATTGTAGTACATCTGATTCTTTTCTGGTGTGTTTGTATTGAAGTTTATCTGACTACTAAGTTGATGTTTAACATCTGTCTAGTACACCACAAAATATCATGTACAGTACAGTCTTAACCATTAAACAGGATAAACAAGTAGAAAGGTTTTAGACGATAACCCTGCATACTGTATATTGACAGTTTATGGAAGGAATATATGGTATGTTAGGTGGGCTCTGTTCAAGTCTGTTCATAAATTCTGGACTAGTATATAAATCTTGTTTGCTTGCCATTGTCATAACCCATATTGTGAGATTATAAATTGTATTGAGTTTTCCCAAAATATTAGCAAGCAATGATCTGATGTACAAGACATGTTTGTAATTTGAAATTTACTGTATGTTCTGTAATGGAATGGAAAAGTCAAGACATTGCTATTGAGTATTTAATATGTGTTTTCATTTTCTGATAATTTATTAAAAACATTTCAGCTTTCACCAAATGAAAAGACGTGAAGTTTGCAGCATAGTACCAAACCATTGGAGTGTTGAGTCTTTTTGGTGTGGAAAGTCCTACTGTAAGTAAAAGTTCAGAGCGGGTCAGATTTATATTTGTCTGTTTGGCTTTATACTAAGAAATATTTTGTCAGCAAAACTGGGTAACAAATCCTTGAAGAAATTTTACATTTAACAAAGGCTGGTGAAAGCTTGCTAGAGAAAGCAATTTTGCTGTCAGGAGTGTAAACTTGTTTGATTAAAAATGATGCATTGTTAGTTCAGGATGATGTCTGTTTGTTTTTATCTGGATAAATAAATCGGACTTCTTTTGTATAAAGTACTTAATCACGATCATTTAAGAGAGCAGAATGATCATCTATTGAGGAAGGAGCACTTTGATGAAGCTATTCTGTGAGTTTTTTGTGTACATTTTCTGTCATGGCAAGGTATGTTTGCTACAGTATGTACTCTCATAGCAGCATGTCATTAACTGTCTAATCTGGAATTTCTGAGTCCTGATTACATGACCAATTCAGTCTTTCAAATGATTTGATTTCGGCATTGGTGAAATATGCTGAAATGGTTTTCGGAATTTAATTTTTAGAATCTGTAGTCCTTGAGGGTGTTTTCTTTAATCTGTGCTACAAATTGCATTCAGTCCTTGGAAATACCATGCATTGTAGGAACAGTATTCATTGAAGTGTTTCCTGCAAATAGTAAGGAGGAGGAAATGAAAAGAAAGGTTGTGATGCATTTGTTGCTGTTTTATGAACTTGCATTAATTCTGGATCAAGCTCAAGTGTTTTTTAAAGAAAACCAGTTCTGTCATATCATCCCGTCTTGAAAATCTGAAGGTTTTAAGTGATCAGCTGAAGGTCTTAAAGGTTTTAAATGCCCACAGTAAGTGAGTCATAATCATAAACGCATATGGTATTTTAATCAGTGTGTTTTAACATTAGATGGTTGTTTTGCCGTTTCCTCCACTGGTTTTATTTTTGCAATAAATGTTTTTTTTTCTTTCTCCAAGTCTGTCTTGGCACTCAATCTTGAAATCATTGCAAACCTGTAAACCCTGTCAATGCAAGTTTTTGTCTCCTGGAGCAGCTTGTTCTACACATGATGAAAGAAGCAGGAAAAACTACTTTATGAAGTATTGCGTTTTTATCCCATATTGATGATGCCGCTTCACTTCTTCCGTGATATTGAATTCTCTTCTTTATCTGCTACTCTTCCTTTAATAAGAACCAGGTTCTGGTTCCTGGTACAGTATTTCAGTTCATGTCTCTCTTGAATAATTCCTTTTATATAAAAAACAAATGTAATACCTAACTAATTTCCAAAAGAACTTCGTCAATGAACTGTAAAATATTAACCATGCACAATGCAGTCATTTCTGTTATAATGCGCACACTTCCCTTTATTATAATATTCACGGGCGTCTGGTAGATAGAGTGATCTCATTCACACGTAGGATAAAAGGAGATACTAGCACATAACCACTTTGTGGGACTTGGCTGTTTGTTTACAAGTGGGGGTTGTGAGTTTTACTGGATGATTTCATTATTTCGTGATTTTTGTTAATATTTTGTGCTTTCTTTATTGTACCGAGGTGACAATGTGCTAGAAGAAGAGCTTCTGGAACTTGAAAAAGAAAGGCTATTCCCTAGAGAAAAAGTTGGATGTAATAAAAAGCTTTGATCGAAATGAAAGATGAAATATTGTTCGTGCAACCGGTCTTTTTATATCTACACTGTGTACAATTAGGGACAATGCTACTAGGATATGTGGAAGTTGTCTTGCTGGAACAAATAAGTGATCGCAAAACTGCAAGGTCAGGTCCTAAGGTGTGTACCCCCTAACAGGCCTTGATAATAATACCCCATCACAGACAAAGCAGGTCTGCTTATGGTCATCATCCTCATATACAGCATGACAGACCTCCCCTACAGCAATGATAATATAAACGTAGAACACTGTAGGGTGATTTTGAAGTTTATAGAAGGCAAGAAATGCTAATTTCACGATAAAAATTGACAGTTACACAATCTAAACTCTTTAGAATTCATTGAGGTCAATGAGAAAACTGGCTGATGTTATTCCAAAGTACCTAATGCATTTTTCATCAGCTGTAATTATTGAAAATTGTCCCTTTTTATTACACGATTTTCATGAGATGAATCTAAAAATCTCAAAATATGTCTTTCAAACTTTTTTTATATACGTAAAGTGTTTTGGGCTATCACCCTTTGAAAGATACTTTTTTTTCATGTTATCTAAGTGCTGCATTTCAAACACTCAACTAGTAGATCTTTGACCTACTATGATTCTATGCATGGTTTTTGGTATAACTATAATTAAAAAATTAATTGGCACTTACTTTGCCTTCACTACACTATTATAAAGATTCACAGACCAAAAAATGGGCCATATCCACTAGTGTGCTGTGTCATCTCCGTTTGTGTGATTCTTTTTACTATGCAAAACTGACTCTGTACTGCTTAAGTCACACTGTATTAAGAACAACGTAGAAAAAAATGAACCAGTTATGATGTAATTGGAATTGCCGAATTAAAGCTAACATATTGATGGTAAAGAATAAAGTATTAATGGAGATATAGTGTTCTGAACATCTAGGAAGGATGGAAGAGGTAGAGGTGTTGCACTAGATATTAAAAAGAACACCAAGGCACAGGAACATAAATTAGATTCCTCAAAGCTCTCAGAACCTAAATAACTCACTTAATCAAAGTTTATAGTAATTGGAGTATGCTACAGGGCATCACATAAAGACTGCAGTAATCTTGCTGCCTTGTATATTTTAACCAAGAATGTGTGTGTGTAAGGGAAGAAATAATTATGGGAGATTTTAATTTTCCTCACATAGGTTGGGACAAACACCCTAGAGACCACTGAAGCTGAGTTGCTGGTATTATCCTGGTGTTGTGCTCAATTAAATAATTTTGAGATGACTGCTTTCAGTCCCAATTTTTGTTTTTGTATTGCAACCATTCCAGCTTTGGAGAGTTGAAATAAAATATAAAGAGAAACCACTTCATGCAAGGATTAAAATAGAACAATAAGTAAGTGTAAGTATACAGTAAAATAAAGGAACTAATGAATGAGTTAGATGCACAGTTATGTTTTTTTTATTACAACAGTAAAGAATGAAAGTATTTTAGAGATAGAAATGTTTTCAGAACAAAAGGGAGATGGCTGATGTATTGAGTGAAAATTTCCCACAGTGTTCACTAAAGAGAGATGTTAACAACATGACATAGAATCAGCGAAAGCAGTTTTATATTAAATATTACAGTGGATGAGTCAGAATTACTATAGCTTTTACTAGAAGCCTTAAGAGAAGTTAATCTCCAGGCCCCCCAAGGTATTCTGTCAATAGTATTTAAGTAAACAAGAAATGTTACCTGTTGACTGGAAAATTGATGGTGTAATGCTCATCACATTAAAAGCGAGTCAAAGCTGAACCAATTCATTATAGACCAATAAATCTTATTTGTTTTACATGGAATGTTAAAGAACTAATAATTAGAAATAAACTAGGCAATTATTCATATGGAAAGTCAACATGGATTTTATGTAGTTAGGTCTTGTTCTTTGGACAAGCAATAGCAGCATTGGATAAAAACCCCATTTTCTCCTGCATAAGCATAACAAAATCTGAACTGATGACCTACCAGTGCACAATTTGGAGGAGTAATGGAAGTTATTTATTTTCTTTAGTGCTAGAGTGTAGGGTTATAGCAGAGCTGACAAAAAGAAAAAATGTGTATGGATGGTAATGTTCATGGGAATTTTATGTGCTTTTAAAAGGTTGAATTGCTAATCTTGTATTGCATTCTTTGTTCAAAATGGTTTGAAACTCTAATTGTCTTTTCAACCAGTGTGTTGCAGGTTTTCTAACTATGAATATTGTTAGGTTGTGCTTTTTGTTTTTTGCTTTTAGTTTTGTTTCTGTACAAACAACCAGCACTGAATAGGCCGACAGAAGATGGCAATCCCATACATACAGCTGTATTGCACATACATAAGCTTTAATCCCATACTACAGCATTTGCAGACAGACCCAGTTTTTGGTATTGTGATTTCAGGATCTTCAGAGTACTATACTTAAGCAGCTAGGCAGAAAAGGATGACTGTAAACCTCTTTTAAACCCACCTTGATGGATACACAGATACACCTTCATCATGCTTCTTGGGTTATTTGTAGATGTTCAAACTGAAGAAAGGCTGCAGCAGTCTGCAAGTGTCAATCATTCCTGATGTACTGATTCTCGCTCATTACTCAGCCTCACCTTCTCTTCACTTTAGTGACCACTGAGCTGGATTGCAATTTGAAATCCCAATGAATGTAAATTTCAAACCTGACTTTTTAAATGATCATTTATAGATGATATAGTATATAAATACAGGTATCCCTTTTTTATCAACAAGATTGTATTAATGTTTCAAAAACATAAAAACAAAACAAGAACAGTATCTTTTCTTGCCACACAAAATTTCTCTCCACACATTACTGTAAGTAGTATTTGCATCCACGTCTCTTTGCAAATTGGACGTGTGTGTGTATAACATTAAATGCTTATTGAGTAGCGAACTACCTACACAAATTCAGTGTGTGTAATGTCAAACACTTGTTGACTTTGTCTAGGGTTTCTCCTGTCAGAGTACCACTATCTGGGTTGCAGTAGATACCTGTACGGGAAGTAGCTCTCCTTAACCAACTCTCTCTCATTTGAGTACAGCTTTACTTCCCCTGAAGCATTGAAAACTGTGGAATGTCTATTGTAAACTGCTTGGCTTTGAGCTCTTATTGTTCCTATGCAGAAGGTGCATTAAGACTTTATGTGAATGATAGAAGTCTTCTAAGAGCCCATAATGATGATGCAGTACTTCAGTTGAAAAGAGCTGCTACGAATTTGCGACTATGCAGAATAATGCAGTGCTTAAAAGCTATTAAGTATATCCCCTTTTTGTGCATGGAATTGTGAAAGCTGGCTGCCTGTTAAGGAGCAGAGATGGGAATGATTTTCTTGTTCTTATCAAGCTTTTAGTGCACAGTGGAGTTTTGAAGAGAGGCTGCCATTTCAAGAACAAAGAGATGGGACCATTGTCTTGCTCAGTAATAAATTTAAAGCAAACATTTTAACCCAGCCATCCAGCTATTTTCTTACCGCTCTGTCACGGGGGAGCCAGAGTCTTTCCCAGCAAGCAATGGGTGCAAGGCAGGATACACTGGGGACAGAAAGCCAGTCCATCACAGGGCACACAGACACAGACATAAACACACTCACTCACACCAAGGCCAATTTTACAGAAGTCAGTTAACCAACCAGTATATGCCTTTGGATTGTGGGGGGAAATCATGGCACGATGAAACCCATGCAAACAGCGGGTACATACAAACTCCATGAAGATAGCAACCCAGAGCCGTCATTCTACCTAAATGAATCAAGTAAATCGGGGCATGATGGTAAATTTGTACAATGCATTAACAAGACTTAGTTTATAATGCTTTGTACAAATTTGGTCACTGTTATACAAAACAGATATTGCCTCTCTGTAATCAGTACAGAGAAGAATCACAAGGTACATTCCTTGTCTTAAAGGAATGTACTACTCTGACAGGCTAGAATAAGTGTGGCCATTTCTGTTCAAGACTGAAAGGATTCAAGAGGACCCAGTTAAGTATTCAGAATCTCTTAAACATACTCCAGAGTCCATCCAGTTGAACCCTGAGCTTCCTCAATTCAGTTGGAATGAAACTGGTACCATAGGAAACATGTTAAAAAAATGGTGGTGGCTAATGCAAACTGTGTGATGGGTTTTCTCTTTTTTTTTAAAAAAAAGAACAATTTTTAAAATAATCTCACCCAATTTGGAATTTCCAATTGTGCGTGATGTGTTGGCTCACGGCAATAGCACTTGTACCCACCCAGGGACAATAAGGAGGTGAAGGTAGGCTCTTCATGTTCCGCATGCTGTAAGGTCCGCAGTGGCATTCAAGAGGTTTCGTGCTACTCTGAGTAGGGGCACAGCCCTCGGTGATGTCATCACTTATGCCACAAGGCACAGAGGCAGTTTTGCTGTTCTGCTGGGAGCTGCTCACCAGTTGTGCCATAGCCTGTTGACATGACTTGGGCACAGACATGTGACATCTATAGAAGATGAGCTGGCATTCAGAGAGAACAGGTTTACAGGTCAATGTCCCATATGTATATTTTTGCTTCACACAAAATGGCATAACTACTCATTTTTTAAAATTCAATGCATGCTGATTGCTTTCCTTGTATGATCCTAGGAAGCACTGAAAGTTTTTTTTGTTTATTAGCTCTTTATTTTGATTAAAGATGTCTTGAATCATTAGTCACCGAGAAAATGTTTTTTCTTGTAAAAGGACAAAGTACTGTACTTACATTTTGTCAAGACATTAATGAGCTGTGATATTAGTTTTAAAAAAGTGAAGATAGGTTGAAACAGCTAAGAACTTAATACCTTGCGTAGCTGGATTAAAATAAGGAACAAGTAAAGATTCATCTCATTCTGAAAAGTAAAGAAATGTTTTTCTTTACCTTTCAGCCTGGAATGAACCTTTACTTGTTCCTTTGTAGCTTGTGCATGCTGACACAGCTACTTGCTCAAACTTCTTAGATTAAAATAAGGCAATTAATACAACTCATAATTAAAAGGTCTAGGTTTTATTGTGGTATTTTTGTCTGCAAGGTTTTTCTGGTGCTAACGGCAACATTTCTTCTCACAACTTAACACCAAAAACATGGTATCTGGTTTGTTCTTCAGGGACAGAGGGATGAAGGCATGAGTGAATCCAATCATTAGACATATTTATGTACCTGTGCAGGAGATTAATCAAATGAACTTGCTCCCCAGAGACATGGAGATAATGAGCGAACCATGCGCTTTTAATGACATGGGATGTCATACCAGTGGCCCTAATTAACCGATCATCAGAAAAATCAACGAAGAGCACCTTTCATTAGTCCAATTGAGTGCCATGCTGTTGGTCCTCTCCTGATGCTGTTGCTCATTTAAATTTCTAATCTGAAAAATTTCAGCTGTTTCAACAGTGCAATCCATAAGGTAATTGATTCTTCGCACTGCCCTTTTCAGCTACTCTTTAAAAATAAAAATGAAGGTATCCCAGCCAATTGAGTGGAAAGGTGCTGTGTTTTTTATTGTGGTCTTTCTTGATTTTTTTAGACCTTCTTATGAATAAGAATGTGTTAAAAAGTGATAGGATTAAGTCCTTTATCTAGTTTTTGAGGACCATATAATTTGTTTGTTGATTTTAGGTTATACAGTGTATTACTTGTACTGTATGTTACTGTTATTTTGCTATATTTCAGAGGTCTCCAGCCCTGATGCTGGATAAACCCAGCTCCGCTGGTTTTATAGGCATCCTTTTCTGTTAAGTAATTTTGAGATGATCATTTGAAGCTGTGAATAAAAGCTGTGCTTTCAATCCCAATTTTTGCTTCTGTATTGCAACCATTCCAGCCTTGGAGAGATGATTGTCCTTGGGACAAATTTAATCTGTTTTTTTTTATATTTGATTTCTAATAATGTTGATTCATTTTTTTCCATTCATCATTTACTGTTGGATTTCACTGGGTTTTGTTTCACTTATTGAACTTCAGCAGAAATTATATACTTTTAAGACTGCACTGAGATGGTGAAGGATGAGAAAGGGCATGGTGACATTTTCCCATCCTAAAGCAGCATCTTATTTACTTATTTCTTTGCTCTCTTTTTCAACCGGGTCATTAAAAAGGACACAACACAATCTTTGGGCTTTCCAGATTATTGCATGTATTTGTAATTGCATGCACTAATTAAAGTATTTACATATTGTAGAAATCCAAAAGCCATTTTCCTGGCAGCAGCTCCCTTACAGAATGCTTGACAAATATGAATGACTGGAAAGCAACTGTCTTTTTCTGGCAGTCTGTTCTGTCAGCTTCAATGCAGACCAGATATTACATATATTAGTCAAGCCCTGTTCTGTGCCAGACGCAGTTACACTTAATGCTTGATGAGGTGCTCTGTGGTGTTGATCAGACTGTTTCATTAGAGAAAGCCTTATGGCCAGCATATAAATGCAATATTGTGAGTGATGTTTTGTTTCCTCTAGACTGCGAATGGGGAAATTTGTCTAGGGATTACCAGGGCTGCAGTCTGTACACTTTGGAGTGTCCCAGCTCTGCTTTCATTTTGGAAACTTGGGTTTACATATTGATGGGCACAATGTTTTTGGCAGATGCTTCACATTTGTTATTTGAATGCTGCTGTTTATATCCATACCCTTTTCAGCTTTTCTGCATTTTAAAATATCATTCTGGCAGGCACCTCAGTGAGCTCAAAACTGCACGTTACTGGCACACATCACTTCCACTTTTTGTCTTGTCATTACACGTGCCCTTCATTCAGCCTTAAATTCTACAATTGGTCTGGAATGCAATGTTCATTCTCCTCTTTTTTCCCTTTCTATTCCTGTCTTTCATTATAGCTGTGGTTCCCAAACACAATGGCTAGGCTACATGTATTAGACATAATTATGCACTTATTTACAGTGCCTGCCTTTCAATAAAATGTAATTATGGGACCTCTAAGGAATCTGTTGCTTTGCAGCAGAGGATGGATTGCCATGGCTAGCTCTACCCTCCATGCCCCGTAGCAGGTGCAGATACTTATAACACACTAATCCAGCTACAGATGTGTACCACTGACAGATTGCTTGGCTCTGTAGCAAGAAGAAGCATTAAGCCTGAAAGGACATGTTGCCATCATTCTGTACAAGGATTAAAAATATCCTAAGTGGCTTGCTTTCCAAGATGAGATGCATTTGGCAACATGCTGAAATGTCAGTAGTAGCCCCGGATTCAAAATAAGCCTGAAACTGCAGAGACACATTTATTCAAGATAAAGACTTGAAAGATCTTGCACATATTTAACCATCCCAGCAGTGGTCATTAATCAAGGGATGATCTAACACTTAGTTAGATCTTTTGATGCTCATTGAAAAAGAGCTTCTAAATGATGGCATGTGTCCTCTAGCCATTTGTGCAGGTTAAAACCTATAACCAGGCAGTTCTTAGTTATGTTGTGAGTTAGTATAATTGGGAGGTCCAAGCATTCACCATGAAATGGCTGATAATGGTTAAATGGGTTTGAGGTCACTCCGGTGACCCATCAAGGCCAGCAAATGTGCAGGATTTTTCGTAAGAAATGCATTGTTCCAGGAGCAGGAGGATTTCACAAGGAAGGTGGCATGATAAATAATTGCCAGTTGCAAACAGGGTGAGTGTATGTTTTTACAAAAATGGGTACACAGAGCCTTGCTTAAAGCTACTTCTGTTAGCACTGATTCACTATAGCATTCTTTGTCCTGGCCATTATTATGGCCAGATATCTCCAAATATACCTCTAAAAACCCTAGAGCCCACTCAGTGTAGGCTATAGCTGTACATCTTGATACTATTCATGCTAAAGACAAACTGTAAAAAAAAAAACAGTGCGCAAGCTCTTGGTCAATGAGAGTGTGGTAAAATATGTATGGTTACTGCTCAGCCAATGCCATTTGTACTCATTTTCCCACATCAAAAAGGTTTCAGCCCCCCAGAATGAACCACAGCCTGGTCCTCCCTGGCACATGCAACTCTTCCCATCAGTCTTCCACTGCTGCCAAGGAGGAGGAAATATGGTAATAAATCTACACAAACTTTGAATGTATTGATGAGTCATCAAATGTGAAGTATTTCGTCTTTAACTATAATTTAAATATAAACTCCTTTCTGTATGAGCCCTCATATGTCGCTCATACGTAGGAAATAGTACTTCTTGGAACACATACCCATTAAACCCAGGCTGTAATTGCCACTATTAGCACTGATTCCCACAGTGCTCCTTTCTCTGGAACACATCTTCAGCACTAAAGAAAGACTTATTTTTATATACCAAGAAGCTGTATTTCTACAAATTAGGAGCCAGTTTAATGGATATGTAGTGTAGCAATAAGATTGTGAATTGAACACTTCGTGCCCAGCACTAATCCATGTGTTTATGACTGGAAATGTCTGCCCACAGTTTTAATACTTGTAGGTATGGAAACGAGGAGTAAATATTTGTGGGCTTTGGGTTTTCCTTGCTTAAATGATAATGAGCATACAGTAGCTTCCCATTGAAAACAAGCAGGTGACTCAATCAAATGGAAAGACCTGTAACAGCTCTGTAGGGCTGGAAATTGCCCCCACATAGTTTGCTGTCATATTCTGACAGCATTTGAAATTCATGCCAATGTTTGAGGACTTTAAGGACCTTTTATATTTTTTTCAAGGAGCGGATGATTGTTTATTTCTGACAAAGGCAAACTATGTTATTTGTTTTTAAAGGACAGGTTCCCAGCATGTACGAGTCTTAAAATAGCCTACATTAGATACTAACTCTGCTAACCTTTTATGTCCAGTTAGTGAATCTATGAAATGGAGGCATTCAAGGAAAAGGTACATTACTTCATTACAGGGGACAATTCTAGTAACCCTAGCCTGTATTTATTTTCCTTGTGAGGCCTGTGCTGCAGTTGAAAGAAAGTACATGTTTTATGTGATTTTTGTGATCCAGTCTTTTTGCAGAGTTTTTTTGTTTCATTTATTTTATTTATTGTTAATCCTAATAAACATTCTCTGCTATTTTTGCTAACAATTAACTTCTTTAACCTATAATAGGGTTCAGGTTGAGTATTCAGGTTTTGACTGAAAAATATTCACTTGAACAAAATCTGTATACATAATTTGTCATCCAGCAAAATAGAACATTGTTGGAAAGGGGGTGAATACTATTGCAAGGCACTTTATCTAGCAACATGAAATAAATTTAAATAAATCTTTGAAACAATTAATGAGGGAAGGTCTGGAGTATAAGAACATGCATATCATTGTATTAACACTAAGCTGTGGCACAAGATGTACAGTACTTGGTGCTTGTGGGCTTGTTCAAGATCCATTTCTTGCCTTAGGTATTTTTTCAGTATTTGAAGTCTTGGGCTTTTCAGTCCATTGTCGAATGCAATGTTTGGAATCCCCCTTCTTATTCCTTCCTCGGTAATTCCTCTCAGTTTCAGTGATCCCATCAAGCAGAGGATGATCACCCCTACTACTTATGCACTTGAGCTGAGTGTCATTGCAGTCCCCAGGGGGAAAGAGAGAGAAGCAGAAAGAGATTGTCCTCTAATCTCTCTGGAGGTGTCTCTGATGAAAGAACTTAGCAGCACCCCAGGAATGAATCAGGAACAGCAAAATGATTGTGTCTATTGAAGTAAATTGCAAGGCCTGGTCTATAGCTAGAGAACGAGCCCACAATAAAGTGTTTGCCTTGTGTCTGTTTCTCAACTGTATATAGCTGTACCTAGTCTGGTGTCTGGTAAGATATTTCACATGCTCTGTCTGATTAGTAGCAACATGTGTATAAGTGAGAATATGTTCAGTATCGATCGCTTGGCCAATCCAGTTACTGTTTGCATGTGAGTATATGTTAGCTGGGAAAATAAACTTTGCCTTTAGCAGTGTTATTGCTATTATTTAGGCATCCCTGAAAACACAAAATAAATCTCACCAGATTTGCTTCTGTTCTTTCCTTTTTGCAGTTTTTCTGAAAGCTGCAGAGTGCATGTGCTTTTTGTTGTTTCAGTGTAGGCTTAAGAAAATAGGCAGGGTCATGTCCTTCTGTGTTGTTCACTGCTGTGAGCTTTCTCCATCTCCATGGTGACATAAATGCCCCCACAGGTGATAGATCAGGAAGCAGCAGACCCACTCACTTCTTCCAGGAGGCGTAAGTGTTTCTGTTATTATCAAAGACCTTTAGGGAGCCCTAGTACTTCTGTACAAAGTAACATTTTTTTGCTAACCTTCAAATCTCAACAGCAGTAGGAGGTGAAACAGTGGTCTTTCTCATTTCAATGGCAAATATCTGTGAGAAGTCTTGAGCAGAGTGGTTTGATTTCAGAATTTGCCAAACAAACAGCAAATTCACATGGAGAAAGATCTGTGAAAACTTTATGTATTTTCTTTTCACTTTTTCATTTTTTTACAGTTTCGATTTAATGCCTCTTGTTCTCTCCATGTTGTTTCTGCTGTGACCCCATCGTCAAACAGATTGTATTTTTTGCTAGGATATTATAGCTTCTCTGGCTCTTAGATGCACACGTAACAGCAATTCCTGTGCGGCTTTTCTCTTATGAATGTTTTATTTATGAAAGCTGAGGGACACATGAGGAGTTGCCTACAGTCAGGCACAGATTCAGAAATTGCCATGATATTTCTACAAGCATGTCCATTCTTGACTATAACATTCTTCTGTGAGTCGTGGGACCCCAGTAAAGCAAGACAAATAGCTATGCTGAAGGCTGCTTAAGAGTGTAACAGTTCTGAAATACACATTTCAAACTGTGTAAGATAAATGTATCCAGCTGACTGTGGATTTTCATTCCAGCTCAGTTCTTAACACTTTGAACCAGCTGGTTACTGTCTTAACTAGACCAGTTTAACAGCTTCTCACAGCTCTTCAGGTGCTGCTGTTTTGAAGAAACCCAGAAAACTTAACACAGCAGACACAGGTTTAGCCCTCCAGGAACAGATTTGACACACCTGGCCTGAGACCGTTTGGTATTTTATAAGTCATCTTTCCAATTTGCCTGCTAAATCTAAAATTTCTAATCTTTACTATGCTCCCTTTTGAATGCAGCAAAGTAATCCTTATGTTATTTGGCGTGTTTCTGTGAATAATGTTCTTCTTTAGGACATTTAACACCTCATGATAACTTGCAAACTGGGCATGTCACAGGAGGCAAACTATGTTCTTGAACAGTTTGTACAATGTCCTTTCTTCATACCTAGAATGAAAAGATAGATTTGCAAAAATATTTGGGCTCTCAAGCAAAAAGATGAGATTTTTACAGTACTGCTGATTGACGCCTTCAGAGATGAAGTTCTTAATGTCTTTTGTTTAGCTGTCCCATACTATTATCATTATTATATGTTATTGTTAAAAGTGCATAGCTTCAGAACTAGCTAATCATACAGGCTCTTCATAGAAGATGAAAAACAGCTTGCAGTGGATTGTGTGTCAGTATGGGCAATTTGTTTTTCCTTTGATCTCCATTGTCGGTATCGACCACATATGCTCAAATGCTGCAGTCCAATTTTTGTGTGAAGTGAAAATATCACAGTGTAAGGTACACTGTGAATCTAAAGGCTTTTTTTTGGCTGGTTTGGTCAGATCACTTAATTGAAGTCTTCTGTTATTTAATAAAATTGGAATATTCACCATATATGTCTTCTGGGGAATTATTGACCTGTTTATATTGACCAGTCATTAAATGAAAGGGCTTCATTAAGTATGGTATTTATCCATTGACATATGTCATTTTTGCTCCTGCACAGCCTGTCACACCAGGTACAGTGAAAGAGGGTGAGAGACTCTGATTCAGAGAAGATGTACTTCTGTGTAAGAAAGGAAGAAAAGTTACAAATTAACACAGCCATTTTGGTTATTTGGTTACCAGTTTGTAATTGACCAAGGATGTCATCCAACTGTATCTTGAAAGAAGTCAGAGACACCATGGCTGGGTAGTTTACTCCATACTCTCACAACCCTTTAGGTAAAGAAACAAATGCTGTTGTCAGAGTTAAATGGTCTTCCACAAGTTTTCACATGTGTCCTCTTGATTATTTTTCACTGTTGGTTGTGAATACACTCACTTCATTTGTTAGTGCCTTTGAAGAGTTTGAATACTTAAATCAGGTCCACTTGTAGTCTTGGTTTGCTCCTGTTGGTTTGACTTTGTTAATACCTTGGAGGATGTAACAGATCTGATTTGGTAGCGTGATATGCAGATTTCTTTATAAGGGCCCTCTAGAAGTGTCTAGTCAGTAACCAGAACACACTGATGTATTGTAGTCAGTCAAGCCAAATATAGGTTCCTGCTTTGTCCCGTTAGTAACAGAGGAAAACCAACATCTGGTCGAATCAGTTTACTCAGTCCGCCTTCCTCCTTACCAGCAGCTAACATGGCTATGATCATGGCCATTACTAAGAATGCAGACTATTGTTATTATTTTAACCTGAATTGAAATTCTAATAATACATTTGTTAATTTTGTTTGCCTTTTACAGGTGTGGCTGTGCACAGGTGCAGCTAATTTCCCTATTCCCTTGTGCACATGTAGCATAAGGAATGTCTCATTGCCTCTTTCCGCCATTATCCATATCAGTATCCATACCCTGAAGCTTGTAAAGTGTGAAAGCAACCCAAGATCACAGCAACTTGACTTAAGAAGTTTAATTACATCTCTGTACATTACTTTGGTTCCTTGAAATCTATTTCAGTAAAAGAAAATGTTTCATTTACTTGTTTATTTTTAGGAACAGAAGGAAACAACAGAAGCAAAATGAAGGTTTAATTAAAATAAGCAACAACAGGCATTCAGACATTTCTTATCCTTGAACATATTTTATAAAGCAAACACACATTTTTCTATTTCAGCTGGAATAAGATTTAATAATAACTGTCTCTGTGAATGCCTTGTCACTATGCCTTAATCTTCATGGAAGAAGATAAAAACTCGTAGAAACAATGCACAGAATTTTCCTGCATTCGTATGTAACAGAATAATTGCAGATTCTTCCTCATTGTAATTTTTTTAAATTTGACTAATGGGTTTCCATTACCATCGGTCTTAATTAGAATTGCTCTTGTAACTTTAAGTTCATTTGTGTTTGTATGTTCCAACATACAAACACAAATGTATAAACCCTCCTCCCACTGTTTAGTATATTATCAACAAGATTTCATTAGAACAAGAGCATTCTTCTTAAGAAGTGCTTCTGAGAGCTTTCATATTACAATAATTCCTAAATTGCAGTTGGCAGTTGGTTTGTATTTTCATCGAGGAACATGAGATGCTGAGACTTCTAATTTGATAGCACTGTTGAGCGTTTTTTTTTTCAATTTATTTGCCTCATAATAGCCACTATTCAAAAGAAGCAGCATGTAAAAAATTGCCTGGACACCAGGATAACATGCTATGTAGAGCTGTAGTTTTTCTTACAATCAGTGCATTGGTGCATGAGGTAGAAAATTAAATATAAATATCTAAAACTTACCCTCCCTATTGCCTGTTATAGTAACTTAAGCTATAGAATAAAGAGGATATGTGAGATTGCTTGTAGACACAAGCCCTTTATTCACTGCAATATCTACCTATATTTCTTAAATTGAGAACTGCTCTGAAAGAATATTGCATGGTTAAGGGCTAGATCAGGACATCTACAGGGAGGGATATTTTACCTTCTGTTGGTTATATGCAGTTACAGCTATCAAATATAAAATATTTTGCTATTGATCCTTTAAGGTGACAGTGCTGTCTCTTGATGAAGTTGAGCTCAGAGCTCAGATTCAGTGCAGTTGTGTTTCGAACTAAAATATTTAACTGTAAAATTAGTTAATTCAGTTTCCACAATTCGTTATGTCAGTGCTTACAAAATTTTGCTTTAACCTACTGAAAAGTGCAGCTCAGGGAGAAAATCAATTCCGCACATTAAGATGTCATTATGTGTAAATGTTTCAGAAAATGCTGAGCCAATATGCATGCATACATTATTCCTGTAGCCAATATTAGTAATCGGTCACAAGTTTTAGAAATTGATGTTGCACAGTACAATTTTAGTTCATTAAAGTAGAATGAACAGCAGCTACATTCACTCTCACCCATCATTTCCTAAAAAAAACACTATCAATACTGTATGTGAGCATTTTCTCCTTCTCAATCATCTCCTGCATCCCATTTCCACCTTTGTAGCTTCCCTTGGTTAAGTCTTCTCCAGGAATGAGGGTCCGAGCTTCTTCATCCTATAGCCAGGAGGCTGGCCCTCAGCCATGAAGGTTAAGCCAAATCTGACCTTATCTTACTAAAACTTAGTATTCAATAAACCTCTTCAATACCATTCATTGTTGACAGTTGTTATTCCTTGTGAATCAATGAAAAAAATGAAAAACTATTTCCCATTCCATATACAGTGCAGGTATTAGCATATTAAAATTCCAGGTACTGTAATGAGCAATTCATTTTCTTCTTTCCTGGTTGGATCCCTTTTTTATTAAATGTTGCTTTAAGGAAATATCAACTTTACAGAAACAGACTGATTTTAGAACTCTGCATGGCAGTAAAATCTTTTTTTCTCATAGTCTGGGTTTCATGTATATACTTTTCTCAGGCTTTGGTAATTTGTCTGTTCAATGACACCATTTGACTCCAAAATGTGTTTATCCACATGTTGTCTCAAATTGCCTGATTTTGCTTTTCTAGGTATTAATGTTAAAAGGCACCATAGAGAAAAATACATCTTTTTAGAGATCAGGCCATGAGAACAAAACCATTTCTCTGTCTCATTTTCACAAGGACAGATGAGCTGAGCTCTTATCCAAGTATAGCTCTTGCTGAACTCCAATATAGAGAATATTACTTTCCAATCAGCTCCCACTTAGAGAGAACTGCTACTGTGGAGTGTTCAGACTCATGCAGGTGGGTTAATGATAATGTCAACCAGCGATATTTGTTAAGTTTTAAAACTCATACTAACCAAAGATATGGGTCGAAAACATGAATGTTCATTCATCACTCTAAAAATTGTGTATCTGTACATCACCATTATCATCTTCACTGTTAACTGATTCACCATTAAACAAATGAAAACATTCATGAATAAGGATTTATAGAATTTCCATAGAGAATTTACCTGTTTTTAAGTCCTTAAAATATTCTAAATTCTTGGTTTTCAGCCTGTAAATGCACATGTGATGTGTAAAATGTCTGGTATTGTATTCACTCTCTGATGACATGGTGACACAACATTGTTATGATTATTGAAGCAAAAAAACAAGTATGGAGCTGTCTAGCTGATACTGTATGTTACTAAGCTGTAATAGTGCCTTGAGTGAGGGAGGATCGGGGAAACATTCACACTGCATAAGGAACAACAATATTAATTTACAATGATCAAACTCCCCTATTATGCATTAAGTCTCTAGCATGCAAAGTGAAAACTGGGTTTAGAGTGTCTAAGAATCAACATTAAAAACGTCAGAAAAATTAAATGACACTTCAACAACATTAAACATCCTAAATAGCATGGTAATGTAAATGAAAAAGCAATGTTTAATGGATTCTAATAGACCAAGCTATTCATTTACTGTATGTCAGTTTAATTATAATCCAACACATTTAAACTGATTTGAAGTATCAACTGCAATTCAAGCTGCTTAATGTGATTTCAGTAGGGAAGTATCCTCCCCGTTCGCCCAGATTTTATACAGCCTACTTGTTTTAGTTTTTAGAACCAGTTGTCTTTTAAATGTGAAATACTATGGGACATTGAAAGAATAAAAGGAAAAATTTAAACTTTGAATTGTTTGTGGCTGCAGGCATTAAAAATGAGGTTTAATACAGGTGTGTTCCTAAAATTTTCAAATGGAAAAAACTATAGTACTAAACATAGCACTAAAATACTAAAAGAAAACGCTAGTAATATCTTCTTAAAAAAAGGTAATGTATCCATCACTTTCTCTGCAGGTATGTGTTTAACCTTTGTGTCCTTCACACATTTAATGTTTGCTTGTACAATTAGATTTACTGTATATTAAAAATTTCTTGTACCTTCTTTACTAGCCTTTATTAACCGTCTAATATCCTTTTATTCTGTTTTCTTTTAACATGGCTTTGTAGGGAAACATCCTGAGCATCCTGGTTTTGCTCTAATATTTTCAATGCTAACACTTCCCTTGATATTTCCAAGGACATATCACATGCTATCGCTGCATTTATCTGAAAGCCTAGCTGCTGGCCTGCTTCACTGGATAAAGAAAGGGTTGAACTTCTCAGAGACGTGGCAGGAGTTTGATGGGAATTAAAATGCTTTTAGATTGCCAGAAAAGAAGCAGCGGAGCTGTCATTTTCAATCAGCCGGAGCAATTTCACAATCAGCCTCTTCAGCTTCAGCCGCCACAGGATCATTTTTAGAAAACGGCTCGATTGTAGGGGTGCGAGGAGAAATATTCTCATCAGTGAAACAATGGCAAAACACTGAAAGTAAGCCTGATTAAAATGATCACCAGCTCTTCCATCAATTAACAATGTACTTGCAATGTAGACTAAAAGTAGCTACATCCCTTCTTTCCTTTTGACATTTCTCCCAGCGGAGAGCAGTGTTCAGTGCCATGGTCTACGGCCTTTCCTTCTCTTCTGTTTTTCAAAATCTAGAGAATGTGCCACACTGACAAATAAAGAGGATGATTTTTCTAGTACTATGATCTGGCATCCAGAGAGATGGCAGTGTCAGGGCTTATAATCCCGTGTCAATGTCTACTGTTTTAAGTGAGATGGCACAATACATGGTCAGCTTCCTGAACCTGTTAAAAGCTGGACTCATGATTACTGCTAAAATCAACAGGCAACTGCAGGAGGTGTTATTATTCTTAATAATTGGTTTTGTATAAGCTTGGAAGCTAATTTAGAGATTTTCACAGGTGTCACTGGGGGTCACTCTGTAATGAACTCTCTGATTATGCATCTCAATGTTTTTAAATGACTTTTTTACAAATCTTTTTAGCTCAGATCCTGTTAAGAGCTTATGATCAACATAGGTAACAGTACAGTATGTCTGACCTATTCTATCAATTGTCTGTTTACTTGAGAAGATATGAAAGTGAAATGCTATTTCCAGGTCTCTTTTCTTTACATTCCATAACCCTGTATGTATTAGAACAAGGCTGTGAATGTCATGACTATAGCATGTAAATATTTTATTTTTGGAAAAAGACAAAAGAAGCACTAAAAAACATAGAGAAATGATAAGACAGTGAAAATCATTTTAGTGCCAATGACATTGCACAAGATTTATTAAAGCTTACAAATGTATTTCACAAAAAAACAATTCACAAATAAAATTGATCTACACAGACCTTAAACCCAGTCCTTGTGTTAGAACCTAGTGTTAGCTGTGTACCTTATTTCTGCCTGTTATCATTTAAATACATTATTTACCATTTGAATAGGGATGCATACTAATTGCTCTCTTCCTTTTAGAAAGATAATGTGCAAATTAAAAATCTTATGAGCATTCCTTGCCGATTCTACATGGCTAATTATATTTTTATCTGTAGGCGGAGAAGATTGATTTAGGAGTAATTACATGTACTTGCACATTGAGTGGCTCTTCATGGTCTGCAAGAAGAAGAGTTTTGAGCACTTTACACTCACGTCCAAACTGAGCGAAAGGAAACAAAACAAGTAAAAACAGCATCTGTGATTGAACAAGGGCTTTGCCACAACAAAGCTAAAAAATGCAGCATGGAAAAATAAACTCATATCACCCCAGTGTGTAAATTGTTTATTATAAAGATGAAACACAGTGGGTCTAGACTGAACACCATAGAAACAAACCAACTTGACCCCAGTGAAAAAAACAATGAGTGTTTTATCACATGATTCAGGTCCTATCTTCTGTATTAGTGATAAAGGCATTTAGTTTTTCCTAAAATGGCTTATTCTGTTAACTTCATATCTGCACTCATATTAGGCATGCTTTATTATTATTCATGCTTTCGTTCTTAGTAAGGATGGTATAGATACTCATACATATTAATACAGTCATTTCCATGGAAAGTACAATTAAAATTAGGAAAGCTCCCAGTGAGTTTCATTGTTTACATGTGTGTTGTTTTCTTTACAAGAGACTTGGATTTGGTTACAGAGTTTTTATTTATCATACCTCTAGTACAGACAGAATTTTTTTTTTCTTCAAAAGCTGAACATATTACATAGAGCATGGCACACTGGGCGTTAATATACACCACAAGACACATTAAAATCTGATTAGAAAAGGCCCAAGTGATTTCACTGCAAACACAAAAAGTTGTATGTGATGTAGAAAATTAAATTTGTGTTAAAACTGTTCATCTAGTTCTGAATACTTGGTGCAAGTGTGGCTTTAAAGAACCTAATGGAACCATATTGCCAAATCATTAGCGCTCATTTAACCTTTTCCGTTTCCTTTTCAGAATCGGAACAGGTCAAGTTCCAACAATTCAAAGAAATCTGAGAAATTTTGACAATTATTTTATAATACTATCACAAGTGGTGATAGATACACACGCTCTGCCGAAATGTGCGTATACAAAAACCTGTCAAAACAAAAGAGTTCTTTGTAGAGTTAAATAGGATTTATCTGTTTTCTTAACTTCTTTAGACTTCTTTGTTGAGATTTTGCAGTAATTCATGACATGGTGGATCTGATAGTGGTAGTCTTTCAGCCACTAAGCACAAATGTACTGTACAATCTACTAGAGATTTCTCACCCGTTCTTAAAAGGCATAATGTTTCTCCCTGTTACCGAGATCCAACGTGGAGTGATTAATAAGAAATTTCATTACATTCTCCGAGATCTAATAATCACATTAAAACCATTGCCAAATAAACCATCTACCCACATCTTGTCTTCCATCAGGTCTGTAAAGGGTAAAGTGGCTTTCATCAATGACCAAGCCACTCCCCACTCCATTTTAGCTGTTGTGTGTACTGCCATGGTGACAGATGTTAACTGTCAGCTGTCAATGTTAGCCCTGAACGGCCTCCAAGCATGCTGATCATTTTCATGCAGACACAGTGATACAGTCAATCTGCTGAAATGCAGTTTATTTCTTCTTGGGGTTCCTCCTGCTGGACCTCATGCTGCAGGAGAATGGCATGACAGTCCTAGGTCAAAGGCCCTTTGCCTTCCAGGGTGTGGCCTGATTATTGAAACAGAATATCATATTCTCTGGTCCACTCCTCATACAGAGAGGCTGTCTTCAATC
Organism: Lepisosteus platostomus; assembly: GCF_059453375.1. NCBI lineage: Eukaryota > Metazoa > Chordata > Actinopteri > Semionotiformes > Lepisosteidae > Lepisosteus > Lepisosteus platostomus. Next base: position 12,012,330 of record NC_142620.1, on the reverse strand, counting down.
ATGCCAACAGTGACCATGCAATCTTCATCACTCAAAAGGGGATGGTTGTATTTTATTGTCTTTTTGAACATCTATTTATACAGAATCCTTATCAATGCATTTGAACACTGCGCACCTGTTTTTTAAAGAAATTGCGTGTCTTTTTTCTTGTTCCACTGCTCATGAGAACAGGTGAGGCAGTGAAAGTGTGATCATGCCTATAACACAACAAGGCCCCAACAATGCAGATAGAGGGCAACCTTACTGCTCAGTGATACATTGGCAAAATGCTCGAGTCAACCAGGTTTCTATTTCTGCAATCCAGAAGTTTTGTTCCACAATGAAAATCCTCATGCAACAAGAAATTGAGCAGTAAGCAATAATTAACAAATTGGTGGAGGGCCAACCTTAGGCCATAGAACGATGAAGTTTGGACCCCCATATAGAGGGAGAAGTGAACCATGGAGCAGCCGTCAATTTGGGGATGGAGTGGAGGAAGGACATATATCGTGGAGAATTCCGAGTTAGTGCAGCAGAGGTGAGGGAGACCTTCCTGAATTTGGATTTGATTAAATCCGTTTGCATGAGTGTTCCATTATTTTTGAGGATCAGAATATGCAATAGTTAAAAACCTTATAAGTATTGTTGTTTCCACATAGCTAATTATATTTCATCTGTAGGCGGAGAAGATTGATTTAGTAATTAATTGCATGCTCTTGCACATTGAGTGGCTCTTCATAGTCTGCTAGAGATCTGAGGACTTAACATCCATTTTCCAAACTGAGAGAAATGAAACAAACCTAGTAAAAACAGCATGTGTGGCTAAATAAGGCTTTCTCCACAAGTTAGAAAATTGTGCACCATGGCAAAATAACCTGTAATGACCTTGCATCTTAAGGTGGTGTTCAATTTAAAGATCATATATGGTTGTCACAAATTGAAAACCAAAGAGGTAAACCAAGTTGACCCCAGAGAAAAAATAATGATTTTGTCATATGATTCAGGTTTTCGTATCTGTACTAATGATCAAGACATTCACAGTTTTTCCTAAATTGGCCAATTCCGGTACCTTCCTAACCACACTCACCCCCAGTGATGTAATTTGTACTTTCTTGCTGTATAAAAATGGTAAAGCTACCCGTTCACATTCACACAACAATATCCATGGAAAGTACAATTATAATTGAGAAAGTTCCCAGTGAGTTTTGTGTTTTCTTTACAAGATCTGCATTCAAATTAAAAGTTTTCTGTTTAGCATACCTTTAGTAAAACAGAAAAGTATAAGTACCAGAGTGCTCAAACTATTTTTCCTAAAGTAGTTAAACTTGTACATAATACAATGAACCAAGCACTAAAATACACTAGAGGACACACTGAAACATTTTCAGCTAGATAAGTTTGTTTCAAATTTTATTGTAAATTCATAATTACAATTTGACTGTTGAACTTGGATAGTAGGTTGTAAACACATTTTAAGATACTCTGGAATTTAGTTCCTGGTAGAAATACCAATTTATTTCTAGAAACTTTGACTGTGTGCTTTTGAATAATATAGGCAAATAATTAGCTTTCAAATTGATCTTTTTTGTTATTCTTTGCTTTACGGGATTGTCTACAATTGAACAATCCTAATACATCTGTGAATTATTTAACTTTTTTTAAATAACATCTTTAGCTGTAGATGATATGTAGTGTTTTGCACTTTTGGTCTAAGTATTCTTGTATTGGATGCTAAATATTTTAAGTACAGTGGTCCTGTAGTCATGATAAATAAGACAGTATTAAGATGTTGCATCTTAATACAACAGACAAGTTAGAATCATGTTAGAAAGCTGGACAACAGAAACATGGTAAACAGCTGGTTGTGTATTCCTAGTGTTGTGTGTCACAGGCTGATTGTGATAAGAGATGTACAGATTAAACCAATTTCCTATAGCCTATGGTTGCAATTGTTGTGGTAGCACACTTACTAGCACACTTATAAATGTCAATTACACTAATAACACTTAATATAATTAATTGTTAAACTGTCCTTTAATCATTGTTTGCACTGATTTTTGTAATGCTTTGCACTGTAGAATACACTCATTTTTAATTAATAAGGCACAATTTGCTTTTAACAAGTAACATCCCACATTACATTTTCTGAGATCCAATCAAAATACGCACAGTATACGTGTCGGAGCACAACACTGTGATTGACTAACCTGAAATTCTGTCCTTAAAAGCTTGCGTCATTCTCTTTTAAATTGTCACAGTAGTTCAATGTTTTTCCTATAGGTTTCACACAGAGCTGTTAAGGTCCTCAGTTTCCTTCCAGTAAAGTCAGCTTGGGTCAGTAGCCTCACCACTTTGCTTCCTGCAGTCAATACTGGCTTTTCCTCTCACTGCTGCTCTTGAATGTTCAGGCTATTAGCCACTACAATGAGAGATGCAGAAACAGAATTTTCAATTACTGGTATTCAGCATTTCATGAAAAATGGTTCGGCTCCTGTCTCAGCTTGGAATGCACAGCGCATCTCAAAAGAATTTTGACCTAAACGTTTCTTGAGCTTTGAAGCCATCAGAATATCACAAAAAGTCTCCTTTGTAATGTTTTCAAATTTTTCGATTATTTTTAACCCTTTACAATTCTTTCAATAAAGTGTTGTCCTGGTGGTAAGTGGTTAACCCAAATGGCTGTTTTTTGCTGGGGTGGAGGCTCTAGTTAAATGAGAAGCGTCCCTCCAGTACCAGCTTGTCTGTGATGACCATCGGTATGTCTGCTAGGGTGGAGCACGTGTGAACACGTGGGATGCGCTGGGAGGTGTGGACACTGCTCCCTCCGCTGTGCCGCTGGCGTGGGTAGAAATATCTTCCCAGGTAGAGGCGGAACTTATCGTGCAGCGAGGCATAGATGAAAGGGTTGTAGCAGGCAGAGCTCATGGCCACCAGATGGCAGGAGACTTGGATCACATTGATGTAATTCTTCCCCAGAATGGTGAAGTCTGAATCCAGATCCCTGATGAGATTAACCACTTGCAGGGGGAGCCAGGAGAAAGCAAAGCAGAGCACAGACACCAGCAGGAGTCGGAAGGTCTTGTGTTTCTTGTGCGCCCACTTCTCTCGGTTGGAGGAAGCTGCTACGGCAGCCCCTGGCATGCTCCGTTTGCGCAGATGGTTGGAGATGGCACAGTAAGAGATAGAGACTGCAGAGAGAGGGATAAAGTAGGACAGCAGGAGTACAAAACAGGAGTAGATCAGCCTTTGCTGTTCTTGGTCTCTCCAGAACTCCTCACAGATTGCCATGGTGTGTCCTGTAGTGCTCAGATCTAGGTAGCTGGTGTGCAGAAAGGTTGGGGACGAGAGGGCCAAGGAGCAAAGCCATATCGTACCAACCAAATAGATGCAGCAGCGCCAGCCAATTCGTCTTCGAATGGGATACGCCACAACCACGTAGCGATCCACTGCAATGGCAGTGAGGGACAGCACGGCCACAAACACGGTGGTGGACTGCATGAGCATGACAAAATGACACATGAAGCTCCCATAAAGCCAGCCGTGCAGCTCAAAGGCGTAGGAGGCAGTGAGCGGGACGCAGAAGAGACACATGACCAGGTCAGCGAGCGCCAGGTTCCCGATGAGGAAATTGGTGGTGCTGTGCAGCTTCCTATTAATGGCAATGAGCACGATGAGCAGGAGGTTCCCACAGCAGGCAACCAGTACCAGCAATGCATACAGCGGTATGAAGACAGGCTTCAGGTCAAAAAGGAGGTCCAGACCAGCGAAGGAGGAAGAAGAGAGGGAAGTGTTTTCTTGGGACTCATTTCTAAGCAAACCCAGTTCCATCATGACACTCCCTCTGCTGCCCAGGTGAAAAGGAAATTGGTAACACCTGCCTAGAATACAACATAAAATAAAACTTACATTAAAAAAGTGTAATATGTTAACAAAACACAAGATCAACCATTGAAAGTTATAAAGAATGTGGAGTCACTGAAAAACAAATGTGACTCAAAAGTATCACATTTTAAAAGTCTTGGTCATACTTTGTGTGCAGCAATGATTAACTTAATATTTGTAGTGATTCCCATTAGTAAGGAATATCTACACATAAGCGTTAGTTGAAATGTTGACAAGGCCACAGCTAAATGTTCTCATCCATATCATCTCTCGCTGTGTCTTGATTTTAATACTTTAAAGTACAGGAAACATTCAGATAAACTAATATATTTGTGATGAGCCCTTTTTATACTCCTTAAATAAGTTGCTCAAATCTCTTAGCTACCCAAGAAAGACTGAAAGTACTGTAATCCATCAGTGGGATTGATATCCGTTTATAGATTCACAAAGCTCTCGATGTTTTCAGTACCTTCAGTACTTTAAATCTCTTACTCTTACTCTCTTAAGTAGAGAGATGTATCGCATAAATTCAGGCAACATCTGATTGAAATCAATTCAGCAACATGAAATGGGTTTTTTGTACTATAATAATAAGGAGTGCAAGAGTAAATGGATAAATTAGCTAAAGAGTTTAGGATTAAGGCAAACATCACATCGCATTTTAGGTTTTACAGAATGTTTTCTTCTTAGATTGGAAGACAGCTTAAAGAGAAGAAGGCAGGAGGACCATCACTGTCCATTATTGCAAATGGATATCCGTCTGTCAGACTGAATGGACTGACATATTAGCAAGCAGAAGAAGTTCAAGCAGGAAGCTGCATCAGCATGTGTAGGCTTCAAAGGAACAAGTAATGGTTTATTCCATGCTGAAAAGAAAAGAGACACTACGTTTTGGCTGTGGAGCCTTCTTCAGGTGTGTGACACACATCTGTTTGCTGTTATGACACACCTGAAGAAGGCTCTACACTGAACTTTGTGTCTTCTTTTCGGCATGGAATAAACCTTTAATTGTTCCATATTAGCAGATATTTGATATTTAGAAAAATACACATTTAGGGAAATGTGGTTATATGCCTCTGCTGGTTCGGAATGTAAGCATGAATTATTACAGCATGACCATAAATTAAACAGCTGTTTTAACAAGAAAAAAAATGGATTCGTGACTACATTTTTTTGTAAATTTGTAATACATTCCTTGGTATAAAGAAATCTGTATGCATGAAAATATATATAAAAAAAATTTGATCACTGACATGGTATACTTATTTGCATTTGCAAAATGTGATAAGATTTTCAGAAACCTTTTAATGTAATGGTAACACCTTTGGGAAACTGAACTTGGTTTAAAACTATAAAGTAATTGAGCTTCTTAGAGAAGCTTTTTGCAGAAAAAGTGAGTTTGTTTTTTGAAGGCTATTTTGAGCCTTGTTAATTGAATGTATATATTTTGAGTTTATATCTTTTCACTCTGTAGAAACATGGCAAATTCATGTGCTAATTAGAGGGTAAGTTTGTGTGTTTTTTGTACTGATATGTTGTAACAAGGTCCAATCCTGTGATCAGCACTGTTTCTGCTACTCAAGACACCAAGAAAAACATTCTTATCTTCACCTTTTTTATTTTCTTATTAGGTATTACCAGTGTGTCTTTATCTGATTGCTTGGAAAAATGAGTGATCTATCGCAGTGTACGCTTCTGTAGTTACCCTTTTTATATTCAACTCCAGATATATTTTTTCTTACTTGTGTCCAGTTTATTAATGTTGCTTGAAGTCCAAAGTGTTTTGAATTTTAATGCACTGACATTTTAAGACTGACACAATTCTCTATGGAGAATTTTTCACTGTCATGAATACTCTCAGAACAACATGATAAACTCTCTTGGACGAACGTGATCCATAATTTGCAGAAATCGATATAAATACACTGTGTTATACTAATATTCTCATATTTGTTTTAACTTTGATACCGATACTGAGATTGCTGTAACAGTTTTGAGTATCACTCCATTTAAGGCATTTTAAAGGCTGCTTATATTCTTGAATATGTGTTATATACAGTAAACTGAAAATTAAGTGTTAATAACCCAAATTAACCTTCACTAATGATCAATCGCATGTTTATCCTAAAAGAATATCAATTCATTAAAAAATTAAGTAATATTAAAAGTTGTTCCCTGTCATTATGCTTGAGAAATCCTTGAGCTAAATAATCACTTAATAAACAATATGCATTTTACATTTGTGAATCGGAATATAGCATATACTTCAGTTGAGCCAAGCCATTTAAAGATATACATTTTTGTTCTGTTGACCAAATTACTTGGTTGTTGCATACTTTTATGGTCCAAGCAGCTATTTGACATTTCTAGGTTTCTAAACGATCTGCAGCATTTCAACACATATAAAGAAGTGCATGAGGTTATTCATGGTCAACATTTATTCTTGTAAGGACCAAGTAAAGGATTATTCCAGGCTGAAAAGAGAAGAAAAGAAACACATAATTTTGGCTGTGGAGCCTTGTTCAAAGAAGGTGTTCCATTTCTTCTCTTTTCAGCATGGAATAAACCTTTACTTGTTGCTTTGTAGCCTACACTTGCTGACACCGCTACCTACTGTACTTGAACTACTTCAATTTATTCTTTTACAGGTTTTCAATCATATGTTAACGGTATAAAAAATGTGATTTTGTTCAGAGATCCAGGTGTTGTCTGAGTCTATTCTGTTCCAGTTCTCCACCTCATTATTTTCATATCTAGACTGTAATTCTAGAAATCGTAGCTTTCCATCTCAATACTAAAAATTATTTTGGCAAAGTTTCACTGTAACCATTAACAATTTTCTTTCCTGAAGGCTCCACTAACAATTTGGGTAACACAGTCCATATCCATCCAGTGTCATTTTTGAAAACATTACATGCTTAATACTTAATTTTACAGATGCAGCACATTATTAAATATAGACTTTTAATATACAGTTTTGGTTAACTTAATTAATCTAATGTGAAACTCCTGACTGTGGGTTGAGGGTTGGAAAACATGGGAAAATTAATTTGCTAATAAGGATTGTGATAAAAAGATGGAAGATGCTTTTCGGCGGTCATTCTGATAACTTTCTTTGTAATGTTAATAAGACAATCAACTGAGCTTTGACCTTAGAACTACTGAAAGTCCTAAGTATTCTTTGATCTGATGCATACCCTTGGGATTCAATTCTTTATAAGAAACAATTACATTTTGTCTGGTAATATCTGATTATGCTAATGTTTATTTGTGCTGCCATATGTAAATTAGGCAAAATACCATGGCCACAGAATTGTATTAGTTTCAGGCATGGGGATAGATAGTAGTGTGCTATTCAAACATGGCCATGAGTACTTATCACAGTATGCAATGGTACTGTGATCTTCTTATTTAGCTAAGTGCAAACTGTAGTGGTGTTCACACAATACATTTGTAGAACACAGACAGTGTTCACTATTTGGACAATTATATGGAACTGTTTCAGCTAAATATGAAAACAAGGAAACTCAAGAAGTGAAGAATGAAGAAGTAAAATGTTACACAAACTAACTATGTGATAAATAGCTTTTTTAACTTGTAGTCTTTGTTTGGCTAACTCTAGTCTGTTCACTAAGCCTAATTCTAATTCTAGCCCCATATACCTATACTTACTCTAAATAGTAGTAAATTACTCGTAAGTAGTAAATTACTCTTAATGGTAGACCTAAGTCTGTGGACCCCATACTAAGTCAGATACTAACTTTAACTGATTTGAACAGAGTAACATTTATTGGAAACTGGAATTGTTAATGCAAAGTCTGATTTCTTTTCTTCTGAGATTATCAATGCTAAAAAAATTGAAACCGACGTTTCAGTGTTTTTAGATGTCTCTGAAGTCAGGACATAAAAAAAACTCCTGCACACTGCAATATGCAACATTCACATTTTTTGCAGAAATAATAAAAAGCTTCTTGAGAAAAGCCTTATTATGCTGTCTAACCTGTCTTCAGGAGAAAAGAAAGTATTGTCTGATTAATAAAAAATGATGACAGTATTGTCAAACCATTTTATATAATGGAGTGTAGTAGCTGTTCAAAATGTATGATTTTAAGTCTAAGGGTTTCAAGGTTTGGATTTATGAGATAATATTTATTTCCAATACATATGTATTATACCTTATATGTATGTTTTTAGAAGGTGTACTATATCTTTTGCTAAAATAACGTATGCCAAATATTAGGTACACTATTGGAAAATGAATGTGACTGGTTTGTAACACCATCTTAGACCTTTTTTGTTGATTTGGGTAAGAAGTAGGGTTGTTTCTCTTTTTGTAATGTCTGGCTGTTAAATATTCCTTAAAGGGTATCTATGATTTTCAATTATGAATATTGTACTGTATATGTGAAAAATGTTTCTATATTGTCATATATAAAGAGATTTGAATACAATTTTCATGGCTAATTGGCTGATTAAATAAGTACTGAAGTGAAGTTACACATTTTGGGAATTTCAGTTAGCAGTCAATTAGTAATACATTTGTTAGTGGGCATGAAGAAAATCTGATATGTGAATATAATGCTCTGATGAAGCCTTTTACATTTTTGCTAAATTAATACTGGAATATATTAATTTAATAAAGGGGGTTCATAAGCTTGGATGTGGTTTTTAAGCTTGTATTTAATTTTGAACATGTAAGAAATGCTCATTACATTTCTAACTTATTTGTGACATGATTTAACACTTTTGCATGGACTGGAATTTCTCCAAGCCGTATTGTGGAGAGCAGTTTTATTTCCCTTGCCACAAGAATGACTTAAATGGATTTGTTTAGAAACAGGACATTTTTCTTGGACCACTGTAGATCTGGCCTAGGGGAATCTGTAAGAAGCTGTGCCACTCTGCAAATCTGACCATGTATCACTATTGAGTCATCGGTGACTTGTATTATTTCCAGGGCTTGTTTAAACTACAGCAGCAAGTTGATATTGAAGAAAAGGAAACTTTAAAGTTAATAATAATAATTGCCTACACTTATATACAGTAGCTTTTTTCTTGACACTCTATTCAATGAGTTTTACAGGTAACAGCTCCCCTCCACCACCACCACTATGCAGCACCCACCATACTGGGACATTAGGACCCACACAGACCACGGGGTGAGTTCTTCCTACTGGTCCCACTAACACCTTCCAGCAGCAACCTAAGCTTCCCCAGGAGGTCTCCCATCCAGGTACTGGCCAGGCTTCAGATTCCATAAAAGCAGCAGTAAACCTATTTTGTGTTATGACACTATTCATTCTTCCTCTTTACATGCAAGGATACACATTTGCTGAATGTTCCCAGGAGATTCTAAAATATTGTGTTGTAATATAAAATATGTAGTCTTATCCCTTAAAATAAATTAAGTCTAAAACTGACCTGATGTATGCTTGCAGTTCATTTATGGTGTTGGGTGAGTGGAAAATATTTATTTACTTTTTTAATACAAGACTGAGATCAATAACAAGAGGATGATTGAGTAGTGAGAGATGTGAGTGACAGTAAAAGTGGTGTTTATGCCAGGCCTGGAAGATAAATTCCAGGGCTAAACCGTGAGCACGTCTTCAGAGTATAACACTGACACACTATTATAGTTGCAGTGTCTGCCCTGACAGGGCAGTCATACTTCTGCTGTAACCATATGGAGCTCTGAGTGAGTTATTTACCCATCACTGGCACAGATGTTTCATGACAACACGTTTTCTCTCCTTTTCTGGAGTGACACATGTAATTTGCCAACATTGTTCTCGCATGAACCCATTGCCAACTCCCCACACACAGCTACCCCGTCAACAGAATTTGATTGATAGGCTGCAGTGATATGTTACGAAGTTGACCGGTTAATTTTTCCTCCATCTGCTATCCTGTTATTCATTAGGGAAAATTTAAAAATAATTCCACTAGTGTGACTGTGCTGCTTACCATTTTAATTTAATGGACCACTTCTTTTGGCCTAACATAGATGTACTCATTTAGCAATTCATTTTAGAAACATAAATCACATTGTATCCACAAACTACACAAGGCCATGAAAGCTAGAACTAGTGGCTTTTACTGAGAAACAGATACGCAGTTTGTCATGGTGATGTTTTGGTGATTGTTTTGTTGAATAAGAAACAGGTATAACAGAATGACAAACATGGAACAATAAATATAGAAAGTTAAAGGAACAAATAAAAAACTTCCAAATATCCATTATGTCTGTCTATAGAATGTTCTTTAATATTACATGTTTGTTAGATATTAATGTCTACTGGCTAATTGTTGACTAATGCTTTTTCCCAGACCATCTCATTGTAACTCATTGCTTGAGAAAATGTGTGGCAGAGCACTTGGTGCATCTACATTGACCAATTATGTGTAAACACCTTCTGCATTTAGTGTAATAAGAGTGCATTGAATAAACATGACTCTGGTGAGACGGATGTCGTATTAGCCTGTTGTGTCACTGCTACAGATGGAACACTTAAGGGAAGAGCTCACAGGCTCAATGTCCATGCTTTTTCATGTGGAAAGAAGGAACTCTATCATTCTGAAATTTAAATCAAAATAATTATAGAGAGCAGTAACTTCAGAGAAGATGGTATTTCTTATCTGAATCACGGTGCCCAGAAAGCAGCGGCAAATGACCTGCCATCTTCAATCATCTGATTAAATGAAGGAAGGCAATTGATTGGGTAACCTTTAAAAACAAGGAAGCAGAAATGTTCAAGACTCATTGCTAGGAGATCCCTAGGATGCCAACAGATCCTCTACTGTATGCTGTGCCGGAGAGAGAAGGGAACAAAAAAGGAAGGAAGGAAGTGAGTGATGAGCTTGTGGGCAAATTATTGAAGTATGAGTTCGTTCTAGAAGAATCTTTTAAAAGACTCTTTGGAGATAGACTTTGTCTTTTGGAAGCTGGTCAGCAGCCTTGGTGCCTGGCTGTTTACAGAGAGGGACACTCAAAGAAGTGTATCTAGAGAAAAGCAGGGTTTTGTAAGTTTTCTCACACTGTAAAAGAAGGACTACTGCTTTATTTTGATTACCTGATTTATGATTTAATTTATTCAGCTTGTCTCTCACCTAGAAAAGACTCCTGTTATGGCAATTGGCTTCTGGGTGTGCCCAATATTTTTATCCTGTATACATAAGAATGTAGCACTGTGAGCCTGTTACAATACGAGGATTTAAAAGAGAGAAGGCCCATCTTGTTAACTCGATTACCAGTAGTCTAATGATCCAAGTCTTATTAAAGTGTGTTTTAAGGAATCACAGTAAATAAGCTCCTACTATAACCTGAATGTATTTTGTTCTATTGAATTAACTGTGTAACTGGCTTGTACAAGTTTTAATGAAGTGTATTTAATTTATTTTAAACACTTTGAAATCTGTACGTCAAACATGGCATACAAATAAACACATAAATTGGTGATATTCTCTCCTGGCACTGGAAGGTCACAGTCCACTAGGATTTATAGGTAGTGTCTAATCATTAGTGAGAAGCAGTGGTAATATAGAATACTTGAACAATTGACGCAAATCAAGTCAGTCCAAGTTTCAACGGAAACAAGAAGACACGGCACCTCTCCAGAAACTGGAGTGAATATCATTATGTAACACAACAGTATACCTTCATTAAAAAGGCATATATTCAAGGGAGAAATGTGCTGTTTGTATTTTCTCAATTTTATAAGTTTTACTACTGAGGGAGACTTATTAATCCACTGATGCTTACGTGTGTGTTTACAGTATCTTGTTACATCTTCATTTAATGAAATCAGCATTGCTCTGGAGATGTTTGATTTCCTGTCCATGGTGAAGATGTATACATTACGTTTATTATAGGTGTTCTTTGTGAAAGTATTTTAATTCACAGGGTTATTGCTTTCATATCTTTGGTTATAAGAAATCTCACAATCAAGAAAGAGTTTTTCTTATCCTGGAAGCTGCATAATTTAGGTTTTCATTATAAACTTTTTCTCAAAGGATGTGCCTGAACAATAGTTCAGTAGAACACCTTGGCATTACAATGTACATGTATAGTGCTAGGCTTTTAGCTCAGATGAGACTAGAGCACTTTGATATGAAGCAGTATTATTCTGAAGATGCCATAAAAAGCACCTCATAAAAACATTATTTATGATTCTATAATAAAATTAGATTTAAACTTCTACATAATGTAGATTTCTAATTTGCAGAAAAATATTTCTTACAGGCACTTTCTGATTTTAAATGGTACATCAGCACAATTGTTTTTAGTTCATTGTTTATTTGAAGTAATGTAGACTATTTTGGTTACAGTAGCAGCTACCTTTTAACATCATCACAGCACACTTTAAATTCAAAACTAGATTAATAAAATTGTGCTGTAACAATCCTGTGTGAAGATGGTGGTTTTCTTTAGACATTTGTGTTACATTGTCTAGTGCAGAAATTGTGACTGAATGTCCTTACTAACTAAAATAAAAACCTTACTTTCAATAAGTGGTCTATTTGTCATATTGTGGGCTATGATCTGGTCCAGTATGCAGGAATTAATGATAAACAATGAAAAATGACTCTGACATCAAGACTCTGGAAGATGGGACTGTCTGTATCTGTGTTAGTAATAAAAAAAAGACAGTTTTTATTATTATTGTGTGAGATGCACTGTCCTCAGCATAAGTGAGCATGTTGTTGGAAGACAAGCACAAGACAAAATTTTAACCTCCCTGTTTTCCCAAGTTTTACATACGTTCCTAGAATGAACAGCTGTATTTCTTCTGAGCACCGTATTTTCACGATTCTGGGATAGGAAATGTGCTTTACTGAATGCAAGCTTTTACCATACTCGTCGTAGTTATTATTTAGCATAGATTTTTTCCCCTGATTATTATGTGTTTCTTCTGCTTCTCTGACTTTAATACCAGAACTGTTGTTTTATCATTAGCTTTTGTGGGTAAAATACCGATCACACTTTAATTTATGCAGACAAAATGGAAGTATCATACATCTGCGACTCGTTAAAACCATTTTCTCTATTAAATTGATAAATTCAGCAAAACATCAGAGCCTCAGTTGATTAGCAAACTAATTCAACGCCTTAAAACCTTATGTCACAACTCAGACGGTCCTTATTAATAAGGGCAATAGACGGTTCAATAGTTGTCAACGATTGGAATTGAAACGAGTATTCGAAGCACCTAGTTATGAATTAGAATTAAACGATGGATTATATTCTAGAATTCTCCATTATTCTTGCATTCGGGTTCGACTAACATATTCTTTGCATAAAACTTAAGTGGAACCGATCAGATCTTTAAAATCTACCGCGCTTGAAATGCATGCAAGCATATACAGTAGAAAAACAAGGGGAAAGTTTTACCTTCAAGATGCTCTCAATTGTCTTTTGATTCGTCGAATTTCACAGCCACTTGCAGAATGCCGCACGGTATAAATTTAAATGTTCGAATCCGAAAGGCATTTTACTTTTGAAACAAACCATTTTTATAAAGAGCCTTTAAGAGTTTTTTGAAGTTCAAATAATAATAAAAAACATCTACCTGCTAGTCAAGTAGAGGTGTCTGAATCTGCTTTATCTTCAGTGCCTAGAGCTGGGGTCGAGGAGCTGTCTGCACTCTTGGTGCTGATCTGACAACTGTGACGAAAGACTCTACCAACTTGTGGAGCTGATAGTTAATTGCATCCATCGTGCGAGACTCAACACCAATGCAACTTATCGAGGTTCTGGCTCTGGCTTCGTTGGCCATAAGGAAAAAAAAGCATCTTTACCGTTGTAATAAGCACGCCAGGGAAATAATTAACAACTTTTTCAGCGGACTATAGGTGAGTCACCACCTGAGGCGGTAGTTTCTTTCTTAGGGCGTCTCATTTGCAGCCTTTTTTTTCTCACATCACAGATATCACTGAATTCTGCTGACAGCTGTCCGGTTCTTAATGGATTCCCGAGCTGGGGGTGATGATAGGCTCTGTACGAAAAGGCAGAAGGTTATTTTATTTCTGATATCGTCACCTAGAAAAGTGTACTTCAGTACGGAATATATTTAATCTACTATCATTCTCTAATGATTGAAATGCTGAATTGTCAGCATTAACGGGATATTGTCAGATGCCACCTGAGCCACCTGAGAAGGATAAATGGTCCGACTTCGTTCTGAAGGACAAGTTAGTTGAAGAAGTTCAATACCCAATAAATCTCCGTAAAACCTTTTGTGCAGATCAAAGTTTTTAGTAATTAAATATTGTTTTCTTTGGAAACCATGTATAATATCGTAACATTTATTGAACCCTGCGTAAGACCAGAGAAATGAAGCAAATGAGCATTTGCTCAAGATCCGTTTCTGCAATGTTATTAATCTTCTCTGAGTAAAACTGAACTCCGGCGTCGAGCTGGCATAGCGATGTCTCCCGTGAGACAGCTCCATCATTTCCCAAATACCCTTCTATACTCCGTAAGAGCTCCGCATAAACAGTGCATACAATTAGATCAACACTTAACACAGAACTTGCACACGCGACATCGCTAACTGGGCAATCGGAATATTCTATCAAACTTTTTTGTTGTTTTATGCAAATGCGGGTGTCACTCAGGCTGTCACTGTACAGCAGCCCCATCTGCCGGCGCGTGCTTGCTATAATTCCTTTGATTTGTAATATTTATTTTGTCAACAACTTTGTTGTGCACGCATTGTAAAACAACTTAGAAATCTAAACTTATTCAGAAACTACTGCAAGAAACTCACGGATTTTTATTATTTTATTTTGGATTCTACAGGTTATGCTATACGGCAGTTCAGGGTACTTACAGCCAGGGGCTGCCCAGGCCCACCCTGATTGATCCTAGGCCTACCCATTCATGCAAAGTAATTTAAGATTTTTTTCTCTTATTTTCGTTACATGATTTGCTTTTTAATTTGATCGTTTTAATCATCGTTTGTGATTTGCTATTGGCTCGCTGTATCTTTTGTGACCAATAAGAAAATGATGTAAATGTAGTGGGGCGGTGCACGCGTAGCCGTAGCTTAATTGGCTATCGTTGTCGTCAGACTCTCAGAGCTAACTAGCGCTAGGTTTTGGGTTGATTAGCCAACATGGCAAAACAAATGCATGTATCTGCGTTTTTCAAAAAGCCGCCTGTAGATGAGCAGACCAGTCCCGAAACAAATAAAGACGCATGAGACGCTACAGACATCTTGGGTTTTAAGGAGTACAACCTGGCTTCCCGAATACAAGTTTTGGAACGCAAGGGGAGGTGCACGCTTTGAGTTCAGCACGAAGAGGTTCTAAAATTACTCCTGTAAAGAAATTACAAGTTTTGGAATGCATGAATAACACTAAGATAATACTGACGGTTAGATTCGAGTGTGCATTTTACAGATAACTATTCAGATTCCCTCTAAATGCCCTGCAGTATTTTAAAGTGAACGACGTTTACAGAGCAAATACATCCAAAGTATGTATTTGGCGTGTTTATTAGCAGACCATTCTGGCAATTAAAGGTAAGATGAATTGGTTAGCACTGTAATGCGATTATAACAATTCAGTGTTAAGTCAGGAATTTCCAAATCGGGTGTCTTTTAGCATCGAAAATATTCTACTAATTTCGTGGGTTTCATTCAAGTTTAAAAGCATCATGAAGGATCAAACAAGATCTTCAGAACTTAATATTTTAATACCTTCGCAGTTTTTATTCTCATGGCGCCTCACTCGATATTACCCTTGGGACGATGCATTTACTCCAACCTCTGAAACCCAGACGTGCGTGCACGTTTTCTGGTATGTCATGCTCAAGTCCGCTGAATATTTAAAGGCAAAGTAAAAGCTCCGTGAAGTTGTCCCTCCTACAGCCAGCACAAACAATGAAACCCACCTCATTCGTTAGAGCTACGTTTGTGCCGTTGAAAGTAGCGTTTGTGCTGCTTTCGTTTCTGAAATTTGTATTTCTGCCTTGTGTTTTCGGTTTTGTGACGTCACAGTCGTGATCACGTGACCATGCACGGTGACTTTGACCTCCAGTGACCCCCGTCTGTCGAGTTCAAGCGCTGTTACAGTTTAGCTCGTATCCTTAACATTTTAAAGACAATCAATCTCCATAAACATGAGCCTCCTTAGATCTGAATAATACTATGACATGAGCACGCATGCCAACAAGTTAACTATCTATGACATAACCCTGTGGTTGTAATGTATGTAAAACCACTGTGATTGTAAGATCTATGGTTTTTACTTTCTAGTGCACGTTTTCCTTTTCCTTTCCCTACCGTGACAGGCTGTTGCCAGACGCGTTACTGTGGGATACCATCGTGACAAGACCTCCGCAGCATGTCATGATAGGGACCCCATGTATAGCGCGGCAGTGTCTATCACGACTGGCACCTTGCTTCCATCCACCCTGGCACAGCTGTCGCAACAAAGGTCTCATATCAGGACATGAAATACCCAGATAGGAAGTGTCGCGATATATGGACTTTGTATCAGAACATGGGGTCAGCATATTATGTCAGGGTATGTCATATCGCGATATGCGGGCTTCATGTCGCGACATGGGGGCGGGGCATTTTGTCGGGGTATGTCATATCGCGATATACGGGCTTCATGTCGCGACATAGGGGGCGGGGCATTTTGTCGGGGTATTTCATATCGCGATATACGGGCTTCATGTCGCGACATAGGGGGCGGGGCATTTTGTCGGGGTATTTCATATCGCGATATACGGGCTTCATGTCGCGACATAGGGGCGGGGCATTTTGTCGGAGTATGTCATATCGCGATATGTGGACTCCGTGTTGCGATATGGGGGTGGGCGTTTTGCCTGGGTATGCCATATCGCGATGTATGTAATGTCACAACAGTGGCGCCATGACACTGATGCGCCAGTGGCAATGGTGATGCGCGCACTCCTATGGTGACATGCTATCGGAGTCATGAAGGCGCTGTGGATGCCATGACATTCTTTATCTGCTTTTCAGTTTTGACCTCAGTGCGACTGCTCTTAGATTAATCAGTAATTGGAAACAAATGGATGTGTTACTGTATATCCAGCGTGCTTATACAGCACACACGGTACACACAGAACTTCCGCTGTGGCGCTTTACCCAATCAGAGTGTCGATTCTCACTCTTCACCCAATCGCGGCCCGAGCTGTTCGGGGGTTTAGCCAATCACGGGTCTGAGAGCTGTTCAAGCTAGCAGCGCCGGGTGGATCGGCTTGTTTACTGTCAATGAGAATCTACTTTTAAAATGCTTTTCTTATTTGCAGAATAACTACATCGTCTTATTTTTTAAACGTCTTTATTGATTCACAATGTTCAGTTGTCTTCGAAATAAATACATTTTTATTTGCAATATAACTGTCTACGCTGCTTTCTGTAATGAGTACATGGTATTTGAACACTTTTAATCGTATATTTAAGGTAGGGGAAACACCTTCTGCTTTGTACTTAAAAATGAATAGAAATGTAAAGTCTATGATCATTATATTATTATGCTCGTGTTTCAGTTTTGTTTTTTTATTGTTAAATTATATCGATCTTGAAACTAATACCTAAAAATGTGAATATGGGCTCTCGTGTTGTACCAGCGGTAATTTGGAAACTAGTGTCTTTTCACCAATGAAAGGAGTACACAAGCAATACATTTTCGAGAACATGGTTAAAAATTAAAAGAAAACACCGAACCCAATGAGCTAACATAGTAACTCCTCCCTTAATGTAAGACTGTTTATTCGTGTAAAGGCTGCAAAGTCTGTGGTCAACTGATCAAAAGAGCACAACTGAAAGATCTGGTGGTCGTGAAGTTGCTGTTTTGTACATCACAGAGTGATATCACAGCCAGGAAAAGAAAGGGCCATATTGAAATATATTGAAACATCCACCCACTACCAGAAGGACTCGGAAAACAAATTGCCCCCATTGTTTTCATCACAATCAGGAGTTCAAGTACCGAATTTCTTGGTACCTTTGAACTTCCTTGTAGGTAGTCATGTGATTACCCGAAAAAACAAGGCGCTGTATCTCAGAAACGAAAGCCGCACAAACGCTACTTACAGCGACACAAACCGGCACAAAGGCAAAGATAAAAGGACTGTGAGCTCATCGCTTCATGTTTGCGCATAAGACCCATGTAAATACAAACACACGGATAATGACAGTTTATTAAAGAATTCAGATATATGTTAATTTCTGTTATGTGAAAATAAAAAAAAATATTTTTCCAATATTGCCGCGGTTCGCAGGTGGGAAACGGTGGACTTTCCGGTGTTGTTTCTCGGATGTGTTATTTACTACCCGCGACAACCTTGTATGTAGTGCCCCTTAAAAAAACACCTTGGTTCTTTTTTACTTTAACGAATGTGCTTTGTATAAGAAGTAAAACAGTGGTCTTGTTCTTTAAGTTGCAGATTCAAGCCTTTTTGAACACGTCCCTTGGTGCGCGTGTTTATTTAAGGAGACAGTGAGAAACTGATCACTTCGTCAGATTTTTTAAAAAGCACACCGCTACGAAGTATTAAGACATGCTCGTTAATGCCTCTTAGTAAGAACATGCAATTGTTTTCTAGTGTTCGCTTTTTGAGACTACACTCTTCTGATTAGGGTATGTGACATACTAGACAAATTTAATTTTCCTGCTCACACAAACGCACAGAAGACACTGATATTAAATGCAAAATCCACCGCCGCCTCCCACCCGGGCAAACAGAGGAACAATTGCAGAACTGTTACTCTCGCACCGGTAACAGACGCTTGAGCTCGGTAGACCGGGTCACTGGAGGTCAAAGGCACCGTGCATGGTCACGTGATCAAGGGAAAACCAAGGCGCTATATCTCGGGAACGAAAGCAGCACAAACGCTACTTTCAACAGCACGAACCGGCAAAAACGCAACACTAACTGTAGGGGGGCCAACATCACGGAGCTCAAGGTAAACCCTGCATAGTATTTTGAATACAATATTTTGGACGGATTTTGAATCTTGCCTTTTGCCTTGTGTTCATTGTGTTTTGGAATAAAATATTAACTTCAGAATAACTCGTAAAACTACTGAACAATCTAAAAGCAGACAAACGAAATACTTAGAACTGTTACAAGCAACAAGTGAAAATTAGCTCTTGCAGCTTTTCTTTAGCTAAAGACAAAGCCCTTATATGAGAGGCCTTTGCAAACTAGCTGTCATTTGAACGTGAATTTGCCGACTCTCTAGACAGTGACGATATTATCGCCATATTCAATTCCAAGCCCCGACGCCTGCGTCTGATCTAGAAGGCCAAAACCTCACAACAGAGGTAGGCACTGATTGTGTGTCCGTCGTGGCACAGTAGCGTTCGGCAGCCTAGGTAATTGTTGCCTGTCTGTGTGTCTGTGTGTGAGAGAATATATATGAGGTTCCGTTAATTATGGTGTTATGGTGTTTGATTATATAGCTCGAGGATTAATTGATAAATTGGAGGGGTACCCCTATGCTGGCAGGACGGTCAGTTAGAGTCTGGGCCACCCACTTTTGCACAGGCCCACCCAAAAATCTATTCCTGGCTACGCCCCTGCTTACAGCACTTCATCTCAAAGCTGTTTAAATATCTAATCAAGTTCAAAATGCAAATGACGAGAAAAAAATGTTGATCTTAAGGTTTCCCATAATGGTTTTTGAACTTTCCATGTTTAATTCGCTTTAATAGCGCAGTAGAAAATTGAGCAAATAAGTGTAGGTGAAAATCCTGAGTTACCTATGTAAATCTCTATAAAGATATTTTAAATAAGAAGATGCTATAACAGCCGATGTACTGCAGATTGGGAGATCTGTGTAGGTTTGTGCCCTCCCAGTTATCAGGGTAGGTAAGGTAATTCAATTACAAGTATTACTGTAATTATCACCAATTTTATTTTCAAGATAGATTTTCGATAGTATTTAAAATAATTCACTGGTACATTGACAACGAGTAATTAACACTGGCACTGAAGAGACCTTTTCAAGCCCACACCACTCTGCCCAGGAAAACTTTTTATACCTCTAAATGGATACAGGTTGAAGTGCTTTTTTGGTCTTTAGGTTAATGTTAACTGTTAGGCAGCAACATTAGAGCGTGTTTCAAATTAATCCAGAAAGCATCATTTTGTTTTTAGACTGGTAAAGGGCAATCCACATCTTACAGTAACACTTGATTAGTTTTTTATGATAAATAAAATTAAAAAACAACAACTTGTACATCTAGTTCACATTGGAAAAGGGCAGAGGTTCGTGGTTTTCTTTCTAGCTGAGCTCTCAGATATTTAACCCTTAATAGACTTAAAAGTTGGATACATTTTGCCAGGTTGATTATTTTCAGCTCTTAAACATGTTGGAAGTTGCCTTCCGTTTCATTTCGCAAGCGAAATCATCTTTAACCTTGCAATTATTCTGAACAAACTGCTTGCAGGTTTAATTGGTTAATTGATTGATGTAATAAATCAAGCTCAGCTGGCAGGGAAATCAGCGGGTGATTAGGGTTAGGCTTAGGGTGAGTAGGCCTCCTGGACCAGGACTAGGGGCCCATGGTTTGGGGAACCACCCGGAAATTAACTGTAAGCAGCCAGCTCCTCCCCACCCTCCTCTTCCTCTTCCTTTTTGCGGTCTTGGGATTTCTCACTTCCTGTCTTTCTTGGTTCTCATCCAAACTGCACTTCGATAGTTTGACTCATCAAATACCGCTAATTGAACTGTCTGTTCATTTTTTTAAATCTTTTCCATTCTTAAATTAAACCACATGTAGATGGACCGAATGGCCTCATGTAGTGTGTAACATACTGTATGTTCTCATGGTACAAACTGACACGGACCCATGGTCAGATAATGAGTTGCAGTTCTCCTCTCACTGAGGTGTATAGCTTCAATGATTTAGGTGAATTTATCTAAAGGGACAACATGATCATTATTGTGGGATGTCCTGCAGTGACTGCACACCATTATAATAAAAATAATAAAAATATAATATTGGCTACAAATGAGAGCATGCAGAGATGCAGCTAATCTAATCCCTTTGGTAGTTAGTAGTAACTACTGCTACTGCTACTGCTACTGCTACTGCTACTGCTCCTACTGAGCTCTGGTAGCTCAGATGGCAAGGGCCCCCCATTCCCCCATGGGCCTTTATGGCCTGAAAAGGGGGCCTACCTACCTACTACTACTAGTTAGTAATAGTTAATTGACTTTAGGATCTTATCCAGCCATGTTTTGGAAGACGACAGGCTATTGGCTTCAACAACATGGCTGTGATGCATGTTCAGGGCTCCCACAGTCCTTTTGGAATAGAAGTGCCTCCGGTCCTTGGTTTTAAATGTATGTCCATGATTATTCCCTTAACCCCTCGAATGTATCTGGTTGCTCTTCTCTGGACGGATTCCAGAGCACCAGTATCTTTTCTATAATGTGGTGTCAAAAAGTTTACACAATATTGTAAATAAGGCATTACAAGTCTATTATATTATGCACAAAACATTTGTTGATTTAAATTTTACTGTATACGCTAGCATACTGTTTGACTATTTAATTGCTTTCCCACATTGTCTAAAACATGTAAATTGAGTGTCAACATAAACACCTAAGTCTAAGAGTTGTCAGAAAGATAACAAGTTCTGCTGTGTATATTTCTTGGAAATGGCACACAAAAATGTTATTTGGGTGACTAAATACGAAGTGTAAAAAACAGTTAAAATCAAAGTTGGTTTAGTTAAGAGTTAATAAAGCTTCATTAGGACCCAAGTTGGAATGATAAACCAGAAGATACAGGGATATTCCAAGTTCAAAGAAATGGGTAACACTACTCTTTCTCATATAACACAGGTTGCATATGTTGCACTTTAAAGACGTTACAAAGGCAAGTAAAGATGGAACCTTTCAATCTGTTACATCGCAGAATTTCGAAACAAGAAGCTCCTTGATTCCTGTATTGATCCTGCTGGTTATCAGTTAATCAACACAGGTTCAGTAAAAAAATTCTTCACCTCCCCCCTCACCCTCAGTCTTCTTATGCCCCACATCTACTATTTCACCTCTCCAGTCTCTTTTTATCAAGAATGCATTTTGTGAAGATTGAAAACACTCATGCTTAAAAAAAGAAATACAAGTTCTTTTTTGTATTTCAAAGAAAACATACAGTATACAGTATTCCTACTTTTCTTAACTTCAACACAGCAGCTAGGATGACTCAGACAGGGTATTGTGCAAATCAATCAAAAACCATTGGGAAAAGGGTGAATTGTATGTCAAAGGCACCTCCTAGTGTTTCAGCACAGGGCAAAAAAATAAAAAAACAAAGGCCCACATACCCCAGGGCCTAGGAGAACAAGGATTCTGAATTATCACTTTTATTCTTGTATCAATTTGAGAATTGAAAGTGAAATGGAGACAATCTGTCCATTTACAAGTTATAGTCACAAATCACCTACAGTACTGGGATTAGGCATTACTACAGTTCTTGCTCAAGTACGCTGCCACCTGGTGGCAAACTAAAGGACAGCAAACTGAGTGTCTAGTGTTGTGAAATTACACAATTATTGATAAAGAAAGGGGAAACACTGACTTCTTGGGCACATGAATCATTATGACCCAACATTTTAAAACAGCTGACAAATCATGTGTGCATTGTACAACGAGACAGCATCTCAACATATGTTTTCAATAGGTTAAATTAGATGATCCTTTCCAGTGTGTCAGTGGGATCAACAGACCAAAACCAGCAACGATTCCCTTTCAGTATATGAAACCAAATGTATGATTTTCATAATTCCAAAATAAGTTATAATCCATAATTAGTTTTGATACAAAAAACAATCTGTAATAATAAATGTATTTCTGTGAAACTTTGAAAGATTCATGAATCCCAATTCCCAATGAACAATTCATGTGGAAGACCTTTATGAGAGTTCTCCGTATCCTGAATCTGATTATTACACAAAGAGCATCAAAAGAAATTTTATCCATACATGTCTGTCTTTAGAAAAATAAAATTATGGATTTTGGATATTAAATGTTTTGATGGCATTATAATTGATGATTCATGACTGACTGTGATATTGTACACTCGGCTGCCTTGGTTATATACTGTAAGCACAAAATCAACTCATTAGTGAGAGTTTTGATTCTGCAAAGGTGATGAGGTGACCTGATTTGTTGAATGGTTAAAAAACTGGTGAAACAAAAAGACTGAAAGCAACCAGCGATGAATCCAGGTTTTGATATCAGTGAGTGTGGGGTAGACATGTGGAAGGATGCTGATTGTTGTGTTCAACAGACCGATCAATGGCGAGGTCCACGTCTGATTGACAGGACCAGAAAGGATGAAAAGCACTGTTTTCGGCTATACAGGTTATATTGCTTCCTGTGTGGTCCACACAGCATACTAGCCTGTAACTTACACAGCACACCCGCTAGTTGATCATTTTAATAAGCTCAAAGAATTGATTTGCATGTGTCACATCTCTTCAATTAAATGTCAGTGAACCACTAAACCACCAGTTGCAATTTTCCTGTTGAGTTTGTGAATTTGGCACAATTATAAGAGTCAATCTGATTCTGATGCTCAGTATAAGTGTGTTATTTACTGTATATCATTCCAAGTTTCATCTCATCTGCCCGGAAGGAATCACATTTTGGTTTGAAATACAAATGCATATTACATAACTTATATATATGTAATATATACAGAAATTGTGTATGAAGTATGTTTCATACGTAATAATGCAGAAATTAAGTATGTCCTGTCAGGTTTTAAATATGATTCAGAGTGCAGCGATTTGACCATATTCGTTCTGCACAGTATCCCTTCCACCAGTTCAGTTTGGAGCTCTCTGGATGCTAGAATGACTCATCTATGACTAAGCCCCTTAAAATCACCAGGAAAGTTAGAAGGCTGGGTGTTGTTTCCATGGAGCTGTAATGTAATGTGCATCTGCACATCTGTTTCATTGAATATCAAGCCACCTTCTAGTATTTTACTTTAACAAAAGCATAACATTCGTTTCGGTTCTACCTCCATCTGTAGAGCTCCAGTAAAATGGTACAGTACAGAAAGACATCTGAGTTGAGTTTTACCAACAGTACAGTAGGACGGGATCGTTTTTGAAAACTATCTATTATAGTTTGTCAATTGAAATTCTATTGTACTATACTGTCTGTCCATACCAATTGATCTACTGTACCTCAATCTCCGCACATGCCACAGCTTTCCTGAAAATGATTTTTACTATCTCTGGCTGTAATAGAAGAATCTTGTAGTGTCATAGAATTGGGATTCAACAGTTATACAGTATGTACACAATTTAATTATGCAAGCCTAATGATGAAAGAAGCGACAGGGATGTGAATTGCTAAAATTCTTTTGTGTCAACCTTCAGTTTGAGAGCCGCAGTGAGTCTGCTGCTCATTTAAATTTTCTTCACCTGGCCAGAACATGGTAACACTGATCACTGGAAGGACGGTTCAGCAGTCCGGCAAGATAATGCTTATTTTTCTGGTGCCTGGTTCTCTTCGTCTTCATCTTGCTCCTCTGCCTCAGCTCCTCTCAGCCCCTCCTCCGTGCCTGCTGTCTCTCTGGGCTCCTCTGGTAATAAGAGGTACTGCAGCTCTTCAGCGCTGATGGCCACTTTCTCTGGCTGGAGCCAGCGTTTTAGCTGCTCCAGGGCACTGTGCACAAAGGAGAAAGACTGTTTGCACACTGTTCACTCATGCCTCAGGTACTAGCCTGGAGTGTTAACCTACAGTACTCAGCGCCATGATGGTTCGAAAAAATCCTGCCACGTTTCACATATATAAAATGTATATCAATAGCTAGCAAAGATGATTCATGATGATGAATACTTTTTAATACAAGTTAGAACTTTGATTCCTTCATGAAAAAACAAAACAGAAGAACACAAAGTCGACAGGCATGAACTATCTGTCCTAGGAATACTGAGATTGTTCAAAACTCTGTTTTGGATCTAGATTGACTAGAATCAACCAGCCAGATGGAAAAAACCCAGTTATTTTAGTACATTTAGTTTCAAATGCCAGTGGTTTAAAATCTGCGAGCTAGTCATTAGAGGTTAAAGGCCGGGTACACTCCCACTGTCCACTCACCTCTGGTCAAAGTCACTGCCTTCCTGAAAGAGATCTGAGATTTGTTCGTCCTGGAGGAATCTATCCCAGCATTCCTTCCTGGCTTGAGAGAGGGTGCAAAGCATTTCACGTGACGTCACTTCCTGCGACTGGCCCTTAATTCTGCGTAGACGGTTTTCTTGAGATAGAAGACAGGAGATAAAAAAAAGACACAAAAGACAGCACTAATGCAGCACAACTGTTTAAAAAAAGGCAGAAAAACAAAGTACACTTATACCCTGGTATAAGAACGTTCGGTATACAAATGTTCGCCAATCCGAACATGAAGAATGTGTAATTTGTAATTCGTTATAAAAACTTAATTTCGCTAATCCCAATTTAGAAGTTCGAAAGTGACCGATTTTGTCCGAGAATCTTCTGCGAACAGTTGAGTTCAGCGCCACCAACAGCTGTCTGTTTCTGCGCGAGTGCAAGACATTGGTGTTAAGCGCTTTGTTTATGATCACAGCGAAAGCTTGCGCTCTCATTTTCAAAGTGTTTTTTGTGTTTGTTTTGTAGTTGCTGTTCATTATGGGGTCTTAAGGGAGAGAAAAAGGTTATTTAGCGTAATATTCAACAACAGCGTGCACATTGTTCTAGCTGATTGTTTGGATAGCGATCTTCTACAAAATGAAAAATGTAAATATGATATTATTTTACAGCTATAGTTGGCTTATTTGGTGAAGAACTGCATTGTTCACTAAGCTTGCTATAATGGTCTGTATGGTATTATATGTTTAAGGTGGACTGAACTTGTCTTCGGTTCGGAACAGGGTGGAATTTTCCCCATAGCCAGCAGCCATATCACCCTGCAACTCAGATGGGGGTTATGTCACCCTGCAACTCACAACTGGCAACCCACTGAAGCTAAGCAGGTGTGAGACTGGTCAGTACCTGGATGGGAGACCTCCTGGGAAAAACTAAGGTTGCTGCTTAGTTCACCCTGCGGTCCATGTGGGTCCTAATGCCACAGTACAGTGATGGGGACACTATACTGTAAACAGGCGCTGTCCTTCAGATGAGACGTAAAACTGAGGTCCTGACTCTCTGTGGTAATTAAAAATCCCAGGGCGTTTCTCGAAAAGAGTAGGGCCAAATTTCCCATTGGCCCTTACCAATCGTGGCCTCCTAATAATCCCCCTCTATGAATCGGCTACATTACTTTGCTCTAGATAGCTGGTGTGTGGTGAGTTGTCTGGCGCACTAAGGCTGCTGTTGCATCATCAAGGTGGATGCTGCACATTGGTGGTGGTTGAGGGGAGTCCCCATTACCTGTAAAGCGCTTTGAGTGGAGTGTCCAGAAAAGTGCTATATAAGTGTAAGCAATTATTATTACTATAAGAAATTATGGAATTTTAATTTTCGATTTATGATCTCCCGCCTTCCGAACAGATTTCCACGAACGAATTAGGTTCGGATACCGGGGTAGGAGTGTATATACATAGATACGAACGAAAGACTAGTTTGTTTTTTTACTTTCCCCTCGGTCATCTACAGTAAGTGGGCAACTCGTCTCGGTGCATGGTGTCTTAAGATCCCACCCCACTTACCCAGACTGGCAATGTACACTTCGGAGTCAGCCATGGGCGCCCATGCGCTGGGACGGGGGGCGTTCTCGGTCCCGTTAGCGACGGGGTGCTGCAGATTCTCGTGCGGCTGCGGTTCGAAAGAATCTGTGAACTCTGCCCCTGCCTGACCCCCGGCCTCGTGACCGGGCAGCCCCGAGCAGATCTCCGACCAGAGATCGCCGCTGGAGCGCGGCTGCTGCGTCTCCAGACTGTCGATCATGCCCTCGCTCTTTCGGGGTCTACTAGATCACAAGAAAGGGCAGAATTCTGTCAGCATTTTCCCCACGAATCCCTCACAATTGTGGATTTCGAATTTGATCTGTAACACTTAATTTTAACATCGTTTTGAATAACCTGCATATTTATTTGCATGTATGTAAAAAGTGGCTGATATCTGATGTACTTCAAATGTGGATGCACATCTCTACTTATCTTTTTGCGTGTAACGTGAAACGTCGAGATAAACATTACAAATAATGTAAGAGCAAAATAGGTCTGTCGTCTTTATCGCTAAGTTATCCAGCTGCAAAAGTGTGACGGTAAGCGTTTAACCACATCGCAGTGATCTTCCGAGAATATTTTAAATATATATCAAAATGAAAAAAGCATTATAAAAATATCGTTTTGAAGCAATCGCAACTATCAGTATAGCTAACCTGAAATGTAGAGCTTTTTTTCTTACTTCCATTGTAACAGAAAAAAACACACAAAGCGAAAATTACCTCCTGTTAGCAATTTAAGATATCTTTGTTTAATAATAAAACAACAAAGACAAAAATCCAGCAATTCTACTGCAAAGGAAGCATCTTTTCTATTTATGTTAAATGAAATCCTTCTTCCTGTTATCTGCCCGCAAAATGATTTAGCATATCTCAGGGAAGGGGTAGAATGACATTCCAAGCAACCAATCAGGTAGGAGGTTGTGGTACTTTTGGTAATCTGATTTGGCGCTTTGTCTGTCACTTTAACTTGAAGCTGTAACGCTATTGGCTAAAATAGTTTTCTTAGGCAACATTTCCCACCCCTTCCAAGGAGATTCAGTGCCGTAAAGTATTACAAAGTGTTGGCGAGTTGAAGCGGAGTTCAGCTCAGCTCAGCTCAGCTGTGCAGGTGAGGTGTCCGCATCAGAAATGTGACTGGTAGTGGGAGAATATTCACCTTTGACATCAGTTTATTTACGAAGTACCGGTGGTATTTTTTCAGTGTCCGTTTCCGGTGTTTCAAACTGATTTTATCCTCGGTTTTACTTCAGCGATGTATCGTTACGTCTTTATATTCTTCGAATATTACAATGTCATTTTAATTTTTTCCTAGCTCGTTGTGTAAAATTTTACCATAGGTACCAACAGTCTAATGCTTACTATATCGTTAATGGGGAATTACTTAAAATACTATTTCGTTAAAAAATTGTACAAGTTCTGCGTGACGGTTAAAATTGATATCGACTGGCTGGAAACTTCGTTTCAAGTTACACAGTTTATATAGTTACATCATGACATGGTCTCGCATAACACATTTGCTGTTCAAAGTTAGCTGTGCACGCTGAGACCTACTGTGGCAAAACAGCCATCCTGCGACTTCAGATATGTTGTATCATCTGTCCGTGATCCAGTATGTGTATGGGAAACACTTGACAACGTATCACAATAAGCACATCGCAGTTAGAAGTCTATTTGATAGTTCTGTTTTTTTGCTGTTCTGGATCATCATCAATGTAGACAGAAATACCCAGTAAGGCTATGTGATTTATTTTCTTTTGAGATGTATTGTAAGAGATCCAAGCATTTAAAATTAGACGTGAGCAATACACAGTAAAATCAGAAAGAATAATTTACACTTATGATGCTTTTGTGTTTGATTTTGTTTAAACATGTACAAATCCCATATAGTTTATTAACTAACCATGTGATGAAATGTGTCAATAAAAGCATTTATTGTGTCAGTAAGGTCTTCATACAGTGAACATGCCCACAAACTGTTTTTCGGTGTCGGGGAAGGGGGAAATTGATTATTTCAAGGTCATTGGGCAGGTCTCAGATTTCTGTCTTAACGTTTCTGACTGTTGGTTTTGTGTGCTTGGCAGGGCTGACTCAGTGTGGGAAATGCGACTTGTTAGTCTCTTGGCTACAGTAGCTTTCCCAATGGGTGTGCTGCTGTCCAGGACCATGGCGCGCCTGTCCAATGGCAGAACACATGCAGAGCTCATCACCCGGCTCAGGGGTAACCTGGAATTACCACTGCATGATTGTCCTGATAGAAAAGGAAATAACCTTACCACTTGGTTTTGAGATTGCCTCTAAATTACAATCGCACCTCGACAAGTAGCGCAGTGTTATTTGACGTAATGTACAGTATGTTGTTCAAACAGCTCTTTTGTGTACTTGTTGCATGCTGATCTATGCATTGTTGAGTCCTTTTCATTAAGGGATGTACAGAGATACATGTACACATGGATTGGGGCCTCTTTGGAAGAAGGGGTGTCTTCACTGTTCAGTAAAAGACAACAGGATTCTTCCTTTTTGTTTGTGTGTTTATTTCATTGTTTGTTTTTTACATCTTTTTCTTAAGATCGCGGAGTTATTACATCTGACAGCGTGTTTAATGTGATGCTGGCCACAGACCGTGGGCACTACACTAAAGACTTCCCCTATATGGATGCACCACAGTCTATAGGTATACTTTACAATTACACAGATGAGCTTTGCAGATTACATACTGTATGACTGGTTTATTAGCTTCGCTCTTTGAGATGTAGTACGAATTTCTGTAAATTTTAGCTATGAGACTTATTTGCAAATTGTGATTTTAAAGGTTAATAGTAATTGAAAAGTATGAAATATGTTTTATTTAGAAATCCATGTTTCTCCATACCAAGTAATCTCTACATTTACATACTGTATCTAGGTAGTTGAATGGAGCCCTATTACAGGCACCGGTGACTAATTGACTTTATATTTGTTGTCGCAGGGTACAAGGCTACCATTAGTGCCCCACACATGGTAAGTCAAATACCATCACAAATCGTGAAGGTATTGTAAGTGTTACTGTAATGATTGAAGTAAAAATAAAAAACATTGTGACAACCTATGCTTTCTGTATAGCTTAACCTGTATTGTTTGTCACTTTGTTATGTTACAGTATATTGGATCATGAAAAACTTATTGAATGCATTCAGTGGTTCATATAAGACATAATGGAATGCCTTTGTCTCGACTTTAAATGTTTGACATTCCTCAAGTGGGAGTTTATTTTTGATGATGTTATGTTTTCAGCCTTTTTTCTTTTTTAGAGAAAAGGGACAAACATCTTGGCAGCAATTGGTTTTAAGTCTCTTAAATACTGTATTCTGCCTTGGCTTTCATTCAGATTAAGTTAACGGCACGTGTGTGTGTGTTTGTCTTGTGCAGCATGCCCATGCTTTGGAGGTGCTGAGAGACAAGCTGACTGAAGGAGCCACAGCCCTGGATGTGGGCTCGGGCAGTGGCTATCTCACTGCCTGCTTTGCAAGAATGGTATGTTGAAAGTTCACTGCTGCCTTTGAAAGTATTATTACAGTACCTTCCTTCTGGGGCCCTAACTCTGCCTATCTGAAGCAACATCTTCAGATAAATTAATATTTTTTGATAAGTCATTCAGGTGTGTAGCTACGACAGCATGCATAGGCTGCAAAGGAACAAGTAATAGGTTTATTCCTTGCTGAAAAGAGAAGAAAGAAAACACAACGTTTCAGCTGTGGATCCTTCTTCGATTGTCAAGGTTACGTAGGTTAGGTGGTCGGGGGATCTTTGAAAAACAGAGGATCTTTGTTATCCAGTTTAATTTCTGCTCGTTATGCAGTATGTGTTCTCAGCATACCCTTCTCTCCCTGGGTGTTCTGTCCCTGGTCAGGTGGGTCGTTCGGGGAGGTTGATTGGAATTGAGCACATTGCTGAGCTTGTGGAGGAATCCATTCGAAATGTCCAAGCCGATGACCCGGAGCTGCTCACCTCTGGACGGGTTAAGCTTCTTGGTAAGAACAGGAATCTCTTGCCTAGGAGGGCATATGTAATTGCTTTTGCAGCTAATCTGTACCCTGTGTGAGAGTGGCTCTTCTTACCCTGATGTCTCAAGTAATAATAATAATAATAATAATAATAATAATAATAATAATAATTGCTTACACTTATATAGCACTTTTCTGGACACTCCACTCAAAGCACTTTACAGGTAATGGGGATTCCCCTCCACCTCCACCAGAACGCTCACCACACATCAGCTATCAGTGTGGAGGAGAGCAGAGTAATGAAGCCAATTCATAGATGGGATTATTAGGAGGCCATGATTGGTAAGGGCCAATGGGAAATTTTGCCAGGATGCCGGTGTTACACATGTACTCTTTACGAGAAGTATCCTGGGATTTTTAATGAACACAGAGAGTCAGGACCTCGGTTTTACGTCTCACCCGAAGGATGGCGCCTGTTTATAGTATAGTGTCCCCATCACTATACTGGGGCATTAGGTCCCACATGGACCACAGGGTGAGCGCCCTCTGCTGGCCCCACTAACACCTCATCCAGCAGCAACCTTAGTTTTTCCGAAGTGGTCTCCTATCCAGGTAATGACCAGGCTCACATCTGCTTAGCATCAGTGGGTTGCCAGTTGTGAGTTGCAGCGTGACATAACCCCCATCTGTGGCACTAATATACCATGATAACTTAAATAACTTAATTTAAATTCTTAGAGGTAGCTGCACAGTGAGACAACAGGATTGTGTTGTCTTTTCAGTTTTTCCAGTTGCCTTTGTTTAAAGTAACTAAAATGAATGGTAGATGGAGACATGTGATACATCCTGCTATTCTATTGCAAGAAAAACGTCATGTTATACAGGGTCATAATATTCAGTGTGATCGGCAGCCAGAAACCTGATCAAGCTCTTGGACTCTCATTTCTTATGATCGCTTTATCTTTTCCAGTGGCAGATGGTCGGCAGGGTTTCCCAGAGGGAGCCCCGTATGATGCCATCCATGTGGGCGCGGCAGCCGCTGCAGTTCCCAAAGCAGTAAGAACTGGGCTGAGGGGAATTAGAAGTAGTGGTTTGTGGACCTGTGCAGGCTTTGCCATGGAGTTAAAATGAGCACAATTAGGCAACATTCAGCAAGATGGATTTATGTCGATTGCACTTATTCCAATGCAGGGTAATGGTCTTCACCTGGTGAAACAATATTTTAGCCAAACTAATAAACTCACTGTACTCCCCCATCATCAGTTCCACCTCACCTTAATTAAGCAGGATGTCTTTCTTCTCGTATTGGAGCGACACATACAGCTGTGTTTAGGCTTGGGAGCAAACCCTCCTGTAGCTTTTCTGTAGCAGTTTAGGATTTACCTGTGGGCAGCAGTGGGTAGGTGAAGATTTTTGCAGACTGTCACCATTAGGGATATGAACTGAAGAAAGACGGTGTATTTCAGTCGACATATACAGACAGTTATGAAAATATTGTGAGGGAAGAAATGACCCATTGTGTGCCCTGTGGCAGCTGTTGGCCCAGCTGAAGCCAGGGGGGAGGTTGGTCCTGCCTGTGGGTCCCGAGGGAGGAAGCCAGGTGCTGGAGCAGTATGACAGACAGAGTGATGGCTCCTTCTCCAGGAAGGCCCTGATGGGAGTCATCTATGTTCCCCTCACTGACAAGGATCATCAATGGCCCAGGTATGATGATGGAACTGTGTAAATCTGTGCTTTTCATGCGTGCTGTGAGCGCTGCATCTGTCAGCGTCATGAGCTCAGAAATACAACCCTTCAGCAGTCCATCTGTCCTCCATATGTATCCTTGGTCTCTCTTGATTGTTGTTCTTCTGTTCATATTCACATAATCAATCTGATTAATCTTTTATCCGAGTTAAATTAATGAATTTGTATCTTACATTTATCTGCAGTAGTAAGTTGTGTTTGATACATATAAGGTGAATCACAATATGCTCATTACAAATCAGTGTATTCAGCATGACCACTTTCAAGCTGGTGGAAACATTTTTCCCATCAGCTGACTTAAAAGTCCTACCACTGACCTGCTTCAAAATGGACAGTTTTTCATTCTTCTACATGAACATACTGCTGTTGTGTACAGATGCTTCTTTCACCTCGGTGATAAAAAAAACAAAAGTCAGAGATCATAAGTGATGTTCAGAAAGCATCAGTCATGACAGACTCCTATCTGTGTTTGCTAGTTTGTTCTTTTCTATATGCTGCTGTTTGTGTGTTACATTACAAGATGGGCAATCTATTATGTGTTTCTTTCTGCAGAGGAGAGCTCTGACAGACATATCCTTCGGAGGGGGGTTCTGCAGGGAGGGGTTCTGGTGCTGCAGTTGCTGAAGGGAAACTATTGCAACCACTGACTACAATGTGTTACGCCCCCCCTTAACTCCAGTGGGATGACATGCAGAATTCTTGCCAGCTGCCTCCAATTTCTGAAACTAATTTCAGATTAACCATAGTAACAAGGCTTAATACTTTGCTTTTTGGGCAATGGATGTGATGTGGATAGGAATGAGAGTGAGAAAACAATAGCGGTGTTCTGATTTTTTAAAGGGACACCCAAGTGTTCTTGGAGAACAGGATAGATCAGAAACTCAATTAAAGAGTAAGACTAACAGAATCTTAAACAATGAGAAAATTCGTTTGAGTCCGGATTATTAAGATTGCAGCATCTGCATCTGTTGGTTTTGGTTTATAGTATCTTAAACCATGCATACTAATTGTACATACAACTGTAATATATGTCAATAAAAACATCTAAAGGTTTTCCAGTTATTTCCCCATTTCTAATCAAGACCTCTTCACTCTGTCTTGTTCTTCACGAATTTCAGTCTTTTTGTTTTTGTGCCTTAGGAATTGAAGTGTTTCACTGAAATAGGCTGTGTAAACACATGGTAGATGACATTTCATATGCAGACAAATGTGAAGTATTACATCCGGGTAAAAAAAAATGATTTAAGAAGGTACTTAATAAAAAGTTGTTTGTATTGATACAATTTACATCTGAAAGATGTGGGAAGAAATTAAAAAGCAAACGGTATAGATAAAACCAATAAGACTTTAAATCAATGGATATTACATTAACATTGTACAAATTTGTGTTAAAATTGTACATCAGTAACGCCTGTAAGACTCCATGTAGAATAATGACTAAATATTACTAAAGAGCAACCCGATACTTTCCCACAATTAAAGGAATGTCCACCACGGAGACATTCCAAGAACAAAAACTAAACATTTTTAGTTTTGAGAAAACTATAAAGGGACCTCATTCAGTATTCAAAAATCTCAATCAAAATTGACAAAGGTAGTCTGACAGATTAGAATCAACCGAGTATCAGGAACTAGGCGATAGTAAATTTAAAATTAAGAATTTGAGGAGATGCTTTACAAAAAGATTTCTGAAGTCTGGAATAAATTACCCAAACAACTTGTTGAAGAAATGTATTTGAACAAACATTTAGATTATCGGATAATTAACTACTAGCAACCAAAGTTGCTAGCTGGGTTGAACGGCATCCAACGGTTTGTAAATTTTCCTACGTTCTTTTTTTTTTAAGGCGTAGCTACATATTCCTTGATGACGTAATTACACTGCGACATCTACTCCTACTGCTACTAGGACCTTGGAACATCTTTTGGGAAAGAGAACACGTGAATCTCATGTCCAGAACTGTATTCAGAACCGCATACGAAAAACTGTTTTCAGTTTTAAACATAATATAACCACGACTGAACTTAAGTATTGCAGTATATAACTTGTCTACCACGAACAGGGTATCGAGCTATGCATTTCGTGTAAATGGACATCAAAACGTAAGTATTCGTACATGCAACACTGGACTAAAATAGGTCGGATTCAACGGTTTTTTTCTTCTGTCTTGACGGTACCAATCAGTTACAAAAATGTGTGGAGTCTAGTAACGAAAAGCTGCATGGTTTCCAGCTGTCCCCGGAAAAGGTTGAAACAAAGTCTTGCAATTCATCATAACTCAGTTCATCCATTTGGGAAAATGGATACAAGTAATCCCGTAGAAAGAAAAGGTGAAGCGGACAGTGGTACCGCGGCTTCAGGCAAAACAGAAATAACAAAACGGAAAATCGCCGAGATCGAGGAGCCTGAACACGGCAGTCGTAGAAAGAAGCGACGAGGCGGAGGAGGAAAGAAGCTTCCGCCGGGAGAGAGGTATGTGCCTCCGCCTCAGAAGCGAAACCCCGGCGTCAGCTTCAGCCAAGAGCATTTTAAAGAGACAAGTTACTACTTCGAGGGGGGTCTCCGGAAGGTCTACCCCTATTATTTCGACTTCCAGACCTACTGCAAGGGCCGCTGGGTTGGTAAAAGCTTGCTTGAAGTGTTTCGTACCGAGTTTCGCGCTGAACCTTTGGAGTATTATATACAGGCTGCCAAGAAAGGCCGAATCAGACTGAATGAGAAGCCTGTTGAGGACCTTAATATAATTCTTAAGGTAAGTCTTCTATGGTGCATATGATGTTTCATCATGTTTTATTCTACTGTAATGAAAATAAACTCAAACGAATAGCACCCTTTCTCAGGTACAGGGAGAAATCACGCCAGCAGTACGTTTTGCACTCTGAAGTTAATAGCCTGTCGTTGAATTTTGGCTTTAATAGTGCACTGTTCCAAGACATCTCAGAAAAGGGAAAAGAAATCTCTAGGTTTTACTGGCAACTCTACCCTCTTTAACTTACTAAACACAAAAAAAAACTGTAGTAAATAAGCCCTGAATTCAGACAATTGAGCATTTTTCCATCCCTCTGTTGAATTAGCTTTAAATTAGTTGCTTTTAAAAAAATGATCAAGTCATTCAGTCTTATTTACTGCAGCAATATCATCCCTGGCTACATTCCAGCAGGTAACTGACTTCACTACACTGTGTTGCTTTGATGCCCTGATCTGTATCCTTCAGCAAGTCAGTAAAGGCTGTTGTCTGCCCCCGACTCGCTTGCAGAACAACGACTTCCTCAGGAACACCGTGCACCGCCATGAGCCGCCAGTGAGTGCCAAGCCCATGGAGATCCTGGTCGATGACGGAGAGCTGCTGGTGGTGGACAAGCCGGCCTCGCTGCCTGTTCATCCCTGCGGCCGCTTCCGCCACAACACCGTGATCTTCATCTTGGGGAAGGAGCGGGGGCTGAGCAGCCTGCACACAGTGCACCGGCTGGACCGCCTGACCTCGGGCGTGCTGCTGTTCGCCCGCACACTGGAGGCCTCGCAACGACTGGACCAGCTGGTGCGCGACAGGCAGGTGAGTCAGGGGCACATCGCCTTCTACTGCTGTCGTACCCTTAGGACAGTTGCAAATTTTGTTTTGCTGGCATCAGAAATCTGTTCCGTCCTCTGCTGCTCTGCGGAGCTTTACTGCATTGTCAGTATGTCAAACTAGGGTTCAAACTAGATTTACAGATGAGCTGAGTTTTTTTAATAAACCTATGAACGTAGTTATCCACGTTTTGCTATCACAGTATGTTTTTGCGACTGTGATTGAAGCGCAACCTCCGAGTAGTGAATGGGAATATTTTAAATGAGTCGGGGAGACGTGGAGGGTTTGGAGGTTATCCCCAGTGAGGCTCAGGGGCGTGCTCTTGTCTTGCAGCTGGAAAAGGAGTATGTGTGCCGGGTGTCGGGGGTGTTCCCGGAGGGAGAGCTGGTGTGCGAGGAGCCGATCTTGGTGGTTTCCTACAAAGTGGGCGTGTGCCGCGTGGACCCGCGGGGGAAGCCCTGCCGCACGGTGTTCCACAGGCTCCGCACCGACGGCCGCTCCAGCGTGGTGCAATGCCGGCCTCTGACTGGGCGTACCCACCAGATCCGCGTCCACTTGCAGTTCCTGGGTCACCCCATCCTCAACGACCCCATATACTGCTCGGTGGCGTGGGGGCCTGAGAGAGGCAAGGGGGGCCACATCGGTGTGGATGACGAGCAGCTCCTCAGGGCCCTGGTGGAGGAACATCGGGCCAAGGAGAGCCTTCATCTTCTGGACATCACCGAAGAGGATCTGCCTGGTGGCGCGCTGATGCAGGGGAAGGAAGGTGTGGCACATGTGAGTAGCTGTGACGTGGCTGAAAGTAAGTGTGGGGCAGACAAGAAAAGTTGTAGATCCGATGAAAAGGCTGAGGTGGTAAGTGTCTGTCATTTCCCCAAAGCAGAGCTGTCTAATTTACACAAGGATGACAGTTGCACAACTGAAAGAAAAAGTCAGTTTTTAACTAATAGTGCCAATGAGAGTATTCAAAGCACAGACAGTGTGCCTGGGAATCATTCAGGATTTTCTGCTGCTGAACCTCAGTGTGATACCACTGTGGAAGTGGGGCACAGCAAAGTGAGAGAAGATCTTGCAGATAATTTGGGCTCAGAGAGAGGATGTACAAAGAACAAAGAGAATGTACAAAGAGAAGAACTGGATGATACTGGTACGAGATCAGAATCTCCTAAAGTTGTTAAAGACCCCTTATGTAGTGAGTGTAAAATTGTGCGGAAAGATCCTACAGAAAAGGAGCTGATAATGTACCTTCATGCCCTGAAGTATAAAGGCCCTAACTTTGAGTACTCCACCCGATTGCCTGACTGGGCCAAGGAGGAATGGCAGGAGGACTGAAGAGATGTGTTTGTGTGTGTCAATACTTGGATATAGAAGCACATTTGTTTTCTTTTTGGGAATGTAAGAAGGTTGTCGGGAATTAACACTGCTATATGAATAGTTACCAATTCCGCAATGACATTTGTGTCCTTAATCTGTACAGTGCCAACCATATTGAAAGTCCTGTGTAAATCCCACTAAAATTAATACAGTATTCAGTGTGATTTTCCCCATAATATGTTCTTCCCTGGATTTCATCAGGCCATATCCTTCTAATTTTTATTTCACTAGCAAGCCAATGCCACTTGTATAAAACTACATTTAATTGAATTAGTGGTATACTAAATTTAACTGTTTAGGGTTGATTATATGTTTTTATTTTAATATTGGCTCTGGCACTAAAGAAATGTACAGGATTTTATTTTTTTCATTTTATAGTACCCTAAAATCAGTCCAAACTGGTACAAATTTTTTGAAACATTAAACTTTTACTGAATTTTCCTGATTTGCTCTGGGCCGGGCATAAGAAATTGATTAATATGTGTATAATTCTAATAATATCAAGTTTCACTATCCAATAAATTACCAAAAAAAAATGTTTTTTTTGCTTGATTTATTGTAGTTTAAATCTTACTGATTTGCTGCTTATGTTTAAATTCTAGTTTTCTCTTAAAACCTGGGTTTTGTTTGCTCCAAATTTTACTTTGAATGATGATAAAACACATACTTTGTTTTGCAAGAAAATACCTTTTATTTTGACAGTTCAGTATAAGCATTACAATATTAAAAATAATCAACTGAATCTGACACATTTGTTTAAAAAAACTAACGTGTTTTAACATCTTCTTCTGCAAATAATACTGAGCATCAAAAGGAAACATAACAATGTATGAATCTATATTTTAATATAAATAAAATATTTAATTTAGATATTAATTAAATTTAAATTAATTGATGATTTGACTTTCACAGTGACCCCCACTTGATTGACCAGAGTTCATCAGCATAGCAAATGTACTTGTCCTGTTTGATCGGTAAAATACTAAATGCACTTATTACAAAATAATCCTTTTCCAGATGATAACCTTTTGAATTAATTGCTTTTGTAAGTGATAAGTTGCTCGGTGTATATTAAACTAAAGCTTTTAAAAAATAAGCGGAACTCGGGTATCACCTACAGAATGTAGGAAGCACCTGGAGATTAGATTACACCAAGAAAAGTATGATCAAGCCAGCTTTCACTACCTTAAGCAAGCTTAAGTTTTGACTTTTGTTTATTTTCCCCATATTTCTAAGGCTCTGGTTTTCGTTGTTTTATTTCAGGCAGATCAAAAGCCTACATGTTAGACTTAACTAGGGCAATACAAAATTAATGTGCACAAAGCATTCATGGACATTGGCAGAATCTAAACCTCACTCTTTTTTCGGAATGATGACTTAAGTTACTGCAGAAACATTGCACGCTGCGCTCTCACTTGTACTATATATTCTTGAAATCCATACCGATTTGGAAAAAAGAAACAGTTTTGCTGACGAATGTAACTGCGTATGTTCATACGATTGATTTGTGTCTCAGAAATGCAAATTATGTGGTGCTTAGGTTCAGGAGTACAGCATGATCCAGTACTTTTTGCAGATCCGTTGCGTTAAAATAAAACTGCACCAACCAGGGAAGTACTAAGGCTTGCTTTTTGAACATCAAAATTGTGTACTTGTTGTAGCCATGCATTCACCCAGTGTGAACAGGACATTGCATAACATACTTATTCCATACATAGTGGATTCCTGTGCACTGCATCAGCTGAAATTATATTAAGGAAACTAGCTTCTCAGACTAGTTCAATTGTGCCAGTTTTTTAATGGTCCTTGTTCAGCATATCTATGCAAGATACATTTTTATGATTAAAAAAGCTACCAAACTAACATCATGTTTTTAGAATACATTCAGAACATATTAAATGCAAACCTTTGACACAAATAACATTTCTTAAGAATCACGCATTCTCTTTATCAAAATATGTTGAATGACTTAATCTAGGAGTTCTCAACCTTGGACCTGGGCGACTCTTGTGTCTCCTGGTTTTCATTAGAACTGAGCTTTGAATTACTGGTGCTAATTGATGCCTTTAAATGATTTACTTTTGCTTTTTGTTTTCCTGCTTCTGTACCCAGGCCTTAGTTTAAAAAATATTGAACTTTGGGATTTTTTTTATCATACAGAAGCATAATCATTCTCTCGTAAGCTTTCTTAAATGTTATGGACATACACGGGTGGGAACGACAGTGTATCAAACACAGAGGTCTGTCTGGTTAAACATTGGGCAATATTTAACTAGTGTTTGATATAAAATCACCAGAAATTGTTGCCACATACAAATCCCGTTCAACTTTTTGAGAAGCATATTGTTTTTTAAAAAATCAATTAGCCCATGGTTTACTACCCAGGAACAAAAACCAGATGGTACAGGACCAGTGTTGCAAAACAGCGGACTTAATGATCATGCAAGTCCCTAATTTGGGAAATTTCAGCATTACATTCTAAAACAAGCATAATGGCTATTTTATGTCTGCAGTACATTATTAGAAATGCTACTATTTTAAAAGCTTAAAAAGATGTTTTAATTTCAACAAACCCATTTAAAAGGAAGCTTGTTTTGAAAAGGGGAATACACTCTTCATATTTGAATAATTTCTTTCTCCCTTTACAGTCTTTTCTTAGTCATGCTGCACAAGGTGTCAGCTGAAAAAAACGAATGGAAGCCTTTTCAAAAGAGCCAGGGAGAGGATTTAGAAAATCTTTGTAAGCTCAGAGCGAGTTGCTATTGCGTTGCATTGATGAGAATTTCCTGCTGATAATGGCAAGGGGTCAGAGAAATGAAAACTGAGGTAGAGTCCTTTCATAAAATTTATAAGAGTGAAATATGAATTTTCCACATCAGCTGACATGTCTATGGAATATTTAGTTTTACTTATCACAAAGCACCATCTTTGTGTGGTATCATTTTAATTCAGAATATATATATTCAGTTTATGAAAAATATATTTAAACCTAAACACGTTTTGTTAATAAAAAACATAGCCTCTAATGGTTTTTTTAATAATACTATTGATTCATTTGCACGAAGATAAATTCACCTTTTTTTGGCCTGAACCATCATTTGTAGGAAATGGAGAGTAAATATTATCTATCTTGTGTTAAAAAGTTAAAAAGTGGACCGTCGTACATACAAAAAGGGGTTTTAAGTATTAGGATCCACTTTGGCACATGTACACTGATATACAAATAATAACATAGACACATCCTGTACAGTAGGTATTGTACAGCTAACAGTTACTGGGCAAATCTATTCACTTAAACATTTTCGGTATAAAACAGTACTATGTGTTATGTATACTGTATCAATTATTTCAATTTCTACAATTAAAAAAAAATATTTTTTTTATCTGTTTGATATGAAATAATACAAAGGACAGCCAGGAGGTGGCAGCCTTGGGACTCTGTCAACTCAAAATCTGAACATTTGAAAATGTGAATCTTTAACATTAGTTAAAGCTGGAAAATGTGCTAACAATTCTCTGATGTCAATACCCTGCTTAGAAATAAATGTCTTATGAATGTTGCCTGGCTTATTGATCATCATGAATCTAGCTACTTGCCGAAATGATGGCTTTTACAATGGTTGCAGAGGTTGACTTCACAGAAAGAAGGGGGAATGTGATACAATTAGGGACTACTCTGTGTAGAGTCAGATTGTTGCTATATTCTGTATATGTAGATAGATGCTTCAAATTATGGGTTATATTGACTTTTTGGAGCCATTTACTGATTTCCAGGTTATTGCTTTTGTGTGAACTGTGTCTGCTAAATATACAAGCATGAAAATAAAGCTAAGGTTATTTGGAAATGTTTGATTAGGGCTTGCAACAACACTTTCAGCAAATAAAATGTTGCATATTGAGAGCTTCAAATGAGTTTTGTACAAGGGTATGCTCACATGTGTAGGACAGGAATGTTACTTGGAGGAGGTTTAGGCTGGTTAACTGGGAAATTAATGAAAATGCTCAAATTGAAATAACAGCTTGATTTCTAAAATAAATAAATAGAGACATCACATGTGGCATCCAGTCTAATTATAGGAGGTCTTGTCAGTATTTAGTCATACTGTAGGATAAGTAATAGGTTTATTCCATGCTGAAAAGAGAAGAAAGAAAACACAATGTTTCGGCTGTACAGCCTTCTTCAGGTGTTTACTGTAGGATTATAACCAATATCCATCATGTGTACTGTATGTCTTTGGGTCTACATCGTACCAGCATCCAAGTTAGGAAAACACAAAGGTGAGGGGCAACATGCAGGAATCTATTAAATGCAGTTTATATTTTTTACCCTTTCAGTAAGGTCTGGAATACCAAAAATAGTTCAGAAAGTAAAAACCTTTTACTACTACATCAATAAGGCATGAGTAGCTTGGAAAAATATTTAAGTCTTCTAAACCTTTAGATATTTGAGTTCTCACAAATCTAAATGCTGTCTGGCTTTAGTGAAGTATTTTATTACATTACTTGGGTATTGACTGATGTAGTTGAACTTTTAACTCCTTTTGTACTGGCTAATAAACTCACCAGAACATCAGATTCCTCCAAACAGTTGTGAGTGGTCTTCTTCCTTGTGTCACTAAAATGCCGTGCTGTTTGAGAACTTCAGGTGCATTGGAACCAGGGTTTTCAAGGTGTAGTATTCAGAAAAAGAGAATTTTCTTCTGTCCACCAGAAGTAGTGTTGATCGCCTAAGCTGGTAATTTTACTCAATACAGCAGACACTGGTTGGCTTGGGGGGGTGTTGGCAACCCAAAAAGTACCATCGAGTAAAATAAACTTGCCCATACTGAATCCAACACAATAGTGGCTTAAATGCTGTATATGAACATAAACATATTGTAAACCATCATTATCAGCTACCATCCCCACTTCGTCCTTCCCTCTTGATCCACACATCTGGAAGGTCTGGTTTGCTGTTAGGCAAGATTACAGGCAGCTCCCCCTGGCTTGTCCTTCCTCTTCCGATGCCTTGGGATGAAGCCTCAAACACGGTCTCCTTCAAGGAAAGGCGCAGTGTGTCCCTCTTGCCATTGAGGTATCCTGGTTGCGATTCTGCTTGAGCCTCAGTTGTGGGCTGTGGGGTAGCAGGTCCAGGTTCAACATCACTTAAGCACGTCTCATTTGAGTCCTCCAGCCCCTCAAAAGAGCTCTGAGACTGGGATGAAAGAAGACGTCGATGGGGATGGCGTTTAAAAGGGCTACTCGTTGCCCCTTCAATGGA
Organism: Lepisosteus platostomus; assembly: GCF_059453375.1. NCBI lineage: Eukaryota > Metazoa > Chordata > Actinopteri > Semionotiformes > Lepisosteidae > Lepisosteus > Lepisosteus platostomus. The sequence goes on along the minus strand of NC_142620.1, from coordinate 11,969,842 downwards.
AAGGGAGTGCCGATGGTCCATGTCTGGGGGCTGACTGCTGATGATGATATCTTCCATACTGGAGGAGGACGACAGTGAGACGTTCCAGTGCTTAATGCCTCCAGCCTGGCCCCTGCACCTCCTACACAAGAGCCTTTCCTGGACCATTTCACTGGGGGGTACTACCACAGGACGTAGGGTGTTCTCCTTGTATGGTGATGAGGTCTGCAGTGCTGGGGGAGGTGGGAAGGTTTTGAGGTGCCTGCTGGTTAATTCCTCACTGTCATCCTCTGTATTAAACTCCTCTAAGTCTTTTCTGGGGCTCAGGCTGCGGAACTGTATCTCCTCAGACAGCACAGAGGGTCTGTTGGACAGCTTGCTTGTACAGGTGCTATTTTCAAAACTGTCACTGAGCTGACAGGCAAGCGGCTGCAACTCGTACTGTTCAGACTCCCTGCCTCCTCCGCCTCCCTGTCTTTGCCTTTGGCGCTGTTGACTCGGGCAGAGCTGCCCTCCTCCCTCTGCTTTTCCAAAACTCCTCCTCACCCTGGACCTTCCTCCACACCCAAAAGCCCCATTGGCAGCAGAATTGGAGGATCCTGCTGCTGCAGTAGAGAGAAGATTTCCAGACTCTGAATCTGCCTTATAGTGCCCACTTGCTGTTGTGCAAGGCCAAAAGATCTGCCCGCAGTTCTTCTGGGGCCCAAAAAAGCAGCAGAGAGATTGAAAGAAGAAGGTGGCAAATCCACAAGCCACACACTTCACAAGCAGCAAGAAGATGCCCAGTTTACGGAATAGCAATGCCGTGGCAGGCAGCATGATGATACCCATGCAGAAGAAAGCCCCAGCACCTATGGCTGCCGGACAGCCCATTCTCTTCAGGGAGTGCGCTACCCTTCCAAGACGGTCAGGGTGTGGGGAGAGGCTATAGGAAACACAGTAGTTGGCAGCAAAGTCTACAGAAAGCCCTGCGGCTGCCGAGATGAAAAGAGCTTCTAAGCCACTCAATTGCCATTCAAGGAGCACCAACAGGCCTTCTGTGACAAAAACACTCCCCCCTACTGCAGCAGATCCATAGATGCTCAGGGGAATGTTCCAGGTTGTCAGGAGAAGCATGGCAAACACGAGAGCTACCGAAAACCCTGTCACAACCAGGGTCTCAGAGCTTAGACATTGCTGAAGATCATAGAGGGCTAACTGGCTCACAAACCAACCATTGCGCAGGCCTGGCGGAGCCCCAGAAATTTCTCTGTGGAACCAGGCCTCAATTTGCTGATAGAAATGAGCAGATTGACTGTAATTATAACTATGGAGGTGAGTGGTCGTGAACTCGAGAATCAGGGCTGTAATTCGTCCCTCTGAGTCAAACCGTGGCCCTCCAGTGTCAAAGAGGAAGCCCTCTGCTTCCTTCTCAGCTGCCATCATACCGAGGCAGTGTTCAAAAACACCTGGAAGGTAAGGGAAAAGAATATCATTGCAGCAAAGACTATAGGCACCCTCGCTTTCAGAGCACTGTCTAATCGACACCCATCGTAAGAGCCGCTCCACAAAACACACGCTGTCTCCCTGCTTCTCCTCTTCAGAGGATGATGAAATAGGCAGATAAAAGCTCTGATTTTGTATTCTTGGACAAAGCTCTCTCAGCCACGATTGAGCGTCTGGGCTGCTCATGTTAAATTCTGGGTCCAGTACTAATGAACCATTGCTTTTGGGGTCCAATTGATCTCCATTATCTGTGGGGAGCACCCCCCAAACAAGAGTAATTGTCATAGGTTTCTCCTCCCCACTCTTCAAACGCTCAAACATGAATTGATGGCTGTACTCTGCATCGTATCGCTCAAAGGGGTGACTAGAGCGGAACAGCTGGGCTGCCTTGCTCTCTAAAGTTGGGAGTTTCATGCCGGGGTCGACGCAGGTTATGTAGGTGCCTCCTGCTGCCAGTACAGCAAACCAGCAGACCCAGATGTAACGGAACTTGACCACTCCACATGGCAGGATCTTTATGAAGAGTAAATCAGAGGTGTCAGTCAGTCCACGTCTTAACCCCCTTAGCTTCTGTGCTAGCGAGAAAAGGCAACGTTTTCGTGAACTTGTATCCCAGAATCCACCTGGGCTTAGGGCACAACAGGTTTTTCCAGCCGGAGCTTCAACAGCAGCAGCTGCAACGGCATAGCGCTCGTGCAAAATCAGGATGCAGGGCAACCAAACCAGGGAAGAGAGAGAGCTGATCAGAGTAGCTGTACCAAGGTACACTGCAAAGCATCTGACTGCCGTGATGCTACTCATGTACCCTGAGTAAAATGCAGCACTGGAGGTCAAACCTGACACCAATATCAGGTATCCCGCTTCCTGGAGAGCCCGCTTCACCCTTTTTTCCAGTGATGCAGGGGGCTTCTGAGACAGCTGGAGGGACCAGAGGTCAGCAAAAATAAATGCCTGGTTGGCACAGCTGCCCAACAGGACCAATAGTGCAGCAAGGTTTAGAAAAGGGAAAAATGTCAGCCGGAAAGCAACCTTGTAAAAGAAGTAGGAGGACATAAGGGAACCCAAGATTGCTGCTAGAGACATTGCTGACAGGAACAATGAATGAAGATAGAAAGCCATAGTGAGAAAAAGCATGACTACTGCTAGGACAGGGTACACCGAATCCCTTGCCAAATAATATTGGAAAAGCTGCTTTTTGATCCCCAAGTCCATGCCTGTGATGGTAGTGTTATCATTAGTTAGATCACGACCCTCAAGGTTATCGAGATACATATCCATCATATGATCGCCCTTCTCCACAGGCAGAAACAAGAGACTGTACTTCAGTGAAGGCACCTTATATCCTATAGTCTGAGGTCCGAGGAAATCCTTATCTACCAAGTAATGCAATATTTGATAGATGGCACTAGAGTGCTTGCACTGGGATGGCACAGTGGAACATTGGCCTAGCTTTCCCTTCTCTGCACAGGCTGGGGCCAGGCTTCCATCATGGTAGTAAGGGGCACACTGGCGGAGTAGTTGTAGACTTTCGGAAACCTGAGCTGCACTCAGACCAAGGCAAGAGGTGGCATTGCTCAAAACAGCTAGGTTGTTCCCCAGGGACCAGCTCGGGCAGCATTCCCGCATTCCTGTGTCTCCTTCCCCATCTTCCCCACCACGGTGCTTACAGAGGTCTTGGAAGAGGGCATGGGAGCGAATCTGCAACACAGGGAGAGAAGAGCTTCAGCTGGTCAGAAAACTGCCATGCTTGTCTGTGCTCTATTGGTAACCCTGGAGGTACACATTGAAACCTGTAATGTATAAATGTTAATGTATATGTACATAAGCATTCATTTTTTTAGAATGTATAAAATCAAGGACAGATTTAGCTGTGCCCAAGTGTGTTACTTTTGTACCTAGTACACAAAGAAATGACAGCTATGCTTAAGTCTTTGATGTACTGTTTGCAAAGGTTTATTGCCCTTTTCAAAAGAAAATTTAATGATGGAAGTATACAATCACCTCTCAGGTAGAAGATTTCAGATGCAGTTTAGAGTCTGATATACCTTGAGAAAAGCTGTAGCAACCATGCAGATGATTGCCCAGTAAAATGTTATACAGATTAATAGCTAATGTTGATTCTGTGAAAAGATGACAGCTGTATTTTTTATACATTTATACAAATGTACACAGATGTGACTCTCTCTTTCAATTTCTGTCTCTATGCTTCTTGCTTGTTCCTTGTGATATATTTCTCATAATAAAATAGGTCTTTTTTCTGGATCTTTTACTAAGTTGCAGAAAAAAGAAATTGTGATACTTCAAATGCTTTGTGAAAAAAATATCTGAATAGAAGCAAAATGAGGCCCCCATGTGTGTGAATATCAAGCTCTGTATAAAAGGTGGGCTGTCTGTTGGAAGAATAAACAGATGTGCTTTTCGAATGAAGAGATTTCCTGGGCACGTTTCGGCCCAGTGGAGCTGAGCTAGATTAGACTGCAGCGATATTAACAGTGTTGGCAGCTTGACTACAGCCGGAGTAAGCTTTTCACACCGCTGTCTCTATGAGTATTTTATTATGCAGATTAGTTTTTAATTTGGCACCTTTTACAGACATAAACAAAAATGTAGCCAATTTGCCTTAGAACCAAATCAGTAACAGAAAGAACTGAAACACAAAATTAGTAAATTTCAAGTGATATGCAGCATAATCTGGCAGACAGTTACGTTGCAAGATACAGCATGATGGAATTATGTGTAATAAACAATATTAAAAAATGGCTTCATCCCATGTCCTCTCAATGGGAATTTATGGTCTCAATATTGAAGTTAAATTTGGTATGAGGCTTTCACTGTTCAGACTGGCTTTCCGTTACTTACTTACATGCTTACTGCACAGCTCATAATCTGTTACAGTACAACAGTTACAGTATCAACCAATTTAAAAAGAAATAAGGGGTGTGAATACCACTCTGGGCCTCTGCAGTCTGGCCTCCCTCAATTTCTCCTTTGATTTAATTGGTGAAGTAATTTCTCTCACTGCCCCAGTTGATCTACTGGGTTCCGCAATTTATCCAGGTGGCTGCTGCACTTCAGTTATGGACTACTGTAAGTGCATTCTCCTTTCTGTATAAAGCACTTGGCCTCAGTAACTCATATTGCTGTTCTGAAGGGAAAGCGCAGATGGACTCACCCTTGCCTGTTCCATCTCACACATGGAGTGTATGGCTTGCAAACTCCAGAGGCTGGCTGAGTTCCCTGAGCGAAACACCAGCTGAGCATACTTCTCTCCTGTAGTACCGCGGAGAGAATGTGTTACATCAATCACCAAGCCAAGGAACATTCATTGATTAAGCTGTGTTGTTGCTTTTTGTCACATTCAAAGTGATAAATCTCAATGCATTTTCAACAGCTTTAAGGTTTTCCAGATGATGCTATTTCATCCTCTGTTGTTAAAATCCTTACAATTCCTGTATGCTCACCTAAAAACTAGTATGGAGCAACTGAAAACAAGCGAAGGCACTCTGTCTCATTTAAAAAGACATCTTATGTAAGTTAAGGGAGCAACATGGTCACGTTGTGGTATGTACTACTTCTGATTGCACAAAACGGTAGGGCAGCATGGTTATTACTGTTGTGTGTCAGCTCCTGCATCCTGGGTTTTATTGCATAGTCTAAGCTTTCTGTGTGGACCTTACATGTTTACCCAGCTTTTGTGGTTTTGCCTGCTAGGTTAATTGGTGTCTCTGCATTGTCTGTGTGTGTGTCTGTGCCCCGCTATGGACTGGTATCTCCTTCACAGTGTTTTCCTACCTTACCTGTGCTTCTGGGAGAAGCTCTGGGTTGCCATCCAGACAATCCTAATCAGGAATATGGGGCTTTTCAATAATGGATGGATTTAAAACAATACATATGCATAGTTAAGATATATATTATTTGGATAAGCCCAGTTTTACACGTAACTATGACTTCAGAGCATGTTACAAGAAAAAAGCTTATATTCTTGATCCCCTGTAATTTTACACAGAAGATCTTTAGACTGTTTTTTTCCCTCTAGTGAAGGCTGTAATTCTAGCAATAATGTGTGCCAAATTCAAGTGCATAAATATAAATACCCGTTGTAAAAAGAGCTATTACCTCTGTTGTCATTTAAGCTTTAAACCCTTAAAGAAATTACTGTCATATAACTAAGTTCTGTTCTTTTCTCCCTGTAAAGTATTTTCATCTTTGCATGATGGATAGCATAGATTAGCAAGGGGGATAGTGTCAAGAAGGCTGAGTTGCCTTTCAGTCTGTGTGTCTCAGGAGGTCACTTTCCAACACTTACCTGGAGAGTCACAGAAGAAGGTGTCCTGAGTGAAATCCCAGTCCAGCATTCTCCTCTGTCGTGGGCTTGGCCAGTCACGGCTCTTCCCAGTGCCTCCTCCACCCTCCTCATCATAACTTTACAGAAGGAATATGGAATATCACCAAAGGTAAGCTCTTATAGGCCCACAGTGAGAGCCGCACGGTGCCTGCTGAGCAAGCTACCTGTGCTGCAAGCACCACTGTTTGCATCTAGGGGTCTTGAGAGCTTTAGAGACAGCATGAGCAATGCAACATCTGATTATACAATTTATTCAGTCTAGTCACATCCATCTGCTCAGAATCTCTCACTACACTGCCATGAGGTTACTTATTTTCTCTCTAGTTTTTTAAACAGTTATCGTATAGTATAAAATGAAACCAATCATATCTTATAAGAGACTGCAAATGAAGGGAGATAATATCATTTAATTTTTTGGACAAAGTGCGAGTCATTGCTCTTTATGTAACCAGCTCAGTCAATTGAGAAGAAAATCTCATTCGCAGTGACAACTGAGGGAGGACCTATATACTGTTCACAGTACAGCAGGGCTTTTACTGGAGAAATCTGGAGTGAAATTCTTTGATCAGGAGCACAACAGCTTCGTTCAAACCAATGACCTTCAGGTCTAGAGGCTACAGCCCTTACCACTATTCCAGCACTTTGAACTTCATATAATTAGCACTAATTATACCATATAAAGTGCATTGCAGGTACCTGACAAGGGCTACTGTAATGCTAGTTCTGCTTTGTGTTTGTGACAGCTCGTTACCTGATTACTCTCTGCTCTGTGAGTTGCCGAGGGGACAGGGACAATGTTTTCTCGGGCCCTGTGTTCTCCTGTAGCCTGTTCCAGGCTGACAGCCGTCTCCCGATTTCTGTCCCACGAGGCTCAAATCCCTGCGGGTCATATCAAAACTCTTTGACACTTTTGCTGCAGCCTCTATTATATCCCAAACCAAAGCAGTACAGAAATGCTTTCTTTGCACATTTTGTAAACACAGTACAAGACTCTAACTTCTGTAACTGTTGGTGCTGAGAGATGTTTTCTGATATTCCCTGCTTTGCAACAGCACTTTACAAAACTAATGATGTGCAGACAGTTAATGACATTGTTTTTAATGCTCTGGGTTGTGTTCTGTGGATTACCACCTGATCATTCAATTTTTTGTCTGAACAGACAATTTGTAATAGGTCTTTTAGATTTTTATGTTAAATAAACACTGCTTCCTAACCACAAGAAAATAATATGGTTCCTCATGATAGAACGGCAGGGCTTTAAGCATTCTATGAGCATATTTCAAACCTGGGCATGTCTAGTGCAGCTATTATAAAAACATTTGTTGAAACAATGATCCATGCAATACTTGATGGACAATTATAAAGGCTATACAACATCAAAAGTCTGGAAAGCTGTTCAGAGCTCTCTATTTGTTTTCCACAAGCCGTGTGTCAATTTTCCACCAATTTATTCTAATAGTTTCTGGATTATATTTAATCTTCCATCTCATATTGCTATTTTAGGCTGGCTGACTGGTGGCTAGGTCTGTAATTGTGTTGAAACAATATATGTTTGTCAACCAGAGACAGCAAGTATGCATGTGATTACTGTTCAATAGTTGCAGTTTGAGTCATTTTTTGGTTTCTAATGAGGTTTAATTAGGAGGGTGAGAACTGTAGCCCAGACCAAGATTGAGGATTGCTCAAATGGAGAAGAGTTCTGTCTGGTGGGCCCCAAGAACACAGCAAAGAAGAACAAGGTACTCACGGAGAGGGGGTCAGAGAAGTCTGGTAGCGGACCAGTCAAAATCCCAGCTAGGGAACATCCCAGGAAGACCACAGCACAAGTAATAAGCAGTGCCACTGGACAATCGGCAACCAACTGTGAGTAACTGTCAACCAATCAGAAAGGTCAGGATGTCTGTGAGCATGCTGTTCAATGTGGTATTTGATATGTAAAGACTAACAAATTTCAATACCACATAGTTTAATTCTTAAAATTACATTTAATCAATTCGTAATCAAATCTATACTGCAAACATAAATAAGCATTTTATTTCCATAAAACAAGTCTAAATATGAAAAATGACAACACTGACCTTCTGGGGATTCTGTAGAGTCTTTCGTGTCTAAAATGGGAAAAAATAGTCAGGTGTACTTCATCATTAGACATTTGGCTTGGCATTCAGTAATAGGTAACAAATATAATTTGTGACTGAGAATTCTTGGCATTGACAAGGCAAACAGAACAACAGACCTTGTATTGTCAACTAGAAACCTGTATCATGTGCCATTAAATGGAAATTGGAGATAGAAGCTTGTACCTGACGGTCACCACGTGGTGCTGCATTGCTTGGTGATTGCCAGCATCATGTGATCCCTGCAGCCAATGGCAATGAATAGTGTCATGACATGAGGGCACATGGGAAGGGCTACAGCTGTCGGCGGTCTTGACGGTGGCGGAGGAGCAGTCTGGTCGGGGGCTGGCTGGGCCTGAGTGGCGCTCAGGGCAGAGGCTGCTTGTAACTGGTTGCCGATGCCCACAATAGCGGCACCTCTTGAGGAGTGGAGATTGGTGGGAGCAGCCCTGTGACACCTGGTGATAGAGCTGGGAGAGGGAGGCTGTCCTCGGGTGACCTGGGCTGCTGAGACGATCCCCATCTGTGTGGATCAAGGTCAGCCTTGGCTCCCTATCTGGGCTCTCTGGAGGGCATAGTGCCACCTCTGGTATCTCACTGCAATGCACAAGAAATTGATTCATAATTGAAGGCTAGTTTGATATACAACATTCCCTTGTTTTACACAGGAGTTTCCTCACTAGAAACCCTCGTGGTGGAGGAAAATAAAGTGTAACGAATCCTTAGCTTCATGAAAAATGGAGGTTAGGTTCACAGGCCAGCATTTGACTCGTAAATCTTAAAATTAACCCCCCATTTTTTTCTTGGATACATACACAGTAATGTACAATATACAGTAATTACATCCAATGCATCTGTTTTCTAAAGTCGTCACAAAAATGAACACTTTGCAACACTATTGACTTTCTTGGTCATAACATTCAGGAGCCATGATTTTTAGTTTAAAAAAGATGAGGGCAATCATAAAATACTGTGAAAATGTAGGAGGAACAGTATTGAGTGACCAAAGCAAAAAAAAAAACGCTTTGATGGGTTTTCAGGGAAGAAGGTGCTGGGCGTGCACAAGCATAGATGCCCCGACATATTGATCAACACTACTTTAGACTTTGTGCACGTGGGAATTTCCTGCACTTCCAGAAATTTTGGTATCAATGAATTCAACATGTTAGCAGAAAGCACGTATGGCAGCGGAGACGTGCACTTGAAAAATTCATCATTTGATGGGCAGACATTATTTTTCCCAAGCATGCATTGTCCTTCTTTTAGGTTTTTGTGCACATTTGTCAAAAGTTCATTTATCTAAATGAATGAGTATACAGGACTGTAATAGAGCAGCCAGTATGGCACTGTAGAAACAGGGCTGAACCACCAGTGTGGTGTTAAGACTGTCACAGTAACACATTCCTTGCATTCTAATGAGGTAATTAGGGAATTGGCTGCACCTGAAGCTGACAGTTCTTTATAAAAGTACTCACTGATGAGACAGAGGACGTCTAACCAGACCCTCACGGTCACTTTGGGACAGGGAGATTACACGATCTGGGGGTCAGATCCTTTGGGGAAACTCTAATAAGGTTTGAAAGTACTCCGTTTGGACATAAAAGCAAGCTCAAGAGCAAGTTATCTTAATTAGTAGCAGCAGCCTTGATCGTTGCTGTGCCTGCCTGCTGGTAAGAAGGAAGATGGGTGAGAACGGACTGGCCTAAATGGGATCGATCGACTGAGTGAGGTTTTTTCACTGCTACTCATTTCTGACATGGAGTTGAACATGTGTTTAGGGATGACTAAAGGGTAGAGGAGGAAGTGTAACATCAGGGTGGTTTTCTCAGCTGTTTGATCTCCCATGTTAGGGTTGATTACATGTGCAGGTCCCCTTGCTACGCTACAATCAAAGGGAGGGGGTGTGACAAGGAATCATGTCAAAAGGCTGCCTCTTCTCTCTGTGGAAAAACCAGAACCAGAGTCTCTGCTACTTGGAGATAGATTGTCCTCCTTTGCAGGAATTTGTGATGGTTTGGAGTATGGAGATAATTTTGTTCTTGTCTATATATAGATTATCAGGACAGCACAGTGTTTCCCTTCATAGTTTCTTTTCACTTGGTGTCATCACAAAGCAAATTCATGTGCTCAAATTCATGACAAATGGTGGAGAGATTTTTGCAGAACACTCGGTAAGAGGGCTCAAAGTATGACTTTGAATTAAATTAAATAAGGAATTAAATTTCCTTGATCCACTACTTTTGAAAGTACCCTGGTGAAAGGAATTGTATAGTGCCCTCTTCATCCCTGTATTTTCTGCAGAGCTTTGGAAGCAGTCTTAAAAAAATAAGCTTCATATTAAAAATTATTTTCTCATAGAATTTATCATGTTTAAATTCATCCATATAGAGGAAGCTGTATGATCCTGTAGCATAACCCTGAAGCACTGGGCACAAGGAGGAACTACACATTTGACAGGATGCCAGTCCGTTGTAGGGCACACATGCGCACAGGCAATTTAAAGACACTTAATATCCTAGTTGACATGTCTTTGGAAGATGAGAGAAACTTCACCATCCATAGTAGAATTACACAAACTTGGGGAGAACAAGCAAACCTCCCACAGGAGATGCACCAGAATCAAACCCAAGACCCAAGACCTGTGAGGTAGTAGAGTTAACCACCTGTGCTATCCACAATGTAAACAAATAATAAAAACCAGCCAAAAGCTTGTTTGGAAGGACTTTTACTACAGGTCTTGTCTGACAGCCCTAAAATACGACTGATAACCTGGGAACATAATGAAAGCATATGCTAATATGTTTCTGTCTCAACTAGAGTATAAATCACAAAAATTCTCAGCATAGTCATGCATAAAGGAAAAGTAAATAAATAAGAGTCCAGATTCCAGTATGCGCCCTAGAGTAGAGATCACTGGTTCAAATCCAGACTGGTCCTTTCTCGACAACTGACACTTGACAACAGTACAGCTGACAATTATCCAGGCCATGAGCTGAATGGGGGAGAAGCCAGTGGTGGTGGGATTATTTGCTCTGTGCACACTAATGACTCCAATACCAAGCTGGAGAACATGTGGATTTGAAGTACAGTTGAAGAGAACTGCATCAGTCTGCCCTACTGCTGAAGAGTTCTGCTGTTTATATTCTGAGCACACAGTATGTAAAGATGTGGGTGTCTTGTCAATGTTGATTTTGAAGAGGGTGTGCATGCTGTCTTCATCTTTCATGTGCTAGTTGAGGGGTTTTAGTGGTTGGTGAGTTTGGTAAAACTGTAATGGGCTGGTGCACATTGGTAGGCTTAAAAGAGGGAAAATGTGACTGACATTTCTCTTTAAAACAACACTCAAACGTGGCAGCAAGGGAAATTATTTTAATAAGTTAAAAGAAAACAAAATTGTTCCACCTGTTTATATGTGATTAAATCAGCATTTAAGATCACTTGATTAAGGAGGAGCATTTATATGAGGGCAATGTAATGCATTAAGATGGTTATACATATTCAAATGATTTTTTGCTTCAATGAGTTTAGCCTTGATCTGTCTTTTTTGAATATACATGCTCTGCGTATCTTTGGTACTGATTTCAGTGGAAAGGTTAAAGCTTTCATTCATGTCCTTAAAAGGGGTCAGGTTAGTATAACGGTTCTTGTGGTCTCCACCCTTGCCGCTCCTGCCCTGCCAGCTCATCCCTCACTGCCTGGGCGTGAACCCGGGTCTCCGGCGTCACACAACAGGGAACTTGCCAGCTGAGCTAAAGGAGAGCTCCCTCAGCCCAGGCGGCTGAGATCCCTGTTATATGCAGGGGTATATTCGTTACATTAGCAAGAATGGACAGACAGAATGGCAATGTCAAATATAAGCAAAATAAATACCAGGAGGTGTTTTGGACCTTCAACTGAAACAGGTTGTTTTTGTTTGGTTTGGTTTCTTTCTTTCCAAGACAGGATTGCTGCTGTGCAGTCTGCAGTTCAGGAAGGGCTGTTTATCTGCAGTCTGCAGAGGAGAACAAGACTGCTACCGAGCACAACAGCCTGTGCCATTTGTTTCCTCGTCTCCAAGGAGACGGGACGAATAAACAATTGGACAATTCATATTAATTTCAAACACAACACTGTGTTCAAAAGCTGCATTTGCATTTACTGCATTTGGGAGGTGGAAGGGTGGTGTGAATGACTAAATAATTAATGGTCTGCTGTTCATTATAACAGGTTCTTGAAAAGGAACTGTGATTCAGTTCAAGGATTTTTGGCTTAACAACCAATAAAAGCAATGCATTAATCTCCAGAAGAAAACGTCCCATTTATCATCAGAATACAAAGCTGAACTCGTTTTTTTTAAATTGGACCAATTGGGCTTATCTGTAAATAAAAACCTCACAATGCAATCTGAAAGAAAACTAATGATAACCAAGTACTGTGTAAACCAGTTAAAATCAATATATAGCACTTGATCCCAGAGACCAAAATAGATACTCATAGTTAAAACTAAATTGAATGTCAAACCCCAGTCTGGTATTATGTTATCCAAGAAATGTCTGACTAACAGACATTCTGAAGAAATCATTACCTCAGAAGTATCTAATGCAATCTGATGACAACTGCCTTCTGTTCAAATAGAATAAAAAATCTAAATTTTAGTGGTTATGGAAATGTTAAGAAAAATATGATACTGTACAGATGCTAACCTTACATGTTTTACGCCCCCTCTAAATTGCACATCCTCAGATGGTTTGCCACATTGTAGATTGCTGGCAGGTTGCACCACTAGCTTGCACATATCCTCAGCTGTTCACTTGTCCCTGCCTGCAAAGCAACGCATACTCTGCTGCCCAGTTAGCCAGAGCCAAATCTCCATTGCTACAGCATGGTGTTCTGCAAGCTGTGCTGACAGCTTGTGCAGTCCCTTCGTGTTAATGGCAGGTGTTTGAACTGCAGCTCTGCAATGTGTTTTGTTGCTAAGGGACGTAATACTAATATTATCCATTGACTTGGCACACCAGTTTCCTTCCTCAGAGGCATGGCCACTGCAAGTTCTAATAATACAATTTAATAATTGAATAGTCCATCTCAAACTGTATCCCATACAGTGTAATCCAGACCTCTTATCAGTCTTAGAAAATGAACAGATTCATTGCTTTAATGTGGGATTTGAATTTGGAAGCTGTTTGATACAATTCCTGAGGTATTCTAATCTACATTTTTTAACTTTTTTTCTGTGAGCCATCAAATGATTCACAACGTTGGCTCTCGTGGGTTTTTTTTTGTCCTAAATTCACAAATCTACTCCATTGATGTGTGGAACTTCGCAATCCTAATATTCAGGTGACTGCATAAAGGGTACTGACACTGACAAAAAAATAAAATTACAATTAACATAATAGGCACATCAAGTTTTATCTTGTATTTTGTCATAACACACAAATGCACATTATATGTGATATGTGTTGTACACATTGCTCTATGTAAGGGAACAGGATGTGTACAATTGAGAAAGCCAGTAACAGTGGTGTAACCTCTACAAAGCCTCAGAATGACTTATGCCACACCACATAGTTCCCGCCTCGCTGCACAATTTCTTACAAATCAAGCTTTCTTGAATAACAAGCATAAATTAATTAAGCTATGAAATGCTGTGATTACAGATGGGTACAGAATTTGAAAGGGTTTTTAATTGCCTTTAGAAATTAAAATCCCCCTGCTCCTCCCCAATAATGTTTCAAATGTAATTTTAAGGCTGTTGATTATTTTGTGCTCCTATCCTCAGCTCAGCATACCTTGCCTTACTCCCACAAAATACCAATTTTTGGGGGGTTCCAAAGGCCAGAGCACAAAGAAAATCAATCCTTAAATACTTTTCAGATGGTATTTAATAGCCGTTGTTGGTTGTATATTAAAATCCATGACAAATGGTGCAGTAAGTCTATGGCTCTCGGTGTTCATCTTTTTGCATTAACTGTCGTGCTGAACAGACAGGCTGGATGCCAGGCCTTTGTGTTTTGGAGTGAGGCAAAGCGCTGAACAGAAGGCTGCACACTGGGTAGGCAAGTTTGTGCCAATGCTTAGAACATTTCTTGCATTTGCTCAGTATTCTCAGGTGTCTTCTCTTTGTGTTCTCTGGTTTACATCTAATTCTCAAGATCTACATCCTGGACCCTAAACTAGGTGCTAGAGGTCATCAGCAGACAAGAGAGCATTATTGCTTGCAATGTGGTAGCAGGACCTTCCTTTCAGCCTTACCCAGCCCAGTACAGTATGCGTTAAAATTGAGACAGCCAGAACTAGTTTTAGAAAGCAGCAGTGATACTGAAGGTGATAAATTATAATTTGTTCTAAAACATTAAATGAGATTAAATGCACAGGATCTATCTGAGCTATTGCTTCAAGTCACACGTGCACTGCATTAAAGTACAAGCAGAATAATAATGAAACACTGAGTCAAACCACTGCAGTGTTCATTGCTAAGACCTATTCTAGACTTCTCTTGAATGACATCATTCAAGAAACCACTGCATGTGCTGCCATGTAACTGAACTACAGTATGCAGCTTCTTGATGTTCAATTAGAATTAATGGTGCTGTGACAAGAATACAAATTAATAGACTAATTGGCGCAGGTGGGAAAATAAAGCTTTCTATATTTATGTTTGTGTTTATTGAGATGGGTATAGGAAGTGATCCTCCTCTCCTAAGTAAATATGAACAACAAAAACATCTTTTTCAAGTTGTGGAAGTCAGTGTTCCCTCAGAGCAGTAAATCTAGGTTTAATGAGTTGATGCAATAACACCCACAAACAGTGGCATAAAGATCTGAATCTGTTTAGGGAATATCTTACCGTGCATTAATGTTCTGAGGGTGTTTGCTACACTGTCATTATGCTAATAGCTATAAACAATGTCAGTATACTGTACTTTATACCATTTGGTTTCTTGCTGGGTTGGGTTTTGTAGAACTGGGGACATTTTTCTCTCAACACAAATGAAACGGTGATTATTAGTCTTGTGTCAGGACTAAAATGAACAGACAACGCCAACTGAGTTATAAGAAGAAATAGTATATATAAGCAAGATGTTTCTTTTTTCTAGAAAAACACAGCCAATCAATCCATTATGCTGCTAGTCCTGGGGTAGTGCTGGCTTTGTTTTTAGATATATATACAGCAATAATAATAATTAATGATAATACTTTTTTAAGATAGCACCTTTCATGAGGAGATCTCAAAGTGCTGTACATAAAATCTGGAAACAAAAAGGATTTGGGAAAACTAAGCATTAATTAAGTCGGACTCAAACAAATGTATTTTGAGGTGTGGCTTGAAACATTAGATGAGTTAGATTCCTTAATACTATGTGGAAGTTACAAAGCCTAGGTGTTTAGACACAGAAAACCCTATCACCCATGATCCGCAATCTGATTTGGGGGACAGAGAAGACCAGTAACAAATATTCAAAGATTAGGACTGGATTTGTAAGTAAGGGTAAACATCATTTAAACCTAAAAAGCCAGAAGTAGGAATTTAAAGTCAATTCTAGACTGAAATGGAAGCCAGTGCAGACATTCCAGAATGGAAGACCAGGTATTAGCTACTAGGTTCTAGCTGCTACAGTTAAAGATGATACTACAGTAGTCTCTCCAGGAACAAACAGAGAAGGGGAGAGTGCATTAATCTCTAGAAAGAGAAAGGACATTCTAGTAATGATCCGAGCAGTCCAGCAGTGAGACTACAGTTAACAACAAGAGTTTTCATTATGGAGAAAAGCATACTCTGTTAATTGAGCCTCAAGCAATAACAATGAGTAATAACTAAGAACTGAGCTATGCAAACCATAGCATCATTTCCTTAGTCTTGTCACACTTTTTGCAAACATTTTGCTTCAATAAATTGGCATATCAGATCTACAGCCAGCACAGAGACTGCTGCCTCATTGTCAGGTTTAGTTTATAAATAGATTGCGGTGTCATCAGCATAAAGCTGGACATAAACCCGCTAATGAAAAAAAATGCTATCTCTCAAAACAATGAATTCTGAACCAGCTAAGCCCATTACCAGAGATAACCAAACATATCCACTAAATATTTTGATTGACAGTATCTTACTAACAATAAGTGAGGACTTAGGTCCAGTTACATAATTTACAAAGGAAACCAGAATCAGAGGCCATTAGAATCTTAATCAAAGCTTTGACAAGGACTGTTTCAGTACTGTGGACCATCTGAAATTTGAAATTAACTTTTATTGTCACTTACTACACTACACTGTATAGGCTTTGGTGTAATAACAGCAGGTTTAATGCAGGAGGTATAACTCCAATAATCAAGGACTCATTGATGATGTTAGTCACCAATGGGCAAAGATCAAAGAAAGTAGAGCAAACTAAGAAAACAGAATTGCGATTTAGCAGACAAGAAGTTGATTGAATGATCAGCAATGTAACCTCAACAACATGTGTGAATGGAACACTTGTGAATTCCGACATAGAATGAGGTGAACTATCTGAAACAGAGCTATCTGAAACCGGAACAGCTAGATTGATGTCTAATAAGTATTGTAAAAAAAAAGGGAAATTATTGCATTATTTTGTCAGTTTGGGGATTCTGGTAATACATATGATCAGTTTGGCTCTGGAATCCTAGAAAGCAGGTTTTAAAGATCCAGGAGAAGCAGGGAGATGATACCCTGTGACTTCAGTAGCCCGTCTCGAGGATTGTTTGTCCCTGTTCTCTTTTCTGCGAAGGAGACAGTTAGCTTGAACGCCAGCCCGGAGAGCTGGAAACAGCTCTGTTTAACGCTTTGAGGACAAGCATCAGCGTGCCAGCTTTTTCCTGTTGCCATAGGCTGGAGACAGTGAACATACAAGCTCCCTACAAGGCATTTCTGTATTAATCATGGTAATTTGCTGCTCTTAAGAAAACAGACAATGTGGGGGAGGATTCAAGAGAGCCTGGCAGCCTAGTCCTGAGATCAGAGCCCACGTATTGCATTTGTACAAGGCCGCCGTCTCCCTCATTACCATCACCCCATTTTAATCCAGGCTTCACCCTGGAACTACAGCACAGTACAGCAGTGGATTCAGATCTTAAAGGGATGATGGTAGCTATAAACGCGTGCTATATAAAATCATTGACAGAGCTTGTTATTTACATCTTGCAGTTTGCTTGTGTGAAAGTTCACCCCTGCAAAAAGAGCACCAAGCTTTCTTTAAAATTTTGCATTTTAAACTCCCAATGGATCACAGTTCACCTATCCTAAATATCTGATTTGTTGTACATTTCCTACTGCTAAATAACAATATAACTTACGTAACCTGTTAAAATTATATGGGTTCCATTACCTTTTTTGTTTTTAAAATCAGTTTATGCACTTGATCAATACATTTATGTACAACACCACTGTCCAGTCTTAAGGCCATGAACAGCATTGCCAACAGAGCAGAATGTTCTCAGTGATGATAGATATTTTTTTATCAGGTCATATTACTAATGGACTGAGAAACCATAAGCTTTCTCTGACAATACCCCACTCCTCCTCTTCTATGCCACACTGTTATTCCTCGGCTGTGGTGGGAACTAGATGAGAAACATGAAATGCAGTACCTGTGCAAATACTGATTTATATGATTTATATTATCTTGGTCCAGATTTTTTCATTGAAATAAGAGTTATAAACCTGGAAGCTTTGATTGGTCCTTTGTGTAAGCCATAAAACAAGATGTTTTAAACAGTTATATATTCTAATGAGGTAAATATAAATTAGGTGTGAGCAGTTTTTAGCAATGCATTTCTGTACTTTTTCCATCTACTTTATTACTGCAGATTTTTAAAAATCTCATGAGAGGCATAGGGATCACCAGTATTGCTAAAACAATACTGAAGGTCAATAAACCCTCAGAGAAGAAATGGAAACTCCTGCTCTTGCATTCCATTGTGTCCATTGTGTTGTCAAGATAGGAATGTTGTATAAGAATGTGCTGGTCTCTTCATTTAGTACTTCTTTCTACATCACCCTCTGTTAAGACTTTATTCTCTCTCTCTACAAATGAAAAGCAGCAAAATACTCTATTACAAATATTCTAGGAAGAAAAAAGATTTTCCTGAGCAACACCGAGCCTACAATAAGTCCTGCTGTTTATGGTCTATTACAGCTAACATTATTGTTGTTCTTTTCTGCTGCTCTGTGAAACATTAGCAAATACTGCATAAGACACCAGCTGTCTATATCTTGGATTGGCACACAGTTAAAATTACACTGCTATGTATTTCTAATAAAAAAATATTGAAATAATTATGGAAATTTCATGATGCTGAAAATGTATTTAGAAACCATTGGTTTAGGCTGTACAGCTATGGACATAAAAGCTGCTTTCGAGAAGTGTTTATTTTATGTATGAACCTAATGTTTTAGTACATGTGACTGTTTTGAACCTGTAAGAGAGAGTTAAATGTTTGGCCAGAGTGCATTGATATACTGTAGAATGTAGTCAGTTTATAAAGTCATGTTTTTTATGCAATTGTATTGATCTAATTCTTACTCATTGGTCTTTTCGTTTCATGAATTCTCATTTCATGTTCATTACTTTGAAAAGAATAGATACAGGCAAAACTACTTAACTAAGTTTAAGTACCTCTTTGCAAAAGATATTTAGCCTTCCTAGCACTTGAATGGTGTTATTTCACCAAGTGTAAAATGCATACCTCTAATTCACAGCTCACTAAAGAGTCATTGCAATGGTTTCTGCACAAGAGTGTAAGGTAAGACTATTATAACACTATTAACACTATTATAGATTTCTTTTTGAACTGAGCTGAGACATTGAAGAGTCCACCATGAACCTATTTCAAAGCTCATAGGCCTCAAAATCTGAAGGTCCTCAGTCTGCCTAGCATTTGGAATCAAATGTACTGACCAAACATTGATAGCTCTGTATGACAAATTGGTACCTACTGTGCCATACTAAAATAGTAACTTACCAAAATGCACCATTTGATCATCTGTCACAATATTATTTTGAATTACAAACCATGCAATTACAGCTTATTTATTGTCTACATTAGTACAGACTGGTTGTGGCAGCTGAAGAGATCCCTGCAATTGGATCAAAAAAGGCTACTCACCCTGTGTGTTTAGCCCTGTGCAATTACAAGTCATACAGCTTAAGCAAAAATGCCGCTTGCTGTACTCAGTGGAAGTAGCCTACATTCCCCTTGACAACTGGAAAGCAAATCAAAGTCCTCATGAGACTATAAAACTGAGAGTCAGAACAACTATTTGAGACTAGGAATGGAAGCACGAGCAGCTTATTGAACAAACTGAATTGTAAGCAGGTGGCCTAAACTGGTGGGCCAGTTCTGTAAAGCTTCATTTAAGCACACAGGAACAGTTGATATGGAGTGTAGATATGGAGATATCAAAGCACATCACAAATACTGTAGTTTGCAGCACCATTGAATTCAATATTGTAAATATCTGTGGATTGATTTCTCAACCTTATGGATTGAGAAAAGAAGATGCTGGGGTACTTGAGGTAATGGGAAAGTTGCTGTGTACCTTGTCCCAAAGGATCAAAGTTATTGCTGTGGTTGTAAAACATTAATTAAACTAGGAGGAAGTTAATTACTTCTAGAAGAGGTAGCAGCAGTGTTTCACTATGTAAAGGTTACTAGGAGACAATGCAATAAATGTGTAATATTTTCCATGCACACAGGTTGCTTGCCTAAAGCTGTTTTCTTGAAAAATTGAAAAGCCTGCAGAAGAATAGAGTTTCAGAAGGCCAAAATCTTCAAGCCACTTTAAAGCACATTTATCCCTATTTATTTATGGCAGTGAATGTTTAGTTTGCTTTTGATCTTCTGGTTGTGTGGATTCGCATTTTATTAATCTAAATTCACTTCTGCTCCAAAAATATTTAAGAATTATATTTTACTGCCATAGAACTGTATAAAGCACTACATTCTGAATTCAATTATAAGGTGTTCAGATGTGCTTCAGATGAAAGCAATTCCTGTATGTGGCATTTTAGAAATACACATGGAATGTATTAGTCTGAATAGTTTGTTTATGCTCTTAAGCCTGAAAAAGACAAGTGACCCCTTAGCACCATTGCTGCATTTCAAATAAGCTACCCATAGGTTCCTAGAGAAGCCGTAACCTGGGCTGTACATCTTGCATAACTTTAAAACAAAAATTAACTTTACTCAGCATACAGTAGTGCATACTTTCTTTCTCCATATATTCTTGTTGGGACTTGGCAAGAAAAATGGTATCCATATTTCATGCCATAAAGCACTTATTTTTTTAACTCTGGTCAGTAATAAGGAAGGACATTCAACTTAGCAATGCTAAGTTCTGAACATATAGATTTTTCCTTTTAAGAAGCAGGATCAATTTTGCATCTATCAGAAAAGTAATGCAATTGTTACCCAAAGTGTGACATGTATTCCAAGAAGAACAACACCAACAAGATTCTTTAAATCAGAAATGGAAACCAGGCCATTGTGGTGAGACTGTGGGCAGGAATTTGTGTCCCTCTTTTGTGATTGAAAATGTTAATGTGCAAATCAAGCTGGCAGAACCTGCCTTGAGATGACATGTGTCAGAAGACATTGGTCTCATTGCTGCTTGGCTTGGAGGAAGCAGTACACATTGCCTTTTAGAAGCTTCTTCAGACAAAATGAGCATAATGGGAAAGTAGCCTAGTCTCAGTTGCCATATTCTAATGTTCGAATACAGAACTGTAATAATGCACCTCCAAAACAGAGGTCTAACTTTATACCGTGGTTCATATGGAGTATTCCATAAATTATGATTCAGCACAAGATTAAAACAAAGAATAATACTTGAATTTTACATTTAGGTTTACCTGTAGGGGTGTGCTGAATGTTGTAAGATTAATAACATGTAGGTACACTTAAAATATGAAATAAAAATATGATGTGCTGCATGTTTTTAATTATATATATATATTAGATTTTTATTTCTATTATCTACTTTGTTTTTCAGGGAAACGGGTGAGGTTTTCTTAGCAACATAGTACATTGTATGTATTTCAGTTTAAGGCATATATTTATTATACCGCTGACTTCAACAAAGTACACTTAGACCTGCTGAAAAATAACTCAGCCGGAGAATTCACAAAGAAGCATTAGAATGTGATATGTTACCCGAGACCTTCAAATCCGTTAGCAGAAGTGACATTCTGTGTCAACTAAATGAATTGATAAACAGTAATACATTGACAACCATCACGTACAGTATACTGTATGTGATTTATGCTTTTGTTCTTCTACTACAAATAATATTCAGTTTTATGTATCCTTGCCATCGCTCTTGAATGCTAACTGAGATTTGGGGTTGTTTATTGGAGTTACCACTAACAGGTAAGCTAGGTCTTCTATTCTTATATTTACATAAATCAGGCAGCAAATTCAGCAATACTCCTGGAGAACGCGTAACACAATGACTTGGGTACATGAATAAAGGAGCTACGTGAAGCTCTGGGTGTCAGCTACACCATTTGTTTTCTTTATTCCGAACTGTTATCATGCAGGGCTGTTTTTCTGCAATGACTGAAAAGGTCGTTTCATTATAATAATAATTATTATTACGTTTAGGTGACCATTCACATCGAATTTTTCGTATTATTTTTCTGTCGGTGTTTCATTTTTAAATAATTAAGAATATATTGATCTCCATAGGAGAGAAACTGTACGGACATTTAAATCATAGTGTTATATGTTGTTCTTTCCTAGACGTTCGCTGTTTTTGTACGCATGGTAGCGTATCTGTCGTTATTCCAAAAGCGTCTGAAAAACAGGTGATAACAGTGATATTTTTTGAAAACGTTGCTCTTAATAAAAGATTTTAAGAAAGCATAAAGTCATCCTTTATACGAAACAAAAAGGTCGGACCGAATATAATAGCAAAAAAAAAACCGCAAGGACAAAAAAAAAGTGAAAGGAAAACAAAACAGAAAAAAGTGCTTAGAAGCAAGATTCTGTTCACTGTTCAAATTAGAATTAATGTCGTTTTTAGTAACTGTCAAGTACTATATTAAAAGAGCAGTTCTTACCTTAGTGAGGTTTCCTGTTCAGGTCCCTCAGCAGGACTCGAATCCATTATTATAACATGGGCATTTTCTTCAGAAACAGAGCAAGCGTCCATAACCGTTTCCTTCCAAACACTTTCAGAAACACCCGGCAACGAAAAAGAAAATTAGGCGTATTGTGTACTGAACGTAAATAATTGAAATTAAAATTTAAGGATTATGTTTTTCGGTTAAAATAACAGATTAAATTCTCGATCTTTTTTAATTTTGCAAAGCCGAATACACGTCTAGCTTTCCCTTGTCTGCTATTGGGCGCATCTGCACTGGTGACTGCTGGCTTCGCAGTAGAGCCGTTTAAGTTGACCGGGTCTTCGGCGGTCGCTGTTCAACTGAGGGTGGTGCTAGCGGAGGGTTCAGATTAAGGCAGTATAGAGCAACAGTATTGTTATACTTGATATTATTGATAACAGCATCGGTTTTGTTTATTTGAAACAAGTTATGAAATTGGAAAATTGCGAAGATTAGTGTTTTTAATTAATCTTAGTGTCATACATTGTTATACAATAGTTCGCGTGTGACGAAAGCACTACCGAGGCGACCTTCATCATAATACATGGGTAAAATTTGCTTAACATGTTTTTGTCTTGAAATGAAAAACGGTTACATTAAACGAATAATTGTGTGCAACGTGAAATGTGCTACGACCGACAGTTTCGTTCAATTTACAAACTTGGTAATACAAACATGAAAGCAAAAGTGGTAAAAGCAACGAATTTTCACTTTGTAACTAACGATGGGTAAACACACAGATAATCACACTGTAAGCAGTTATTTCATTATTCTGAGTTACTCTTAAGGTTGAAGTCTCCATGTAAGAAAAAAGTCAAATTGTATATCTCAGGGCTATATATAGTCTGCTGTTATAATCTGATGCAAAACATATTTTTATTATAGGGATTTGCTTATGTGAGCACTGGGTTTTGGATAGGGCTAGCATGTCACTTAGATTAATCTGATATTGGGGAAAATAAGATTATGGAAAAAAGTACGAAATGGATTAGGATTTTACATTAGGCATTATTAGTTCCGTGTCCAGATACGTTCTGTTGCCAGAGTCCAGCTCAGAAAATAGCCCAGCTCACTCAAGCAGCATGCAAGTAAAACATAATCACACTAGAACTTTAGAAAATGAGGAACCATTGCAGGCAAAAGGAGTTCATTTGGTCCATCCTTCCCATTTGGTTGTTTGTACTTTAATGATTCAAGGAACTCACAAAGCCATTTGTTGAGGAATTGTAAGGAATCTGCTTCAGCAACACACCAGGGTAACTTGTTCAAGAAATCCACAGTCCCTGGAGTAAACAATGTATCCTGTCACAAATAGATATACTAATATCACGTGCCATCCAGGGTGAGTCATGCCTTGCGCCTGTTACTTGCTGGGATTGGCTCTGGCTCCCCTGCAACCCCATATTGGATGAAGAGGTTAGAAAATAAATTGATGGGTATACTGGAATTAGTAGGATGCTTTCTTCATTAATAAAACTTCCTCCCCAATTTTTTTCCTACATGATGCTAGATTCCTCGCTCTTTGAATTTTCCTTTTGTTCTCCTCTTTCCTTCTGCTGTGTTCTCCAGACACCACTGTAACAGACGATGATAGAAATATCTTCTGCTGAACAACAGTCCATCTTTTTGTGACTTAGCTTGAAACCCCAAGGAAATTAATGCCGATGAAAGACAGATGGCTAGTATGGAAGTCTGATACCTCCAACATTTTGCCGGTCTCCATGGCGATGATAGATGTTACAGGGATGCTTGAAGAAGTGGTTATTACATTTCTGGTGGCCACTGAAGGAATTGGAAACAAATGTTTGTAATTAATGGACAGTGGCTGTGGTGTCGTCAATAAAAACAATGCAGCCTATGTGCCACAGGATAACCGCGAGTAGTTTGATACCTTTGTTTTATTAGTTACGCTACCACTGTTTTCATATCTCAGCTTCTGAGGTTTTCTGTCAAGGCTATGGCCATATCCTTCATTTAAACTGGATGAATACAGGAGCATACAGTAGCATTCAGACAGTCGGGCTCTGTTGAAAATAAATGCTTCACTGATGTGGTGGTGGTCACCGGTGTGGAAAGACCCCTTCAAACAACTGTTTTTCTCTCCCTAGTGGAAATTGGTATTATTCCACTAAATACCATTTCCCTGCTAAAGATCCATAGGATAGAGGCTCATATTAGCCATCACCCTATACCGTCACTTATCCAGGTACTGAAAACTCCTCCATTCTCTAGGAGCGGGGGTACATTAAACCACATGGTGTCATATTTGGAGTATAGCTCAACTAGACTCACAGACCTGGATTCAATAACCAGGTTTCCAGGAGATAGGAACAAAACATGACCTTTCAGAATGAAAGAGAAGAATATTTGCCTTTCCTGTTTTCAGCTCAGTTTGTCACTGATAGTTTATTGATAAATTACAACACGCTTGACTTCAGGAAGTAAATACAACCTCTTAGGCTGGTCACACCCAACGACACAGAACTTTCTATGAAAGAAGACAACAAAAATGGAAGGAGATTCTAAAAAAATACTGTGAAATGATAGTGAATTTTAAAACTAGTTTAATTATATTGCACTTGGCCCATGTCTGCTTTTTGAGTACTTTCAACAGACTAAACACTGTAATTACTGCGCTTGAACCAGAGAACACATTAACCTCTATTCCCAGAAATTACATTTACATCTCCTCTTTTTTGAACCTAATCTATCATTTAAAACACTCAACCATAAGAGCCATCACTCCTCCAAAGCACACTGTGTTGTGCTGGAAACTCAGCTGTGTTGCAATGTTTCTCAAGTGCTCTTTAATGTTCAGCTCTCTTGGACTATCCATTTGTATTCATGTCAATACTAATTATTTCATATGCTCTTACTGACATTTTTGTGTGGTTTGTGATGGCTGAATGAAGCTGTAATCACAGTAATTTCAGAGAATAGAGGGATTTGACCAAAAATATGTGTCCTTGACTTTTAAGATGCATCTTTTCCAGAGTTGCTGGTTTAAACTCTGTTTGTCCTGGGCTGTCTTGGAGTGACCTGAAAGCATGTCAACCCATCTTTTTCTGCTATGGAGCACAAGACCAAAGACGTTTTTTTAACCTTTCTAACTTTTCATGGATGACTACAGTAAACAAGAATATTTCGATTTTCATTTTGAGGTCTGCTTTCACACTACAAGAAAATGCCTGTCTAGAAATTTAAAAATGCAACTACCAATAATAAAACAAGAAAAAAAATACAAATAAGGACATCCATCCAGATTCCATCCAACATGAGATATTTCTTGCATTCTTCATGCACAGGGACAATTCCCGACCTTTTAAGTAGAAATATTTTTTCATCACTATCCAATAATCTCTCTGTCAAAATCACAAGAGATTAAATTTTCTTTTTTTTTTAATTAAGTCTGTGTCCTGGGAGTTTCACTTCATACATGATATCTAAACAAGTCACCTTGTGAGAGGGAAGAGTTTTCCTCTCTGTCATACAGTGGCAGTACCAGGAATCTTATAGCCTTTTCACTGAAATTCTAGTATGCATCAAATGATGAATCTTCCAAATGAGACTTGGTCTTTTCAGCAGTTGTCGGTGTTCACTGCAGAACACTTAATTCTTTGTCTTTCAAGGAAAAAGGTGATTTTCCTTTATTTTAATCTCTCTGGTGTCTGTGTATTGGACTTTGAGCTAATGCCTGTTGGATTAAAGGTCAGGGTTCAAAGCAACATCTGCTGTTATTCACTAGTGGATTATTTCCAGACAGAGTGGTGAGGCGTGCTTAACTAGTTTATTCATGGCCCAGTAACCACTCACAGATTGAGCTGAGCTTTGATTTTAGTGGAGAAGCACAGGGAAGTGACCCACAGGAAAACTGCCAATTCTCATTTCATGTGAGGGGTTATAGACACAGAATTGGCTCACGTGTCTTGGCAGGACAACCTACACATCTGATGATCATTTCCTCACTTGGGTGCTATTGGAACTACTGCTGTATGTTGTAAATACTTGAGTGTACTTGATTGTTATTATACTTGGCACAATGAATCCACACTTTAAATCTTGGTTATTTTTTTCCCTATAGAATACTTATTTTTACATGAATATATTAATGAATCAGAAAGTTCTCAGAGGGAACAATATCGAACATTGGAAACATATGAAACATATTCAAATAGTGTAATGCACAAAGACCAGTAATGTACCAGAGCTGTAGATTTGTATTGTATTGTTTTTATAAAGTATAAAGGAGGAGATGATCATTCAACATCATCTCTGTCTTAAGGGATAGTCTCCATCATTTGTCTGGTAATTCGCTCATGTGGGAAGTTGTCAGCATTAGTTAGCTAATTTAGCCAAATTTAGTTAAATTTTAGTTAGCTAAATTTAAAGGAACAAATAAAGGTTAATTTCACCCTGCAAAGTAGAAAGAAAAATATATGTTTCAGCTGTTGAGTTTGCTTCAGATGTGAGCAACAAAAGCTTATTGTACAAAAATATAAAATACACTATGCAAAATATGAATATACTAGTAGACAATGCATTTATATTATAATAACAGTATATAACTTATATTTATTTATGCTATAATGCTTTTATATTTTTGGTCATGGTCACATCAAGATGGAATTCAGAGTGCAACAAAAGGACTGGACTGCTGAATTGCTGATGTTTGACTGCAGTTGAGAGTATTCTGCTAATGAAGACATTCAAGTAGGTGGCTGCATCAGCTGCATAGGCTACAAAGGAACAGTTAAAGGTTTATTCTATGCTTAAAGAAAGTGAAAAGAGACACAACGTCGCAGGTGTCTGAAAGTAACACCTTCACATACTTGAAGAAGGCTCCACAGTCGAAATGTTGTATCTCTTTTCTTTTCCTTTGTGTTCTACTACTGACTGTTGCATATTGGTACATTAAAATTGGGTATTTTTTCTTTGCAAATACGTCTCCTGTTCGGCCTAGAGCCCGGAAATAATACATTAGCTTCAGAATTCGCCATTCATATGAATGGGGCGTCAGGGTATTAGCGTGCTCATATACTGTCTAGAACGGATTTACCCGTTTCCCTTCTTTACAGAGTTTAATCCAACAGTGAGGTTTTATAGTAACAGCATAGACAAGTTACTCTTCAGCACCCTGGAGAGCTCCATACCGACAGTTCTGGCAAGCTTCTGGCAAGTTGGCCCCCCTACAGACAGCACAAACGACGAAAGCCGCCTCATTCGTTTGTGCTGGTTTGTGCCGTTGAAATTGGCGTTTGTGCTGCTTTCGTTTCCGAGATGTAATTTATAGATATATACGTCACTCACCCCCCCTACAATGTTGTAGGGAAACCAGACCGGTTTCATTCGTTAGTGCTACGTTTGCTGCTTTCTTTCCCGAGATAAAACGCCTTGTTTTTCCGGTGATCACGTGACCATTTCACCTCCAGTGACCCCGTTTGCCGAGTTCAAGCGCTCTGTTACAGTTTAGCTCGTACGCTTAACATTTTAAAGACAATCAATATCCATAAACTAATGAGCCTCCTTAAATGTGAATAATACTATGACGTGCCAGCAAGTTAACCATCTATGACATAAACATGTGGTTGTAATGTATGAAATTCACCGTGACTGTAAGATCTATGGATTTTATTTTCTAGTGCACATTTTCCTTTTCTTTCCCTACCATGACACGCTGTTGCCAGACGCGTTACTGTGGGATACCAGTGTGACAAGACCTCTGCAGCATGTCATGATAGGGACCCCATGTATATCGCGGCAGTGTCTATCACGACTGGTGCCTTGCTTCCATGCCACCCTGGCACCGCTGTCGCAACAAAGGTCGCATATCAGGATATGATATACCCAGATAGTAAGTGTCCCGATATACGGGCTTCATGTCGCGACATGGGCGTGACAATTTTTGTCATATCGCGATATATAGACTCCATGTCGCGACATGGGGGGCGGGGGCGTTTTGCCAGTGTATGTCATATCGCGATATAGGGCATTTCATGTCGTGACATGGGGGCGGGCACTTTTGCGGGGGGGGGGTATATTATATCGCGATATGTGGACTCCATATTGCGACATGGGGAGGGGCGTTTTGTCGGGGTATGTCATATAGCGATATATGGACTTAATGTTGAGACAGTGGTACCACGACAGTGATGCACCAGTCACAATGGGTGTCGCGATGTGATCGTGATGCGCGCACTCCTATCGTGACTATCGGAGTCGTGAATGCGCTGTGGATACCATGACATTCTTTGTCTGCTATTCAGTTTTGACCTCAGTGCGACTTCTCTTAGTTTGATCAGTAATTGGAAACCAGTGGATGTGTTACTGTATATCCAGCGTGCTCATACAGCACACACGGTACATACAGAACTTCCGCTGTGGCGCTTTACCCAATCAGAGTGTCGATTCTCACGCTTCACCCAAATTTATTATGGTCTATATGTTGTTGGGGAACATGCTAAGACAAATGGTTGATTTTTATCATTAGATTGTTACGGTAGCACCAAATAAATTCGAATAAAATGATTAAAATAATACAGAAAATAAAGTTGTAGCAATTAAGATAACTTATTGACATGAAAATCACATACAAGAAATGTATAATGTAAAATATATTTCTCTCATGCCCATTAATCCATGGGCAAATTTTATACGTTTAACATGAAATTACTCAGAAAGATAGAGCACAGAAACAATCTACAACAAATTAAACTTTAAAAACCTCGACAATTGAAGATTTGTACCGTCAATTCACAATTGAATCCATTAACTTTTATTCACGACCATTATCGTTTTCACAGTTAACTGTATTAGAATTATTTCATTTACTATAACCTAATTGTTAAGAGAATTCGTCCGCAGGAAATGTAGCAAAAGCGCCAAGATCTGCTTTGAAACTGCAAAACGGAGCTTTATCACAAGTGGAGGTGTTATTCACACTTTTGTGATTAAATGAAGAGGGGGTACAGAAACATTCGGAAATTACAAACAAATGATCCACATTACAGTATATTAAAAAAGCAGCGAAAACCGCTAATTTAAAGGTATCTGTATAAAATATTAGTATTAATGTTTCTATATTAAGGGCACTTATAATAAACTCCGATTGCTATTTTTAAATGTGTACATTGAAATATCCGGTGATTATTGCATTTAAATGAAAAACAGAAAGAAAATCACAATAATATACAGACGTTTTCCCATAATGTATATGCTGTCGCCAAGTTGCTCAATCTGAGAGGTCTGTGATGACTCCTATCTACCGCTAGACGTCGCCAAAACGGTCTCAAGACTGCTTAACATTTAATTGGTTCTTTCGGTCATGTATTATTACTACTACTATATAGCCCTTTTCTGTCACTCCGCTCACCTGCACCCACCTGGATTATGCGACGGCTGTCAACGTACGCTCACTACACGTCAGCTATCAGAGGGAAGGAGCACACAGTAAGAAAGCCAATTCATAGATGGGTATTATTAGGAGGCTATGACTGGTAAAGGCCTGGTGGAAATTTGGCCAGAACACCGGTTGTAACACCCCTGCTAATTTCCATAACTTGATTGAAAGGATTGTGGATTTCTCATCCGGGGTTGATCTTTAGGTTTATCTTTATTGTTGCAATCAAAATTGATTACAGTTTTTAATGCTTGGTGAGAAGCCCCGACAATTTCCGATTTGCCCTTATCGACTGTTATTTGGTGTTTTCCTCGGATAGTTTAATAAATAACGATTTAGAAAAAAGAAGGAGCAGAGTGGAAAATCAAGTTTGTTCGCTTAATAAAAGTAACCAGCGTCATTAAGAGTACATGAAAGCACGTTAATATGAGTTAATTACTGCTTATGCTGGAATTATCCTTTTTGAGTAAATTGAACACGTCTACACTTTAAAGAGTGAGTGAAAGAGAAAATGAATCTTTATAGTGTACACTACTGCTCAAAACAGATGTTAGATTTAGGTATTAGGTATTTGGTGATATAGAATTTGACCATATTAATTATGTAAATAGCTAGATAGCATTACGGAAATTTGCAACGGGAATCAAGTTGATTCCAACTTTATGAACTCGTCTCAAGATCTGATAATGACCATTATTTTGAATTAATTTTAAAAAACAAACGCACATTGAAAAAAATGTTCGAATCTTACTGTACGTGCAACTACCCTGCAAATATGTTCAGTAGAATTATTTATGATGATATGTTGAAATAATAGGTTATGTTACCAAGAAACAAGCAGTGGGTCAAACAACATCATTAACATAAGCCTAACATTAACCGTATCTTAATTTTTATCCTCTACAACTGTTAAATTGTTAAAGCGAGGGAGCTCTGCAGCTGTTGTGGGCAGAGCTCTATACAAGACAGAGGGGAGAGAGATCGTTGGCTCTAGGGGGCGCCCGCCACCGCAGCAATGTCATAGATACACAGACCACAATGAAAGGGAGGCAACAGACTGGTGTAGATCGTCGTAAGTAAAATAAACTTTCTTGTCTGGTAAAACAGTACCGTTAAAATAACTGTAATGGAACAGTCATGCTTTAAAGTAAGTCGTTTTAAAAGGTGTGTAGATGGACATTATACATTTCATCTACTGATACTTGAGTTATTGGTCTGTGCAATGGGTTTCTAGTAATATACTTGTGTGAAGCACATAAGGCCCGAAAGCCCAGCGACAACCAAACCGGTAAATTCCAACCGCCACAATTTTCATTTTTTTTCTTGACCGTGACATTTAAAAAAATCTTCAAAACGTGGATGCTTTCTTGCAGGTTTAAATTTGTATATACATATAAACGTACACAACTGTAATCCAGTACTGATCACATGTACCACATATCTAAAATTATGAATTACTTGGAAAAATGTTAGGAGAATTTGGGTTTTCTTCTTAAGGTGGTATACAAAATGTAAACCATTATGTATCTATGCCTGAGGTGCGACTGTACCGATGAAAAATAATGCAGATGTTATCAGTGCTTTTTAAAATTTAAAATTTTGCAGGTGTTGCAATATATTTGGATATTCTCTCTTTGGATATACTGAGGTGCTCGCCAAGAAACAGCAGCAACGTGCTTAATATTTGGATTTTATCCGTTTCTAAAAAGTCTTCTTCATGCCAAGGTATGGTATGGTATGAGGTGAAGTTTTGTCTGAAAGACAAGAGCAGCGCTACCAGTGGGAGTGGTAGGTTGTTCTTGTAATACTTATCGGACAATACTCGACCGAATATATACCTTTGCACAAATCTACACAAGCTCGCATATTTCCAAAGCAGATGTATTTAAAGGTAAAGTCAAATAGAAAAAAAAACTGCACATTATTGTAGAGAAACTGCAATGTGTTCAATTTTGTTAAATGTACCTTTTTCATTGCTGCAGCAATGACACTGGCATAGTGTATGCGTAGATGGGCGGCTGTGCTGTGGACTGGGAGGCGCCAGAGTTAATTAGAGAGAAGTCACGCCTTCTCGGGGTGTTGCTTGAAGCTTGCAGTGACAAGCAAGTCTTCAGGTTAACATTATTAGAGACTCAGAGAGAGAAGGAGATCGCCTGGATCTGTCCAGACTGTAAACATATATACAATAATAATATCATCTAATTGCACGAGATGTATAGTCTTAGCATCCCTTTCTGTGCTGCAGCACTTACTGTTTTCTTATTTACGGCTTCCAGGTTTTTCTCGGATAGCAGACACTTGCACGTTGACGAGGGGGATTCTGTCAGTGGCGCGTCCGGTTCGGCTCCTGTCTCACAGCAAAGTCCCATCCTAAAAGAAATCAAAGAAAAACACAGGGAACTGTTGCCTTACTATACGGAATCCACGAAAGAAAAATTTCTGAAAGTCCAGTGGAAAGAGCGAGGAGACGGTGACTCCAATTCATTAACGAAACACGAGCTGGCCTGGACGAAGGCGAAAGATATTCTGGATGTGGAAGAAAGCGCTGGTACCGGGATGATTGGTTGCGTGCAGCTCCATTATTTCAAAAACGTGGATTTTCTGGGCTCGGGATATACTAAGGCAGTTTTGAAGGCTGTTTCTCCTGAAGGTTTACCCGTTGCCCTCAAATCCGTGAACGACAGAGGTACTGACATGAAAAGATGTCTGGAAGACTTTGGAGACGTGGAAGGCTGCTACGAGCTGGTGTCCTACAAGCTGATAAAAGAAATCATGTTGTTACAAAGGCTTCAACATCCCAATATCATTAAGGTGGGTGTCGTCAAGATACATTCACTTCAGATCTATTACCTGTGTAGAACTAAGTGAATTGTCGATACTTTTTCTTAGCACTTTGAAGTTAGTCATAGCTGTAAGTAAAAACCAAAATATTCATAACTGATCAAAAATTTGTCAGCGGTCAATAAGAATTGTAGTGATCTAGAGAGTGTCGAAAGCAAAGTTTCTTTCTGTTAAAAAGATCGCGCGATCGCTTATCGAATACCTTAAAATTATTTAAATGTAATTTGCGGGCGTCTTCTTGTCCGGAACACGAGATTGCTTTAGTGTAATTTAATTATCACCCACTTTGGCAAATTCTGTTTGCAGTTACGCCCCGTCTCCAAAACAATTAACAAGCCAAACAACAATGAGGATTCGGGGTCTGTTAAAGACACTGCACCCATTTTAGGTAATTCTCTTTAGCAGACTGCAAATCAAGATACCTACTTTCGACAAATTACATTTAAGGCCTCCATCACTAATTTAAACACATTAAATAACATTTCTTTACAAGGGCATTTCCTGTCGTTCCAATGTCCGCCTGTTTAAATGTGTTCTGATTATATTACAATGTGTTTTAAACTCCACATTACGGAGTAGGGTGCTTAAAAACCGGTTTGCTAGGTAGAGAAATGTCAATAATCACATTATCTCATCTTGGCACTTTGTGAAAACCTAAGAAATACATCACTTTCAAAGGATTCCTTATTGAAGTCTCTTGCTTTCTTTGTCTCTTTCTGCCTGCCTGACTACCCATGTATGTGTAGGTAATTTATTAGAAACTGATATATTTTCCTTATCTTATTCGATCAGTTCTTTTTTTATATGCAGAGTATACAATCCAGATCATTAAACTGAAAAAAAGGAATAATGGTGACGCAAAATAATGTCTGTTGCAGTGAGGCTGGTAGAAGCACTGTTTGCATTTCTCGGGGTGGGCAGGGTTAGGGGCATGCAGCTCAGTGCTTTCAATCCCTGGGTCTTGCTCCTCTTCTCTCCCTGCAGCTCCAGGGTCACTGCCAAGGCAGGGACTGGGGCAGCGGAGTCACCGCAGCCCTGGAGCTGGGCTCTCCGCTGCAGATGATCCAGCTTCTCCAGAGCCCCTGGGAGGAGCGCTTTCGGGTAAGACAACAACAGCCCCCTTCTCGCACTCCCTGGGGTATTAATCCGTCCTGCTGAGTGGACCTGGGGGAGCAGAGGGCATGCATTGCCTGAAGACCATTAACCAAACCCCTTCCCCCATCCGCCTGGAGCCTAGAGTCGGGTCAGGTACTGATCAAACACAGACAGGGGCAGATGGTCCCCAGAGAGTCTAGTAAACTGTGATTCCGTGCTTTATCCGAAGCTGATATAAAATCACAGAGCATATAAAAATGAGAAAACATGCGAGCGAGACGGACTGAATAACCTACTCTAGTATGTACCTCTTTTATAGGCTATTTTTATTAATCCTGGAAGAATGCTAGCCAAGCCTTACAATGCGATAGATTCACTTTCTGCATTTTATCCATCTTTTTAACTGTCATGTTTGAGAAATGACTGGGACAAGTCAGGGCTTTTCTCACACACTGAACCGAATGCGCTCAAGAATAAGACAAAAAAAAAGTTGTTTCATGACCAAGATTGACTTAGGTTTAGCAAGTAAAATCTTCCTACAAACTGGAATAATAGCATTTTTCAAATGTATTTAGTTTCAGTCATCTCTGCTCCGTATTGGTCTGATTGAGATTTTGAAAAGATAGAAGGGAGTAAATCTTAACGAGTTACTCAGTGGCTCAGCTGTGCCTCCAGTCCGACAAAGGCATTTTTGTACCTTGACATAAGTGCCTGATTTTTCACTCTGACTGACGTTCTCTAATGTTCCTTTCCTGACAAAGGCCTCTGACTGGTTCTCTGGTTTCAGATCTGCCTGAGTCTGGTGAGGCTGCTCCACTACCTGTCCATCTCCCCCCTGGGCTCTGTGGCTCTCCTGGACTTCCAGCCCAGGCAGTTTGTGGTGGTGTCTGGGGAGCTGAAATTGACAGACCTGGATGATGCAAGCACAGAGGAGAGATCCTGCAGAACAGACAGCGACTGCACCCTTACCTTTCCGCACAGAAACTTCACCTTTCCCTGTGCTGCAGGAGGGATCTGTGAGGGGCTGAATGAAAAGACTAACCTGTACAATGCCTACAGGTATTGCAGTTCAGTTAGTTATTTTTCTGTGAGGGAAGAGGAAATTGAATGATTAGAGCTTTGCATATTAATCACTTGAAACTCAAAAAACTCTTCACTTTTTTTTGCTCATTGCACACGATGTTTCCAACACAGTCCTTAATTGTAGTTTTTGTTAATTGCTTATGAAGTGTGTAGTCTTCTTGCTTTGTTGCTCCTGTTGGAAGACTGCTTTGTATATTGTCACACTGACTGTACATTTTCATTTTTAATAGTTTTAAGGTGCACAGATGTGCGAATCGTGAAGTTTCTTTACAGTAGATACCAGGTTTGGTGTTAAGAGGGTCATGCCTCTGTGCCTGAACATTGCCTGCTGTCATTATTATAACCGTGTTTTAAACAGAGAATGGTGTTTGTGTTCCAGGTATTTTTTCACATATCTACTGCCTCATCGTGCGCCCCCAACCCTACAGCATCTCATTGATAAAATCATGAATTCAACAGGTAAGAAAAAAATGAACTTTCTTGTCCTTTTCGATGTGAAAAAATCTGAACTTGGCAGAAACCAGGAGAGCAGATGCAAGATTTTTATTTTAAGAAAGTCCTGTGATCTCATCAGTCAAAATTCCATTTCAATTTAACTGCTTCACTGGTGTTCTGTTTTATAGGAGAGCTGAGGAGTGGCATAAATGAAACTCTCGAAGGGTTTGAAGAAATATTACAGATGTACAAGTCTGGGCGATACCTGAACAACCTGCCACCATCTTTATTAAGAGGTAAATCTTGGTGAAATACTCGTATATTTAACATCCTGTATTCATGATTCTTGGCAACAATGGCCTCTGGCATAACCCTTAAAGTAATTACTGCTCATAACTGTGAGGAGCACTTAAAAATAATAAATTCCCTTTTACTTTATTGCTGTAAACCAGCTCAGGAAAAGAGAACAATTATACATTGCCCTTTGGAGCATTAGATATTATGAGGAGTGTCATATTTTCCATTCACTACAAATTTCAAACCAGTTTTTATGTCTGGATGCTGTTCCGATGTGCCAAAAATGTGTTTTATTCATCCTCCTTGGATTAGTTTTGTCTCAAAGTAGAATATTCATGTCTAATTGTTCAAGTAATGGCTGCACTTAATATATAAATGAAAAGCCCTCCATTTTCTTAGCCCCTGTTTAGCATATGTGAAGAACTAACAAAAATCATTAACTTTTCACCACATGTCTTAAAGCACGACATAAAGGAGGAAAGTAGATGCTGAAAATTATGGTGACCAAGTGATTTTTTTCCCCCTGTCGTGTGGTATTTATGACTGACAGATTGAGAAGGGATAGGTGATAATTTTAGTAGTTTCCCCTGGGAATCAGTGCATACCTGCCTGTTTCTCATATCGTACCAGCAAGTAGTCATGAAGACAATATTAATGTTAAGAACTCAGCAGCAAGACGTCTTTGGGTAAAGAAAGATGGTATGTATGTGTGTTTTTATAAGACATTTTTTAATAGAAGCACAGTGTGAGACTGAAAGTCCACTAAAAGCCAGTCACAGTTTGGTAGACGGCCCTCATTTCTCACTCTGAAGCAGCTTACTGTTTGCAGAAAATTACTTGGTGGAGCGTTTGTTTTCCATTAGTATTCCCCTGCACATTTCCCACTGAACACTTAGGGTGAGTGCATGCCAGTATGTAATACAACACCCTAGCTGCTATTCTGACCATTACTAAGAAGACCTCTGTTAAGTTTTCTATTTAATGGCCTGGTAATATTTTGCAGATGAATTTGCCACGCAGGCTAATTTGAGACAAGTTCTTCTTATTCTTCTTCTAGGTTACACGCTAGTGAAGGGGAAGAGGCCAGTGGATAGTGTTGATTACAGATGTTGGCCATCTTACAACCACCAGGGATGCGTGTTGTCTGTGCACAGTGCCAGGGAGGCAGCGCACATCTGCAGCTCCCACCCCCAGTGTACCAGCTTTTCTGTGAGCAGCCAGAGGACGTGGACAGGTGAGCTCCCGTAGGGCAGAAGGAAAGAATTCTCTCACTACTTTCAGAACAATCGAGGGCAGTGTTTCTCATGGTGTGATGTAACAACTTAGAAGTGCAGTAAAATCCTGTAAATGGTATGGAAAAAAGCCAAATATACTATGGGGCAGCTTTAGACCCCTTTGGTTAGTTTTCTAAAAATGAGAAAGTGATGTAGCACACTGCCCCGATCTGTTTCCTAATCAAACTTTCCATTTTTGACCGAATGCATTGACAAAGGAAAACGACAGTGCAGCTTCCTGTAAAAAGTGGGCACTGTAGCTTGGGGACCGCATGGAATTTGTCTTGAGAGTCACTGGTCTGGCTAATCCATAGTGGTTAATAATTGTTTTGCTACGCAGTAATGAAGGCTGCATTGGGGGCGTAGGGGGGCAATTATAGCAAGTCAAGCCACAGATACAGTTCGCTCCAGCTGGCAGTAGTTCCTCTAGTAGCACCAACACACATTCATGCACTTTTGCTTAGCAGGGGCCCACAGTGGAATGGCAGGGGCTTTTTTTTCACTCAGGGGTTTTGTGTAGCAGCCTTGCAATGGGTATTTGCTGCCAGTGTGTCTGTGTGTTACCCCTTATCATAAGAAACCATGACGGTTTTATGCCATGTATTAATGTCAGTTTAACTTCCAAGACATATTTCTTCACAAACATAAGGAGCGGAAGCAAAGAACAACAAGATTACTCCTGACTTTTTTGGAAATAAAGCTTAACATCATTCACATTCTTGATTGTTTGATCTTTGCTTTAATGGCTTTGAGCAAAAGCTCTTTGGATTCTTCTTAAAGCATTCCTGCTATCACATAATTGTACTTAAACTTTTAATTTCAGCCTTATGTTGCAATGATATAATTTACTAAATGTCTTCTTTAAGCTGAAAGTCTCTTCTCTCACTTGTGTATTTGTGTGGTTCTGCAAAGCAGCCTGAAGCTTAGATCTGGTCTTTTAAAGTGTGAAGGAGCCTTTTAATACTGCAAAGGTTTTCATATTAAAGA
Organism: Lepisosteus platostomus; assembly: GCF_059453375.1. Classification (NCBI taxonomy): domain Eukaryota; kingdom Metazoa; phylum Chordata; class Actinopteri; order Semionotiformes; family Lepisosteidae; genus Lepisosteus; species Lepisosteus platostomus. The sequence goes on along the minus strand of NC_142620.1, from coordinate 11,932,403 downwards.
TGACTGCAGTTGTGATTTCAGAGTCAGCCTCCCCCTAAAATCAACCACAGAGAAAATTACAACTCCTCAAGTCCCTGGAAATAAAAAGTGTTTGATGGTGAAGCATACATTAACATTTGAACATACTTAAGGTCACAATGCAGATTAATTACATTTAATGCATTTAAGTATATTAAGTGTGATTGTGTTTTTTTCCCCTTTTCTGCAGGGCGGTACCTAGCATCGTTTAGAAGTGGTTTCAGAGATCTGATACCAGATGTTAAATCTGCTCTGTATGTGAAGAAAGTCTGTGGCTCTGAGGCAGTGGCATAAAGAAAAGAAATGGGATCAGAAGGGAAAGGAGAGCTGGGACTGAAATGTTTGAAGTAAATTAATAAGATATATTTATAAGTATTTGCACTCCAGTTGTTTGATCTCCATGCCAATATTTCGGTTGCCAGAGACTGTTAAGGGATCTCCCTTGAGGTATATAATTAACAAAACCCTGCTGGCTCAAATGTTGTGCTATTTTGTTGTTGGATTTATGATATAGTTGTTCCATACTTGGTGTTGCAACTTTAAGGACAAACTAAAATTGAAAGATTTCAAAGCCTGAAAAACAAATGCACAAATCCACTTTGATCTTTATGAGATCTGAACCCTTGTGCTGGACTTTTGATACATAAAAGGAAAAAAAACAAGTGTACTTTTCTTAATGAGCATGAAAGATCAGCACCCAAAATAATCGAAAGTGATGGGTACAAAGGGCCCAATAAGAGCAACACAATCACATATTTAATTGACATGGTTAACTGCCATTTTCAAGGCAAAGTGCTGTTGATGTACTATACAGTATACTGTGTGTCTGTCTGAATGTGCAGCAGTAACATAATTGCACCTTGTGGGTGCTATTGATCTTATAGGTTTGAATTGTCAATTCTTTCAGAGAAAGAGATCTTATTTATTGAACTGAGTATGTAACTGTATGGAGAATTTTGTAAAGAACGAGAATAAAATTTCCTGTATGAAACAGGTGTTGCTTTTGTGTCATAAATTTAAGGAACTGGTCGCTTCATATTTTGAAGACTTCAAAGTAGTTTTTATTCACTACCTGAAGAAGGCTCCACGGCCGAAACGTTGTGTTCTCTTTCTTCTTTTTTTCAGCATGGAATAAACCTATTGCTTGTTCCTTTGCTTCATATTTTGTCCTAACAGTAGTGAATAAAAAACACATTTTTGCAATTCCTTTCATTTCAATACACCTATGTTAGATTTCAAAAAATGTAATCAAACAGAAACAGGCCTCTGACAGCCTGGGAAGAGCTAGCTAAGATGTCATTCTTATTACAAATACAAAATTCCTTTTTTTCCTCAACTGTTTTCACCGAATACATTTTCATTATTATAAAAGCCTCGACACGATTAGGAAGTATAAAAATGGTCCATCTTCCTTTCATTCTAATTTTTTAAGTGGGGAAAAAATGTTTTTCTCAACCTCATTCAGGAATGAGATGATCCCAAAAGGGTGAAACCCTGCCATTATGTGCACAAAACTGAGAGAGCAGGAATCCATGCAAATTGTCACCTGTAGCGTCATTAAAAGTTAATTATTCCATTTAAATGCTGTTTCAACTGAAACCTTTTGTCATGGATAATTGACTCCTAGCATAATGCCAGATTACAGCCAGAACAATTAAAGTAAATGTCTTTTTAGCACATGAATGGTAACCCATCTGCCTTTTAAGGATTTAGCATTCACTTAATGCATTAGTGCGATCCAGTGATAAGCAAGGGTGGCCACAGGCCAGGCTGGAGCAAACTATTGTTTCCCAGTAGCCCCCCCCAGTTTCTGGGCATGGGGTTACCGATAAGGGTGTTTTCATGTCAATATATGAAACAGTCAACTGAGTGGATGGTGATACTCAGCCCAATGGAGACATGCTGATGAATCTTGGGTGTACACGAACTGGTTTTCTTGTTTCTGACATTAAAGGGCAATGTCCCTGTATTGTGGTTTTCTCTGGTCACAACTGGGTGGGGATTACTTGAAGAGTGAAGGATTTAAAATTTAATCTCAGATTATCATTTTTTTGTTGCTTGTCTTTTGTAATAATGTAACATTTTGATGATGTGTTGAACGTTTATCTCTTAAGGCAGTGTTATATTGTCATGCTCTCAAGTCATATTCTAGTCTATGAAACTGCAGAGTCTGCTTTGACTTCTCATCAAGTTTTTTCAATTCTGTCTCCTTAGCTGTAGGTACTGTCCACATTCATCACTTAATATCTCACATTAATGGAAAACTAGCAGAGGTTTTGTACTGTGGGTACAGTTTACAACCAGAAAGAAAATAAGATTTAAAAAACATTAAATAATAGTTTGAATTATTTTCTCATAGTTTTTGTTTTGCTGCTGCAATGATTATATTCCTTCCAGATAGTTTACCCTAGCCTTTGCATGGGCACGTTAATAATTTCTCTGGTTTCGTTTGATGTGTGTAGCAGCATGGTAGATTACACATTCCATTGCTGGCCAGAAAATGTATTATTCATTATCTTTGGTTTGGTTTAACATGGTTTTTGTTTAGAAAGTCAAATGTCCATGCAGATAAGCATACAAAAAAGTGATAAAACTGATAAGATAATTGAAGTGCAAACAGGAAATGAAGTAGAAATCAAAAGCTAAAAATATTAAAATCCCTTGATGTTTGTAGTAGCCTGCAGTAAGGCAGCAGATAGGTTTATACAGAAATAAAGTTGCAGAGGATTCTTAGGACTGAGCCCTGCATATAGTGGACCCAAAGCTGAAGAAGGCTTTATAAGTCTGAGGAAAGTTAGTCACTCACACTTGTTAACTTTCTTTTTTTGCTCATTATCACAAGTTCCTCATTCAACAGGTACAAATGATAGCTGTGCATGCATTTTCATTTGTAGGAGAGCTGTATGTACAAACTCTTTCAATGACTGCACTTTTTTGTTTCTCTAATTTCGTTTATCGTTCACTTTTTCTTCATGACAATCAGGCTGAAAATAAAATGTCCTTGGGAATTATCTTCAGAGTACAAAGTGGAAAAAGTGTGACAATACACACATGAAACAGAACGTGTTTTGCAGGTGTGACGCTGATTTTTGCAATGGCCAAAACCAATCACAGTGCGACGATGCTGTGGCTCAGTGAAAGAGAAAGAGGAACAGAAAGCTCAATTGTCACAAGTCTTCAGAAAAGGTACCAGCTCACAGGAATCACTTAAGACTGACCCAGACCTAGTCAGCACCGTGTAATAACTCAGGAGGGGTAACTTTGCCTTTACATGACTGCAGCTGTGGCTGTTAACATATATATGATTGCAGTCACTAGATGACTCAGACCTGCCAGTGTGCTATACAGACACTCCTACTACCGTAAGCTTTGAAAGGTTCATTGTGCCTACCTTTATGGGGGCAATTGCTTCCATCTTTAGATAATGGCTTGGTTTTGTCATTAATGTTCTCACTACAAAGCTTTATGTTGTTCAGGTTTTTGGACTTATATCCACCATTGTAATTTGTGAATCACACAGCCACATGGCAAGGGTCACTCAAGAACTTTTGCTTTAATCTGTGATCTAGGTCATGCATTGGCTTGTTTTTTCGTTCATCTCGTTACCCAGTCAACAACCTGTGGGTTGCACTGGGTAAGCACATTCATCATGGCCACCCAACGTAAAAAAGTGTTTGTTCATCAGTGTTGTTTACAGATTTTCGGGAGAACACCCCTGTGGTCTGAATCAAACACCTCTGCCTGAATCATATACTGTACAAGCTTGTTTGTGTGATGATGCCTGGTTTATCAAGGATTGTTTATTTTTTTACTTGAATGCACCATAATGTAAATGGCCATTAAACTCTCTTGTGAAAAGTTTTGTTTTACTGAAGAAGAAATAATAGTAAAACTAAAAGAATAAATTTCTTATCTACTAATTTCCTTGAATCTGGGATAGCACCTGTAAAACAATGTCATATAAAAATGTCAAAAAGACAGAAAACTATTGATGGTGACTTTCTCTTCCAGCTCTTTTTACAGTTAGAAATTTTCTGTCTTTGACAATGTATTTCCGATGCCATTGGCCATTCCTTCAGCCCCATCTGTTTTGAACTTCAGACACATAACAATTTCTGCTTACTGGTGAGACAGTGTTGCTCCAGAAAAAAGGCTAAATTGGTTTGACAGCGTTCCCCTGCAGGAACATGGCCCTGACTGCATGTATTTCAAAGAGATGCCTTTAACCCGGCTGAGCCTGTGCTCAATACTCCAGTGCTTACTGCAGAATGCGGTGGTGGAGGGATAATCAAAGGATATTCTTTTCCTTTCAGGCATCTGGTTTGAAGCACCAGGAAGTATAAAGCTTGCCAGCCCTTTGTCAGCCCCCTCAGTCTGGAAGCAGAGAAAAAGTACTGGATTAATGGCGCTAATGACAGAAGACTCCCATTGAACCATGAAAGAGCAGTCCGTGCCAGGTCACTGTCACCCGCAACTCCAAAACCTGAGAGCCTGCTCTTTGAAGAAGCTCCATCCATCAGACTCCAGAGGGGCCTGCCCAGGACAGCCTGGAGGAGACCTGTGCAGATCGGCTGGGGTCAAGACTGCTGTTTTCTCCCTCCCTGTAAATCAGCGCACTCTTCTTCCCCCAGAGCCCACAGCTTTGGGGGAGGGAGAATGTGGTTCTCTGATGTGAGGGCAGTTATGCTCTGTGGGGACCTGGCTGGTTCCTGCTGGCAGGAAAAAGATTGCCTTTTGTTCAGACATCTTTATGTCTCAATTAACCCTACCTGTCTTTTTCTGTCATTTCTCAATAGTATAAGCCTTCAGCACTGCTATTGTCATGAAGATTTTAAACAGCTGACCTGCCCTTTTACCCTCAGCCTGTCTTCCTCGGTGTTCAAACAGAATCCATTCACCATGGAACTTTGAAGCAACGTCTGGTCCTTATTAACCTCCTTTGCAAGTGGACATATTTAAACTTTATACTTTCAGACCAGTTTTGTATTTACAAATCAAAGGAAATGTGAATGCTCAGACGTACCTACACATCTAGATGTGTATCCATATATAAATACCATGTACAGTAACTATCCTATTCATAGATACATACTTTTTGAGTTGCTGCTAATCTAGTGCAGAATCATCATCAAGAAAATAAGTGTTTACAGATTAATGCTTTTATTATTGTGTATGTACTTAGGGATTTCTAGTCATTTTAATAGAAGATTAATGTTACTTTCCCTTCTAAAAAACTGCCCTGTGAAAAGAAATCTGAATTCTAACAAATACTTTTATGTTACTCACCGTAAACAATGTAGATTGGCGACATGCTTACATTAACACTCCTCACTATTAAATTCAATTTGCATGCATTAACAAGGAGCAACCTAATTAGATTTCCCTGTTCCACCATTATAAAATCTGTTTACTTGCTTTCAGCATTCAAAATAGATTAAATGATGTGAACAGACTGACTTCAGATCTTACTGTGAAAAATTGTTTTTGGCTGTGAGGCCAATATGGATGCAGTTGCATCCAAAACTCTAATCAAGGTCAGTTACACATTCTTTTTCATCACAGAAGCTACAGACCCTCTTACCCGAACTTGTCAGATCTCATCAACTAAGCAAGGACGGGCCTGGTTAGTCCTGTGATGTGAGACCTCTAAGATAGGATGTCACTCTCAGTGGTATCAGTGTGCTAGAAAGAGACATTGTTCCCATTGGGCCTGAATTCTGGAACCAGTGTCCCACTATAAGGGCAAGGGACACTGTGCAATAGGAGGTGCTTTTCCACGAGATATTATGTTGAGGTTTTAACTACTTGGTGATTACTGGTCCTGAGGCACTGTTCGTAAGAGAATGGGTGTTAACTCCAGTGTCCTGCCTAGCCCTGCACAATCTGGACTGCTAAATCTGTCCCCATAATTCTGCTTGGAAAGTACAGTAATTCCTTATTTTTCCACCTGATCTGCTCTAAGTGGGGCTGCAGGCACATAATGGCTGCACTATAGTGGTGGTGGATTCGTTGACTCCCTTCCTTAATGTAAAGCACTCTGGGATCCATTGGGTTGTAAAGTACTATGCAAATATAAGTAATTAAAATTAATTTAATACTGTTTGCTAGGAGACAAAGCATGAGCATGATAGCATGAAAGAACAATGCCCTGAAAGAATGGAATTAAAATTGCTATGGATACATTTTCTCATTATCTAGCTATAGTGACCATTATTGGATGCAATGGGCTAACATAATTCTGTTTAGTTTTAAAGCATAAGCATGACAATAAAGATTCAGCATATAGATACAGAACAGGATGTTCAATAATTTGTGGAAATGAAAAATGGTATCAACTCTATAATCCTGGTAAGAGAATAAACAATTCCTTCTTAACTGTTTATATTTAATGAAAGTAAAATCAGGCTATATCGAGAATATTAATGATATTAAAAGTTTAGGAACTCTCAAAATGTATTTATTGTGTTTTAATTATTTCACTTTGAATTGCCTTGCACAGGAGTTTAATGAGTTTATAATGGTCGTTAACAAAGACTTGTGAAGGATGCATAGAGCAGTAAGTTACTAATTAGTTTAATGTCTTGAAGATCATAAAACTGTTAAGGACGCATTCAAGAAGGATGTCAATTTCAGCACCATTAGTAGTTAATTGAACCATGTATCTCTGAATCCACAAGAATAAAAAGTAAATATGAGCACTAGACCTAATGAGTCATACGTCTGGCTCCAAAGACCCTTGTCCTAACTGTTAATTTCAGACAACTTTAGCTGAGCTAACTTTAACCTCGCCAGTTAGGATGAACATCTCCTGTAGCAGGTAACAGGTCTTTCCCTTCCTTGTAACCTTTTATTTCTGCACAGCAAATAGAACGTACACTAGTTTGTAAAACAATTTACTGCAGCCCACCAGCAAATTTTTGCAACTCAAAATTGCAGTTGGGAAAGAATACTTATTTCTCCCCAACAAATTTGTAAAAGAAGCAGTTCAGTTCTGTCCTGCCAGACTGTGGCTGGAGTAATAATAGGTCAGGCAGGGGGTTCAGGATTCTCTGTGGAGAGCCCACATTGAACTGGGGTCTGTGAAAATGCACCATGGAGCTGTTTAGCAAACAGGGTCTTGACTTCAAAGCCTGTGGACCTGGGGGATGGGGGCGGGGGATGGGGAGGCCTGGCTTCACCAAGGGAGAGTCAACAGCCCATCTGAGAGAGCTGCTCGGGGGTGTGTGGGGTGCCTGTGGTTATTATTCTCACACACTCAGGGGGATCCCCCCTAACTGTGTCTATTTCATATTCTGTGCTACAGCTTCTCAACATGGGGTCATTTCCACTGCACTCCATCGCATTATTTTGAAACAACCAGCAACTTAAACACCGTTACCAATCCTAATAATTGTCAATGAAATAGCAGAGAGCATTTCTGAAGTCAAAATACCTCATTAGAGGGGACTACAGAAAGGAGTAGGCCTAGTCTCACAGCCCTAACTGAGTAGGATCCTCTGAGACAGTCGAAGAACCCTAATCTCAAAATTCCTTCTCATCAGTAATGTCGGACTGTTCCTTCCAAGGCTCTCAATTGATTAAACATATGAGCTGAACACATAAAAAATATTTTTTTTTACATCTTTTTTGTAGAATGCTTTTCAGTTTAAAGCAACTATGGTGACTGAAAACACTCATTCCTTTAACAGAGTTTTATACTAATGAATCAGAATGTGATTTTCTATTTGCAGGTTGTATAAATGCAGATTACAGAACATATTTTTAAAATGAGATTAAAGAATTTGAAAATTATTAAATTATTTTAAAAAAAGATATCAGGCTTTGTGATTAAAGTACATTAACAGATTCTGGACTTGGGAATCTGAAAAAACATAGTTTTGTTTTTTGATCACTTTAAAAACCCAACCTTTAAAAAAAGCATGATGTGCATGATTAAAAATGTGCATGCATTTGGTGAAGTGCAGATCAATTAGTTTCTTTTTTATAATTTAACTTTTTATAACTGTTCCTCCTTCCCAGAGGCAGCTGATGTTAATCACCCCTCTCTCTGCTAACATGAAAGAGGCTTTGAGTGCTGAGTCAGGCGGTCTGAATCACAGCTTCTAACTCCATCCATCTTAATAATTTTAACCCTGAACTGCCTGGAGAGAAGCTGTTCTGGGCTGTGAGAAGTTTGTGCACTCAATCCAGAGGTGTATATAACTCAGGGATCCAAATGGTAGTTTTTTATTCAACTTTCTTTTGCCACTAAAACTTTCTATATTTCTTCAAATAACAAAAGACAACCCCCTTTTCTGTCTGCATTGGCCATGAGGAATTTGAAAGAAAGGTTTGATTTAAAGGTGTGCTTTCACTGATTTCAGTTAAGGATGCATATAGAGTGTATATTATACTATACCAGTATCTCTAGCGCACTGCCTTACTTCTCTGCAGGAGAAAACTGTGTCCAGAGGTCTGAATCATAGGGAATCTTTGGAGGAAGGGAACAGAGCACAAATGTAACCTGCAGCAGCCTCCCTGTTCTGTCACAAAAACTTCAGAGAAAGTAATTGAGAAACAGATATCGCCAAGGGGAAAGGGTTCCTGTCGAGTTTTGTGTGACTTTTTCTGTCTTTTTAGCAAGGTCAGGAGATGCTTGTAACATTTGCTGTGTTGGCGAAATGGGGCCGGCTGTGGTTGAGGCCCGCACTGAACGGATTAGTGTGCCGGCGTCTGCCAGCCCAACCTCGGCACGGCCGCATGACTTCACTCCACAGCAGGGGTCGAGCTCAGTCGGGCTCCTGACTGTAAAACATCAGGCCAAACCAGAGGTTTCTTTCCATCTTTGTTGACATCACAAGCAATGCTTTAGAATAGTTCTTCATTCTTTTCCTCCTTCCTCTCAGTGCTCTATCCTTTTCTCCTTTTGCTGTGCTCTGATGTTGTTTGATTGGCTTACCATAGTTATTTAGAGGCATAACAAATCTGCTGAAGTTTCTTAGGCAGCATCAGTACTGCAGAATGCTCATATGTGAACCTTGTGTGAAGCTTTTAGGGGAAGATCTTGTCGGATCCCACAGGCTGGCAGCCCCACGTTGGAATGTTGCTTTTCCCACTCAACACATTCATCCCTCTGCAAAAAGGTTCAAATACCTGTATTTTCATGAACAAACTTATGTATTATGTTTTGATTCCTGAGTTTCAAAAAAAGTTTCAGATCAAATCATCATAGATGTTTTTGGTATGAGGTGTTTATAGTGAGACTGGCAGGGCCAGTACAGTAAGAATAATGCAGGACATACCAGGGCATAAAATAAAAGTAAATAAAGTGAAATAAATAATAATAAAACAGACACACTTCATAAACCATTCAATAGACATTCAGGAAGTGGCCATTCATCTTATACAAACATTAGCAGAATTAATTAACAGTTTCTTCTTATGCATTTATGATGTGAAGCCATGCTGTGCCCCTGATGCTGGGACTTGATGGGATTTGCCCCTTTGCAATCACAGCTGTATGTCTGTCCTTCCCCGGGATTACTCTGAGCCTGACCTCGTGCTGAAGTCAGAGAGTGAGGCAGAAGGTACGTCTGACCTTTATGTACAGACCAGAGCAATGGGGTATCTTGGTCTCCCCAAATCCACAGTGGCTTGACACATTTCTCCTAGAACCAGTGTGAGAAGATTGTGTTCCCTTTCTTGCACATAAGACTCATTCCATCTTGGGAAGGCTTTGTAACAGCACTTTTGACAGTAGTTGATTTTCACTGGGAAAGACTCTGAGTCCTGAACCTGTGGTGTCTCAGATCTAGCCTTGCCTTCTGTCAGGCACTGTCAGTGAAGCTGTAAGGGAAAACCAGCTGCAGGAAATGAATCCATTAGAAAGAAAGAGGAGCATCTTCCACTGGCTCCCCTCCCCACCCTTCTCTCACACCCCTGCAGAGCGCAGAGTGGGCCTTGCTAGGGGTTTTGAACTTCTGAATGGAACACCCCGCTGTTTAGCATCATTAATGACAATTACACTTTGGCCCGTTGACCTCTGTCACACATTTTCATTCTGTCACAATGAGCCTTGCATTATTCTAACATAAGTGAGGAGCTGCAAAGGTTAAAGAGGTTAAACAGCCATGAATATAGGAACTGATTACTTGTAATAAAGATTCAAACTAAGTAAAGAAAACTAGGTATATACAGTTCCAAGGCTGCTTGTCACGATCATTAAAAAAACAAACAATTTATTAAAAGGGCAGCTTTCTCCTACATACAGGCAGCAAGAGAGCCAAAGCAATGCTATTAAGATGAAGACTGACTAGGTTACATTCAGACATATAGCTTTAGCTCTCTGTTTCCTAGTTAATGTTTACTGAATGGACCCCAGCCATGCCCCTAATGAGATTGGCCTCGACAGCCACAGTTAGTAACGCTAAAGAGAATATGATGAATTATGCATCATTAGAGACATTTGCTTTTGATTCACAAACTGGCACATAGGCCATTTGCATTCAGTAACAAAAAAGGCCTGAGAGCATCTTAATTTATACATATGAACAAAATGAAGTAACCAAACTTTGAAATATTGGATTGAGGTCCGCAATTCATCATACAACAAGGCAATATTATAATCTTCTGTCAGCATTGTTTAATCAAGGCTGCACTAAATTGATTTGTGTGTGTGTACTCAAATTTGAACATAGATATACGTAATATATTTTTAAATTCATATAGATATAATATGAAGAGGTGTTTTTAGAAAATCAATGTTTTGCAACCTTGTGTATTTTAATTCAAATGTGTCAAATAAAGACAGGGAAACTATTCTGTTTATACTACAGAGTAAGCTTTCAGGGAATATAGAATAACACCCAGAACACACAATAAATAACCAAAAGGATTTATTGAGTGTTTTCTCCAGTGTAGAGTTCACCACATGTGAAATCTCTTTAGACAATTACTAAACAGCTTCAACCCTGAATATTTACATCATTTTTAAACAAGAGAACAGTTATTGTTTTTAATGCCAACATTTTACAGACTGGGAACAATTAATCTTCTGTATGTATTCAGCATGCTCATATAGATCAAACATTACACTGTGGTATTTGGTCCCCAATTTGAAATTAATGGAGTAATGACTACCATAGAAACCACTCTTTTCAGCAGTAAAAACTTCAGTGGATCAAAATAGACTTGCTCTGCATTATCTGGTAGTGCAGGATTAGTAGAACAGCATTTTTTATCTCAAAACTGTATTTTGTGACCTGATTCCCAAAGGCCACTTTTTATTCATTTAGTCCCCTGCTTTGGAAATCTCAAACCCCCGATTATTCTTCAAGGGTTAAAGTTCGGAATTCCAGCTCAGTAGTAAAATTGTTCATCAGAAAGTTGCACAGCCACATTGTCGAACATAAAACTCTGCCTTGAATCACTTGGCAACTAAATGGGCTAAATGGTCTTATTTTGCTTGTAGCTTTTATCTTCTTATGAAAGGACCTGAACACATCCTCATATTAATTAATAAAGGTACTCACTTAAGAGTAATTTTGCTTTGGTTATTCCCAGTATAACACACATCCGGTGGTTTTCATTCCAATTCAACATAATTACTCAACTGGAGTTTTAATTGAACTAACAGCTTCTTCGATGGGTATATTTACAAGCTTTCTTTATACTTAAATGTTTCTTGTTTATGTACATGAGCTGGAACAAAAACCAGCAGACGTGTGGGTCTCCTGGACGAGGACAGGTGTAGGACAGGCGGCATCCTGTTACAGGGTAAAACAGAGAACCCCAATCCAGAAGGTGCTGCAGGTAACCATGAAGTCACCACTTTTTAAAGATACTGAACAATTTCAATATGATCAATGAAACAGGTGATTTGTTTAATTAAGAAATTTAGATCATTTAAAACTAAACTAAATTCCCCCTTGAAATAAAACCACAACTATATAATTAAACAATTCTAGATTACTATAGATACTGTAATATATATGCAATACACTATAAATACTATAACTCAACAGTCCAGTTGAATAATCTCACGTTCTTTGTAAACTTCCGTAGTACAGACATGCGGCTTGCATAGCAAACTTGGGAAAATGTGGGAGCGGACGGCAATTTCCAGGAGACTATGGATCAATTGCGGGAGTCACGGTGGAGATGCTGATTTCCAGGAGATTCCCAGAACTTCCGGGAGACGACTTGAGATGTCTGCTATACCTTTTGGCTATAATAATTGTATATTTATATTTTATATTAACGACTGAATTACGGTGGATCGGCAATATCTTTTCTTGCATATATCTTTTCTTCAATTTCCCTCACGGGATCAATAAAGTATCTATCTTGTGGCTATCTCTTCATACCAATAATTTAGTTCCCCAAATTTAGTAAAATTGTTTTTTTCGCCGTTTCGTTTTGTTCACCAAGTTATCTTTAGTATGCTTTCGAAAAGCGTAACAGTCCAATTAGAATATAAATTGAAATGATGGGAATTCAAAATTGTTTCGAATATTTTTTCATGTCAACAGTTAAGGTAAGACACATTTCTACTGATATTTCCGTTTTGAACTCCAGAGGGAGCCATTGCACACAGGAATTTTAAAGTAGCTTTGTGATTCTTTGACCTGGTGATTCTCCAGCTGTGTATGGTGTCACTAGCGCTTGCCGTATGTGGAACAGAGGGCCATCGAAGTTCAAACACAACAAGGTATTTAAAAATCAAGAAACAAGTCACGCTTATGGTCTACATTCGAGAATTTTGGCAGTTTATTTGAGACAAGGTTTGCATTAAAATTATTTAATGAAGCTCACTCTGTACGTGTTTAAATTACATGAACACAGTCATCAAACTAATCCCGTGTGATTAAAACAAACTGTTTTCACAAACTAAGATATATACTCTGTAGTGTATTTTTACTATGCTCTTCGATTTGTTTATCCGAAATAACATATTGCAGTCCAACATCAGGGATTGTAAAACTTGTTATTGGGATGTCAGTATTCCCGTTTTAGAAAATAGAGATTCGAACGAGAGCTGTGCTTTACATCAATCCTCCTGACAAAGCATGTTGTATAGTTAAACAGAATTCCTACCTTTGTCAATGCTTAAAATGTTTAAAGCTATTAGACCTGTCTATCCTACTATAAAGGATTCTTGATTTGGTATGAAAGCAACAGAAGTCATAAGCTATCATGCATGAAGTTTGGTAATTGAGTCTCTTTAAGTTTAAATACCTGCTACCTGGTTGCTATCACATAATAGATTGGATATCTTAAATGTCTGTATGTGACAGGAGCTCTGAGAATATGCAGGAACTTTCAGTTCAGAAGAAAAGTAATTAGCAGAAGCAGCACTGTCACATGATGGTATGAAATGGCCTGGAAGGAGTTTAGTTCAGAGTAGTGTACATATTGGCTCAAACATCAAACAATGCTCTTTGGCAATGTGTTTCAAAACAGGCTCGTTTGACAAAAATAATCAGAAAAGGGGAATACATGGAGTGATAGGTTCTGTTTAAGAAACCGTGAACTAATTACGAATCTCTGAACAGTAGGCAATGCAAAAAAAAAAAAACTTGGAGAGGTCCTCCTTGAAGAGAAGATTCTTTGTATAAGGAGACTGAGGAAACACGGGCTGCTCCATCTCATCAGCAGCTATAAATATGATTTTTGTGCTGTGTGAGCTTCCCAGCAAGGGAATTAGAGAATCATGCTATTTATGGCTTTCACCATGACACAGACTCACCCATTTGTGCATCATGTTTCCATGTGTCTATCAAGGAAGCATACAGGGATATTTTGACATCACATTTTATATTTTTATTCTACTTGTTTATTTTTTAACTATCCTTTTAATATTTCTCTCAGTTAATGCTGTATTATAAAGAGTACAGTTACTTAATTACAGTACTTGAAGGTAAGAGAGAGGTCATTTTCTTTTTTTATTTAGAGGAGAGATACTGCTCGTTTAGCCACAAGGCCTGAATTATTTTTTCTGCATTCTATATTTTGCATATTTTTGTGGTAGGACATAGCAGGGTGAGGCTATGGGTCTCTGAGCTTTTACGGTGTTTCTTTGTGTTCTGCAGGAGACTATCCAGTTAGTTGCTTTTTGAGCCAGGGATTTCATCCAGCTGTTACTTAAAGGAAGCCAGGGAAGGTCACAATTTGCCTTTGTATAACATGGGCTATTCCTACTTAATTAATATTTTGTTGTATACTATTAGATACCTAGAGAAGCCAACAGGAAAATTAATTCCGAAGTTCAGAATCTGAAGTAATCCATAAAGACTTATTAGTATAAAGAGAAAAGAAGGTTTGGCTGATAATAGATCCCAATAAAAATTTTGCAAACATGCAGACCACCAGTAGTCCTGGTGTAAATCTCCCAGGGTATTGGTGTGAAACATTTTTTCTCCTTATCCTTCTCAAAGCACAGCTGTCAGTGCCGTGTGAATGCATCCTGTCATTTCTGCATCTCAAGGCCTGTGTTCTCTGTGCAGAAGCATGCATCTTTGATCATGTGAAAGCTACATGAAACAATTTTGGAATTCTTATAGCCCCTGCTTTGAGGATCATACCTGCAAGTCAAAAATTAAAATGGTGGCTAACATCTCCGCTGTGAAGTCAGAAGCTGCTCAATGTGATTTGTTGGGCTGTGCATTAGATCAGATTTCAAGCAGCAGATTTTAAGCCCCTCTGAGGTTTCTTACAGCAGGGCCCCAGGGGCAGTACTGGTGTGGATGGGGTCTGTCCATGCTGAGCACAGTAGTGTCATATGCTCTGCTATGAGCAGCCAGGCTGCATCTGCCCTTTGTTTCAAGGTGGAGACGCCTCTGGTGTCTCTCAGGGTCCTGACGCTCGTACTGCAGTATCAGTTTCAGCGAGGCAGCCTGTGACAGGAAGGAAAGCCTCTCGTTATTACTGGAGCAGCAGTCCGATGAGAGAGTGACCTGGAGTAGAGTGGGGGGGGGGGAGGGGAGGGAAGCAAACAAATTTATCCGCCAATAGAGGCTTGGCCTTGTGCCGTTAGAATACATTCTTTGCATCCCATAATCAAAAGTGGACTGGAGTGAGGAACTGCTGCAACTCTGTGGGTGGGTTAAGGCATATTGGATGTTTAGCTGCATATGTTTGCAATTTAAACTCTGCCCTTTTATTTAAAAAAACAAGAACTTGTGGGCTGAGAGTCCTCGTTGTTTCTGGAGCAAGCAGGGAAGAACTTTTTTTTTCCCCCAAACGATGTCAGACTGTGAGGGACTGACAATGGGTGAGTGCCTAGTGTTTGTCTTTATTCCTCCTGGAGTATGCTGTGCTTTCCTGGACCACCCATCCTAACAGTCAATAAGGAAGCAGATCAGCTCATTTCTTCTACATCTGTTCTAATGGGTTGTCATTGAAATGAAATAGCTTTAAGATCTGTTTTTTGAAACTTACTAAATATAAACCTCTTAATAGGTGGCAGAATGTAAACCCTGGAAAGGCCATGAAGTTTAACTTTACATATAAGCAGAAGAGTTGTGTGAGGGAAGCAGAAACATTTAGGATTCTGACACGTACAGTTTGCTAAACCATTGATTTGAAACCCATGTTACACTGCCAAAATGTGCAGTAATGTAATAGTAATCTATTGAAAAGATCTGCATGAAGCCTAGATCCTTATAAGCAGTGCTGAAATTAAATGGCATGTGCCGACACTAGGTGAAGAAAACAACACAATCGACTATAAATAACTTTCAGCTTTTAAGACCAGCCTATTGCTCCTCTCAGCAAGCCAGTTGGTTCATTTTTTTCAGGTTAATGTGAGGGCAACGTTTATATTTATGTCAACACATAATTTTATGTTGTAGGCAACATGCAGGGGAGCAATAAAAAGGCAAATGGAATGTTTGGCTATCTAGTTACAAGCATAGATGTGAAATCCAGTGCTGTTAGGTTAAAATTGTACATGATCCTAGTAAGATCTAATTTAGAATATTGTGTTCAATCTTGGGCACTGCAGTCCAAAAATGACCCGTTCAGAAAGAGCAACATTCCTGAATTCAAAGGAATATTCTTCCCTGATATGATACAATCTGTTTTGTCTTGAGCAGTGAACACTATGAGGGGACCTCAATCAAGTATTCAAAATCCTCAAAAACATGGACAGTGTTAACCTTGGGGTTTTGGTAGCCCTACGGACATCCTTAGAACCAACCGTGGACTCGAACCAGGACACAAGTGGAAGCAAAGAGAAATTACTTCAAAAAGTGGGAACAGGAAATACTTTTTTCAGTAAAAGGTTGCGAAAGTCTGGAACACGTGTTTCCATCACTTTGTTCAAGAACAGCTGGATGGGATCTTCTGATCAATTAGCTACTGAAAGCCAAATGAACTGGAGGGTCTAAATGACCTCCTCTCATTGGCAAGCCTGCTTATATTCTCTCTCTCTCTCTCTCCATCTATCTATGATGCCGCATAATCTGAGCTCCTGTAAACAGAGCCTGACATGCTTCTCTGGAAACTCTTAGTTCTGCTCAGTACTCGCCCTTAGCTCTCGCCACAGGCATTTTGCTGACGGCAAATGTGTTAAAGTAAACTTGCTGAAATGTTATTATTATTATAATAATACAACCTATTATTTAGTATTTTTGTCTATAGTGTGAAAAGACCAGATTTTTCAAGGATAATTTTTTATTTTCTAAATTTATTTTAGTTCAACACACCTTCGGAGTCCATTTTCAGTATGGAAAATCTGTCACAGTTTATACGCAGTGCAGCATCCTGCATCATTGATTACATGGAGGTTACTGTAGTGTTTGGATGCCGTCCAAGCTGCTTTGGTAATCTTGCAGACTCTGGCATGATCTTGTTCTAATTTTCCATGGTTTACTTCAATGAGCAGGATTATATACTGTATATACATTAATTTTTTACTTATTCATTAAAAAGATTAACAGCCTTTATTAATAATCTTCTTTTAGAGTCATAAACAAAACTAAAGAAAGTAATCTATCAATGCCCTTATACATTTATAAGGAAAGAGAGAATTTTGTATTGACACGTTTGCCTTGCAGTTGGTAGATAGACTAGAGTTTCTTACAACATGAAGCTGTTAATAAACAATGAAACACATTAGAGAACGAACTGCATCTTTCAGAGAAGAAAATGGGTCATAAGAGTCAAATAACTAAGGACACAATGTGCAGAATGTTTATAGTGGAAATGCCACTTCTTGATTTCAGGAAATTTAGTTTGTGATTAGATCTTAAGTCTATTTGTCTCAGAAGATTCTCATTCTGAAGTATGAATCAGAATAAAATGTGCACAGTAAATGTAAATTTGGAGGTCAGTATAAGAAATGCAGCTCTGTACAAAGCCCTCATTAAAGTTTAATGCCTGGCTTCTGTTCATGGAGCCAATGTGTGTGTATATAATGTGTACTCCAGAGTGCATGGCTCAGGCTTGGCTGAGCTTCATTCTGCTGCTGTAGTGATCGGGTACATTCAGGTATGCCAGGAAATGGTTTATTCTCACTCTTCATCAATCTGCAAGCAATTTAAAATGTTTAAAATCCTGCAGTACCTTTAAAAGCTGTAACAACATAATCTTAAACCAACCAGCCCTGCCTGGGCTCACTTACAAACAGCTCAGAAGAGGCAGCCTGCATTCATCTACCGTAATAAAACTGTATTATGTTTCACTTTTTAAAAAATATGCCTTACTTTGATACCATCGTACCACATCAGAATTGGCTGTGTAAAAATAAAAATTATTTCCTGGAATTGAACTGATCAAGTAACCTTGAGTGTCATTCATAACTCTGGGCTCTCGGCAATTAAACTGGGAGCAGGCCCAACAGAAGCAAGAACAGATCATGTTTCTGTAAGACCCCTGTCTACTTCGAACTGCACGGCTTTATGAATCATTTAATCTTTCGCAGCGTATGGCAGTAGTACATCATTGGCCCATCCTTCCAGCGGCGCAGGGCTGGCAATGTCCGGGGGAAGGCGGTTCTTCTCAACCCACAGAGGGCGCTGTTTTTCAGTGGTGCTGCTGATGCCAGGAAAACAAAAACTTAAAGGGCCTCAGGGGAGGTGCTTGTGCAATGGAGAGGGTTTTCATACTCCATGCTGTTTGATTTACTGCTAACATTTGTTGTC
This sequence comes from Lepisosteus platostomus, assembly GCF_059453375.1. Classification (NCBI taxonomy): domain Eukaryota; kingdom Metazoa; phylum Chordata; class Actinopteri; order Semionotiformes; family Lepisosteidae; genus Lepisosteus; species Lepisosteus platostomus. The sequence continues at coordinate 11,914,263 of NC_142620.1, read as the reverse complement.
CCAAAATGAATTATTAGTGCATATAGTCTGTCTCCCATTCCATTACCCTTCTTTGAGACTGTCCGCATGCACAAGCTGTACTTCAGTGATTCCAGTAGCTACATGGCTGCTGTTTTCTCTACGTGTTACCGAGGTGAGGCATCAGTAGTTATTTTAATGGAAGGTCTTTGATCCAGAGTACTTTGTAGTTTCACATAAGTGAGAATTTTCTTATTCTTTTCAAAAATATTAGTTATTATAGAATGGAGAAATAATAAAATAATATTGAATCCTCAGTTTACTGTGCTGTTTGTTGAATAGCAGTTCTATTTTTATTGTGATTTGAATGACCACACTGAAGAAAATGATACTTGCATAATCCATGTAAAGGAAAGGGGTGTTTTTCACAACTTTAAAAAATCCCTGATTAGTGTCATACTTGTCAAAGTTAAGATACCACTTTAGACATGCAGGAGCACAGAAAGCATGTGGCAGATTTTGTCTTGTTCTCAAGATGTGCACCCACACATACGGAGTTTCATGCATTACAGAGCTCAAGCAGATAAAAGATATGCTATGTGCTTAGACATGGCCTTATATTTCAAGTGCATAGTTTGAATCCAACTTTTCATTTTAATTTCAACAGGACTCCTGTTGGGGCAGCCCGGCGGCACATAGGTGAGCAGTGCTGGGGCCCTGTATTCAGTTCCAGACCTGGGTTGCTATCTGCTTGGCATTTGTATGTTCTCGTCATGTTCATGAGGGTTTCCTCTGGATGCTCTAATTTCCTCCCACAGTTGAAAGACGTGCTGGTGGGTTAAATAGCCACTAATTGTCTAATGTGTCTGTGTGTCTGTGTGTCTGTGTGTCTGTGTGTCTGTGTGTCTGTGTGTCTGTGTGTCTGTGTGTCTGTGTGTCTGTGTGTCTGTGTCCAGGATCTCTCCTGCCTTGTGCCCTTTGCTTGCCCAGGATAGGCTTCAGTTGCTCCATCACCCTGAATTGGCTAAAGTAGCTAGAAAATGAATGGATAGAAACCTTCTTAGAATCAATTAGCTCTATTCCAATATGAAGGCTTCTAATGGTTATCTACCAGGGCGCTTTCGCTCCATTTGTTTTCTCAAGGGACTCAGGGACTGCATGTACCTTGAAATAAAAGCCATTCCAGTATCTTTAGATTAAAATAGTATCACTTTCTTTAATGATTTAAAAATGCAGCCCTGTTATGTACAGGACCTCATTAGTCTTGCAGTTTTACAGTACCTTAGGCTTTTCAAAGTGCAGAGCAAGAACAATTTTTATATTGCTCACAGCACATAATTATAGATTCATAAACCTCTACTAAATATGTCATTGTTAGTATTTTCTCCATAACTTTCCTTGGATGTGTCCTACTTCAATATCAGTGAAAGTATCAGTGATTTTTATCATGTCATTAAACGTTGTTAAAAGATCTGCAATGTTTTAATATATTAAACAATTATTATATATTGTTGCAACAGGGGCTCACTTCTGCTTTCTTTGCATATGTAAATATAGACAAAACTGAATTTTCTATTTATTCCATTAATGCTCATTTTTTAAATTGATCTTTCACAGCTGTGGTCTGGCAAATGTTACTCTAAAGTGAAAAATGTCCTTTGACCAGACAAATAAAACATCGTCTCAACCTAACCACTGCAATCATGTTTAAGTAACTCGACTGACTCACAATGAATGGCACTTATGAGGGGAAAAAAAATATCAGGGGCCCCAGTGCACCTTGGCAGGTTGCCAGATGAGGGCTAAATGAAACATTTTACCTCAGCTTCTGTTTAATCCTTTAATCTGAAGGGCATCTGGGTCTGAAATGTTGGGATTGTTTTAAAAATCCTTGGGTCAGGGGTCCTGAAGATCTTTTGAGTTCAAGATCCCTACAGTCATAAACAATTTTTGAAATTATTTATGATTTTAAATCAATTTAGGCCTTAAAGGGGACTTCAAAGATCACTCGCATATATCTTGTGCACATTGAGACCAGATGTTATTAAGACTGTGAATTGGGCTAATTTTGATAAAATATGAGGCTACCAGAAATACAAAATTTGTGGACGCTATTATGTTCTTGATTCCTATAGATCTCATCAGCATTTAGCCGGTATATCTTTGGTTGCTGTTGACTATGCATGGAAAAAGGAATGGGCTATACATAGGATTTAGTACTGGTTTCTAAATATTATATACTGTATGAGATTATTCTACATTTCCCACTTATCCGGCGTTTCTTTGCGTTGTCGACACTGCAGCGGCCTTTTCTTTCTGTCCCATTTTCCAATCTTCGTTTTCAAATTATTTGTTGATAGGTATAATATAGTGAAATGCCTGCCCCCTCTCTTCAGGGGGCACTATGATATTACCTTCAGCAAAATTTGCATTCTTCCCTCAATTGCTTATCATTTGAAGAAGCAAGAAATTTGGAAGCACTCATGTGCAAATCCAATTTATTTTTATGGCCTTTTATGCCTGATTTGAGATAGTTCGGTCTCCGTGATTGCATCATAAATACTAAATAGTTCATCACTAAGTTTGTGCTTGGCTATGATAGCTGACGGGAATAGCAGAAATTTAAATATTCCAGATTTCCGAATAGTTAATGCATAAGAGCCCCAGTAATAAAATATGATTGGAAACAAAAACCCCTTTTCTGGTGGAGATAGAGTAGAATGGCCCATTTATGGTGTTTTATTTGTGAGTGTGAGTGTCTTTTATATAAAAACAAATCCTACTTTTGCTTTTAAAATTGCTGGATAAATGGTTATCCAGAAAATAATGATAGCTTTTTAAATCCACTAGGTGTCAGGGTAGCTCTCTGTATTATAGTGCAATTTTTCTTAACACTATGGGACTACTGATTGTTGATTGCTGTCGTTTAGTTATTTGCACACCATATAGGATATCCCTTTTTTGCTTTTCTTATCAGCTAACTAAAATGAATGTAAAACAAAACATTTGAAGCAATATAAAAAAAATCACAGCCCAGATCCAGCCCAACAGCAGTATTTTGGTCAGTTTCGAGAACACGTTTTAATAATCGAGGTCCTTATGCATGAACATTGTTTATATATCATCAGATTTTGTGTGTTAATATCTCAATGTCATAACAATGAATCATGGGAATTACACGATATAGTGCACATAAAGCACAGTCTTGAGAAAAGTTACCAGGAATTTATCTTATTGAATTGGTCTTTTTGGCAAAATAAACTTCAAGCAATGAAAGTGTGTGTAATTGTGAGCTGTAGAATAAGGAACAGGGCATGGTGTGTTACTAATGGCCATTTTTGTGGAATATACTACGCTCATTAACAGGAGGGGTCTCCATGTCTGCATTCTTCTCAGGACTTCGTATTCATCCTGCTAAAGTGTTTCCTTCAGGACAATATTCTCTGTTAACTGCATTCTCTAGGCATGTGGAAACTCTGATGCCCAGTGTTAGGGTGATACATTAGGGTAACTGTAAAAGGAATTGTCTGCTGTTTCTACTGTATCTCTTATTAAAACCCTTTAGGACCACTATTAAGATGCAACACGCATCACTGCATTGTGGGTTAATTACCATGCCACACGGACATACTCTTGACTCTTTCGCATGATGCACTCAATCAGAACTAAGCAAGCGAATGTTTAGCCTCTTGCTAGTGTTTCACCAGGCACTGCTTATTACTTGGGCGCACTGGAGCGATTCTACCTTATCTCAGAGCATTGTCATTGTGCAGTCTGTGTCCTTTGCTTCCTATAGCCTGATCCTTGACACTTTTGATTGAAGACATACGGCAAAGTTTTAATGTTCCACTTTTTTAATGTTGGTGTGTCGAAGACTTTTAAAAGCTATCCCTACTATCTGAAATCTCAGCTAAAACTGTTAAACTGAGTTTTGGTTGGTGATCACTCTAGCATGTTTGAACAGTCCTGTGGCTCTGTAGCCCAAGGAGTGTGTTGCTTTTGTTTTTGTAATAGCTCTGGGCCTCAGGAAGATTTAAGTGTGCCCTTGCCCCCCTCCCATTAAAAAAATCACACTTTTAGATACATTTTATTAATAAAAAAATGGAATTCACATTTCAACATCTTACGCTAGCGTGTAAGAGGGCTCTGTGCTGGCCTTCTTGCACCTGATCAAGTACATTCCAAGGGTCAGAAAAGAGCTGCAGTATTTCATTCATTCCGATCAATACCCGGCAGCTACAGTGTATATTCTTAAAGAAAAGCCAAAGGTAAAATGGCAAGATCGAAATTAATTTTCTACAAGGCTGATGCTGTTTTCCATGAAGTACAAAATTTTAATATGTAGATGTGAATAGGTGTGTCATGTTAAAAAAATACATGAATCTCTAATACAATTTTCACAACCACCGGACCTTTGTGCAGCAATGCTTTCTCTGCTTCATTTCGTTAACAGACTTTGTCTATACACACTCCATGATGGGTGTTGCACTTTCAAATGATGTTCAACGTAAGATAAGTCGTATATCAGTTTTATTGTTCTGGTTTTATAAGGTGTCATCGTCTGAAATATATTGTTCCCCTTAGCATAATGGATGCCAACCAATAGAAGATTTTGACATTAATTTTAGGAAGTAAACTTGTAATTTTCTAAATCAATTGCTGGTCATGCAGCTGAGTCCTGGGCGGCTGGGTCAGCTTGTTCGGTATTTCTAATTAAAGAAAGAAAAGGTTATGAAGAGTCATGGACGAGACAAAGTGATTTGATTACTTTATATCTTGTATGTGTAGTATTTGAACAGTAACATTTACATTTATGACCACAAACTCTAGACTTACTGTTTAATAGTAAAGAGATCTTAAAATTTCAGTACTTGACATAGACCATTTCCAATGACATTTTACAAATTCTGGTGCCCTTTAGTGGGGTAAGTTGTTGAGTGAGACATTCAGTCTCAATCACGCTGTGAGAGAGAATGGTGAGTTGGGTGGCTCACCCTTCCCTTGTGATTAGACAGTTTATAGGATTAGGTCTAGGCTTTCTCCCGTCTGCTAACAAGCATGATGCTGTGTAGTCAAAACTGTTAACTAAAGGGAGAACCCAATACTTCTGTCTATGCTCCTTCTCTGACTCAGAATTTAGAGTCACTATTGGCAATGCAGAATGTCTTCCATGAATATCTGATGTCCCAGCAAGGATCACCCAGAGTTTGGGTAATTGGGCATTACAAAATGCCATGGCATGCTGTGCACACAGATTTTTAAGTGAGCTGCTGTGTACGGAGGCATAGACCCCGTGGGTGCTGCTCCTCCTAATGGAGATAAATTGTTCCATTGATGAAAAATGACAACTCCACATCCACAATAAAGAGCACTCTTATTTACTTCTGAGTTTGATGGGGGTAGTTGATTTCTTATCCCATATTGTAATCATTCCACATTTGTGTTTTGCCTTCTGACATATGTACTTCTGTCTATCCTCATGATGTGAAGTGCATTGGTGAAAGCTCTTTATCTCACTCTGGCAGAAGCTTATGTGTACTACTGGAGGTTGTGGTCCAGAGAAATGGAAAATCTTTTCTTCTCAGTGGAGATGGTCTTGGGTTCAGTGCTGAATTCATTAGGGGATGAAAGCTCTCTCAGAAACTGGCCAACTGTAGCTTGGTTGCTTGGAAGCAAGGCTTGTGGTGTAATTTCAAACAGCTAGCAATTGAACACACTGTACCGTACATGTGTAAATGTGTAAATTGGCTCGCTGTATGTTGCTGTGTTTGATTGCTCCATTGAATATACACATTTTGGATAGAGATAGTGTTTAGTGCAGTTCATTTCTACAAGCCCAGGTGGACCTCATCAAGTGCTTTATTGTGTTAGTGAAATGGCTAAACATACTGTAGGGAAAAAAAGGAGGATACATATTGCAGTTCTAGGGGAAACCTGATCTCTCTCTCTGGGTGCACACACCCCGAGACCCCTATAGTTTGGAACAATCACTATCCAGTCATAAGGCTCTGTTTCTCCTGGTATGTGCATGTGTACATGCACTGTGTGAATGTGAACATGCGAGTTGTATATATGAGTGTCTGTGGGCTGTGAGGTGTTGTGATTATTCCAGGAATTGCAGACACTTTTGACATTTGTTCATGTGACATTCACAGCACTTTACAAAAAACATTATAAGAAGTACAGAATTGTCAAGAATCCTGTCTCATCATCAGGTTTAACATTAAATTAGAGGCAGAACACTCTTATATACAGTATTTGCCTGTGATGTTCCTTACCTTACTTTTATTATTCCTAGTATTTTATTATGATTGTTTTTTCACTGGCCATCTGTTAAGTAAATGTAATGCTGCCATTTTGATTCTGTGTTCCTAAAGGGAGATTGTAAAAAAAAAAAAAACAGCTGCACTCGTTAAAGCTTTAATAAGATTGGTGGTGAATTACTTGTACCATGTAAGTGCGCAAGTGTATTTTAAGCAGTCTGTGTTCAAACTGTGGAGTATAAATCATGCTTTGCTTTCAGACTCTAAACTTAATTAACTTTATTGCTCTTGAGTAATATTTTCCTTTTGGCATCACATTTGAGTTTAAATGTCTTTACACTAATCTAGTCACAGTCATCACTTGACCTGAAACCTAACTCTGTGATTTTCCTGAACCCAGAATTACTGAATGAACATGTACAATTAGAAGGAAATGTATAAGTGTCCTGCATCATTACTTTCATTTAGCATTTTTAAAGTAATAACGTTATAATCGACTAGTACTAACGAGAAGAGTAAGCACTCTTCATTTTAGACCTGTAGTGATAATTGAGCTTCAATTGAATTATATTTGAAATTAGATCTTGCTGGAAATGTCCATGTAGTTGTAAGTACTGAACCTTTAACACTGTCCTCCCTCTCCCACAGCATCTGCAATTAGTGTTGAATGTCCACCAATACTATAGGGAGCACAGAGTTGTATTATATGGCTCCTATACAGCTACCAATGTTATATGAAATACGGTACCTCTTGTCAGGATTCCAAAAAAATTAATATGGGTTCATTATTTTGATTGTGGAAGACAATTTTAGAAGCTTTATACAATAAATGTAAGCAGATGCCTGTCATTTCAAAAGTGAAACACAGATGCTCTCCCTGGAAAGACTAATGTACAAAACAGAACATCATAGGAGCCTTTTAAGAGACTAGGGTTGTATACGGAAAATATGCCACTGTCAAGCTTTTTGAGGGGCCTAATTAGTCATACATTTAAAATTACATCAAACAATCATGATGAACTCAAAAGCCTTTGATCTTTGATAAAATAAGGAACATAATGGTGCACATTTTTGTCTGTTCAAGCACAGTAATGAGAATTAGAAAAATGTCCAGTCGTACATTTGTACAGCAGTGGGCTAAAACAGACTTTGGTTAATGTGGTAAGATCTCTATTCTCAGGACTTGCTGTCTGAGCTGTAGAATGTGATTAAGTCTGATTGATAGACACCTGCACTTTGAAGCATGGCAGAAAGCAGTTACTTTTTCCTACAGAAAGACTCTCTTCCAGGTTTGCTGTGAGGTATCATAAAGAAGTGTGCAGTGTTAAGATAGGTGCAAGTATGTTGTTGGATTTATATAAAAATGAACACTCAGCTCTTTGTTTTCCATGATGTAAAAATTATGCATTAAATTCAGAATATGAGAGTTTGTGAATAGTGGAATATTGAGATATTTTAATTTGTTGGGAGTCTTTTAAGTCTTTCTGGGATTTGAAAGAGCAATTCAATATGCTTCTGGAAGCTGGGTGAGCAACTCTAACACACGTGTGACAAGTGGTTCTAGTACATAGACTTGCACTGCTGAGCTAGGTACCTCTTGGATTTGTGAAAGAGAGCATTCACTGACTCTCACCAGCAAAGAACTGCATTAGTAAAGTATATTGGTGTTACACCCTAGAACGGTCTGTGTTGAAATTCTTCTCAAGTAGCTTAATCCAGTAAAGTCTTATTAAACACTAATTACATATTATTGATGATGGTATGAACATTCCCTGCTGCATTTGCCTAAATAAAGTAATATTCTCAAGAGCTAATTTTCTGTCTTATTAGCTGATTTCATTAAGGTTTTTATTGTGCAGGTTACTTCTGGGTATCACGTCAGTCCCTCTCTTTCGTTGTAAATATGTCTTTATTGCTTCACATCCATAATTTGTTTTTGTATGGGCACACCAAAATAGGTGATCTGTAAATATATCATACACTTGGAATTGCTGTGTTTAACAAGTAGTGTAACCTTCACTACATGATCTTCATGTTACATGATCATGTAGTGAAGGTTACACTACTTATCTTGCTAAATGTTACATGTTCTATATGATCTATACATGATCTATATAAAGATAAACCTGCAATAAAACGTACATCTCAGAAGGGGATTCTTACATAAATGGCAGCTGAATGTTTAACTGGGTGTAATACTTCAGAAGGCTCTTCCTATACGCATGTGCAAGCCATTTTTACATAATGCCATCTCAATATAAGTTTTTGTCGGTAATCTCATAGGCTGTTAAAGTAGGATGCTTTTACACTATGAGGCCGTAAAGTTAAAAAAACTGTTTCATCAAATTTGAAACTGACTGCCTAATCAAAGCTTCAGATGGCTTACGGTCCCTAATCTTGTTCTTAATGACATCATCCAGATTGTGTGCTTGGGAGCAGGAGGGTATTAGAATAGGAGCGTTCATCTGCTGGCCGCTAGCTGTGTGCAACACTTTCATCTTGAGGAGGGACCGAAGGGCTTAGAGCACTCATGCAGACCTCCGTAGCTGTGGAGAATGGTGTGGCAGCCACATCAGCCAGCCCCATTGGGATGACCATGAAGCCCATTCCTGAGGAGGCCGTTCCCTGCGATCACCTGGCCTGCCCTGAGGCCTTCTCCATTGTTGGTCAGTGTTGCTCATACATAACCCCAAGGCACGTCTCTCCGGCCTGCTGCAGAGGAGAGGGGTATGATTGATGGCTTTTGCAGACAAGATGTGATGTTCTTTATCAGCTAGCGGGTGTGTGGCCTGAGAGGGGAATGTTTGTGCACTGAACTTCTTCTCACGTTGTGCTATTCTGTGATGTGTTGTTGTGAGTATGTTGTAATGCTTAATATAAATTCTTCTAAGGCTCCCTTTCTTACGTGACAAGTTATTTCTAATTGTTTACAACCCCAAAAGAATGCCACATAAGCAGTCAACTAAATTGCGTGAACAGTTACTGGTGTATTGAATTGCCCAATGTAATATATGGTTCAATCTGTTTGATATTACGTTCAAACTGTTCTGAGATATGAAAGACCTTTTTTACTCAGAAAACTGTATGCAGGGCATGGCATTCAGCAGTGAACCAGAATAATAATATAGACTTAGACAGTACTGTTCTCACATGGACTGTTGTAAGTGGCTAAACTGACTGATGAAGGTTACAAGGTGTTTTAGTCTGCAGTTAAAGGCAAGTACATTCCTCACCTGATCTACACTGAAGTAAGAAAGCCAAGATCACAACAAGGACGCTTAGTGGATGCTTTCTTACACACTAAAGCACTTTAACACTTTAAGTAATGCATTAAGCTACTTAATCTTGGAATGCCAGCTAAGGGTAGTTATTAGCAAAAATTTAAAATTTGTATTACGTTATCAGAGGTCTTAAGCCTTTCTAGTATGTAGGTTTTGGGAGGGGGTTACTGCTTTGAAATGAACGTCAGCTCTTGCTAGAAGTTTGAAAGTCTACTTTTAAGTAATGAAAGAGAGACTTGCAATTGCTATGTTTCACATTACTGTACTATTTGTGTAGCATATGTTGTCTTTAAAATATGGGGTGCTTATGATGTCCTTCTAGTTTCTCTCCGTGTCATTTGACTCTTGCCTTATTCATAAGGCACTACTGCAGACCTGCTGCACCTGCGAGCTCTGATTCTGAAATGGCAGAAAGGAACTGTTGCACAGCATTGTTTTTTTAGTTCTATATTATAATATTTTAGGGAAATCTAGTAATTTTTTAAAATAAATGTGCTAAATAGGGCTAGGAGTATATACGTAGTCTGTTCTTTTTTGTATTAAATTTATGTCCTCTTTGACCTTGCTGAACTTGCATTCTTGAGAATATCCTGCAGAGATTTCTGGAGGAGAGGGTCTAATATAAGACCACCTTGTTCTGTTCTTTCTTCTGTACACAACCTGGCCTTCTGCGCTATGGACATTTGACCCCTTGATGCCTGTGATTTACACCTAACGTTAGGGTTGATTTGCAGAGAAACACAGTAGGTGTCTTTCCTAGGTTACTGTAGAGCTGTCCCTGCCTTTGTGGAAAGAACCCCTGGCTGTACAGCACATGGTCCCTTCACTCTGTCTTCAGGAGAATGATGATGAAAACACACACAAGCTTTCATTGTCCACTGTTTACCAAACAGTTTTTCCTTTGGCCTAAATATAATAGTTCCAGGAAAAACATCTTCGGAAGACCAGAAGTGGTATCTATTTTAAACAAGTACAGCATGATCCAACCAAAACAGTAAATAGAATTAGAAAAATTATAACAGCAGTTTCTTAGTAAGGGCATATCCTGAGATTAATATGCTCTTGTGACTGTTTTGCCTTTTTAATATTGACATAGTATTCTGTCTACAGAAAAAAAAACTAAGGAATCCTGTGAGATGTGAAAAATGAGAATGAACTTATAGAGTTTAGGTTGGAGGACAGTTTTACATATGTCTGCCTATGTGGTGATGTAATGGCTGAACATATCCTGGTTAATACTGGATATATACTTGTTAATACCCTTCTGTAGCCAGAGGATTAAGTGCTATTTTAATTCCAAGGACAGATAACACTTTATAGGTGGCACATCACAGAGGTGTGGGTGAATGCTGTTGAAGGATTCACTCTGAGCCAGAGAGAACAACAAGCTCAAGGGGAACCCATTGGCTGCCTTTAGACTTACAGGTGAAATTCACACTTTCCCTGCAAAATAGCTTATGCAGTGTTGGTTTACATCATTTTATTTTGCAGCAAGTACAAGGATTTAAAATGGCTAAACTGCCATACCCCACAACGGACAGAGACAATGATGTGGGGTTAACAGGTCACCCTTAAATCATCAATTTGTTATGAGTTGAAACATTAATTTTGATCAATCTAGTAAATTATTTGGTTCTTAATTCAGGAATGACCATTTGTGGTCCCTGGGAGCTACAGCTACATTGGTATTTTCATTTCAAATGATCTCTAAACTGCCTAATTGAACAAAATTAGCTGTTTAAGTGGTTAAAATGAATTTGTTCCAGGCATTTAGAAATGGGTGAATTAACCTGTAAAACCTGCTGGTTTGTGGCTCTTCAAGACCTGGAGAGGGCATGGCTAGTCCTCATCTATGGTATATCATTGCATATTGGCCTAAGAACTGTGTCTGACAAACCCAAATTCTCTACACTAAATCACACTATTCTGTCGTGCCTCCTTGCTCTGTATTTTAGAAAATAATCTTTGAAATTAAGCTGTTCAATATAGCTTAATTCAATAGAAACAGAAAATTCAATACATTTAAGGATTGAGAACAGCAAATTTTGAAATCTTTCTGCTCTTGTAAAATTTACTGTGGGTCTAAAAACAAATTTAGGTTTATGAAAATATTTGTCTGACACCTGGATATAACAGAAATGTAAGATAAGTAAGAAACACAGAAAAACAAACATTTAAAAGATCAATTTGCTGATGTTGTGCTTGTTGTGCCAAACACTGTTGCCCTTAATGTTATTTTTGCCTTCTAAAATCCATAGTGATAAATATTCTATGGGCTCTGAGTTTTTATGGATGATGCTGGTTGCTATGTTACACACACAACAAATATTATTTGCTGCAAGCAAGATGAACCATGTTGCAGAACCAGAGAACACCGCTCAGGATTTCATTTGTAAATTCTAAATATAGGGAATGAATGTTTCCTGCTAAAAATGCAGCACATTTTTCATAACTTTTTCAAGCCCTTGTTCAATTTGCAAATGCATTCCTTTCTATGGACAAAAAATGGTGTCTTGAGATTTGATTATGAAAGGTTGATGGAATGTACCAAGGACTGGGTAAAGCGATAGATAGCATAGCTTTGAGATAAAAAAATAAATAATGCAAGAGTAAAAGTCCATGGTGTTGCAATAGGTGATTTAAAATGGTGATAATTGGGCTTGTCATTGCAAAGTCTCATTCTCATCTCTTCCCTTGAAAAAGGATTCTCAAGTCTTCCTCATGGCCAAGTTCAATCTAAGTCAATGATATGCAGTTATACTGAATCCTATACTATGAAATTCCTGCAGAGATTCTTGGTTTTCTGGTCCTGTTTCATCTGGAGGCCATTCCAAATCTTGAGCCATTGTGAAGTGAATTAGATCCCATTTTGGCAGCTGTTAATTCCAAAAATATTCTTCCCTGGATTGACTAGGGGTTGCAAAAGAGCTGTTGGTGGGTGAAAAAGTTATGTCAACATTGTTTCCAAATAGATTAGCATTGCACTTTGGTTTTGTGTTAGATTTCACTTAGCGCTGAAAAAGAAAGTGCTCTGGATTGGGTACTAAATGTCCATGACTCAGCTGTTTTTGAGCGTAAAAGTAAGTTAAAACAGGGAGTGCTCCTTTCCCTCCCACCCCCTGTCCAAAAAAGCAATGGCCCCATCGTGTTAGAGATGATATTGTTTAGATCTTCATGATGCTGATCATTCTAGAGATGCAACTTATTCAATAAAATCAAAGATCATGCTATGACGTCAGGTAAGATGCTGTCTCTTATGGCTGCTGATTTCCTTTTTTCTTCTTCTTTAGATCTGATTACTATCAAGCAGGAGGGTGATGACCTACTGTCAACAACATTATTGCTTTCACAATCCTATTACTGCAGCTGAGATGAGACAAAAATAGATTATACAGGAACGTTGCTGTATGAAACACTGAAAAACAGCTAGGGGCTGGGCTGCCTTCTTTTTGAACCCTTTTTTCTTAGACTTTCTTAGCGGGAGTTCTTTACCTGCTAGTGCTTTAATGGGTCAATATAGGATGGTGGTTTTCTAGAATACTAATAAGAAGCAAAACCTTTGAAACATGAACACAGGATTAAAAACATGTTTTAAGATAAATCATACATTTAGAACAAAAGAAGATAAAAACAAATCTAGTTACAAGCATAATTTGTTTTTGGATTTATGGATTTTCTGGTTATACACTATAAAGGATGAATTCTTAGTAGGCAGTAGGCCTTCAATGTTATATATGGACTTGAACTAAGACTTGGATAGAAAACAGTGTACAGATAAGGGGTGATTGCATAAAATAGGGTGAAGTAACTGGTGGGGTACCACTGGAATCTGTATAAGGAACACATCTTTCTAATTTATAGCAATGGTCTAGATTCTGATAAAGTTAGTAAATGAGTCACTCTTGCTGTTGATGGTAAAATAGGGTTATTAAGCACTGTAGAAGATGTAGAGAAAATTCAAAAGATTTAGACAACCTTCAAGACTGGGCAAGCATCTGGCATATGACATTTAATGTAGACATGTAGAGAACATTTCATGCGGGTAGTAAAAACAACTGTAGGTCTAAAATGAAAAAAGCTGAGCAAGCTATTTATGAAACAGGTGTTTTATGTTTCAGTATTTACTTTTTTTAAATGTTGTGTGGTAAAGAAATAAAAAAGGCAAAAAAATGGTGGGTTAAAATGTCTGAAACACTAGTAAGACCTTTTTTGTAATATTGTGTGCAGGTGTGGTTCCAGGTTCCTCTAATGGTATATCTGCTCTGGAAGCAGTCCTGAAAAGAGCAAACATATATTCTTGTACTTAATAGAAAGTCCTACTCTGACTAGCTAAAATAACTAAATCTATTTTTTTTTTTTTAGAATTTCGAATATCCAGTTATTTTCTTTTATACCCACTTGTGTGGTTTTTCTTGTCTTGGCTCGCGACTGTGATCCCCATGACTGTGCATAAAGTAAAATAACCTTCTCTGTGTTGGCAGACTTTTCTGAAGTGCCCGCTTTCAAGCCACCCATCTATTAATCAAGGCGTTGTGAGCTTGACCCTGTGCACCAGGCCCTGTGCTGACTGGAGGAAAGGTGCTCTCCTTAATGACGAGGCCATGGTGGTCACTGTGTTCCTGAGAGCCTAGAGTACCCTGGCCAGTTGATCACTCTCCCTCCCTTCCCTCAGTGGCCTTCAGCCAGTTGCACACTGTCGCTTTGGGAATCCCAGTCACTGGCTAGTGGTATGACTGAGGTTCAATCCCATAATGCTTGGATATCATAGAGCTCACCTGGACAAGGCCTTTACCAGTTGAACCACTTTCGGTTACTCCTTTGAAGTACTGTTCTTAACAGGATTTAATATTAGAAGAATTGTGAAAATAAGAATTAATCATCCCTTTTTCAATTAGTTTTCTGAAAAATTATGGGTTTATGTCCATTTGTGGATTACTATAGCAATATATAGTGTGTGTGTATATATATTTCTATAGGGACAGATAGCCTATAGTATTAGTATTAGGATATGTACTGTGGCATATGCTGCTCTGCTTGGCAAATTCAAAAGTCAAAATAGTTCAGTGGTTTTTTCTCCTGTGTGCTGAGCTATGTTTGTCTAGTGCTGTGCTGGAAGGCAGCCAGCCGCAGCTCTGAACAATGGGAGGGTGAGTAGGCATCTCTGTTCACACCACCAGCCATCAGCCAGAGAATCGAATGGCTCACACACTGCCAGAGGAACACCTGTGAACTTCGAACACTCTCAAGGTAAAGGCTGAGTGATGTTCCGGCACAGCAGCTGTAAGGTTTCATGAGTTACCCTGTGAAATTCCTCAAAGAAATCAGACTTTTTCTAAATTTGCAACTTGCTGTTGCTGCTCCTTGGAATTCCCAGGGTTGTCAAGGAATATTGATGCATAGCTGCCACGTTCAGTGTGGTTTAAACACGACTATCAAATTAGGGAGTGGTATTTGATAAAGGTAATTAACAGAGCCTTGGCAGCATCTGACATTTAATCTTTTTCCTAATTTGAATTAATGCTGAACATCTTTTCTTTTAAATTGGCTGAAAGACACACAGGACGTGAACAGTTTAGTCCTTACTAATGTATTTGGCAGTTTTGCACCCAGTTTATACAGATGGGTATTTCGCAGGAACGATTTTAGTGACATGTCCTGCTCTAGGTTACAATAACATGATCCCACCTGAGATTTGAACCCACAACCTTACAGTTATAGGTGCAGAACCCTAGCCACTGCTCCACACCACTGTCAATTACAGCTGCCTCTGCACCTAGGCCCTTAAGAAGCCTGGATAATCTTTAGTGTAGAAAAGGTTACAGTGCTTCTCAGCATTAACGTCTTGACCTTCAGGATTGTGTTGTCACCACCATCCTCTTACCTACTGTAGGTTATTAGGTTCTGCTTGGAAAATAATCCCGCCTCTAGCTCTGTATTTCATATCTACATTCTGCTAAAGGATTCTGATAAAGTTTAAATTCTGTATAAATTCTAATCACTTGTTATTTTTAAATTAATCCCATTTTTTACAGGTGTCACCGTGTATAATAATGGAGGATGAAATTGAAGGTGGAAGCATGTAGCAAGTGGACAAAATCTAAAATATTACAGATAGCGTTTGCATTACTATTCAGATATAATCCATAGATTAAAATGTTTAATGGGTTCTATACTGTAACCATTACTTGGTGTGCCCCAGTAAATAGCGAATAGCGAAGAGAAGCAATTAATCCCTGCGTGGCACAGTGTGGGTTCTGTGAACATGCCTGTCCTGTGTGCAGTCTGCCTCATTAATACATTATGGGGTTTATACCACATGTGTTGCTTCTGACTGCCACTCAGTGTACAAAGAGCTTCCATACTGAGCCAGAAGCCCTAAGCCTTTTCACGCAACAAACTGAATTAGAGAATTAATTAGAGAGAGTCTTGTGGAAGTGAGCCTGCACTGAGCTATCCAAAGTGCAACACACCCTGCTGTACGGACAGCAGGACATGTCAGAAATGAGCAGAATTACATCTCTATCTCAGGATGTGCGTTGTGTCTTTTTGTTGTCTGGAAAGGAAGAACAATGTTTGAAGAGTAAATATAGGCCATGTAGTTATCATTATGCATATTTCCACCCGTGCTGAGGCTATGAATAATTTAAAGTGGTTTTCCCCGGTGGCTTCTTCTGTAGACTCACCACCCGAATGGAGAGCCTGATTTTTTTCTTTCCTTTGGTGTTTACATTGAAAAAGACGTCTGTTTAAGAACAGATAAGGCTACAGGATATGATTGTTTTTGGACAGACTCATATTGTTTTTTTATTTTATTTTGTATGGGGATAAGATGTTGCTTTTTTATCGCTTAAAAAAGTCCAAAATATTCTAAGCCCCTCTTCTCCGCCAAGTCTCTGGGACTGCCTAATGACTCGCAGGGATTTCTGGCTAGAACACAGTACGTGAGACTATTCTGCAATAAGAGTCCCTGTTATTTTCATTCCCTTTTCTCGGTTTTTCTGAGCACCCATTTTTTCTACATTGTGTATTCTGTTTTGCGCTTTAATTAGAATCAAGCGGTTAAAATTATTCAAAAACAGGAAAACGTCTTCCTGTTACTTGGTCGTCTTATCTCCTGATTCGGCTTGTCACCTCCTCAACGCCTTGTTTCCTTTACCTCTGTCCGACGTTTGCGTTTTATTTCATTCTTTATAACAACCCATTCCTCCGTCCTTTTTTTTTCTGCCACATGTCTCTCTCCACCTTCTGCCTTTCCCATTCTCTCGCCAGTGGGGAAAAACAGTAGTTTTTAAAGTTTCCTTTTAACAGAGCAGTTTTAAGATGCTGTTCACAAAACAAAGTGAACTGAACCCTAGCTTTGGCATTCAGAGATAACGTGGTGTTCTAAAGCTGGGAATAGTCGGGTGTATTTACGTGTAGGTAGATATCATCCTGTCAGGACTGGTTGAGGAGCTGTTCTTGCTACAGGTTTGGCTGCTTAATCATCTTCATTCTCTGTGTGGATGCATCAGGAAACTTCTTGTATACTTTAAATTAACTGAAGAAAATAAAGTTTGAGTTAAGACACTATTTACAAATGGAAAAAAAAGTTCCCTATGTATAATTTCACATAACACAAGAAGCATCTCCAAAAAAGGTGAACGCCTATACTGATCCCTGTGCTGTCTTGTCATTAATATTCTGTCTTGACAATCTCCCCTCTGTAGATCGCATGTATTTTAAATAAATCTACAGTATAATTCAAGAGTAGTGGAGTTTTGCTTTAAATTCCATCTTCCTCCCGTTTCCAGTCTTGGCTACATTTTTTTTTCCATGCACTATTTTTATTTGCGCTTCCCCCGCCCGTTTTTCATTAGGTAGTGAGTTGCTGGTGTGTATTTTGTGCTCATTGGTACATGGCAGAGGGGTTGTATTTTGAAAGGAATTCAGTACTGAGTTATTACTGGTCCAAATTTACTGTCAGGCCGGAACTGGAGAAGGCTGTTTGGCAGCTCTTCAGAGTGTCTGAGGCATTATATATACACACACACCAACACAGGCACTCTGACACACACTCAAATCTCTGAGCCAGCCCTCCTTATAGCCAAGCCTTCCAAAGCTTGTTTCCTTGTACAGATCAGTACACGGTTTAACGCTGCACAGCTGCGGACAGCGAAACGGGGAAGGATCAAAGGGAGGGTGGGGGGGAGAGAAGAAAACCTGAAAAAGAAAGAGACGCTCTTTTTAACTTTCCCCCCACTCCTCTGTCTCCACCACCAACCACACTCCATTCAGAAAGAAGGTTGTGTTCACATGACATAATCGGAGTGAAGGGGTTGCCATGGTAACTGACACTGGCAGGTCGACCCAAGAAAGCTGGATGTTGAATGGAGGAAGAGCTGCGGTGGCAGGCAAACTAAAGTAACGGAGTGTCACGGGAGAGAGGGAGACTGGAGGTCTAGAATGGAGGACGGGTTTTCCAGCTATAGCAGTCTGTATGACACTTCGTCGCTGCTCCAGTTCTGCAATGGTAACTACACACTTTTGCCTTACCGAATTTTTTTTCCTCCCTTTTCTCTGGCTGACAGGAGTCTGTTCCTGCTTAAAAAAAAAACTGGACACCAGAGTTCAGTTCAGCAGGGCTGTTTTTGCCAAAGCGCAAGACATAGCCCCGCTCACAGATTTTGCTGTACTTCTTAATTTTGTTTTTTGTTTTGAGAGAATGAAACTTTTTTTTTTCTCTGTGGTTAAAAGCTTTGTTTTGGAACCAATTCTGTGAGCTTTAACGACAAAAGGAAAACTTGAAAAACAGTCCTGTTTGGCTTGCGCATTTTGAAAAACTGTGCAGCAAGTTGTATTTTTGGCATGAATAGTGTATGACGAAATACATTTTAATTTCATCCCTATGGGAGCAAAATGATTTAAACACAGTAATGGAGTCTTGTTAAACTGATGAAATTTTTCCAGCTTTCAGCCTTTTAATTAGAAGCCATCTGGTGTTTTCAGAATCTTTAATAATAAATTAAATTGATATTAGGTTGCTGTATTATTTTACCTTTCTTGAATCTGCGTGTGGTTCCTTGAATTTATTCAGTACTATTGTTTTCAGTTGAATATATAAAATGAATGAAGCAAATGGGAGCTTTTAATTAAGGAGAGTGTTTTGTTACATACAGTTTTAACAATGTTAGGCTGGATAAAGGGTTGCAGCTGGTCGTAGAAAAATGTTAGTTTAAGGAATGTACTTTAATGTTATCGTTATTTCACAAATACAGGCATGGTCATGTGGATAAAGATTATGTTCTAATAATATAAAAAAGAGTTGGTTTGTCCTTTTTTAGTTATCTTTCAAAGATTCCGAATTCAGTATTAGTATCTTCTTTGTCTAGTGTGAGCAGTTTAGTGAGTCTCTATCTTGTGTCGGTCATGTATACATGCAAAGTGCTGTTTAATTTTTGTTTTTTTCTCCTTCCTGTCACACTCTCTGGCTCTGTCGTCATTAAGAACATATTAAGTTAAGCTTAGTGGATCTTTGCTGTTATACACGGATTTCTAGTTAATATCCGAGTGCATAGGTGATGAGGGCATGAATTTGTGGGAGCATATATTGGTTTTATTGTCTTTGTAAGTTTGGTTCTCTTACATAAGACTACTGTGGGGTTATTGTGAAGATATTCAGTGAAGGCTCATTCATCTTCATTATAGCCTGTAAAACAACAGAGCAAATAGAATGAGTGAAAACAATTGCTCGTTACTTTTCTGTTTGCAAAACTGATATCAGTACACTTCTTGTAATAAAAGCAATGTTTATTCACAAGTGTGATAAAACAAAGTTTAAATGTTTAACAGACCATGATAATAACCACAGCTTGATAAATGTTGAAAGTCTAATATAAAATTTCAAGATTTCAGAATGTTTTTACAAAAGTATCGTAAGAAAGAAATTGACCTGTGTACCTAACATCAGAATTATGGCATGATCTGTGTTACGTATAACACAGAAAAACTGCATCAAAATGTTGGTTCACCTCTCATTTGTTAAACATTTTATGACTGTGTACTTAAATAACAAACTTAGGCAGCACACCTACTATATGTGACAGAGTGCTGTTGCTTCAGCTGTGGAGTTTGTCCTGACCTGATGCAACTGCTGGTTTTCAGAAATGTAAGGCATCTTACAGTACCTGGACAACCAGAAAAACAGGTGTAAGTACAGGTGTGAACTTGTATGAAGGAGACAAAAACTGATCCTATATATTTGTTGAGTTTGTATTCAATCTCGATTCTGTTGAAGTTTACCTTCAATAGAAAAGCAGTTATGTGTCATTTCTTATGTATTAAAGCCCATAATTTGAAAATGTTATAATTCTGTCTTGTTGCTGTGTTATAGCTCTCAAGATGATCTAAAAAGGTTAAAAGAAATGACTTCTACTGACATTAACTCTACTACTTCAACCACTAATGCATGAATTGCTGGTAACATTTTTAGTAGTAATATCAATTAATAATGGCAATAGTATAAATTATGTATTTACATTGTTCCTTGTCCTTGGGCTGCCCGGATTTCTGTAAACAAGTGAATAATGCTTGTTGAAAGGTGTCTCCAGAAGCTGTCTATTAATTAGGTCTTGTACTCCCCCACCTCACAGTTCTTGAGTCCTCATTACATTTCAGCACTGTGTTTGGGCACATCTTGAGACCTGAGATTTATTTTTCCCATGAAGCCCTTCTACATCAGTTCTGTATGTGTGGAAAGGCGGGGGTGTCTGGCACAGAAATATGGCCACCAGCGTGAATGTCTGCTTTGTTTTTCCTAAAATGATGCAAGTTTGAGATCAGAATCCCCTCTGGATAGTTTTGGGTGAACTGGGTTATTTAAAGGGCTCAGATCAAAATCCTCAATCAAAGCACCATTTTCCTGAGGTTTAGTCCCTTTAGTCTGTGGAGTTGTCATATTAAAGTTTCTAATGCGTCTTATAAACCATGTCATCGGTGCAGAATTCTGGATGTCTGGTAAATTATAGATGAACATCTTAAAAACTATATTGAGTGGGCTAGGAATTGGAGAGGCATTGAAGTGTTCCAGCAGTACAATAAATTGGACTTGTATAATATAGGTAGATTGATAGATCTTTAAAGGGACATTAGTCACTTTGCTATTTATTGTTTTTTTAAGAGAAAATAGAACTAGCTAAGAATCATACAATTTAAATATATTTAAATTTAAATATTTAAATATAAACGGATCCCTGAAAGCACATGGCAGCTTCTTCTAAAAGTAATATACTATATTTGTTCCACGATTCTCCTGGAATGCATCTTCTTGTTCAGTAGAATGCTATTGCCTTTCTTAATTCTATACAGCAGTGCACTGTAGATAGTTTTCTCCCATGAAACATCAGTCTGTGGTGCACCAGGTCAGGAAAGAGAACACTCTGTGGCATCTGTGGCAGAACTACTATAGTTGACCTATTAATCTAGATGAATACCTTCCATGGCCATTATTTTAATACACTATACTCTTTTCCGATTGAGTGGGTTGGCATTCCCTTTACCTAATTACGTGTTAAAAATCAATATTTTAGAATACACAAACTACTCAGTTTATTGTGATGCTAAATAACTCAATTTATGAGTTTCTCATTAGATTGTCTATTTCTTAATTACAAAGAAAGCTGGAGTGAAATGACATTTTACTTTATGGTCAGACATTGAGGTGTTTATATTTTTATCGATGTGTGCTGTGCATTTAGGTTGAGGAATAATTAAATATCTATTCAAAAGAAAATGTTTACAAATGATGCACATTTCAGTGATTCTTTATCTCAACTGAAGACAGACCTGCAAATTAAAAGCGTTGGTTTTGTGTCATACTGATGAAGAAATTTGTGATTGCAGGTCAAATTGGATAGCACTGAAATACAATTGAAATGAGATAGTGAAGAAATGCATCTTACATCCTGAGGGAGAAAATTCCAAAGAGCAGCTGTTTAATCAGAAAACAGAAAAAAAGAAAAAGTGGTGTCTTCACAGGAGTAGTGCAAACACAGAACTCTACAATTTGTTTCATTTCAAAGACTTTGGAAATGATTCCAGTTCCTTTCACTAGGATAGATTACTTGCCAAGAATGTGCTCAGATCTGTAAGATGGTTTGTGTTCTGTTGCAGGTATTAAGCTGTGTGTGATGTCATTGCTGACTGTACAATTTTTCAGTTGACCTCTTGATATGGGTTTGACAGCTTTCCTGTGAAGGTCTTTAGACGTGTCTTGTACAGTAAGTCACATCTGTTTGGATGGGGACGCACACACTCACATGACACTATATTACTTAATTACTAAGTGCTTGTGCAGTGAATGGAAATCATGTTAGCACCCATCTTTCAGAACCTAAGAAATATGCAAATATTTTTTCCACATGTAGAAACATTAAGAAGATAGACCAGATACATGATTCATGTGTTGTGAATCTAGAAGCATAGGTTGCATCAGCTATGCTGGTTTTCATTCCATCCCACCTTAATCATACTATCGAGGCCTTAATTAATCTAAGACATTGCTTCATTGGAATATTTGCATTTTGTTTCTTGTCACAAGTTTGGGATTTTATTTTACAGAAAAAAATACGGTTAAAGCTCCAACATGTTCAAGAGCTAGGACCAAACAGTCTAGATTAATTTTGCTATTACTGTAAGTCTATGAAAGGTTTGGTTTTGTAACTGAGGGCTCAGCAGGAACAAAAACCAACAGGTGTGTGGGTCACCAGAACCAGGATTGGGAACCACCATACAATAAACACATATTCAATACAATCAATACCCAAACAAATTTTGACTCTCTGCTTGAGGTATCCTGGAACATACAGTACTTACCAAATGTTCCCAGGTGTTCCTTTCCAACCTACTCTGCTCTTCACTCATTAGCTGATGTGTCACAGAGCCTAGCAATCTCAAGGCATTAACAGGCCCATGGTCAATTGTTAGCCTAGATTTGTGGAGAGATTAGCATTAACCCTCTGCTTATATTACAGCCTAAAACTAAGCACTTTTGGCAGTGCATCCATGCTGAGTCAGAGCTAGGATTTTCAATACTGTAACTACTCACAGTATATACAGTAAAAAGCAGTCTCTGAAATTGCTCCAGCCCTTCACTCGGGAATTATCATTGTCCATTAGTTTCATACTGTTTACTTTAGAAAAACATAGCTTACCACAAAATCTTTTTATTTTCTGTCATGTCATTCAGACTATATGATCTTTTTTCAGATAAAACAGAAGACCTTCTGTTTTGAAGTAAACAAAATCAGTCCATGATACTCAACAGAATAAAACAAAAGTACAATTCTCTTGTAAGATGTCTTGTGCCTTTTATTTAAAAAATCCCTCTCTCCATTCACTACATAAATAAATGAAGGTGTAATGTAGCTCTTAAATAATGTAAATAATGTTTTAGTTATTAAATAATTAAATATTAAATAATTAAATGAATGTAAGTGTTTTCAAAAGTGCTTACCACTCCCCATTGTTACACAGTTTTGTAATTGTTTCCTCTGTTCTGTCTGTCACTACTGGAATATCCTCTGTCTACAATGATGAGTTTTTCCTTTTTCATACACTATTGATTGTTATGAGAGAGCTATTTAAAAAGTGAATTTATTTATTGTGTATTATCACATCGATTTGATCTCCAGCTGTTTTTTGTTAGGAGCAATTGGGGGGGGAAAAGCTTGGGGCCCGTTTATTCTTCTTTTTACAATTTTTAAAAAATCTCATTGTATTCATGTTTGAAATGTGATCAGAAGTAGAATACCTTTCACACTGGAATTATGTGGGTAGCAGGCATCCAAGGAGATTGACAGATGATACTATGTATGGATATAATATTATTATATTATATTGATCTAATATTGATCTTGAGGAAGACATTTTATATTAAAAAGAAAAAGAAGCGGAGCATCTGGCTAAAAAAAGTAGGTGAAAGGGAACGATAAGGAGGGAAGGCTGGTTACATCATTTAAAAGACAGATCCAGCTTATTGTTCCGTTTTCATCTTTACAGTCCTTCCCCTGTCCTGATTCCTCGGATCACAGGAGCAGGGCTCCTCTCGGTTGGTGATAAACTGCATCGGCTTTCCTGCACTGGTTGTGCTCTCTTTGTTTATTGCCATGCCTGATTGGTGATTCCACGCTGTTGCAGGGGGATGTTGCCAGGGGATTTACCAGCTTGCAGTACCAGCAATCATGTGCCTGGTATTACAATAGCTATTTTTAATTCTGAAGAGTTCTGTGATACAGGCTTGTTCAACCCAGGGTTTAGCTCTCTCTCATTTCTTTTTGGCACAGATTCTTGCACTCTGGAGGTTTTTTTGCTTTATTCTTATATAGCCATGTTGTAGTAACTGGAGTAGTAGATGTAATATCATGAGGTTTTGTGATGATAAAATCTGAAAACGTTATAACCCATAGCACAGCAGAGGGATATTTTGAAGATTGTAAGGCACATAGTACAGTACAGTGTAGACTATATATTTATCAATACCTTTGTAGTACATAGAAATGCAGAACATTCTAGTAATATACAGCTTATAAGCCTAGTTGACTTCATACTGATTTAGTGTACTTCTGAGGACAATTGACACAACAGGAGATTGAGGAAGGCAAAGAATTTCTTGTGATCTATTGGGCCCAGTCTCGGTCCTTGACTTAGAGGCTTTGCATGCTTACAGCCTTGGTTACTGGCAAAAGATGAGAAGGGCTCATGTGGTGGACTATACATGTCTTTCTTAAAAGTGCTGACCCTGAGCACCCTTGCAGCAAGGTTAATGCTTTGCTAGACAAAGAATTATAGTGTCCTAGGCCCTTACCAAAGATGCAATAAAATGTCCTGGAGACAGCAGGAGAAATAAAACAAATGACAGCAGGGTAATAATAAAGGCCAGACACAGGGGAGAGAAGTGAATTATGGAAGTGGAGAACAATGACCTTTGACAACTAGCTAAGGGCTGCATGTGCATTTTATGGGGTTAAAAAAGTGGACACGCATGTGGATTTGAGCCAAGTGCAGGGCAATTGTAAGCATAAACTTAAACACATTACTGACATTTATTTCTGCTGTTATGGACAAAATGTGGGATTTTTCAGTCTAAAACAGGAGTGGTGAAATCCAGTGTGTTAGATTGTTGTACTAGCTAAGTTATACTGAGTCGAGGCTACTGTACCTCTGATTATAAAGTAGGTTTTTATTTCCTTTGAAGAAGCAGACAGCCCTTTTTTTATGTATATCACCCCTTCAACTGTGGCAGTTGAGTACGGAGGACCTGTGCAACAGTTGTGATAAAACATGGCACATGCTGTCTTCTTGCAGGCATGTTATTACACCTGTCAATATAATATTAAATGTAATTTATTAATTATCAGGATCCCCAAATTTAATGTTTCATTTTCCAAAAATGTTCATTGTAAAGGGCAATTTTAAATGACCAGTAAATGTAATCATGCTTTACATTTCAGAGATGAAGTGTACCTGCTGTTTGTTCAAAGGACCAGACTGCATCATAGATCACAGAACATGACATTGTGACCTCAAGCAGTGACTCAACCAATCTAATTATACAACTGTTCAAAAAGATCTTCATGCTTTAAAAAACGGGCAAACGGAAGAGTACAGATCTGCACACTTAACTAGATACTTTTTCTTTATTTTTCTCAGCTGGTGAGCAGGTGTTCACATTCTCTGATGCAGTTTGGTCCTTTGAGGAAGTCCAGCTCTCTTTCGGTTACAAATACAAAACAGATGGTTACACTTTCTATAAATTGCAGAAATAAAGACACAAATTACACACAAATGGTGCGTAATATTTTGTAAGGAATAACCTCATCCAATGAGAAAATGCCTTCAGGAGTGTTTATCGAGGAGTTAGGTATGAGAAAGGTAGGCTTAACTTGCTTGATGAGGATCAACTGTATGATGAGGAAGTCAGGTCTCCAATAAAGAGAGAGAGGTTAACCAGAGGGGAGCTGCACAGGTTGAGAGGAGGGATGCAGGAGACAAATGTGAAGGAGAGAAGGGGTTCATGTATAGTATTTATAGTTTTTCAGGAAGTGACTTCATGGACAATTATGCATTAGAGTTGCAGAGGAGTGGGAGACCTCTGGCTGCTGTCATCCCTCCTGAAGCTTCTACATACTCTACATAACAATAGTTATAACAATGTCATAACATTGTTTGGGTCCCCACACCTGGTTCTGAAGGATAAGTATGTTTGCAGTATTTGCTCTAACTGGGCCTGTAAGAGATTTGTAGTAAGAATGAATCATTTTGGAGCCATAGTTATGAAATACAAATCATTGAAAAAAATGTAGGGAGAGGGACACCTAGTCTTCCTATTGCTGTATTCTGGTTTTTCTTTCTTAAATATGATGTGAAGGTAGTGGATTTGGAGAGTGTTCCATTTCAACACATTTAAAACATGCTGACATTTTTGATTGTGGTCTTCTAAGAAAATGCTAGTAGTTAAAAGTTTTTGATATTGTGATTTGGAAGTTTGCATTTATTCATGGACACTTTGAGATCAAAATCTTGATATTTAAAATAAAAAAACAACAATAAGTCATTTCCGTATTTGGAAAAGACACACCCTTTTGGCTTAATTGGATACGTTTAACAGCTTCTCCCAGGTCTTCAGGGGCTGGTGCTTTGAACAGATGTGGATTGAGGACTCTTGGTGTGTAAGACATTTTCAAAAGCTGCATGCTATACTCTTCACCTGCCTCAGTAGCCACAAAGATGTGTGCATGCAGTTGTTTAAAGAGAACCTCAGATTGAGGTTCATTTAGTTCCATGTTGAATTCTTTATAAATCATGAATTAACATTCTGTACTGTGTCCAGAAAGCGGTTTATAGAAATCTGAGTTGAATTACTGACATATTATGTACTTAAAATTAATCTGCAAAAACTGAGCAGAAATCTGGTGAAAGGCAGTCGTGCAACTTGTCTCTTAGTGTAACTAAGATGGTCACAATGCATGAAGTAATACCCTGTGACTTTGCTTGAGTATACCAGCAGCTAAATGAAATAGCAGAAGGAACCTTTAAGGATGAAATGTAGCTGAGAGGTTTTCTGAATGTGAAGATGTTAATGATGCTAAATAGTTAAGAGACTGATCGCTTTAGCAAAGACCACGCTAGCCTACTGCAGTGATATCCCCAGAGAAAGTCTGTGAAAGCAGCACGAATAGCAAAGATCTGGGATGCACTGGAAGATCCCAGTGGCTGTGTTGGTTGTCTTTTAAGGATTATATAGGTAGGGTGTAGTTCTTCCATTTGAACCTAATTTAAAGAAAGCAGAGTTAAATCTGGCTGGTCTAATAGATACCTTGTGCTATATTTAGTGATTCATAATTGCTTCTTGTCATAAAACAATGATAAAAGACTCCCAGATGTAAAGTGGACATGCTTGTATTAATTGGCAAATCTGGCCAAAACAAGTATAGGTCCTCAGGCCCTGCTGAGGAATTGAGGAATTAAAGAATATATTTAACATGGAAGGCATATGAAAATATTCTTGCTTAGCCTCAAGTGCTAATTTAAGAAAAAATGTCTACTGGTGCATGAAATAAATATTAAAAATTTAGTGTTCACTGTCCTATAAAAGCCGTTATGAGAGAGGCAAGGGAGAACAAAATAGCTAAACTATTTGCTGAATATTCATATTTTTAAAGTTCATGAAACTTCGAATATTTTTGAATAAGCAGATTGCAAAGCATGGACTGACTGGTCCAAATCTGTAACCTTGCAAAGGAGGTTTTGCTGTTTTCTTTTCTCCAGGTTTAGGTTTGAGAATCAAAGTTTGTACTGATACCGTATTGTGCCTGTGGTCAAATTTTTCTTTTTATAATAATAGGGTCGAATGTTTATTATATTTTTATGAATAATTGTTAATTAAGTTTTTTAAAAAGTTTGTAAAATAACTCAACAAACCCTTGATATAAATTACTTTGATAAAAACAAATTCCATTTTGCCCCGAAAAACATAAAGTCTACTGTGCCTTAAATGGCAGAAGATTAAATGACATCTAGATTAGAAATGTGTTGGGGAAAGCAGTGCTATGACATACCTTTATATACAACGGCAGTACAGCATAGTACAATGTTCATGGTTAAGCATATTAAGGAAACATACTGGTTTCTATCAAGAGATCAGGATGACATCCTTGGATCAATAATACGTGTATTATCATCCGAGTAGATGGGCCAAATGGCCTCCTTTTGTGTTTTCTTTCTTATGTTCTTATCTTATAATGTGCCACAAAGTAAATTATTACTCCAGAGTTTTCTTTTTCTTCTTCTGGAGAGGTCTTCCTACAAATTCGTGGATTTTTTTAAACTGTCTTCTTGGTGAAACCAAATCTGCTTAAATGTCTTGACAATGTCCTAATGCAGCCTTTATTAAATTTGATTTTGGTAACATTTTTTAAATACTTTGTTTACCATTTTCATTACCATCTTCTTGGGTGTGCAACTGTTTATCTTCAGCAAAGTTTCCATAAAAACAAAACTTTCCTTTTCACTCAAGCCTGTTGTAATCCCCTGAGCCAAGAATCTCATTTTCAGAGGGGAGAATGATTGTCTTGTAATTACATTGACCTGAAACAGAGTAACAATGCAGTGTCCATCAGCACAGTCACAGGGGTACCCAATCACAGAGGATAATGTGAAAATGAAACTAGAAGAAGGTTACCACAGAACAGAGATAGTGAACAGCATGTCAATGCTGTGGAGAGATTTGTAGTAAGAATGAATCATTTTGGAGCCATAGTTATGAAATACAAATCATTGAAAAAATGTAGGGAGAGGGACACCTAGTCTTCCAATTGCTGTATTCTGGTTTTTCTTTCTTAAATATGATGTGAAGGTAGTGGATTTGGAGAGTGTTCCATTTCACCACATTTAAAACATGCTGACATTTTTGATTGTGGTCTTCTAAGAAAATGCTAGTAGTTAAAAGTTTTTGATATTGTGATTTGGAAGTTTGCATTTATTCATGGACACTTTGAGATCAAAATCTTGATATTTAAAATAAAAAAACAACAATAAGTCATTTCCGTATTTGGAAAAGACACACCCTTTTGTTTTATACTGTTTATACTACATGCATAATGCTGTGCTTGTTGGGTAAGCAAGCAAGGTCTCACAGAACAGATGCAAGCTATGTGCACATTCTGCAAACAACCACTTCAATGAGTTATCAGTGAAGGCTCTGTTCATTTCTTTTACCTAATCAATAAAATAAACATAAGAAATTAAATGGGGCTATTGTTTGCCTCAGGATACAATTTGTACATAGGACCCAAAACAGTCTGCATCAAATACTTTTGCCATTTTTGCACATCATTTTAGTTTCTTTTTCAGACCTTTAAATGACTGCTTTTATTATTGATTTTAAACCTACTGAAACATACAAGTTTTTTGAGCAAACTCATATACTATACGTGTATTCTCCTTCAAAGTTCATGATACAGTTATTCTCTTCCTCGCATTTTCCTGAATGAGTGATTTAAAATTTAGGTCTCTTCCTGGTCTGTTACCATTTTAACAAAGGTGTCATAGTGTTGGTGGTTTGTGTTTTGTTGCGTCTAGTTTCCCTATTCCCTGTCTCTGTGCATACGCCAGCAGCCATATCACCCTGCAACTCACAACTGGCAACCCACTGAAGCTAAGCAGGTGTGAGCCTGGTCAGTACCTGGATGGGAGACCTCCTGGGAAAAAAACTAAGGTTGCTGCTGGAAGAGGTGTTAGTGGGGCCAGCAGGGGGCGCTCACCCTGTGGTCCATGTGGGTCCTAATGCCCCAGTATAGTGATGGGGACACTATACTGTAAACAGGCGCCGTCCTTCAGATGAGACGTAAAACCGAGGTCCTGACTCTCTGTGGTCATTAAAAATCCCAGGGCTCTTCTCGAAAAGAGTAGGGGTGTACCCCGGTGTCCTGGCCAAATTTCCAATTGGCCCTTACTAATCATGGCCTCCTAATAATCCCCCTCTAATCATGGCCTCCTAATAATCCCCCTCTATGAATTGGCTACATTACTCTGCTCTCCTCCCCACTGATAGCTGATGTGTGGTGAGCGTTCTGGCGCACTATGGCTGCCGTCGCATCATCCAGGTGGATGCTGCACATTGGTGGTGGTGGAGGGGAGTCCCCATTACCTGTAAAGCGCTTTGAGTGGAGTGTCCAGAAAAGCGCTATATAAGTGTAAGCAATTATTATTATTATTATTAAGCTGCACTGGTGTGTCTGCCTGTTTGCTGTGAAATAGGGCTTCTGAAAACCAAATGGCATAAGGATAGTAGAGATGAGGTGTGAACAGAGCACTGGGGTTTTTCATTGTTCTGTTTTAAAGCCTGCTATGGACAAACTGCTATGTAAGTTTAGGTTCTCCATCTTGAAATCATATTGATTTAGAACAGCAGAAGGAGATGCAAAGCTGTGATGCTTAACTGCATCTTTTATTCACTGCCCTGAATAATCCTCAAAATTTTTGTGTTTTCTCTGTTGTTTTCCTTCTGCACTGTCTGTGCAGTAATGGTGTGCAATTGATTCTTTCCATTGAATACAATCACGTTTTCAAGATCAGTTTTCTTTGGTGTAGATGTAAAATAGCAGCAGTGTATCCTCCTAAATTGTTTATTGTTTTAAGAGGTAAATTTTAGTTGTTTCTGACTCAGGTAGGAGGTTGAATTGGAACAGATATTTTTAGATACTGATGTTTTTTTAATTATCATGTTTTAATTTTCCCAAAGCTAACAATTTCAACATTTTCAGTTTACTACTATGTGTTTTTGATGGTTTTTGAAAATAAAGCATAACTTTTTGCACTGAAATGAATGTTGATTTTTCACCTTCTAGAACTGCATCCCACCCGAAATGCAAACGTTAAGAATGAAGAATTAAAAATGAAGGAATCCAGCTCAAGAAATATAGTAATATCATGACTCAATGACCCCCAATGTGTTGTTAGTCCAAGAAATTTCTGTTATGCCGATAAAACTAAACACCTGAATTTAAAAGAGCACTAATCCCTCTATGAAGCCCCGAGGTTTAAGATAACCAGTGTGCTGAAAGATGTCGGCTCAATATCCCACTAATCCTCTCCGTGCAATGTGCCAATTTCTGTCCTGAATAAGGCTTTGAAGATAAATAGCATCATCTTCTGAATTGCATGCCCTTTCTTCCTGTGCCACCTCAGATTGCTGGGGGCCCAGCAGCCATCCCCTTCTATGGACTGGCACCGAGGACCCAGTCTGCTCTGACAGAGACTAGAGGATTATCTGCTGAACAATAGTCATTACATTTATATAGTGCTTTTCATTCACTGAGGCTTCTCACAGGGCTTTATGAAACTTGTCAATGTCAAAATGTGATGCAGTGACCATAGAAGACTGATGCTCTATCGCGGAGTTAGCGGCGTCCCACTTGTGTGCAGAAAAGGAGCTGCTTGCATGCTAATATTATTCCCCAGCATGTTATGAGCTTCCCAGTTCAACTTGCCTCCAAGCCAGTCAAGGCTGCAGGTGTGGACAAGAAGGGAGAGGATAGCCTGCAGAACAGCTTCAAGTATCAAGTATGTGTAAATAAGAATATGTTGAATTGTGGAATGGCACTCGACTTGAGTGACTCAACATATTCAACTTTTTCGCAGAAATAGACTTGTTTCTGTGTACGTTACACACTCTAGGTCAAGTTTTCCTAGCTCTGGTCCTCAAGGTTTGGAA
The DNA here is from genome assembly GCF_059453375.1 of Lepisosteus platostomus. Lineage (NCBI taxonomy): Eukaryota > Metazoa > Chordata > Actinopteri > Semionotiformes > Lepisosteidae > Lepisosteus > Lepisosteus platostomus. Next base: position 11,883,013 of record NC_142620.1, on the reverse strand, counting down.
TCCAGCAGGTTTTCTACAGTATGTCTCCTTGGGTTATGAACGGCTCTTGAGAGACATGTTAAATTGATTCAATTAAGGTATAATGGGACCAATTCATCCCTTCTGCATAGCACTAAACTGTTGCCAATTTAAAGAGACACAGAAAACCTACAGGTCCCAGACCCTGAGAATTGGGAGACCCTGCTATAGCTGCTGGTGCACACACATGGTTTCTGGACTGAACGCACTTGAATGTCTGGCATTTTAAACAGATTTAAACAGACCTGTGTAGTATTGTCTTTCACTGAGCTCGCTGTTCCCCGGTGGACGGAGCAAACCACATGTTGTGCTAATCAGACATGTCAGCCAACTATGAAATTTGATACAGTAATGTAAAACAGACGTGTAAAACATGTATTCGTTTAGCAGGATGTCATGTTTTAGAGAGGCCACGGACATAGTTCTTAAAATCGCAGTGCTCATCCAGATCTATTTATGGGAACTAAAACCTTTACAAGTCCCTGTAATCTGCTAGTTCATTAGCTAATAAGCTTCTTTCAGGCATCCCACTGCTTTGTGACAGCTGGGATTAAACCAGATTGCTTTCTGGGGTTTTTTCTTCTCTTTTCTCCCTTTTTGAACTCACTGTGGTTTGATACTCTGAAAGATAATTGGAGAGCGGTTCTGGGTCCTTGATCGACTGTGACTTGTGTCAACAAGCTCTAAGGCAACTCGCAAGAAAGGCAGAGCTTCTCTCACTTCCTGTCTTCATTCTTCAATGTGGAGGGATGTGCCGGAATGGAGAGGGAGAATGTGAGACACTCAGGCAAACTGAAATATGTTGTGCCTACGGTAACTGTTGAATCGTGCCCTTTCTCCCTTTTTACTGGGAAATCACTGCGAAAGTGGATGCAACTTGGCATAGCTCCACAATCAGAGGCATTTGCATTCCTGTTTTGTTTTTTACAAATGTGCTGTGCAATGCAGTTTCACTGGAGGAACGTTCTTTAATGCTTTCTGACAGTTGAACCACCCCCTAGGATAATTCAGCAGCAGAGTTTGAAAACATAGCTGGCTTCTGGAGGTCAGCTCTAGCTTTCCTGTTCAAACACAAGATGAATATAATATAATCACCATATGATTATGAATTAATGTGTAAACAGTAGTCACAGGGCTTACCAATTATTATCGTTCATGATCCTGCAGTTTCAAGCTTTTGCTTTGTAAAACTGACCAATCATATGTTTGTTTGATCTATGTGGTTTAGTTAGGGACTGCTGTCTTGATTAAAGTCTAGTGATACTGGGCATGAATTTTTCGAGGATGTGTTTAAAAGGGTCTTTTGGTTCCCCATATTCAACGTTCCTTTGCCTCATTTTATGTTTTTGCCATCTTTCTCCCATCATTTGTTTGAAAACAAAACATTTGTTAGCTGTATTAATCATCGGACATAGTCACCAAGAAATGTGTGATTAATACAGCAAGTATTTAAGATTCAGAAGCCCCCTCCCCCGTTTACTTGTGGAGGAATGAAATCATGCTTTTCAAGGGAGGGGAAATATCAATTGAAATGAGATCAGTCTGCCGAGCTGTTTGATGTGAGACATGACGGCTTGAAAGAAGAAAGGGCTGCTACCTTTTCACACTGCTTTTACTGTCCCGTGACACTCGGTTCATCAAGCAACAATCCGAAGTAAAGTGTTCAGTCGCTGCGCTGTGGCTGAAGAGCTTGGGTTTTATGGCAGTAAACAGGATCCTTGGAATGACATGACTCAGAGAGAGGCTCATAAAGCAAAAGAGTCAGAACAGGCGTGGATGGAGAAAGTGATGTATTTGCTAGCTCATGAGTATTGACTGGTCCCAGGCAGAAAAGGCACAAAAGCAAAGAGGAAGTGAGCAGAAAGGGACAGGCATAATGGGTTGGTGTCCTGAGAGACAGTGAGGTGCAGGGGTAAAGAGACATTTTTTGTCGAAGCACGTACAAAGGAGCCATGTGCTCAAGCTGAAATCTAAAAAATCATCACGAGTTATGAGACGTAGAATGCAAAATCTCATTAATAACAACATGTTGCGTTTTTTCTTATATTAAGCAATGTTTGTATTAATCATTTTTTTTCCTTTTTAATCAAACATATCAAATGAATTCCATCAATTCTCATCTTACATACCTGTGGGATAAACAGATTTAAACAAAATAAATAGCTCAGGAAAAATTATTTTGAGATCCCTGCTGCAAAATACCACTTAAAATTCAATATATTGTTACTGTTTTGTATACCATGGTGATGTTTGTATAATGCACTACTGCATTATACAAATATTTAGGCGATTCACAGTACTGTAGGTGCTTTTTGAGTATTAGCAAGATAAAACCCAACTCTGTTTAGGATGCTTAAAAGAATAGTAAACGGCATGTGACACATGGTAGATCCTAATCTATTAATATTCGCACATTCAAGTGTAACACCCTGAGGCATTTTTCAAAAACAGTTTTTAAAATGTTTGCTGACTTTCATGTTAATCTTATGAATAATAAAGCCTCTGAGATTTAATAAGAATGTTTAATAATGAATCCTAGTATTTTATATAAAGCATTTTTCAAATTTAATTTACCACCAGACCATTATTTGCCACTTAAGATCTTTTTAGATGTAGCTTTTCGCTGACCAAACTTTCTAAATCGAAAACACTCTCCATTGCATTCTCACTCATGGCTGACCTCGCTGACATCAAACTCTGTCAACGTTTAATAATCTTTGTGATTGGTTGAAGTTCAGTAGTGGTGTCAAACTTAATTTCAGACACTTGAGCATTTTGTCACAGTCAGGGACAAATATGTTTAGTAGTAGTGATTGCATACAGTATGCCAGAATGAAGTGTATATACAGTATTATTTTGTTAATGTAGTTGTTAAAAAAGGGCCATATCTGAGCCTAGAGGCTCATGAAGACAGAGCCTATCCCCGTGTCTATAGCATTAAGTGGGTTGAGGGTACATGGCACTTCTGTGGCACTAGTCCATCACAGGGTTACCATCCACACTGGCATTAATTGTTTTTAGGACTGGGTGGAATGGAGCAACTGTTGGAAAGCTTAGAACAATCAAGGTGAAGTACGTGGCGCCAGCGTGAGACAGCAGAGTCTTTAGCATAATCCACAAAGTTAAATCTCACCTTGTACTGAAATTTTTAAAAGAGTCTAAACAGTGAAAAGCGAGAGCAGTGTAACATATCTAACTGCAAACATTTTAATGTCAATACAATTTCAACTGTAGCAGTCCCATACTGTGGCCACAGAACAAAACTAAGGATAAGGAAAGTTTTACACTACCAGTCGCTAGAAATAGAACACGAAGCCCAGATGCCAAGAGCTTTTTGACCTAATTCATGATCAATCGCCTGTCAGCTAACTCTGCACTTTTTAATTATTCAGTCAAAGTTAAAACACTGAAGCAGTCTGCAGATAATTCTGGACCAGGGGTCCTTAATGAAACTGAACATAATTTCTCCTGGGTGATGAGATCCGCAATAGAATGTTCAACAGCTCCAGCCTTTTCTCTGAATGTTCCGAATAGACAAGCAATACTGTATGTGTGAATGAAAGCATTATTGAATTTATAAATATATATATTTTTAAGAATCTTAATTATTCATTGTATATTAATGAAATTTTAAACATGTTTTGGGGAATTTTCAATTGGCGTTTTTTGGCACTTTAAAGTTGGGACAATATTGAGTCCAAGGTAATATTGGGATTATACCAGAAATGAGGCAGTAGCCACTGACCTTCTGTGATGTGAGGAGTTGATTGGAATATTATATAGGCTTTCTGAGTCTGACTGAGTTTCACCTGTTTATTAGTTTTTTGACTCAGTTTACTGCAAGAGAGAAAAAATACCTGACCAGTATGATTTTGTAAAATGAACGGGTCTTAAGGCAGGCTTTATCTGCAAGTCATCATAATTAGTGAATGTAGGCCAGAAAATGCTAAAGCTAATAAACTACAGAAGAATAATTAGTACTTTGGTAAATGTAATTTTGAGACAAACCTTGTGATTCATTGCATTTCTGTTTAGTGCGTATGAATCAACAGTAGTAGCTGCCATGACAAGTTATAATGCAAGACCTGATATTTACTATACATACACTGACACAGTGATGAGCATTTGAAAGTTTTAAGGGCACTGAAATATTGCCGTTCTCTTGTCTGTGCAATGAGCCCATTTTCAAACCCAGGAACTCTTTCAGTTGGGTAGCGAGTGAAAAGGAAAGATGTGACTTTATAGCCTTTCGCTTTGCTCTCTGGACAGCCCCTCTATTATTAATGTGCCTCTCAGACTGCTAACAAGCCAAAGCTCACTTGTTAAAAAGACAGGAACAGCAGATATAAACAATTACATGAAGCGCATTAAGCTCATGATTAAAGAATTACTATAGCCTATTTATCTTTGCTGCTGCCTTGTATAAATCCTCCTCCTGCTACTTTTTGTATCTGCTCTACTATACTGTTACCCTGAAGGCATGAAAGCAATGACTATGGCATGAATATAACTTTTAAGACCTATAACCATTTGCTGATGTTAATTTGTTAATGCCTTACACTGAAGAACTTAATGGGCCTTGCAAATAACCTAAACAATCTTCCACAGACACACTAATTCCATTAAGCACATAAATGTAACTTAGCCTTTTTTCTTATTTCATTATTTACGGAAGAAATCTTTTTAAGGAAAATGGACTGGGTTTGAGGTTTCACTGCTGTGGAAGTGTAATTTTATATTCTCAGACAACATCTACATGTGTGTATTATTGAAACATTTTTATAGTGCAAAAGATGTGGTCCACTACAGAACTACATTTTATATAAATTGAATTCAAGATGATTTAGGTCCAGTAGATATCCAACTAAATGGGCCACACATGCTTGACATGACACATGGTAAGTGGACACTCTTGTACGATGCTGTTGACATATTGGGTTGGAGTTTTTTAGATGAAGTGTGTTTTCCCATCTGATTTCCACTGGGAGCTGCTGTTCTAATTGGGTGAGATAGGATGTCGGATATCCATCTAGTTGTGGGTGCAAAGCAATGTCTTGTTGAGGTGATGTTAGTCTGCTGAGTGCGTTAATGTTCCTCTCAGAATGGACAACAGCCCTCATAGGGTCATGAAGGAGGCTGCAAAAGATTGACCTATAATAAAATATATGGGATTAAGCAGAAGTTAATTCCATGCCGAAAAACCGAAAGAGAAAACGGAGTGTTTCAGCTGTTGAGATGAAGGTGTGCTCGCTCCCAAAGAAGGCTCAGCAGCTGAAACTGTTTTTCTTTTTCTTACCACTGAATTAACCTCTACTTGTTCCTTTTCTGCACACACACTGTTGCAGTTTATGTAGACTATTGTAGATGACCAATATAGAGTCCAGATCATTTTTCAAATAACTTGTATTCGAAATTAATTAAGATAAAGACCTTCCTGATGCCACATCTCCAATAACCAACTTTACTGTATTTTTTCAGTAACTGATTTTTCCCATGCTAGTATGACGGAACTGTATCTTCGCTATAAAATAGGGGGATTATGTAATGTGCAAAAATGCATGGAAATTTTTCTGTTCGGAAACGAAACTGAGCAACTTTCCCTCCCGATTTCCAGTGTTTGTGCTTTTTACTAGGCATATTAATTTTTTGTTAATCTCTGGAACAGTGCTGTGGAGGCCAGTATCTCCTACACACATTTTTTTCACTCTTTTGTGCAATGTTGACAAGTTCACTGGTACATCAGCTGGGAGATATCTGAAGGAAATAATCCTTGCTGTCTTTCCCACAGCATTTGCATGCTATCATATTAAAGGTATTCAGTATTCAGTGTACTTCCTTTGCAATTTCGTCTGAATCATTTGTGTTTGTAAGTAAAATGTAAATGTAATTCCAGCAGCATTTAGCTAGTTTAGCCGGGCCATGCCATATAAGCTGTCAATCTGTTTTTTCTTCTACAAAACTGTAGCAGGCAGGCAGTCAGTTTGGAACAGGGTCTAGTTTGTGAACAAAGGCAGGCAGGGGAATCTTGAGTGGTTACTGCTCCTGATGTACAGTATCAAGCTGTTTTTTAGGATGCTTGCCTAGAAGGTGGGAATATCCCCTTCTGTTAAAGACAAATCACCAAAGGGATTGCAGCGTGGTGCTGAGACTTCTTGCACTCAATGATGAGGAAGTTGGCAGTGGTAGGGGAGTAGAATCGGGGAAATTCCCTGCGTGCCAAACTCTAAACTCGTTTCTTAATTAGAAGCCCAATAGAGCTGCAGATATAGCTGAGCCTGTGCTGACTTCACCTCTTTCACCTCTGTCTAAATTTCCCATCTGCGTCAAAATTAATCTTCTGTTACAATAAGGCGTTGTGTCTAAAGGTGTGGTGGCCGTCAAATGGTATCTACAAGGATGAAATTCTGTAACATCACAAAGCTTATCTAGAACAGGACATTAATCACAAGGGGAAGTTAATGGTTCTGACTAGAGTGGCTGTCCAGTCGGAATTTAAAGTGAGCTGAGGCGTAGTGGGGGTCTGGGAAGAGGTTGCTGATGTCGAAGGCAGTGGATTCATTTGTCTAGTTAGATTTTTTTTTTTATTATTTTGGATCATTTTCAGCTCATCCTTTGTGGGCTTTGTCTTAGGTCCAGGGACGTTTAGATTAATATGGCAGGTCTGCAGAATAGTAGTAGCAAGGGTTGACTCACATATGATTGTTTTTCCATTAGCTACATTCTGACAAATGTTTATGTAACTAATAGATCTTGTGTGCAGCATTGATTTCAGGCCTGAAGTTGTCATTTGTGTTTGGCTAGGAGGTGTTGATCACATTTTGTTTAAGCAATTTTCCAACCATATGTTTGGAATCTCTAAGTGAGTTTGTCAGCATTGTGGAATGTGTGTTTCTACCTGTAAAATATCATTTTAATTATGCTTTCAGGTGTGCAGAACGGTGGCACAGAGGTTAGCATTGCTGCCGTGCAGCACTGGGGTCCTGGGTGCAATTCCTGGGGTGCTGTCTGAGTAGAGATTATATTTTCTTTTAGTTTTTACACAGGTTTTACTCTGGATGCTCTGATTTCCTCCTACAGTCCAAAGACATAACTTGCACGCATGCTTCTGTAAACTACTGGCCCTGGTGTGTATGTTTTTGCCTCTGTGTGATCTGCCATGGATTGGGGGTCACATGTAGGTCGTATCCTGCCTTGTGTCCATTACTTGCCGGGTTAGGCTCCACCTCCCCTGCAACCCTGTACTAGATAAGGTGGATGGAAAAGGGATAAACAGATGGATAATCTTAGGTGTCAATTAAAGGCATCCCTGTGTCTATAAATTCAGCCCACCAACCTGACATTCATCAGGTTTTATAGTCAATATGGTGAACATACTGAATGCAGGACAATAGCGTGTAACTAAATTAATTAAACTGCGCAGGACTAACCAAACAATAATGTGCATACATACAGTATTATATGAAGATGGTTTCTTAACCACAGTGGGCTCTCAGTGTGAGAAATACAATTCCACACAAATGGAAATGATGAAATGATGCTGTAACAAATTCCCAATGAAATGTATTTAGTTGTGCAAATTAAATTACCATTTTGTTCCATTTCATGAGGTACAGGAGTTACTAAAGGTGTCAACTGTTTAGTGACCCTGTCAACCTTTACTATAGGATTCTGCTTATCTCTTTTTCCTTAAGAAAGGCTAACAGTCTTTAATTTCTGAATTTAATAACTGTAGTACAGTAGATCATTTGTGTTGCTATCAGGCTACAAATGGCATCAGTACAGTACTTAGTTGTTTAAATGTTTGATATTTACATGCCATCATAATCATTGTAAAAATTGAAAATATTATTCTAGTTGCACAAACTATCGGTAGCATCCTACTGATTCATTATTTATTGCTATTTTCTTCTGATGTTTGTCTCTTGAGCAATCTGAACTCTTCTTTCTATTAATTTTTAATTAGAATGACTTAAATGCAGCTCAAGTCATCTGCAGGTTTTGCTCACTCAGGTAAAGGTGATACGTCTTACAGTTTTCTAATTGCTCAGGTTATATTTCTGCAAAACGTAAGCATATACTGCTAGCAAACACAACACCACTTTTCTAAAGGACACATGGCAGAATGCTTGTTGCCAGACTGTATTTCTTCTTTAGACATACAGTTTGAGCTGGACCATTTGAATTTCTGGTTGGATGTCTGAAGGAGCTTCTCTGAGTTCTCCTTTACATCTCGATTGCAGAACCACCCCTTTCCTTCTCGAGGGCTGCCTGTCACCTGTACTCCTTGACTCTGGCACTTTCCCCTGACAAGTATTAAACCCTCTTGCTGCACTAATGTATTCAAATACAACTTGATTGGGATGTCAGTTGCATTACTTCACTGTGGATAAGAAAAACCAGAGTTCCATTTGATGATTTACTTTTGGTGCAATTAATGCAATCTGATTCCACTAATCTCTCTTTAAGACTTTTATTTATTTATTATTTTTAAATGAATGTATATTGTTAGTTTATGCATATAGCTTCCATTCCAGAATACAGGCAGCTGTGTCATGTTTTTTTGTCTTTCTATGTAAATGAAGAAGAAACTGGAATTTGAGTTGATAACTGTTCTTTTGCACAGAACCTAACTAAAAAAGCTGCCTAATTGGTGTTTCAGAGTCTTGTAGTTTGTGATTTGTTTTGTACAGAAGGCTGTTACAACAGTGCCTTGTTTCAGAGGAACACTTTAAAGACACCAATGATCTGTCTTGTTTACGGCTGCAGTGCCTCGTTGTTTATTTAATTAGGCTGTCTCCTTCACTCTGGTGCTTCTGTACACATCACCATCATCTGAATTGCTCACTATATTCAGAGTTGAGCCATTGGTTTCTTTGTGTGCCGCGGTTCCTGGCTCTCCGTCCTGAGCACTAGCTGAACTCCCCCTGTTTCTGCTGTGTCTCTACACAGATGACAGTGCTTCGGCTGCCAGCAGCATGGAGGTCACGGACCGCATCGCCTCCCTGGAGCAGCGCGTCCAGATGCAGGAGGATGAAATCCAGCTGTTGAAGTCGGCGTTGGCTGATGTTGTCAGGCGGCTCAACATTTCTGAGGAGCAGCAGGCCATGCTGAACAGAAAAGGACCCACCAAAGGTATCCTCCCTGTTCTACACTTGTCTTCCACTGCTTTTCTCTCGGGAGCGCTAGTGTGTTCCCCCATATCCTGGGAAATTTTATTTTTGCCTCACTAAACTGAGAAAAGCTTTCTTCATGAAACAGTGAAGATGATATGTATGTACACCTTTAGCCCTAATATTTTCGAGAACACTCTTCATCACATTGTGGTTCACAAGCAAAATGCATTCTCTTGAGCTCTTTTAGTAATATTCTTGACACTCAGGAATCTGTTGTGTTTAGAATATAAACATTTAATAAAAAAGTCCGTCCATACAAATGTCTAATTAAGGCAATAGTCTTAATTTTCATTTATAAAAGTAAAGGACTGGCAGGCAGTGTATTAGCATAAACGTGAATTCCCCTGCCTCCCACACATTCATACAACAGCTTTTTACTAATTTCAGTGTCTGTGATGCAGAGCAATTTGTATTTTCTATGCCACATTGGATCATCAAAATTGAAATTAAATTGAAATTTAGTATTGCCTGAGACAGTCTGATCTGAGGATGCTTTTATGGCCAAGGAGCTGTTCAACTCAAGCATGGAGAGCATTGGTCACAAGCTGGTGGCCTCAATGCGTCTCACAAAGGATATCAAACTATACCCTGTTTTTTTTTTTTCAAATTGGCAAAATGAGAAGCTCTTGTATTCATTCCAGTTGTACCCCATTCCCTTCTTTGGGTCTTGCTCCTCCCCCATTCAGTTTTTCTCTTCAGTTCTCTTCCATTTCCTTCTTCCTTCTTCTTTTTCTCTTTCCTTGCTAACTCTTGGCCTCTTTAGACCAGACCGCTGTGAAAAAATCCACTCCTACAGAGAGTGCTAAATCAGGCAGTACTGACAAGCCAGGTAAGAAGCATCCCCAATAGTTCTGCCTGTTGTTCTGTGACTTCACAACCTTTGGGCCTGTCTCTGCATCGTCCACTCGCTATTAATACAAATAGTAACTGCAAATGAGAGGTGTATGTCCTGCAGATAATAAAGGCATGTCCAGAATTTAGGCATTTAACTTGTTAAAGTATTGTGTTATTGATGCTTCAATCCTAGGTGAAGTGTTGCCAAGGTTGTGATTCTTTCTGTCATCTTGGGAGGTGTCTTGCCTGACTTTACCACAAACTGTGCATGTACTAATAACACAAATAGGTTTTTCACGCCACAATCCGGCAGCACTGTGGAATGGTTGTTAGGGTTCTGTTCCTGGGTGGTGCACTGCTGTTGTATGCTTTATTAAGGTACTTCACTCAGTTTGCTCCAGTAACCATGTCCAGCTTTATAGAAGGTTGTAAATTTCAGGTGCTTTGGATATCAGCCAAACAAAATAAGAATAATGCTCTAAAGGGGACTTTTTGAAGAGATGTATATATAATAAATCTGTTTATATTGGACAAAGAATGGAGAGTCTATGATTTTAAAGTAACAGACCTTATCAGTGTAAGCAGCTTGTGCTGAAGAGTAGGTATTTATTTAAACATACAGTATACAGTAATATACAATAATTCCCATTTTGCAATGAAAAGCTTCTGCATGTGTGAAAGGCAGTTTCATAGTGATCTCAATTGTGAATGACACCACAATTTTTAACAGTTCCAAAGTGTTTGAAAATGTAGGTTTACATTGGGACAGAGTCTTTTTGAAGTTAAATAGAGATTATTTTCTTGTCTTGAGATATTAATAAATATGGATTGCATTTAGTAAATTAGAATTGAGAGGGGCACCTGAAAATTACAGAAGCTCTTCTTCACATCAGCTTGTTCACTCTCTGTGTCTCTCACTCAGTTTGGAGGTAAATCTGTTTCCTTCTGTTCTCTAACTCTGCTTCATAAAAATACAAAAGCGTACTGAGATGAGAAAAAAATGTTAGCTGTTGTGCCCAGTTCCTCTAGAACAAAGTTCAGATATGCCACAGTAAAATCTAGAAATGGGCAAATCCAGTCGCACACTGTTTGCTATTCATGACATTCCAAGTGCAGGGATTATTAAAAAATAAATTAAATTATCTGTTAGTCACTGCCTTATGCTACCTTATTTTTATGCTGAAATGGACTTTTGGGGTATTCCAGTGCATCAAACAAATCACATTTTTCATATGCAGAGTTCCCCTGGGATACCAAAAGCCTCACGTTTTAAGCTTGCATTTCTCCCCTGAAATTGTTGAGTGCTTAACAATGTGTTCTGTGTTTTCCTTTGACAGTAAAGTCCCAGAGAGGGACCACAGAGTGATTAATTGCTATTGTGCCTTTATGTGTAGGTTTTTTTTTTCTGTGCATTGCTGTGAGAACCAGTAGTGGAAGATTGAAAGCCTGTGCTCCCATCACCCAAGTTCAATCATTTCTCCACTGACAAACATTCTGTACAGGAGGTGATGTGAGGCGCCTTGGTTCTTAGTAAACAAGAAAATGTCTGGGAGTCATAGCTGGTTAATCCCTTTGTACTCTAATGCATTCTGAACTGTGTTGTTTTTATACTTTCACAACTGCACAACCAACTGATCTGGCCTTCATTTATTATCCATTCTTTGTGGTTTTACATAAAAAGTTATCAAGATTAAATTAGCATTAGCCACCGAGTACAAAATTGCTGCTGTCACATTTGTAATTTGTTTTTTTGCTCTTCCTCTGTTTTGCAGCCAGACCCCTGATGCAGGGGTTGCCCTTGAGGCCGACCGTAAACAATGGCACAGTCCTACCAAAGAAAACCAGCACATTGCCATCTCCCTCTGGCACAAGGAAGGACACCTCATCACCAGCAACCAAGAGGTAGGACTGCCTTGGAAGAAGTGTAAGACTGGAGTGAAAGACCCTGGACTGATAACTCCCAATTGAGTGACATTCCACATCCCTACATGGGCAGTAGAAACAAAGCAAAATGTCTTCAAATGACTCTGTGGTCTTCAACCAGCCAGATCAGAAAGCCAACCTGTGGGAGAGACAGAACACATGTTCAGTCTCTTCCATTTCTTCTTCATGATTCCATTTAGTTTGTAATGCAGCTCTTGGCCTTATAAAGGCAAAGCTATTTTGCCATTAACCAGAGACTCAAAAGGCAGATTAAAACAGAAAAGAAGCAGAACGGAAGAGCTGAAGTTTTTGTCACTCCCTGCATGTCGCACTTAGATTTGCTAAATCACACTCACAGCCAAAAAATCAGAGCATGGGCTTTGCTGCTACTGCAAGAACTAGGGACATATTTCAGTATGCTTGGTTCTTGTGGTCTTTAATGCCACTTATTCCTCTTCAGTTCTGCTGAAGCCTCATTACATACACGTGCGTTTTACATCTGTGGAAAAATTGATCAACAGATTCAGCAGAGGAGCACAGGTTATTCTATTTGGTTAATGTGTGAGTAGGCAATTGGCTGACGTGAAGAAAAGATTGATTCCAGAAGTTATTTTACAGTACATATAAGACGCTCTGTAAAATGTGGGACTTTATTAGCAGAAACATGGTATTTTAAGTAGTAAGAAACTTAATAATAACAGGTTTAGAACTGTTACCTAGACATTTTTGTTTAGAGTTCACTTAGTGAAAATGTATCATGTATTGCCTATAATATGATTTTGTTTATTGTCACAATTGTTTGAGCAGACAATGGACAAAGTTTTAGCAAACGTTTCTGCATTACAGTTGTCCAGTTCTGAGTAAATACCAAAATGTGTTATTGGAACAATAGTTTTTATGCCTAATAAGTTTACCCTGGAAACTGTAATGACTAAGGTTTGTCATAACCATTAGACCATTTATCCAATCCTCTAAAGCAGCATGTATTAGTTTTCCTGTAGAAAAATCATATTTGAAAGTTGAAAAGGCTTTAAATTAACACCTGCTGGTAGATGTTTAAATACATGTTGGAAGGGGGTGTGTGTGTTGAATGCTTTGCTGTGTTTCTTCAACCGAGCAGAATTCTGTCAGAGCTGTGATAACTATTTGAAATTAAGACTCTTCACATGTCAGCAGCATAAGCTGGTTGACTCCTGGTGGTTATGCTTTCACCACTGAAGATATCTCCCAGGAGTGTGAATTTCTTAAATATCCTTAGTAAAATTGGCATGTGTGGATTATGTAATTGTAACTTAAATATTCACAGTATTTCATTTGGCTGACTGGCAGTGATCATGTTTAATATAATGGGTGATGGCAACCTTTCCACGTTGGACTAAGAAGTTTTGGCAATCAGTGCAGAATGGCTTGGCTGTGATGCTCAGTCTGGAAGGGTCTTGGGCAGAGTTGTGTCAGATTAATGAAGCTTTCAATTCAATTTCTTGCTGCAAGACAAAAGCAGCTGTGAACATAATATCTGTCATTGAAGTAATAGATTCTCTTGTTACCAACCATGCTTTTAAATCTGTTCATGCAGACAAGGGCATTTTTAAAAATAACCTTGCAAAATGTGACAGTTTTTGAAAAGAAGGCTTAAATTTGTAAAAAGAGGGGTTAAATTGCATCATAAGTGCTTAATGGAAAGCTCAGTCAAAAGTAGTTTAAAGCATTTAATCCTTTTTGTGGTTAAGGAGATCTTCACGAGAACCTTGTCAGATTTAATGTAAGAACTCTTTCCACTTATTTACTCAAAAGGTTGTGAGAACCCTGAACAAGATACCTGGCCATATTGTTGAAGAGAAAATTCTTCAAAAAATGCCTTTATAAGATTCTCAGATCAAATTGTATCAGCTATTACTGTACCATGTCTTGGTGGAATTAAATATGCTTCCTTGGCATACAATCACATACTTATATAAAGGACACTTACAGTGCCTTGCAAAAATATTCAGATTGTTCCTATGATGTTTTTTATTCTGTGAAATTACAAAATGATGGGACACATTTTTAAATGAACATTTTGTTTAGAATCTGAATGCTCAAACTGAAGACATTTTTAGTTTTAGAGCAACAGTATGTAAAAACTGTGCAGGGATTTGAATAGTTTTGCAAGGTACTGTATGTTGGCTGTTGGTACACGTGTTCTATGACCTACTCATTAAATATATCACATGGATCTGATAGAAGAAGCTATTGTGTGTCAGAATATGCCCAAAGACGTATTGAACAGTCCATGCCAGTAGGATAAACAGAATGATAAAAACATGCCTCCAACCACATATTCCACGCACTCTCTAACATTCACAGTATTCATGTATTTACAATGCTTGTCACCTAATTTATATTTGTGTAAATATGAAACTATTATCCTTTATTTGAACAACATCAGCTTTTATGGTAAAACCTGAGTATGCAAACATTCTAGCTAAAAATGGAAGTAAACAATATAAAATTCATCTGCTATTCTTCTGTTTGATTAAAAAGCTTTAATTAGCACTAATTGCATGTTGCCAAAGTACATAGAGGCAGTTATGATGATTAACAGTTTTCTGTTGATGACTAAGAGCCTTTCAAACTAGACTTGACTTCACACAGTGCTAGTTATTATTTTCCTTTCAGCTCCTGATTCTCCACACTTCAGAATTAAACGGGTTCCCCTTAGAGAAGCTTGATCTCTTTATGTGAATGGTCAATAAGCATCTTGGCGCCCGTTTTGTGTGCTTGTGTGTGTGCTGGGGGGGGGGGGGATAATTTCAACTCCAGTAAGTAGGTCTATCTCTCCCAGCAGCTCCTGTTTGTTTTTATTGTGCTGAATTCCAGCTGGTGCTGTAAAGAAATGGATTACTGCTTCTTTTTCACAACCTGCCTTCTCATGGAAAAAAATGCCACTGTTTATGACTAATAAACAAAGGGAGAGCCTTGTCTTCATGCTCCTGACATGCTGCTCTGCTGTTTGAGTTATGGCTTGATTAAGTAACTCCAAAGGAAGCTCAGACATACATGTGGAGACCAGCAAGCTGTGTTCCCGATTGGGGTGACAATTTTTTTCTCATGTCATCTCTGAAACATCTTATGGTGAAGCTCATTTTCAAACTTGATAGCTTTAGTAGTTTTTTTCCACTGGTGTCCTGACAACTGAGAGGGGGAATGTTGTTTATTTTTTGTATTTTAACACCTATTAGATCCTGGCTAAGGAAGAACAAAATATAAAAATATAGTTTTATCTCATTCAGCGTTTGTTTTTTGCTAAAACAAGAGTTTGCTTCCTTTAAACAAAATTCTGTATACAGTACAAAAGAGAGGTGTGCACTGGAATGGCACCCTCCCCCATCCCCCCTGTTAGCCCCTCCCTAGTCTCATCTGAAATCCATGACTAATCCAGACGAGCCTGGGAGAACCACTATAACATTTGCTTGCACCATGTATTAATCCTCAACAGCTGGAACAGAGGGCGAAATCTGCTGTGCGTTTCTGAGTGCTTGCTATGAGCTCCCGAGAGGAAGGGCTAAAACATACGTTTCAGTCTTTGTTTTTAATCCTCAAACTTTGCATATGGTGAGGCGGGTTCTTAGCCTGATATACGGTACAGACTGAGATATTCTGAGCCACTTGTGTTGCACAGCGAAGAATAGAATTTATGTTCAGATCATTTTCTCCTGGGAGGACTGTGGTTCTATTTCTTACCTAATATCAACTTAGCATCTCCTCAAAAGAAAAAAGAACTATTTGAGTTATGATGCAACTGCAGCTGTAAATTGTCCTAGAGAAATAATATACCCATAATTCATTTACTCTTGATTTATTGCAACAAGTAGTTGTGGTAGATTTCTTTTTTTTTTATTCTAAAGGGCCATAACAATACATTTACACCAGGTTTATACAGCTGGGAACTTTACTGAAGAAATTCAAGTGACGTACAGTACCTTGCTCAGAAGTTCAGGACCCCATAACTTCCCATCTACGTTTCCACACTGCTATCCGCTGTTAAACTGAATGACTCTTTTGACGGCTCTTTCGCAAAAGAAAGTTTGTACTCTAGGTGTTCTTCACCAATATTATACATTAAGTGCAAGCTTAAAAATGTACTAAAAATGAAGGATCATTGAGAACAAGTGACTTATTAGCATAATTCGTCTGTGATCCATCTGCTTGAATGCATTTTTTGCTTAGATGAAACAGATGTCACATCAATTAAGGCTATTTTTGAATGGAGCAGTAAAACACTATAGAAATTAACAATCTTGAAGAGCAGCCTGTGGATCCTTATAGTCCATTATTTTCTGTTTTCTAAAATGTTCCACAGTGTCTTTGGATTCGGGTAGAATATTCATAGTCATCTTTATCATCGGAGCATTTCTGATGTATGTGCTCATGTGAGTCCAGTTTCTTGTCTTTCTTTCTGCCCGGTGCTGGGAGTCTGGAGCTTTTCCTTATTTAATTCACTCATTAAACACTTCCTCTTCTCTCTTCTGCTCTGCATGTCTTGTATCCTGTGTTGCTATGATCTCTGAAGCTTATCCAGACTCTGAATGTCTCCAAGGTTTGTCGTATATCCCCCCAATGTGACTTCACCTTTGTAGTACCTGTTGTTTCCAACAGACGTTTGCTGTCATAGATTAAGATTTTCTTCCAAGATAAGAATGAACAATTATTCTCTACTCAACCCAGGACTTTATTCCTACTCTGTTTTACCACTGTCTAGATGCCAGGATTTGAAACGGGTAATCATTCAAGCGTTCTGCTTTGCATCTCTCTCATGCCACTTCTGACACATATCAACTCAGGCCGGAATGATGTGATGTTAGCCTGGTTATACTAGAGATTTACCACCAAATCCCTGGGCTCTGAATTTAACTCCCTAAATCCATTGCGGTCAGAGCTGGTGTTAATTCCAGAATTTCTCAAGATGTCTCAATCCATATCATATGTACAGTACTTATCCATTTTATCATATTATCCATGCAAATGCTTAACATCTTCACTGCCTCTTAGCAAAGCATACTGTACCTCAGATATAGACCTCTAAATTGTTTTGTTTGATGATTATCACATGATACTGCAAACTGCTTGGGTCTTCACTACATTAGGCAGTAAAAGACGCAGACACTAAACCAATTAAAGATGAAGGACGACTTTATGCTTTGCTGTACCAAAAAAATAAATGCTTGGAATTTTTGCACAAGATATAGCTAATCCATTATGCTTGCAATAGCTGTAAGGTATTATCAAGTAGGAGTGATCTTATCTGTGCAGTGCAATTGTTCAAGTAAGATAAGTGCCTTTTTTCTTCTCTGTTCCAAATTAGATATCAGCTCATTAATGGAAATCAACCAATCAATCAAGGTTTATTTATCAATGCACGAACAGTACAGCATACAGTGGTGTTGTAGGCAGTGAAATGCTTTATTTCAGTTTTGCAAACTTTCAGTGTTTCTTTTGTGCTTCAGTGCTGTGACGTATCCCTCACTATCATTTTGTCTTTAGTAGGTACTCTATATGTGATTTTCTCTGTGCATTTTCTGTCTTGTGACATTGATTTTAAAAAGTCTAATTGTCTTTTTCTTGCCTGTCATCTCTAGTCTACATTCTAAATCTTTGATGTAATAATGCTTGTTTATTATGATGTGTTACTAGAGCACAAAACAATAACTTTAATATCAAATGTAGAGAAAGTTACACTCACCTTTGAAATGAGATAGGATATAAATGGTAGTAGTACTGCCAATAATGATAGCAGTGCAAGCACAGTCCCAGGTTTTAACTCGTCTGTGCAGCTGTCCATAAAGAAGGGCCTGCATTTGAAAGCTACCAATTTCTACTGTGTCAGCCTCTCCTGTCGGCTCTCAAAATCACAGGTCACCCAGAAGTCAGGGGTTGTAGCCACTTGACAATAGCATGCCAGTAAGAACATTGCAAGCCAGTTAGTTTAACGTCCCACTAATACCTATTAAATTCATGTTGTGGCAGTACCATGGCTCCAGTACCATTATTAACAATAATGACCTTTAACAAATACATCACATGGGATTGTGTCTCCATCGGGACAATATCAGTAGGCCGTTGAATGGACTTTAACTTTCATGGTTTGGATTAAATCGCAGCCTGTTCTACATTCAGCTGCTGACAAGGCTGTTTCATTGTCAGAAATCATGTGCTCATGCAAAAGGGCAGCCAGCCCCAGTCTCTAAGCTTTTTACATTGGGACCTAATTAGTCTTATCTAACAAGAACAAAACCTCACCAAACATAATTCTAAAAATACTTTATTTAACTTCTCCTGTGTCATTTCCTGTTGTTTTTTAGCAGTCATTTTATACAACAAAAAGATAATATGACAATTGACGTTTGTCACAACATGGCAGAAGACGGACGAGTACTTGGAAAATGTTATCTTCATGAATCCGCTTCCTGTCAACATCAAATGTTTATTTTTTGTGAATGATGGAGTACATAAAAGAGTTTCCTGCTGTGAAACAAAACAATATACTTATTTCTGCTAAATATTTTTCTCACACAGTATTATTAGAACTATTTTTCAAATGCAATGTTATTGTTCCTAGAATACTACTGAAATGGAAAAATAAAAATTCTGTAGCTCTGGTTATGCATTCAATCAATCAGTTGACTAAATCTCAGGTATCAGTCACTACAACATACTATGATCAAGCTACAGTTTTTGAACAGTATGAGGTATATTACCAGTGTTTATCGAGTTTTTTTCTTACTGTTATGGCTGTATTAGTTCAGTACTAGGCGCAGAAGTGCTGTAACTGTGCTTCCTGGAGATGGTGGGAAAGGGAGAGATTCCACTGCCAGTGTGGAATAGTGCATTTTGGGCTGGGAATGTACACTTCCTGTCACAGCTACAGAGAGGGCAGGTACAGTGTATAATGAACACTGTCAAGGCACCATCTGGGATAAACAGAGTAATGATTTATTTGATTAACTCTGGATTTAAATCTTAAGACATCTTGAATTCTTTTTTAAAAATGCACTTTTTCTTGATTTCGTTATCTCATTACCTGAGAAGCCCTTCAATAACCACCCCATTCAGAAGAGTACAATGCTAGGTGGGAGCCGTGGTAGCTCAGATGCCAAGGGCGTCTAGCTCCTGACCGGAAGGTCCCGGGTTCAATCCCGGTTAGGGGCAAGCGATGTAGCTTGCTCTAATTCCTTCCAGATGGCTCCCAGGTCTACTCAGCCTGCTTTCCAAATGAGGTTACTCCTTCCGGGGGTAAGAGGACAGCCGGAGCGTAATGCTGACCACATCACCTCCACTTCTGATGTTGGATAGTCGAGAAAAATGGCGGCCCTTGGGCCCCCATTCCCCAATGGGCCCTTTTGGCCTGAAAAGGGACCTACCTACAGTGCTAGGTGAGCTGGGATTGTGAAATGTAGGAAGAAAAAGACTGAGTCTCTCATATATGTTGATATATTTTTTTTTCTTCATAGTTTTCTCTATTCAATAGATTTATGTAGTGTCAAATTAGTAAGTTTAGAGATACCATGTCGAATACTAGTTTCTTATACTCCAATATGTGGTGCTCTTTGAGTCTCTTGTCCTGGCACAACATTTCTTTCTATCATTAACATGGTCACATACCTTTGAATGTCCCTGTCCTTGTAGTGTAAAATTCAAAAGTTTGCTCAAGTTGGGTTTAGAGGCTCTTTGAACTAACGTCTTACATTTCAGGGGTTGAGATTCAGTTAGACCCATTTCTGTTTCCCAATCAGTAGTGAGAAATTGTAAGTGTGTGTGTGGGGGTATATTTCCAGTTGCTTGACAATGAGAAGTCAACTCTGCATCACTGCACTGTAATGCTTCTCCCTCCTTCCCTCCGTGCTGTAGTACTGTGAAGAGAACAAGCTCAACAGAGCGCGTTGGGACTCTGGCACGGAGAGAGAGCACTGGGGAGTCCAAAAGCAGCCGTACCCGTGCCGGATCCACCAGCAGCAACTCCAGCGGAAAGAAGAACAGTGAAAGGTAGAGAGGAAGGGAGGGAGGGGTCTGATGGGAACTGGTGTCTGGCTGACCGGGTAAAATCCATGGCATATCCACTGTGCCTCCTCAGGTTAGAACTCCTCCTGGTTGCCTGAACGTTAAGTGGACTGAGACAACATAAGACACCGGTTGCAGGGGCTACTCCCTGCTGGTCCTTACTGGTCCTCATACATTATATACTGTAAAACTGGGTGGGCTAGAGCAACTATGCTCTATGTTGCAGGGTGATATGACCCTGCAACTCACAACTGGCAACCCACTGAAGCTAAGCAGGTGTGAGCCTGGTCAGTACCTGGATGGGAGACCTCCTGGGAAAAAGGTTGCTACTGGAAGAGATGTTAGTGGGGCCAGCAGGGGGCGCTCACCCTGTGGTCCACGTGGGTCCTAATGCCCCAGTATAGTGATGGGGACATTATACTGTAAACAGGTGCCGTCCTTCGGATTAGACGTTAAACCGAGGTCCTGACTCTCTGTGGTCATTAAAAATCCCAGGGCGTTTCTCGAAAAGAGTAGGGGTTTAACAAATACCAATATACATTTAGATATGAAAATGTGAAAGAAATATATTTATACCTGTTATCTGTGTATAATGCTACATCATTGCATGTGATTTGATGTTGGAAACCCTTCAACTCATTGGAAAATGACATTCTTTTTGGAAAGGTGCATTAATAAAATCCTTAATACTGTATATTGCACTTTGTCGTAAATCTTCTGACCTGCTCACGGATGTTTTTACCTTGTCACAGCAAACCGAAGGAGCCTGTGTTCAGTGCAGGTAAGGATGTTATTGTTTTGTAATGTACTGTGATGGCTCATTTGCTGTAGTGGCTGGTTCCATTCTTGAAAGCAAAAGCACACTCAATTTGCTCATCAGTTCTGTTGCCATTTTTCATGGCCATCTGTTTTCCTGCTGTTTATTTTCACTAGGAAGCCTATAAGGAGTCTATTGCTGATAATTTAATGTTTATGCAAGAATTCATCAAAAGTAGCATCCATTAGGCGGCATTTAATGTTATTGATTAGAGATTAAATAAATATGTGCTAAATTGGAAATCATGCTGTTTTAAGCTGTTGAACATATGGCCTGTGTTTCAGAAGACCCTACATAATCTGCCATGTTTTTATAATTTAATTTCTCATTTTGTGCAGCATTTCATTTCATTGATTTTATTTTGTGTGGATGCAGTATTAGTATGGTATAAAATAAAACAAAGGCACACCTTACTCTTTTATATATTATTTATATAGTATATATAATTATATATACCTTTTTAAATTGATGGATACATTCATGAACTTTAGTTTTATATCAAGTAACGGATTTGTAACTCTCACAGGGGAAGCTAAATTAGAATTGTTGGCTCATGATAGTCTGCCTGTGGTCTGCTCTGTTTGGGCAAGAACAAATACCCACCAGCTTGGTTCTATAATGACAGTGTAGGTGGTATGAGATTGTGTCAGGAAAAAATAAAGCAAATAAACTTAAAATCCACCCATTTTTAAAAAAAAAAATTTTAATGGAAAGACATCTCTCGTACTGTTAGGATATAAAACACACACCTTTACATTCCTGTGGTGTCAGTGTTTGATCCTCTCTTTATCTGTGAAAAGTCTTTTATAATTCTTATCTTTTTATCATTCTCTTTCCTTTGTCTTTGCTCATCCTTTGCTGTCTTGTTGAAAGAAGTGAGAGGAGGCCACTAAGGCACTGAAACACAAGATCCGAGTTTGCCTTGATATTCTGATGGCAGATTTCTTGTGTTGCAGAGACTCGGGCAGGAGAACAAAGCAGATGAATAATGTAGGGAGACATTAACGGAGGTGTAATGTATGCGCTGTTTGTGGAATTGTTAGCCCTCTCAGCCCTGCTCTTGTAAAGGGGTTACAGTTAATAGAGACGACCAAAGAAGTCAGATGGGAATGAAGTATTTGCGTTCCATCATGCATTCCATGTGAGTGAATGTGGTGGAACTTGTTAGTCTGGTTGGCACAGAGTCATAGTTAGTGATCACTTGGAGTTATGGGGTAGCTTGAAGAGAATACTCTTCTCATCTCCAGCTGCCTAGAAGGAACATTGAAATACAGGTTACTGTAATGGGTTTAACAAAGTACTAGGTAAGCATGAGTGCATTCCTCTTGCACATCTTCACTTCCTCATTCTGTCTCTGTCTCTATAACCCCAAGGGATGCGACGGGTGACACACTGCAAAGGTAGGCCTCGTTTCTCAACCCCATCCAGCTTTTGAAACGTTGCCCTTTGCTGGGGCAAGTGGCCTTTGCAATTTGGCAAAAAGCCCTTCTAACGCCTCACCTCCCAGCCTCGTCCTGCAGAACAGGGTGGAGAATGGCTATCTGATCAGGATCAACTCTAAAACAAATTTCAAACTTTTGAAAATGTTCTCATGGGCATTAGGCCCCTTTGAATTTTAGAAAGATCTTACTGATTTGGAAAAATCAGTAGATGCATACTTAAAATACAACGGTTCTGGAAGTAGGTTGGGACTGGAAGTACGGGGGAGACTGACTAATGAACCTGCCCAGTCTCCCTGGATTTTGTGAGTCACGGGTATGATGCACAGTATTGTGCTAGGCACATGGTTGTGTGTGAAAGTAACCTCTTTCCCCACGTTTCCCCAGTTCCCCACTGCGGACTAATGTTTGGTTTTCTCTAACACCCACTCACACTTTAATGTACTTGTTTTTGTCCTCTGTTATTGCATTAGTTTGATACTGTAGTTGCATAGTGCTTTTCAACTAGATTTATTAGTCCTCTATAAAAAGCTCCTTTGTATTTCTACAATTACAATAGCACCCCTACAAAGCATTGATATTTTCTTGATGCTGCTCAATTTAATTACTTCACTAAAAAGCAGTATTTCATGCTGCTTAATGCTATTTTTAAGCCATTATTATTTACATCAGAACAATTTGTTTTCATTGAAGGAAAAACAAACTAGGCTGTATATTTAGCATTTAAGTATAATCTTATTCTTTTGATAGTGGTTCTCATCATGTTGTTTTTCTAGACTGAACAGAAGGTTGTTTTGGGTTCGCCACTTATTCTCAATTAGTTTTCACTTTGAATAATAAATACACAAGAACAACAGAAAGTTCACAGAGGAGATTAGAGCAGGCAGCTCATCTAACTTGGCTGATATAGCACGTCTCTGTCCTGAAAGTCAGCTGTTAGTTTAAATTTGTAACAGAGGCATATGTAAAGAGTAAGCAAAAAGAAGGAGAAAATAACAGGATTAAATATTAAAATACTGTCTGAAATCTGGGGTCAATGTGGGGGCATGTTCTTCTATTATAAACTCTTGCCTGAGATTTGCTACCAAACTTTTTTGCACAATATATTTTTCTAAAACAAGGGTTAGGCCCAGGCAAAACAAGGTGGATTATATACAGCCTGCCCAGTGTCTCTCCTCCCTGTATCCAGGGCTCTAATCCGTTTAGAGACCAAAATATACTGCTGACAAATCACCACTTCACAATTTCGCCCAGCTCTGACTAAATAAGTATAGTATTCTAAGCTATGCACGTCTAGAAAACTGTTTATGTGGTCAGAATAACAGAATTAACATACAATTTTAGAGCAGAACAATTTGTTAGGATTATTTGTTGCCTCCAGTATTTTATAAAGTAAATTTGAAACCTAGGCAAAAGCCTTTGGGTTGTATGTATTTGTACATAGTTACATAAGTACGTTTATATTATTACCACTACAGTATTTTTGTCACTTGGGTGTTAAGCCTGTACGCACAATGAAGCAGACCTTTGAAATAACCTGGGGTTTTTTGCATCACATTAGTGATAGATAGCTTGTCCCGTTCTTGTGTATGTAGACTTCCTTTGTCTGTCTGCCTATAGTGTCATTTTTGAATAGTAGTTAAAGCCTTTATGAGGGTTTGTTGCTGTAAATAGAAATTCATTTTTTTAGTTTCCTATTCTTGTTACATTTCCTTTTACTTTTGCTTACCATGCTTCTTTCAATGGCTTACCATACCTCTTCATGCTTTATGGTTAATTCATTCCTGTGTACTGCACTTTAATGCTACACTATATTATATATTACTATGCCAAAGTACACATTTACAAGGGAGATTATATTAGCAGTAAATATGTTGTCTTTGTTTTTTTTTAAGGTGTTGTTTGCTATCATATTGACTCGTAACTGCTCTGTATCAATTCTGCCCTGCCCTCTCCACTCCCCACCTCCCCATCCCTTTCCAACTTGACCACTTTACCTAGTAACTGTACAGATATTTCTGAGCCACCCGCAAAAAAGGATTGGATCTTCTGAGGCCCAGTCCCCGATCACAGGGGTGCTGACTACCCAGACCAAGTGCATGACCCCTGATTTGGGGACCACATCTGAACAATCCTCAGTCAAAACTGGAGTTCGGAAGGCCCCATCTTTCATACTACCCTTCCCAAAGAGCCCCAGCCAGACAGTGCTTGAAATGTCTCGCTCTCCCAGCTTTAAAAGCCCTCTCAAATCTCCTAGCCAGTATTTCCAGATTTGCTACTAGCTATAGTTTCTTAATCAAAATGGAAGAAATTATTTTTAAAAGAAGTGTCTGTGTTATTGTAACAGTTATTAATGAAAAAATAAATGTAAAGATTTTGTCAACATTTTTCCACCTTTTTGTTTGACTTTTTTTAAATTTATCTCTTTGCAAAGCTTTTCTGTGTCCTGCTGTTCTGATGGCTGTGCACCATTTTGTGGGTTTTATTTTTGCTCTTTTTGGCTTCAACATCTTAAGCATCTGTTTTTTTTCTTGTCTTGTATTCATTCTAGTCTTTCAACTGCATGATTCACATTTAAACATTGTCAAGCTAGCTAACAAGACAAACTGCTTTCTATTCACTGCCTTGTCAATAGCTGCATGTTCTAAGACTGTATTTTAAATGGCTAATAAAATTAATTAAAAGCCCGCATTCCTGTGTCTATTGAACCATCATTTCTTCTTCACATTTCATTATTTACTCCTCTTCTTGTACGCCCTGCTTGCTTACTGATTAAAAGAGCAGATCAGCCTTTTGAAGCTCTCTGTCCTTTTATAGAGGAAGGGTATGTGAAAATGTATTTGAGAGGCCGTCCCGTTACCATGTACATGCCTAAAGACCAAGTGGAATCCTATAGCCTGGAAGCAAAATCGGATCTGCCGGCCAAGAAGCTCAAACTGGACTGGGTGTATCCTTTTGTGTTGAAAAAACACATCTGTAAACTTGCTTTTTTCTGCAACACTTTGATTTAACTCAAGTCTGAGAGCAATTTAGATGCAGGTTTTAATTGAATAGCATGCGTCTGAGTTCATAACTGAGAGGTAGTTAGATTCGTTGTTATAAAATTTAAGCAAGCACGGATTTCCTTGTTTTATTTACAAACAATAAAAGTCACCAGATACCAGATTTCTAATTTGCCATTGGTGTCGATTTCATTTTAATCTGTTTTTAAATAACATAGTATAATTGCTTTGTTTTTCCCAACTGCTACAGTGGGGAAATAAAAACAAATTACTGTTGTTTCTGCAAAATTAGAGAACACTGAAGAGAATGTTCTTTTCATTTTTTCTAAAGCCATGGTCACTGATTCTTTAAGATTATAGTAATAAGTTATGTTGTTTATAGGTTATTGTAATCCTTCTGTTAATGAAACATATAATTTGCTAAATAAAAGTGAAATACAGCTTGGTAATTCAGTACTTGCTTAAAATGTTTGGTTAACAGCACAGAGTGCACTGCTTGTATATTCAATGGATATGGTGTTTTTTAGATGAGAAAATCCTTTAGGAAACAAAAATAAATATGAGGTTCATTTCCTGCACTTAATTTTCTTCAGAAACAAACAACTATCCTTCTCCACATCAGCATTTGATTTTACTGGTGAGACAGAAGGCTGAGTCATTGTCTCTTCCAGTAGGCGCTCAGCTAGACTGGTACCGAGTGTGACTATTGTAGGTCATAATTTATAGAGAGACAAAGTCTTGCTTTTTTTCCTGTTGACTTAGAAAAACAGTATCGGTTTCATCTGAAGGTGCTTTTCATCACAAATAAGAAGCAGAAGAATCTCTTTTCCAGTTTTATCCATCCATCCTTTTTCAGGAATCACATTATCCTTAGTTGAGATGAGCTGGTGCCCAAACTGGTGGGTGCAGTTTCATACTCAAGTTTATAAAAAGGATTGATAGTGTGAGACATGAGTGAGAAAGACAAGATTAGAAGCACTTGCATTTTGTGGGTAGTACTTTTTGCAATTTCACATTATGCCACTTACACCTCTGTACAAGTTGTCAGTGCAGATGTTATCTAAGAGAACTAAGAGAACTCCTCTTTTATGGGAGGACAAAAACTAATTTAAAGGTTTCTGGGGACATGTCAAATTGTGAGCTGTTACCCAATTAGAATTTGATGAAAGCATACTACACTGAGTGAGTGAAATTTTGTTCTCACACAGAAGCACTTGATTTTCTTTTTTGAGTGAAGAAAGAAAGGCAATAAACCAGTAATTGAAATCTCAATACCCGAGTTTGCTAAGAAAGTTTAGAGGAATCGCATAACCTGTAAAGTTGAAACACGGCACTGAAATGGTTTCTGTATTCCCTTACAAAAACGTGTCTTGAATAACCTATAGTGTGCACTTAATTTTTAACATGGCTTCTTTATTTTTCTGTTTATCCTGCTTTTTACCAGAGAACTACATGGTTGCCTTCCATAACAGATACATGCCGCTGGCCTTATTGATTCTATGACTGCTCTAGCAATTCATCCCAAGAAATACAATGCTTATTAACTTGAGTGGAAATATTAACTGCTATTCCTTTTGAGCTAAGTGTAGCTTTTTAGCCCTTTTCAGGATTTAATATGTACGGTAGCATAATGTGCTCTATGACCTATTTCTTAGTTCTACTTTTTAAAACTGTACATACTGTACAGTACCACCTGTATTATGCTGCATTTGTACTACTATGTTGCTTGGTTTTGCTTCTTGACAAAGCTGCAGTTATGGATACAGGGGTCGAGACTGTCGCTCCAACCTGTATCTCCTCCCCACTGGTGAGACGGTCTACTTTATTGCCTCTGTGGTGGTGCTTTACAATGTGGAGGAGCAGCTCCAGAGACACTACACGGGGCACACCGATGATGTCAAGTGGTAAGGCCTGGAAGAATGTGTCATTTCCATTTTAATGTAGGTCTCTTGCCTATTATTCTTTGACTCATTTAGAAGAGTTTTATTCATAGCCATGTTTAATTGTTTCTGGGAAGTATGATACTTTAATTATGGCAGGTGACATTCTTGCATCTTCAAAGAGAGCTGACAGCAGTTAATCATACCAAAGAATGAACATTTCATTTTGCTAACAAGAAAAGGTTGGATGTCATGATCACATTCTTATTTGGAGTAAATGTATTGTCTGTCTTGACAATGAATATCATCACTTCAGTCTGGGAATACAAAATGCAGATACGACAAAAGGTTTTTCAGTTGATGACATTTCACGGCAGGGTACTGAAATTCTGGTTACTGTATTTTTAAGGTTCACTTTCTTCTGACAAAACAAAAGACAAAAGGGGGGTTAAAACAATTGAGAAGCTGGTATGTGTTTTAGAGCCAGACAAACATATATAACAATAGAGTAAATTATGTAGCCTGTTTAAATTCACCAAACTAATAGAAGGCAGCAGCTGAAAGGTTAATACGTCCACAGTGTAACTGGAACACCAGAAGCGTTGCTATAGTAGAATTAAGTTGACCATGAAAACCCATTATATAGCTCACATTATTGATTAGACACCTTTCAAAATCTCAAAAGGCATAACTACAGCTTATGAATTTAATAAGCGAACATGGCAAGTGGAGAAGAGATAAGGTAACATCAGTTTATATGCCGTCTCATTCCCTCCCTCTCCCCATGCCTCTTTCTCACCTCCCTCTCACTCTCATCATATCTTCTCTTTCAGCCTTTTCACATTATTCCATGTTTGTGTTGCTAGACTGAGGGTTTTATAAATGTCAGTTACAACATCATATTCCATTTATGTTCAGAATACCAGAGATCACTTATCATTTACTCAATGTAGTTGTTTCTTTGTGGAGTTAATATATTTAAGAGCAGTTGTCATCGTGATGGTATGAGTCTAAAACTGGTATATTATTTAATGCATTCATCATCAGTGTTGTAGGGTTTATGCTATTGACAGGATAGTCTTGAAAGAATGTGCCCTTGGAAGAATGACACGTTAAGCATGCACTCTCTCACTCTCTAGTGGTACAGTAGGTTGCTAATAGAACAAAATGTAGCTTCAAGTGCTTAATTAAGTGTAAAGTAACCTTTTGTTTCTTGATGTGTTATTTAACATTTGATTTCTTATATCTGTCAATGTCTCAGTGTTTTGGTGTAAATGCACCTGTTTTGTTTTCCAGGTTTGCTGCACCAGAGAGATTAATACAGCATTATTTACATGTAGCCCAGAATTGACAATATGCCTTTGTTATCAGGAATTCACATAACATTTCATACCTGTACTTATTTCTGTACTATGTAAATGTTTCCCTGGTGTAAGTGCAGATAGAGTATTGGTGAATAATTGTGTGTCTCAGAATAAACATATTACCAGCAACAGAGAACTTGCATACTGTAAGGCAGACTTTGAAAGATATACTATTGTTATGGATCGCTGATTAGTTTGTCACTGAACAAGTTATATTCAGCATTTTCCTGATTACTGTAAATCGCAGCTTTTAAGGGAAATTATTCTTTTAGTTTTGAACTGATGTTTAATACATAACAATGTTATCTGATTCATTGTTTTAATATAGCTATTATTGAAGAATTAATATGTAAATAATTGACCTTTTGTGGATATTCTGTATCATCATGTTGTCTACTGCTATAATTTGACTCTCTTTGTACATTTGGAAAGTAATGTTAACTACCTCCAGAAATTTATGCAACAGAACTTAAGATGCAGTTACTTGCTATAAAATATAAATATAAACGTTAATTATCACATAAACGGAAATGTGGCAAAAATAATATGAAAATGAACAAGTAATAGGTTTATTCCATGCTGAAAAGAGAAGGGAGAAAACAAAGTTTCGGCCGAAACATTGTGTTTTCTCTCTTCTCTTTTCAGCATGGAATAAACCTATTACTTGTTCCTTTGCAGACTACGCATGCTGACGCAGCTACCCACCTGAACTGCTATAATATGAAAATTATGATTACCATGATTATTATTGTTGTTACTGTTACTGTTTAAGGTTAAGTAAATGTAGCAAATGCAGTTGATTTCCTCATCTATAAACTATGGCGTTGGCGGAACATCCTTGTTTCTAGTAACCTCTTAAAAATGTCATCACATGTCTGGCTCTGCTCTGTGTGTTTGGCCGGGAGCAGAGTTTTTGTGTCTCTAGAGAGTAGCAGGAGCACAGTTCACTGGCCTGTACTATCTCCTGCTGGGCAGTGCTGACTACATCACAGACTGGCAGAACAACTCTGGATAGGTTGTCTCTGCTCTTTTCGTCAGAAGGAAGTCTTGTATACCAGTGTGTGTGATAACTGCAGCTCATTAGCTCGTTGTAGTAATAGAGTAACAGGCTTGTTCAACTTTTAAAAAAATTAAATGTTTTTCTCACATGAACATCCTTGGTTCCAGTGTTTGACATTTTCATTGGTGACTGCTAACTTTTCTCCATATTATTGTTTTAGGATTAATTGTTCATTTCAGGTTTTTAATGATCCTACTGATTTTTTGCCCACATCTCTCTTGTGTGTTCGGCAGCCTAGCAGTCCACCCGGACAAAATCACAATAGCAACAGGGCAGGTCGCAGGTACATCCACTGATGGCCGAGTAAGTGACTCTTCTTTCATGACATTACAGGAACACTCAGTCTTCCCTCATCCCAGTACATCTCAGCCCATTTGGGCTGAAACACAACCTGACATGCCTGTGTACTCAAGTCCAGCGTTTCTTAGCCAGAGATGTATGGGTTTTTGCACCACAGTGCAAGATCAGTCATCAGTAATATGGTCCATCAGCAAGGTAGCTAAAGCAGATTATGAAATTAAAATGCCTTACTGCCTGCTGAAGGGTATTCCCTTTGATTCTAAAAAATAATTTTAGTTTTACTTTTAGAATTTTTTTTTACCACGTGGCATAACATGGTTTGAATTAATAGTAATATCAATAGAACTATCTAGTTTTTATTCTTCATCTGAAGCAATCAACTGTCACTGCCATTTAAGGATCCACTGCCCCCTTACAACATGGGCCCACCTTAAATTAAGAATGCCGCCTGTCCCGCCTTCCCTTTCACAATTACCCAGTCGATTTGCACAGAGTGCTGTAAGCAGCATGAGCTGATGATAACTGTATGGCTTCAAGCTGGGGCCTTGCAGTGTGTTTAGTGGGTCTAGGCAAGGACAGTAAGAGCGTTTTTCTCTGTCTTTGCAGCAGCTTCCCCCTCACGTGCGGGTCTGGGACTCTGTGAGTCTCAACACACTGCACGTCATTGGGACTGGGTTCTTTGACCGGGCGCTGGCCTGCATTGCGTTTTCCAAATCGGTGAGTCCAATTATAAGTTGTCTTTGTCATTACTGCATTTCTATCAGTCCCTTTGAGTATTGGTGTACACTGTTGGGAGACCAAACTAATCATTCACAGAGGCTCAAATAACCCCATTGACCTGCACTTAAGAAATTAGTCACTTAATTTGTGAGGTTGGGATTGTGGAGCTTATTGTCAGGGTTACTCTACTTATTGTTTTGGTGCACTTTTAGTCCTTTAAGAAAGGAAAAGGCTCTGTTCCATCTCTGACTCTCGGTCTGTGTGCAGAATGGAGGCAGCACCCTGTGTGTGGTGGACGACTCCAATGACCATGTCCTATCGGTGTGGGAGTGGCAGAGAGAGGAGAGGCTCGCTGATGTCAAGGTACTGGAGCATTCACCAAAAACCTTAAAGACACAAACAGCTGGGTTTAGTTAAACCTCCAGTAAAGCAGGAAAAACAGAAATGGAACATCAAAATAACTGAGGAGCATCTGCTTTATGTATCTGCTTGGCTTGATACCAGTCACAAGATAAATCTCTAAAGTTCTATGTTATAATAAGCAGGACATAGATAAAAGTGTGTTACTGTATGTGTACTGTTGTTAATTTAATAGAAATTCTTCCTAGATATTTTATTAAAATATAAATATGAAGATTTTACTTTAAATTAGACTTGACAAACAACATGCAAAGCACATTTAGTTATATACAGTATGTATATATTAGCTAAAATATCAGTAATAGTGGATGTACCTAATTTAAACTGGAACAGCATCTCTATTTTAAATTTCAGGGTTGGAAAGAATCAGCGTTGATCAGTGCATTTCAAACCACAATAACAGTAAAATGTACATAGTAATTTGTAAAATCACAAATCACAATCTATGTTCTGTGATTCAGAATGAGGCAATGAAACTTCTGGTGAGGTGAAGTGGCCTTATTGCATTGTAAACAAGCAGGCTTCTGAATACATCTCTTTTAATCCAGTAGAAATATTGTTCACAACATTGAGACGGTTTTATTGACAATTACTACTTGTTATTTCTGCATGCAAATCACATTGGAACATCCCTGCGGTGAAGTGTCTGCTGCACAACCTGTACTTACTCACTTCTACTTTGCATTACATTAGTTCTTAGTTATGACTAGTGAGCAGGAAGGACCACATCATGTCAAAGTTTGTGGGAACTCTCACTCTAACCCCTGGCAAGACAATCATCAATTAATTTATTTGTTACTGAGATTTAATAGCCGGTGTGAGATATTGGGACTGCAGTTCCCTTTTAACAGTTAAGTTCTGTGTGACCAGTGTGCTTATTTCATAGGTTTCCCAGTGGTCTGTGTTGACATCACATTAATGTTTTCTCACTCAGTGCTCCAATGAGGCAGTGTTTGCAGCAGATTTCCATCCCACTGATACCAACATCATCGTTACCTGTGGAAAATCTCACCTGTACTTCTGGACTTTAGAAGGAGGCTCCTTGATCAAGAAGCAAGGATTGTTCGAGGTAAAATCACTTCACTGGAATGAGATTCGAATACTTTTAATTTAAAAAGAGTTTGAACATCTCTGGCAGAATATATTTTAGAAAGTGATGCCGAAAAAATACAATAATGTCTATATCTAAAATTAGATTAGAATTTTTTATTGGCACACAACAATAGTTGATGGAATTCGCTTTTGGTACAGAAAGAGAACGCTGATGGAGCAGACATACAGTACAACGTGCTTCATTGTTTTCACATTTTAACTTGGCTTTTGCACATGTTTTTGAATGTGACAATTTTACCAAAGCCTATTACCTATAACCTATAGCCATAAACCTATTAGATTTAGCCTCCAAACTATTATTAAGTTTGCAATGAGCTTTTATGTTCTCTGTATGAACATTTTTTCTAACATTTGTTTTCTAATTCTACAAATAGTAAACCAGGAAATATTTATGTTTCTTGCAGAAACAAGAGAAGCCCAAGTTTGTCTTGTGTGTGACTTTTTCAGAAAATGGAGACACAATAACTGGAGACTCTAGTGGCAATATCCTGGTATGGGGAAAAGGTAAAAGAATATGCACCTGACATCTAACTCTGTTTTTAAAACTGAGTGCAATATGCTTGGATCAATATAGCACTAAGCTTTTATCATTCCTTAACATGCGATAGACTCAGTCTTATTCAGTTTATAAGCCTTCATTTTGGGAGCTTTTAGTGTGGATTGCAAAGTACTGTACTGTAAGTGTATGATGCCACTTTAATGCAAAATACCATGATTGCAATAAGGATTTGTTTCCATAGCAGATTAAAAAAACCTGTATCTACAAATGCACACGTGGTGTGTTTGTATAGTGATTCTGGCTATGCTCTAGGAAAGGACTACGGGAATTGTTCTAATGTAACAAGCAATACTGTATGTGTCTGTGTCTCAGAAAAGGTTTGCTTTTTAAACCCACAGCTCATGTCCCAGCTGTCTTTTTCTTTGCCAGAAGCAGTGCTCAGTGCACTGAGCAAGTTCAGATGTGATGTCACCCTTCTCTGAAATCTGGACATGTCAGGAGCCAAGAATCAAATACGAGCAGGGCAGAGGAGAGCTACACTCATCACACCTTTGAACATTTTTTTCTGTCTTCTATCTTTTTTTGTTTTGCAGGTACTAATCGGATTACCTATGCCATTCAAGGGGCACATGAAGGAGGCATCTTTGCACTTTGTATGTTACGCAATGGCACTTTAGTGTCAGGAGGTGGAAAAGACCGCAAGCTCATCTCTTGGGATGGAAACTACCAGAAGATACAGGCTGTGGAGGTGAGGGCATAACTACCAGTGTCTCGCATTTCTTTTTTTATAACTTATAATCATTATTACCTCCTCTTCCCGATTTGGAATAGCCAGTTGTGTTTTACACATTTTGGCTCTCAGCTACTTAATGTGCTACCGAATACAGTGGAGAATATAGTTTAGGCAGATTCCTGACTGCCCAAATTTGAGTTACTTGGCTTGTAACGTCCCAGTCTCATACTGGAGGTTCAGCTCCCACTGGAGGATATGCCCGTACCACACTAACAGCATGTCATGCCGGCAACCACCCAGGAGGCAGAATAATCCCACCCTGTCCTCAGCAACACTCAGTCAATTCTGCTATGTAGAGTGGGGAATCTCAGTCACAAGCTAAAGACATGACCCAGGTTCAAATCCTTGATACTGGAGCTCAGCCTGTGCTCAGCTGATTGCATTTACCAGTTGGGACCTCGGAAGACTTTATATTCATTGGAAATATGCAAGCCTGACTCTGGAGCAGAGAGGCTGGCTCCCGTATAACACCACTCCAGTAGAGTCCCTTTGCTTTGTGAATAGTGAAATTGAAATATTTGTGTACAACTAAAAATCTTTCCAAAATACTTGATCTAAGTTCATCTGTTATCCTGCAGCTCCTCAAATACTGAGCTTTAATATATGGGTCTGGTAGTTTGTTACAGAGGGTTTTCAGGTAAGTTTAAATTATTAAAAATAAAGCAAAATTGTACGCCATGGGACTATCTGGGCAAGTTTTTAAAAACATTTTTAATCAGTCTTTCACAGTGGCACCCCATAGATAACATAAAAATTGACAGGACTATTTATTCTTTAGTGTTCATTAAACTTCCCGTAAAGATCAATTTACGATTTATGGATGAATGATACAATCGTTTGGATGACTGAACGCTTGCAATGTGTTCCTCCTGTTATTCATAACTCACAACTTGTTGTTTGTTGCAGTTATTTCATTGATGCTACATTTCAAATACCTTGTTTCCTGCCTGTATACCAGATTACTATGGTTAAGGATTATCAGACAAACATGCTCTGGTGAACTGCAAATTTTATGAAAAGGTGTTGCTTTTGGCCCGAGGTGTCCAAATCAGTCACCCAAATAGGTTGTCCTTTTACAGTGTGAGGGAATAACAGTATACTGTAAATCTACACAGAGAAAACCTGTAATTTAAAGTGTTTTCAGTGGCCTGTTTTGGGCAATGAGACTGAGCTGTTGCAAAACAGAAAGCAGATCTCAGTGATCTGTTTCCCAACTGCAGCTTTTTCATACTGGCTATTCCAAAGAAAAGTTTAATTTCTATCCCAGCTGGTGCTAATTATTGAAAAAAAATACTTCAGTATTTTACTTCAGAGGCCAGTGGGTCACATATGGTATGGGATTAAGTAAATCAAGTATAGAACATTTCTGCAGAGGAACAGTGGCCTGTCTGAATGAGACCCGTTTCATTACTCAGACTTTACACTGACATGTTATTGTGAGCAATTGCTTTCTGGTTAACAGAAAGGTATTGGCTATTCCTGTAGGTCTTAATGTGGGTTTTGAGTCAGGGACAGCAAATTATCTGGATAAAAATGTTAAAGTTAATAAATTATTTAAATTAGCTCAGTTCTGAAGATGGACTAAACACCCATTTGTGCTTACAGAAATACCAGATGTAAACATATAAAGACTGGGGTCTTGTATAAGTGAATGATTAAGGTGAGAGGAAAGAAAATAGACTTCATATAAGTATGGAGATGTACTGTAGCACCTCCATCACAAAGCTGAAATAATACAATGAGAAACCCATGGATGAATAGATCCATTATATACTGCAATTTTACATAATTGGTTCTTAAAGTGTTACTTGGCCCAACATATAAACATTATTGTATTACAGTTCACATCAGCACGGACTCCTCAAACCCACCTTGTTTAGTTCAAACCACTGGTAGCCTACTTACTGATCATTTACTGCTTACTTATTAGTTACTTATTAAACATAACTTTAATAAACTGTTTAGGTAATGCCTTTGTATTTTGTTGACTAAGAAACCTTGTTATCCCCATGCACAGATCCCTGAGCCATATGGACCTGTTCGTACAGTGGCCGAAGGCAAAGGGGACTGCGTGCTCATCGGCACCACCCGAAACTACGTTTTACAAGGCACTTTATTCGGGGACTTCATCCCAATTACCCAGGTGGGAACATCAATCCAGGGCAGTACAATGTTGTCCCATATTTCTGCATATACAGTAGTAAGGTATTTTGATAGTAAGATAACTTTAAACTATCTGTCCACTTTCTACCAATATGAAAAAGCTGGGATGGGCAATATACATACCAGATGATCAAAGCAAGGATATGGGTTGTAAATATTTTACTCTCTTTAGGAGTTCACTGCAGATCTGTCTAAGAAAATGATAAGGAAGAGTTGTGCAGGCTGTTGTAATAATATTGTACTTTGGTCTTGTGTGTCTGTGTGCTACTGGAATCCCCTAGTCTAGTGCATGCATATGAGGCTCAGCTCACTGTGAGGAATTCCAAACCATATCCCAAGATTTTGAGTACTGCCCATGCTGTCTTGGGGTCGGAGAGTCTTTAGATCCTCAAAAACCTTCTTCATCCTCTTTTTAAGTGGTGAGGAATTAAACCATGCTCAGTTGTCATCAAAAGAGTCAGTAATGTAGAACAAACATGTTTCAGGGCCACACTGACGAGCTGTGGGGCCTAGCAGTGCATCCTTGGAAACCAAACTTCCTGACCTGTGGACATGACAAGCACATCAGCCTCTGGGACTCCATCACACACCAGCCCATCTGGAGCAAAACCATGGATGTATGTAGGCCCTAACATCTGCCTCTTACTGCTCCACGCATTGCTCAACGTCACCAGCATGCCCACAGTATTGTTAATAATAAGAATGCAAATTTACTCTTAAAAGTGTTTTTCAAATGCAGAAAGCTTTAATCTGTTTGTATTTTTTTCCTGGAAAGCAGCTACTTACCTAATTATTAGCATACATTTCAAAGCTTTAAAGTTTGTGGCTAATTTTGTCCAACCAATTATGCAATATTTGCTAGTTAATGTACCCATAAGTACACTATAATGTTATGTATTTATGTTAATATTACTATAGATGTGCTATGGTATTAATAATTAAGTGAGTGTGGGAAAATTAAGACTGACCTGAACTGTGGTTGACATTATGAATAGTTATGTAGTTATCTAACAATATGAAAATAATATGACTTTAGTTTAATTGAAGTTTAATTGTACAGTAATTATGGTTTACATTACTCTAAAACTAGGTGATCCTTGGCAGAGTTCATTATGAGCTGTTAAAAGACTTGACCACACTTGTATTAGCAGTCTGGTGCCCATGTCTGAACACCTCTCTTTACCCCTGAACTTGGCAGGATGCAGCACAATCAGCGGGTTTCCATCCATCTGGATCCGTTGTTGCTATAGGAACACAGACTGGCAGGTACTGTATGTCTGATTGGCACTCCTCATTGTTCATGAGAATTGTGTGCTCTGTGGCCACTGAGTGGTCTAGTTTGTGGAGCAAGGGTGACACCTGCTGGCCACTAAAGCACATACAGAATAGGACTAGAATGTGGGTTACATTAACGTACAGTAACAGTGTAGCCAAATCTTTCTTGTATTCACACTACTATTTTGTCTTTCATTTCAACTAACAGCTAGAGTCATTGCTAAGAACAAAGGTATAAATTAACATAAGACAGTAGGAAACATCTTTAGAACCTCCCAAGTATTAATGATGACCAGTTACTAATGTAATATTTGTTGAGGCAATTAAAAGCAGTTTCTAAATTTGGCAACTGCTTTATGTGCTAGCAGATTTTTATGTGGAATGAGGGCTGGGAGTGTGTCTGTGTGTGACTGTGCCTTTTATCTCGTG
The DNA here is from genome assembly GCF_059453375.1 of Lepisosteus platostomus. Taxonomy (NCBI): domain Eukaryota; kingdom Metazoa; phylum Chordata; class Actinopteri; order Semionotiformes; family Lepisosteidae; genus Lepisosteus; species Lepisosteus platostomus. Next base: position 11,845,754 of record NC_142620.1, on the reverse strand, counting down.
CAGGTGGCTCGTTCTGGACACCGAATCCAAGGACCTGGTGACTGTTCACACTGATGGAAATGAGCAGTTGTCTGTTATGCGCTTTTCACCAGGTTAGCAGGAAAGCTGTTTTCTCCTGCTCTCTCACTTTCTGAACTCAAGCATTGCTCATGCAGGTCATGAAATTGTAAAATTCTTTGTAGAAGGTACTGGTGCAGTATACATTATCTGTATTGTATGGGTTTTAAATACAGGGCTTGCAGCATGTTAATTATACATCATGTGAACTCTGAGCTGTTTGTATTCCAAACTATTTGATAGCTCTTTGGTCTGCAGTGTAAAGATTCATTTTCTTAAAATGACTCTGGTACTATAATGTAATTTTGATCAGATATCTTTATGCATACTTAATGTATTAATAGTCTTTATGAACTGTTAATGCAGTTTCACATTCACTTTCTTTGTTTTCAGATGGTAATTTCTTGGCAATTGGATCACATGACAATTACATTTATATCTACGGAGTTAACGAGAATGGCAGGAAATACAGTCGGGTTGGAAAGTGTTCGGTATGTGTCCAAATTCTTTTGGATATTCTGAAGTAGTCAGAACTTTATTCTGCTTTGGTTTTCCTGTATCATTGGTGTTGATCTGCACATCACAGTGTTTTTTGAATGGACCAGGTTTTAGCTACAGTACATACAGTTTTTGCAAAAAATTCAGGAGACTAATGTGAGTATTTCTGCTCTACAGCAGTATCCATGAAAAAGATGGACTATAAGAATCCTAATGGAACGCATCCTTTGCAGAACCTTCTCAATCAAGAATGCTGTCCAATTGTGCTGCAAGATAAATAGGGCTTTGATCACCTCTCTTGTTTTCTCTTAGGGTCACTCCAGCTTCATCACACACCTGGACTGGTCAGTTGACTCACAGTACCTAATGTCAAATTCAGGGGATTATGAAATTTTGTACTGTAAGTAATACTCTGTGGATGTAAACAAATATGACATTCTTAGTCTTACTAATAAGTCTTACTGATAGTCTTTATAGCCTAGTAGTAGTAATAGCCTAGTACTAATAGTCTATATTTATAAATAAAACTTTATAGCTTTTTTTCCTCAGTGCCTATGGCATATGATGAAGTGGATGCTTACTTTATTTTACTGTAAACCAGTGTTAGATTATCATGTGGCTTTTTCATAATTGGAATTATTGTTATTTTATTTATTATTTAGACATAACTTTGAACATAAGAAAGATTTATCAGTAGTGGTTACACTTTTTAACTAACTCTGCGAAAGTCCTGATCTGTCTTCTCCACCAATAGGGATTCCATCTGCATGCAAGCAGGTTGTCAGTGTGGAAACAACAAGAGATATAGAATGGGACACATGCACTTGTACACTTGGCTTCCATGTCTTTGGTAAGTTGTAGGATAAGTAGTTAGAGTTTTAATGTACTGTGTTTGCCAATACACTATTGCTGTTTACTTGATTATTTACAGTATGTGAACCCTGTTTAATAAATCCCTTTTTTGGTGTGGTGAAAATATATGGATTAGGAAGGCCTTTGCATAGGAGATCCAGGATCCTGTCTCCAATCAATCCATCCATCCATTCTCTAACTGCTTCATCCAGTTCAGGATTATGGGGGAGCCTGTACATGTCTTGAAAAGCAATGGGCACAAGACGGGGTACACCCTGGATGGGACATCAGTCCATCTCGGGGCATACAAAGACAGACAGTAAAACACACACATACACGCCAGGGCCAGTTTTGCCAGAAATCAATTAACCTACCAGTAGTCTTTGGACTGTGGCAGTAACCTGGAGCACCGGGAGCCCAGTCACACAAACACGGGGAGAAAATATACAAACTCCATGAAAATACCACTCTAGGTGTGGATTTGAACACTGGGCCCCAGTGCAGCAATGCTAACCACTGTGCCGCTGTGGTACCTGTTACTGTAGCAAACATTTTAAAATGTTAAAACTGACTTTTCTCCCACATAATCTTTTGCTGCCTTACACATTGTCTGGTAGACCAGAAAGCCTTTAAAATGTTCTTCATGTTACTACAAATGGGGATTTAAAATGGAGAAAGTCAGGAAACTGACATAGTGATCAGTCAAATATAAAATAAATATAACACCTTACTTGTAAATATTTCTCCAATAATATACCTGAGTGGTTAGTATAGTTATAGGCACTTGAATTCTTTGTTCTCTTTTGCAGCTTTGATGAAAAGAGGCAAACTTGGTTAAACAAATATTATATCAATGACAGTGACACACATTTCTCTCCACACACTTCTTTTTTTTCTTCTTCCTTCTGATTTGATCCTATATGGTCTATTTTCTGGACTGCTGATTGGCACTCAATCATTTACCCAGAATGTAATTAACTAAGGCAAACCATGATACATTTTATAATTGGTTTGATCACAGACTCTGGAAACCTAATATCTCAGCAAACATCCCCTCTGCTTTGAAGCTAGAAATATTTCCACTGCCAGGTGTTACACACCTTATCTAGATTCTTATACACCACTGTTGTCACCTACCTCAGCCTGTAACAATATTCATCTTTGTTTTTTAATAAAAAGAGTCAGAATGAAAATCATTGATTTGTTTTTGTTTTAGATCCATTTAATTGGCCACTGTTAAACATCTGATCAAACTTTATCAATATTTTATAATGAGGTTTTCATTCTGTTTCACAGGTCTATGGCCAGAAGGCTCAGATGGCACAGATATCAATGCTGTCTGCAGATCACATCAAAAGAAGCTCCTTGTTACAGGAGATGATTTTGGAAAAGTCCATCTCTTCTCATATCCCTGCTCACAATTCAGAGTAAGATAGAAATCATCCTTAACTATTTTTCATTGCTGAGCCCATTGTAATTGTAATTGAAAATTGAATTGGTAAAAGACTTCTTGTACATGCATTTTATATTATTTGTCATGTATATATCATGTGTATTATTTATGATGTAAATATTTAAAGTGCGTAGATGCATGTAGGAATTCGCTTAGTGATTCAAGTTACAGCATGGAAACCTCTTGAGTACATTATAATAAATGTGGGCAAAATATATTTTTTTCTCCATTTAGTCTTGGAAGACTCTGAAGGTAATTCCATAATAACCAAACTATTCACATTTTTAATAATGGATGTGCTATGTTCTCTCCCCTTTCAGGCTCCAAGTCACATATACGGAGGACACAGCAGTCATGTGACCAATGTGAACTTCCTGTTTGATGACAGTTACCTCATTTCCACTGGAGGAAAGGACATGAGCATCATGCAGTGGCGAGTTGTGTAGGAGTCTCAGGGGGGCAGAGTGCCCACTCTGTGAAGAAAACAGACCATCCCAGAAGTCTGTACTGCACATGGAGCTAAAGAGGCAAATGCAAAGGCACAACACTAGCAACAATGGCAGAATGGATGAGGCGTTGGAATCAAACCTGATGTTTTTTTTTTCACAGCTCAGGAAACAACAAAGCAAACAGATTTTATTAAAATTCCTAGACAGTGCTCCTCCTATTGTAACACTACAGTATGATTTCAAACAAGTTTCCTTTCTGGGGTGAAAGATAAACAGGATTTTCATTTTTTTGCCAATAATATTTTAGGACAAAAGTTATGCTCACAGACTTGTATTTCATGTGTATTTATGCCAGCAAAGATAGAGGTCATGAGTTATCCAGTTTAAGTCCTGTAACTGTGTTATCCTGTACTGCACTAATGCCTTTTAGAAACTGTAAATATTTTTTTTTTAATGTCACTGAATGTGGCGAGTACAGCTGGAAGATCAGTGCAGGTCCATCTCTTCCTGAGTCCTGAGACAGTGCTGGCTATTTTCACCGGATCGGTTAATGGTGCCTACTAAACTGCAGGACTCTATCCTGACCAATTCAACTGTGTTTTCCTTTCATCACATTTTAATCTCTGCCCCTCTTTAACTTCAAGCCTATAATTCACAAAAGATGATTTACTATAAAGTATTTTATTTAAAAAAAGTAGCAAATGAAATTTGGAATAAGTGCATGGCATCATCATTATATGTAGCAGAATATGTTTTGACTTAAGAATATCCAGTGAGTGTGTCTTCATGGTAACGCTGAGTCCTTATGAAGTTTCCTATATAAGGACACCTTTTTCTACGAAGTCTTACAAAAATCAATAAAAATTGTATGCATACATGTGCATATTCTGAAAGGTCAAGCAATGTACAATACCTAAACAAGCTATATGCAGTAAAACAGTTTACTTTTACAATGGACTTCGAGAAAACATTTAGTAGTGAAAGGCTGAAAGCTCCTCTATTCATTTTCTTCTTGCAGGTTATATCACTGCCATGTGGAACACTGCAACTTACAGTTGAATACTGTGTCCATGGACTATGAAGTAAATAAAAAGTGCTAAATGTACACATCTTATATACTGTAGGTCATTAACTCTGAGATGCCTTTCTTGTATAGCAAGCAGAACACAGCCCTTGACCAAGAGAAAACACATGATATATGTCTTTGTTATATTTTGGTTATCTTTCTCAGATTTATCACTAATGGGTATTATAAATAAATTACTATCTTAAACAGGGATAATGCTTTCAGCAAACAGGAAACTACATCCAGAGCTTCACAAAAGCGGCAGGGGAACTGTATAAATTAAACTAATGTTTTTAATACTACAAGAAGCCATTTTGTTTTGTCGGCATTTCAGAACAAAAGACGGCTCAGTTCTTGATTGAGTTGTACATACAGTACATGAACATTATTGTTGCACTATTTACCTACAGTGGTATAAAAATATAACTGTAATAGCACCTCTTTGATGTGTGCAAGGTCTGGTCACTGTGTGCAATGCTCAGTCAGAAGAGGTAGTGTGATTTTAAAAAGGTTTGAAGTGGAAACAAGAAGAAACACAACCAGTGTTGACTGTCGGGAAACAAAAAAAAAAGAAATTGCAATGTATTGTTTACAATGGGGAATGTATGTAGAAATGACATATGGTTAACATGGTAGTTTCCATTTTATCACTAATACAACTATCATTTGTGTTTGACAGTAAATATGTATTAAACTTATAAAACATGTATGGCTGCAGTACTCATGAATCTTAAGACCATAAAAGCTTCCATTTCTAATAGCCATTCCAGGTTGAATGCCTATTAATAATATTTACTTTGTGAATTTTTAAGTATCATCAGGTAATACAGGTATTAGGCAAAACTAAAGGATTTAAATGTTACCGTCCAATTACAAATATGAGAAACCAAGAGCTTCTGGTGTGTTTTTATGTGCAAGCCACCTGGTGTTCATCACGCCGGCACACTCGCGGAATGAAACATTTATTTTAACAGTCAACATCACATAACAGCTCTGGTCTGAAAACTTGTTCATTACAAATATTGCACAAATTAAACTATCAATTACAACATTGCTGGTTTCATATTCTTGTCTGACAGGTGACACCCCTTCTTATACATAGTGACTGCAAGAAGTTAACATGGGATCATAGAAGCGCATTGGTATTTGTTTTGTACCTGAATTATTTATATAATTGTCATTGTTTCTGAAGGGTAGAGTTCATTATGCAATCATGACACATTGGCCTGAAGTGAGTAAGCCTTAAGATCAGAAGCACACCTGGTATGCCTTGGAAGTTTAAAGTGAGGAACTAATTTATTTGAAAATAAACATGAAGAATATTATACCCGTTTATGGTTCTACATTTAAGCATTAATGCATTGATTAACCTTGATTTCAGTTTTACTATTATGCAGATGTATACACCGCTATAGGAAAGTATTGATCCACTTCCAGTAATACCCCACTGTGTTGAATTCCAATTTGGTTTTAAATGCAAAACACGACACAGTTTTAAGTATTTGAAATGAATCTGCTTGAAAACCTAAGCAATAATGAGACTGAAATGTCTCGGTGGTGTTGAAATCCAAACCCTAACCCTAGCTCGGGCCCCCTGGAACACGTACCCAAAACACTCCCTTAGTCAGCCACGATTAGAAAGTCACCCAAATGACTCCAAATTAGACAGACACAATTAAAGTAACAGTTTCCAGTACTTGAAATGTGTCTGCAGTGTATCTGCATGAAAACCCAAACAATAATTTCTGTTGTAACCTGCGGAAAATGGTGTCGAAAATAAGCATGTTTTGTGTGGTTGACTGGTTGGGATTTGAAATACGACTGAAATCTGGCTAAATTGATAATTTTATTTGGAATAAAATGCAAAAAGAAACAGATTTGAGCATGTATACAGTGTCTTTACAAACTTGTGATGTTTGACCTTCTCGGCAGGCGCACAGCTTAGCAAAAACTGCAAAATCCGACCAAATTTCATTCTCTAGGTAATGACAAAACAATACTTTCCCTGCTTTCCAAATGCATTCTAAAGCACAGGAAATGCATAAGGAACTGGCTGGTTCTTGCTTAAAACCTAACCCTAATTCTAACCCAAACCTGCTGCTGAAATGCCATCTAAAATGAGCATTTTCTGGTGACATTTGTGGGTTAGTACTACAGATATCACTGCTATATGGCTAAAAATATGATTTGATTTGGATTCAGATGGATAACACAAGCGAATTTCCGAACATAGAAAGTGTAGTTTCAACCTTTCGATATTTGACCATTTTTTGAGCGACAGGTGCGCAGCTTAGCAAAAACTGCAAAATCCGACCAAATTTCGTTCTCTAGGTAACAGCAAAACAAAACTTTCCCTGCTTTCCAAATGCATTCTAAAGCACGGGAAATGCATCAGGAACTGGCTAGTTCTTGCTTAAACCGTATCCCTAACCCTAATTCTAACCCTAACCTGCTGCTGAAATGCATCTAAAATGAGCATTTTCAGGAGACATTTGTGGATTACTACTACAGATATCACTGCTATATGGCTAAAAATATGATTTGATTTGGATTCAGATGGAAAACACAAGCGAATTTCCGAACATAGAAAGTGTGGTTTCAACCTTTCGATATTTGACCATTTTTTGAGCGACAGGTGCGCAGCTTAGCAAAAACTGCAAAATCCGACCAAATTTCGTTCTCTAGGTAACAACAAAACAACACTTTCCCTGCTTTCCAAATGCATTCTAAAGCACGGGAAATGCATCAGGAACTGGCTTGTTCTTGCTTAAACCCTAACCCTAACCCTAATTCTAACCCTAACCTGCTGCTGAAATGCATCTAAAATGAGCATTTTCTGGAGACATTTGTGGGTTAGTATTACAGTCATCACTGTCATATGGCTAAAAATATGATTTGATTGGGATTCAGATGGAAAACACGAGCGAATTTCCAAACATAGAAGGTTTGGTTTCAACCTTTCGATTTTTGACCATTTTTGAGCGACAGGTGCGCGGGCGGTTTAGCAAAAAGTGCAAAATCCGACCAAATTTCATTCTCCAGGTAACAACAAAACAACACTTTCCCTGCTTTCCAAATGCATTCTAAAGCACGGGAAATGCATCAGGATCTGGATAGTTCTTGCTTATAACCTAACCCTAATTCTAACCCTAACCTGCTGCTGAAATGCATCTAAAATGAGCATTTTTTGGTGACATTTGTGAGTTAGTATTACAGTCATCACTGCTATATGGCTAAAAATATGATTTGATTTGGATTCAGTTGGAAAACACGAGCAAATTTCCCAACATAGAAAGTGTGGTTTCAACCTTTCGATTTTTGACCATTTTTGAGCGACAGGCGCGCGGGCGGCTTAGCAAAAACTGCAAAATCCGACCAAATTTCATTCTCTAGGTAACAACAAAACAACACTTTCCCTGCTTTCCAAATGCATTCTAAAGCACGGGAAATGCATCAGGAACTGGCTAGTTCTTGCTTAAACCCTAACCCTAACCCTAATTCTAATCCTAACCTGCTGCTGAAATGCATCTAAAATGAGAATTTTCTGGAGACATTTGTGGGTTAGTATTGTAGTCATCACTGTCATATGGCTAAAACTATGATTTGATTTGGATTCAGATGGAAAACACGAGCAAATTTCCCAACATAGAAAGTGTGGTTTCAACCTTTCGATTTTTGACCATTTTTGAGCGACAGGCGCGCGGCTTAGCAAAAACTGCAAAATCCGACCAAATTTCATTCTCTAGGTAACAACAAAACAACACTTTCCCTGCTTTCCAAATGCATTCTAAAGCACGGGAAATGCATCAGGAACTGGATAGTTCTTGCTTATACCCTAACCCTAATTCTAACCCTAACCTGCTGCTGAAATGCATCTAAAATGAGCATTTTTTGGTGACATTTGTGAGTTAGTATTACAGTCATCACTGCTATATGGCTAAAAATATGATTTGATTTGGATTCAGATGGAAAACTCGAGCGAATTTCCCAACATAGAAAGTGTGGTTTCAACCTTTCGATTTTTGACCATTTTTGAGCGACAGACGCGCGGCTTAGCATTAACTGCAAAATCCGACCAAATTTCATTCTCTAGGTAACAACAAAACAACACTTTCCCTGCTTTCCAAATGCATTCTAAAGCACGGGAAATGCATCAGGAACTGGGTAGTTCTTGCTTAAACCCTAACCCTAACCCTAATTCTAACCCTAACCTGCTGCTGAAATGCATCTAAAATGAACATTTTCTGGAGACATTTGTGGGTTAGTATTACAGTCATCACTGCTATATGGCTAAAAATATGATTTGATTTGGATTCAGATGGAAAACACGAGCGAATTTCCCAACATAGAAAGTGTGGTTTCAACCTTTCGATTTTTGACCATTTTTGAGCGACAGGCGAGCGGCTTAGCAAAATCTGCAAAATCCGACCAAATTTCATTCTCTAGGTAACAACAAAACAACACTTTCCCTGCTTTCCAAAATCATTCTAAAGCACAGGAAACGCATCAGGAACTGGCTAGTTCTTCCTTAAACCCTAACCCTAACCCTAATTCTAACCCTAACCTGCTGCTGAAATGCTTCTAAAATGAACATTTTCTGGAGACATTTGTGGGTTAGTATTACAGTCATCACTGTCATATGGCTAAAAATATGATTTGATTGGGATTCAGATGGAAAACACGAGCGAATTTCCAAACATAGAAGGTTTGGTTTCAACCTTTCGATTTTTGACCATTTTTGAGCGACAGGCGCGCGGCTTAGCAAAAACTGCAAAATCCGACCAAATTTCATTCTCTAGGTAACAACAAAACAACACTTTCCGTGCTTTCCAAATGCATTCTAAAGCACGGGAAATGCATCAGGAACTGGCTAGTTCTTGCTTAAACCCTAACCCTAATTCTAACCCTAACCTGCTGCTGAAATGCATCTAAAATGAACATTTTCTGGAGACATTTGTGGGTTAGTATTACAGTCATCACTGTCATATGGCTAAAAATATGATTTGATTTGGATTCAGATGGAAAACAAGAGCGAATTTCCCAACATAGAAAGTGTGGTTTCAACCTTTCGATTTTTGACCATTTTTGAGCGACAGGCGCGCGCGGCTTAGCAAAAACTGCAAAATCCGACCAAATTTCATTCTCTAGGTAACAACAAAACAACACTTTCCCTGCTTTCCAAATGCATTCTAAAGCACGGGAAATGCATCAGGAACTGGCTAGTTCTTGCTTAAACCCTAACCCTAATTCTAACCCTAATCTGCTTCTGAAATTCATCTAAAATGAGCATTTTCTGGTGACATTTGTGGGTTAGTATTACAGTCATCACTGCTATATGGCTAAAAATATGATTTGATTTGGATTCAGATGGAAAACACGAGCGAATTTCCCAACATAGAAAGTGTGGTTTCAACCTTTCGATTTTTGACCATTTTTGAGCGACAGGCGCGCGGGCGGCTTAGCAAAAACTGCAAAATCCGACCAAATTTCATTCTCTAGGTAACAACAAAACAACACTTTCCCTGCTTTCCAAATGCATTCTAAAGCACGGGAAATGCATCAGGAACTGGCTAGTTCTTGCTTAAACCCTAACCCTAACCCTAATTCTAACCCTAATCTGCTTCTGAAATTCATCTAAAATGAGCATTTTCTGGTGACATTTGTGGGTTAGTATTGTAGTCATCACTGTCATATGGCTAAAAATATGATTTGATTTGGATTCAGACGGAAAACACAAGCGAATTTCCAAACATAGAAAGTGTTGTTTCAACCTTTCGATTTTTGACCATTTTTGAGCGACAGGCGCGCGGGCGGTTTAGCAAAAAGTGCAAAATCCGACCAAATTTCATTCTCCAGGTAACAACAAAACAACACTTTCCCTGCTTTCCAAATGCATTCTAAAGCACGGGAAATGCATCAGGAACTGGATAGTTCTTGCTTATACCCTAACCCTAATTCTAACCCTAACCTGCTGCTGAAATGCTTCTAAAATGAACATTTTCTGGAGACATTTGTGGGTTAGTATTACAGTCATCACTGTCATATGGCTAAAAATATGATTTGATTTGGATTCAGATGGAAAACACGAGCGAATTTCCCAACATAGAAAGTGTGGTTTCAACCTTTCGATTTTTGACCATTTTTGAGCGACAGGCGCGCGGCTTAGCAAAAACTGCAAAATCCGACCAAATTTCATTCTCTAGGTAACAACAAAACAACACTTTCCCTGCTTTCCAAATGCATTCTAAAGCACGGGAAATGTATCAGGAACTGGCTAGTTCTTGCTTAAACCCTAACCCTAATTCTAACCCTAACCTGCTGCTGAAATGCATCTAAAATGAACATTTTCTGGAGACATTTGTGGGTTAGTATTACAGTCATCACTGTCATATGGCTAAAAATATGATTTGATTTGGATTCAGATGGAAAACACGAGCGAATTTCCCAACATAGAAAGTGTGGTTTCAACCTTTCGATTTTTGACCATTTTTGAGCGACAGGCGCGCGGCTTAGCAAAAACTGCAAAATCCGACCAAATTTCATTCTCTAGGTAACAACAAAACAACACTTTCCCTGCTTTCCAAATGCATTCTAAAGCACGGGAAATGCATCAGGAACTGGCTAGTTCTTGCTTAAACCCTAACCCTAACCCTAATTCTAACCCTAACCTGCTGCTGAAATGCATCTAACATGAGAAGTACATTTCTGTTTTGCTTAGCCTACTTGTTATCAGGTTTTTGTAGAGAGGTTAGATCTAAGAGTTGCGAGCCTGACCCAGGAGAGATGAAGCTCTTCAAATACACATTTATTTTGGATTGACTATACAGACAATCTATATTTACAGTCAATGTATAGTACTTTATATACAAGTACTGTATTATATTGTACTCTTAAGTGATATATGGTATGTGATATATGGTACATAACATTTAATAAAAATACTTATTAAATGTCATTTCTATATTGGATTAAAATTATGTAGCAATTTTCAAATCATTCACTAAGTATTTAGAACACTGTCCAAATGTTTGTAATTTATGAACACAAAACAATCCACATTAACATTAAAAAGTAAAAGCTTACTTACATATTAAAACTAGAGTTGACATTCAAGTTTTCATCTGAATATGACGAGGTTATGACATTTTAACCCCCCTTTTTTATTTTACTTAATTTCACTTATTTGCAGGATTTTTTTTCTTTCACTTTATTTAGACAAGATTTATCATTTTTGTCTAAGGGTGGAAAGGAAATAGGAGACGTTATTCGTAACACAGATACAATTTAAGAAAATCTCAGCTCACGGTCGGAGCTTTTAAATAGCACGACAGAGAGGCCCCAGCAGAGCGAAGTAAGAAGCGTGGCTTCACTGGTGTTATTTTTTCACCAGGGCTTAGAGAACGAAGTGCCTGAGTGTCAGCAGTGGGCAGCAGAGCTCCCCTGGCTTTGTATATAATTAGTACCCGTCTCTTTAACACTGTGGGGAGGAGAGGAAGGTGGAAGATGGCAACTCTCGGGCAACTGTCAACTGCAGATATCTGCGTTTTCAGAAAGGCGACGGATAGCATCTCTCGATCATGGAATTAAGAAGACTCGGAAGCAGCGAGAGAGAAAGTGGAATGCAAACGGGTTAAAGAGCAAATCGAGAAAAATATTGGGATCCTCGTGTGTAGCGATTTTATGCTCAACAGCATCCGCAAGATTGACAACACTGCATTCCCTGACAGATTTAATAATTAACACCGGGATAGTATCCATACTCGTGTTATTACAGTAATACATAAATCTATTAACTGTCAGTGTCAACCTTGTTTACTTCGAGCCTGCCCTTCGGAGATTGAGAGAAAAAAACAGACTGCATAGCGCTTAATCCTTCTTTCGAAAGGAAAGACGAAAATGAGGTAAGGGGTAAGCGACACATGATTAATCGGCGAATGAAATGTTCTACTTTAATCTTTCAGAAGAGTTGATTATTTTCAGGACAGTTTCATTTACCGTCTATGAGAAACGATTAAACAAATTGTGACCGGTTTTTGATTTGACAACAGAGTGGCTCATTGTCAAGGTGGCGGTTTTGAACAGAGGTTAGGGGGTTCAGCAAAATATGTTAAGATGACTCGTTTTGTGTAAGGTACAAACTCGAAGGTGGAGCTACTACAAAATGGGATATTATTGTCAATTGAATAATATATTTTTCAGTTACCAGTGGGGAAAAGTAGCATTCTCTGTTTTGAACGCTAGCGTAAACGTTTCAGTTTAGACCTCTCATACTCTGTGCTGAAGCACATTGTCGCTGCTCCTCTCCTGCGAAGAGTGCTGTGCTGTTGGAATCGGAACAAATAAAAACACGAGAGGCGTTTTGTGGTGTCATTGAGCGAGTGGTCTGCTGGGAAGAGACGGACTGTGTTGTCATGGAAACGAGACTACACATTTATTTCTAAGCCCTTAAAGCATGAATCAAGTGCTCTCAAAAAATAAAAATGATCTTTTACAGACGATTCGATTCTGAAACCATCTCATGCTTCACTTTAGGATAGCACTAGTAATGAAATAACGATAAAAATGCATGTGAACTGCAGTTTGTCTTTTACTGCAAGAAAAGCATTTTGTAAACGACGTGCCCTTTTGTCAGATTATGATGACTGTCACTTTTACCGAATTTACTAAACAGAAACTTTAAATTCAGAAATGGAGATTTACTGCTTCACTAGCCGTGTCAGTGCGTTTTTAAGATATGGCCATGTGTAATGAACGAGAGCTCAGGCGCTGGCGGCTTAGCTCTGTGCTGAAGGTTTTTTGAGACTCCTGGAGATTGAAGGGTTGTGTGAGGCACACCACCTCCACCGGCGAGGCCGCGTCACCACGGCTCTTTCTCCCCTTCACTGTCCCCGGCTGCCTCCGATGACACACTTTCCTGGCTCCTGGGGATAAAGCCATAATGTCAGCTGAAGCTAAAAATGGAAAATAATAAACGATGCGAATTTTAACTTTACGAATAAGAAGTGAGTTTAAAGTGGAAGAATCGGGACTTCCCCGTTCAGTTAAGTACAATTTTACTAGTTATACCTTCTTTAATTATTTTGGGGTTTTAGAAATGTCATTAACCACTGAGTACAGTACAGCTACATATATTGTCAGTTCCTAACTGTTGTGTTTTATATCTAAGAGTATGATTCCGATCAAGGGTCTTTTTTCATTAAAGCTCAGAGTCTATTGGTGTACCATTGTGTTCTAAAATGTACATCATAGTGTTTTAAAGGGGAACTGCAGTCCCAATTTCTCAGACATGTCACTAATTTTCAGTAACAAAATAAATAATTTGACTGTATTGCAAAATGTTACAATTCCAAATTAAGCACAAAACTGTGAACTTTGTGAAAGTACTGCATGATCTCCACTGTTGTTGCAAAGCCCTACCCCCACTACGGACGAGAGCAAGAGTTCTTGCAAATTGCAGTGTGAAGTGGCCCTTCCTGCTCACTAGTCACTGTAGTGTCTAATGTAATGTGATGTACAAGCGAAAAAACACAGGCTGTTTAGCAGACATTTCCCCGCAGGAATGTTCCCAAGTGATCTGAATGTAGAGTTAACAAGTAAGTAGTATTTGTTGGCGACACCATCTTAAAGTTGAGTGCGATATTTCTATTGTATTAAAAGAGATGTATTCACAAGCCTGCTTGTTTACAACCACTTCACGTCACCGGACATTTTGTTGCCTCGTTTTGAATTGCAGAATATGGCACTATGCATACCTGGACATTTTGTCTAATTTTTATGTAAATTGGACATTTGTTATGTAAAATGTGTACATTTTACTTTCATTGTGATTTTAAATGCACTCATCAATGCACATTCTTTCTAACCCCGAAACATAAAAATAGCATTGCAGTTCCCCTTTAACAATCTCTCTCAGCCTGTGTGCCACAATGTTACCAAGGTATTTAACTTCACTACCGAAATCACTTTGCTTGATTCTGTATCTTTTAATATATAAGATGTCTCAATTACCATTTTATAAATATGTGTGCATTTCTAGAAAGATTTAAGCTTACACCATGTAATGAGCTTTACATAACATTCTCATGAGATTTTCCTTAATGTATTGACTAGGCTGTTTAAAAAGAGCTACATCAAAATGACATTTTCAAATGTCAGTGATGTGATGTCATATTCAGTCTATCACTGGGATGCTCACTGGTTTCTTTGCTTAATGTTACAGTCTATATGGCAGGACACAATTCTATTTTCAACCTCAAATTCAATGTATGTCTGTCTACAGTACTCACCTTTAATTTGCAAAGTTGAGGCTAAATGACTTTGGTAGCAGGACAGCAATTGTTTTGCAAAACAAAACAATTGTCTTTCTTAAAATTAGGAACATATTGCATACTGTAAAATTAGAATCAGGTTTATGGCCACTTTTGGCTATACAAAAGGAAAACTAGCTTCTGCATACCAAATAATTTTACAGTGGTTTGAAAACACATGGTATTTTTTCCTGCCAAGAGGAAAGCGATATCGTTTTACATCCCGAAACATTTAAAGGGGACTTGTGCACAGTATATTTGCATTAAGCTTATGCTGCAATTACTGATTGCTATTAGGACTAGAGCAGGGGATGAGGGTCAGTTTGTAGTCTAGACATGCCTGCTTGTCCAGTTTTGTATTTCCCTGAGATTCTTCAAATCTTAAGGAAGTGTCTGCAGAGGAAACACCGCTTACACATGTGAAGAACGGTCTTTAGCAATAATCGACTGAAAATAGTTTCAGTTCAGTCACTAGTGACTTGAGTGCGTTATTAATATTTTACATTGATGTTTTGCATTTGCTAAGTCATACTACCATATTGTAACCACACATTACTACATGCTGGACATTACTACAAGAATTGTTGATGATGTGCAAAACAGTGCCTCATCTAAAAAAATCTGTTTGTTTTTCTTGCTACCTGCTTTATAAGGATAGTTACAACATATTACTACTGTAGGTTCTTGGCTGACCTCTAATGACTCTTAATGGGCCTAGACAGCCTGTTGTTTGAGATAAGTATAAGGTTATCTGTTACCAGTAGTTCTAAGAATGGGACTTTGAACATTTCTGACTTGGGAGACTGTCTCAATGGAAACATTTAAGAAGGGCTTCTGGAACAACAAGGACATTGTAGTTTTGGAAACGTAAATACATCTGTACCATAGCTCAAAGAGCTACAGTAAAATCAGCCTATGTTGTTTTTTGTAAAATGGAATAAATGTATTAGGAATGATTAGATGGATGCCTTTTTAGCATGAAAACTCTCCAGGAGGTTCCCATCACCTTCATCTCTAAAGAAAAAAATCGGTTACCCACAGGACTGATGCTCATTGATTAAGTGAGCTTTTTCTTATCCTTTCATTTTACACATTTTTATGGTTTCTTTTATTTTTGTCTCTGCTGCTGAATTCTTGTACAAAATATATTAAAAAGCTGTTTTGGTAACTTAAAAATGGAAGCTTTTAAACTGGATTATATTTCTGCAAAAAAATGTTAGTAATTGCTTTGACTCCTTTTCACGATTGATAAGTATTATCGGCTTCCTATCATGTTATGAAAGGCTCAACCACCTCTAAATGGAACAGAGCAAGCAAAAGAGCTATTTGATTTTTTACCGCAAGTATAAATAGATGTGCATCCCTCCCTAGCTGTGTAAACCATCCTCAGTTGTGAGTTAACCATACGGTAAAAGGAAATTTCTTCAACAAAGCATTTAAAAAACATTTTACAGAGGACTGGAAAATAAGATTTTTTATTTCTGAAGTGCAAATGATCTTTGTGCTAATTGTTAAAATTCTAAAGTTTTTATCTGCTGCCATTAAGTTAGTTCTTACTCATGCTTATTTCTATCCCATCGAAAACATTTTTTACTAAAAACCTCTGATTTATTCATTATGTTGACTAATGGAAATGAAAGGTACTTAGATGACAACTGATGCACACTGTTGGTTCCAGCATGGCTATAGACAAAACTCACAAAACTGTCAGTAAGGAAGTATTCATATTAAATCCTCCAGCACCTGGGGAATAGAACTGAAACTTAAAGAGTTGCAAAGGAACATGTAAAGATTTATTCCATGCTGAAAGGAAAAGGAAAGAGACACAACATTTTGGCTATGGAGCCACACCTGAAGAAGGATCCACAGCCAAACCATTCTGCTTTCAACAGTGAATAAACCTTTACCTGTTTCTTTGCAGCCTACACATGCTGATGCAGCTACTTGCTTGAACGTAGAATTGTTGCTCAGTTGCCAGTTGAACAATTAAAGTTTAATCGCTGTTCAAATCTCTTTTAACTGCAGTGACCTGTTCAAAACTTTAAGGTGCACCAGAGTCTAAATGGTATCTGAGGAGGTCATATGAAGTCAAGGGGCATTTGGGGAGCCAAATTGAAAAACTTTATTTAACTTCCACAAAAATAGTGTTCAGCTGGGGATATGGAATGTCCCCATGCAATAATTAGACCTGAAAACGTTTGTCTGGGTTCCCACAGGAAAACATGCTTACTTGGGTTATTGTACGTCGCCTAAAATGTAAACTTATAAAAGATGATTTATAGAATATTTTGATGGAAACAGAACACAAATGAAATGTTAAAGGAGTCAGTCAGTAACAGTAAAAACAGAACAAGCAGAACAGTGAACATTCCTAACAGGTTTCTAGTGAACACATATAACTTTTTTCTCCCCCTTCAGTCAAGTCTTTATGTACTGTAGATTAGATTACATTTATGTACTCAGCCTTTTTGAATCTGTAGAAGCAATAGTAAAAAATAATACAGTACTTTTAACAAACTAATGCAAAACTCCCAAATTCCACATTTTTCCTGCTTCCTTATGTAATTGCCAGGTTTCATCCAATGCTTCAGGTTCCACAGGCAATATACTGTAGTTTAGGAAGGATGAGTTTATAATTCAAACTGGTAGTCTTGGTAAAATATTTGGCTTGGCTCCAACCAGCTCAAATCAGACTTTATTATTCTCCCAAGTCATTAGTCCTAGTAAGATAAAACCAATTCTTTTACCATATTTATTCTGAAGGCTCCACTGAACAAAAAAGATTAGCTATTTTAAAGGTGTGGATCAGTTAATTAAAGTACAAAACACTTGTCAATAGTTCAGGGTTTGTAATGATATAAAGAGAGCAGAGATTACTTACTATAGCTAGATTAACAGCTGAACAATTACAGTAAGTACACCTTACAACAAAATTAAGGTATTATAGATGTATAACTAATGTTACACCCTTCCAAATATCAGTGGGAGGCATAATACAGACTTTCATAACCAAAGGTGAAGTTTGCCTGCAGCACTGTTACTCACATGGCATGGTTCTGCATTAGTGTAGTTGTCAATAGCAAGAGGTTGTGGGACTAATTTATTGCAGTTTGCAATAGGGGCATAAGTGCTTTCCCTTTCTTGTTTTGTGTTAGAATTTGTCTTCCTGGTTTTCATTAGGCCATTGCAAGATTCTTAATGGCAAGCCCCCATTCTTGGGGTGTAGTGTGTAGAGAAACATATATTTCCTTAGTGTAGACAGCAACACCACTGCTCCATGCAAATTCTGACTTTTAGAAATTTTGATCTGCCTTTCGTGAAAGCTTTGGGAGTCTGTGTACTCTTTTAACAAAGTAATCTATATCCTTGATTCAAGTCTGGATGCATAAAATATCAAAGACCAGTGTGGAATAAGTAAGTAACATATACAGGAATACTTTTGTGTGTAAAATATCCTGTCATGTATTAGTGGATAAGCAATTGGAAATATAGTATGGGTTAACAGTTAACAATTAACAGTATCTACCTATTTTCTGATAGGAATGGGACTGGTGAATCTGTTTTACAGCAGTAGGAGTCCTAGCATTTTGATTAAGAGCCTACATGCTGTTATCTGGGGATTATCCTAAATACAGGGGATTCAGGAAACCTGTGGGGGATTCCTCACTGTTATGAAATTGCTGTTATGAAGTCCTGCTGATGCTTTGCTGTGAAATAGTGTAGACTATCCCTTTGCAATTACAGCTCTAGTCCGCCTAGTCCCGTTTATCTGAGTTCCTCTTTCCTTTGTGAATCTGCTCTGTTTAATCCCGAGAAAACCATGGGTTTGCCTGATCAGATTATTTGGTTTCAAAAGGTAAGTTGCAGTTATTGTTCAAAACCAAACCTTTATATCTTAGTACCTCTGAAACAGTAGTTATCAGTCATGGCACATTGGTCCAAGCACTTCCCAGCTCTGAGCTCTCCTTCTCTGTTGCTTCCACAGCTGTGTTCTGGCCAGCCTCTCAGAGCTGGGACTGAGTGGCAGTGGTCTCAGCTTGAGTCTCTGTGCCACTGGGCATGAGGTACTGATGAAACGCACGGGTGCACTTTGCAGATAGAAATGGGAGTCATTTTACATTAAGTAAGTGCAACCACAAAACCACCTAATTTATATTTAAAATAAAACCTCTCATAGGAGATGGACAGGGTGATGAATTCAGCATATCATGATAAATACTTCAGTGTTGAGGGGCAGGTTCTGTCAGTAGAATCAGTTTGATAAAGTTTGTCTTTAATGCTAGCTTAGTTCTTGTGTAAACTCTTCTAACATGCTAAATTAATGTATTCCATGGTTCTGAATAAATATGATTGTTTTTTTCCTATTGATCTAACACACTTAGGACTTTGCCATTTACTGATTTGGATTCAGCGTGACCTCCATTACAGCCTTGCCAGTTTGATACATACACACAAAGTGAAGAGTTTCCCTTTATTGCTGTTATTACAGTGCAGTGAGATTATTGCTTTAAAAGTGATGAATTGAAGGCATTAGGCAGACTGGCCAGACTGTATTGTAGTTATTACAGCTGTGTGTGGCTGGGGAGAAAGATGCTTCTGTGAAATGCAGGAGATTAAGGTCATCCTACATGTCTGCAGTGGTTTCCATTGGACTTTTATACTTTCTTTTTATTGTGGTTTGTTTATATTTTGTACTATCCAAAGTTATCCTGCCAGTATTCATTTACGGGGTTTTTTTTGCTTGTTGATATGTTCGATTATTTCATACTGTAAATACACATATGTTGTTTTAGGAAATTATTTGAACCTCAGAAACAAGATCTTACTTTGTATGCTTTCACACTGATAAAAGGAGTTAATACAATAGACTGTCCCACTGCTTGCTGAATCTTACATCTTGGGCTCTGCTTGGCTTTCATCCATATAGCTAAAAATCCTCTTTTTATAATTAAAGTGTGTACCTCTTCCTCTGTATTATTTGTACTGTATGCTTTTCTGCCAGTGCTGAGTGTTACAGTAATGCTCTGTAATGGTGTACCACATACTGAGGAGGAACTGTGAAGCAGGTGGGTACAGAGCCCTACATTTTCATAACAAGACAAAGACGTATGAGAGGAAATATAACTTTTTTTCAGGCTTTAGACTAACATGTGTTGGTACACCCTTAGACAGTGTACTGTATATGCAGATGTGTTTGATATGGGCTTTAGATATCTGGCCATAAATACTGTATTTAAGAATGTGCATAAGTGATGTGTTTGATGTTCATAAGTATATTGTGTATTCTTATTGTTATACATGTAGAGGGTTATCCAGATATTTACATTTCTGTTAAAACAATGGGCATCTTTGGGGAGTATTTGTGGAACTGTGTCCTTATTTTATTGTGTCATTGAGGCAGCCACAATGGCCAAAGATCCGGATGGCCAATCAATTGTAGTAATTGTTAAACTAAACAAAACAAATTGTGGTTTAATATTTAAGTCAGCCTTAGGGGATCAATAAAGAAGACAGGATAAAAAACACAGAAACATGGTAGGAGAGAAAAGAGCAGAAGTGAGATTAGAAGCATTTAGTTCAATTGGAGTATCGTCCTTCATAGCCTGGGACTACAGAACTTCTAGGTTATCTAAGCACTAAGAAGACTGACTTTTTGTTTTAAGCAGGGGACATATTGACTTATAATTATGGAAATAAGAGTTTCCTATTTGTGATGTTCACTAGGCTAGAAAGATTTTGCCTTTTGTTAGTGATGCATTATTTAAAATAAGTTACAATTTGTTTAGCATCTGTTTAATGAGATATTCAGTCCTGAGTGTTTTATTTGATGAGACACAGGTTCCCCCTTTTCTCCCCCTTTATAGTATCTGTTACTCAGTTACAGGGTGAGATCTATTTTCTTCATCAGTGGAAGACAGGGCTTTAATATTCAGAGATTTGTAAATACATGTACATAGTGGTAATGAATGTTGTTTGTAATTTATTGTGAATAAATATTTGTCTTTTTCACCTTTTGCCACTGGTTATTACTTTATTACTATTATGCCATTGAACTAAACAAAACTATGATGTGCTTGGTATTCTCTGGCTACAGGGGGTGTAGAATTGGTAACTTTTATAAATGTAATGTCAGGAACTGATATTCGTATTGAGTTGCTTTTCTTGTTTTATAATTATTACCTCTTTCTCTATCCTTACCCTAGACTTATTACATTATTTATATTATGCTCTTGTTCTTGCAGAAATTTCTAAGAGCCTGTATTTACAGCATTGCAGGTACAATCTGTTCTACTGTTCTGCTGTATTGTTTATCATCTGCTTTTATATAGCTTTACAAAGAAGTGTAAAGAAGTAAACCGTATATAAAGGATTAACACTATGATATTTTCTTTCTATTTTTCAGTGTGGAATAAAACGGTACTAGTTGCTTTGCAAATGCTCTGTTGAACCTGTTCATAAAATAAAAACATTATTTCACAAAAATGAATTACATTTACACAATAAAAAACATTTTGTATTAATAAGAGACTTGAATTGTTGTAATTTGCTGTTTACAAGTCTTCTTGTATATCTCTTTATAATGCTCAAAGTGAGTGAGACTCAATAGGAAAAAAATGTTTCTGTGTTGTATGTTTCACAAAAATAAATGTTCAATATTTTGTTTTACACTGCAATTCAATATGAATATAATATATACTGCATACTGTATGAATATAAACGAGAACAGATGAAATCTTAAATAAAAGCTGTAATATTTTAGCAAATTCACTTTGAAAAAGAATAACATCAACATAATCAAAATTACCTCTGACAAAATGTACAACACAGCTGAGCAGCTGATCTCTTTAACTGAAGAGAAGAACACCTGTAACCACAAAATGTGTTCACAGCCCTAAAGAATAACCTGGTGTTCTCTGGCATAACAGTCTTACAAATGTTCAATCCCCATGTCTGCTGAGAACAACATAAGAAAATGTATCTACTGTATGATGTATACATACATATAAAGTGTATTATATAGCTATAACATAATTAATTACAAAACACTCAATATCATAGTGGACTGTCCCTTTGCTGCAACTTTGCTGCAAGGAGAGAGAAACCTCACTAATTTTACACTTGTTTTGATGATTACAGGATTTTAGCCTTATAAGGTCATAGATATGCTTCCAAAAACATCTGCAACACTTAATATACAAGGACAAGATTAATATAGTAAAACAAAAGCTCTTTTTAGAACCTAAACCTTGAGAAACTGCTGAACTTATTATAGCCAAATCCTGAAGCACAGTACTATATCAAGCCTGTCATCATGAAAATCCTTTGATTAAAGTCCTAAACATGCTCTTCAAGGAGTTCTTAGTTTAGATGCCAATGAGCACTGTTTCTTTTCCACAAGAAGGGTCCAAAAAGTTGTTCGCCTTTTTCAGCAGTGATAAAGAGAGATCAGTGCTTATTCAGTGGATTGGTCTCCAGGCCAGTGAGATGCAGGATTGTGAGTTCTTTGCATTGAGCTACTGTACGTTTCCAGATGCCTGTGCTGCGCAGGTCTGTGTAATGATAAAAAGAGCTTCCACGAGGCAGTACTAGATGTTTAGACAGCCTGCAGTGTCCTTCATAGTTCTCAGGGCAGTACTAGATGTTTAGACAGCCTGCAGTGTCCTTTGCCAATGCATTATGAGTGAGAGTGCATTCACTAAAACAACTGCATTGGGATGTCTATTTGAATGTGTCGATACAGATTCCTATCAGTTTTTACCAAATAGATTGTTTTTGTGTAGGGAGTGTTATGTGATTAGTTAATCTAATCACCTTCATCCAGAAAAAAAAAACATTACATGTGTTTTATATAATCCTAATATATATATATACAGTACATATATTATAATTAAAGTATGAATGGGCATATAAATGAACAATTAGGACACAGTCTTTTTAGCAATAATGATTAAAATGATGAGGGAAGAGTGTTGAATCATATTGAGGATTTTATGTATACAGCTGTCCTCCAGGCTATAAAGATTTGTGCCGGCATATTTCCACCTACACTGGCGCTACTATTTTTGTTAGCAGTGCAAAATGTTTCTAATTTTATATAAGTAGTAGCTGCAGCACAGCTTCTCTTTGGCATGTCAACAACAGACGATTTAGAATGTGAAGATACTTTAAAAGCAGATGCGTGCAAGTATACATTCACTGTACAGATACAGCAGCAATAATGGGTTTGTTCTTAACACACTTTCAGCTGTATAATTATATTGTCTCGTTGGAAAAACGTCCTTAATACAAGGCTGACTAACTTAAAAAATGATAGTACTGTTTTTCTACAGTGTGATGTGTGTCAGCACAATTATGAAAACACTTCCAGTTCAACTTACAACTGCATTTTTTAAAAATATGAGTACATGAATGCACTTCAGATTCACCTTACAGCTTTAAAAACAATCAGAAACCTGAAAAGTAATTTTGCGTAGTAGTCCAGTCCTCTTTTTCTTCTGCTTTAATTATTCGAGATTTAATTTCTTCATCTTTGACGGTCTGCACTGAGGAGAAGGTTCCCAATTTTTTCCGGGTTCAGGGTTTCTACAGCACTTGAGTGCCTGCCATGAATCTGTGTCTAGGGGCTATTACTGTCATCATGCTCTGCATTCATATCCTACCCCAGAGGTATGAACCGTTTTAGATTAAATACCAGGAAAGCTGACACTTTAATTAAAACCTGTAACCAACTGTAATGCACTTACAGTATTAAAATGCAGACATTTTTTCTTACACTGGCATTTCTTATGTCACAAGCTATGAATAAAAAGCAAACATAGCACAAGAACAAATTTTATTGACCAGACCCAGAACATTTAAAACATGTACCATTGCCTGAAATGCAAAAAAATATTTTCTGTATCTCCCTTATGTGTTTGACATGCAGTGCCTTAAGTTGTTCTGTCACACAACACCAGAAGGGAGTTTTAAATTATGCACAATATGGAGCAAGAAATAAACAAATATGCAAGGTGTAGATATGATATACTGTACATCTATTTATTACATGAATTGGTATAAAGAGGTACAGTATGTATGAACATCATCTATTTATCTAGATGATTTAAATTGGTAAGAGTAAATATTCATACCAGTTTTTCATATTTCACTGTTTTAAACACTCCATAACCCTGAAAAGTTTTCCTTGTGAGACACGTCTGTCTGTCTCTCTGTGTATTGTTTATGAAGCCTATATAAACCTCAAAATGAGTATATTGTAATGTAAATCAAAACTTTGAATACAGAATGGCAGCTCTAGCTTTTAAACTGTTTACATGGTGAGTCATAAGTTCCAAGGTAGAAAGATGGATAGGAATATGCTGAGTGATTCATTTATCTGCAAGCAGTATAGACAGAAAATGTGGGTCAGCTGCTGATTTCTTTATATAACAGGAGGGGGTGCATTTTAAAAATAAAACGAAATCCTTATTCATACTGAGATTGGTTTCACTTCTCAGAAGTCCTAGTACAAATTTAGGCCCTCCTTGTAAACAGGATGGTGACAGTGCAGGTGGCAGGGGAGAGGCCGTGGTGAGATACCCCTCATTACCACCAAATATAAATTAGATTATATTTCATATAGTAACCTGTTTGTTTAAATGTATTTGTTCCATCAGCATTTAATTCATCACTTTGTTCTGCAACACACATTAATTTGTGTAGAATGATGTATTGTGGAAGGATTCCAGGTTATCTATTAGGAATCCATTGCAAAGGATTATAAACAGTCTATAAACGTAATTGAATTTAGCATTAACAGCAATAAATATATTTCAAAATAATAATACAAGAAATGAGTGTTGTAATACAGTTGATATTCTGTCACATTTATAATACTCCAGTTATTAGTACTGATAGCGTATTTACAGATGAAATAGATATAATGTCCAAAGCATTGCTAAATAATTTTGTGTAGCCTCAACGTGATGCATGCTTTAATCATACCGTACTTAGACAGACATGCAATCACCATGAGGTGAAACAGACATTTGATGATGTTCAGGATAAGAAACAACCCATTTAAATGAGCTTGTAACAGAGTGAACTGCATTCTTGCTCTTTCAGTTTTAAGTAGTGAAATTCAATCAAAACAAATAAGTCAAAAGGGCCCAGTGCTCAGGTTTAAATGCAGTTACCCACACCTGTTATGAACTTTTTTGACTTCTCAAAAGGTTTGATTGAATGATCTGAACATACTAATTATACATTTGTGTAGCTCAGTTGGCTAAACCCTTGAGAAGCTCCTTTTCTGAGATGAGAAAGGTTTTTGGTTCAATGACCTCGCTGGAGGAAAGCGGCTTATCAAGCTAAGTTAGCATCGGCCAGATGGAATCCAATTGCAGAAGAAGCCAACTTACAGTGCAAGGCACATTAGCTGTGGCAGGTTATTCTGTGTGCAATGGATAATGGTGCCAAAAGTTTAAAATATTTGTCAAATATTTGGGTGTTTCTCCTTTTGGATTTTCTATATGAGATCTATGGCATCTTGACTTTACCACGTTGATTTGATCGCCAGAAAATCTGTAGTGCCATCCATCCCCCTACATTTCTCACTGCTGTCTCATTTGGCTTCGGCCATCTTTGATTTGATTAACTTGGCTCTCAAGTGTTGCAATCTCTATGCACTTTCACCAGAGAAAAACAAAACTGTATGGCGTGGTAGGTCAGTGTCTTTAAATGTTACCTTATGGCTACTGAAATCACAAGGCTACCTAAAGATAAAGAAACAACATTGGCTATATGTAAAGATTAATCCCATACTGAAATAAGAAACAACAAACACAAAGTTTAAGCTGCGGAGCATTCTTCAAATGTGTGTTTTTGCAACCAGTGTTGTATTTTTGCTTTTTTCCTCCAGTTTTTCAGCATGGAAGTTCTCTCTACATGTTCCTATGCAGATCTGAGTCCACTGCTCTCCATTCTAACATCATTAGATATGGTTAAGGTGTTTCCATTTCCCTCCTGATTTATGTAATAGTGCCTTTAGTCTGCAGTTTGCTTATAAGCATTTATTGTTTGGAATGGATGCACTTTATACTAATGCCCTGTAAATAACGTGTTGATGACTAGTTGCTTCATGGTAACATATGTGTTATGAAGCAGTTCTCTTATTATGTTTTAATGAAGTTTGGTAGCCCTTATTTAGCATATTGTTGCCTGTGTGCTTGACTACAGTAGGATGAAGCTATTGTCCTTGCTAGGAAGAATAAGAAGGTGACCCTGAAAGCATTTTTTACTACATAGAATACAGAAGTCCACTGCTATCTAAGTAGCTCTTAAAATACCATACAGCACTTCTGTCTCCTTTCTTGCAGTTTCAGAGAGCTCTGAACTACAGGAAGCTAAGCCCATCGATTCACTATTGCAGGAACTCTTACTTTTAGCTAGGACAAAGGTTGAAGGGAGATTTAAATCTTAAAGGTGCCTCTTACATAATTGGCATTCATACAGAGGAAGGCAAAAACTGCAGGCACTAGCTGTCTTTCAGATACCTTTCTAAGACCTCTCTGTTAGAATCACTATGTGAGTTATATTTAAAAGTCCATGTTTCACAACTTTCCAGCATGACGGTCATCTTTAGAGCAAGGAAAACGGTGCTCTAGATGTCTTTGTGGGCTATATGGGAACCTGTTTCATATTTTTGCTAAGAGACCTAAAATATATTTTTTTAAATGATATCGGTGTCATTCAAAGTGATTTTTAAAAATAGAGCTGAAGACATCATTAGTAACAATAAATAAAATAAATATTATAAAAAGTGATACCATTACTATTATAAAATGTAACTGTTAACAGCATGTTATGAATCCACTAACATTACAGCTGTTTGCTTTTGACAGTGCTACATATATGCTGGCGGCACTTTGGTGGGCGTTACCATGACGTCTGCACAAGGCCAGTGTTATCAGGCAACAATGGATCTGCCATCCTTACTCTTGCCAGTCTGATCTGCAGGATGGCGGAGATTATTGTGTCTGTGCAACATTAGAGAGCCTTCATTTGCAGTTCTCCCCTTGTCTTCTGCCTCTCCTGTATGTGTGGAATTAAAATAACAAGCAGAGCTGTGTGTGTAGAAGTGGGATTGAAAGAGCAACGAGCTGGCTGACGGGGCTGTGCTGTGCCTTGCTGAAGCTCTTCAATCCTTTTGAGTGGATGAGCAATTCAGTGCATTAATGGGACTGGGCTGGCATGGTCACATGGTCCCAGGGCTGCCTCTCCTCTCACTGCTGCTTTGCCTGCCTGAACACAGCCTGCTCCGCCAAGCTGGAGTACTGCAGGCCGGTATTACCATATTCCACCGTGCTGGAGATTTGGGAGAAACGTGCAGTATGCATCCTCTCCATTCACTGATAGCCTGAACCTGAGCCTTCTGCAGTTGTTTTTATTAGCTTTCTCATTTCCAAAGGATTGCTTTATTTTCTTAAGAAGCTGACAGACCATGTATTCATTCGATGAATTTGGGTAAGAATATTGCTTTTTCTCGATGTGGAAAAATGATCTCTTTTTTTGCAGTGTTTTACCGTGTTGTATGTGCAATGCAGTGCTGCAATGTCTGTAAAAGACAAACCTAACTGCATAGATAGTGGTGTGTGTAGAGTAGAGCTTTATTGTTTTTATTCTCTTTCTGTTCGTGCATTATTATGTTTTCCTTTTGCCTTTTTTTTCTGCAGCTGCAGACAGACGGCCCAGTTTGCATGTTTTTGGTGAGCATTTTTGCAGGCTTTTCATCAAAGGCTAGCAGAGTTCAAATATCAGCCAGCAAAGACATCTGCAGAGCACTCTGCTCACTGTAGCTTTTTTTTCTCATAAAGGAATTGTGTGATTAGCTGTGTACACTTGGCTGTGACAGCAGGTTAATAACTGTCAAGATAAATGACTGTATAGGCTTCTGTTGCTTATTTAAATAGTGACAAATAAATTAAATGTCATACATGCATATATTCTAAGCATGGTTATGGCCAGAAATAATCAAAGGCTTTAAATGGACCATATTTTGTAAGATGCAATGAAAATGGAAACAACACTTCACTTAACAATAATCTGTGGCTTTGTGAATTGATATGAATAAAGGAGGGAAGGCTTGAGCTTTGTATGTTTTTGAATCCTGATGTTTAGGTTAATGTAATGGTGTTTAAATTGCTGCGGGCTCATCCTGTGTAATCCCTAATCTAAACTGGGATAGTCCTGTAGCAGAATTCCAGATATATTGTTTTATTTAAAATGTAGAAATTTTAAACCTGGCCGTAGGTGGCATTCTGGATGGGGGGGAAACCTGAGAGTTGCAAGCACTCCTGGTTTAGATCTGTGATGTGATGTCTCTCAGCAGAACATGCCATCACTCGTTTCATTCAAACTCATATCAGCCTGCGATTTTTTACTCCCAGACCCAACCCCTCCCCCTTCTCCCCCCGCCCCAAGAACCGCATGAAGCAGCAAGGGAGTGACTGATAGATGATTTAGATGACATTATTGGCTGTCTCGGATGTTTCTTTTTCTCCAGCTCTCAAGGGCTTCTAGTCCCTGACCTTGGAAAGCGTCTCTAAACCTGTGGAGAGATCAGCTTAGAGACAGCTGTCTGCAGCCTTTACTCTCTCTGTCTTCCCCAATCTCTCTCTCTCTCTCCTCCTTCTCCTTCGCCCTTTTCTTGCACCAAGCTGTGTGTGAGCAGGTTGGTCAGGCAGAGCTGCACCTGAAAGAGAGAGCGGGAGTGTGGTGGGCAGTAGCCTGCTTTTGTACTGTTACCACCCTGACATTGGGCTTCAATGGAAATACCCCATTCATAAATGGAAGTGTGTCCCTTTAAGGATTAGGATGAGATCCACAATGAAGCGGAATCCTGCTGTACAGCGCTGTGGATCGCAGTGGGGGAAGGGCTGTTGCCATGTGTCTCTACCCTTCTCCTCTGCTGGCTGTGCTCTGGCTCTTATTAACACCTGGACCATGTCTCTTCTTCGAAAGACACTCTGAAGATTAAATTATCTTTTCAGGTTTTTTTTCTGCAGCTCCTCTGTTCATATTCCACAGAGAAATAGCAATAAAATCGAAGGAATTCAGACAGAATAAGTGTGTAGTAAGAAACATGCGGCTTCTGTGCACTGCACCTATAAGTAAGATGGTAAAATTAGAGCTTTCAACTGATTTATTTGTACTGTACCAAGGCGTTATAGGTATTTGCTGTTTAAATATACTTATACTTAAATAAACTTGACTTGAACTTGAATATATAGCTTTTTAATAATTTTCAGTTCTGATGACACCTGATCTCAGTGTACCTGGCATTATCAAAATACATTATTTACATTACGTTTAAAAAAGTATTTCAAGTACTCATAGGCTTATGAAGGTTTTCCTTTTATTTTTTATCCTCATTCATTATGCGAGAATGTGAGTTTGCCTACAGTGTGTAATGAGCAGCTTGGTTTTTTTCCCAGCTGTGCTTTTCTGGTTGTTTTTTATTAATAGAATATTTAAAAGGACATGTTTTTTGGAGGGAGAGAAAAGGGGAAAGTATATACAAGTAAATGTTCCTTCTTAATTCAGGAATTCCAGGAGTGAAAGGGTTAGAAACCTCATGTGTTAATGTGCAATGAATCAGGCCCAATATTTCCTCTTCGAAACAGATGTCTGCTTCAGGCACACAGCACAGTGACAGACTCGCTAATAGAGAAGCTAGAATGCCGTCAGTGAATCCAATTTCAAGATTTGCTTTAGAGGGCTATGGTGGATTACTTTCCTTTTGAGAATTATCACTCCAGCTTTTAGAGTTCCATTTGTTTTTGCTACTTAAGTGGCTTCTAGCATTAGAAGATGAAACAAAATGTACTGTAAGAGGCACACCCAAACAGTAGTCAGAAGTTCAATGGAACAGAAACCCTTCAGCGCTGTTTAAAACTCTTTAACTCAGAGGGACTCGAATGTTCAAAACCAGCCTCTAGCAATGGCACAGATTTCAACATTTTCTCCAAGCCTGATTAAACCTGGGTGATGCACTTGCTCAGATAATTTTGGTTGCACTGACTTCATCTAAAATGCCCTGCCACATTCAGTTTAATCCCCCATTTGCATTGTGAAATAAGAGATGACCACAAAATTATGATTTTCTTCTAAAATTGTTTGTTCTTGTTAATGCAGATGGCAAAATTTAGTCTGTGTTCCCACCTGACCTGACTTCCACAGAAGTAAATGTTTGCGATAAGGACCTCAATCGAGCCTGAAAGAGGAAAAATAAACTAAATGACTGCATGGCTCCACCCAGCTAAACCCCTACCTTTTGCAAAAGCGTTTTGTGTATATCACAATAAAGATGACGAAAAGAAACGGACTAGAACATGCATCTCATTGCTGTTGGATCTCCACAACATGCTTTTTAATTACCTGATCTTGAGGACACAGAGGAGGGCTCGTACCTGGTGGTGTGACGCTGTGACTTGTGTCCTGTCTTGGGCAGCCAAGTGATGATATGGCTACCAGCTTCCCCCAGAGCTTTTTTCTCACAGAGTTGTGTTATCTGGGACTGGGAGGAGGAAAAGATTATACAGAATACAGGAAAAAGGTGATCTCTGGTTGCTGCATGGCTTTAGATGCATTGCATTCTCCAGCTTTGTTGTGTATTACAACAACTAGTTCTTATTTGGCTTTGAGATAGGCATAGATTGATTTCATTTGATGTTTAAGAATGAGTTGCTCTTTTCTCAGACATCAGCCATCCAGGCTAATAAAAAAAAAGATTGATTTGTCTTTTGTCCCTTTTAGACAGTTATTTTTTCCATTCTTAGTTCATAATCCTCATAGGAATTTTGGAAATAGGTTAGTGTGTCTTCAGTGTAGATGTGGACATGTAACGTAGAGATGCTGAAAAGCTCTATTTTGCACTGTCATGGTTAAAGACCAAGACTGGGCACTGGGTGTTCTTTTCTTAGTGAAAGGACTGTAACAGAGAGAGAAGTGACGTTAATTAAAACTATTTTGTGATATGTTACCTCAAAATTAATTTTCTGTCCAGCAATGTGACAGGTTTTACATTTCCAAGCTTTACTGTGTACTGTATCTGGATCACTTCTCGTCACTGGTTAGCAAAGCAAGTACATTGAGTTTCAAAGAAAGGCAGGATTACTGTAGCTAAAAAAACACACAGTTCCACAGACATCTTTGTAGTCCGATCTATTTTTTTTTCCAAAATTCAAAACAGGAAAATCTATTTTTAAAGTGTTTACCCTTACAGTATAAATCCTTTCATGTCTTACTAGATTTCCTGCTGTGCAAAATCTTCTACTTTTAAAACTGGATTGATTTATAGTGGTTTGAAGATGGCAGTATGCCTACTGTCTCTCAGTTTGCAGCTATACATGTTGTCACCTACTGTACACCACTTCACCTACCTTTGGATTATGCTACCTTTGGACTTTGGACTATGCTGTTCTTATAAACTAACAAAGCTGTGTAGCAAAGACAACCTAAACCGAAGAGATGTACAAAACTATAAAACGCAACTGGGATCACATTGGCTAGTTTCACTATTACTGTAATGTCATGGATAGCAGATTTCACTAAACAGTGTGATTAGAGAATATTTATAATCCATTTTGGTAATCAGTGTTTTGTGCAGTGTAGGGTATATTACAACATAATATCACAGAAAAGCATTTCTTAAGTATTTTTATAAGTTTTTCTGGCACTGTGTTAAATTGAAATTTGGCATATATTTATTAGGGAATGTGGAAGAAAGTGTTTATCTTCTTACTGTTGCTTATTATTTAGATTGTGAAAAGAAATTGTTGGAGTCAAAGCCAGAAGAGTTTTTCATGTTCTGCTGCTATTCTAGGGAAGAGAGTGAGATTGTGATAGGAGGAAAGAGGGGGAAATGAGATTTAATTTCACAGTAATCCATGAAATTTACCAAAGGCACTTTGAGCTTGATGATGTAAATTCAAAAACTAAACATATCTCAGGAAATGATTTTCAAGAGCTTTTCAACTGGAATGATACATTATCTTGGTGCTCAATTAAATTTTGATTGGTTTGCATTCCTTTCAGGTTTTGCTAGTTATTGGTAATAAATGCATTTAAATACACTTTAATTCCAACATGAACAAAATAACTGTCTGGTCTTTTTTAGTGAATTTGGCTGACTTGCCTGCTTCTCCAAATGTACAGTTCTGTTTACAAATTCTGGCTGCAATGGAAAGACTGTTAGAAGATTATTGCATTTGGCTGCATAGTTTAGAGACACTGAACACTGGCATTGAATAAATATTACTGTTAGGGCATGATGTGTATATCTTTGGTACTTGGCTGTCCCATTGACAATGTTCCTTTTCCTGCATCTCCAGTTTCCAGTTCCTTTTAACTGCATCTCTCTGCTGCTGTATTCTGGAAATGTTGTAATAGAATGATGTAAAAATCATATCTTAGTGAATGTTAGACCTCTGATTCTTCTTTGGGGTCATTGCACTCGTGACTATGACACATTTAGAGATGAGATACCTGGCTGAATAATAAAAATAGGAAAGAAAATATTTATATCTTTAGAGATGTAAGAAAAGTAATGTGTCTTTTTTAGTATGTTAAATCAATTTTCTTCACAATATTTCATTGATTTCTTCAGATTGTGAACAGCTCAACAGACATACCATGAGACCTCTAGGTAAATAACTCTGCTCTTTCTCTTTCTGTGCATTTGTGGTGCTGATTACTGAAATGGAGAGATAGAGATTTGAAAGTAGGGTAGTAAGGTAGATCAATGTAAAATAGTACCAAATATAAGTGTGTGTAATATTTGTGGGATCAATCTTTCAGACATTTCCATGTCTTACTTGCTTACTTATACTGTAGGTGTTATTCTGGAGTTACTACCTTGCTATCTCTACCAACAACCCCAGAAACTGCAGCACCACATTTGTATTATGCCTGAATGCATTACACACTACTTTACTACACTCTAGTAAAAAAGGTTTCAACCCAAATAGCATAGTTTCCCTAAACCACCATACATTTACTTTGTGAGGATGATGGAAGATGAACCTTGGTGTTTATATTAAAGCGGATAACAAATGAGTAAGCTACAAATTAGGCACAGACTCAGGCAGTGCAGTCAATAACAAGGTTATCAGCACAGAGAAGGAGAGAGAGAGATGCTGGAGGTGTGCAGAGAGAGATGTTTCGTCTGCATGAGTCATTTTGCTAGGGAGGGAGAGCGAGGGGAATGGCAATGCGGAAAGCATTCCATCAGGAGTGCTTTTGCAAAGAATTCTAGAATTCTGCTCAGCTGCACGGAGCTCTCTCAGAGTGCCTGTGGCTGTGATCTGACATTAAAGAAATAACAGGATAAAAGTGGGAATATGCTATACAGTGCACAATATTTCAGCTTGCACACAAGCCTTTATACTACTTTGTGAAACAGGGTGTACAGAACAGGACATTTACTGTCTGTAGAGATTAAAGTTAATAGTGTGAAGGAAACTGTTGTTATTATTATTATTATATATTTACTTTAGTTGTGGGTATAACATTATTTTAATAATACATTATTATTACATAATTATCTAACTTAAGTACAGTACACAAACAAATTCTATTAGCATTCTAATTTTCTGCAGAGAAGTGTCTATTTCACTATAGTAACAGGATTAAGGTGTGTTCACAAGCGTGGTGTTATTTTGCCATGTATTTTTATGCCGTAACATTTTCTCAGAGAAAATGGCGTAACATTTTTTTGCAGAATAGTGATTGTGTGTAAATGTGCAAGAAAGATGTTCTTGCTACTGTTTCCAGTAGTCCAGCTTGACCTCCCACTTGTTTTATCAGCCAAAGCACCTGTCTGGATTGTAGGCTTGACCCAGTCGTGCAGATATTATGATATTTTATTAGCTCACTCTGACCAAGACTGACCATTGCCAGGATAGATTTGTATGAGTCAGTCAAGATATCCTCAACTGTGAGCTTTTAAAGGTGCTGATGAGAGCTGTATCTGTCCTTCCTCTGATCATCTTTAATTGGTGCACTGGGCTCACAGAGTCCACTACATTAAGAAATACTAATTACAAATTTGTATGAAACAACAACAATATGATGCAATAAAACAATGTACCTGATTTTCCTATCACCTTATTAGCTTAGAAGTATTGCTTTACCATCAACTTTATCTCATGTCACAACTACATCTGGCAAATTGAGGAACAGGTGTACCTATTTTATCACAGTAAGGAGTCTTAGCATCTCAGATTAAATAAATCTCTCGCATGTTCACAAATATAAAAGATAAACTCAAATAGTTTATTTTGTAATTCAGAAAAAACAGTGGAGACTGTATTGTGTTGCAGACAGTGCCGGCTATAAGCTGCGTAAAAAGGTCAGCCAGCAATGCAATGCAGACAATTGAAAAGATCACCATTTGTAATGGCAACTACTTTGTTAGTAGATGACTGTGGGGGTCACTCAGTAGACAGAATAGAAGAGCCTGAATGAAAGAAACAGTCTGCATTGCAATACTGCTTATGATACAGAAAATGACCTGTCATGATCACTCGTCTACATCCATGAAATATTGTCCTCCAAATGTATTGTTTGTAAATTTTCTTCTATTGTGGAAAAGACATAACAGCTGAGCACTAAATGGGCGCTGGGGTGAGCGATATCCCATTAGGGACTAGCCTTCTATCGCTGAGAAACAGGCATCTAGATCCCAAAGGGCAAGTAAAACTTTGAATGATGGGCTTGGTCATGCCCATTTTTAATGTATCCTGAGAAAATAGACTTTTACAAAAACAAATGTACTTTTATCCATTTCACAGTTGTTCTTTTTTACCTGAAATCAAAAGACAGTGGTTTTGTTGTATACCTTCTAATGATTACAGTGTATTACTTCAGCTGCTCCTGAATTCTCTTCAATGTCTTGTTTCTGCCTCACTAAAAATAATCTTCAGGTACTGTGCACTATTACTGTTTTCCAATGTCGTGACAAATCTGCAGACAAATGTCTTTATACATGTTGGGTACACTTGACATGATAAGACTATTCTAGTTTCAGGCTTCAGTGTGGGCTTCTTGCTCTGTGGGCTCATTTGGCTCTGCTGCACTGGTTCATGATTTTTCTTTTCAGTAGTTAGAGAAAAACAGTCTCTTTAATGATTATTCATTTAGAGTAACTCATATTGCCTTTGTTGCCACAACAACTTGCATGTTGTGGACTTCATTGTAAAGCCAAACACTTTCCTAGAGGCTACCATTGTTCTCTGCAATTTGTACTCTCTACAATGGCTTCCTGTTGATAGGTGGAAATAGTTGACATTCTGTCATTTAGGTTCCTAAAATTACACAGGCAGATTAGATTAAAATTACATGCTTTTTATGAAAATGTACCCAGTACATGTTTATTTGTGTAGTGTAGTTGTAACGAAAGCATTCTTTCAGGACCCTATGCAGACAACACAATCTGGGGAAGAATGAGGAAAACACGGGGGGAAAAGCATGCAAGGGGGCTGGAAGGAAAAGAGGGGGCATGTCCATGGTGCACTGTTCTGGGGGTTGAGTCCAAGGCAAACAGTTCAAAGAGTGTCCATAGGGAAATCCTTGACGAGGCAAATGTCCAGAGCCGGGTGGTCCATCCAAGACGAACAAAATAAAGTTAAAAGCCGGAGCGGAATCCGGCGAGGGGTTGTAGACCGACATGACAAAGTTAAAAACTGGAGCAGGATCCGGCGAAGTGTCATGGGTAAAAAGGGGGACGGGACCACGCACTCCAGGTCCTGGACTCGGCTGGTACTGGAAACCAATGCAGAGAGTGAGCGGCTGGCTTAAGTAGGGAGACAGGAACCGGGAGCAGGTGCACAAAATCAACTCAAATGTGAAAGAGCCGGAGCGGCCTTAAGGGGGAGGGACTACAATCGTGACAGTAGTGTGCTATGGCCATGGTTTAATAATGAGAATAATGATAGAGCTGAGAAGGGGGGGGGGGGGGGGATTCTAATACCATGTAAATAAGGTTGACTACACCAACATCTGCATAGCTTGAAGGCAGGTATTTATGCCAGTTTCGGGAAGAGATGCCCTTATCACAGCTGCAGTCATCCATAAGCATTGCATGTGACATGAACACAGCTTACAATAACCAGCACCATACCTCCCTGTCCTATGGTGTACTGCTTAATCTTTTCCTGCTGCATAGTCTTCGTTTCATATAGCTAGGGAGTGATAATAGAACAAGTGTTCACTGACTGGATTCCTGGATTCCTGTTGATTACTAACTCAGCTGGCACCTTATAACAAAAGCAGTTTATATTTATAAAAAGTACTTCCATTTTATGCACACCATCACTTTAGGCATGTTATTCAGTGACAGCAGACATTCAAATTCACAGGAGCTTAAGATTCAAATCTATTATTTTGCTTGATCCAGTCTTTAGTGTAAAACTGGCAGGGGTAGTTGTTATTTAGCCTATTGTTAGTTTCAGGAAATGGATCTCTGTGGGGATCCCTGGCCTAGTTCAGGCAGGAGGTAGCAGAGGAGAGATGGTGCTTTATCTGGGGTCATTCTGGTAGTAAGGTACAGTAGATAAAAGGCAAAGCATACCCTTGTTTTAATTTGAAAAGAAAGACTGTCTGTATATACAGTTGATCTAACATTGCTGCAGTGCCTTGAGTTTCAATGGCTTGCTTTGTTGTTCCAGAAATAACAAGGTCTGTGATAACCATTTTTTCAGAATACACAGTTAATATGGCACCACAAATAAATGGTCCCCACATGAACTGTTTGTGCTCAGAGGAAGTATTCTTCCTATAAAATTTTAAGAACTTTAAATAAGTGGCAAAAATAGACCATTATGACCAGCGGGTACTGAATAGGTTTACAAACTATTAGAAGTACAAGGGCGGTACTTATTATGTAGGAAGTGAAGAGTTAACTAGAGAATTATATATAAAAATATAACTTTTGAAATGCCTAGGGAATGATTTAAGATTTTCACTTTCATTTCCTGAAACCTCATTGTTATTTGAGGTTAACAGTTCCTCCTCTCAGGAAATTTGTCATGAGAAGATGTGTATGTATGCAAATACATGTTTCTGTAAGAAAGAAATACAAGAACATTTCACAGCAATTTCAAATGCTGTACACACTGGCCCCAAAATTAATCCTTTTCACTCCCTCTTTTTTCATCTCTGCCTTTTGATTCTTAGGTGTTAAACTGTGCTGAACTACATTTTCGGTGCCTTCTTTCGGTTCAAGCTTTTGTGACTGTATTAGAAAGCTGTACAGTGTGTTTTACTATTTATGTATTTGGTAGAAATTCCTGTAGAAACCATTTTTATGTATTTAAATTTCCATCATATTTATGAACTGTTCATTCCAGCCCTTGTTAACTTTCTAACTGGAGACCAGTCTTTCTAGTAATAATGTGTTGTGAAATTTGTAAGTGAAATCCCAAAGGAGTGTTGATTCTCTAGTTTATGAAGAGAGATTAGTTTTCCCGTTGTAGCATATTCCAGATGTGCATTTTTGATGCACTTGAAGCATTGACTGCCTGTCACTTTGTTTGTACTACCTGATCCACCCCAGAAGAAACATCTGCCTGAGAGGGATAGACAGCAAACCAGTTTAAAAATTCCCATCAGTTTCTTATGATATGTTTGTCTTGCAATTCTGTTTTCACTGTTTGGAGATTATGGCCTTTCAGGAGAGTTAAATCCTGGTTAATTTGGGTTTTAAACCGGAACAAGTTAATGATCTCCTTCAAAGCCTTCTGTAATCCCACATCTGAGACATCTTGTGTCAGATGGAGTGCTCTTTAACATGAAGTAATTTACTTTGCTGAAAGTGGGTGCAGAGGGTCTGGGGGTGAAAAAAAGACTCACAGTATAATCCACTGTCATATCTTCCTGCAGTCCTTTCAGTAGTTGATTTATATCTTGGCTTCTTTGCAACATTTAGAAATTTCTGTTTTTAATTGGACTTTTCATTCTAGAAATACCTGTGGTTATTGTAAGAGCTGCTCTGTTTACCAAACATTTTTTAAATCATGTCTTTTTTTAGGATGCTTTTTTATTTCATAAATCAAATCAACAGAGCCGAGAAGCCCAATGCTTTCGCCTTGGCAAATCTCCGAATGTACAGACGAAATTGAATCAGATTAGCTAAAAATATGAAGGAATTCAGCCATCACAAAAAAATGATTTAGTCTGATAATATAGTTTTATAATCTATAAACTAGCCAATGAAGACATCTTTATATCTCTTTCATGGTACCACTTTCCAGTCTCCACTGTGACCACTATGAGGATTGATTAATGAACTTAGGTGACAGATCACATCCTATCAGTAATTCCTTATTGAACTCTACATTTTGCAGTGTGTTTGCTTTTTTCATCTTCGTGTTGATATGAACAAATGCCTTTCCTCTTATATCTTTAGAGGTCTTAGATATTGTCTTGGATCTTGTCCTTGACATAGAACAAAAATAAGCCTTGAAATGGAAAAGAAGCTCTATTGCCTCACCCTGGGATTTCATTGTATAAGAAATCATGTTCCAGGTGCCTAGAGGCAAAGATCTGTATTAGTTATACTGTATATACGTTAATGAGCTTGAGGTCATTCCTTGTATTCTCCGGGAAATAACGTAATAAGTAGTGCTTTATGCTTGTCATGGTGGCAAGAACGTTTGCCTTTGTTCTGCTTAAGGCAACATCTGTCAGTCATGAATAAAATTGTTTTTTTCTTATCCAGGAACTGTTAATTGTATAGGTAAGTAACATGCAAGTTACTCGCTTAAAGACTGAAACCCCTGTGCTGATTTCATGTTGCACATTGTTTGAAGTTCTGCTCTTTGACTTATATTTTATAAGCACACTAATCATATTCTAATGATATTTGTTTTCTTCAAGACAGCTCTGACACTGGTTAACGGTTTTCTATGTCTGACCAGGCATGGATAACTTGTACATTTAAAGTGATTTGATAAACTAACTAATTGTTTTTTTTCTCTATCAAACAACTCCAATTTTTGTGATACAGTTAGCTTCAGTCGCCTTCTTTAGTGCAATGCAGAGAGACATATTTGTTGTCTTTTATCATATCCTTTTTCATTAAAACAGAGATGATTATTATCTTAACACTCATTTTCTGGCTGTAACGTGCAAGTATTTTTAATGCATCATGGCTATGGTTTTAGCAGTTTTGAAGGTGAGGAAAATATTGTAATTTTTTCAGTTACTGTATACCATATAAACAACTATAACTATATAAACCTGCTATATGATTTAAACATATACAAAAAAAGAGGTGGAATTGTATTGCTTCTGGAGCAGAACTGGGTGGTCTGGTTTACAGAAGCATAAAAAGTAAAATCGCAAGTCCTCTTTTTAACTACTAGAGCGTACTTTACAGTTCCTGGAATCTCCCATCGTGCTCCCTGTGTTTGGCCTAGCTGTAATGATGAGAATATGTTGTATTTATGAAGATTTACTTTTGGTGAATTTGTGTAACTTAATGAAAACAATGCAAATTTACTAGGATTACAGTATGTAAGCGACTTGGTGATTTGCAACACTGATAGAATATCATTTAGAATATCATATAGTCTCAAGTTCTGCCAAATTGCTCTCTTATTAAAATATATAGTAAATCTTATTTCATCATGTAACAAGCCACTGCCGAATAAATGAGTTGAAACTGGGTTGTGTTTTCTGTGAAACAGTCTCATGCATTACCTTTGACTTTGGACAGAAGAGTCGGCCTGTGTTGTATTTCTTTTGGCTATCCTGTAGCACAGTAGCACTGTGTGCCAAGACATTTCTCAATGTTCTAGCCAAATAGCAATGTGTGAACAGATATACAATAGAAGGTGATTGAGAAGCTGCCTGTTGTGAATGGCCCATTACTGTAAGTACAATTATTTAATGTACAAACCCTGAGCTACACATAAACCTAGGCTATTTGATGGTATTCTCTCTATCTGTTATGTGCAAAATTCTTATTTGAATTTTATAAGACTAATTGAGACAACAGATCTTTAAATGGTTTGCGCTGTTTCTCAAGCTCTACGTTTCTACGTCAACACACTATCTAAATAAAATTATTAGCAAACATTCATTTATATTTGTTCTGTATGTTTAATTTTTTGCTGTATACATTATCATAAAACAGCTGCATCATGAGTTTTGCAATGTGTGGAGCACACATCCTTAGTCTTCATGCAAAAGCTATGAGGTATTCCATCAAAGTTTGTAACAGATAGACACATTTTTTCTGAAAGCTTTAAATGCAGTATCACACTTTTTATTGTGGGAACATTGGTCTCTTGAGAGGGTGATGGGAATTGTATAGAGATGGAAATGCTTTGTATGGAGGAAAGACATGGTGTTTTTATTTACCAAGTTTAGAATTACTAGGGCCACTTTTACAAAAATGTCCTTCTCCCATTCTGAAAATGTGTCACACAGTGGTGGGTTATTGAGTTTTCTTATGATGGTAGAGAGGGTCTTAGTTGTTCTAGTCTAACTTTTTCTTCACACACATACACATGCAATATTTTTAATTTAGCATTTGTAATTCAAATATGCCTTTTAATACAAATGTCAAGTAGAAAGACAGACCTTTTAAACCTCTGCTACTCATTGCATCACAAAGGCTTATTCACTTTTTTTCAGCATTTTTTCCTAGGCCAAGTGGATATTCCACTCCAGTTGTCATGCCAACAGATTGGCATTACCTAGCGTCGCTTATTCACTGAAGTGAGACTTACACTCTTCAGAAGTGCAGTCACTTCCAGGTCTATGAGCATAAGACACAGGAGCAGTTTGCAGTGCAAGGCACAGGAGCAGCCTGATGCCATGTTGGATATCCACTTAGAAGCACTAGTTTTCTACAAAGCTCCCAGATTATTAAAACAGCCTCTGCTCGGTAGTTTTATGTCTTCAGTTCTGCTCACTGGGCAGTTTTAATCTTTGTTCCTTAAGATACAATGTTTAACTCATCAAAAGTTTTACCAGTGGTATAAATAGGTTGTGAGGACTTCTGTATTTCCTGTCTTGGCTAGGATTTTGAAACCCCATCCTCCTGTTTATAAGACGGACACTGTGCTTCTGGTAAAGAGGAAGTTCCCCATTATTTTGATATTTTCAAGAAATGGCTGGATTGGATCCTCGGATCAATTTAGCTGCTAGCCTGCCAGATGCCTTCTTCTCATTTGTAACTATTCTTAGTCTCATTGTTAGCTTGCTTGGACACTTTTTACATAGGAAATATTGCTCCATATAGTGTTCTGCTGTGTTGCCAGCAGTATTTTCTGCTGTGCAAATTTATTTTAATTCAGCGGAAATGGTGCCATATTATTCATATCTAGCATCAGGTTTTGCAATATCAGCTTTTGGTGTTTTGGCTGCTATTTCAGTAGTCCAGCATGCCTCAGCTGGGATTTAAATTTCTCCAGTTGTCCCTCTCACAACTTGTTCATTCCAGCCATTGTGTCCACATCTCTTAACAGGTGAAGCTTCTGTGAGAGACAGTCTAGACTGAAAGTACCAGGCTCTTATACAGCCTGGCTCTAATTTGATTAGCCTCTTCAGATAAGAGGAAGCTAGAGGGTTATTATTGACTGCTCATTTTGTTGTTGAGAGTATTCATGTCTCAACAGAAACATTTTGAAAAATGTCAAATCATGATCTTGAACTGCATTTCCATTGCCTTTGGCTTAGGTGGCCCGAGAACTATTTATATCTAAAGCAAATATTAATGAACTTTAGCAAGTTAAGTTCTCTCTTAGCCGTAGTGTCTGAACGAAGCAAATTGTTACTTGCAAGCCTAACAATTTTACAAGTGTTGGACTCAGAACTTAAGGTTTTCACCTGTTCTGACTGCCTGGTTTTCTTATTGATTTTAATATCAGTTGTTATTCAGAATGCTATAATCCAAGTTCCCTGAATAGTTATAAATTAGAATTGTAAAGAACATGCAAAGAAGTTTAGTAATATTTCTAATACTGCACACAATCTCTTAAAGTCATGAACTGTAAATTCTGCTCTGCAGCAATTCAGACTGTTTTTCCAGCTGGTAAAATTCATGGACTGCATCTTTGGAAAGGGCAGAGACATGTTAAGTGAGACTAAAAGGAGATATTCCCCGTGGCTGGCTCATTTGACTCTTGCACTCAGGCTCCAAGTGTAAAGATGAACGCACTCACTTTCATCTTATGCATGAGGGTTATAACAATAATCTTTTCCTGTTCCAGAGAAAGGACACAGTTATGAATCTTGCTGCCACGTCTCAAAGAACTAAGTCCTTATAATTTAATTCATTTTTGTATTTTTTGCATGGTTTTTGATTTACTTTGGAGCATCTGAGTTTGTCTCTCCTTGGAAGGCAGCAGCATGGCTGCCACTATACTGCTGTTTTTTTATTCAAACTTTTTCAGTACCGTTCTGCCACTTGTCCCTATCAAGGCTCAGGCCTGCCTGTCTGTGTGCCTCCTCATCTGCTGTGGTGCAGGTGTCTGTGCCTTTTGTAATGTGGGACCTTGTTAATGTGCAGCTGCTATCTGCAGCCTGGAGTCTCCTGGACTGTTGCGGGAGTCTGTGTAGTTGGGTTCGCTGTGTAGCTTCAGTTCTCAGTGTCTGGTAGAGGATAATCCTTCTTTTTTGATTCCCTGTGCTTCTTCCTGGACTTTAAATTTATGGTTCCTCCAAATGTTTTTCCTAGATATCAACACAATGTTAAGAGTTGAGTTTGTTTTTGTGTCTGTTGCCATGTGTTGCTGCTGTATTTGTCTTCCACTTGCAGACCTGCCTTCACAAATTCCTGTTTCGACTGTGGTTTGTGCTGCTGTTGTGGACATTACTGAGGTGTCGTTGAGTCAGAACATTTCAGAGGTTTCCTGCTTTCATCTTCATTTGGCTTCTCATTGCACTGAAGAACCTAAAAAGGGTACAATGGTTTTTTATAAGTAACCTCCTGAAAAATGGCTGACTCAGATGTTTTTTTGGAAAGCGCATTGTTTGTGAGGCTTTAGGGAACAAAGTTTCCTATTTTCTTTGGCTGTAGTCATGGCTCTCAGCAGTTCTCTTTTCCAACTGCAAATAAGTAGCAAAGATCACCAAGAAAGATAGAGTGCTGGAGAAACAAGCACTTGTAAAAGATTAGTACGTTCAGTCATGAACAGTGCTAGTTTCAAAGTCAACTGCAGCTAAAAAAAACTGTCTTGATGTGTTTGTGACTTTTGCCATATTCTTAGGTTGCACAAATCCAATTTCAATCAGTGAGTAATAAATCTCCACTTTGCTGTTAAATAATTCAGATTCCTTATCAAATGTTACATTATCTGGCCATGGTTTGTTTGCAAAATCACAGACAAAAAATACAGATATTTACAAATGTTTACAATAAAAGTACCTGGGCCCAAGCTTTTACAGAACCAATAAATTCTCAGTTACAAAGATATCCCAATATCTGACACACACAGAAAATTAGTAACAGAAAGGAATAGTAAATCTTAAATAATAAAATGTCCCTTAAACAAGGTACTGACTTCAATATGTTTAGCTGTTTTGTACACTCAAGAAATTCCATTTAAAGGAAAAACTAACAGCAAATGCAACTTAAGGTTCATGCAATTT
Source organism: Lepisosteus platostomus (assembly GCF_059453375.1). Taxonomy (NCBI): domain Eukaryota; kingdom Metazoa; phylum Chordata; class Actinopteri; order Semionotiformes; family Lepisosteidae; genus Lepisosteus; species Lepisosteus platostomus. Next base: position 11,802,434 of record NC_142620.1, on the reverse strand, counting down.
GTTACTGTATCTCAGAAACCCGTCAGTTCTCAGTCTTGTCATTACTGTGTCAGAAGGTAGAGAGACGACATGGGCTATTTTTTTTGCTCATCACACCTTAGCTTAGCATAGAAGTGTAGCATTGAATAGTGGGTAAGTCTGGGATCATGACCTTGTTGCAGACATTATATGGTGGATAATCCCAGCAGTGGACTAGTGTCTCATCCCGGGAGGTTCAGGGGACAGTCACTTGAGATCTCTGCTTAACAGCATGGAAACTAGGATAAGCTTTGGCCCAAAGAGCTGTTGTCACTTGGATACTGAAATATTTACATACCCCACATCTTATGTAAAATAACTGGAAAATCCAGTATATTGTTATAATGAAAAACAAAGGCAACATGCAGGTAAAAGTTTGTAAGCTAACATCTTAACTTACAAAAAAGATACCCCTTTTCAGAAAAAGTTTGTAATTACATCTTTTCAATGATTTTATTCTTTAAGAAAGACTGAATTATATCCACTAAAGAATTATATCCACTGTTCACATTTTTGTTAATATATTTTAGTAAAAATCTATTGTTTTAGACTATATACAGCAGATTATATATACTTCAGAGCAGTCTTTAGCAGTACAATCTTGTTTTGTGATGAACGTCAGTAGCAGGTACCATTAATTTTAACACTTTCCGTTATTCACAGTTTTGTTAGAAAATTGACATTTCTGAAGGTTTACCATTGTGAATTTCCATAAATAAATAGAGTGTTTACATTATTTACAATACTCTGTATACAGTAGTTCATCATCTTTATATCACAATGTTATTGTTTTTTATGCTTTACTGTTTTACTATGTTATACCAAAATAATTTTTGGAAAGAAAATGACTTCTTATTTTCCGTTTCCTACTACATTGTCATTCAGAATATCTGTACCATCCCTTCACCGCATTGCTGAACTGAACTGTCAGCCACAGAACTGTGTGATCTTGAGACGTTTTGCTTTCACCACTATTTTTCTGTTGTCCTACAGAAAGAGATAGCAACAGTCAGAGGAGGTTGACCAAAGCAAATAGTGTAGCTGTTAACTTTGCAGCAGAGTCTTCAGTGTCATGTTGTGTTGGCCAGCTTCCCAGTGATACTTAACAAAAAAAATGTTACATTTATTGCAATGCACTTTTGACCACAGGTCTTTAGTTTTCTGAGGTTCATGCCAAAGTTATTTTCCATAGTTTATCTCACAATGAAGGAAATCATGAATGCAAACTCTTATTAGGGAAAAAATACTCCTGGCGAAACAACACAAGGCAACCATCGGCTGAAGGCAGTTTTTGCAGTAAGGTGTTTGTTGTTGTTGTAGCCTGTTAAACAGTTGAACTGTTGGCCTGATCAGGTGGGCCCCATTGTAAAGCGGATGATGAGTGGAGAAACTGCTACAGTGTTTACTGCAATGATTCACAAGCGTGGTGCTGGCCAGCAGCAGAGAACAAAAACCTCTGGTTGTCTTTAGACCCTCTTCCCATTACTGATCACTAACCCTAACCCATCCATTTTCTGACCGCTAATGTCAGATCAGGGTCGCAGGGGAAGCCAGAGCCTATTCCATTATACAAGGGGCACAAGGCAGGTTACCATGGACAGGACACAAAAACAGACGAGCCCACACTCACACCAGAGCCAATTTTCCCAGAAGTCAATTGACTTACCAGCATGTCTTTAGACTGTGGGAAGTTACTGGAGCACCCAGAGGAAACCAACACAAACACATGGAAAACCATACAAACATCAGGCAGGTCATCATCAGACACCCCAGGCCCAGAATTAAACCCAGAGCACCACTGAACTGGGCATATCTTTTTACATTTTGGAATTGACTAGTTCTTAATGCAGCACATCACGAACATATTTCTTAATACACTGAATTACTGGATATACTGGAGATCTGTAAGTACTGTAGCTGGTTTGCTATGGAATGTTATGGCAGTGGATAGCTAGTTTTCCAAGAATTTATATAAAGAACGGCTGATGAATTTGTATGAGCCTACAGTGGTGGAGATTGCCTCAAGTGTTCCTCTGTCTTTTTGAAGATAAAAAGTGGGTCCCTTCTTTACCCAAAGGTTGTGGGAGTCTGGAACAAGCTTAAGAGCTATGTTGTTGAAACAAATACACTGGCTGCTTTCAAGAAATGGTTGGATAAGATCTCCAGATGAATTAGTTACTTCCTACCAAATAAGCCAGATGGCCCAAATGGCTTCCTCTTCTTTGTAACCGTCCCTTTGCTTTATGTTTTAATGTCCTTGGGTTTAATATTTCATTATCATTTCAGAAGTAAGAGAAGATACCTGATATCACAAAGTGAGGGTCTCTGTGATTTTTGAAATACACAGTTTTAACAACATTTTATTATACAGATTTTGCTTTTATCACTACAGTGATAAAAGTTTAATTATTTCATATTAATATATTATTTTTTAAAAATCACTTGATAATATGATTCACAAATCAAGCTTGTAATATACTGCATTTTTTAGTAATCTGCCATCTTTTGGTCATGACAGTGTCCCCCTGTCATTTTACTTGGAGGTAGTTGTGGTGTACTGAATTAACCTTTACCAGCTTGAAGGCTTTTTTTAATTGCAGCTTAATGTTCTGCAGCAGAACCAAATACAAATGGTTCAGGAGGCAGATGAAGCTGCCATATTTCACCATTCTCTGATTTAATGTAACTCCATGTCGCCAGTGAGCACGTAGGTCTCCAAACACTTCTATACGTCATTGACTCAAATACAGTAGTATGACTGGTGGACCTCTGAAAGCTCCTGCTCAGAGAAGGATTTTGAAGATGAACCAGTCTGGAACGAGTCTCTCCCAGACCATTTATGGCCATCCTGGTAGACTTTAGTCAAGCCAGCTGATTCAGCTCCACAGGAGTCCTATCTTGCACACTTTCAGCAGAGGAGGGAAAAAAAAACAAAATAAAATACAGGAGCTGCAGTAACAGCAGGCCAACATGAGTCAGACTCCATCCTTTGATTTCCCTAGAGCAGGATCAGAAAGAATAAGGAAATCAAAGCTGTTCATCAGTGTATGATACTTCCATTAGGCTTGTTGGCAACAGTTTCACAAGTAAGAACATTGTTTCTTTTTTATCAGTATAACAAGTACAATTAACTGAAAATCAACAATTGACTTAATTTGATGTAGAAAATTGTTTTATTATTATTATGAAATAGGGTCTCAGTTTTGAAAGCATTTGCAAAAAAAACAGAAATGATTTGAAATAAAAGTGTCTGATCAGGTGTAGATTATGCCGGTTCAGGGACGCCAAATATGTATTGTTAGTGGCTCTCTGAAGGCACCAGTTCTGTAGGGTTTGGGCATTTACTGAGACAATTATTAATTGTAGCAGTAAATCACAAAGTTGATTCTTTTGGTGGCTTTAGAATCCAACCATGCGACATAACTCAAACAACGCGCACACACAGGTACTAATACACGAGGATACATTTATTAATACATAAAATATGCATATAAACCTAACAGATCTTATCGAGAGGGTTATCAGAATACAAAAGATATATATTCAATCAGTTACAAAGAGTTACACATATCAAGAGGACATACGTTCAGTATATCATTCATTAAGACCGTTTCGTAAAGTGAACTTGGTTACAACTTCTACATTAGATACTCAAACAAGTACATAACTCTTAGGAATTAAATTGATATCAACTGGTTGGGATAACAATTGAATTCTCGAGCTGTAATGCATTGAAGTTGAATACTCATCCAATCTCTGGGGATTCAGATCTCCTGCGGGCACAAAGAAACAGTTGCAGGCTGTTGCTGTCCAATCCGCGCTCTCTGGCTCCATGCCAGGCTGTGATGTGCGGCTTGCGACGGTGCGCTGCTGATGCTCACTGTTGGCTTTAACTAGCAAAGTTTGTGCACAGGAGAAAAGATGACTGTGGGTCCCAGCAAGTCAGGAAGAGGACCAGTTCGTTTATGATGAAGAGCTAGTTCTGAATAGTGATTCAGCTGTCCACAGTTCCGACCTGTTCACGAGGCCTGCTGCTGGTTACTCTCTGGCAACCTCAACTCTAGACTCTTAGAACAAAGGAAAGTTCTGGCACTCGGACACACTGGCCGTTCCGTGGTTGTCCGGGCTGAGTCTCAGGATGGTCAGGAGGCGTGCTGCGAGAATGTCCTGCCCTTGGGATTCTCCTTTGAATTCCCTTTAGAATTGTTGAATCTGAATCTGAATCTGAATCTCCCAGGCTCTCTGTGTTGCCTGTTTTTACCTGGAGGAACTTCAGCTCATTGATTGGCTGAAAGTTCCATGGGCATCAGAGTCCCACGTGGGTTACTCGGCCCCACCAGTCCCTGATTGGTTGATCAAGGTGAGATATGAGTCACTTAGTCCTGACACTTAGGAATGCAATCCAGATGTCCAACTCGCACTCCCTAGACAGATAGGCGCCAATGGGTGACCATTGATCATGATAGCCAGGCTTAGCTAAGTGCATCCCCCTTTGGGAGCTGTCCTTGGACCTTAAATCACCTTGCATGAATGGTTTCTCTGTGGCTGCACCACAGAGATGAACAGAGAAATGAGGCCTAATTTGGGAAAGCTCAGAAACACTTAATTCTGCATTATTATTAAGCCTCACCGCTACATATCCCCCCTTTTTGAAGACCACGAGGTCCCGAGGCATTGTTGCCTTCAAAACAAAACAGAGTTAAGTGATGTCCCTTGCCATTAGAACATTAACCTTAAATGTCCACATTACTCCTCGAGAATTCATACTGGAACCAGCATTGGATACAAACAGGATGAATAACATCTGGAGTATGTATAAACATGGTAGGAGACATTATCTAAGTCTAGGAATTACACATCAGGAAGTTCACTGTCAATATCTGATACCTCTGTAGTAGATATTTGGGAAGAAGTAACTTCCTTTCTTTTGGCATGCTACCTTTGACTCATTCATGCTACCCAGAGTACATCTTGATGTGAGACTACATCATTCAGAGTACACTGTCAGTCATGATCCAGCTACCTGGCAGTAGTGTTACAATAACAACAGTTCCTGTTCCCAGCCCCCCGATAAACCACAACACCTGTGTTGGGTATCTGCTAGGGTGATTTGGAGGTTTGTTCCATTAAAGCAAACTAACTACCTGTACCTCTTCAGGGCTTACTGTTTCTTGGATTTCTATCCAATTGAATACTGTGGCACCTGAAGGCATCTTAGACCTCAAGTTTGGTCTTATGTTGTCTGGTTCCAGACCGTACAGTGTTAAGTTACCATGCTGTACTATGGCCTCCTCGGGAAAACTATTGGTTAGGTAGCTGCATTGTGGTAGCTGTATCATGCCCGTCACAAGTCATAGTGTCAGTTAAATGTGGTGTGCTGACCAGCCATTTACTTCCCACCTGCTCTTCATGGGGTTCATTAACCTCCCTCTGCTCGTCAGTAGCTTTACCCCCTTCATTGGTGAATCGTTTAGACACAGCCAATGGATAGCTTTGGTAGCCATACCCATCTCAAGATTTGGAACCGAATTCAATCTTGGATTGCCTTCTGGGTGAGCTATGAGCGATGGGGTTAATGTCACATGCTCCTCTACTGAGAAGAGTGGAATCAAGTGGGTTGGGATTTGTGCCGTGGTTAGACTGGCTACAGTGGCACTAAACTCCCTTAACAGGTCTTGTGTCAACATTCTGGCCTGTTGCACACAAGCATAAACCCACTGTATAACACCGGCAATCATGTCCACTGGTTGGGGAATAAGGTTTAACCCTGTTGCATAGGAAGTTGCCTTTAGGGTTTTCCCTAAGCTTTCCAACTTTTGCTGCTGTTGATACAGTCTGTCACTACCCTCTGGCATCTCTGACACCTGCCTTCTTGGGGCAGTCAGGGTGAGAGTGCCAGTAGCACACAAACCTACCAGAAATAGCAAATGCACAACAGTGGTGGCAGCAATCAGTCCTCCCAAAAGTCTTTTCGGGTGGCTGATCCCAGTCATCTCCTTCTGAGTGACTGTTGCCTTTCTAAGCTGGCGCAGCATGTACATGGTGTCTTTCTCAGTATGCCCTGTGGCATCTTGGGCACCAACATCCTGGAAATCTGGGGAGATCTGACGCAGCGGCTGATGCTGCTCCTCCTTTTCCAGGGCATCTGCTTTTTCGATTTGTTCATGCCTGTGCTCTAGGAACCCTGCAGGGGGCGGTGCAGCGGTTGAGCATGCCTGACCCTCGGCTGAGTGGTCATCTGGAGCACCTGAGTGATCTGGGATTGTTATCCCATTCTCACTGTTCAGGTCCACCCTGCACACTTCCTGATTGAGGAATCCCTCTATCGGCATGTTTACAATCGTTTGCTGGGGGTAGGTGTAGGACACCTGCTCGCTCCCCCCTTCCCTCGCTAGGGGTTCAGGGAGCTGCCCCAGCACTGGGATAGCTAGTTCACTGTCTTTGAACTTACTATCACTCACCAGGCCCATGTCAGTGCAGGCGGGGATTCTGATACCCCTCTTTGCGATGTCCTGCACTGGCAGGCAGGTGACTTGACCATCCAGCTCCAGTCTGGCTGAACCACTGTTGGTCAGACTCAGACTGACAGACTGAGCTGGTGGCTGTAAGAAAACCGGCTCGGCTTTCATTCCCTGTCCCTTCTGGGGGACTGGGTGTGTTGGAAACCCTGCTGTTGAGGCAGGAACAATCAGGTCAGTCTCACTCACTACCTGGTAGTTATGAGAAATAATGTTACCTGACTGCAGGTTCCCTGGGTCAAAGCAGAGGGAATCGGCATCTGGGATCAGGTGTGTCCACAGCGCAGTAGTCTCAGCGTCCAGCTGGACCTCCTGTCTAACCTGTGAATGTTGCACCAGGGGCACCTGGCGGTGGCCCTGTGACAGCTGCTCAAGCAGATCCTCACTAATAGAGGACCTCTCAGGGCTAAGGGTGAGGGCTACATCACCAACCTGCTCTCCTGCCATCTGGATCCTTTCCACCACTGCGGAGTGGTGGTCCTGACCCCTCTTGGGTGCCAGGGTGCACAGGGAAAGCTCCTTTTCATCGCCAGGTGGGGAGATCTGCTCCTCTTTAGGGATGTAAAAGGTGTGTGCTTTACCTGGTGGATCAGGCGGCTGCTTGGAGCACCGCTCCTGTGGCAGGGAGGCTGTTGAGACCTCGGCCGGGACACGACTTCCCTGTATATTCGGGGAACAAGAAAATATTTTTATTTCTTGTCCAGAGGGAACAGAAGGAATCTCCGCATGGGCTTCTGTGTTCGGTGGGCACTGTGTGAGCACAGTGTGCCTCTTGGCCCCCCTTTCCTTCTGTACAGAAGACTTAGGAGCCTTGACCTGTTTCCACACTTTGCCTTTCTGGTGATCCACCAAAGGTTCCTCTCTGAGTCGCATGCCCTTTTCTTTTTCTACCCGTTTGAGCTTGCCGTGTGACATCAAACACCTTTCAACCTCAGTGTCAATCAGTGTCTCACTGGGTAAGACATCTCCCATGGCAGCCTTGAGGTAAAAGCTTCCTGCTTTTCCTCTCTGTTTTACTGCCTGCTCTGTGACTTCAGGGGTGGAGTCAGCACTCGCTTGGGAGTGGCTGACCTTATCCAGGCAGGAACTCTTCCGCTCAATCAGATAGACTGAGGGAGGGAGAGGGGGCGGGTCTCCGCCTCCTCCAGTGGAGAGTATCAGCTCATTCACGTTTTTGGCAGCCTTGGGGAGCGGTTGTCCCTGTCTTAATAAAGCTTGTTCAAGCCTGGCCAGGCGGGCGGCTACTGAATCCTTTTGTTCAGCTTTATCTAGCCCTTTCCCTCCCCCGGTGTTCTCATGGCACTTAGGACGCTGGATGCGGTCCTGTGTGAGTGCTTTGGAACGGGGCTTAGCCAGCTCAGGAACCTGTGCTCCTTCGAGCAGGAGGGAGTTAACCCTGCTGGCTCTGACGGCGAACACAGTCGCTTTAACAGCTTTTTTCTCAGAGCGACTTTGGACATCATACTCCCAGGCTTTCTGCACGAATCTCTTAATATCAGTCATTTTCATGGTCTGTGCATCTGTATGCATTAAGATCATCTTTCTGACTGATGGGTGGAGATTCGCAATGAATAAACCCTTGAAATGTGTGTTCTCTTCGCAACCCTCATCATTTCGCCCTGCAAAATAAGTTCGTCTAAGTCTCTCGTAATATTCGCGAGGGGACTCTGCTCTCCCGTGCTTAATGTTAAGAGCGGCGGCTATCGCAGCAGTCGGGTCAATAAACGCACTGTATTCTTCGATAAGTGCTTGACAAAGCTGCTCAAAGTCATTACAGACTTCTTTCATCTGCCTAGCCATCCACTCATGTACAGCTCTGCTGGTAGTTTTCCTGACCAGAAACACTTTCTCCTGTTCTGTGGCGTTTGGCAGGTACTGCAGGGTATACCTGAGGTCTTGAATATAACTCTCGATATTATTCTCTGACACTGCGGGGTCAAATCTCTCTATGTCCTTCGCTAGCTCTCTCAGAGAATGGAGATTTATTCTAGCTTCTCCGCTGACGGAGATATGGAAGAGATCGTGGTCAGACCTGTCGCTGCTAGAGAGAGTGCTTAATAGCGACTCGAATTCAGACCTTTTAGCAACCATCGTTAAACTTAAAGAGTATTACTTTTAAGTACGAAATTACAGTTTTACCACAGAAAACCACAAGATCAAGTATGCAATCAACCCGGTAGATCGCAAAAGATCACAAAACAATCAAGCACTGCTTAAAGAGCAAGGGGAACTTTTTTTTCTTTTCGGCTTTCAGCACACTGTATTGTCGTGTATGAAACCCGCGGCGTTTTATATGAATTATTCGCTTGGTTGACTCATTTCAGTCTTGCCACGCCCGTGCCAGGGACGCCAAATAATGTAGATTAAGCCCACCCAGGGACGCCAAAATAATGTAGATTATGCCGGTTCAGGGACGCCAAATATGTATTGTTAGTGGCTCTCTGAAGGCACCAGTTCTGTAGGGTTTGGGCATTTACTGAGACAATTATTAATTGTAGCAGTAAATCACAAAGTTGATTCTTTTGGTGGCTTTAGAATCCAACCATGCGACATAACTCAAACAACGCGCACACACAGGTACTAATACACGAGGATACATTTATTAATACATAAAATATGCATATAAACCTAACAGATCTTATCGAGAGGGTTATCAGAATACAAAAGATATATATTCAATCAGTTACAAAGAGTTACACATATCAAGAGGACATACGTTCAGTATATCATTCATTAAGACCGTTTCGTAAAGTGAACTTGGTTACAACTTCTACATTAGATACTCAAACAAGTACATAACTCTTAGGAATTAAATTGATATCAACTGGTTGGGATAACAATTGAATTCTCGAGCTGTAATGCATTGAAGTTGAATACTCATCCAATCTCTGGGGATTCAGATCTCCTGCGGGCACAAAGAAACAGTTGCAGGCTGTTGCTGTCCAATCCGCGCTCTCTGGCTCCGTGCCAGGCTGTGATGTGCGGCTTGCGACGGTGCGCTGCTGATGCTCACTGTTGGCTTTAACTAGCAAAGTTTGTGCACAGGAGAAAAGATGACTGTGGGTCCCAGCAAGTCAGGAAGAGGACCAGTTCGTTTATGATGAAGAGCTAGTTCTGAATAGTGATTCAGCTGTCCACAGTTCCGACCTGTTCACGAGGCCTGCTGCTGGTTACTCTCTGGCAACCTCAACTCTAGACTCTTAGAACAAAGGAAAGTTCTGGCACTCGGACACACTGGCCGTTCCGTGGTTGTCCGGGCTGAGTCTCAGGATGGTCAGGAGGCGCGCTGCGAGAATGTCCTGCCCTTGGGATTCTCCTTTGAATTCCCTTTAGAATTGTTGAATCTGAATCTGAATCTGAATCTCCCAGGCTCTCTGTGTTGCCTGTTTTTACCTGGAGGAACTTCAGCTCATTGATTGGCTGAAAGTTCCATGGGCATCAGAGTCCCACGTGGGTTACTCGGCCCCACCAGTCCCTGATTGGTTGATCAAGGTGAGATATGAGTCACTTAGTCCTGACACTTAGGAATGCAATCCAGATGTCCAACTCGCACTCCCTAGACAGATAGGCGCCAATGGGTGACCATTGATCATGATAGCCAGGCTTAGCTAAGTGCATCCCCCTTTGGGAGCTGTCCTTGGACCTTAAATCACCTTGCATGAATGGTTTCTCTGTGGCTGCACCACAGAGATGAACAGAGAAATGAGGCCTAATTTGGGAAAGCTCAGAAACACTTAATTCTGCATTATTATTAAGCCTCACCGCTACACAGGATTTCAAAGGCTGAAATACAGTAAGTACAGTAAGTGCATATCATGGACATAGTAACACAGTGCCCTTTTAGTCTGTTTTAGAATTGTGATTTAATATAAGCAAATTTATTTTTCAATTATTGTTTTAAATGGTTAAGGGAATTCTATACGTATTTTGATTGCTTCAGGTCTAATTTCAGGACGTAAGACGTGTAGTAAGACATTGAACAGTATTGCTTTTGTTGTTCCCCATTTAATTGTGTATTGAGATGTAATGTTTTGTTTTATTATTTGTAACAAGTCACAATATGTTCTGTGGCCAAATTGCAGATGTTTAAGTTATAAAAAAATGAAAGGTAAAAGGTAGGGCAGGGATAGTGTTACAGTAAACTCTGCAGATTTCAGCTCACTTATGTTTTTATGACATGGAAAGGAAATGTATTAAAACAAGTATGAGCTAACCCCAGGGATGTCAGCATGGAAAGACATAATGATTGATGTTTAATTAAGTCTGTCGCTCTGACGGGAATTCGGTATCACTGCCAGCTCAGCTAAAGCCCCTGCTTCCTAATACTGTCTCTTCTCCAGGCCTTGCAAATCACCTGGGAGACGTGGGACGGCATTTCTTTTCATCTTATCTGAGTACTGGCACTAGAGTGGGTATTTATTTGTAATGCAGGTGCCCAGGAAGCGGTTCAGGGGCAATGCCAGCACTCATTTGGGGTTAGTTGACTCTCCAGTATTGAAATGAATCAAGGGTTGTTCTCCATGACTGCAAAATGGCCATCTATAACAGACTGTCTATGTTTAGCTGACCCGGTACTGTATCTACCAGTAACCTAGAAGTAACAAAAGTTTTTATAGAATGAAAATATTTGAAAACACTTAGTTTGCTAATCTATTCATTCATGTTGTGTGCCTATACTATTGGGTTTGTGTGGTTAATACGAGTAGGTAGGTAGTCATTCAGGAATAAGGGAAGTACTCCATAAATCCAAAAACCTCATTTCTGCAGAGCATTTAGGTTGAACAGTCCATAATCACTGACAGGTGCACATGTAGGGAATCCCTGTGACCTACTTGTGGTTGTGTCTTTGTTCCTGTCAAGGAAGAGTGATTGTGCCGCAGAAAGGTGTCGCCTTTTGTTCTGACTCCAGAGCTAAAGGCAGTCAGGGCATTGTACCGACAGAGCAGAGGCAGGAGTAAAACGAGCAATCTACAATATATGATACCAATTAAATACCAGGCATTTTAAAAAGTAAATGAATCTGTTTATTGGCAAACAGGGAGCAGTTTTTCTGGAATGCATTTTTTATCAACTGAGTAATATTGTTTACAGTGCTGGAGATCACAGATGAATGTTGGCAACTGTTCTCACATTACAACAGTGGGTATAAATATGTGAAATAAACAACTACACTTTTGTAAAATAATATCCATCGAAATAATACTTGGACTAACATCTGGAGTTAAGATCTAAGAAGTCTTAGAGACACCCAGACTTTTATCACACCAGTGGATTCCTCAAAGTAATGTGTTTTTTTTTCATGGATCTCTAGACTATGTTTCTAGGTCTTCATCAGGGCAAATAGGATCGTGTTTTTTATTCCAACCTACCCAATATGTTTATGCATCCTTGCCATTACTTTATTAATGCAGTGTACAGATGGATGACATGCTGATTTATCAAAGCACATTACCTTTTTCAGAAAATATTAGCAATAATACAGCTGAGACTATAATGATTATTTGGTGTTTTGGAACACATTGATTTGTATTGGCAACTCATTTAGAGTCATTTTTTAAGTTTCAATTACTCACAGCGATAGCAGTTATGTGGGTGAATACTTAATTATTTCCCTTTGATGTCATTTCCATGGATTACACATGGTACCTGAGGGATAAATATTTAGAAAGACATCCTTGGTTTTCATGTTTTTAAAAAATTAATGTATTCAGAAACCAATGCGAATCTAAGTATACTGTATATGATGAGTTAAAGTCACATATTAAACAAAAAAAAACACATTGGCTGTCCAGTACACTCCAAAACATCTCCAATAAAGACGTACAAATAAAACCCTGACTGGTTAGAACATAAAAAGGCTATGAACAAGAGGAAGTCATTCTGCCCATCTGATCTTTTTGGTAGTTAGTATCTAATTGTTCCAAGGATCTCATTCATTCATTTCTTGAAAGAAACAAGGGTACTGGCTTCTACAATTTGGCTAGATAGTTTGTTCCATATTTCCCTGACCCTCCCCATAAAGAAATGCCTGATGTTCTAGGTTTCAAATGCACAATCACGTAGTTTGCATTTGTATCCCCCTGAACACAAGTACATTAATTCAGGTTGGCTAAGAGTATGGCATTCATTGTACCCTCTATTAAAGCACAGAGAAAGGCAAACAGTTCCAGTATGTTCCAGTGAACCTGCAGTTCAATACAATCAGGCTCGAAACAAAAGACCAACTGCGTGGCCCTGAGTCGGTCTCTGTGATGTTTTGCAAGGACAGCGGAAGGGGTTAGGTTCCATATCAGCAGTGAAAAATTGTCCTCATTATACCTCTGCCCAGTTAATTAAATATTCATAACAGGTGGACACAAAATGTGATTTGAGATGTTGTGTAGTAAGGTCAAGCATGAGTGCCTCTCCGTTTTCCCTTATCAGTTATGGAAATTCTTGGCTTTTGTATTTCAGCAAAGTTAGTACTAGGTTTCAACTGATATTAACATTCTGTTTTGTTCCAGGCAAGGTGTTGTTATGATTAAAGTGGTATGATTCTTTTTGCTAATTTTCTTTAATCCATTTGATGGTATGGTTCCGCCAACTCTGGTTAGAGAAAACAGTTATTTTTTCTGTTTTCAACTGAGCAAATGCCATATTTAGCCTGCCCTTTATCATCCTTAACAAAATAGTAACAACCTTTTTTTCCGATAGCCCCTCCGATAGGGCTTACCAGATTCATTTTGGCGTTAGTAATATATGGGTTCACACACGCTGGTGGAAACTGACCCAAAACTGACCCTGGCATGAACCAGATTAGAACACCAAATTGAGCTTTATCAAACTTACTTAAGGAACGTTCCTGTTTGACCATGTTTGTGTTCAAAGGATGAACAGTTTGCATTAACATTGATATCAGGGTTGCTGAATTATACATGAAAGACATAGACAGTACAATACTAGGAGGCACAGTTTGCCAGGCTGTGTGCTCTGTGATCTTTAGAAGCATTGACAGGTAGCCTTCTGGCAACATAAATGCTTGCTTTATGCCTGAAAAAATTCAAGATCACTAGTGGTCTAATTAGCACACTAAGTCTGTCAGACCTGCATTGCCATCTTTAGAAATTCAGGTTCAACTGGAGAGTTTACAGGTTAGTGTGCACCCTGCAAAGGAACAGATACAAATAAAAAAAACAGAAATAAAAGAGTCTTTTTCGAGTATAAGCTCAGAGTGCTCACTCTTTTTCTAATGCTCAGGGTAGGATTGATCTCTACTTTTATCTATTTTTATTAAAGGACACTAGAGTATCTGCTTGTGTGTATTACTGATGCCAGTGAGCTCTGCTTATAACTACCCATCACCCAATTCTCACTTGGGAATTATTATTATAATTATTATATAATTATGTTTAAATCTGATGAAGTAGTCTACTTGATGGTTTGTTTAAAGCTTCTCATTATAATACATGTTTATGTAAATGTTCACATTGCTAAGCAGGTGAACCCAAAGACAGGAATCATGTAAAACAGAAATGATTGAAATTTGCTGAATTAGTGAAAGTCGGTAAGGTTTTTACCCCATTGTCATTTTACAAAATTGAACATTGAGTAGTCACTTTATCATAGAAGTCTATACAAGATGAACTGTTTGAAGAATAAGCTTTTAACACTGGTTTATATACTGTATGTGTATTTTATGCATAGTGATGTGTTGCACAGCAAGCACTTGGCTTGAAAAAATAAATTATTAATTGCTGGCTAAAGCAAACAGATGAAAATTATTGAGCAAAAATAGGATTTTACTCCAGCATCTTGTTGACAAGAGTCTGTTATGGAACTGGCCCACAGAAAGCAGCTATGTCCACAAAATTCTGGTCAGATTCACCAATAATATAAAAAATAAGAAGTGTTAAATCTATATTTCAAGCCACATATTGCAATGGTCTTTTTTACATAAGTAAATGTGATGCACATTGGTAAATCTTTTCCTTAGGCAGAACAATTAATTCATTTTTCCATTTATTTACGCATTTAATGTATTTTTTTAATTAACCATTTTACAGTTCTATTCTAAAATGAAATGGGTCTCTCAAAAAACACAGGATGTAGAATGGGTTACTATAATGTGCACCAAATGTGCAACAGACACAGAGCACGATCCAGCAGATGATTTTTTATATATTTAAGACATTTCAAGGTGTTTAAAACTGTATAATTAATAACACTAATTTCTAGATTGCTCTTGTTTTTTAATGGACCCAGTCTAGCATGTAATCTAGGCTGACTGGATCTGTTTCATTTCAAATTGGAGATGAAGAGCAAAGCCCTGCGTTCTTCAACAAAACTGCACTTGACTAAAGGGTTTGAAATAAACATCTAGAATCGTGCTCCACCCTTGGGCATGACTATTGATCTTTCCAGGAAGCCAGCCTGTATTGCAAGCTTTTATTTCAGTAAATTCAGATCCCCTTTGCTGTCTATGAATCAGCAATTTGTCTTTTCAAATGGTTGAAAAGCTTTTGTTTTAAATCAAATGCATGAGGCATGAGGGTAGGAGTGTGTGAAAGTAGAATCATTTATTGAGTTTCTAGAGGGTCAATCTCCTTGCTATAGGACATTAAGGGGAGGCTAAGACCCCTTGCTCGGTGAAAGGTGACCCAGGGGTGGCTACAAAGGTGGAGATGGGAGGTGGGATGCACAACGAGTGAAGAAGAGGAGGTGACAAGTGGTATATATGGGAGTCTGAGAAATTACATCAGGATTAGTTGTGGGTTGCATCAACTCAACTTAATCTTCATTCCTCCCAAACTTCTGTTAGAACTCCACAATACTTAATTAAAAGGATAACAGTATATATGGTTGTACTGTCAAAAAATATGTTGATCAAACTCTAGGTTTTAGAACACTAGTGCTCCAGGTCTGCACTGTGAAGATCTTTCTTGAAGAATGAAAAATACACAAAAGTACCATATTTCTAGAATTAACTTTGAGTTTTAACTGTTTTAACTGTGCTTTAAAGTTATACTGAAATATTTTCAGAATATTGCAACTACTGCATATAATTTATTTTTTATTCCCTTTAATGAGCTATATTTTATTGGAAAAAAATCTCTATAGCTGTGACAATGCTACACTTATAAAAAAAAAGAAATTTCTGTCATGCAATTTGATTTATCTTTTCCATTATCTCAAACCATTATGTGTTTTTGTACTCCAAGAAATAACTTTGCTTTCTACTTCGTCTGCAGCTGTGTAAAAATAGCTTGTGATGATACTGTATGTACATGGCATAATGAGTCGAAACACAGGAAGGGTCTTAGACTCCAGTCCTCATCACTGTTTTAAATAAAAATAGTGCGTCATTTGGGAAGAGGAAGCACAACCTTTTTTGCTTTCCACAAGCTTGACTAATTTTCAGTTTTGGGAGCTGGGGGTGGGGTGGGGATGGAGATCCTTATCTATTGAACCTTGTCTGTGTATTCAAAATTGCGTTTAGATGCGCAAATATGGAGATGAAATGAGTGTACAGGTGAGAACCAGAGGTTGCAATCTGAGCTCTGCAGAACAGCAAATGTAATGACATACTGAAACATTTCTTTTAAAAAAATGAAGTGATGGTTCTGGAAATTCACTTTTTTCTCTGACATACAAGAAAACTAAAGCAGGCATATACTGTAAGCCAGTTCCATGCTACATTACGAGGCTGCGGGAAGAGTAAGTAGCACATATTTCATAATCAGTTTTATTAATAATAATCCTTACACTTATATAGCACACTTCACTCAAAGCGCTTTACAGATAATGTGGCATCCCCCCCACCACCAGCAATGTGCAGCACCCACCTGGATGATGCGATGGCAGCCATAGTGCATCAGCACACACCAGCTATCAGTGGGGAGGAGAACAGATTGATGAAACCAGTTCATAGAAGGGGATTATTAGCAGGCCGTGATTGGTGAAGGCCAATGGGAAATTTGGCCAGTATGCTGGGATAACAGCCCTGCTCATTTCGAGACACACCCTGGGACTTTTAATGACCACAGAGAGTCAGGACCTCAGTTTTACACCTCATCCAAAGGACGATGCCTTTTTACAGTATAGTGTCCTGTCACTATAACGAAGCAATCGGGGAATGCCCCCCACTGGCCCCTATAATACCTCATCCAACAACCTTATCTTTGCCAAGAGATGTCTCATCCAGGTACTGGCCAGGCTCACACCTGCTTAGCTTCAGAGGGTTGCTAATTGTGAGTTGCAGGGTGATATACTGGCTTCTAAATGAATGAGAAGGAAAATATCACCTGAAAGTAGATCTAGGGGTGGTCACAGGAATCATGAACAACACCGCCAAAAAGATTGTGCATAAAGGTGTTTACCAAAATGTGCTTTGTGTTGAAAATTATTTACACAAAAAAAGAAAAATAACATTCAGCAAAAATCTAATAAAACATTCTTGCAGTGTTTCACGGAAAGTCCCCAATAGCAGTTTCAAGACTTGTCACAGACAATATATAATAAACAGGCCTCACTATGAAACTTTCAACCAGAAATTACTTTCTATACCATGAGTACCAGGCTAAATTATTTAAACTGTGCTCCTGGCTACAATTAATGGACATGCAAGCCTTTATTTAATATTGGGGTAAGACAGACCCTGTAACCCTGACACAACATAGTGGAACAAACAGATAAGGACAAGACTGTGGATCCACAACAGATAAGACAACAACTAATACATACCGTACATTAACTTGTTTACCATAATCACATCAAAATACAAAGAGGATAACTTGTTAGAGTATAATGACACTGAGTAAATAAGAGGAAAGGTTATAATAGACCTCAGTAGAGGTCATGTTGTGAGGGTGTGCACTGGCCCTTTATCACAGAAAGGATTTATAAGGCCACCTCTAGCAATAAATCATGCTGCAGCTTTGCAGTCAGCTCCTCCTCAGTCAACATCCTGTTTCCTTGGCTCCGTCTAACAAGGTGAAGTGGCTGATACTATTGAGACCTCGGGCCGGTTTGTATCAATGCAAAAAAGCTCGAAGAAGCCTGTGGCCCTTAATGGAAACGACTATATATGTGATACTGTAATCATTTTTCTTTCAATTATAAATAGAAAAGCAATCATTTCTCTTTTTTCCAAAAGAAGGTTTTTGACTATATATGTTGGCACTGCCTCTCCTGTTCAGCTGGGAGGCGTGTTCTTAATTTTAGTGCTCTGCTGCACCATGAGCAGGCAGATGGGGCCACCTTTTGTTTATCTCATTAGTGAGAAAGCTTCCGTTTCACATCCCACTCTCACTTTCATGCAACAACTCAGCTGTTTTACTATGCAAACTGGTGCAGTCTGTTTCTCTTACCTAATAAACTGCCTAAACAAAGGACTGTCCTCCTGCATAATGTGCCTGGAGACATTGTGGCCTCTGTGTCATTTGAGCTGCAGAATGCACACAGCACAGCAAAGCCCCACTATTCTTTTTAGAAGGAAGAGTTTTAGAACCGGGTTTGTTTCTTGAGGAACCCTGGGAACCTCAACACCATTAATCTCTTCCACAAAGCCTCCCATTTGACCTTTTTGCATGCAAGAATTCCCTGTTGTTCCACTCTGCAGATAATGTTTTTTTTTAATAATGATTAAATGAGACTTTTCATAACTGGATTGTCATCAAGGTTAAGAAACTGGTGTAGTATGAATCGGATATTGACAATGATACTGTAAAAAAATAGAACTGACTCAACCATTCTTATGTGCTGGTGTCTTCCAGCATCTAAAAAATCTGTAAATGTCTTTGAGCATAAAGTGTTGCTGATTTCAAATTTTATTGTCTTTCTTTATAAATTATAAAACAGTATTTACAGGTACATCTTTCAAAGGCTGTTTTATAATTTGAAGCAGGCTGTGGTTTTGATGTACACAATTGCATCCAATTTAGTATGAACCTGACCCACAGACTACATTCACTCAGAGTTTAAGTATGATTTTTTGTTACAAAAGCAATAGTGTGCTGCAAAAGTTGCTGCAAGTACTGAATTGTTATTAATAATTTAATTAAAACCCAGTGATGAGAAAGTGCTGTTTTTCAGGCATTCTGATAGCTATAAACTGCAGAACTTCATTCTGTGATGAAAAACCTTCACTTTGCCTTACTCCAGTATACTGTGTACAGCAGAATAATAGGAAATATTATTCATATATTGGAGCATATAGAACATTCATGGCCATCACACTTTTCTGTGCTGCAAATATTTCTAAATAAACTTTCATGTTGGTTTCCCAGTTTCAGATGTTCGGACAGTCTGCTGTGCTGAGTCCTGCTGGTAGGGTTTATCAGAATATGAGCATGTTACA
Organism: Lepisosteus platostomus; assembly: GCF_059453375.1. Taxonomy (NCBI): domain Eukaryota; kingdom Metazoa; phylum Chordata; class Actinopteri; order Semionotiformes; family Lepisosteidae; genus Lepisosteus; species Lepisosteus platostomus. The sequence goes on along the minus strand of NC_142620.1, from coordinate 11,783,564 downwards.
GATTTGGCTGACTTCAAGGATTATACAACAGTTGATTAGAGTGGTGTTCTATTTGAAAAGCAGTGCAAAGCAATCAGTGATGAAATAAACTTCCAAACTAATACATAGTCTTCTGTATTCTGGGTTGCAGTCATATTTACTATTTTGGTCAGTAAACTGTTTTCACACTTCTTCAAATTAAATTAATTCATAATTTTGATTTACACATTGGATTTTTATGTGGTTCCTTATGGGAATTATTGTTACCACAAGTTTGGTCCAGCTTAAATGTTTTATTTATATGATATGCAACCTAGTATATATGTGTGTACAGCACATGAAGTGTTTTTCATGATCAGCCCTGAACAGGACCACAAACCTTCAATGGAGCTCAGATTTGATTAGTAGGGCTTCCATGGCAGAATGGTCATATTTCCCATATCTCAAGAAAGCCAGTGTTAACACAAGCAGCATGAGGAAGTGTGCTGTCCTGCTGGAATGTTGTCATGTCAGGATGACCCTTAAGAAAGGGCAGCAGATGAGGTCCATCAGTGCAAGAGGAGTTCTGAAGCAACCAGGCAGCCCCACCCACATCATCAATGGACCCTTTCTTGGATCAGTCTGTTATACACAACAACTAGCGTATCTTTCTTGACATTGTGCTGATGCTAATGTAATCAATACAAGAGGGGAGAGTCAGGCAAGAAAACATAGCTAGGTGTCCGAAATTCAAATAGTTTTCCAATTTGTTCTATTCTATAGCTGCCGAAGAAGTTTATCTCATAGACTGTATTCAGAATCAGGATATTTATAGATGCCTATTTACAGGCTCATACATGTTCTTAATATCAAATGACTTATACCAAGATGAGCTCAGGGTCCCACATGATGATAAACTATGTGACCTTTAATCTTGTGGTTAGAGAGTCCTGTGATGCTCCCACTTTTGGACTTTTACATTTATGGTTTCAGTAGTTTTAGAAATAGGTTTGAAAGTCAGAAGTAATAGTGCTAATGTTATCAGTTGTTGTAACTGTATTGTAGTAGTGCTAACAGCAGATGTTGTGGTTCTCGTAAGTGCTGGAGAAGAATGAGGGGGGGGGATCTTTTGTTAACACCGTAGACTCATTAATGACACTTCCAGCACTTAAAGATGTGAACTGAGATAGAAGAAGTGAAATCGACAGTGTCCCATAACCAATACACACCCTTTTTCCAACCGCCCTAGGGAAGTGAAAGGCAGATCAGAGCATGGCAAACACTCTGTCAGATCACTCAAGCAGACGCATCATCTGCTAAAATTATTTGAAACTGCTATTACAGTTAGCTCCCTAAGAGGGCATGGTTGGTCCTGACAGTGGGGAATAGCGCAACAGATATAGTTTAAAAATAGTATTTTTTGTAGTGTACATAGTGTTTTTCTCTCAGACTACTAAGTACTACACTCCAGAAGTCATTTTTTTTTATTTTAGTGTTGCATTTTATTTATTGAGAAACCATAAGATAATACAGCTTCTGGTGACAAATCTGTATCTTATCATGCAGAATGACTTTTTTTTAAATAATGCAACCTTTTTTTTCTGCATAGGCACTTGGTTAAACTGCAGCCTGTGCAAAAACCATAGAAAGATTTAGCCTTTTTTAACCAGTAGTTTCAAGTTAAACCAAAGCAGCTTCCTGTTCTCCCTTGAACTTCCTGTTAAGTACAAGTGATTGTTGTGCTTTTATCAAGATGTATTAAGACACAAAGACCTGTCCATCCTGATACCTCTGTTTCATTCAGCTGTTAATATATACCCTTTGTAAGAAACAACATTGTTCTCCAGAACAAGAGTTATGGCATCTTCTGGGTGAGTTAAAATGCTTTACAAAAACTTCACACAGTCACACAGTAGCCTGTTAACTCCTTAATTCCTGTTCATAAATTAGACATGAAACTGACAAACCTCATTTACAAGTATCTAATTCATGTGAGAGTACTGTTCTTGTTTGTTGTTTTTTTTGTGCTTTTGGTAGGAAGGTGACAGTGTTGAAATATATTTTTTCATTTTGCTGAAAAAGTAAATGTTTGAAGATTTTTGCAACTGTAGTTGAACTGACATGCTGAGCAGTTTTGAAAAGTTCAGTTAAATATATCAATTAATCTCAATGCCAGAAATAGTCTCTGGTATTCTGCTTTACTGAATTTTGTTCAGTTTTCAGTCCCAAATCATTTGATGTAATGAAATGGGATATTTGACTCCAAGACATCAGATATTATTTGCAGCAGCACCTAGATGCCTAGTTTAACATTCGCACTATCTGTTAGTAAGCTTATTGCTTCGACAGTTATGATTAAATGTTTTTATTAATTAAAAACTATCTGTTAGCATGGCTCTACAATGGCAATATCAGTGCTTCACTTTTGGTTTATTTTTATCTAAATTCATCTGATGCAAAAGTAGCAGTGTGGCAATGTTCTGTTTGCAAAGTCTCTAACAGGTCTGTGGTGGAGTTATTTTAACAAGTATAGCAGCTCAAGTTAATCAAGCATGCAGAAGACCCACAAGACGCTCTGGGAGTAAACCAAAGCCCTTCCTAAAAACTTATCACTATAGCTTAGAGCTCTGAATACCTGTCTTCTGGTTATATACTAAAATGTGTTATTATTTTTTCCCAACAAAATTAACAGTCCCAGATAATACAGCTTGTGGGCAGATTATAGCTATCTGATCTATGGTATTATAGATTACAGACTGAGCTATGGACAGGTAGAAAAACAATGTTTTAGGGGTTTTTTAGAAAATATATAAACCATTATGGGGTGTGATGTGAGAATGTTATTGGCGAAAGCATGCCATACTCACCACATGCAGTAGTTTGACTGAGATCAGGTGTCTGCTGTGGCCAGGCAATGCAGAAACACAGGGTCACCAGTTGATGCATCTTGAAGGACATAGATGGGAGAGGCTCATGTAATAACAATTGGCACTGTGTTTTTGTGCATGGGTAAAACTAGTGACGTGGCTGATGTGATTTTAACCAAATGTATTGGCACATTTACAGTACATAAATTAGGTAAACAGTAGGAATTATTAATTATTAATTAAAATTATTTAATTAAAAAAATATTAAAATTATTAAGTAAAAAACTGTTTGGATTAGCTGCATTCCTATTATCCCGCAATGTGCTTGAGGACTTTTACTGATGTGTGAATTACTGCTGGAACTGAGCTGTGTCCATTTTCTTTGGGAGACGAAACGTAGGGTTCAGAGATAGATCATGTCTTGGTGTTTGAAAATTAGGGATGACTTAGACCAACAGCCAGGATTCAGAGAGCCAAGAGAAACGAGAGCTGTGAGTAAAGAGCAATGGTCAACAAGAATACGTTTGGTACATTTAGTTGTAATACTAGATCTTTATTAATCCAATATTCATTACTCTTTTGTGTTTCACAGTTGCTTGATGTTTTTAAACAATGATTGTAGTTGTTTGAAAAGCAAGAAACTAGTAAAAATCAGAAAGAAATGGATAAGGTGGCTAGCTAAAAAGGTATTTGCCATCTGAAAATAGGAATTTTTCAATGCAGTGCAGCAAATGTTAGATTTTTACTGAAAACTTTCTTCTTAGATCCTTTCCTCGTAGATCCAGTACAGGGGCTTTACAAAGAACTCTGACCTTTTTCTTGCTAAAGGTTTTTTAATGTGTGTATCTCCTACATACAGTATACTATATGATTTTTAATGAAAAGAGAAATAATTGTCATTCTTGGCCTAGGCTTGGGATCACTTTGGTTTTCCTTCTGCTCTGAGTTTTTAATTACCAAACTGGAATTTTTGTTTCTGTTTTTATTGAGAAAGTCTAACATTTTTTTTCTGCGTACACAGCTGGTGAGACTAATAGCACCAGTCACTTATTTCATCAACGGCTGGTATCTGTCCATACCAACCTGTAATATAGTCATATTTGCTTCATCAAAGAGTTCTTAACAAAAGCCTGTGTTTTTAATGTTCTGGACATTAACAAGTATCAGAACTGGAAGTACTTGAGTAAACATGACTGTGGCAGACCTCATCCGAGCAGCGCCATTAGAAAATGTCAAACACCATTGCAAGATCTGAAACATTGTTACCCTCAAGGGGGAAAATATTGTCTCATCTCAAAGACAACTTAATAGTATTTCACACATAGATGCCAATCACAAAGCTACCCAGGTGGCTGTGCACCATTTCTAACTCACTCTGTATTCCTGTCAAAGAGCTCAGCATCTGCTACCCTGAGGAAATCTGTTACAAGGAGTGTACACAGGTGAGACTGCCTCTGCCTGAGTACATCTCTTATTTATTTAGAACACATTCTCTTGCACAGTAATCTGCAAAAGCATTTACTGGACAGCAGAGGTGTCCCACCCTGGACTTGAACCTGCAACCTTCCAGTCAAAAGGCCAGATTCATTAGTGCTACTCTACACAACGGCACAGATTTTAATTTGGCAGAAGTGGTGGGGTCCTGTAGGCGTCACATTAGACAATGTAAAAAATGTTCTTATACAAATAAAACATAAATTAAGATTTTTTTTGTGCCCAAGGAAAAAAATGTGTTACCACTTGAATTTGCTACTCATTAAGTTAGTCTGTCAAATCAAGATAGCTGTTTCTCACGGTACGCTTTCGTTCAATTACCATGACTGACAAATGTGTTAGCTGTATTTTGTCAGGTTTGTATCTGTGTGAATATTAGACACTGCCTGTTTTTTTGTGATATGGACTGGCAGACTTTGAAATAATTTAATTCAGTACTAAAAAGCTTTATAGCAAGTGATGCAATTGTCCTGGTTAAGACTTGTTCATCCATTACCTTTACATCAGAGAAACTGATAAAAACGTGTCATCAGAGTTTTTACTGTGTATTTCTTTTTACTCCACAGATTTCTCTATATGATAAGCTAGAATTCAATAAGTATTGCATTCTAGAGAACTATGGTGAATAGATCCATAGTTCTTCTTCCCAATGTATGGACAATACATGGGTCAATGTAATCCTCAAATGCCCTCACCACTGAGAAAGGACTAGAGCAGAACTTCTTGTAGAATCAGTACATCCAGTCCAGACCTAAGACCAGGAGCTCAGAGATGATTTATTGATTTGAGCTGTGTGGTTTTAAGCAGGACTCCGACATGTTGCTTCATTTTACTAACGGACATGGAATGGAAATTAGCTAAAATACTGCACCCAGCTTAATGTCACCTTTGAAATGTTTGTGCTTGTGGTTTTCAGAGTTCGAAACGTCAAGCCCTGCATTCAGCAAAAGGCATTCTGAGAAAAGAGTTTTCAGACACTTAACCACATGAAGCATAATCACGCCAGCATAAAACAGCATTAGGGAAGCTGACAGCCCCCTTTTTATAACACTTGGTGCTGCAGACGGCTCAAGCAACAAGCTGAAACGTCAACGAATTTGTACAGGTTGTGGTGGTTCAGACAAGAGACCTCGATTTATAGGTCACAGCAGGGTTGTAAGAAGCCCTTAGCTGTATAGGATGAAAAACATTCTTCAGAATTATGATACCATAAGCATCCATTGCAGAAAACTGTTGTCATTATATATAAGATTGCTGTGTGCCAGAAACTTGTATGTATTGTTACATTTAATTAATGTTTTTTACATTTAATGTTTCTTTATTAGCCCTATACAATGTCTTGCATTAGGAATTTGTCTTTTTGCATACCCTAGCTTTTCTCCATGGAGACACAGACAGGAAGAGAAGCTTGGGGTCAGAGTGCAGGGTCTGCCATTGTATGGCGTCCCTGGAGCAGTTAGGGCCTTGCTCAGGAGCCCAACAGAGTAGGATTCCTCTGCCAGCCGCGGGATTTAAACCGGCAACCTTCCAGTCACAGGCGCAGATCCTTAGCCACAGAGCCACCGCTCCGCCCCTAACGTAAGGTGTCTTAGCAGCTGACCAGCAACCCAACAGATACAGTATGTACTATCTACTGTAACAAGGAGTTTAACTGCTGTGGTTTATCAACAGAATCAAGGGATTTCCAATGCACAGCAAACTTTGTTACCGTCGCTGTGTAATTATTTAATTCAGTAGATTCGCCATCAGATCAATAATCATTGAGTCTGAAGGGCCTGCAGTGAAGTACATTGGAACTATGGGGAGAGCTGCATTTTTATAGAAAAATAACCAAGACTTTAAGAATAGGATGGATGTAACTTTTATATCAAGTTAACTATGTAATTTTCACATTTTATTTTAATATTGTTCTTTCACTGTAATTTGTATTACATTCATATAGCACTACTTAATGTAATGAATAACCCATATATATTCCATACATATTATGTGTATAGAGTACTTAATTGCACTAAGCAGAAGGCTACCACAGGGGTTATAATAATCTGGAATATCGATCTTCTCACCCAACTGCCTTTACTATTGCTGAGCAAAGATTTCTACACTGTTTTTTTTTCAGTCTGAGAATTATTACTTTCTCATTGTTGTTCACTAAAACAGCCTTGCAAAATATTAGCACAGCACAATCCTACCTAAACTTACATCTTTCTTACAGCTTTAGACAATAGTCTAAAGTCACTAGTCTCTCTTTAGCGGCTATTTTTTTGGAGTATGAATTATGTTGTCTAAGCATGCAGACCCCACTGATTCCACTGATTTTCTCTGTCTACATAATTCAGTACTTATACAAAGTACTTGTAGAAGTTTGTGTCACTTATTTTTATCTCAGTAATATGTTTTACCATCTTACCAATATATGTTGACAATTATGTGTGATCTGTGTCATGTAATTTAAAGTAAAACTGATTATGTGTTTAAGGGAAGTGTTGCATTTCTAAGTCAGAAGTAATTTTATTTATATTGACTCTGAAGGCATAAGCGTTATGTCTTGTTCAAATCTTTGCAAAGAGACTTTCTCAGTATTGGGTTATCAAAGTTAGAATAATTGTCAGTAAATGAATTAAATGACTTATCTGTCCTTGTTGTCTTCGTTATGTCGTCATTCAATGTGTGCTGCTGCATATTGTCCAGTAGGTGGCACCGCTTTTAAAATCAATGCCCCAGCATGGTGACAGGGGATTTTTTAAATTAATGCCCCAGCAGAGTAATAGGGGACACTGTACTGTAGGATGTGTCATCCCTTCAGAATAGACATGCTAACTTCTTGATCATCCAATATCTCGTGGCACTTTTCAAAAGGTTAGGGGTATTAACCCTGAGGTGAAGGCTAAGTTCCGCTCTTGGCCTGCATAGTGTGGCTTACCCACTGCGTAGTTCCCCCTGAATTCAACTAGTGAAGCAGTTTCTCATGTCTCCACCTATATACCTATATCAATCTATATTGCCTAGGTGGGTGTTGGACTTCAGTAGTAGATGAAGTGTCCCCTAGTTTTTGTAAAGAGCTTTATGATCCTTTGGAGTGAAAGACTCTATGTAAATGCAATAAATTAAGAAATAATTATTACTACTTTCAAAATGAATCAATTCTCTAATCGCAGCTGGCTTTCTTCTTTTACCCATCTGTCTGCCTCTTGGTATTTTCAAACTTCCTCCTTTACAGTACTGCCCGTCTTTTCGGCTATTAGTAGCCCATTGGTCATACAGCATGAGACCTTGTTAATTTTTTTTGTAATTAAAATCACCAGGGTGGGTAATAAAACCCCCACCCCCCACCCCAGGTGTTTCAAATGTCCAGGCTACAAAAACAGTGGTTTGCAGCAATATTATATACAGTTTCACAACAGAGCGCTTGTTTACATCCTCTTTCTGAAGAGAAAGCATTTACAGTAGTGGGTTCTGGCAGCTTTTCACACTTGTCCGGCACATGATCCAGCTTTCCCACATGAGCCAGCTGTGGCTGTTGGATGCCTAACAATTATTAGAAACGTCAGGCCTCTGAAATCTACAGATTAAAGAGCTATTATGTCTTCTTGTTTGACTACTAGGACAATAAAATGTAAATTCATACATTTCCCGGGATTTGTTGCCTCTTGGCCTCCTGCAGGTCAATAAATGCCTTGGCCTTCTCACTTGTGTTTCGCAAGTGGGATTGCGCAGAAGAGTCAAAATGCCTAGCGACGACTTTTGAGACCCAGGCTTAGTTGTAAGCATGAGGAGTCTGACTTTTGACACATCCCATAGCAACAGTGCGATTGACTTGGCCACGTGCGTGAAGCTCCACAGGACAAAAGCAGAGAGCACTGTGCTGCAAGGAGGGGGGGGAGACTTCCACAGCCATGGCAATATTTAAATCCAAACATTGAAACTTCTAAAAGCTTTTCCTGAGAGACTAAAATTAGATTCCCTCCCTCGTTTATCAGAACCCACGACATTTCTTTGTTGTTGTTGTAGTTCTGTAATGTGCAGTTTCTGTGCGCTGCCAGTTTTTAATTGCCGTGCGCTGTTAGGAGCAGGATGCAGATGCCCCAGACAAAGCAGCAATGACAGAGCCCTCTTCGAATTAGCACGCGTTTCTTGTCAAGTGGAGGGGGCAGCTGCTCGGATTATTATTGTAATTACTCCGTGATTGTATGTGACAAAGGGAACAGGAGCTGATTAAAGGGGACACAGAAAGGGGGCTGCTTGTACTGTGATGCAGGACTGCTGGGTACCAATGGAGATCACACTAAGGTCAATGGTGCTTTGCCAGAGAAAGAGTAAAGGCTACACAGAGTCGTTATGTATGACCAGATTAATGTCCTTTTTCTAAAATTAATTTGAAATTTAATTCCATCATATATTTCAGCCTAGATGTATTTAAAATCCTTAAGCCTTCAGTTAATCATTCATGTACTTTTATACATCAAATTAACAATTTAAAAGTGGCCTATTACATATGTACTTGAAAGGTGCATGTTCCAAATATGGAGTATTTCCTTTGTGTGTAAAGAATTCTCCTTTATTTACTTTGTATTAGGCACATCTCCAACCTTTGTGAATGTGCAACTACCTAAATGTATCTGCATTCATTATAAATATAGAATGAAACTATGAATAAGGCTAACTTCATGTCATCTTTAGAAGAAATGGTATTATATCATTTTATTTTCAAAGGATTTTATTGGTGTGTTGTATCTGCCCCTGCAGTGAACAGAGTATCTGCCAGGCCAGGGCCTCCGTGATGGTCTACGATGATACCAGCAAGAAATGGGTGCCAATTAAGCCGGGCCAGCAGGGATTCAGCCGAATCAACATCTACCACAATACTGCCAACAACACTTTCCGCGTGGTGGGCGTGAAACTGCAGGACCAGCAGGTGAGAGAAGCACTGCAGCTGAGCACCATTTTATGAGCATGGGTACAACGGGGCACTCCTATTACAAACAGCACTAGGGCAGGAGTATTCAGCCTCTGGACCTCCAAATTCTTTTCACCTCAAAATGAGTTTAGCTCTTCAATTATTGTACCTACTGCCGCTGCTTTATTCTATTATGTAATTAAATACCAGATTTGGAACATACTATGTTTATTGTCTCTGTACTAAAGATTTGGATTGTGTCAATGCAGGGCAGGGTTATAAAGTAAATATATTTTGAATCAAGAGTTTTGGGAAGCATTATTCCACGATAATTCTGTCTGCTAAAGTCTGCATTTTCCTCTGTCCTGTTCCAGTGACGATACTACATTTCCAGGCAGGTAAGGGAAGACTGATTAGCTGGAGTCCTGTGTGTTGAGGCTCAGCTGTGGGTGATTCCTTTTCAAGGTATAAAAGAGGCTGTTAGGAAAATCTGAATCTCAGATGCTTTTGCTGCTCAAGGAACAATAGAGCACAAAGATAGGTTTGAGAGTTGAAAGGGAGCTAGGGACTCAGCTAGGGACTTACAGTAGTTGACATTAGTAGCAGCTTGTCCCATGTTGGAAGTGTAAATAGTAATCATTTAGAAATATACATTTGTGAATAATTTAAATTATTCCTGAAGACAACGGAAAAATTCTAGCCAATTGTGACACAACACCCAAAAATGTCACAGAATGGGGAATTAAGGGCAAATTATTATTTTTTTAAATCCTTTTATGGGGGAAAGACTAGGACTTGTGAAGGTCTGCGTAAAGACTTTGTTTTGGAGGGAGTGCATAATGAACTCTTCCTGGCTGCAGTGTGCTATGCTTGCAGTATACCAATTGAAATTAAATTTTCTTCACATGGAATCACAGCCACTCATACAGAGGATGAAGCCACGCTTGCCTAACTAAATGAAGTTAGTGTGTCTGATACAAACTGGAGATCCTATATAGAGGAAGGAAAACTCAACCCTTAATACAGTACATAGTTAAGGTAAAATTCTAACATATATGAAGTAGAGCAATATAAAAATCCTATGGATAGTCTTCAAACTAGGATCATAGTCTTCAGTTTTTTTTACACCAGGCCTTTGATGTATGAAGTCTTCTGGGAAGACTTTCTGCAACTGAACACAAGTCAGGTTTCTGGTGAACCTAGTACCCTAGCCAATTGCGATGCACATGGAAACCTTGGATTTTGACTACCAGCTGCCCTTTGCTTGCAGGTCGTTATAAATTATTCAATTGTTAAAGGACTGAAGTACAACCAGGCCACACCCACCTTCCACCAGTGGCGCGATGCCCGGCAGGTCTATGGGCTAAACTTCGCCAGCAAGGAGGAAGCCACCACCTTCTCCAACGCCATGCTCTTCGCCCTGAACGTGCTGTCACAGGATGCAGGTGAGGACCCTAATCAGTAGCTCTCTCTTCAGCTGCTTCTTCATTTAACACAGTAACAGACCCAACCCCATTCTTGGCAAGGGAGATCGCATCTGTACACAAAACCGTTATAGTAGAGTCCAGCAGGCATTATGGTACTCAGCTATGTCAACCAAAACTATCTCAATCAACCTCTAATCCAGTCGTTTAAGCCTGCTTTCGATCCTTTAAACACATTTCCTACTGCTGCCATTATATATAGTCCCTTATATACCAAAATTCTACTAATTTAACCCATGCGAGAATGTGCATTTCTTCCCTGTCAACAATACTATTATGAATTATTAAACTGGCACCCAGTGAACTTATTTGCAGATCTTTTGGTGCCTTTGGCTCCCTCTGTTGGCAGGTTGACTGTTATTGCAGCTCCTTTTTAGGCCATTCTGTTGCACATTCTCCATCCATTGTTGACCTGCTTATATAAACACTTTAATTTAATTTTAAAATAATTAGATGATTGCAAAAGCCAATAGCACATACGTTTTTTTAATTATTTTGTTAGTCTAAATATAGTGCTAATTTCTAAGGCATTTGTCACTAAATGTTTGTTTGTCCCTGTGGGAATGCCCTTCAATGGTTAAACAGAATTCTCCCAAAACAATCTCTAATGTGTGTCAGCAGGAATTTATGACAATTATTTAACAATGGAAGAGCTTATTCAAAAAGAATGTCATGGGTTTTCATAATTATCTTAAGTTGTCCAGCTAAGGGTTTCAAAAAGAACATATTACAGATTTGAAACAATTGCATTATGTTATGATATTCTTGGATACAGTCACCCTTCTTTATTTTCAGTGCTGGAGTGTATTAACATTTTAAGCTACAACTCTCCCTATCGAAAATAAGCAGAAGTGTTTGAATACTATTTAAAAGTGATGTTTAGAGTGAGACCCTATAGGTTGACATTATCTTCAGTAGTTCAGGTGGGTAGCTGCGTCAGCATGTGTAGGCTGCAAAGGAACAAGTAATAGGTTTATTCCATGCTGAAAAGAGAAGAAAACACAACGTTTCGGCTATGGTGCCTTCTTCGGGTGACATTATCTTCAATAGTCATGGCCTGTCCTCCCTCAGAGGAAAGTTAAAAGTTGGATTTAAGAATCAGAAATTCAAGAAGCTTGAGACAAAGGTATCTGGGTTTTATAAAAAAAATCAGGAAACAAAAAGTGAAAAATTGAACCAATTGATATGTTCACATTTAAAAAGATGGTATTTATTGAATAATACAATAGTTAACAGTTTCTCACTGTGCTGAGAAGATATTTCTTGATTCAGTCTGTTGGATGCCATTTCCACACATGTATATACAAAGGTTTAATTGGTCTGTAGATGATAACTGAAAAGCAATCAATCTGCACACCACATTGCAGTAAGGCTCTCCCTGACTAAGCTCACACATACGTCTTAATAGCCGATCTGAAAAAAGATCTTCAGTTATAACTTATTAATAGCAGACTGTGTGTTTCTGTTATTGGGAATTTTAATTAATGTGTGACATTGAAGAACACTCCCTTGGGCACTGTGTTAAAACGTTAAACAAATCCATCTTTGCTTGACAATTATGAAAGGGAGATGGAACAAAAACAGCTTCTGTCTACTTAGGTGACAGTAGTAGAACTGTAATGGAAATCTGCCTCTGCTTCTCATCAAGCTCTTTAATGAAAATTCTGCTTCAGCTCTTTTCATCTTAGCACTGTGTATCTGGAAAAGATCAAACGAGCAGTCATCCATTTCATTTAAAAGGGTGAAGATTTGCATTTTCCTGTTCTGTGCATAACTTTTCTTTAAACATCTACCGGAATTGATGCAGTGAGTAAGTACAACAGTTTTTGGAACTTGCAACTGCAACCTGCTGTTTAAGAGCCAGTCTGCTCACCACAATCACAAAGCACAATCACCACACACTACCTTCATATTCTCCATCACTCATTTTCCTCTTGTCATGCGTTCAAAAAATATTGTCCAGAGATTCTGCATTCTTTATGTGACACTTTGTCCCACCAGCTACTAAAACATGCCCTGCTATGCAGCTTTGAATTGTTTGGCCATAAGCTAATTTCACAGGAGCTGGCAAAATGAAGTCATACTTGAAAAAAAATAAACAAGATGTTTTCTCTCACCTTCCATGAGTTGTTTCGCTGAATCGAATATTACAGAGGATGAAAAACTGTAGATGGATAGGTATAAAGAGTACCACAGTGCAGAAAGCCGACACCACTTACAGTACATACAGACCTGGGGCTGCCCAGAGCAACCTGTTAAATCCCCAGTCCAAACTGACCATGTGATCCGGTTTCTGTGCTGTCCAGCTACACTCTAATGTGACAAGTGACACATGGCCCGTCTGCGTCCAGAGCTCCCTCTTCTCCAGTTTCAGTCCCTCACTGCAGCTTGCCCTGGTACTTATTTGGTCCGGGGAGGGGGGGAGGGCGCCAGTGTCAATAGGCCCAGTCTCTACCGCTCTCATTGGTCAAGTCCTCAGGCTAAAATATCCATGGAGTCTTGCAGCCTTGGCTGCTGTTCCAGGCTGGGCTTTTCCTTTTCTTTTTTTAAAATGCGGGGATGGCTAAAGCAGGTTGGGCTGCATGGGGCACCGCACACCGCGAGCCGTGTCTCCCGCTGCCTTAGCCACACGTTCCCCTTCTCTCTCGCCTGATGCGCGCGTCAGCTCTAGACCCCAGTGAGTCCTCCTCACTCACCAATGCTGGAAAGACAGGCAACGATCACGTGTCGCCATCCCCTGCCAGGCTCTGGCTTGAAGGAGCAGCTTCATCAAACGTGTCATAATAAATTCCGCTTTTACAAGACACAAACCCAAGATGCCTGGCCAGCAGTTTCCACCAGTGCAGTCCAGAAGAGTCAGTTCGGCTGTTATCAAAATCATTAGTAAGTACTGCAAACAAATGTACAAGAATGTTCATGCGATAAGAGGACAGCAATTCTTTTACCAAGCAACAAAGCCTGTATTTGGTCTACTGCATGGTGAAAGCACTGCTTGTGTGTCTTTTTGTTTTCCTCATTAATTCAAACCGGAGAGCATAATGTTGGAATTTGATTTGCCTTTTGGCAGTGAGAGGGAAGCATTTGGTTTTTCAAATTGTTTTCTAAGCACATTTCATAAAAGGCTAAACACGCATGAGGTCGCATAAGGTATTGCTGTGCAAACTCTCCTGTTACTCGGGAGTCTAAAGATTCAGTCTTTAAAGTTGCTTCATGAACCAGGTGTTTTTCTGCATTTTTTTACATGCTTATAAATGTAACTAGAGATATTTGAGCAGAATCAAAGAGAGGAAGTCCCTTTGCCATGCGTCTTGATGCTGGGGCAGTCAGGACCAATCTCCCAGGAGGGTGCAGAATGACCTCGCCTCAGCCAGGATGAAATCATGAAACTTCCTGGCAGACCTAATTCCTTTATGACCAATTCACCATGGAAACAACTCCTTACAACTGGTCAGCCAATCTGGGACAACTGTCTTCTTCTCACTAGCTTACTTGCCCCTAGTGAGGAAGTGACATGATTTCCTCTCGTGTCCAGAAAACATTTCAACTTACTTGATTTGAATTTTCAAATCCAAATTTTACTGTTCGTCACTTACATAGCTGAAATGTACTTACATAACCTTTCACCGCTTTCAGTTTTTCTATTTGGTTCTTGAAACTTCTCAATTCTACTTCACCACATAATCAATATGTATAATATTTTAAAAACAACATTTTTTCTTAACTGCCCTGAAAGTGTCTAGTTTCTGTTATAATTGCACCCGTTAAGCATTCATTTTCTTAGCATAAACAAAAACACGTTTCCATCTTTTTAAGTCTCATTATATATCTGTCTGGCATCTCTGTGACACCTGTGCTGCATTAAGGATAGAAGATCCATCTAATATTGCAGTGTGCTTGTTTTTCTGTACAAAATTGAGACATTGCTTGTGGCAGATAAAAAGATAAGAGAAATGTTCAAAGTTTGTATTGCAAACTGGTTGTTTTCTGAAAATTGGTATACAGGATAATTCTGTGAACTAAATTATATTCAGTAACTGTAAGAAACCACAGACCACACTGTACAAACTAAGACAGGGCCCTTTTAACAACTTAATAACGCAGAGAATTCACGTACACAATTCAGACACATACACAATTAAGTTGTTTCCCTTCTTTATTTATGAGGATTTCAGCTTCATTGTAAAATGAACACTGAGGGAATGGCTGGCTTCTTCGTGGGCAAAGATAGTGATGAGCATAGGTGATGGATGGATTTCAGTTCAGATCTTCTCTGCTTGTTAGGATAAAGATGAAGTTGCTCCCCAACCTTCCTCTCTTTCTTACTCTCTTCTCTGTCTATGTTGCATCCCTCTCAGGGCACTGCACTTACCACATATTGCTGTGGAACAGGCTGTTACACTGACAGCCTGTAAGAAGTGTGTGGAAGGTACAAATTGGTGTGTGCCTTCCTTCTTGAGAGAGATCGCGTGGAGATCAAAGTGCATCAATGGCTCGATAAGAACTTCAGATTCTTCTTGTTTTAGCTCACTTACAGTGATCGTATAAAGTCTTAGTCCTCTCTGGATAAACTGTAATCAGACAAGCTCTTTAAAGAAGAGAACTTATGCCAGTGAATTGTTCTTAAGTAGCTTCGCTTTTGTTTTGAAGGTGATGGTGACAACAAATTTGTGTGATGGCCCAAGCTATACAGAGTGTAACTTCAAAAAGGACGAGTTTACAGGCCTAGTTTTTTGTTCAGTAGTGTTGGCAGTGCTCTGGCTTCAGATTGTGGGTGGCTCCAAAAGTCTAGCTTTAAATCCTGGCTGACCACAGTGCTCATGGCAGGAGGCTGCTTCGGCTCCGTTGCTGCTTAGAGAGCTGCATTCTTACTAGTGCTCCATCTCTGAA
Source organism: Lepisosteus platostomus (assembly GCF_059453375.1). NCBI lineage: Eukaryota > Metazoa > Chordata > Actinopteri > Semionotiformes > Lepisosteidae > Lepisosteus > Lepisosteus platostomus. Next base: position 11,767,977 of record NC_142620.1, on the reverse strand, counting down.
CCACAAAAGCCTGTGTTTAATAAGTTATACATTCCTTTTGTGTTTTGGATTTTGTTTTGCACAGTGCTTCTCTGTCATAGAGAAACTCCTGCATTCCTCACTAAGACTTTACCCAGCCCCAGTACAGAGTTTAAGAACTGACTGGGAAATCGAGAGAATCATTTAAATTCATTACAGATATGTTATATTGTAACCTGCCTTCATGCAAAGGTATGAGATGTTCCTGGATTGTATCATGGCACAACACTTTTCTCTAAGCAAACAAATGGGTGGGTACCTGCAGAGATCCTGATTTAGCATACAGTAGAACAGCTAGCAGGAACAGCACAAACATTAAGACTGCTTGCTTTATCCTACATGGACTGTGGTGTTCTATGGTAAAAACTGAAAAGAACAGTAAAGGTAATAGTAAAGGCAATATAGGTAGGTAATAGATAATAGTAAAGGTATTGTACAAACTGTATCCAGGTGTTGTAAAGCATGGCAAAGATATCATATACACTGTATAAAACCAGGTTAAAGCAAGTGATTAATAGGCATTGCTGTGTACTAGTAGAGGACAAATTGCAAAATGATTTTGATGTGATAATAATGAAGGATTAACAAAATTGACTCATGTTGCCAGAATATCAAAGAAACAAAGCGTTTGACTCAAAAGTGTTCTGTGAAATTAGGTGCTATTACATTATCATACAGCCCATACAGCCCTTTAGTGCTGATATTCCAAATTTGAATAAACAACATTAAAAATGTTTTTGTGTGTACTAGCAAGTGAAAGGGTTAGTTCCCACAGTGTTCATGACACTTGCCAGCATTTAAGAAAATGAGCACACTTAGCTGGGTGTTTAATGTCCAAAATTGAGGACTTGGATTGAAGGAGTGAAAAATTCTTTGCATGTATCTCCTGGTAAGAAAACTAAAGAAAACAATAGTCTGCATAAAATGAAATCTCTGTATTTGTAAGTAGGTAGATGTACATTAAAAATAATCCCATGCATACTACCTCTTAAAGGGGATATAATATAAATTCTAAGTGGGAATTAAAACTTACTGGCTGGTATTTTGATAGGAAATTATCGTTTCCCCTGATGGCACTTTTAATAGCTTGCTTAGAATAGTGCTCTACATTTCTGCTCAGCATCAGACTTCTCTCTAAGGGAATACAAGTTTGCTATCTATAGAGGTTCAGCATGAGAATGAAACTTGCATAGATCAGTATCTCTCTCTCTTGTGGCTCTGCTATTAGCAGCAGCATTATCAAACAAACAACTCGTATCTGCAATATCAGCTTGATTTTGCAAATCATATATATTTTACACATTTCAATGCACTTTCTTTCTGAAACAGGAATGTAAACTGTGACTGGAGACTCCATTTTCAGATCACATGGCACTTGTGAGGTGTCCACATGTACACACACATACACATATGTAAACATTTTACTATCCAAAGGCGATAAATCTGATTTCAAACGTAAATAAACGTGGGTGCACACACCGAGTAAAGTAAGACTGTTCACGTATGGTCAAAATTAAACATTAACTCAAACCAAACACCCCTTTTTGGTGAAATTAACTAAATTGGTGTTTAACTCACGTGTTTCAAATACCTTGTTTTGATTTCTCACCGGCAAAATGATTTCTCCCACAACCAGTAGGACCCAAATCTTGGCATGGCAACATGGGCTAGCTTAGTAGTGCCTGTTCCAAGTTTGCGCATGCGTGGATCAATTTGTAAGAAGATACCATTAAGTGGGGGTAGTATTTTCTTTTAAATATTGCATAAATAGTACATAAGATGACTAATAACATTTTATTCTTGTTAATAATGTGTTCATTGTTTAATTGTGTACTCACTGGAGAAAGGTGTATATCAGAATTCTTATTATTATTTTGTAGAATTATTTTTTGCTTTATAGTGAATATTCTAGGGAGAGGAGTTTAACCTATAAAAGGAGCTCCTCAAGATAGGAGAAGAGAAATAGGAAGAAGCTGGTAGTCGTGTAGTAGAGTAGAAGCTGCCTACAACAACCTATTTTTTTAAATCAATCAATCAATGTATATATTATTTTACTATGGTTTTTTTTCCCTTGGTTAGTTTGTATTTTTTGCTTTGTTTTTTTTTGGGGGGGTGTGGACTTTGGTAACACAGTTCCTCATAATAAACACCATTTCATTTCTTTGCAATTGTGGCTGTGTCATCATTATTGTCGCATTCCATCTACACCTCTAAACTTTTGAAGGATGACACTTTGACAGAAGCTTAAACACTTTAAAAGTTATGAATAAATACAGATTTTTCTAACCATATTCACTCTAATTTCAGTGAAAAGAAAAACAACACTTCAGCCTGTCAGGTAGTCAGGATCTTAGGCACTTAGTATGGTGGGGGGGCTGCAACGTTATTAAATTTAGAAAAATCAAGTAAATTAAAAAATGCACATATTTCAATGCAAAAATAGGAAAATCCCAAGGGCCTGTGAAGAGTAATAGAGCTGACTTGATAAGGCATTTTGAGTTAATCTGCTGGATAGGAAATATTACAATGTAGTGTTACATTATTCTTAATTGATGGATTCTGGATTTGTTTTCCTTCTTGGAAGGATTTTTGTTAGAAACATGCATGGATTTCATCTTGTCTTTTAATGTTATGGCAGAGAATATTCTATTTTGCAGTAGATGATTAATGAAAGCCTAGGTCAGAGTCCACTGACCAGTTTAAATCCTCATGAGTAGGAGAACACCTGGTGTAAGTAGTATCTTCTGACCTCATTCTCAAGTCCACCTGGATCATGCATACATGTTTCTGAAAAACTCCTTGTCCAGATTGGTATGGTCTGGATTTCTACATAGAATTCTTCTGTGAGAAAACAGGAGAATTTAAAAAAGCAGTTTGTCAGCATGTAGTCTGTGAAAGTATTTTAGACCCATATTAAATTCTCTGTCTGTATGCTTCTACCGGGATAGGAAGCTTAGCATGGGTAAACTGAAATAATTAAGGATCAATAAATGGAGATCCACTGAGCAGTATCAATGTAATTGCATACAATAAAAAGCAAACAATTAAGGTAATTAGGGAGAATGTACCCTACAACCCCTTTTCTTAAAATAATGGAAGGTCACATTTCCTTTATCTCTGGTACATCTATAGCAGTGGCCCAGCACATAGCAATAACTTCTGAAATACATAAAAGACAATTCATATAATATTTACTCAAGCTAGTTTTCAAATCATTGCAGGTTTCAGTCAGCTCTTCATATCATGTCATAGTTCAAGTAGGTGGCTGTGTCAGCATGCGTAGGCTACGAAGGAACAAGTAAAGGTTTATTCCACGCTGAAAAGAGAAGAAAAGAAACACAACATGTTGGCTGTGGAGCCTTCTTTTGTGTTTTTTTTTCAACATGTTGTGGATTTACCACTTTGCTTGTAGGTTGTTTTTAGTGTCCTGATAATTTCTTTAATCAGGACTATCTAGTGGGCCTCAAAGGTAGCTGTGAAATTCTCACAGCTCCTGACCGTCTGACCCCATTTTGTTTGACCATCCCTGGTATAGGGGGTGTAAACAACTGTGGACCTTAATTAGATTAGCTTGACTTAATACCTCATACATACCTGACTACTAGGATGGTGCTACATAGAAATCCTAGATCTGGCAGCTTTCCACATAACTGGGTGGCCTGCCCACAACTTGGCCACCGTTGAGCATTCAGAGCTGACAGGCAAGGGCAGGGCAGTCTGGGCCCTTGACTATAACCAGGGCCCCGAGATGGAATGGCCTGTGTGTTCATGGTCCTATAATGAATTATTGAATGTGAGCTGAACACTTCCCTGCTGGTGCGGCAGTATTGGTTACGGGTGGTGGAACCTGATCCGTGTGACAAGGCTGTGTCTTGGGATGCTGATGAAGGTGTGCAGAGGTGAGGGAGAGGGAGGTCTGGGCTCACTATGGTCAGCAGGGAGTGGGTCTGCCAGTGCTTCTGCTTCTGCCACTGTAGCCGCTTCTTCTTGTGCAGGATGTCCTGTAGGTAACCCAGCTTTTGTTTCATGCATGCTTGTCAGCAGTGAGGCATGTGGTTAGCAATATAATTATATGTGTGAGATATAACTGGTGACTGTGTCTGGTGTGAGTGGTGTCTTGTACGCAGGGGTTTTGTCAGGGCAACATGTCTAGGTGTCCAGATCAGAACAAAATAATGCTGTTAGAAATATTTTTAAAATGTCCTTTTTAGAAAAAAAAAACTGATAATGCTACCTAAAATTTTATTATTTTATGGATTCTGGAAATGAAGTTGAAATCTTTTTGACTTTTTGTTTGTTTAAGTGTCTTAAGTTATTTATAATGGTTGAATCTATTGTGAGATGTAGTGTGAATCTGTACCTTTCTGGAAATTGGGCTTGCTTTTTAAATATACTGTTGTATGGAGAGAGATAGTGGAGCCATGGCAGTGGTGTCATTCATTACATAATGGCACAGGTGTGGTCATCAATAAAAGATTGAGGGCTACAGAGATCGCATTCCATTTTCTGAATGGTGTTCTTACCTTTCACCACTTTTGTCTGTTCTGTTTCTGAAATGAAAATGTAAGTACTGGGAGCTATAAAAGGCTTCCTGGTGATGGCGATCACCCACTGGAAGGACAAGTCAGCATGATTTAAATCTAAGGGATTGGAAGTGAAGTGGGATGTTTAAGAGGTGGCTCATACACATCACCCTCCCCACAGGTTTCTGCTCTTCCAGGGGTTATTCTGGTTCATTTTTGTATATTTTAGGGGCTCATAAGTGGCTCAACCAGTTAAGGGATTGGCTTAAGGAGCAGGCTGAGGTTAACCTGGTTAACCACACATTGCTGGTTAAACTCTGGGCTGTGTTGTTAACCATCTGTGACTCCAATACCCCAAACAGCATCATGAAATTGGCCAAAGGCTGCCAGGTGTAGATGAGTAGGAGTCATCCAGGTGTTCCTAGCCCTCCCTGCATGAGTGGAGGACTTGCCCAGGTTTAGGTTAGGTGACCGTGTTTTTTGGAAAAGGCTCGCCATCTTCCCACTGGTGCTGGCTCTTGCTCACAGTGAAACTTGCACTGTGTTAAATAACAGATATGTGAGGGAAGAGTGCAGGCATATCAATCAATAAATCTAGATTTCTTTAATAGAGAGTGCAATATTAAGTAGAGCATGTGGGTACACAGGAGAGGAAAATAAAAACTCACAGTGGGAGAAAATAAACTTCCCAGGCCTGATGGGTACCCCCATTCAGGCAATGAGTTTGTGGGACATTAATTACTGTACATCACAGATAATCTCTGTAACATCAAGGGCTGGGAAACTGCTCTTCTGGGTCTGTTACCTGAAAGAGGTCTTTCATTTACTGTTGACAGTGTAGCACTAACCAGAGTTTATTACCAGTTTGCAACAGCAAATTATGAAGGAATACAAACTAGATAATTAAAGTTTTTAATGTAAAAAATGCTTTATAAATTTATAATATAATGATCATTCAGGGGGGAACAGTGGTGCAGTGGTTAGCATTTGTTCCGCACTGCTGGGGTCCAGTGTTCAGTTCCCGAGGTGCTATCTGTGTGAAATTTGTATGTATGTTTTTCCCTGTTCCGTTGCACAGTCCTAAGACATACTGGTAGCTTAACTGGCTTCTGAGAAAACTAGCCAAGGTGTGTGTGAGTGTCTGTGTGTCCTGCAATGGACTGGCATCCTGTCCTGGGTGTATCCTGCCTTGCAGCCAATGCTTGCTGTGATAAGTTCCAGCTCCCCCGCAACCCTGTATTAGATAAAGCAGGTAGAAAGTGGATGGATAGATGTTCTTATTTACTTCTTAGTTAACACATAAACCTTCTTTACCAGAGGTAAGTGATTATTTTATAGTGCATTGGTAAGAGTGAGAGGCTCAGTGAGGCTGTTGACACGTTCGTGGAAATAGCAGCTCAATTCAAAGCACACTATTTGTATCTTGAAATGTCTGAAATATCTTTAGTTATTTAAGTCATCTGTATCCAGTGGACTGCTTCTGTGGTATGTGGTGACATTACATTAATACAGTATTTTCTTCCAACTCATCATTGTATCAATTCCAATATACTGTACATTTTAAGTGTACAGCTTTTGAAGTTCACCTTTAAAATGCTAACAAATCACATAAATAGGTTGAGTTGTGCTCCAGAAATCTGCTGAAGGGTTTGTCCTTTTATTATATTTCTTGTTTATAATTCTGACAAATTGAAAAAAACAAGATTGAATGCTGTAAAGCAAGGTAAAGTGTTTTTAAAAGGTCCCTGAAATGCTGTATACTGTAGCTAAGCACGTACACTGTTAATGTTTCAATGCACAATTGTGTGATTGTGTGCTTAAAAGTTCCATCACATAAAAATAAGTGTGCTGTTTTATTATATTCATCATTAGGACTTGTAGCAGTGTCTCTTGTAGTAAAATTAGACCCACTCTGAGGGTACACCACACACAGAATGATGCAGATACAGAGGCATGCACTGTTTATTCTGGGATGATGTGCTATAGGCCCTATTGTACTGAGGTTTCCTGTTTCAAAGCCTGTGGTTTTTCAGTCATGAAGTGTTTATTAGAAAAAAATATATTTTTTTTTCAGGGGCAGCAACACATCAGACCTTTTTATATTTCCTTACTTCTCCAACCCCCTACCATATCTCTTTACTCCACCTCCCCCATCAGCTGTTTATAAAACCGAAAGAAAACATTTGGTATTTATTATAAAAGTTACCACAAGACTGAATGACATGCCCATCATAATACTGGCACACCATGTTTTAGTTGGAGTTAGTATTAATTAGAAAATTGTCTGTAGCATATTTTTTCACTCCACTCAGATGAGACAACTGTACTTTATGAAAAAGATTGTTCTAGCAACCTCTGAAGAGCTGTTTCCAGGGGACATAGACAGGGTGAAGTTCACAACCTGTCTGTTTTCTCTCAGTGCTTCTGTGGATAATCACAACAGATGGTAGATTGATAAGGCCTCATCTGTCAGTGTGAAGTGATCAAACAGCTATGATTGAGGAAGCTCCCAAAATGCTTTGTAGTTTAGAAACAACAGAAGAATAATAAATAAGAATGAAGGAACTGTTTTAATAACTAATTCTTTGTGTGAATAAATGGTGTCAGTTTACTTTATATTGGAGCTACATGGACGCAATAGGAAGCACACTTCCTGCAGTCACAGCCTGTTAAAACTGCTCCTAGGTTTTTGTCTGATTCCAAAAACTGCTTTTGAGTTCACGGTTCTGCTCCAGTATTGCAAGCTATCAGCGCTGTTTGCACTGCTAACATAAGTAAGCAGACCAATCTTAATATTTCACACCTAAAACCTGGTTGATTTTTGACTGTGAACCACTGCAATTTTTGACTCTGGATTTTTGTCTCTGCATTTCTTGCAGGAAAGTGCAAGACATTGCCAGACTTGTTATTGATGGAATGAGGTGGGAACAGTGTAGGCAATAAAGCTTGCAACAAGTGAAACCAGTATGTACTTTAGCATTAAGCTTCCAAAGAGATTTAGAAAAGCTACAACCAAACAAAACTGCTACTACAGCTATTTGTTGTACGATATTTTATCCAACATAATGTAGCTAAATGTCCAGTAGAGAAATGGCCACAATAATTATAGTACATACTGTAGTAGAAGGCACTGGAGAATTACTTCAGTCTAGCCACTGCCATGCTACAGGAGTTGTTGCACTTTGATGACTGAAACAATGTATCTGTTTTTTTTTAATAAGAATGCACTTCTGTGAAGGGTTTTACATTATATGACAGCTGTGCAGTAATATTTTAATACTTTTGCAATGCTTACCATCTCTCTGCTGCTGTATGTCCCTGTTACAGTCAATTGCTTTGTAATCACTTTTATTCTCTAGAATAATCTAGTGCGGTATAATCATGAAATGCTCAATAACAGTGCTCTTGGTAGAGGTGAAGCACAATCTAGAGTTTAGCTTTTTTCCTAACTTCCAACAGATTTTGCAGTAACATGGTTTGGTGCATTAATCTTCAGCTATTGAGTTGAAACATGTTCCCTACAAAAGTAAACTTGTTATTTCACAAAGGGCATGCCACTTCACGGTGTGTTATCAGAGATTCAGGTGCAATGCAGAGTGGTAAATAAAAAAATTCATTACATTCCCCAGGGACAACATAATCACTTTAAACCATTCTCAAATAAAAGACCAAGGAATCAGAGATAGATGATTACATCAGGGATGAGGAACACAAGGTGGAAGGCAACCAAAAACACAGCATATAGAGTTTCCTGGAGGAGGACTAACGCTCTCAGGGTAGGAAGAGTACCTGGAACTCGGATTTTGCAGAGAAATAAGCTTAAAAATGAAAGGCAGGTTAATGTCACCTTTAATAATTTGTGGCCCATGCCATATTCTGAGCAAAAACATTTCACTAGGAATGACAATAGCCAAGAATTAAAGTATTAAAAGGTTTATTGAGTATTTAAAGTTATAATAATTTGTCTTACCCACTTGTCTGAGGGCTAACCTCCTTGCTATCGGATGAGGCGTCTGGGACCCCCATGTAGAGCAGGGAGTGATCAAGGGGCTGATGTACAGTATGTGATGTTTAAGAGAGGAAGTGACATCATGATTAATTACAAATTACTGACAGCTGAAGATGATTGAACTTGGCTGTTGTCATCCCTCCCGAACTTTCACTATAAACTCCATTACTGAAGCACGGTAGACGGATGAAAGATAGTCTGTCGTGGCTTGGGTTTTGCGGAGGGCTCACCAGTTTCCACAGAATGTCATGTGAGAGGGGGGAACCTTGTCCTGTAACCAGAGATTCATGTTTATACGCAGGAGCTGCAACCCGAACAACCAATACTCGAGTCGAGAAGCAGCTAAGAATCAACTGTCACCAGAGGCAAGCTTGCAAAGTGAAAATTGTATGTTACATGTTAGATAGAAGATAATATATATTTCCTAATAATAGGTAATAAGATGCACTGTTTGGAACATTCATACACTTTCTGCCTGCTTTGCTTATCTTTCGGTAGTGTGCATGGATTTCAAAGTAAATGGGGATATATCATATGTCTTTGATAGCAGTGACGTGTATCAGTGACACTGATGCACAGTGAGAAAGCACAGTCTGGATTTTACATCAATAGCTCACTGAACACATACACGCTGTTATTTACATTTTAAATAGAGCGCAGATAGGTTTGTTGGTTCAGCAGTATTGTTTCTTGTGATAAAATACTGGGTTCATGTTTTGTGACTGTAAAAATGCCAGGTATTTGAGTTGAGTTTAAAACTCAGTTTGGAAATTAAGAATAGTAATTAAAAAATAAATCAGTTCAAATGGGTTTTAATTAATGGACAAAAAGACTAAAACATCCCCCACTTGAATTTTAGGGACTGCATGGCTGCTATACTGTAGATATGATTGATGATGGCTGCCTAATCAGAGACTGCTACTACAGCTATTTGTTGTACGATATTTTATCCAACATAATGTAGCTAAATGTCCAGTAGAGAAATGGCCACAATAATTATAGTACATACTGTAGTAGAAGGCACTGGAGAATTACTTCAGTCTAGCCACTGCCATGCTACAGGAGTTGTTGCACTTTGATGACTGAAACAATATATCTGTTTTTTTTTTTATAAGAATGCACTTCTGTGAAGGGTTTTACATTATATGACAGCTGTGCAGTAATATTTTAATACTTTTGCAATGCTTACCATCTCTCTGCTGCTGTATGTCCCTGTTACAGTCAATTGCTTTTGTAATCACTTTTATTCTCTAGAATAATCTAGTGCGGTATAATCATGAAATGCTCAATAACAGTGCTCTTGGTAGAGGTGAAGCACAATCTAGAGTTTAGCTTTTTTCCTAACTTCCAACAGATTTTGCAGTAACATGGTTTGGTGCATTAATCTTCAGCTATTGAGTTGAAACATGTTCCCTACAAAAGTAAACTTGTTATTTCACAAAGGGCATGCCACTTCACGGTGTGTTATCAGAGATTCAGGTGCAATGCAGAGTGGTAAATAAAAAATTTCATTACATTCCCCAGGGACACCATACAGTGCCTTGCGAAAGTATTCGGCCCCCTTGAACTTTTCAACCTTTTGCCACATTTCAGGCTTCAAACATAAAGATATAATTTTTTTATTTTATGTGAAGAATCACCAACAAGTGGGACACAATTGTGAAGTGGAACGAAATCTATTGGATTTTTGAAACTTTTTTAACTAATAAAAAAATGAAAAGTGGGGCGTGCAAAATTATTCGGCCCCTTTACTTTCAGTGCAGCAAACTCACTCCAGAAGTTCAGCGAGGATCTCTGAATGATCCAATGTTGTCCTAAATGACTGATGGTGATAAATAGAATCCACCTGTGTGTAATCAAGTCTCTGTATAAATGCACCTGCTCTGTGATAGTCTCAAGGTTCTGTTGAAAGCGCAGAGAGCATCATGAAGACCAAGGAACACACCAGGCAGGTCCGTAATACTGTTGTGGAGAAGTTTAAAGCCGGATTTGGATACAAAAAGATTTCCCAAGCTTCAAACATCCCAAGGAGCACTGTGCAAGCGATCATCTTGAAATGGAAGGAGTATCAGACCACTGCAAATCTACCAAGACCTGGCCGTCCCTCTAAACTTTCAGCTCAGACAAGGAGAAGACTGATCAGAGATGCAGCCAAGAGGCCCATGATCACTCTGGATGAACTGCAGAGAACTACAGCTGAGGTGGGAGAGTCTGTCCATAGGACAACAATCAGTCTTACACTGCACAAATCTGGCCTTTATGGAAGAGTGGCAAGAAGAAAGCCATTTCTCAAAGATATCCATAAAAAGTCTCGTCTAAAGTTTGCCACAAGCCACCTGGGAGACACCCCAAACATGTGGAAGAAGGTGCTCTGGTCAGATGAAACCAAAATCGAACTTTTTGGCCACAATGCAAAACGATATGTTTGGCGTAAAAGCAACACAGCTCATCACCCTCAACACACCATCCCCACTGTCAAACATGGTGGTGGCAGCATCATGGTTTGGGCCTGCTTTTCTTCAGCAGGGACAGGGAAGATGGTTAAAATTGAGGGGAAGATGGATGCAGCCAAATACAGGACCATTCTGGATGAAAACCTGTTGGAGTCTGCAAAAGACCTGAAACTGGGACGGAGATTTATCTTCCAACAAGACAATGATCCCAAACATACAGCAAAATCTACAAAGGAATGGTTCACAAATAAACGTATCCAGGTGTTTGAATGGCCAAGTCAAAGTCCAGACCTGAATCCAATCGAGAATCTGTGGAAAGAGCTGAAAACTGCTGTTCACAAACGCTCTCCATCCAACCTCACTGAGCTCGAGCTGTTTTGCAAGGAAGAATGGGCAAGAATTTCAGTCTCTCGATGTGCAAAACTGATAGAGACATACCCCAAGCGACTTGCAGCTGTAATCGCAGCAAAAGGTGGCTCTACAAAGTATTAACGCAAGGGGGCCGAATAATTTTGCACGCCCCACTTTTCATTTTTTTATTAGTTAAAAAAGTTTCAAAAATCCAATAGATTTCGTTCCACTTCACAATTGTGTCCCACTTGTTGGTGATTCTTCACATAAAATAAAAAAATTATATCTTTATGTTTGAAGCCTGAAATGTGGCAAAAGGTTGAAAAGTTCAAGGGGGCCGAATACTTTCGCAAGGCACTGTAATCACTTTAAGAATTAAGAATAGTAATTAAAAAATAAATCAGTTCAAATGGGTTTTAATTAATGGACAAAAAGACTAAAACATCCCCCACTTGAATTTTAGGGACTGCATGGCTGCTATACTGTAGATATGATTGATGATGGCTGACTAATCAGAGACAGACCTGTGACACAAGCCGCATTCACATGAACTCAGATATTCTTGAATGACGGCACGAGTTTGTACAGTCCTCTCAAATACATTCTCTCCTCATTCTGAAGTTAGGGACATGAGCAAATACTTCATTTAAATCTGACTGTGTGTTAATGTGTTTAGGATATATTCCAGTGGATGTTTGTTTTAATTCCCAGGATGAACTGCAAATCAACTGACAATGCCATTGGTTCGCAGATATCCCCAAATTCATCTCTGGAGCTTAACATTAAAAAGGAAGCACAAATAAAAACAATTTGTAGAGATGTAATGTTTTCATTTTTATACTAGTACTCCTCTCTTTTAAACCACTTTTTGATAAATGTTGGATAAGCCCGTTTGCAACATTCAGTGCTGTCATACACCACAATTTCTGCACGTCTCTACTGTAATGTGCTTTGAGGTACAATACCACCTGTCAACAGAGCTGAGCCTGTAAAATTGATTTCTGAAGGGAAAATGGCAAAACCTCCTAGAAGCAATTAAGTGTTCGAACTGCAGACTGTTTTCCCACAGGGTCAGTGGTTATGATTCTCTGTTCCTAGCAACTTGCTTACCTTTTAGAAAATTAGTTGCTTGGAATCACATATTTTTACAATGTGAGTTCTGTGGTGTAGCATTTTGACATTTATCTGGGTCTTTACCAGCTTGTTTGTCTTCTCAGGTCCAGCTGTCCAGCGCCAGGTACAGAATGGGCCATCTGCAGATGACATGGACATGCAGAGAAGGTAAAAATGCAAGAAACTTATTTGACAGTCCTTGGCTTTCTTTGCTGTTAATTGAATTAAAAAGAAACTGTGACCTTCAGTTAATAGTGATTCCTGTGACCCCTTGTCCCTGTGAGACAGATGTGTTAGATCAAATGAAAAGCAAAAAATGAGATTGGTCATTTTTGTAGAGGTCAAAGGTAGCATTTGCTGGAGCCCTTGATACACATTTTGTGATTTCTGTGACTTTCTTTAGGTGCAAACTCTTTGAAAGCTAAAAATGGTTATGAATTCCATCCCTTCAAATATTTTTTTTCCATTACTTAGACCTAAGAGAATTATAAATCTAGTAGCTACAGTTAATGGAACCACCTCCTTATGGTGTTCATCCAGATGTTTTTTTCTGGGAAAATTAGAATCTTGCTTCGGAGGGATCTGTCTTATGTGTGACTCAATGCTTCCCTCTAGTGGTATAAAGAGGCATGATAACACTGCATTCTCCATGGGCCACTGCACTACCCTAACATGAATGACTCCAGCTGGGTGGCACAAAACAAACTAGAATACTGAGAAGTGTGGCTTAAATAGGGTTAGACAACTGCATCAGCTCCCCTTCCAGACCCTTCCAGGTGCTACAGTCCCAAGCCAAATTATGTCAGTTATGTTTTTGGTCTTGCAGGCTTCCAATGTGGGCACACCATTCCATTCAATTGCCAGTTTTATCTGTCAGCTATTGTTTGTATTCAATTGCATAAAAAGACATTTGCTTGCATTGCATATGTTATTCTTCACAGACGCCAGCCATTGACATCAGTGAAGGAAATGACCCAAAAGAAAATCACTATGCCACAGTTTCAATTTCTTGAGTTTTGTTGACTAGCAAAAGGTCTCTTTGTCCCCTTCACTGGTAAATCACTGCATAAATGTCCTATATACAGCGCACTTTGTTGCAGGGCCTTTCTGGTACAACACTTGAGCTTCCCAAAGCGTAGACAAAGGTAAAGATTAGTTCCTGTGGCACAGCATGAAAGCTGACTGAACCGGAGTTCCCTGTGTGTTGTTTCAGCAGGCAGATGATGGAGCAGCAGCAGCTACAGGCACAGATAGAGAGGGATCGAAGGGCATCCACCTCAGGTAAGCGTCCAGCACCCTTCAGATCACAGAATTGGCCGTGCAATGGGATAGGAGACCCAGCGGCTGTCTGCCATCTGATGTCATGGTTTTCCAATGTCCTGCTGTTGCCCATGAGAGCCTCTGGCTGTCTTCCACCTGATGTCATGGTTTTCCAATGGGTACACAGCAGCACATGAGAACTTCTAGCTCTCTTCCACCTTCGACAGTTTGCAGAGATTTCAAACACCTACATGCAGTACACTAGTACTTCAGTCTATCCATTTACTAGTCCCTGCAGGAATATCGGTCTACACATCTTTTCTCTAGCAGTAGCCTAAGCTTGTAAGGAGCTGTGTTTTGTACATTTGCTTCTGTGGGGACCTTAGACATCTTTCCTGGATAACCTTGGGGGAGAGGAAGGGGAAGGGGAGGTATTAACGTATGTCTACATTTTCTTTCCTTTCTTTAATCATGTTTATTTTTTGGCAAAATAAGGAGTTCTCACACATTGTTTGTCTCATGTTCCATTGCTGTTATTTTTGTGAGTTATATTCTTTCTTTTTCTTTCCCTTCTGCATTCTGACTCTTTCTTCTTTGTTGACTATTTGTCTGTTTCCCTTTAGTTTCCACCCTTCAGATCAAAGTGTCTCCCTCCCCTTCTCGGTCTCAGTCCCCCCCTCCTGAATATAGTCACTGTCGAGCGGGGGCCATGCCTCCCCCCTCCTACGCCAAGGTTACCTCCTCTTCCCCCTCCTCTCGGGACGGCGAAGGTGGCTGTGCCTCCTTGCAGGCAGATGGGACCTCTGACTCTCCCCAGAGAAAAAACCCCGTTGCCTCACAGCTTTCAACATCCCTTGCCTCTGCTTTTTCCCCAGTGCAGCCTGGAGTAGGGACATTGTCCCGAAATGTCCGCCAGATCCCCATCTCTCCCCCGCTGGCAGCTTCCCAGGCCCCTTTGCTTCCCCCCAAGTCTGGTGCATGGTCCTCCCCACATATGTTCTCGCCTCTGCCCCCCTCACCCCCTGTGGTGATGGCTCTAGCCCCTTTGAAGCAGGTCTGCCCCCAGCCTATGCTCCCTGTTGCCCATCCCTTGCTGCCTGTTCACAATGGCCGGGGCAAAGGACCTGCAGACCTTTCATTGTTTCAGCATGGGGCAGAGTACTCCAGTGATCACCTGGAAGATTATTGCCTTAACCAACACCAGATGCATTGTTCTTCTGGCTCCGCCTCCCATCCTGTCCTCTACAAACATCCTGATGGCTCATTCGCTCCATGTTATGAGTCACACCCCCTGCCCACTCTGATTGGTCATCCAGTTACAGGCCCCACCCACCAGTCCCACTTCCCATCTTACCACCTGCAACAGCTGTACCCATCTGTCCCCCCTATCAGCTCCTCACCCCCCTCTTACACTGCTCTGTCCGAAGGGACTCTGCCCAAGAAGACCCCCCCTTCTCCTTCTCAGGCTGCCGTACCCCACTCCAGTAAGTACCTCAAAGCCCCGCAAGCAGGGCAGTGTTGCAGCTGGCTCAGATCGCTTTGTGTGGGGCTTTGCACACAGATGCCATGTCTCATGGGCTACTCCTCAGACCCTCAGGGCCTGTGGGATGCTCTGGTAATAAAAAAATGAAATAAAAAATAAAAAGCAAAAAGCATTCCAGCAGGAGAGCAAAATCTGGATATAATTTAAGATATTTTAAATATTAAAGTATTTATTGGTCTATGTGTCCCATGCATTGAGAGCATGACATGTACAGTAATTGTGAGAGTATGCATCTCTCTGTTCCCCAGATCTAGATTCATCTAGACATTCCACATCCTTTTTTGCAAACTTTAATATTTGTTATATTTTTACGGTTTCGGTTTCATGGAGTTGTATTATGTACTAGAAATAATACAAGATTGGCTTACTGTTCGTTTAGTGGTTTAGTTTTAAGATGTTTCTGAAATTTGTATTGGACACGCGGAGGAAAGCCAGTCTGTATTGCACATACATGCCCTGACATTTAACAAAGTTTAAGGTATGCCAAGCAGTGTGCCTCTGCAGCACTGACATACTGCCTCCAGCCTCTTGTTAAACTGCCTTCACGTCTCTAACAACCGGACCTCTGTGTCTGCTCCTTATTTATACATTATCTCAGGGTATTTCCTTTGAAACCTGCTGTGTACTGAGTGTGCATGCTTGTGTTTGAAAATGGAATCCCATTTAATGGCTGCCTGTGGGTGGAAAACATGTTTTTAGAGGATGTATTGGTTTCCTAGTTTGTCTTTATTTATTTTTTTGCTCTGCGATTTCAAAGCTTGTAAAGTGTAAAAAGTCTTCATTTGCATACATTATAAAAGTAATAGCAAGATATATCTATGTTATATTTAAAGACACCGAGCAATTTTCTTCTCCAGTTCTCATCACTGTTGAGGAAAAAACATTTTCAAAAATGACCTTGAAAGCACTCAAGAGTTAGAACAGATCTGTAGCAAAAATATGACTGACTGTTTTCTCCGTGTGTAAATTTAGTGCATGTCAGCGTCTCCCAAAGCCTGATGTATTAGTTAGTTGTTTCTATCTCACAGTTCTTTGAGGGGTTATCGGCACTGGGGCTGTGCTGCTGCTTGATTGCTTACCACTGCCCTGTGTCCTGGGCTTTGGTGTTGAGTGTGACAGACCACCTGTTTCTGTCCCTGTTTTCACACAGGTCCTCCCCTCCCGCCTGGGCATCCTTCTTCAGTGCTCTCTGTAGCTCCTCCCACTGCAGCCCCGGCCTCTGGGGGAGGTCCGCCTCCTCCCCCGCCCCCTCCTGGGCCCCCTCCCCCCTCCACTGGGGCTCCTCCCCCTCCGCCTCCGCTGCCGGCTGGTGGAGGTCCTGGCGGGGCAGGAGACGAGAGCCCGGGTTCAGGGCTGGCAGCGGCACTGGCGGGAGCCAAACTGCGCAAAGTGCAACGAGTGAGTGTCTAGGATCGTCTAGGATCGTCCGCTCCTGTCACTGACAGCAGCAGGGACCACACCTTCTGCCAATCCCAGGAGACCTGGAGCCTGGGGATGGTTGGAAATCCCCTGTGGCTTGCAAAGACAACATCACACCAGGGACTGGCCTCCTCTTTTTAAAATCAGGCCTAAGAAATTATAATCCTTTAGTACTGTAGTTGCCAGGAGCCCCAGCTGCCAGAGAAGAGCTGTTTGCACAGTTCGTCCTGACGCTCTCCGTTTGTGCTCACAGTCTGAAGACGCGTCCGGAGGCACCAGCCCGGGCGGTGCAGCGAAGAACGATGCCAACCGGACGAGTGGAGGAGGGGGGCTGATGCAGGAGATGAATGCCCTGCTGGCACGAAGGTTAGAGTAAGACTGCAGGGAGTTATTTTATTTCCATACGCGCGGCCGCCTTCAGACTCACAATTCCTCGCCATCCCGCATGAGCAAAGTGAACAAATGAACAGCATATCTTCCCCCTGCCATCTTCATTGTTTGACACTGATTAAGCAGACCCCACCAGGTGCTTTGACAGTGCAAGTAATTCATTCGATCACTGACAGCGCTGCCGTTGTTACTTAAACGTATGTGTTTCCGGTACGGGTCTATATATGTTTACAGTTTACTTTTTTTAACAGAAGGAAAGCGGCTACACAGACAGAGAAATCCAGTGACAAGAAAGAGGAAGAAAGCCAAAACGTGAGTGAGAAAGGTCTTTTTGAAAACCAAGTGTCCAGTAACCCTGGAGAGGTGAGAACAGGCAATCCATCTTGTTGTTAATGCGTCAAACTTGCTGTAATGTAATCAGCTACACTGTGAATCATGCCAGCTCCCTGCCATCTCTCACCTGTTAGCACATATCCCCTCTTGAAATTCCTAGCTAGGGTTAAGATGGTCCCTGCATTCTTGTAGAGTTTTATATTTTAGGGTCAAAGGTAGGAAATCTCTTCCTTTTTTTCTGAAGGAAAATTTCCTTTGGTAGTGAAATATTCAAAGGCAAATAAAAATATTTCACTGCCTTGCACAGTGTATATAAATCATATATTTATATTACATTTAACTCCATTTTAAGAAAAATATCAATTATTATTTCATGATACAGTGATTATTAAACAAACAATATGCTTTGTAGGAGGATTCCAGCCTGTCTCCATCACCTGTCACCCGTGGGCCAGGACAGCAGAACTCCACAGGTAACCCAGTCTGGACCAGCTTCAATATAGCCTGCAGTCTATTTTGGGGTCACCGGACAACCAGCTGCCAAATTCACAAGGCCAGCAGGAATATGAGAGCAGATAAACATTAGATTGCTGGAGATTAAACTCTCATTATGACGTGAATAGAACACCACAAACTCTACTACTTACAATACACCTTTTGTTACAATTAAGTATAAATGTGTCCAGCTTACTGGTGGGTTGTTTCAGGGTTGGTTTCCAGTTTCTGTAAAAATTAGAGTGTGTGGGCTGGGGCAGGGCTGGTTTCTGAAATAAAACTGTCTCAACAGTAAAGGTAGTAACTGTCTTGTACTTCTGGCAGATCCTCTGAAAAAGCCATGGGATCGAGCCAATTCTGCAGACAAGTCTTCATTGGTATCAAGGTGAGGATCTAATAATGTGGAAGTGACTGTATGATGCTCATACTCATAGCACATTCGTACACACATATAATTCATGGGATACTAAAAATGAATATGAACCATTAACATGGTTCTGTAGTACAGTAAGATTAAACTCTTGTCATGCAGATCACTGGGGAGAGTTACAGTATATAATCTGAGCATCAAAAGACAGCAAGACCAATACAAGCTACATATGCACCTGTCTCTAGAAATAATCTTTCTTATTGCACGGTAGTGGTATAACCTCAGAAACTATTGTTAAAACTGATATGACATTTTCCACATTCCATTGGAATTACTGATTGCAGTTGATTAATAAGTAACATGATTCCTGACACATTTCAATGCTGGTGTCACAAAGTAATGACACCCATGTTGGCATGAGTGTCATTAGGGAACACAGAACAATAAAAAAGTATAGGATGTTCATGATGAAAAACAGAAGAAACTCTGAGAAGGAGTGATGTTTTTATGTGTCACTGATCATTTCATTCCCATTGATGCAGAAGTCCATTGGCGCTGAAGAGTCCTGAAGTTAAGAGCAACTCACACCCATTAAGTACTAGGTACCACTATGGTCCTGTCCGTTCAGGCCAGCTATACTGCAGCTCCTTATGCCGATGCTGCTGTGGCTTTCATTTCAATGTGCAGCTCTGTGAAACTGGTCCCACCGCAATGCAAACAACCACAAACTACAGGGAACAACTCCAGCTGCTCATGCATTGTGCTTTCAGCTTTCTGCTTCCTGTTGGTGTTACGCCTTCAAGGCTGGAGCAAAAATAATTCAAGAACAAGCGATATTGATTAAAAAAAGGATAAACATTTTTAGCCTTTCACGGTTTAAGCAATTTACTTGAATTTACTTGAACAAATTAAGCATCCAGGTGGGTACTGCACATTGGTGGTGGTGGAGGGAAGTCCCCATTACCTGTAAAGCGCTTTGAGTGGAGTGTCCAGAAAAGCGCTATATAAGTGTATCTTCTACATGTGGGGTAACCCATACAAGTTTTTGGTGGCAGCATTTTAGGATTTTAATAAAGATGCCTGAAAAAGAAAGTGCACAATTGTAAAAATCCGCTCTGTGAGGAAAAGAACCTCTCATTATTTTTCATTTCTCCATATATTTTTTACAACTAGCAAATAATATGAGGAGGAAAAAACAGTGAAGGGCGTGTGTTTATATATCCTTTCTGATGTGCATACCCACTGATCAAACATGTGCCTTGATTAATATAGGTGTGTTATTTAAAAAAGCAGATAGGTGGTGCTAGTGATGCCTTTTTCAGCAGGCCTTGTATATTTTCTTTGGTGGATAGTTGCACAGTTGTGCAGTCTTCCCATCTTCGGTCTTAAAGGGGCATTTGTCAGGACACTGACCAACTCGCCCACGCAGAAATTGTGTTACCATACTCGGCTCCAATCTGCGATACATATCAGCAACAAGCTAATCTGAGAGTATGGGAGGCCTTCGTTACTAAAGGATCCATGCAATAAATTATAAAGATCGGGAAATGCAATATTTTGATATTTAAAAGAAGCTGGAAATGTAGATTTCTCCATTAAGATCTCAGGAATGTAAAATACTGATTATTCTGGTTCGTTCTTAGTGATTAGTGATGAAGAATCAATGGGAGCAGGTGCTTGGGATTTTAATTAATCATGTTAATGCTAAATTTAGTCATTTGTGCTTATGAAATGTGAATCTTTTCATATGTTCTGCTTAATCCACAATTAAAAGCACCTTTATTCAGGCAGTTCAATTAGATTAATATAGCACTGGGGGCATTTGCACATGATTTAACTTTGCCCGAGATCATTTATCCAGCTAAACGAGCAATGATTCTCTCCACTGCCAGACTGTTATTTTATCACACCATTTTACCTTCGAAAGCTCCTTTTCCACCCTTACATCATGATGTTGAAAGAGGAAGGCTGGAGCTGGTATGCAGATTTGCCATGTGTAATGCCCTCACCTGTTTCTCTGAAATGTTACCACAACTGGTTTCTAGGCACAGGGAGAGCAATGGAGAAGCCCACCAGAAAATACATGTTGTGTAAAGCAAAGCCTTGTCTGAGTGACGATCTGAAATGTTTTGTGCTTGGTACACTTTTTTTAGTGTAACACAAGCTTTGAAAATACACTGGATGTGTGGAATGCATTTTTAAATGTGAATGAGCTCAACTAATTAAATCCATAGCATTTTGAATTGCAGGACAAACACTTAACCTGGAAGTGTAAAATGAAGGTGTGCAACCCAGCGGGTTCCCTGTGACAGAAAACTGGCAGACATGTAGAACTGTGTTCTCAGGGTCCTCCCACACATGCTCTCATGGGCGAGATGGGATGTGCAATGTGGCTTTCCATGTGAAAACGGGTGCGCTTTTCCCTATGCTTTACACCATTCTCATGAATAAATGGAATGGACCTTTTTCCCCTCACTGTAGCCGTCTCTGTCTGACACAAGCCTGATGCTCTTGAGCTGTCCGTGATGCACGTGCGCTGCCACGTGTAAAGGTAGCATGAAAACACCCCCATTGGTTGTCAGTGCCCTCCCTACAGACCACACAGGCACAGGGGCAATTTTGTCAGGCGGATGCTGTGCATTTCTGCGGGCTCATTATTCTTATGTTGTGTCTGCAGGGTGAAACCTGTCGGCAGCACCAACGACATGCCCACAGATGCCTTAGACTTTGACAGAATGAAGCAGGTATGGGCAGTAATGTACAGAAATACAAATGGCAAAACGCAAACCTTGAATGATGTCTTGGGTAATGGAACAAGATTTTAGTGAAACATAGTCTGCAACTCGTTTTGAAGGCTGATTAAATGATTTTATCAAATAGCCTTCAACCTCCTTATCAAAGAGAGAGAGATGTTAGCGCATTTGGGGAAAACCACAGATGTGGGAGAGATCAACAATTTTGCACTTAGGCACTCCATTAAAACATCATTGGTAATGTATTGTGGGTCTAATATTTGCTGTTAGCTGCACTGGGAAAGGGCTGAGGAGCTGACAGAACCTTGTTTACACTTCTCTGACACAGGAAATATTGGAGGAAGTTGTACGTGAATTGCACAAGGTGAAGGATGAGATAATTGATGGTAAGAGCTTTTGCTTTTGTCAACCAGTAGGAGGCACTCTCCCCACTGGATCGGATTTTCCAGATCAATTCTGTATCAGCCTTCAGATAAGGTGTTAAACCAGGGGGTCCTTACCATGTCATTAAATATCCTATGATATTAAGATGGGGGTGTTAATCCTAGGCTTGCATAATCTGAACTACCTAAAATTCCTCCTTGTTTAATATTGTTATTTTTCACTTTTAGAAAAAAAAAACAGTTTTGATGAAAGCACACCTAGATCTGTTAGGAAGTGTACATACTAATTGTGTGGTATTTTATTCAGGTATTACAAAGAGAACAGGCTCTGTACAGTAAATAATTGAAAGGAATCATAATTTTACTAGTTCTTTATGCATTTTGTTTGTTTTTTAGCCTGTATGATAGAAAAACATCACTGTGTACTCGTCACTAGAGCTTAAATGATCTAATCTTTGCTAACACAGCAATACTATGACTCTTTCATTCTTCTACAGACAGCCCAATTTAACCCTGATCTGAAACATGTATTACATAATACTGGCTCTTTAGGAATAAATGTTATCATATATAACATTTTATCGAGTATGAAATTAATTTTTGAAGGCCACTAAGTTGTGTAACGGCTGCATCTTCATTTTAGGACACAGTGGTACTGCGTCTTCACAGTCTACTTTACATTTACTACTCACTGCAAGAGATGTAGAGCCATAATTGTAAAAACTAAATAGTGCATACTGTAGGTCTGATTATAAAAGAAATACTGCATCGCGTCTTTGGACATGAAAACACTTTGCTCTTGTTCTTCTTTCCCAGCCATTAGACAAGAACTTAGTAGAATTAGTACAACATAATATCGGCAAACACAAATGAGACAGCAGGAAGCATGCTGCGTTCTGAGGGAAGTAGTGACGGAGAGGAGGAGGAAGAGTGAGGCGAAGAAGACCACGCCAGAGGACACCCGCACTGATATGTCTGTATTACCGACCTTTTCTTCTCTGTAAATTTAGAGACTCAGCCCAGATTGCAGCCTGCTGCTTTCAGTCTACATAATGTTAAAAGTCTTAAGTTTGGAAGAAATTGAAATTACAGATTTGTTTTCTAGGATTTTTTGTTTTACTTTGTTTATAATTATTATAATATATTATTTTTCAAACAAACATTGCACACCATTTTATGTCAGTCTTTTATATTTTATATTGGTATTATTATTATTTTTCTTGGGTTGTTAAAGATACGATGATAAGTAAATACACAATTTGCATTATAGTTACATGACCTCTGCATCATTTTTTATGTTTAAGAGTTTTTATCCTTTGCCAACACAGATGATGTTTGAAATCACTGAAAAAAAAAAGTTTGAACCTGAACTAGTTGTGGAAGAATAGAAACTGTTGCTCTTTAAAATATTGCAACCTTATAAACAGTACATCAATACACCACAGTATTTGTGATCATG
Source organism: Lepisosteus platostomus (assembly GCF_059453375.1). Classification (NCBI taxonomy): domain Eukaryota; kingdom Metazoa; phylum Chordata; class Actinopteri; order Semionotiformes; family Lepisosteidae; genus Lepisosteus; species Lepisosteus platostomus. The sequence continues at coordinate 11,745,105 of NC_142620.1, read as the reverse complement.
TTGTTAATAAAAATGTTTATTGACTGCAAGGATTTGGTGAAGTATTGTTCATTTTATTTCCCTTTTTGACCAAGTGCTTCCTGGTTTAAAAAAATACACTGAGTTTTAAATCCATTTAAATAAAACTGTGAACAATGTATTTGTTGTACGAAGTTTTTGTTGAAAGAGGTTAAAAATGTTACGTTCTGGTCTTTAGGTTGTTTAGTTTTCACATGTCTTCTCAGTACTTTCATCTGATGGTCACCTATAAACCCTGTTATCACTTGATTTACAGCTGGATTAAAGCAACTGCTGCTTCACCTGATCTGGTCAGTGCAATGCGCTTTGAAAATGTCATATTCCTCCCTTACAGCATTATATAAACACATACCATCTATTTTTGGTTTCCTTACTTCCATTAATTCTACAGTGCATGGACAATATCTTGTGCCATTTTGGGGTTGCTTGTTCGTAAAAGGTAAATATTTAACCTGGAGGTGTGAACATTGCAGAATGAATTGAGAACACAAATATGGTATGTGTGGTAGTACCTGACAGCGTTTAGCCTTTAAAAACAAACTTTCCTGTGTTTGTTCAGTGTGCTGACTTAAATGCACAGGCGGTTAATCTCGTTTGATATTGTGCTATTGGTTGAGTGGAAAGCTGTGCTTTCCTTTATTGTGGAAAAGTGTGGATCACCATACAAATAATTGTATCTAACAAATGCAGTTTGTTATATAAAATGCTGTCATATCCATCATTTAAAACAGGATATAAGTAAGCATTAAACAAACCTGTCCTGTGACTACAGCAGATGGTGACTTTAAAAGTGGGAAGTCAGTAATTCTCTAAATCCAGACCCTCAAGACTAATAGACCAGTAGTTTCTCTAGGTCTTCATGTTCAATCTTCATTGAACTCTCAGGAAGATTGTTAAATTAGATCTCCTACACAGGTTTAAGCTGTTGATGATTAAGCTGCTTCTCTGTTGACTCAGGGAGATGGATTGGAAGCCCTGCCCTAGAATGTTTTTGAGCTTGTGCATAAATATATGCCCAAAACCTAATTCGTTCAAATTTACTGCACCTAATCAACGAGAACAGTCCTGTGAAAAACCCTCATGATGTGTCTGAAATTAGGACGCAGATATTGTCATGTATCCTCATATAGGAAACGGCTTACAGCTACATAGATCGAGCCATATTGAAGTTATGACTCCCCACCTGACTACTTTCAATTTCCAGAGTTCAAAAAACAAGATATCTGCCATGGTATATTCACCAGGTAATCTATGGTTGGCCAGAAAATCTGATTTTAGAGCAAGACTGCATTCAGATTGGTGAAATCACCGGGTCCTATAGTTAAAAATAGTATGGTCCTAAAATCACTATTGTTTCCAATAGGGTTTTAAGCATTTTGAATGTAAAACATCTTCTATAATTGAATATGGAGCAAATCAAAACTGGATGGATTTTAGTTCTGCTGCACAAGTTCACATTTTTATTTCAAAATACTCATTCATATTTATAAGACCATCTATTTCTTTAGATATTTTTATATAGGTCACCTAATTAAGCAAAGCAAGCTTTTTTCACAAATATATCCATTTTAAGAATTAAAATACAGTAACTTCTGAAGTCTGTTAAATAATTATTGTTATTATTATAGAACAATTGTATAAATCTTCAACACAAAAACTCAAGAATGTACCTTTTTCGTATCCAGTATACTTAATGACTATTCAGAACATGCAAAACACTGAAAAAAGCAGTCAAGTCTTTCATTAAGTCTGACTGGTCATTTATATTATATTGAAATAAAAAGGATGCTAAATAAGAGGAATTGAGCATCAGTCTAAAACAAATATAAGAATTATGCTGTCTAAGGGATGATTGAAAATGATGGTGACAATGTTATTTTAAATATTTTTCACAGCAGCAATGCCACAGATCCAATTCTTTGTAATGAGATTAGTCAGAAGAGCAAAATGAACAGCAAGAGACTTCACTGAAGACAGGGTTCTCCTCATTGTACTGTTGCAATGTCCGGATTGATGTTAGTCTTCTCAGAAAAACTGCTGCGCACTTTGTAAAATGACAACAACAAAAAGTTTCCTTGCATTTCTACTGGTTTGTGGAACTCGGCAAAAAAATGCAGCTAGGAATTGTGGGTATAAGGATTGATGGAACTTGCATTTGCTGTAGTTAGCAGATGGTCTGGTCAGTCTTCTTTGGCCAGTTGGTACTCCCTCTTTATCCTGGCGTAAGGCCCAATGCTGTCATCAAATACAAAGTCCCACAGCACTCTGACCCAGGAGGTGTGCTGAGGCAGTGCGTCATAGTACTCCGCTGCAATCTTCTTCACCTGCCAGAGCCAAAGAAGAGGGAGCAGTGTCAGTCACCAGGACTCTCCGAACCAGCGCCGTGTGCCTCAACTCTGGTACCCAGGGACTGAAGTACAGAAAATGTGTTGGTCTCTTTAAATTATTACCTGCTTTATAGTTTGGTAAATGGATTCAATTATACTTGATTCAATTATCTTAATAGTGCCTCAGGGACTATCCTAAATGCCCTTCAATACCAGAATGACAGAATAATGACTGGACTAGTACACACACATTAACCTTCTGCATGACTCAGTTGTGCAATCTTTAATTTTGAATATTAACAGTGAACAAACCTTATTTCTGGTACTACGAAAAAATGTCTCAAGAGATAAAATGGGAAACTTTTAGATGAAATGGAAATGGGAAATGTAGGTTATTTTTTCTCAGGTGTTTACCAAGGAAGAAACCATCGACATGTACAAGTTTTATAATACACAGAAAAGGCAGACATGTTATAGGTACTAGAGACACCTAAGAAAAAGAAATCTCCAGGTCCTGATGGTATTTGATTAATTGGATTGAATTGAGATACTGTATTATTCACAGTCAGCAAAAGTCTTTCACAAGTCACACAACCCGGGCAATGACTGGAAAACTGACTGTTTCGCCCATCCGTCAAAAAGGGTGACCAAGTAATTATAAACCCATAAATTTTACTTTTATTACATGTAAGATTAAGGAAACATTAATTGAAACTAAACTAGAGGATCATTAGTATGTCAAAAAGATTCTAAGGAAAGACTACATTTTTTTTTAGGAAAAAGCTTTTTTAGGTTTAGGAAAAGCAGGCCCTGTTAAAGTACATCAGGCTGTGGATACAAAGCATTTTTAATTGTTAATTTAATACTCTGAAATCTTTCAATAAAGTTCCTTGTAAAAGATTAATTCTTAAATTACAAGAAGCATTAAAAAATACATGTATTTGGATTAAGAACTAGTTAATGACAGAAAACAGAGAGTACAATAAAGTATGGATATTTAAATTTGGGTAATGAAATCAATGCAGAAGCATTGGGATCTATACAAGGACGATACAGCTCTTTCTGGAAAACATCTGGCAGAAGAGTTTTACATGCAAGCAGCAAAAATATAAAGAAAAATAAAAAATGAGAAGAAGCTACTTATGAGCCTTAGGTGTTTATACAGACACACCATTTTCATTCACTAAATAATGTGGGACAGCAAAGCAAACAATGGTAGAATACATAGTAAAAAGCAACCAGTTATGTTCCTAGGCTCAAAGGTAGAATTGAGAAGATTATGAGGGAACCTGAGTCAAGTAAGCAAAAACATCACATGACCAAGTCAAACGAACCTCTTCAGAACCATAATAAAAGACAAATCAGAGGGCACAAGGACTAGAGAAGACTAAAGTGCCGAAAGGGAGGTGTATTTGAAACTGGTAACAGGAGGTAATTTGTTACACAAAGAATTGTGGGTGGTGGGAGTCTGGAACACGCTTATTAGCTACTTTCAAGAAGTGTCTAGTTGAAATCTTTGGATCAGCTAGCTTTTAAAATCGAATAACATTTAAATGAACAAATGTAAGTGTCACATTTGAAAAAGTTATTTTGTTTTTAAAGAATGGATTCGTTGTTTTTATTTTCTGGCCCTAAGAAAAGAGTGCCACCTGCTGGATTCACTGCAATAATTAATAACTGGTGCTGCATCAAACTTCACCTCGCAACCAATTCACCGCAAAATAAGTGGCAAAGTAGTCCCAATCACAACAGCAGTCCTGGCTGCAGAGATCTTATTTTTAACACAGAGACTTCTTTTCACTCTCCTCATTTTAAGCCAAAACTTGAGCACAGATTCAGTTATAAAGTTCAGTCTTGGTATTTTCCACGATACATAGCACAGTTTTTAATGGTACATGGGTCTTCTCTGTGTGTGCTGCGTGTGCTGTTAATGAGACAGAAGTGTGGGAGACACCTTGTAATATCAATGCAAAGCCATCATTTTTTAAAGTAGTTTTCAACTGCAACCCTGCTGATTGTGAAGTAGGCTGATTATAACTTCTTGCTTTCAGTCTGTACCTGAATAGTACTTGCAAAAGCACAAATCCATTGAGCTCACACAGGGTGAACTTAAAGGTCCATAATTATGTGTTGATTTCAGCCTCTCACCCTGATAGGTTACATATTAAACACCTGACTGTAGGCAATAAGGGACTCATTACCCTGTGACTGAGGCAGTATTTGTGTGTGTCAGAAAAGAACGATTCAACTTCACTTATAATTCTTTAAAGATCCAAGGTCCAAAATTCAGTTTTAATAGAATAAAATACCTCATGAACCTTGTATTAACTTTTCTTATCTAAAAAAAAGAGGAAAGGCAATTTCTAATTCAAGTGTAGAGTTTCACTCAGAAACGCCCAGTCATGATAGAATGCACATTATGAAAACAAAACCTTCTGCTACATTACAACAGAGTTTAAATTCCCCTTTCAAAGAATTATTTAAATGATCCTTGCATGATTATTTTATAATGGAAAAACATTAAATTTCATCTACTTATTGATGAGTTTTTCAGGAATTTGCACTCTTCTCTGTTGCACAAATTCCTCTAAACTCCTCTTCTCCACGCGTAGAGAGAAGTAAACAAACTTCTCTTTGCTTTTAGGGCCAAGTCAGAAAGGACTAAAGGTGCACCATTCCAGAGATCAGTGTTTTAAGACATGAGTTGGGATAGTGGGTTATAACACAAGATCAGGTAAGTTACTGTATACCTCGGTAATGCAAAAAACTACTTTGATATACTGTACAGTAATTCTGGTATGAGTACTTAAAGATAGCACAAGAGATACTGCTTATGGCATATGCCATTTTCTCCAGGTTTGGTATTTGCCTATACTGGTGTGTTATCAGATGAAAAGGCTTGAAAACCACTGGTTTAAGAGTACATCAAAGACTACAGACCTAACCTCAAAGAAAAAGCTGTCTTTTTCACAAACTCATGACTCACCATGAAATCTGTTTAACTGCAAAGGGATAAGAGGCAATTCTTCCATATCAGGTTTCCCACTGGTGAATCGTATCAGTTACAATATATCAGCTATTTTCAGTTCCACAGGTAAACTGTGATAGGAGGTCCAACTGAAATTGCAGAAACATTGCTTTCCAAGTGTAAAATGAGAGTGTTACTGTGGTATTCCCTCGCCAGCACTCTTGAAAGTCCTCAAACCCACTGCATCAGAAAGATGGCCTTTTGTTCTGGTGAGCATGTCTGTGACCAAGGTAGATACAGTAATGTAAGGTAGAGCTTGAGAGATTGCAGTATGAATCTGGGGCACAACCACAGACCACAGATGCTGTATAACCTGAATAATATACAGAATATATATGAAGACAGAGTGTCATGATCCACTCAGCTTCTTATTCTAACATCTATGTCCATTGAAATATTAAGTGCTTAGCTTTGAATGACAATTTAAACTGGCTTAATGAGGGCTTTGTTGCTTAGCACAAATTACAGCAACCCCCCATTAAATAAGCGATCATTCAGTTACTTTCTGAAGCAGGTATGGAAAAGCTAGAGGAATCAGGACTGTGACAACTGGGCCCTAATTCTAACCTTGGCTCAATCCAAAAAACACACTGCCTCAGAACAATCACACCCAAGTTCTGTTTCAGTTCCTTGCACTCCAGCCGATCAGCCGCTCCCTGATATCTTATATGATAAATCGTTTCCACCAACGTCCAAGTGAAAAGCATACAGACTGTTACAGCAACTATATTGTGTCTTTGGCAATGTACATGTGAATTACATATAAGAAAGTGTAAAGCCTCAATATTAAAATAAGTAAATGTGTAAGTATAAAGTGAGCCAAAATAAAATAAAAACTCTAAGTTGTGTTTCTATTCTCTTAACTATAACGTTAGGGACTATCTTCCTGTGCAAAAGGTTACCGGACAAAATAACACAAGTGCAGGGTACATATACATAACATTTTGAAGCTTTTGTAACAGTGACAGAGCCCACATGATGAAGCCTGTACTGTTTAATGGATTGCCTAACAGGTTTCTCCAGTCGCATTCAAAGAGACCGTTCTTCTAACACAACAATGGGAGCAAGATGTTTCTGAGCGTGCAATGATAAAATAAAAGTTGAGCCAAGAAACGTTAAGAATAAACAAAAAATAATTTCATGGGCATCAGACTTGATTGTTTCGGATATAATGTTATGTGTATCAAGAAGCAAGCAGCTATATCACCCTGCAACTTACAGCTGGAAAACCACTGAAGATAAGCAGGTGTGAACCTGGTCACTACCTGGATGGGAGACCTCCTGGGAAAGCTAAGGTTGCTCCTGGAAGAGGTGTTAGGGGGACCAGTAGGGGGTCCTCACCCTGTGGTCTGTGAGCCAGTGTAGTGATGGAGATGCTATACAGCAAAAAGGTGCCATCCATCGGATGAGGCAAAAAACCAAGGTCTTGACTCTCCATGGTCATTAAAAATCTAAAAGAGGTAGGACCAAATTTATCAAAAGGGCCCTGGCCTTTATCAATCATGGCCACCTTATAATCCCCATCTCTGAAAGGGCTTCATTACTCTGCTCTCCTCCCCACCAGTAGCCAATGTGTGGTGAGCATACTGGAGCACACTGGCTGCCAACGCATCATCCAGGTTGGGCCTGCACACTGGTGGAGGGGAGTCCCCATTACCTGTCATATAAGTGTACTAATAACCATAATAATAAATTTGTTATTATTGATAACAATAAATCATAATAATCATAATAATTAGTAATAAAAAGGCAAAAATATAAATGGGATTTAATAATGGAAAGAATTTTACCAATGGCAACTTGCTGCCAGGGATGCTGGGGAAGTCGTGGTGCTCCATGTGGTATCCCACATTGAAGGTGATGAAGTTGAGGGGGCCGTAGTAGGAGTATGTTTCGTGCCCCTTGAGGAACATGTAGTGCTCTGCAATAAAGTGCCCTGAGATGGGGTGCAGGCCCATACACAGTATGGACCCAGCCAGTAGGTACACCACCGGCTTCAGGCCCCACAGGTAGTAGATGACAAAGTCAGCAGACAACTGGACCATAGCGTTGGCCACTTCCATCTGGGTGACAGGCTTCGGATTGACACAGAGCGGGCGCAGGGCGTAGAAGAAAGGCTGTAAGAAGAGCCACACGACCTTGCGAAGCGGCGTGCAGAAGAACCAACCCTCCAGATTGGTAGGCACGTCAACGTCCAGCCCATCCCCCCCCAAGTACCGGTGGTGGTCGATGTGGTACTTCTTGAAGGAGGCCGAGTACGGCATGCCGACAGGCAGGTTGGCAAACATTGCGAACCAGCGGTTCCACTTGGCCTGCTTGTTGCCGAAGGCCACGTTGTGGGAGATGTCATGGATGGCCAGGGTCAGGGAGTGGTTGATGCAGCCCCCAAACGCGTAGGCGCAGAACAGGACCCACTTCCAGGAGAGCCCACGCACCAGGTAACACGCCAGCAGCTGCACGATGACCATCCCTGAAACGATCCACTTCAACAGGGGGTCGGGGCCCATCAGGGACTTGATCTCGGGGTACTTAGCTGGGGAAACAAAGGTGCAAACTATTTAATATGTTCCTCCACTTTTTTTGGTAATATGGTTCCTTCCATATTCCATACAGTTTGGCAGATTAAAAAATTGAATTGCAGGTCAGGCTGGCCATTGTAGGTGTGCATCTGCAATCAAGCATACTTCTTACAGATTACTATATATTAACAATATTGGTCCTGGTCAATGATGTTGCCATTATTACAACTCGGGTACTTCCTCTGCATCATAACCTATATACTAATATTCACAGTCTTTTTCGCTCTGCTGTGACTGTGTAATAACCTCCACTGATAAATGGGGTAAGAGATTTTTCTATTCTAAACGCATAATCTTTAATTTGCCCTTTCATTAAAATAATTAAGGGATCTACTTTAATAGGGTTCTTGACAGTGTATTGTGTTAAATGGCCGAGGGGATCAACAAACAAACATTACTGTGAATGGCAGTATTATGGCTGTAACTCAGCAATTATGTTAACTGAAGCAAAGCTTAATGTTCCCCCTCCTGGGGTGGAACCAGTCTCTACAATCGTCCTTTAAATGGAGAACACATTGTTTAGCCGTTTGAAAGAACGGAAGGTGTTGGGCGAAGGAACAACCGGGGGAATTCTTGTACAACGCTGACACATCAAAAGTCGCAACAAAACAGCCTTGTGATTTACAGCACTAACACATAAAACACACCAAAAACGGTTATTTTCACCTCTGACTCTGGAAATGTGCTGTGTATCTATTACTTAAGAAAGTAGTGCGGCACGAAAACAGCCTCTCACATCACAACACAACGTTCACCGCTCAAGGCTCATGTAAACTGATATGCACAAAATATATGAAAAATATAGGGCAAATTAAAGTTGTTTTTAATTGCTCCAGACAGTCCCTGTTACACGCATAATTCAGTCAATCACTTTCAGCACAAATCCATATCTAATGAGTCATACATTGTATCACTTCATTATTATTGCTAGCTTGGATAACGAACAGCTTCGGCCACATTTAATTCACATGGTGTGCATAGTCCGTATTTCCCTACTTCATTTGTATGTTTTAAGATGCAACATGCAGGTCCCTCTGATGAAATATGAAACACAGCCTTCAGAGCTCACATTATCTGAACGGCTTTTTAATGTAAAACAAACACAGGGCCCCATTAACGAAACGTAAATACTGTGAAGACTAGTGTCTTGGTCATCGTTAATTAAAAATTTCAGTAACATGATAAATGATAATAAATGGTGTGCACACCGTAACCAACCCCAAGTTGCAACACAATCAACATGGATGGTATGGAAGCCTGCAAAAATGACTTAAGAAATGTTACATAATTTTCCATACGAATACCTATCAGTACTGTATAGTGCATTGGATAATTAAAACCTACCGTCTTACAAATTAACTTATTCGGGTGGCTTACATGAATTCCAACAGAAAACAATATCATATCATTTGTTTTGTAATGTACGACCAAAAACAGTATAATATCACGAATTGCTACATCAGCAACAGTTGTCATTTTTTATAATAGAATAACAACATAATACTTCAATATTAGCCTGAACAGCAAAAGCCATTAATTCATCACTGTTATTTCTCGTGATCCTCTTAAAACTCGTTAGAATTGCTACCCCTTACAGAGGGCAATAATATTTGGTCTCTAATTCAGTTCAAGTGGAGTTTAGCTCCGCTTTTTAAAAAATATTTTCGACTCTCACGTACATATACAGTACACCGGCGTACAAATGACCAATCAAAGCTACGAAAACTAAGAGCTATGTGTATGACGGTTATTAATTAAAAATATGTATTAATATTTATTCCACATAAAACTAACATACTGCATTCGCCATTAAAAACTCGTTTGAAACACCAAACGGCCTTCTATCCTTCGTAGCCGTTGTTACGTGCACATGAATTACTAAATGAAACAATTAGGTGAGGGATGGATGCTTCTTTTTGCGTGTACGTATTCACCCACACTTAAAATAACTTTCAGAGGGCTGTTCTAGATGGAAAATGCACGATCGGTGCAAACGTCCCGGAGGCAACGTTTCAAAAAGGTTGGGAAGCATAGGAGTAATAGCATATACTGTACACGCCAAGTCGAGCGATTCAAGCACGGTCTCTGACAGCGCAAGCGCATACGTGCCAGACATACTGTGATGGGATTAGAAACCCTGTGTGTGTGGAGACGGACGATGTTCTAATGTCGATATGTACAATCCTACGGTATTAGCTCTTCTTTTAATTTTCCCAGGTTATTCAGCGCAATCCTATTCTGGCTCCTTTCATTATATTATTCCATAGGAAAAACCTCTATTGCGGCGACTGCATGCCATTGAGTAAACATCAGAAGTCTGCAAGCCCGCTGCATGTGAATTTGGGTCATGCAAATCTATTCCAAGTCATCCATTCACAACTGCTCACTAAAACTTTCCACTTGCAGACGTTCCCTTTGTACACCGTCGCTGTAACAACACGATAGGGTACAAAAGATGGAGAAATTTAATATGCCGCAAAACACAAACGATTCGGTCCAAGCTCTATGTATCTTGGTAAGGTTTTGTAGATGGCCTGTTTGAAAATGTTTTTCATTTATAGAGCAAAAAATAATACGCTATAAAGCCCTGTCTTTTTGTGGTTAATTGGTGTGTGTGGTTGCAGTATGCAGGACGAGCTACAAAATGTCGTCAGCTAATTTGCATGGAATTTGAAAGCTGTCACTTCTGTATAAGGATGTCGAAACCTAAATCGTCCATTATATACATTATAGACAGAATGTCATACCTGGAATTTCACGGAAGATTATACTTATTCAGGTATTAAGGATTGTATTTAGGATTTTGTGATGTGCATATATGTATGAAAAATAATTACACATAGTGTTCATTTGTTTATCTTACAAATGCACGTGCAAACTAAAGAATTAGGCTGATGGTTGTCCATTGTGCACGCACCATTGTGTGTTGTTGGGTAGGTAACAACACAGTAACACAAACACTGTAGTGTTCTGGCAACTGAGGCACAACAGATGTTTAAAGCACTATGGCATGGTGTTTGTTTACAGAAGGGTTCACAGCACAACCTTCTCTGACTTGGGCAAACAATTTAATGAATTTAAAAAAAGTAAGAGGAGTGAATCTGGAATCCCAATTTATATCCAGCACCTTATAGACACAACTGCAAATCTAACCTTCCTCTTATTCTCTTATCAACATATGAATAATCTTGTATATTCTAATAAAGCTCTTGGTTAATCCTATGAAGTCCTTAGATGTTCTGGGGCGTTTAAGGTATGTTTTGTTTCTGTCCAAGATGCTGCATGGTGGAAACTAGTTTAGGTGCTATTTTATTAAGTTAAAGATTAAAATATAGCACATTGTAATGAAATTGATATGCTTAGAGTCCATAATCACATGGTAAAACCAGGAACACTACTGGTATAAAACAGCATGATTGTGGCAATTGTTTTGTATATTGATAATGTTGTCTTGTACACACAAGGAATAAAGTATTGTGTAAAATGTTTCAGTTTTGTCAGAAATGTTGAGTATCACTGGTATTTGAAATAGCTGTTGCTGTAAACTTCCATGACTGTAATTTAGCCAAAAGGTGATCCTGGCCAAGATTAATCAGTAACCAGGCATTATAAATGGGACCATCAAGCTCCACTTTGTGTGAGACCATTTAATCTGCTTTAAATGCAAATGGAGTTTTGCAGTTACATTGCTAAAAACTTCCCCTGGAAATAATATTTTATAAAAAACTGAACCTCAGTCCTAGTTTAGTAAAATGCCAAACCATATATGCTCACAAATACGTTGAATTGTAGGCGATATACTTGCATGATTCGCTGTAATACTCTGTCTTAAACTAGCACCCTAATGCAGACTCTAATGTGTGACCCTTAATTTTCACAACAGCAAATGAAGATTTAAAAGCAAACCAGCCAATGAAAGCAGCTGTTCAAATTATTAATCCTTAGCCTCACGTTGTTATTTTTCCTCACCTGTGTCTCTACTGCAGCACTTGGGGATTGGTAGCTGGGTTTTTTAAGTTATTTTTCTCACTGCAACAAGTGTGAAGGTAATCTCATTCCATGTAAAAACAAGCAGTATAGCTGAAATATGAAGCTGTCATGCAATCTCAGAACATAAAATTGCTTGTGTTTATATACATACTAGTTTATTATTAAAAACGTTCAGATTCTATTTCAGCTTTCCTGTGTTATTCACATACGATGTTAAGAAGACAAACCTAAAGATGGTTCACCAAATCTCTCATATAGCTCTTTTCATCTTCCATCTCAAGAAACTCGATGCCTTTTCAAATTTTCAACAAAGAGTAATTATATTAAAGAAGGGACAACATAAGAATCAAATTAATAATCCAGAAGAACTTTGTACAATTTAAGACTACAAAGCAACTTCTTCCTCTGTCTTCTTATAAGATGTGTTTTCTTACAATGAATGGAAGGGCACTATGTCCATGACTGATTAGCACATTGTTAATGATGGGAGTCTGCCTATTAATATGTGAAAGTTCATAAATACATTCTTCAAAGACCACAATAACCATCCTGATTCATGCCAACTCTAAAGAGAAAGAAAAATGAACACATTTAATGAGACTGGGTTAAGTGGAATATCTTTGGTAGGAAATATTGCATCATAAGCTTCAAGACAGTGAGTTATTTCACACAATACTAAAACCTTATCAAAGTCTTTTAATGTCAGTGGGAGTTGTAATGTACAGTATATGACTGTGTGAGTTATAACATCCATCGATCATTAGAAAGCCAGTTACACACTTATTATGAGCACTAAAACTGATAATTAAGAGACTCCACATAAGCTAGATGGCATGTTTTTTGAAAGCAGGATACCAGAGCACATGAAGAAAACCCAAGCAGACTTGAGGGGAACATGCAAACTCCTAACCAATGGTTCTCCAGTCTAAAATTATACCCAGGACACAAGAACTGTGTGGCAGCAATGCTTAATGCCACTTCATGATATTAATCAAAATAACATGTAAGAAATAACAAACACATTCCGTTTTTCTCACTTTTTTAAACATGCGACTGAATTTTATTAAGTCTCTCAATTGAACAATTAAAAATCTTCATCACAAGACAAATAACGTCATTCAACCTACAGAGAACATACTGTACTAATGCAATTTATTAGAGTCACATCAGACTTGAAGAATAAACATGCCGAATTTTGCAAAAGCCATATTTACTTGAGAAAATCTGCCATTGTCCTATTAACTCAGTAAAAGCATCATACTTTTATCTTGATAGTTCTGGAAGGTGTAATGGTTAAGATGGCCATTTCACATGGTCCTCTGCATTAAAATGATATTCTTCATGCCTTTTAAAAAAAGCAACAGAACTCAGTGTGTTTTTTTTTTAATTAATGCACTTGGCATCCTTCAGTAGATTGCAATGATTGGCTCTACAGGTCTTGCTTTTTTTAAAGGTTTCATTACATTAAGATGTCACCGAGGAAATATATTGTCTAATGTTTACATATTCAGTCACAAGGCCAGCTGCAAGTTATGAAGCTAATCTTTTCAATAATGCCCTGCCAAGCTCATACCTTGGTAGCACAATAGGTGCTGCCATTTATCTTTGCATGTGAGCACAGCCTAGACAGTCCAAATTAGCCTCCATTCATTTTGCTGAAACATAAGAAGCAGACATGGTCGTGCCTTAATGAAACCGTGAATGTTGGATTAGATGTCAGACCCCATCCAAAAACCATACATCTCGAAAACAACAACAGCTGGTGCCAGAGAAAAAACAACTAACCCCGTTTTCCAAGACTTAGTCATAGAAAGGCCGATGATGCTGTACTAAACATTTTTTTATTTCAAGGTAAGTCCAGCACTCAGATGGAATGTAGCCTGGTCTTTTCAATTAATAATAAGAACTTGGTTTTGAGTGGCTGGGGCTCAGTGGCTTATCCTTACACACATCGGTTTTTGATATGAAGTATAGTCGAAGTGCCACTTATCAAATTGCACTGTAAACTCCACACTGAAAGGTTGTGAAATGCATTGATTTCAAGACATTAAAATGTTTTCATAATGAGGCACTTAATGGATAGACTTATAACTTCAATGTCATGTGTATGCAACCCACTCATCAGGTAACACAATAGGTAGATTCCTAGATGTAACATTCCAGCTATATATTTATCATATACTGTAGCAAAACATCTGTTTTAATTATCTGATTACTGAACAGCAGAGGATTTGGATTCAGATGTGTTCCTTAAAAACTGTTACAAAAAAAAGCATTCCTGTTCTGGAAAAATACAAAGAAGTTTAACCAAGTACATTTTGGTCTGATAGGATACAAAAAAAAAACAGTCTGTTTAGACTTGAACAAACACAACGGTGAGGGGACCTGATTAAATTGTGCAAAATCTTCAAAGGCATTGACAAAGTCAACCCAATGGACGTCTTCAGAACCAACAGTGAAATACAAACCCATAACTGCTAAGGTCTAATGCTTCTCAAAGTGAGATTTAAAGCCCCATGGAGTGTGATCTTAGAACTTTTTCACTTTCTGGGAACGACAGGATTCCCCTGCTGACTTTGAACATTCTGAAAGAGAGCTGCAGACATGAGTGCAATGTGCCATATTGATGGAGTGTGAGATTACATCCAAATGAATGTCTCTCATGCTTGATGTGTCCTCTGAAATTTACAACAAGAGCATTTAAAACTAAGAACAGGGGGTATTTCTTTTGCACAAAGGGTTGTAGGAGTCTGGTACAAACTACTCAGCTGTGTTGTAGATGATTTTGATAGGGCCAGCAGCCATATCACTCTGCAACTCACAACTGGCAACCCACTGAAGCTAAGCAGGTGTGAGCCTGGTCAGTACCCAGGCCTCCTGGGAAAAACTTAGCTTTCTGCTGGAAGAGGTGTTAGTGAGGCCAGCAGGGGGCGCTCACCCAGCGGTCCATGTGGGTCCTAATACCCCAGTATAGTGACGGGGACACTGTACTGTAAACAGGTGTCGTCCTTCGGATGAGATGTAAAATCGAGGTCCTGACTCTCTGTGGTCATTAAAAATCCCAGGGTGTTTCTTGTAAAGAGTAGGGGTGTAACCCTGGCGTCCTGGCCAAATTTCCCATTGGCATTTACCAATCATGGCCTCCTAATAATCCCCATATATCAATTGGCTTCATTACTCTGCTCTCCTCCTCACTAATAGCTGGTGTCTGGTGAGCGTTCTGGCGCATTATGGCTGCCGTCGCATCATCCAGGTGGATGCTGCACATCGGTGGTGGTGGAGGGGAGTCCCCATTACCTGTAAAGCGTTTTGAATGGAGTGTCCAGAAAAGCGCTATATAAGTGTAAGCTATTATTATTATTATTATTATTATTATTATTATTATTATTACAGTACATCCAAGTAACTCTAGAAGCTTACTTAGAGCTGCTCAACACAGGAGCAACACAGGAACAGTCTTAAATGTGCTCAAAAGTGTCACAGGAACTTATCCCTAATGGTGTGACCTACAGTGACATTATGTTATAAACACTAAATAAACTCAGCATGCAAACCTGTATCAATACTCTGAAATCAAAGCAGGTAACTGGTAAATAATAAGCAACTTGACATAAATATGGGACCATGTTTTAACCAATGTTGACTACATTTAATTAAAATTCTGCAAGCCTTTACTTTCTGATATGGTGCATTGACCTTACATCAGGACAACTGGACTTTAAAACATTACAATACAGATATGAATATGTTTTCAAATGCATGTGAGAATATTAAGTTCTCTGTGGCTAAGGATCTGCGCCTGTGGCTGGAAGGTTGCCGGTTCAAATCCCGCAGCCGGCAGAGGAATCCTGCTCCATTGGGCCCCTGAGCAAGGCCCTTAACCCCAACTGCTCCAGGGGCACCGTACAATGGCTGACCCTGCGCTCTCTCCCTGCCTGTGTGTCTGGAGAGCAAGCTGGGGTTTACGAAAAGACAATTCCTAATGCAAGAAATCGTAAAGGGTTAATAAAGTGGTTATAATTATTATTAACAGAAAGCGAATGAATCACCACACTGGTATACACTAGTCTTGACCATCGACCCTGGTCCAGGGAAACACTTTTGCCTTCTGTTTATTGGCCGATTTCAATTTTCTATTTGAGGCGTCAAAAATGTTGTTAGCTCTGAAAAAAAAAATCGAAGGTGATTTGTCACTGGCTTCAGCCTTTTAAGTCTTGAGTTTCAGCACCTGACATTCAGGTAATTTTTAATGTGTTTGATCCACTCTCGATTTTACCCTTAATCCTATATTTATCACCGATCAGGAGTTATTTAGACAGTCGCAAATTCATCATTTTTGTTTAGGAGTGAAAGCATAGAGGTCTGTGAACTTTAGTTGTTGGAACAATCTGCTTGCGGCAGAGCACTTCTGAAACCAAGGGCTGAGTGAAGAAGCCGGTAAACAAAGGTTTTAAAGACCACGGAGATTGCATTAAAGGCGTCACTAAGTATCAGTAACAACCGGCTCAGCTGGAATGAACACCAGCAGACACGGGTCTCCCATCGTCCAGGACCAGGACTGGACACTACTCCTGGTCCTACTCCTACTCCTCAACCTACTGGTTGACAACTTCACAAAGCTGTGTTGCAGCCCCTCGCTCCAAACCGCCCGACTTGGACAAATAACGCGCAACACATTTAAAGGGGATCAATCATATCTTACCATAATATAATGAATACGCCTTTGTATCACAAATGAAGAAAAAAAACAGCCCTTTCCATGTTTACACACACATTTGAATGAAACCAGGAAATATTCCTATTAATCACTCGATTAATAGATTTCCCGTATTTAAAACGCTGAACCTTGTGTCGTCCGAATCAGTCTACAGAACCATTCTGTAACTGTAAAGCACAATTACCCCCAAACATATTACCCCTGACATTTATAACCACTAGTAAAAACATCCAGATAAATGTAAAAAAAGGGGGGTTGGTGTTGAATTACATCTTATAATAAAGTTCCTCACCGTGTCATTTTGAAATTACTTTTTACACGTAGTTTAAAAAAACAAGTAGTTACATTCTCGTTTAAACGACAATTCTTTAACATTTCCTACCACTACAAAATAAAACGGACGCAATACCCTTCCGTTGTCATTTTAACTTTACGGGTCTTCTTATTCGTTGTCTGAATAGCAAATCCTTGTCGCACTGAACTTCAGGAAAGAAATCTGTAAGACACCCACCCGAGATGAGAAAGGTATTTGTATAACGTACCTAAAATCTCCCTTCTTCTCGAGGTGTGCGGTTGGTCTGTGTAGACCCATTCAAAGTCCTCTCTCCCGGTTTTACTCCCCATAGCCACTTCTGCTCGCTTTTCACAGTGTACACCTGCTCCCCGCACACACTACTGCACAGGTACAACTTCTGCCCAAGGTGGAAGATGTGAGGGAAGGCTCCTCCCTCCAGGAGTCATAGCACAATACCAATTGTGTGAACTCACCTCGCTGGTCATTTCGCGCTCCCCGTTACACATCCATTTTGGTCGGTGAAATTGATCTCCTCGATCACCCCCACCCAAGACATTTCAAATAACAAAACAAAACAAAACAAAACAAAACAAACAAACGCTCGGTACAGGTATGAAAATGACCTCCTATGCTCAGATGCAAAACAAAACATCTTGTCCCAGCGCTGGTAGAACTATTTCCAAATGAAATCGAATAAATGCCGGTACCGGTAGTTCGGAATTGAAAAAATAATTTTAAAAGTTGTGGCATTTTTAACATGTTTCAACGGGGGGTTGCAAGAAAGCCAGATAGTAATTGTAGACCTGTACATCACTTCTGAAAAGTCTTTAAAGTAACACCAAAATAGATTTCCCTTACAAAAGCGCTACTAGCTCTTTAATAATATAACATAATTTCTAAAATGCAAAAGTTTGGATGTTTATTTCAAACACATAAGAAACCAAGTGACCACCATTTATTGAAACTGTTTATTAAGTCAGTACAAAG
The DNA here is from genome assembly GCF_059453375.1 of Lepisosteus platostomus. Classification (NCBI taxonomy): domain Eukaryota; kingdom Metazoa; phylum Chordata; class Actinopteri; order Semionotiformes; family Lepisosteidae; genus Lepisosteus; species Lepisosteus platostomus. The sequence continues at coordinate 11,727,164 of NC_142620.1, read as the reverse complement.
CCAGAAGCTTTCAATTTTGTTCAACATATTACAAAAAATGAATGTAACATGAGTGTTTTTTTAAGGCACAAACAGAAGATACCATTGAAGCTATGGGAGATTATTAAGGTTTTGAGATACCTCATGATAAAGATGGCGACAAACTTTGTATCAAATAATTTACCGCATGGCATACAGAAGAAGCCACTTTACACCATTTTAATTTTAGAACACATCTTTCTGAATTTACCAATATAAGCGTCTTTTAACAAGTCAGGGGATAATTTTCTTCAGAAACTATTCTATGTATACTTCCAATAGCGCACATGGTATAAAATAAATGGCAATTTTATGGTGACCCCCCCCCCCCCTAGTGGACAGCACTGGCAAATGCACACAAGGTGTCACGGATTTACAGTGAAGAACACCTGCTGCAACTGAAGAAAGCTTCCAGAACTCTCAGCAACAGACAATTCATATAGGCGTCTGTTTTACTAATTGCGGTTTGTTATCTTGGATGGAATCACTGAAGCGGTTGCCAGGAAACGGAGTATAAACGTCGAGTTACAGACTCTAACCGGTGACCACCGTTACCATTGTAAACACAGACGTCACTTACAACACGTTTTTCACTTTTTCGAATAATAGCGTCGCACACTCCCGATTGTTTTCAGGTACAAACAGTTTTATATACACAATGTGTTAACGCAGATCATGTGATAGGATGACGGCTACTTGAAAATAGTACTGAAACGCAACTAATTGGTCCACACTCGCAGGCTTTAGGTGTCTTTTCACACAACTCTTAGAACGTGGCTAAACTAAAAATCAGTTACAGTCATTAAAAAGACAGGAATCTAATTCTTGGAAAGCAAGACCCCTTTTAGCAGTGAAATGGATCAGCCTGAATATTCTCTGGGGAAGAGGAAGAGCAATGCAGAAGAAAAACAGCTTACGAAATACTAAAAATTAAGAAAGGTTATTGCTGACAAGTCACGGGGATATTTTAATTATTGAAGCGACCATAACGTCTTGTGTCACAATTTCTGCACAGTTTGAGAATACATGTTGATGGAATTTGTGTGGTCGTAGTTTTTTGTAATCCTAATAATTAAAATAACGGAAGATAAATTAAGTTGGGGGACACCTTTTCTTGCTGATGCAAAACCTCATAAGAACACAATTAGAACATTGTTCATTTTGTGATCACTTACAAAATACACTACTTGGTTTCTGTGCTACAGTAACACACCCCCCGGTTAGAACTACACAACGTATCGAAACTCAAAATCCTCAGGTACCTTTCTGTTTTTTTTTTTGCATTTCAATTAACCTTCTGCAGAGCAGTTGGCAAAAAGAAAACAAGAGAATGTACCACTTTCTTTTAGTTTATTAAAGATTCCCACATACATTTGTCATAAAAAAAAACAAACAGAACAGCAAACCTTTTAGCAATACAAGTTCACCTGCGCTTCTTGTTTCATTCCTAATGCAAGAAATTGTATAGTGTTCATAAAGTGATGTTATTGTACTGAAACGTACCTTACGGCTGTATCCTGACAAGCGGGGAGAGAGAGTGAACACGTACAACTGTCCATATAACCCAGTATCAGCGCAGCTGCACAAAAGCCAAGACATACTTAATCACTATCAACATATGTAGATTTTTCACTACACCTTTACTAAAATGAAGTAACTCTATTGCGGACGTTAACTACGTATACATCTGAACGTAAGAAACCTACAAACAAGAGGAGGCCATTCGGTTCATGTAGCACGCCCGGCTGTTTGTATGTGTACGCCAGGCGCCACATTAACATCCTACCAACACATTCCATCTTTCGATCAACTACAACAAACAAGTCCATACTGAAAGCCAACTGCAAATAAGCTATTCACTGTGTTTCCCGGTAGTATTGTTAGTATTTAAGTACCGCACATCGCGACGCCGGCACCCTAAATCACGAACAAAACGAACGCCATTAAAAAATAAAAACAAAAAACCGCCGTTCCTTCTAAAATCCCACAAACGCGCGGAGCTGCACCGTCCCGTCGATTTCGGAGGGGTCGAAAAAAACAAAAAATAAGAACGACATCGATAATAAAACCGCCTGAAAGAGCACAAAGTGCCGAGAGAAGTCGCCGGCTCGCCCGCTGCAGCCGCCGCAGGCCTGGAGCGCCGCACGTCTCGCGAGACTGTGAAAGTGAGCAGTGTGGCGACGGGAGTTGGTGTGGGCCGGAGTTGAGTTATTTGTGTTGTCGAAGAAGGAGGAAGGGAAAGGAGACCGGAGCAGGGGGGGGGGTTACATCGGCAACAGAACAGAGCGAGTGTGAGAGCAATCCGGGGGAATCCAATATGGCATCGGGCGATACCCTCTACATTGAAACCGATGGCTCGGAGATGCCAGCCGAGATAGTCGAGCTCCACGAAATCGAAGTGGAGACCATCCCTGTGGAGACTATCGAGACCACGGTGGTCGGGGGGGACGATGACGACGAGCACCACCAGCCCATGATCGCCCTGCAGCCGCTGGTTACAGACGATCCGAGCCAGGTTCACCACCACCAAGAGGTGATCTTAGTGCAGACCCGGGAGGAGGTGGTCGGCGGGGACGACTCGGACCTCCGGGCGGATGACGGCTTCGAGGACCAAATCCTCATCCCAGTCCCGGCCCCGGCTGCCGAGGAGGAGTACATCGAGCAGACTCTGGTGACTGTAGCCGGGAAGAGTAGCTCCTCTTCGGCGGGGCGGATGAAGAAAGGGGGAGGCGGCAGCGGGAAGAAAGCGGGTAAAAAGAGCTACCTGAGTGCGGCCGAGACCAGCGGCAGAAAATGGGAGCAGAAGCAAGTCCAAATAAAGACTCTGGAAGGGGAGTTTTCAGTCACGATGTGGGCTTCTGGTAAGTGTGTGATTTGATTGAAAACAGCGGCCGCTTTCCTCTCTGCATTGTTCTCCCCTCATTCCTAACAAAGCGGGCCTTGCAAGGGCGTTGTCCTCCTCTGGCAGCCCAGCTTTTCGCGCCGTTGTATAACCCGGTGTCTGGAGTGTTTTTCTAAGTTCCGAGTCCAGGCTTGAATGGAGCCCGGTTGAAATGTTTTTGTTTTGAAGGGAAGCCATGTTTTTTATGTGTTGATGGGCGCCGCCATGTTCCCCCGGTCCAGTATGGCGGCCCGAAAAAATGGCGTTGGTGCGGCCGGGGGAAGATGGCGGCGGGTGCGGGAGCGAGCGCGCTGCTGCTGGCTCTGGGAGTAGGCCGCAATGGCGCAGTTACACTCACAGGATACAGGCAGACACGGGAGGGGGAGGGGGAGCGTCGGACTGCGAGCGAGCCGCCTCGCTGAGCGCTCGGTCAGGCGTCGGCCCGTGCATGAAAGCTGCTTGTCTGATGTGCGGTTTTGGGGCAGCAGTTGGCTCGCATTAAATCTGAGGTGCATTAAAGTTAGAAAATGTCGAAATCTGGCAGTGGGTTTTGAGGGAATAATTTATTGCAAAGGCGCTTGGTTACAGCTGCCTATTCGTTGGAGCAGATGTCAGTTAGGCAGTTATTTCACATCACACTTTGAAAGCAAAATACACGCAATTAATCTAATTCGGCGCACTTCTGAAATCGAGTATCTCACGAATGCACCTTGTCTCCTTTATTCCTGAAGTGGGGCGAACTGTGTCGAATGTCTATCAGCTGATTTTAAGATTGACGTTAAGGTTGAGCCAGGAGACCGTTCTAGATAGGTTTCATGTGTCCGTGTGTCGATGAAAAGCATGCGCTTGGTGGTATTCAGTTTTTGTTTAGGATGTAACTGTGTGTGATGTTAAACCGCATTTTAGGACAGTTTGCCGAAAATGCAAACATGCAGCCTTGCACCGTTGCTCAGGCGAGCAAATGGGTATTTTAGAATATATTTTTGCAGTTATGTGAAGACTCTGTGACCCTGGTGGTGCACGATGTTTGGAAACAACTACTGATATGAGAAACTCCAAATATGGCTGTCTGGTAAAACGTAGTTCCCAAATAAATTCACTGGTTAAAAAATGGCATTACGTTTTTGTAAAAGCTGCAGACGATCACTGTTTTCTACTGTGGGGTGGTTATATTTAGTTCGCTCAAAGGCTTGATGACGAGCTTTGCAGAATCGTGAAACTTAGTCCTAGTTTCAATATTTTCCATGTCATAATTTGATTTAAAAATGGGCGAACTGAGGTGCTTTTTAAAATTAAATGTATAATGAAAGTGCTACTTCGTGAAATTGTAGTCATTTGGGTCTCCGTGCGGTACCTTTCATTTGCGTTGAAACGGCATGGTTTAATGCATTTGTTTCGGTTTGCTTTGAGAGGTCAGGCAATGCAATCTGCATCCCCCGCTTTCTAAAGTAGCATCATTCTCAGTGTCCTGTTGAAAAAAGTTCCAGAGGAACCGAGCAACAGCTAAAGTGTCCAAAACGCTAATCCTCCATGCTGGCCTGGTTTTTAGTGTCTTAAACACTGCATGTTATTATTATTCTGCACTTAAGCCATCTATAAAGGAAAATGCATATTATTTAGATTATACATGTATAACCGACGCTTCAAGTAAACCGCTGTTGTAAGGTGAAACTCACTCAAGAATAGCGTTCATTGTGTCTCTTTAATAATTCAGTGCCTGGTGGTTTCATTCATTCATGCTCCAGTTAGTTCTGCTGATACCTGTAGTTTTCCGGTTATATGTTTTGAAAGGACTTAGAATGTCAGCGACGTTCTAGTTTGTCAAAAAAATCAGAAACTCCAGACCGGGTAAAGAAACGTACTGTTCTGTATGAGAGAGCCTTCTTTCTCCTCCTCTGCTCGCTGTACATGCAGTCGGATTTGTGATTATGTGGCGACTGTCAGTGTGCAACAGTGGAAGCAGAGCTCTTTTCTTCCGGCTTTTAGCAGGTAGGGTTGAAAGGCAAATTGTTATGCAAAGCGTCAAGCAACGACATGGGGAAAAATCGATTTATTTATGTGCACCTTGCGATATGATGCAGATGAATGAAACGGAATACAGTTATCTGCATTGAATATAAAGCACGAAACGCTGGTTTAGTTTTTTTTACATTGTTCTCCAAGGAGCTTTATAAACAGGAGGATTGAGAGTAAAACCCATTTAAAATTGCCTGTGGCAGTGTGGATTGAATAAGGCGTATGGTAATAGATTCTGGAAGACTGGAAATATGCTAGCTGAGGTAGAATTTGGGTGTGTAATTGCTAGACTTTGTTGAGAGGTACAAGATGATAATTTGTTTCACAGTAATGATGGCCTAAAAGAGACTGGTAGCAGGAGGAATGTTGTCTAATAAATTGCAAGCTCTGGACCTGTCACGTTGCAAAGCTGTGCTTCTGTGCAGGCGTGTGGGTCTGCTGTAGAGTCCTTCAGCTAAATGTGACGTGACTGGGGCAGGGCTGTCATTCCTGGCTTCTAATCTGTTTTCCATACACGATGCTCCACACTAGTCTTGTATAGCAGGTTAGTGCTCAGATGTGTGGGAGCTGATGAGGGGAGAGAGAGGTCAGGCACAGGCGATCCAAAATAGTAGGCAAGGGCTTGGGGTGTTCATTCGATGTGGCTGTATACTTGTGAAGGGTCGTGAGAAGAGATATTTTAGTTAATTGTTAAAAGGGGATTCCCATTTCTGTTGAGAGCTGTAGAGTCTGTAGAGAAAACATTAAAACATTTTATTGAATTACTTAATCTGTATTCTGATAGCATAACAATTACAGAGCTGAAGTATTTATTGCGTGGGTACTCAGTGGTCAGTTTCTGTTTATTGATGAAGGCACCTTAAACTTTCCCTGCTGCACCATCAGCCTATTAATAGTATGGTTCTGCCAGAGCAGGCTGTATGTCCTTTTGATGTCTTATGCAAATGTTGAATTTTGTTGAGCAATCTCTTAAGTAAATGCAAGCACAGTAAATAGTGAAAAATGCTGAAATTTGTCACTGTTATTTTCAGATCATGATCTAAGGTAGTGCACCACAGCTAAATAGATTGTCATAAGAATTTTTTAGGGCGGAGTGGTGAAATTTACAGGGTTTTCTCGAGCTGGTGTGTGGAATCTAGTCTGTAGTATGTGTGCCTCAGTCCTGCTTACTAAGTCAGTAAGTTGGCAGTGCATGTTTCTTTTGGATCAGAAGAGTTGACATACAAATTGGAGGCCATTTGGCTGGTTTGGTAGTTAGTAGCTACTTAAGTAGCATGGCTGGGTTGCGTTTTACCTTCTTCCACATCTTGTGTAAAGATGTTTGGAACGTTAAAATATACTTTGAAGGAGAAAAGTTTGGGAAGCACTGAATTAAAGGACCATGTTGAACTTAGCCTGTGTGCTGCTGGAAGAGGTGTTAGTGAGGCCAGCAGGGGGTGCTCACCCTGTGGTCCATGTGGGTCCTAATGCCCCAGTATAGTGACGGGGACACTATACTGTAAACAGGCGCCGTCCTTCGGATGAGACGTAAAACCGAGGTCCTGACTCTCTGTGGTCATTAAAAATCCCAGGGCGTTTCTCGAAAAGAGTAGGGGTGTAACCCCGGCGTCCTGGCCAAATTCCCCATTGGCCCTTACCAATCATGGCCTCCTAATAATCCCCATCTATAAATTGGCTTCATTACTCTGCTCTCCTCCCCACCGATAGCTGATGTGTGGTGAGCGTTCTGGCGCACTATGGCTGCCGTCGCATCATCCAGGTGGATGCTGCACATTGGTGGTGGTGGAGGGGAGTTCCCATTACCTGTAAAGCGCTTTGAGTGGAGTGTCCAGAAAAGCGCTATATAAGTGTAAGCTATTTTTTTTTTAGTGTGAAAAAACAGCCAGTTGTTCCCTCTAGTGGTGTGAGCGAACCAGCAGTCCAAAGCACTATCCACAGAGCAGTTGAATGCTCTTGCTGGCATCTTGCCTTGTGACTTTTCACATGTAGCTGTTGTATTGGATGTCAGCCAGAGAACTATAATGACTCCACTGTAGCGAAAGCACTGATGTGCCTTTCATTACTTTTTAACTCCTTTTACTTTTTTAACCTTGTGTCCTAAGTGCGTTTTGAAGATACCATTCTGTTTATCAGGTCTGCAACGGAAGAATAGGTAAGGAACATTTTCTGCAAGTAATGTTTCAGTTGAATTTGTGCCTGTGAGGTTCAATGTCTGATGGTTATCAGCTGAAGTTGCCGCAAGTATACTAACTCCATTCTCACCCCTAAATGCTCCTCGGAACCTGTGGAAAGCAAGAACTGCAAAGAGAAGTGTAATCTCCCCTGCTTTCTTAAACATGGGGAGATGTATGGAAATCAGCAGTTTAGGCAAGGAGTGTTGAAGTAAGCATAAGCTGTCTCTAAAATTAAATGATGAGTATTTAAAGTTTTCCCTGCTGGAGGCCTTGTGTGCACTGATGTCTTGTACCAGAGAGGTTTGGCTCAGGGCGGGTTTCTGAGGCTGCCAGGTGTTCTGGATATCGGGTAGAGAATACAGATTGCTGAAGAGTTTCCAGGTTATCTCTGAGAAACAGCAGGTGTTTTCTCTGGATGGACTGATAACCACCACATGCCTTACACTCTCAAACAAGGTTTGACCTTTTCTATTCAAATCAGTTTTTTATTGTTTTCCATTTTATGAGGAAAATAAAGTGCAGACATTTAACAGTGATAACAGCCTGTCTTATCTGCTAAACATCATATATTTGAATTATAGTTGGGATGTTCAGGGGGATTTGTGAACAGTAAAAATCAACAAAAACAACTCCCCAGCTTTTAAATGAATGCATGTTGGCAATTTGTTATAAATAAACATTGGAATGATCGTATAATTTTAAATTTGACATGTTAAGAAAATAACTAAGTACAGTTTTTGTGTGACACTTTTATAAACATCTCTTAAGATGGCCAATTATTATCACAATAGTAAATACAAGTACAATAGAAGTTTAATTAAAAGCATTGTTTGCTTAACTGTTCCCAGATCTACTCCAACTCTAGCCTAGGGAGCCAGGTGTTCTGTATCTACATTGATAGGTAAACTGATTGATATAGCCAAGGTATATTAAAACAAAGTTTAAAAAAACAAATCAATGCAGTTTGATGAGCCAGCCTTAAAGATTCTGCCTTTGTGTCTGTAGGTCTGTGTCACCAGCACAGAAGATAGTTCTTTTTTCTGTGATGACTTTTATGAAATAGAGGATTCTCCCTCCAATCTGTTCTCCTCGAAGTGGATTAGTTCCAAATGTGGCTACTGTTACTAATACGGTTAATAACTTCTCAGATAAGATAGCCACAAATGGAAACAAATGTGCTCTTATGTAGAAGAACAATAACATTAGTTAAGGTTACTACTGATAATAGTGAATAGTGTAGTGTAATTTTTTCTGGGGGGGGGGCTTGTGAGTTTTAATTACTATTGGTGTCTTGAATCTATAGTATGAAATAGCAACCTATTTTTTGTTTGCATCTTGTTTCTTGATAAACCTCATATCTGCACTGAGAATTTAATTTTAGGGGATACAGTGAGAAAGGAATGTTCAGTATCCCTTAAAATTAAATTTGTTAAAATTGCATCGGGCCAACCTTTTTCGAGAGATATTCCTTAAGGAATACTTCTGTTCCTTAAGGATTTATGTGCCAAAGAATTACCATCTTCTGGTTTACATTTAATATTCTAAATGAACATTAATTTTGATGTTTTCATCTATAGTCCTTGCAAGTGTAGTACACACTCTGAATCAAGCCTAGCAATAGTTTTTAGATGTGTACTGTCTCGTAAGACTTCTGCTGTGCAGTCTGTATATTTTTATGTTCATGTCTATGTGACACTGGCCTCTCTTTAAACGTCAGCTGATCTAAATTTCAATTCTTTGGACAACAATTTACCGCATTAAAAAGTACACGGTTTCTCATCGGATAGGAATGCAGCCCTGGAACAACAAGAATGTAGGTGTTAAAGCTGCGCTTCTGGTGCTCTGTTGCAGATGACAAAAAGGATATTGATCATGAGACAGTGGTGGAGGAGCAAATCATCGGAGAGAACTCCCCTCCGGATTATTCCGAGTACATGACTGGGAAGAAACTTCCTCCTGGAGGCATCCCTGGGATCGACCTCTCGGACCCCAAGCAGCTAGCGGAGTTCGCCAGGTAAACCGAGCATCAGTGCTCCGCATGCGGCCTCGCTGCGTTTCTGCATGATCTGGCCCTCACTGGTGCCAGCTGGGATTTACACTTCCTTCTTTTTATCTTGCTGTTCTCACGAAAAACATACCTCGGAGTATCTGATTTTTTTTGTTACAGAAACGGAATTTACATTCTGTAAAAAATGCATTAGCACCAATTGCACGTGGCTTGTTGTGGTTATCTGTTAGATAGGTCTGTTAAAAGATCAGGGGTTTGTCTCTTTCTCTTGGGTTTTGCTCGGGGTCTCCAGAGTCCTGTGCTAGTGTGTAATGTGAAGTGAGCTGATCATGCCAAAGAGCATGGAGAAGTAGCCTTCAGATGATTCATTCATAGTAGCTTCATGAATTTGTTTATAACGTTGGGTGTCAAATCAAATGAATTGAAGATTTACAGCATCAGTAAACACTGAAATTAATTACTTACCCTTTAGGCAAAAACAAGAGGTACATTTTAACTTTAGGTGGGGATATTTTTTTTTGTTATGTTTCGGACCCAGAATGGCAAAGTAACATATAGCAAAGTTGGATGTACGTTTTCTAGCATTCTAGCATGTGGTCAGAGCAGGGTCCTGTATTGCAGATTCACTGATGCTTTGCAGTGACTTGCAATTATAGTTCCCTGGACATGATTGACTGTAAACTGTAAAACATACAGTGCAGTATCAGGTTGCACAGTAATATCTAGTAAAGCTAATCCAAATGAAAGATTGTGAATTGACTGAGCCCAGTGGTCTGAGCTCTGGAGATTTTGATATTAAGCTGAGGACATTTTCATCACAATATTAAGATAAAGGAAACAAGCTTATGATTGGCATGGTATGTAATAAAAGGGTAACAGTCTACTTAAGATTTATTTTTTTATGATAAAAACACCTATATTTTATTCAGCAATAATAAGCAGCAATGTTATTCTAGTGGCGGCAGTATTTTATCACCTCCTGTGCATATTAAATGCTGCCATGTTGTGTCTGAATTGTGAGAAGAGTGTTATTTCTGAGGTCTCCAACTGTGGATCAGCAGCTTTTGTATCTGTTAGATCTGGTTTAATAGTGAGGTTAAGGCTTCCTTTTCCTTGAAAACAACCCACCTGGTTTCACAGAAGATAAGAAAAGACAACCAAAGGATTTGGAGGGAGGAGGGGAATACTGGTTTTAATAGTCAGTAGCTGATCCACCTATGTTCCTTGCAGAAGGAGCCATTTGAGCAATACACAGTGCAGCATGCTCTCTCAATGTTTGTGTGTAGGTCTATAAAGTGCGATGCCTTTGTCTTCAGTGTGGGGGTCTTGTTTGCGGTAACTCACATGATCATTTCAGTGGCCAGAGACTCAGTGAGCAGTAAACCAGAAGTAGTATAGGTGAGCTTGGAGTCTGCTATTGCTTTCCTCCAGTGGTGTTGATAGAGGCATAAACCACAAAATAACATTGGTGTTTACTTGCAAAGAAGTGATTCATACCGTAATTCTGATGTTTCTAAGGAAAGCCGAGTAGGAAGAAAGTGTATATCTGCTTTGTAGGCCTGGGCATAATCCATTTGTGTTAACTTGCTTCAACTTGTCTTTTGTTTAAACCTGCATTGTTAAAAGAATGTTATTTTGAAGGTTTTTTTCCCCCCATTTAATTTTAAGCTTCTATTGAAAGAACTGCATTTTTTGGAGCACTTGATAAATTACATCTTAATGGAAATGAAGGTTCTTGTTAGAACATCTTGGGGTGTATCAGTTTGTGAAACACTGAAAATACTGATTTTCCACACACACACTTACATCTTGTGTTGTTTTGGGTATTACAGATTACTACTATACATTATAAGAAGACACATTCACTTTGTGATTTTCTTATCAGTCTAAAGTATACCATATTTCTAGTTTTATTAGGTGTCCCATCCATGATGCTTGCTGGGATGGGCTCCAGCTCTCCTGTGACCCTGGATTGGATATTTTGTTTAGAAAATGGAAACGTGCATTTTGTGTGGTTTTGTAATTTCATGAGTTGTGCAAAAGGTTTAATCTGTTGCCAGTTTTCTCATGGGCTTAATGTGAAAACTAGCAGTTCTACATGCCACCCTTCTGGAAACCGTGTATGAAACATCTTTGGCATCAACAGTGCAAAGCTTAGGTTCGCTTGCAGAGCTGTGCAAGCGAGGTTAATCCCTCTGGTGGAAAGTAAAAAGAAGGAAGAAGACCTTTTGGCTTTCTTTAGGTGAAAAAGACTATCCGAAGAGGTATTACATAGAATAGGTCTTAACTGAATGTATTTGAAGTGGGTGTCAATGCCACACCTACAGGCCTTGTTGTACCTTGCAGGATGAAGCCACGAAAAATAAAGGAAGATGACGCCCCCAGGACGATAGCCTGTCCCCACAAAGTGAGTTTTCTCTGTGCTTTTTTATGTTCATTTTATTGTCGTCCAATATTTTCCACAATTATCTTATAAATAATAAATAGTAAAGTTATAAAATATAATACACACACAAAAAAGATCCTCTTTTGCCTCACAACCCCTTGCCCAAAAAAAGCAGAGTACTGCTGAAAAGGTGTAGATATATTCATGTATGATTAAACAATTATGACCTTTATTTTTCATTACTTAAAATAAATCGCTTCACCTAGTATTAATCCTTCTAATTTTCTCCCATCTATCTTCAAAAAGCTTGTTCTAATTCCTTATTCTATGCGTTATCAATTCCATTTCATAAAATTCACTAACTGTTTGTCCATTTACTGATTTCAGGTGCTTATGGTTTAAACCATAACCTTGTCATCTGAGTTTCCTCTGTGTTTGAGGATTGACTAAGAAACAGCTCACACAGGTCTCAGTAATGGGAACAGCCCTAACAAACACTTTAGAGCCATTTGCCAAGACTTGCTGCTGGTGCCTTTGTGATTTTATTTACCTTTGTAATTTATTTACTAGAAATTAATTACTGAGGAGCTTCTCAGACAAGAAACATTTCCAGTCTCCTGGTCTCCATAATCTTCCACTGGCTACAATTTACTGGCTGTGTTAGTGTGTGTGGCAAAAAGCAGAGCAAAACATCCCTCTTAGAGTGGAGCTGACATATTAAGTCATTTGTCAAACTCCTTGCTGGATTACAGTTTAGACATATTTTTGTACGTTTCCACCTTTCAGTGAAAGAATCTGTTTTCCTGAGAAGTGCGTGTATTGGCTTGTAAATGTTTTTCAGCTGGTATTAGTTGTGTGTTTGGTTTAACCCTGACATTGCTATATCTTAGCATGCACATAAAGAAACATCTTGAAGTCTATATGGCAAGATCACAACCAGAGACTACTTGATAATGTTTTGGCTCCTTCATTACCAGTAAACTAAGATTTGGCATTCATTGGAAAGATTTCAAAGTCACATCTCATTTTGCTGTTTTACATAATCAAAAATTCTCTGTCTTCATGTTTTGGGGACAAAGGCTTTTATAGGTACTTTTTTACTGCTGGTGGGCTTCATTCACTTCAGCACTTGAAGTTCAAATTTGCTGGCTCTTTCCAGCTGTACTTAAGCCTGTGTTCTGCAGTGCGTGCCTGTGACATCTCCTGAGCAGAGAGTCGGTCCCTAGGAGCATATCCTTCTTTTTTTATCCTCCCTTTTTGTGTCTTTTTATTGGAGGCATCATATTAATATTTAGCAACTGTTACCATCTGAATAGGGATTTTATGTGTTGCAAATCAGGCCATTTCCTGGGACAATATTTGGGAAATAAAATTCTGACACATAAATGTGATTTCCTGTTTACAACCGCATCATATGAAGGTAGTTCCTAGATGTTTAGAAGTTTTTTATAGTTTTGTAGAACGTGGTTCTTGCTTATCTTTTACTCTAAACTGGAACAATCGCTCTTAAAGCTTCCTGGATGATGGTTCTAATCTGCACCCCTCTATGCAGCTGAAACATACCACTTAGCTGAACTACATCTAAAAGCCTACTGGCACTACATTGAGAGCCTCTGCATTCCCTGTCTTGGGAATAATGACCTCCCTGGGTATTCATTAAATGGAACTTAAAATGCTCAGATCCATGATGCAGTTGAGGGGGGGGATAGTGGCTTGGAGTGCAGAGGATGTAGTTCAAGCCTTGTTTCACTGCTTCCTAGTTAAATCCACGAACAAGAGGTATAATGGCAAAACAGTGAAGTATTGCAAGGTGAGCTGAAAACTCGGGAGGTAACCAGGCAAAGATTGACTAAGCTTTGTTAGTTCTTAGTTTCTTCTGACAGATTAATAGTCGGTAACATACAGGTGTACTACTGGAGAATGGCTAAGTTGCAAGCATTTAATCATTATTCATCTGTGGTGTGTTGAACTTGAAATGATCTAATTCCTGCCTGTCAGCTGCTCTTGTTGCTAACACTATCGGTTGGGTTCATGTGGTCTAAGCAGTTGTATTCTTGTCTCCTTCTGCCCAGGGATGCACAAAAATGTTCAGGGACAACTCCGCCATGAGGAAGCACTTGCACACTCACGGGCCACGAGTTCACGTCTGTGCGGAGTGTGGGAAGGCGTTTGTGGAAAGCTCCAAACTGAAGAGACATCAACTTGTTCACACTGGAGAGAAGCCTTTCCAGGTGTGTTGTCCTTTATTATTATTATTATTTTTATTATTACTAATTTATTTAGGCTTTTATCCAAAGCCAATTGTGTTGCTGAAATTTGTTCCCATTTATACAGCTGGCTATTTTACAGACATTGAATGAAGTATTTTGCTCAAGGGTGCAATGCAGGTGCCCACCCTTTGAATTTTGGGTTCAGAGTGTAAGCACTACTTCTCCCTGTTGGCTGAGCATGTCTTACTAGGATATGCACGCTGCAAAAATAAGATGAGGAGAACTGTTTTTTTTTATTTCCTTAAGGTTGGGTGCTTTATAAAAGGCACAGATTTAACTGTTGTTTAATAGGCTAGTTTCTGAATAATTGACATGTAGTAGAGATAACCCAGAAGTATACTGTGTTTGAACAAATGCAACTCCATATACTGCAGTAAGTATTTAAGAGCCAGATTTAAAGTGTATTTGAATCCACATGACAGGTCTCCATTGTTCTGCAGAAATCCAGTATTTAACACCTTTACAGTCCTTTTTACTGACAGCTTTAGGTATTTTGTGTTTTCCCTGTTCTGTTGCACTGAAGCTCCGGTTATTGCAAGCAGTTTGTGTTTCCAGCATTGAAGATAAAGCCTTAATGTCGTTGGATTTAAACGTTGAGTCGATTGCAGCGCAGGAGAGCGTGAGCCTGTTTTCTTCTCTTTCCCCCCTGCAGTGTACGTTCGAGGGCTGTGGGAAGCGGTTCTCCCTGGACTTTAACTTGCGCACTCATGTGCGGATTCACACCGGAGACCGCCCCTACGTCTGCCCCTTCGACGGCTGCAATAAGAAGTTTGCTCAGTCCACCAACCTGAAGTCTCACATCCTAACACACGCTAAAGCCAAAAACAACCAGTAAAAGTGCGGAGACGCCTCCCAGCCAATCCTCCACACGATGGCATCTTAACGCAAATGTTCATTGAAATACCCTTTGTATATTGTTTCTAGGAAAAAAAAGTTTTAAAAGAAAATTACTTAACGGACTTTTTGATAAGTAAGGAGATGAGAAAAAGGAAAAAAAACTTTAAGGATGAAGCTAAACAGTTTATCACCTTTAGTACTGATTTGAGAACACGGTGGTGTTCTGTAAAGCCAACTGGTAAATAATGGTCCATTCAGGAAGGCACACTCACGGACTTTCATTTAAAGACTATTCTTTATACAACTGCGCTAAAAGAGAAAAATTGGGACTGATTTTCATATCAAAGAAGTATAATTTTCACTTGTCTGCATAGAAAACCATTTGCTTTTTAATTTTGTATTTTTCCAAGTGTGCATATTGTACACTTATTTTGGGATATGCTTCGTAATGCTATGTGTGATTTTTTTCTGAAGATTGAAATCTGCTTGTAATAGATCTTCTTGGAAGAGAATTGGCAGTTACTGTACTACATGCATACTTCAAAAGTATTTTTTTCTGTAAAAAGTTAGTTTTTTTTTGCTCCTTAATTTGGTTGTATTCTTCACTGTTAACTCATTTTGTATAATTGTACCGTACAGCTGTATTGAAATCATGTAGACTCTAATAGCAATGTGATTTAAATAGTGTTAATCAATTAAAACCATTTTAGTCACAACATTTACTTTATTTTTCCTGACATGTACTGCCAGTTGCTAAGTTGTCTAATGTACTTCACTTCAAAGCCTGTCTCAGATACGTTACACAAACACATAAAAAAACGTGGTGCTCGGTTGCATTTGTAGAATGTATTGTACAGGCGTCAACCTTTAATTCCTGTTAATATGTACATCCCATGTACTTAATGAGGCCAACAATAAAATGGTGGTCCCAAAGCAAGCACTTAGTAGAAATTTAATTTTTAAGAATGTTAGGAGTTGTACAGGCTAGAAAATGAGTCTGATGTGGATGGAGAATCAATTTGCTTGTCTGCTACTAATCGCATTTCCTCTGAAATGGTCCATGTTGTGGTGTTCTTGAATGTATTGTTTTTAACATGAGGACTGTCTCAATGTGGCTGCAAAAAGAAGCCTAATAGCATATGAAAGGTTTCTGAAAGCTCCAGTATCTCAGTTCAGTAGCATCTTTGTTGAAGAGAGTGAGCCCACTTGTTGTCAGAAGTGTTACAATGAGTGCTTTCCTGTCCTCCTTTGTTGCAGACCCCACTCTTGCCTAATTTAAGCATTAGTTATGTTTGTGTGGTTCAGCAGATTTTTGGAAACAACAAGGACAGGTTTTATAGATGTAAAGAAAAGGCAGAGCACTAAGGAATGAGTGGTCTGCCTTGGAGAATAGGGTTACAGAGATTACAATGGTGACTGAAGGGGTGTAATGAGAAAACCTGCTGTGGTTAAGTTTCCTGATTAGCATCCCTGTGGATCTTGTGCCTAATAAAAACAGCTAATTTCTGTGACTGTGGACTGAGTGTCTTGCAACCATGCACTAAGTTCTTCCTCTTTCTCTGTTGACTGTTCAACATTTGTTGAAGATGGCTGTGCTTTATAACTACTCCAATCCTGCCAAGCATCATTGGGTCAGTCGCCCTTTCAAGACCTCAGTGGATTCAACCAAACAAGATGCACATCTTGAAATGTTGGAGGCTGAAAGCTAAAGGAACACAGGCATTAGCAGAAGTAGCTAAGTCTCATTTTAAAAATTCGTAATTGTCAGAAAATTGTCAACACTGAGGGGTAACGGGACCCACCAATCTGCCTCTCATTTTAGCATTAATATCTGTTATTCATTCAGGGTAACATTGAAATACAGCAAGGTTCCATTTTACAGATGTGCTATATTTTCTCTGCTTGACGCCAATTCCATTTGTCTCCCAGTTATACTGTCAGCCTGCAGTGGACGCCGAGATCATCCGCCTTCTGCTTCTCAGAGTTCAATGGTTTTTGGAGGTGAACTTGAGGCGGGTGTGATTCCTGCCAGCCCTCAGCATGCATCTTTAATGTATACAAAAGATCTGCACAGGAGTTATCATTATTTATGCTGATATTCTCTCCTGACTTTTTTCCTCTTTAGCATTAAGGTTCAGATGTTTGCTATTGCCTTGACAGATAAAATGATATGCTGAAACTAACTTCTTGAAACTTAAGACTGGTTTCCAGCTGTATCAGAACCCTGAAACTACAAATGAACACTTCATCAGCAGCTAAACGTGGACAGCAGAATTCCCTCAGTCCTGACTACCTGCACTACTTTGCTGACCTGTGTGGAGCAGTGGTTTTCTGAAATGAGCCTCCCTCTTTGCAAGGATAGGCCTGGTTTAAACCCAATTGCTATCCCATTGTTTTTTTCTTTCAGATACTTAAACTGTGCTCTACAAGAGATAGTCCCAGCACACTCCAACGACACGATGAGTTTGAAGGTTACTCCTTACTCTCCCTACATTACCACTGTATATTATTTTTGTGCACATGCTTTCAAAGGTTCTAAATGTCAGTGATATTTTTCAAATTTCAATTTGGGGGGAATTTTTTTTTAATTTGAGTGCCAATAAGCTCACTTACTGGTTGATTCTAAACTTTAGTTCTGAAACTCTTCTGTAGTCGAAATCTTAAGAATTCACTCAGTGATCTTAACCATTGATAAGCTTGTAACTGCTCTTTCATGCTGAGGTTTCTTCCTGGCCCTTGCAGAATTTAGGATTATCTGCAAGACGGCACAGACTGCTCCAGAGCTCTATTGAATCAGTAATACTTTTTGACTGCCTTTGTATGTGTTGTAGCCGTAAAACTTGTGAAAGTGCAAAAAGGTTAAAATGCATAGAATTCTGTCCAATGTTCTCTGTGGTGTTTAAATAGCACCACACTAACTCAGAAATAAATCTGCAGAGAATAGCGACTGCTTTATGACAAGCATGCTGTACTTTTCTTGTGCTGTTGTAACCTTGCTTTGCAAAGTGCTTAAGACCATGCTAATCATGGGAAAAAAAGGGTTGGGATCTTGTGCTTTTTAGGTTGACGTTGAAACAACCGTTACCAGTCTTTGTACCTTTATCTGCCCATTGAGTGGGGAGTGAAGCTCACCATCTAAAAACAAAAGATTGGATGGATGCAAAAATGTAAAGAGACTGGCCTCCAAAGCAATTGCAAAACCCTGTCTTTTTTTCCTCTGGCACCTTTATTGATAAGCGGCTATGTCAAGGGGGCTATAAAAATCTTTAATCTGTAAGCAACTGATAAGTGTGGGCGTTGGTATAAAGGTACTTGCGTATTAGTATTGCCTGTATAACCGTATGCTGTTTGTGCCTGGCTTTTTATCACAAAAAGGTCATGTGTGGGAGAGAGTGGGAAAGCTGAAGGCTTGGTACAGGGTGTTACACTACTTGACAACATGGTATAACTGTTCAGGTGGGTAGCTGCGTCAGCATGCGTAGGCTGCAAAGGAACAAGTAATAGGTTTATTCCATGCTGAAAAAAAGAAGAAAGAGAACACAACGTTTCGGCCGTGTTCACGGCCGAAACGTTGTTCTCTTTCTTTTTTTCGGCATGGAATAAACCTATTACTTGTTCCTTTGCAACATGGTATAACTGTTTGACTCATTTAAGTACCGTTTTAATGTAACTGCAGGCTCTGAAGCCCATCTACCCCCTGTGAGATAAGACCATGTCCTATGGAGTCTGTGTCTGAATGTTCATTTCAGCAGTGTGGCAGCAAGCAGGCATTAAACTGGCATTGGACTGGATTATTTTGCTTGAGTCAAATTCCATTTAGGTTAGAATGATGCAAGACTCAGTAGGGAGGTTACATTTTTGTTTATACATAGTATGTGTGTGAGAGAACGTAAATATCATGCATCTTTTGCTCTCAGTATGTTTTTGTCCTGTATGATCATTGGTGTGTCATGTATTTTTGTTTTTTTTTATCCACTGAACAGGACTTGGATTTTTTTTTGCACAAGCCATACAGTACGTCAGAGGTGTGGGAGCCTTTGATCAGATTTTCTTGTATAAATAAAATAATTGCTTTGTGCTGTGTGGAATTAAAATAAGGTAAAGTAATATATTTCTTTGTTTTAAGGTCATAATCTCAAATGTAAAAAGGCCGATAGCCTGAACAGGTCTCAGATAATGTAGTACTGAACTTTGGAAAAAACTCTTAAGTAGTGCCTCCCTTTCCTGCCGCTAGAGGCCACTGCCGCTTTAAGCAAACTACACAATGGCCAGAACCGCACAAGTTACGGTCAAATGGATAGAAATCGTTGCCCTTACGTACAGACTCGCCTGCGCTGGACTTTATACATGAAAAATAATCGAATGGCTATCTTTTCCGAGTTGATTTATTAGCCTACTTTTACACATTATTTTTTCAGATCTCTCTGCTTCAGTTTTTTAATGTATCAGTCTCCCAATTATTTTGGATTACAGCTGCTACATCAAAGATAAAAAATCACTGCTTTAATCCTGCCTTCTGCGTTGTAGTTTAATTCTCCTCTTTAGGCCTGGATTAGTTATTCATTATTTATCCAGTATGAGTATAGGGGAGAGGGTTCCAGAAATTTAAGTGATTGTTTTGTGTTTATAGTAGAGTACAGGAATCTTGATAAATTTGGTATTTTTTAAGCTTTGAATGTCACACAAGGCTGCTTATTTTCTCAGGTTTGCTCAACCTTTTGAACTAAATCACAATTCAGTATTGATGTGCAATGTAGAACTTGACAGTGCTTGCTTATTAACTGTGACATATGTTTAATATCCTATAAATAAAAAAATACTGAAATGCCTTTGAATAGTAAGAAACATGCATATTTGTTAATTGTCTGTCTCTCAACAATGCTTAAAATGTTCTGTAGCAGCAAGTTTTCAAACCAACAGGAGACCAGCAAGTTGAAATATAGTACAGCTGCCTCATAGCTGTTCTATATTCTGGACTGAGGTGCATGCCATGTGGAGTTTGCATGTTCTCACATTGTCCACTTAGATTTTTTTCTAGATGATCCAGTTTCTTTCAGCCTCCCAGGTGTTGGGTAGGTGAAGTTTACTCTGCATGTACCCTGCAAGGGTACAGGCTTCTTATCCAGGTTATGGTCCCACCTTGTGTCCTATAATTCTGGGAGAGGAGCTGGGTTGCCCTGCCCTTATCAGGCGTGAGTAAAGTTCTGACAGTAGATGGGATTCTGATTAACTATGACCTTTAACTCCAATAATTTCAAGTCCACGCTGCTGTGAAAAGTGAATTGCACCTTATTTAGGAAGTGACATTTGAGTATAAGTGGAGAAATAGGTAATGGAACTGCACGTTGGGTGTTTTTGTTGCACTGTTACAAGAAGCTTACCTGACAGAGAAAAAAAATGCATAACCATGTTCAACATTATTGGGTTCTCAATGTTTTTTACTGTTGTATTCTTCATTCGATGTCCTCTTCTTGATTACCATAGTTCAATACTGCGTTTCAAAAAATGCAGTGTGATTTGCTGGGGAAATCCCAGCAACAGGGTCATCTAGGCACATGGAACTGTAACTGTGTGTGGGTATGAGACAGAAAGGAATTGTTTGCAAGGAATGTAGGTTCTCTGGCTCCCGAGACCAGCCTGGATCTCATTTCCAAGCAAATTGGAACATCTTTTTTTTTAGAGCTTCACCTACACGTTCCTGTGCTTTAAATGTGCAACATTCTCACCTAGTCGAGATACATTACAATTAAAAAACAGTGCTCTTTGAATTTGGGGCTACTTGGAAGCGTCAACCTCATTTAATATTTAAAAACTTTAAGACTCAATGATGCTACAATGGTTTTGAAAATATTGCAGCTTTAAAAATAGCACAAGGTTTGTTTCCTGATCTCTGACACTGTGCACTTTCAATAATTTAAGTCATGAAAGCAAATCAGTTCAGAAACAATTTTCCATTTTATTTCACCTTTTTTACCTGGGCTTTATACAATACTTTGGTACAAGGCGTTTTAAACTTTTAGTACATTGTCATTCTTGCCAAACATTCAATGTCCATGAACAAAATCCAACTGAGATGCATGTACAGTATCAGTGGTCTCCCCGTATCAATTCAGCCCACTGGAATTATTGCAATTTTAAAAACATTAAAAAGGGTTAAAATAAACTATCCCCACAGTAACAGGAGACCAGAACTCTTAAATTCAAAAATCACAGTTCAAAAGTGCTAGTACATTTAACAGCTGATTTTGAAAAATATACGCTCTATTGTTTTTACAGCTTCTTCCCTTACAATTACCCTTAAATATATAAAAGCAGCACACGCACACAAACAGAAGTTGACCACTTGGACATATTGCACCTTTCCCTGAACCACATATAGTCCAGAGAATTTCATCCTTCAATCAACTATCAACCACAGACCCCACTGTATAGCATCCACATACTCGACAGTAACTAACTGCAGTGGCCTCTGATTCTACAGAGAACAATCTGAATCCTTTTAATTTCACAGTTGCAGCCTTGATGGTCTGGATTCAATTCCAGTTTTAACCCCAACCAAAAAGGCAGAAATATCAAAGGGAAATAAATTGAAAAGCTTTGTATAATATTAAATTCTGTTATTGTTTATATAACAGAAAACATTGTAACTCAGCATTCTTCTCAAACCATGTACCTAAACCAGAACTCTCATGTATGTATTCTTTACATAGTTCATCGAACTACATAAAAGATACAATGCTTGAATTCTATATAGTTATAGTCTTAACTATAATTTTGAAAAAAAGTGATGATAGTCCTCAACCTGATATTTACAATATACAACACACTGATCAATATTTTTAAAGAGCACCATTCATTACATTGTGTGAAATTGGTAATTTACCATGGTATATTGTCTCCAATTAGAAAAAAAGCAGAGCTAGAACTCAAGGGCAACTGAAGTATGGCTGTTGTGAGTTTGTTTCAATGGTAACATTCAACTTGTAAAATGCATCAGTGTCTATATCAGTGTGCGCCTCTTTGGGAGAGCCCCCAATATTAAGACAACTACCCACATCCATAGTATATGGACAGAAACAAAGATGCAGGTCTAGATAGTGAAAGTCATAATCCTAGGATAATTTTTTATACCTTTGCACATAGTTTAACAGGATATACAATTCCTGAGACTTTCAAACAATTCTGTGATTTTTAATTAAGAATGTCTTATTTTTGCAGTTCAACTGTGGTTTTGAAGGTTGTTGTTTTTTTAGTTAAATACAGAGAAACAGAGAACTCAATGATACAGTTTCTTGCTCCCACTTTAGACCAAACCCAACCCAGGAATGCATACTCCTGGGAGCAATGAAATTCCATTAAAACACTAAATGTTGTTCAAGAGGGGACTAATTTGATAATAGTTTACCAGAAAAAGTGGAATTGTGATCATTGCAAAGCATGAGTAAGAAACAGCTGTGTCTGAGGAATGCAGTAGATGGACATGGATGAGAACTGTAGAGATTTCTGGAAAGCTAAACTCAAATCTTTTAAAATTCAAGCACAATTTTAACAATGCCTTTAAGAGACATTTCAGCCCCTGTACTGTTACCATATGACCACTGTGGCATAAATGGGCAAATGAAGTCTATTCAGATTACACTGCCCTGAGCTGGGGAGTGCCTGACTTAATAGAGAATTCATACATAAAAATGTACAAAGTGGTGTTTAATTGCATCCGTCAGATGAAATGGAACAAAATAAAAATGCAGTCACTTGAGCCTGCTCAACACTGCACATTTTGTCAGAGGGGAGCTTTCCAAGTCAAGTATCTGGGGGAACTACTAGGATTCCTTCATGCTGCATTAGTGGAATTTTAGAGTGTGATAAAAGAGGAACTACATATGTGATATATCCTAATATTTTGTCTTTTCAGAAAAAATACATTTAAGTAACACCTTATAGCTGCTTTGTAGCTAAGAGTTTTTGACTAGATTACATTTCTTCTTAATAGAAGAAAGAACGCAACATTGATAAAAGAACAGGCAGAGAACCCTGAAATACCTGTATACAAGCTGGGGCTGGCTTTTGTTTTCCAGTAAATTGTTTATATTCTAAATAAGGCAAAAATAGAAAAAAAAAAACTTTCAATATGAGATGAGAACTATGAATAAAAAAAAGGCTGCTTTATATGGGAAACAAAAGCAACAAAGGAGAGACTATTTACATCACCATTTCACTCCCCATTTGCACTTTATAAAAATAGACTCCATCAAAAAGCCATTAGTTGGGTAAAAGCTCTGGAGGTCAGCCTGGCTAGCGCAGCTCGTGGAAGGGGCTCGATGTGGTGTTGGAGAGGGCCAGGACGGGGGCGCCAGTCACAGGCTTGAGGGCTGCTGCTGCTGCTGTAGGGCGGGAGCCGGCTCGCAGTCCTTCAGCCCCTCGTCCTCTCCCCTCATGTACATGAGGAACAGAGTCACAGTGGCGAACGTGGCGGCGTTGACGGGGAAGGCACGCAGCAGAGTGGAGGTGAGCCCTCGCGTGAACACCCTCCAGCCTTCTTTCTGCCAGCTCTGGCGCACGCAGTCCGCGATGCCGTTGTACTGGTTGACCCCCCCGACCCCGTCGGCCTGCAGTCGGGACTTGATCACGTCGGCAGGGTAGGTGGAGAGCCAGGAGGCGATGCCCGACATGCCGCCGGCGAATAGCAGCTTAGGGATCATGAAACGGTCTTCGGGCTCACAGCCCAGGGACCGCGTCAGGATGTCGTAAGTGAGGAAGTAGAACCCGAAGGCTGGGGTCTCTCGGATCAATGTGGTAAGCATGCCCCGGTTGATGCCCCGTACCCCCTCCTTCTTGTAGATCCTCACCAGGCAGTCCAGGGAATTCTTGTACAGGCGCTTCTTGGACTTCTTCTCTCCCGTGCCCTGCAGTTGCATCCGAGTCTTGGCTAGTTCCATCGGACAGCAGATAATGCACTGGATAGCCCCTGCTGCTGAGCCAGCCAGAAACTGGTTCAGCGGGGTGTCCTGGCCCAGCCGCCGCATTGCATTACCTTGCACACCAAACACAATGGCGTTGATGAAGGTCAGCCCCATCATGGGTGAGCCAATGCCTTTGTACAGCCCAAACATCTGTAGACACACATGGGGAGGGGATGAGTGAGGGAAAAACACAGTATTATTTGAATGCAAATTAATAAACTGGATCTTGTAGTATTGTTATACCGTTATATTTTTGGAATTTTGCTAAACCTGACTAAACTTGGAGCCTTTAGATTCTCTGTATCAGACTGACTGAAGTCCATTCCATTACTGCATACTTGTTTTAGGACTTCTATTAGTTCTACTAAATAGAACTATTTAGTTCTGGACAAGTAGGGCCTTACTTTCAGAACTATTCCATTAGCTATCTTATGATTCACTTGTGTTCAGCAGAAATTAATTAATAATCAATAAGGCTGTCAGTGATTTTATGGATCAAACTGAATAAACTACTGTCTGCTGATATTGAATATTGTTTTCACATTCAATTTACTATAACAAAAGCATTGCCGTTCTTCAGCAGAACAGAGAACTGACGATCATTAATTCCAAAACTTAATTTACCTCATAATTAATGTAGACTTAGTGCTCCTATTAACAATATAGGAATGTGAAATATACATAGTGATGTCCTACAAACTCAAAATAAATCTGGAGCAGTAAAGATCCCCTTTCCTTCCTAGTAATTAAATCTTCCCTTATAAAACCAAATCTATAAGTTTACAATGTGCATCATATTCAAGCGATATTATAAAAAAGTATTAAGTCTTATTAAAACTTTTAAGATGTGAAAAAAATATTTGCTTTCAGAACAAATCCAACTCATTCCTTGAAATGTGGGTGCCTTTTCAAAGCTGACAACAAATGCGATTCAGCAAGACGCCCAGTCTTCACATTATCTGTGAGTTTCTAAAGGTCAGGTTGTAAATGGGAAGCAGTTTCTAGTGTGATCTCTTTCACAGCTTGTCATAAATATCCTTCTATTCAAGTGATTCTAAGCACTGTTTAAATGATAGTATAGCCTATTTTCTTTGCATTCCAGACTTTTCTCTCAAAATCATTCAAAGACCATGAATACATCCACAAATACGTTGATAAGATATACAATAGATCAGTCCAAAAACAACAGCACATTTCAAACTGGGGGATGATAAAGTTAAAGTTTTAGCATAAGTATAATTTGTTGCAAAATAGTTTCCTCTATAAATATCACAGTCTATTTGCATCCTTACGTTCAAACAGGATCCTATAGCATGGCTCATATTACATCTGGTGTGCCCCCTGGTTCTTTCACTATGAGGCCACCACTCCTGCCAATCATCACAGCAAGGTCCTTAAACCACAGCTGAGCAGAGACCTCACTTACAGGAAGCCATGCTGTCAGGGCCACAGCACAGGTAAATCTAGGTCATAGGATACCTGAAGAGGAGTCCAAATACATAGCAAACAAACAGATTATGCAAATCTTAGTTGGGATGTTCAACTATATGATGTTAGGGTTAGGAGCAAATCTAATGCAGAAAATGCAACACTTCAGATTTTAAACACTTTGATTTTTTACATATAAACAATGGCCCAAGTTTGTTAATGTACAACTATCCAACAATTAATCCAATACAGTCAGGAGGTTCAGTTAGTCTTTCAAAAACTAAAATACCCCAAAAGGTTTATACAGACCTCAAGGTGTTAAGTTAAAAAGGTCACCTTCTCCTGTAACTATGATGCACAATCCCAGTCCAGGAGGGCTCCTGTTCTACCTCCACTCTGAAGACCATAATTGAGTTAATCACTAACTTAACTGGACCCATTTAACACTTTTCCATGGCCTTCAGCTGTTGTTGATTTAAAGAGACCTAGAAAAACCTCCTGGAATCTGACCCTTGAGGTCTGAAGGTGGGCACCACTGCCCCATAAGTTTCATAAATCAGCCTCCTACTACTCACTGACCAGTCCATAATTATCCAGCTCAGGAGATGAGGTCAGAGGTTGGAAAGTACTTTGCAGTTTTAGGCAGTGTCCCATTTACATCAAACAGTATTTCAAATGGTTGACACTGTACTTTTCAGCTTACTGTATCATGTACATTCTCCTAGAGGCTTCTCGGGTTTCTTCACAGCTAAGAGCAAGTGCCCTGTGACTCGCATTTCAGTCACACAGAAACATAAGATGTGATCCAAGACCAGCATATGGCCCCCCCTAACTACAAAGGCTTACAAGGAGAAAATAAAAAAGTACAATTTGAAATAATGCTGCACTAAGACAGTCAATGAAAATTTTGAAGATGTATTCCTCACAATCATCCTTTGACAACAATACATACAGGATCTATTCGATACATGTTTGTGTAGTAGAAAAGAGCATTGCTGCTCAACTCTGGCTCGGCTTTATCAGTCAGACTCATCTCCATCACTATTTTTTTAATCAGAGTATTAAAACAATAGAATTACAATTACTTCTTAGCCCATGTGATTCTATTGTGGTCTCTACACAGCCGCATAAAGAAAATGAACACAAACCAGGGTAGGTAACATCTAGCAAATATTACATTAACTTTTTATTTAGCACCTTATTAAGATCTTATTAATAATTAAGATTATTAAGAAAGATGATTGGCATTAAACATTTTTATTAATTCAATTAAATCAGTTCTCAAAGAACAAAAAAACAATTAAAGGAGGTACTCATGGATCTATAATATGCAATAGCTGAGAAATGCAATAATTAATATTTAATAAAATGGGCTGCCAAGCACAGTAACTATGTTTACTTGACAGGTCACCACAGCCCATCTAGATATTGAAAGTACATATTTTTTCCAGCTTCAGTAAGTCTATAGTGTTTATCCATACTGCACTCTCCCCACTGGAACCAAGCCTGATGTCTCTTCTGTCTTTGCTGTGCTCCCTGCAGTCACACAAGCCCATAAATCACAAGATACAGTAGATCACGTTCCTATCAGGGCCGTTATAACATTCTCACATTGTAACCTTCTGATGCAATCTAATGCTTTAATGCTCTGATCCCAACTTAGCAACAAATACAAGACCAAATTCTGCACAAAAGAAAATATACAGTTTCTGCAAAACAACTTTACATCCTCACTCCTTATTAATTCAGTCTTTGTTAGACTTTAGTAGGAGGACAGAAGTCAAAACAAAGAATATATAAAGACAAAATGAAATTAATACTCTGGAAAAATATTTATTTTCATACTTACAGACTCCTGTCTTATAATAGACTGGAAACAGTGAAAAGTCCCCCGATACAGAGGCTTGTCAACATTCTGAACCTGGAGTCTAACCTGCAAAATAAAGAGCCCTGTGTTAGTAAAGAATCAGCCAAGGGAGAACAACGCCTTTTTACAACCAGCACTTCAATTTGTCACAAGAACTGAAACTATTTTTTCTAAGCAACTTAGCAGAGAAAAAAAAATCAGAAATGAGTCAATATCTAGGCTTAAAATGAAGTGAATGTGGATGGAATCTAAGATGTCCTTTCAAAAAAGTGAGGTTCTTAGTTTTATTTAACTGAAACAGGTTTATGGGTTGTAACTACTTCTGGGTCTTGTGTGTTTGGTTTTTGTTTTTTGGCCACACAATCAAGACTGAGAGAAACAGAAGGATTGACCTTGACTGTACTTACTAGGTTACACTCCCGTGAAGAGGTTTATCCCTCATCTACAACAAAGTAACACTTTTGCTGTTAACGAAGACAGCCCCTGGCTCAGAGATAAAGGCAGTTAAAGGCAAAAAAGCAAAATGGGACAAAAATAAAATAAACATGATACATTGCATCAGTAGGTCAAGGAATATGCCTGATCCCGTTTTAATTTCTACTCTCAAGCTAGGTACAATTCTTAACCTTGGCTTTTTTAAGAAAAGCAACAAGGTTGCAATTTCATTGGCGCTACATCTTTACACCTCCGTGTACACCAGTCTCTACCCTCAGTCTGGGGATTACGACATGAATTTCTGTGGCTCTGCTCAGCTGGAGGAAGGCATCCTATGAAAGTTAAATATTTCAGGACGGTACCGTCCCAATTCAAGTATTCCAGCATCAGATTGCCTAAGGAACACAACATCAGAATCATTAAGCTTTCAGTGAGCTCATCACTTAAAACTGCCGAAATGCAGTGTATTGGGTTGTAATAAAACCACACTGAAGTGAGGTGTTTTATTTATTTCTCCTCTTAACTTAAAGAGCTCATGTTCACCTGGAGCACATTCATCTAATGTATTGTAATACTTAGTACCAAAAATACTAACAGCCCCCTTGACCCCTTGCACATACACCACGTGCTTAACAAAACCCCAGACTGAGGAAGAAGAGAATAGGAAAACACTCCTCATAGCTGCCAGTCAGCAGAACAAAGCAGTCCTAAGTGGACCTAGAAACTGAACTAGTGCCTTTAACAGCCCTGCAGAACTCAGCACTTTCACAACAAAAACTAGTTATTTCGGGAGAGCTTTAGAATCTGCATTTTTAAACCACAGGTACAACTATAAAGGTGGCGTTGTCAAAGATTTCTATATTATATTTAGTTTTTTTAATGTTTTTGCCTCATAGCATTTCGCCTTTAAAATTTCTGTACAAAAAACAAACAAAATACTCTGTTATTTAAAATTAATTTTACCGGAAAGTCTGGTGGGGCATCTTGTATACAGAGGAGTCCTGGAGTTAACAAAACATAACATTCAAAAATACAGACCCCTAAAAATGTTAAGAGAAATAGAGAAGACAAAGTAGCGCACTTGCACTAAACTTTTCAACAACAGATAGTGAAGTGGCATCTGCTAATGGTAAATTTACACATAGTCCAGTTTGCATGTTAGTTGGCTGGTTATTCCTGGGAGGACAAGGGAGGGTATTAGGAAGAAGACCTTTAGGTATATTTCTTGGTTCTTTAAACAAGCTGATTAAGTGTTTTCACTGTAAATCACATGATAACTTTACCATGCAGTTATTATTGTCTAGGCATCTGAATTATACAGTATATACATAATATGATATTAAGTGCTGTAATATAAGATGCATTCCATTATGTTCACCAGTTCAGAGAAACTTGTGTCATAGCTATTAAGGGACTGCATGCAGTATAATATTGTTTAATAAAACAGAAACAGCTCATATTGTGAAAATTATACCAGACCTTGACCTCAACAGTGTTTTTGTTAATGTAGAATAAAAAGAGAACACTATGCGAGACATTCTTATTATATGACATGAGCACAGTAAACCATCACAAAACCGTCTATAAGATGAAGTAACTGTTCTACAATGTAGCTGTGCTAACATTCAGCCTATGGCCAAAAGACAAGAGTCAATGTCAATACTTCAGAATAGCATCCGAGTGCTTTTGATTTTTATTTGGTTCAATTTGGAAAGCAAGCATTCATTTCTTTCAGATAATTTTGAGAGTTCACATACAATATAAGGCTATTTGACATTTCTAGCTCTATTAAGGCATGCTTCCTGCAATCATATATTCACATGTAAAGAAATACAACAGATTCTTCACTGACCTAATAAGGGAGAAAATGTTATTTTTATTTAATTCCAGAAATGTTTCATAGAACATAGTTACACAGATACTATAAAATTTAAATCCAGGTAATCAAACATTTAGGTTTTGAACCCACCTTGACAGTGTCAAACGGGTGTCCTACTAGGACACCAGCAGAACCTGAAACAGAACAGAAGAGAAACCATTAATTGTACACTGGTCAGTATGCACACAGACTACCCACAATACCATTTTACAGGTTTGGGGGTAGGTACATCTCTCTCTTCTTCTTACAAATAAAATGATAACCTTTATTTATGAATCACCATTGTAGAACACTATAAATAGTGACAAGAAAAAGATAAAAATATAAGTAAAAAAATGAACTTAAAAGTTTTAAGTTTAGATATGAAAATAGTCAATGATTTTGCCTCTTGAAGAGTTGGATGAAGAGCATTTCTAAAACAAAAGAGCTGTGACAGAGAAATCAGTCACCAAACGTCCAACATCTAGGTCTAGGTACAGTGAGCAAAGGACCAGCCTCAACTGAGCAGAGCCTACGGAAGGCTGCATAAACATGATGGACCCAAATTATTTAGCCTTAAAAGTCAGTTGACAAGATCTTACATGAAATATGTGACTTTAGTGGCAACCAACAGAGATTTAAAATGTAGGAGTGATATGCCAGGGTCTGGTGAGTTAGAAGTAGAGCTGCAGAGTTTTGGACATATTGCACCTTACTGGGTTTTAACGTAAATCTGAGTATTATTCACATAACAAGGAAACTGAAGACCATGTTTGCATATAAATAATAAAAAGCTTTGGGCCCAAAGACCAAACCCTGTTGTGGCACACGATATTTAAGTGGGGCCATGTAGGAGTTATGAGGACCAAAAAAAAAAAACTATGAGGAACAAAAAGCTGCCTGCCAGTCAGATATGAGCAGAACCTGTTAAAAGCACAGTCATTGATAGACAAGTATGAGCAACATTGATTGATTTACTGTATTAAAAGCAGCACTAAGATCAAGCAGCATACGAATATTTATAGCCCTTAAGTCAGACACAAGAAAATCATTCACAGCCCTGATCAGAACACTCTCACTGCTATGATTACTGAAAAAACAGGACTGGAATGGTTCGAACAAATCATTAGCTATCATGTGACCCTGTAATTGATGTGTAACCACAAGTTCTAAAACCTTACATAGAAATGGTAAATTAGAAGTTGGTCTGTAGTTCATCATTGAAATAATAAGATCTAAACCAGGTTCTTTAGTATTTGAGAGATTCTACAGTAAAGGGCCTGAACTATGTCAAGTGAACTTGGTCAAGCACAGGGTACAAAATGCCACAGAAAGATGAACAGGATAAGACTAGGATTGGAAGGTGCCTGTAGCCTGGATTACCTCCTATCACCCCACTGCAGAAGTCTGCTTCAACTAGTCCCTGTTTTTTACACGTTGATAATTATCAGAGTATCAAAGTACAGCAGTGGATGTTGCATATGGAGTAGCCCTGCTATAAAGAAGTGCTAGTTTATGTCCAGCGGCATCTGGGGTGCCAATGCTTTACTTTAAGGTATAGAAAGACACCCATTTACAGAATCATACAAAAAAATCTTGCCTCGTCTCAATGGCCTAGAAAACAATGGGGGAGTGAAGATTAAAGAAATACGGTCTGGAGTTGGCGACATTCGTGGTTTGCGTGCAAACTGGGCGTTATTTGAAGTTACTTGGAAAACAGACAAAGGATACATGGGCCTCAGTCATTTACTCTGTTGTGTAACATGTTCTCAGTGCACTTTTGAATGAATCTGAAGACTTATTTTACTCGGCTGACTCAAAGGCATGGTCCCATATAACACTTGACATTGCTGAGAATTTTTATGCAGGGTCTTTTCATGGTGACATACCACCCAAAAACAATTTTACTGTCAAGCTTTGTCTTTTACAAATCTCTTTATTCTACCTGTATAAAATCCTCCCTCAAATTCTGGTCTTATAGTTTGCCATTGATAGGAAAGTTAGTTATGATTTAGTCTGGGTTTATAACCCCAACCCACTGTTGTCTGTTTTGAAGATGAAAGAAACCTTGGCAGCTTATGGCACCTGTGTGCCACAATGCCAGTGTCTGCACACACACTACATGTCATTTGTTTCACAAACACATCCCAGCTCCCCCACGATCACTGTGGGATCTGCTTCCAGAAGATCAGTAAATGGCTGGCATTACCACAAGCACTGAAAAGAGAAACCTGTGGGAAGTATTCTCACCTTTATATATAAAACAGGCACTGAAAACAAATGTTCAGTCTCTGTCAAAAGGTATTGTAACCCAAGTACACTAACACCCTACCATTAGCTTCACTGTGAAGCCTGAGTGGTGGCTTCACAGCTCCATGGTCACGGTTATTGTGCCAGTGTGTGAGCAAGTACTCTAGTTCCTTTCACTTTACAGAAATATAGTGACTAGGTTTGGTGGCTCATATTCCCAATGTAAATTAAAAATAGGTTTGCCAACAAGAGAAGTGCAATTGGTCCATCTAGCTTGTTTGGTTTCCGATAGTTAACCTAGTCAAGAATCTTACCTAGGCATTTTCTGAGAGAATCAACAGCATCGGCTTTGAAAACACGGTTGGGTCACTTGTTCTAGGCTCTCACAAAGCAAAAACTAATATTGTACAAATCTCCACACTTCTCCAATGGACTGATAAACTGTCCAGGCTGTCATCTGCTCTCAGGCCCTCCCTGCACTCCATGCTTCCAAGACTGGCTTGCTGTTAATGATGACTAATGGATAGTTATGTATAGGACTGACCCAGAATATCTACCTTAACCCATACATACCTTTGCATTTCAACTAAAAGCATGATAGAAGAAAAAAAATCCAGACCTTCTACATGCTGAACATATTTCAGATTTAAAGCAGATTTAAACCATCTGTGGCAAATCCTAGCATGTAGAACCGCATACACGCCCTATTCATAATCTGAAGGATTTCAGTACAAAAGAAAAAGACAATCCCTTTTATTTAGCTTCTTATATTAGATGCTCCCTACAAACATTTAGCAGCTGCTAGTATTTAAAATAGGGTGTGGTATATTACCTACAAACTGTCTAATTGCATTTCCATGGCAACTGGCCTGACTGACAGGTGGGAGAGCAATGACAGGCTGCCACAGTAGAACTAGCCTTCTCCACACAGCCCCCTCAAGGACAGGCATGACAGTCAAGTACTGGAAATAGGTTTCTTCTTTGTTCACCACTACTCCCGTCTCAGTGCTCTTCAAATACTCATGCTGAAGGATAACTCAGATCCTGGCTTCATACAGCAGAAGAAATGGATCTGGCTGGTTGTTTTTAACGCCAATAAAAAGATTTTGCAGAGAGCCACCGCATTCCCTCCCTAGTAAATCCTGCCCTATTTTATAAGGAGCTTATGAGGTGGACAGGGCACATGAAGGGCTACTATTGATGTAGTTAAATCCTTACTGCATTATATTATCGTAGCTATCTGAATATTTTTGGGGTACCTGATCTATGAGGAGTACCACATATGTGATAGAACAAACAGTACAACAGTCTCTGCCCACTCTGTTTCTAGAACAATTTTAAATGAAAAAAAATGGTTTGCAGAAAAACAGCCTTCCACGACCTGAACACTTCTTATGGGATATCCGCTAATCATCTAGAAGCTCTTTATATAATGTTTACCAAGTGTTATGCTTCTGTATGGCCTGGTTCTCTAGTACTCAAGCCTACCATTTATGAATAAATAATGAATAAAGATAGGGCATGTTTCTAATCTGTTCTCACCATTTGCCAATGTTTCCCAAGCCTGTAAAAATAACTGTGCCTGCAAGTATGCAAGGGGGCTCGTCCGTGCTGGCCAATTACAGACAGACTCCACCCTCAATCAGTGACCTCATCTACTGAGTTTGTAAGAGTTTTTCAGCAGATGATCAGCTGCCCTCTGCAGCAGTCTAAGAGTACGTGAATTTGAGTCACATTTGCGGTACTGTGCAATACGTACTGTACAATCTAGATGATAGGTCTTTAGGGTCAAGTTTTATTTGTACAAGAGGGAGGCACAGAATGCTACCATTGCATATTATTTGTACAGATTTAGTTTTTAAGCAATACCTAGTCATGCGATACAAAAGTACTACATCCCACAGCAAAGATCACAGCAACCTTGCCAATCTCACTGATTAAAACAGATCATGTGATTTTATATATATGGCGACACTGTGATACACCTGGCTGTGGTAGCCTACCTTCATTAAATCATGTGCACTTAGATTTAATTTAATGAGAATTAAAACATCTTTCAATTTAACACTGTTCTTAACACTGAAATGGACCATAGAATTTTAATTTGCACATGTAGTATATCCGGTTATTCATACAGTACAATGAATGTGTACAAGCAGAAAACAGGGACTGGCTTTGATAATCAAGGAGCCAAATTATACTTAGAACAAAAAACATCTCAGAATAAAATAGGAAGCTCATACTTTGTCATTACAGCACTTGATCCATTCACGAGCAATAAACAGCAACAAATTATAAATGACAGTAACTTGGTTGACTGTGTAAAGCATGTCTTTACCGAACAGCACAGTGCCATGGTGTATGTAGTACATATTATACAAAAATGTGAAAGATCTCATTGATATCTTACCAAGCGTTTGGATGTTAATTTTTCAAAATTGCAAGCTACAATCTGTCCTCTTAATTTAATTACCACTCACAAAGGTAATCCAAATATCCCTTGGATATGAATAACCAGATGACTACGACATGCTTTGCTCCTGACTTGTACCTCTTGTCATGTTTGTGTAACCTTTCTCTTCTTTCTTGTACCATACCATTTTAAAATTTAACAACAGTCCATGAACTAGCCCAAATTTGACAAAGACTTGAATCACATTGTCAAAGAGGATCCCATCTTTTGCAAAGCAAAAAGACTGCTAGTAGCCTGTGCACATATACTCAAAAACAGACGAGAGTAGAACGCTAACAATCACCACCATTTACAAAGAAACTCTTGAACACCTTCATTTGACCATCTAAAAATTTAACATAACGTTTACATCTAACCTGACCTATTCTATGAGATGGTGCTCACAATGGGAAGTCAGATCTAATAAACAGCTGAGAGTATGCAAAGTTTTGAAATTAAGATACAGTCGAAGACAGCTCTGCTTGTGCTCATGTTGTATAAATCTTTACATGTGTATGGGCAAGGGCAAATCTCCAGTTCTGTTCCAGCTGAATCGACCTGATCGAAAAGATAAACCTGGTATCATGAAGTCCCTGTTGAAGGGGGTATTCTATTTTTTTTCCATGGCAAATTTCACTTTTTTATATTTTAGAAACAAAAGAATAAAAACAATAAAATGGCAGAAACACGAGAAAATAAAAAAGCGAAATAGGTCATAGAGAAAGCAGGTCACACGGCGACAGCCGGGTTGTACTTTTTCCAGGACTCTTACCAGTAAACCTGCGATGCATAATTCATACGAATTCAACCCCCTTACTGAGATGTTAACGATAGGTTCCGCAGTACAACAGCCTCTTGATTTTCACTTCGACTGCCGAGTTTGCAAAGGAAACCAATCATACCGGACAAAATCCATAAATACCGGAGATGTGCATAGCGATTATTTTAGAAATACCTTAATATATGTATACATGCGTCAGTCTGCAACTCGGAGGTGAAAGAAGTTATTACGAATAAGCCTGAACTCCAGTTCTATCGCCGCGCAAACTTCCCATACATGGTAATATTTGAGCAACACAGACTGGATGCCACTGTTGCCCTTCCAACCCCTCCAATTTTCAGACACGACTGTACATCTTGATAAGGACCCCGTTCAGGAATAGGCACAATTCCAAGACATTTCTTTAAAATAAACCCACATACATTTGGGGGGGGCAGGGTGAGGAGGTCCTGGCAACTTTCTCACACCAGGGAGCTCCACGATCCAGGTCTCTGCATTGTTCCTGCCAGCCCCAGGGAAAAACGCAACAAACCGGAAAAGCGTCGACTTTTAACGCTTCAGTTTTGTCTGCATCCAGCATCTGAATAAAAATCACTTCCGCATTACTATCCTCCACCACAGACCAGACTCGGTTGATTTACAGAAATACAAATGTCTGTCAGCCCAGCATATCTCCGAAAAATTAAACGTCCATCGTTCATATGGCATTTTCATAAATCTAAATCTAAGTTCATGTTTATATCGATGTTAAAAAATAACTTTTAATCTTCAATGAAGACGTGGTCACAATGCTTGTAATCCAGTACGCAACAACGCAATTTACCGATTGCGCGTCACCATCGGTAGATTGTTTAGCAGATAAGATTTTATACCTTAGTTCTTGGAGTGATTAAAAAAAGCTCACATCATCATTAACTCTTCCTGAAATTCAGAGTTACAAAACTACTAAACAGTCACTTTCCTGGAAAAGGTACGTAAGCCAATGCATATACTATTAATGTATTCTACCACCCACTGAAAATTCAGGATGCAAACTCATGATCTTGGCTTATTCGTCCCTCGTCATCAAATTATTATACCGTAGTACATTGCTGTCTTACCTTTCTTCACAGACGAGGCACTTGGTCGCGACTTGTCACCGATATCTACTCTGTCTCAGAAAATCCGCAGATATAAACTCCAGGCAAAACTGACACCATGCAAAACTTTTGACTACTTCTGAAACGTACCGCTCGTTCCCCAACAAACCTGTAAAGGGAGTTCACTGCGCCTCCCCGGACAACGTGACGGTTATGCACATTTCGATCCACCGTCGTTCGTAAAGAAAACGTGGAAAACTGACCTTATAATGTATCATGGGATCCCTAAATAAAACGCATGCGATTAATCTCACATCTGGACCAATCACAGCGCGCTCTCTCTTTGCAAGCCCCGTGGAGAAAAAAAAAAGTCCATCATCAGCTACCCACAAAGCTCACAAAGGCTGCATTCTTTTCCAGTAAAAACGTTCATATCTCAGCTTACCTCCGAGACATCCAGCTACGAAGTCCAATGCCATTCCCTTCTACAACTCGTGTATCTGACTGCTCGTAGATTTTTTACAGACGTGAGTCTCTCTTTTCGTCCACACAGGTTGCTGCAACGCGGCGACTAGTATTGCGTTATGCGCTCCTACCGATGGGATCCCAACTTAATTCCTTCTGCGTCACCGTTTAATCCCTTACCATGGGTTTCAGTCGATAGTATTTCCCTGCACACTGCGATGGAAACTGGTGTAAAATACCCCCCCTTTTTAAAAGTGTTATCCCCTTATTAAATACTTTATCCGTTTCCCCTAAACCGGCGACTCAAATTAACCTCCCGCCACCTTTCTAGCTCTTTCTATTTCTGAAACAGGAGGTATACAGAATATCCTATTATAGAGCAACCGGCCGTCCAACCGCTGCGTCGCTAGGAAGACAACTCCCCCACGTGTAGTCCTCCCCTTTCAGCCATTGGGCCTGACGTCTGAAGGCGCGCAGGCGCGTTGAGGCTCTGCAGGGAAGGGAGGACCATTGAGAAAAAAGAGCACGTCTCTCGGTTCCGTACCGGCAAGTGGTGAAGGGAGATAGTTAAATCCCGATCTACAGACGTGTTTTCGTTTTTAACTTTCAATTTTCAGATTCCTGTTTGTCAAATATCATGCATAGCAATCATGGGTATGCCACCTGATATATTGCTGCTAGCTGAAAGCTGAAACGAGAGCTCAATCCTCTTATGGTCAGGGGGGGGTTGAAGGGAGAGTTTGCACCATGTGGTTTCTGAAAACCGAAACTCTGAAACACATCGACATAAAGTGAAGTAAACAAGTGTTGTTTGGTTTGTTGTTTTTGAACACATTACTTCTGAAAGGATTGGGTTTATCATATACGTCGGATTCGAGGAAGCTGGGTCTGCATGTTTCAGCGTATCTGAAAAACGTCGCCACAGCGGTTCTCAGTACAGAAATGCTCTTGTGCTGCCCTCTCTATACAGAGTTTCTGCTTTTTATGACTTCAGACTTACAGACTCTCGTCAGTCAACATCTGACATTCCATTCGTTCACTATCCTTGACAGCAACGCGTTCCAGGTGATGTGACCAACAAGGTTTCAACACTTCAGTGATAAATTGAGGAAAGAGGCCAGCATGTCTTTGAAAAAACAGTAGGCTACTGTGGGCTAGTAGGTACATGTGACATCCAATCTGCCTTAAGCACGTGCATAGTAAAGGTATTACTAACACGCACAAAATAAGGTAGCGCCCAATCTATCTTCAGTGAGGAATAGGAACAGTACAGCAGGTACTGGATTGGTATTTGTTTATGTTAAAGCTGCAAGCACATGACCTTCTCCTTTCTTTTGTGATAAATCACATGGTCAGAGTCCAGCGCCCTAAACTAGGCGTGAAGCGACCACTTAGATGAAGGAAAACAGAATAAAGAAGACAGTGCTAGAGCAGACAGGTTATTTAAGTTTAATCTCTTCATCTCTACAAGCGTCATTGACTGGAATATTGTCACTGGAGTACATAAACACTAGTGACAAGTCTTAGCCTTACTAATATTAGCACATCTGACATGTTAATACGTGGCTTACGACCAACAGCCAACCACACACTCTATTCTGTTGTGAAGACTAATCTACATGCTATTAAACACAAGCCTAGCTGACATGCAGGGTCATTGCTGGACATCAGGAAGGATACTTGTATCGTCTTAGAACACTGTGCCTGCCAAGCTGTCATGTTAAGCATGTTAATCATCTCAATATTGTACTTTACGTGTGCAAAAATGAATAAAGATTATTTGCTGTATGTAAATCAAAAGAAAGGTTACAAAAATAGGACTTTCAGTTAATTATTGCCATTTTTATTATAATAAGTCCTATGGATAAAAATGACCCAAATAAAGCACTTTATGTTTATTGCATAAATCATGCCTGATTATATTCATTACCTGAGCAATACTTTACATATAGTATATAAAGATTTATATACTTTTTTATTCAAAGCTGCTAATTCCGAAACAGTGTAGGTGGGGGAACACTGGTCTCACTGATCATTAGCAGGCCTGAAATCAGCTTCAATACACATATAAGACAGTCCAGACATTGAAACTGTTCTCAATGGTTTAATGCACGTTAAAGCCAAACAACATATCCACTTTGTCTGCTTCAAAAGATCAATGTAATGTTGTTTTTACTATTCTTCCAGAGCAAAGTAAACAATACCAGAAATCAGATTTTCCCAGTGACCCAGAGTAATTGTGTGGTAAAATCTTCTCCTGAGTTCACTAGGATTCCTCCTATATGTTTTGATAAGGTATCTTAAACCACAGAAAATGTGCTCTATAACCTTTTGCTTTGATCCCATTACTACCTCAGTGTTACAGTTTTTCAGTTATGATCAACAAATCATTATGGCTATGAATTGTGCCATCTTTACTTTGTAGTTTACACCTGTGCTAAAAATATTTTTCATTTCATACTAACTATAGATCAATTTCAGATCTTTATGATCATAGTTTTAGAGCATATGGTAAAATCCCAAATGCAAGTCCATTTAATGAGAGATGACTTCAGCCTCAGTCTTCAGACAGTTCCATAATACTGGAAAGCCCTGGTGACTAATAATCTTATCAGGGCTACAGACTCAGGATAATTGTCTATCCTTGTTCCACTGGACCTTAGTGCTGCCTTTGACTCTGTTAATCCTTCTAAAGTGCTTAGAGGCCTATGTTGGCATGTCTGTGGTTGCTTATAATTGGTTTTGCTCCATTCATTCTGATGAAAAGCAAATAATGATAAATGGATAAACAGCCTATGACACCTCTTTAATGAATTCTGGTGTTCCACAAGGCCCAGTTCAGGGCCTCCCTCTTTTTTAGTATGTGTGCGTTACCGCTTGGCCAAATCATGTGTCATTATATTATAACTTCCACTGTTACACTGATGGCTCTCAAATATATATGCAGACTAAGACAGACAGAGATCTAGATGCCACTAATCTTATACACTGCTTATCAAGTATTAAAATCAGGATGTAAAAAAATTGTGATACTCAATAGTGACAAGACAGAGGTGATTTTTCTGGAGATACCACATCAATTGCACAACATAGATGCCTTTAACATGGTGATCAATTGCTTAGACACCAGACCCATTGCCCAGGTTGCCTCATTTAAGACTCATGACTTCATTTTCTCTAGATTGGACTAATGTAATGCACTGCATTCTCATTCTTCTAAGCATGCTGCCAACAGACTTTAAGATGTTCAAACTTCAGCTGCTAGAATCTTAACCAGATCGAAGTCCCAATTAAAACCATTCCTGCCCAAGCATTCCCACATGAGTTCTTAGTGTCATTTACGACAGACTTCAAATTTGGGGCAGAGTGGTGGCTCTGTGGCTAAGGATCTGTGCCTGTGGCTAGAAGGTTGCCAGTTCATATCCCACAGCTGGCAGAGGAATCCTACTCCATTGGGCTCCTGAGCAAGGCCCTTAACCCCAACTGCTCCAGGGGTGCTGTACAATGGGAGACCCTGTGCTCTAACCCCAGGCTCTCTCCCAATCTGTGTGTCTCATGGAGAGCAAGCTGGGGTATGTGAAAAGAGAATTCCTAATGCAAGAAATTGTAAAGGGTTAATAAAGTGATGTTAAAATTCCTTCTCCTGCTTTGTTTCAAGGATTTGCTGGACTATTATGCACATATCCAATCTTTACATACTTTCTTCCTGTGTTTTAGTGACAAGATGCTACACCACAGTTTAAGTTTTGTTTTTTAGACAATCCCAGATGTGGACCACTCTACCAGAGACTGAGGCTTCCCTGTCTCTATCTGTCTTCAAAAGTCATTTATAACCATTTTTACAGGAAACAGAGCATTTCCTAAATTTTCCTGAATTTTGATACAAAATGCTGTATTTTGTCTCAGTATGCTCTTTCTCTTTCTATCTTGTTACTGTTGATTTGTTACCCTGTTGTAAAGTGCTTTCTAATGTCCTGACATAAGAAGTGCTACATGAAATATATTTATCATTAAAAATAAAGAATCAGGTTTGAATGCTGAAAGCAGCTTCTGACTCAGGTCCCACACCTTCAAAAACAAGATGCTTTAGTGATACAGCAAGCCCTCAGGAGCTGGAAATTCACCAGCTGTCCGATGTGCACCTCTTCTGCATTTTGCACAATAAGTCCTTTATTGTCTACTAGCTGGAGGAATAGATGATCATAAAGCGATGGAGTTTCTATGTTTGATACTTTTTAACCATTGATATAAACAGGGTTTTTTTTTCTTAAATTAATTCCTACTTGAACCTTAAAAATCTGTGCCTACCTGTTCCATACTGCAATTACCTGCAGGTGTACAGTAGCAACAAGGGGGTTGGTTAGTTTATTTGTTGGGCCTTGGTTGATACAACAGAAAGGGTAATTCTGGTTTTAGCTGACTACTGTGTCTTGCTTTTAGTTGTTAGTTGCACCTTTTGTAACCCAGCAAAGTGAAGCAAGATTTGTTAAATTGTGACTAGTTCAAACTCAAGAGAACATATAACCTTAGTTCTTTGGTCAGCATTATAAGATTATTTCTTCACCCAAAGGACCCTTCTGGCAATACACAAACAGTAGTTCAATAAACAAAAGCTTCATAATTTGTGTTTTACACAAATCCGTTAAATTATGGTTGGGAATGAATTTCAGAGGAGTATCTTTGCTGTTACCACACACTATTTCAAACTGAAGGCTTAATTTACTGTATGGAAGTTATTAACTGACCTTCAGGAGGGATAATAAAAAGCCAATATCACACAGCTGCACCTCATCACCATCACCACCAAACTAGCTACATAAACAGAACTCAAATGCCTCTTTTTGCATTTGTCTCAAGCATCTCGTCTCCCTCTTGCAAGTATCTCTGGTTAACTCTTCTCTGAAGAGGGGGTTCAAGCCGTCTTATCCTGTGGCCAGGAGCTTAACATTAACCCAATGGGCTGAGCCAGCCTTTTCTCACCAAGTATGCAAAGTCCTTCGATGTTGTTGTCCCTAATGAAATAATACTAATGAACAATATGTTGGTTTGATTAAGCAAATGGCAGACACAGTGAGGTTCTTGTTTCTGTAAAACAAAGAAAGAGTTCAGTTCTTCCGGCTGTTTTGCACTTTCCTGAATGCAGACTGGTATGCTGAAAGTGCCCGATGCAAACATAGAATCAGTGTAAGCCTTTTGAACACGTGGCACTGTTGTTTACCAAAAACGCTGAAAAGGGGGGAGCAGGATGTTTTTGTTGAAATGCATTCTCCTTGCTCCAACAAACTGTGAGAAGACGTCCCAAGCTAATGCTCGCATTGTTATTGTTTTCCTGTTTTTGTTAATATGTTTGGAAAATTAACTGTACGTTTGTAAGAGACCATCGTCAATTCAGTGAACCCCATGACCCGGTTTTCTTTACTTCCACCCTTTTCACATAGTAAGTTAAACCTATTACTTGTTCCTTTGCAGTCTACGCATGCTGACGCAGCTACCCACTTGAACTACGTACGTTTACATTGCTGTATTCGTAAAGAAGAGGAATTCAGCTAGGATAACAACTCCAGCTCATTAACGTATACAGTATACGTCCGCACATTATGTTTATTCAGTGGACTGTATATATTTAAATACATTTAAAAACACCGTGTGAGTTCTTTTTAGCGGAATCCATGCATTTTGCCGTAATAGACCTTCTGGTGGCAGTCCGTTCCGGATCATTAGAATAGGTAACAGAATCGGTCGATGAAGGGTTAAAAGAAAAAAAAGCGATTTACTTGGGTGTTTTTTTTTAGACGATGGCATACGAACGAACTGCCTCGGCACTTTCCGGCAATAGTCGTAAGTGCTGTTTTGTAACAAGCAGTGTTCGGAGGAGCCGGTATCAGAATTTTTCAGCCCTAATTATTCATTTTAAAAGGGCTTATTATGCCCCAAAAGCAGTTGCTTTCTGCTGTTATCAAAGATACGCTTTTTCTAAACTATGATGAACAGCGGCCTAATCAAAAGAAAGCCGTTTTAGCATCCTGTGTAGTTTAGTATACGTATATTTTTTTCCGGTTTGCATACGCGAAAGACCAGTAGCTTGAAGCTAGTTACATTAAGCAAAAGACAAGCTCAGTGTTTCTTTGGGAGGAAGAGCGATGCATGTAGTCGATTTTTTAGCCGGGTCTGTTGGAGGTAAAGCGGCATTCTGTTACCAGTTTTATGCAATAGCCTGTTATTGATAGTTGAAAATTGATTTTCTTTTATTTGCCTTTCATTTGTTCTTGGAAATGTAACGTAATATGAAGTTACCGCATAAATGTAATACTAATAGCTCACTGTAGAGGTCAAGACACCTTTTGTGACAGATATGTTTATACAAATATTTGCGTCAGCCTTGTGTATCGTTCAATCAGTCGTGTATTCTGTAACGTTTTAAAATTAAAAATAACCCCATTGTATATTCTTCCCATATATTCTTCTTCTTTTTTCTAAACACCAGGAAATAAATAACATCGGTAAAACAAAAAGCATGCAGTGTAATTTTTCAACATTATGGCGTTCGAGTCGAGATTATTTTGCTATTCCCTAGTGTTCACTCGGACCTTGGGGATTTGGGAGTTTTTTATCATCCGATTCAAGAGAAAATGAAATTTAACGACTGTATTTAATTTCTGATCGTGACGACCGCATTTTGTCTCAGTCACAAGGACCACGGGATTGGACAACTCGTGATACAATACAGGTGTTGAAACAGGCCTAGTCGATAATTTCTGTTTGGTGGTTGGCGAGTGGTGTACAACACAGACAAATGCTGATGACCTTGAACAGGTCAACAGACCACGATTTCATAGGATTAATTTATAGACGGTGTTAGATGGCATGCGACATTAAAGGCTGGCGATACTGTGGTCTGGTAAGCCTTATCACTTTTAAAACGGAGTATGTGGTGTTGGCATTTGTTAAATCCTTTCCTTGCTTTGGAATGTAAATCAGCAGGTCTTCATTACTTGTTTTGGTTAACATTATAGAACCTTTATTACGTGCCCTGAATTGCTCCTTATTTACCCTTAGGTATTTACACTGTAATGGGTTGGAAAGGGTTTGAAGCAATGTTTATAATCGCAAACCTCTTGCTTTCCTTTTTTCCATTGAAGTCCATGTAGTGGCAGGTGTTTATGGAAACATTTCAAAATAAATAACAGAGGCTTCCAACTAGGAGAGACTCGTTCAATCTTATATTGTGTTTCTTTGATTTAATTCCCTCAAGTTTCTTATTTGTGTTATCCATAAAAAAGGCAGTGCATTTTTCCAGTATATTTTTAGCATGTCATTCTTAGTCCACTATTTTCTGACATCTCATTTTGTAAAAGTCTGAGATTCATTATTGTTGCACAGACTGTACATTATTCCAAGCCCTCAACAGTGTAAGGATCTACGACAGTACATACAATTATATCACTTCTATTGTGGAATGAAGGAATTTAATTTCCTGCTATGAAGTCTCTAAATGCTTTCTCAGTCAGAGAGGCTGTACAATCAATCCAATTAAAGCTGTGTGATTCAAGGGCTCAGACAGAAACCGGGACAATTTAAAAGACTTGAGCTCTCCACTCCCCAGTTAGTGCACAAGCTGCTGAAGACAAGTAGAGGTTAATTACGCACTGAAAAAAAAGAAAACTGATGTCAAAGGCAGAAATGTAGGTAGGACCAAGAGAGCAGCAATATGGGGCAAAAGGGGGGTTGAGGAAAATGTGAAAATAAGGGAGGGAAAGGTTGAAAGGAGGCTAAACCGATGGAAATCTGGACACTACTGGACCTTTTCCAGACAAGTGTCAGTAAACATAAGTCATGGTTGGAGTAACATTTGTTGCATCAGTATTTTTCAAAGTGTTCCTGCTTTAATTAAAAGCATCTTCAGAAGACATTACCTAAACCATATTACATCCCACCCTGGTCCTGGGGAGCCCCAGTCTACTTAATTTAACAAACCACCTGTTTAATTGATTTCAGTAGAACTGTTCCATATCCTCAGAAAGTGGAGGATTATGGTGACCTACAAAACATAGTGGCCTGAGGCTCTCCAGGTCAGTTGAAGCACCCTGACCTAAATTATAAATTTATGGAAGTTGTTTAAGGAACGTTCAAAAA
Source organism: Lepisosteus platostomus (assembly GCF_059453375.1). Lineage (NCBI taxonomy): Eukaryota > Metazoa > Chordata > Actinopteri > Semionotiformes > Lepisosteidae > Lepisosteus > Lepisosteus platostomus. The sequence continues at coordinate 11,682,866 of NC_142620.1, read as the reverse complement.
TGTGTCTAAAATGAGATTGAGGAAATGCAGTTGTAAGATCTATATATAAACCTCTGTAGTGATTTACAGTATGTGAGAAAGGATCTTCTTTACACTTGTGGTTGGGGCATTTACTAAGATGGATTGTGCTGTATATTAACTTTCACTTTTCCGTAGGAGCCCTCGGAGTGGTTGTGGGTTATCCCCTGGACACGGTTAAGGTATATCCTGCATTCTCATGGGAGACATATTGTGGTTGTTGTGCCTGTTCTTCAGTGTAGTAAAATAAACTCTGTTCTTCAGGTGAGAATACAAACGGAAAGAAAATTGTTGGGGGCATGGCAATGCATTCACACCATTGTGAAAAAAGAAGGGGTGAGCACCATAGCATTCTGCACCTGATAATAAAAATGGCTCTACTGCATCAAACAGGTGACACAGCATCCAGTGCCTAATCCAGGGCTCTCACTCTTGTGCAGGTCAATGGGTTTTTCAAAGGCCTAACAATGCCTTTGATCACGGTGTCCATCAGCTCTTCTGTGACCTTCGGCACCTACAGGAACTGCCTGCAGTGTCTGCGTCAGGTGCGCTGTGGCAGTCTGGAAGCCCCCACCTCCAAGAGTGACATTTTCCTGGCTGGGCTGGTGGCAGGTGTGGCACAGGTAGAGAACACACATGTGGGGTCTGGTCTGTGGAAAGACTTGCAGTCTTTACTCATACGGCACCTCCGACACATGGGGCTTTTGCTTTTATTTTTTGGCGAAAATGGCAACATTCCTTGTATCCTTTTTCATTTTGACATTTTTTTTAGCTAACTAAAATTAGACTTCCTGCTCTATCTATCTCTTTTGCTTTCTCTTTGGATTTTAAAGTTTAGGAATTAGTAATAGTAACAGTAATCTCGAAACACAAAATCTAAGTACAGGAAATCAGCATTCAGGTTGGGTAGGTTGTTGGAATCCTGAACAATTAGGTGGTCCCGGTTACAGGGGATACATTAAAATTATTTTTATTATCTAAATTAGACCAGGCTTACTAACAGGAAGGCATTACATAAGTTCTGTATGTACTACTGGGGAATTGTTTAAGAAAAACATTTTTTTCTGTGGCTTGTTTTGACTGTTTGATAAGCAGCCTCTGGTTATGAGCATAACAATCTCTATCTTTATTTTAACCTGTTAAGGTATCGGTGATGTCTCCAGCAGACATCGTGAAAGTGCGCCTTCAGTGTCAGACGGAGCCTTATCGGCCTGTTCAAGGCTCAGGTTTGCTCTCCAAACCCAAATACCATGGCCCTGTGCACTGCTTGCTCACCATCGCCAGGGAAGAAGGCATGCTGGGACTTTACAAGGGCGCCACAGCTCTGTGTCTCCGGGATGGCCCCTCCTTTGCTACATACTTCCTGACCTACTCGGTTTTCTGTGACTGGCTGACACCAGCTGGGAAAAACCAGCCAGGTAAAGCATCTCTTGAAAACCTACCAGGAAACAATAAGTAAGAGCTATGGATATTCTAAATTATTGGCAGGATTGCTTGTTCTGTCTCAGTCAGGAACCCTCAACAATAAGAGGCTTCTGTAGTTACCAGAACTTCAGCAAAGAGTATAACACAGAAAAGAGACAAGGGGATGTGCATTTCATCCAAATCATGGAACTCTGTCTAGGAATGAAAAAGAAAACTTTACATAGAGGTTTAGTGGAAAGTTTCTTTTGTCTTACATGCCAGTTGACTTTCCTAGCTCAAAAACATGAAGTGTAGTCTTGCGCTAACCCACTTTTAGAATTAACCTGTACCTCAAGTGAGACGTGTGGTGTGATTCTTTAACGATATGGGTTCTGTGTGTTCTCTTGCAGAGTGGTGGGCGGTTTTGGTGGCAGGAGGTTGTGCAGGAATGTGTGGCTGGTCCATTGGCACTCCTATGGACGTGATCAAATCCCGGCTACAGGTGGATGGGGTGAGGAAAAAAAGATACAACGGAATGGTGCATTGCATCTCCGAAAGCATCCAGAAGGAGGGGTTGACGGTCCTCTTCAAAGGCCTGGGCCTCAACTGCCTCCGCGCCTTCCCAGTCAACATGGTGGTGTTTGCAGCATACGAGATGGTCATACAGCTCCTCCACAAGTCTTTGTAGACCAGGGAATGGCCAAGTCAGAATCTGGAGGGTATCAAGTCAACAGCTTTTCTTAGAACTCCTTGTAGCAGGAAAAACAAGGAAAGACACTGGAAATAATATGAGACAGCCCTTCGAGGCACTAAAGAAGTTTTATTTTTTAATAGAATGAGCACGTTCTCTTAATGCAAAACCAGCATGTCTTCAGCTGAGGCACATTGGAGTGCAAGGCACCAAAATAATAACCCAAGCTCTGCAAAACAAATGAACGAACGCAGGTCTGGTACTGTGATTCTTGTCCTGATGGCTTTCTGGTTTCTGGTCTGGCCATTCCATCTGTTGACTAAAAGGGAATCCGAAATGCTTACAGCATAGCTGGGAAAGGGAATTCACAGACTCAGTGATGCCTCTTTGCTCCAGTCTGCCTGCAAGCCTTTCATAGCTGCAATACCCATTTTTGTTTTAATTGTAAACACTAAGACTACTACAGTTAGTTTATTATACAAATAATAAAACTGATTACAGTGTGATTCATCACCTTTTCTTCACAAGGTGGGCATTTTCTTTTTGATTTCCATGTAAACCAAAATAAGATCAAATAGATAAAAGCAGTGCAGTACTGTATTTGCAAGTGCTATCAGACGGCACAAAGCTGGAAGCAGATTCCTTATGTTGTGGAAATGTTCTCTCTGTAGCCAAAAGCCTTACGTATGGGTATACAGAGGGGGATTAATAAGGGTTTTACGTTTTGTGCTGTTTTGGCTCCTCTGACCTTCACATAGCTCTCAGAAATAGCTGGCATTTCACATATGTGTTTTAGCCTATGTTTTGTGACATGACTTATCACAAATTGTACACACTGTGCAAGATTACATTTATTTGTAGATTTTTAAATAATCCTAATTCAATGTAAAACATTGATGGGATGAAATGCATTCAACTAAGTTTTTAAAAAGCCTTTGATCTCCTGTCAGGCTTTATTTGCTATGAATGTGCTTGTATAAATTAAAAAAAAATGACATTTCATTGAGGCAGATAACATTGCTGTACTTCCCAAATGTGACTTAGTCATGGTAAATCAGTTGCTTTCCATTTGTTAATTATGCATTGAATGCACCGCACTGAGGTCTACCAGCGACTTCTGTTATTTCAGTTACTCACTTCTATGTTGCTCAGTCACAACCACAACAAATAAACACCCCAGAAACTGAATTAGGAACTTCTCTTGTAATTAATGACAGCAGCACATTTAATGGGCTTTTTTATTGAACATGTACCATGCATTGGATGACATGATCGATTCACGTTTAGCTGTAGTCTTTGATGCAGTGTGATGGTCTCTCCTTGGATTTGAAAACCACAATTTGCCTCAGGGTTAATAATATACTTAAGAGATGGGAGTCTTCTTGTATTAGTAGTCAAAAGCCAGTTTCCTGGGAGTCATGAACTGCAGCACAGTCTCATCTGTTACTAGTTTGCGTCTCTCTTGGTGGGCTGAGATCATGGGCTGTAAGGTCTCTATCAAGCATTTCTTCAGTTCTCCTGTCAGAAGGGCTCCGCTTGTATAGTCCTGAAAAAACACGAGAAGCTCATGTTCATGCAACCGATGATCAGGTCTATCATGTGATCTTTTAGCTCACCAACATGTGATCACCGGTTTTTCCAGAATAATCATGCCCCAGAATCAGTCATAATGAAACAACACATTGCAGATGTGTTAATGGCGTGATGCATTATATTTGTATTGTTCAAGTTAAAATACTGTTTTCATTAGAAACTGTAGCATTTTAAGCACCTAATGTTTAGGAACATGTTGAGGCCAATTAAATGGCACCTCAGTTCTTTAAGGAAAATTCCATACGTTCTCTACTTAACCTTCAGAAAACAGAAACCTAAATGATTGTTGGACAATTTGAAGGATTGCTAAAAGCACAAAGGAGATGCTTGTACTGCACTATTTTTTAACCAAAATTGTATTCTGTACACGCACTGCTACTTTAGATTGCAAAAATAGTATTTGTCACATTTCTCGTTAAACTCAACTGCAAAGCACATCTGTATCATCAGGGAGTAGATAATGTTTAGTAAGGGTCACAGACATTCACAACTAAGTTGTCCCTGAATCCATAACTAGTTTAGGGATGAGAATGTGTTACAAAACAGAATTAGTGCTTTCCTCATGATAAGCCGTTAAAAGGTTCAATGTTCATTCAGACTCATTCCTCATAAGAGGGCCAGAATGTCAGAAAAGCTGTTGGCTAACTGCTTGAAATACTGACAGGAGTGCTTGGGGATGATCAAACCTCCTTCTCACCTGTCTAATTTTCTCCAGCCGTTCGTCATCTTCCAGGAAGAAAGTCAGGTACATGAAAGACACATCCACATCAGGGTTGCCTCCATATTTTCTGTGCTCTTCAATCGTGTCTTTGCCACCAGAGAAGGCATGCTTGTTGATCTATTGTGAATGTTAATAAATTAAGTTATATACACTGAGGTACTATTTCTTGTTGTACATCTGCTATTATCTCTGCATGTTCAGGGAAAGAATAATTAAAACAGAGTTCTACTTAAAATACCAGATTGTCTTTTTTATAATTCCTGTCTTTGAATGGATCTAAGGCCCTGTTCACAATATGGTGTTATCTAGCCCTAACTGTCTGGTTAGTTTAGAGGTCTGTGCAAATGGCAAAGTTCAATCACAAACCATGTCCACCTTGAAAAGAAGGGTATAGTTAGCATTAGAAACTTGAATGTGAATGAAATCACAGGGACTTTATTAGCAAACAGGTAATATAATATATGGCAACAGCTCACAGCATTACAGCAAACCCATTATGCGATACAAGAGGAGATGAGAGAGAAATATGGTCGGGTGAGCGCAGTTCAGATAGTGGTTGATAAAAAACAAAATACAAAATCTGTTTTTATCTCAAAACCCTGAAAGAAAAAGGGTTTATAAGAGGCAGTGATGAACGACATGTATTTCAAAACAAGACATGCCTAGAAAAATGAATTTAAGAATGTATGTAGTGCACGGGACATTTTTTGCATTTTCTTATTACCTGGCATCACCAGAAACTTACCTTTGGTCGTTAAAAATCTGTAAGTAAATAAGGTGGGCTGCACTTCACTTAACATCATAAGATCAGTGAGCTTCACCTTGAGAGTAAATCAGGAGTGATGCTGATCCCCAATCCTCCCAGAACCAGTTTAACATACTCTTCCGTTTAATGTACCACTTTAGCCTTTACACTAATTACACTTTTTTGCTGATTACAATGTAGCTAATGTAACTAACAATGTAAAAAAAAATCCAATCTAAAGGGAACTGAATTCATGGGATTACTGCAGTCCACCTCTGAAAGGATCTTATGACAGCTGAACTAAGCAAGTATGAACAGCTAGCAAACTTTAACTTGATTTCAATTTGTTTGAAAAGAAACTAGAGTGAGTATGCTCTAAAATTAAAAGACTGGCATCTGCAAAATATTCTGTGAGGTGATAATCACTTCATTCTCACGTCTGGCTGAACAGTCCTCACATCTGAAAATACTCCAGGACGTCAGTATCATTGTGACACATACTGTACAATACAGACAACTCATTTCTTCTTCCAGCATGGAAAGTTGTCTCATTGCTATGGTAACATGATCATGGCTTTCATTAAGAATACTACACATATTTCAATAACTGTCACAAACATTAGCTCTGATTATTCGGATAAAGTTCGCGGGCAAGCAGTAAGGGCCTGTGAACACCTATACTGTATGTAGTACAAGTACTGTACCTTGTTCTTTATCTGCTTGGCTGTGTCTGTGAGGAAGATGGAGGAGTTAGGGTCACTGGCACTCATTTTGGTTTGGGCTCCCTGCAGGGCTGGGAAGAAGGTGGAATGCAGCAGAACAGGTTTGGGATACCCAATCCGGGGCGCCACATCTCGGGTCATCCTGAAATAGGGGTCCTGTGACCAAGGAGCAGCATCAGTAACACATGCAGCTTCTAGAAAACGCACAGCTACTCTAAATAAATGCCAATAGGACTGCCATCCTTGAAAATGAAAGTACAATTACAGACGTTACAAACATGTTTAATAAAACAAAACCTTTTGTTAGGAACCATGCAGATCTTGTAATGAAAATTAAAGAAATGGTCACCAGCTCTGGCAGAAACACTTCTATTTCTTTAATAATACAAGACTGATTTTTTCCCACGTTAAAGAGTTACGAAAGTTGTCAATCAGTTGTAGCAAATGGTTGTCTCTTGTTACTTACAGTACCTTTGAAGGTTGCTTTAGTTATACACGTTAATTCAATTCTTCAAAGGAAAACCTAGAGAATTATGTGGTATTTAAACCTCACGGTAAAAATAAGCCATGCAGAATTTCAAATACTGTTGTAATCTCAGTCTCAGTCTGTCTGTATTAGTTTTATCCCACTCTTAAAATGCAGCCAATGAAAGGGAGCCTTTGTGGGGTAACAAGTAATTCATAGGTAGGTAGAGGTCTGTAGTCCAGACACTGCTGTTTTGAGTCTGGGCTATGTAATTAGCTGTTTGTGACTGCAATTACCCAGGTGATGCTCAATTGGCTAAATATCATCTGTGTGGGCTTGAATCAGCTAGCACTGCAGTTGACCCCTTTTGAGCTCTGGGGTTCCTGTGATGTTACAGTGTCCTCCGTGTGAGAAACATCACTCTTGCCATCACCTCCTCTGCTGGAGGTGCTAGTTGGGAAATATTGGATAATTCTGACTGAGAAGATCTCATCCATGCCAAGGTAATATGAGAGTTGTTGTGGGAAAGATTAATAATAAACTCTGTGATCACAAGAGCAGCAAAATAAGATACACCTTATGCATCAATCAAGCAGTTTCCCATAACATTTGGTATTTTCTGTGGCATTCTACAATAATATGAGCAATTGTAGATTATGCTGCACCTAAAAAAACATAACTACGCAGGAGGTTATACATTTTAAACAGTGTAATTTAGGGCAAGCTGCTGATTCTGAGGTTTTCTGTTTCTGACCTGATCAATAGCACAGGGGATGAGACACTGTACATCCTTCCTGGTGCTGAAGATGTGTGGGAATGATGTACTAAAAGAGGGAGCAGCCTGAATAGCGGGGAAGCTGATCTTTCCTAGGGACAAAAAAGCAGCATTAGAGGAACCCGTTTCAAGTAAAAGAATCCATATAACGCTATTTTCTTGCATATTCTCAAATTAACATATTCCAGTGTTTTCTTCCTCTGATCTGCATATCCTTTCTACGCATGTTCTTATCACTGCTGTTTTCATAGTGTAAAGATTATTGGTTTCCAGACACAAATCAATAACATCATGTGAAAACTGGTGTTAGTTGTTTCTCTCAAATATATAATTATCAGTATGATTGCAAAGACACATTTGGAAAGCATGAAAGCATTTTAAAAACTACATCTTTGTAATATTCAGCCTGTCATCTGAAGAGGTCACTTTAAAAAACGATGCTGTCCTCTCCAATTTTCCTGGTGCAAATCACATTACAGTGGGCCCTGCAACAGTAACAGGACCATGCCCAGCCTGCCCCCTGTGCAGTTAACGTCATCATCTACTATCTACTCTATCAACTATTCTTTAACCCATTTTAGCAAAAACAGAAACTGATTATCAAAAGAAAACTATTTTTTAAACACAGCATGTATGTGAAATTATACTTCTTCCGAGAAAGAGGAGTGGTGCACTGGTAAATGCTTGGCGTGTCAAATGACGTTTTTAAAAAACATTGATAGCATGCAAGCCTTACTTTTGGGATAACAAGTATAACAGGTCAGAAAAATGTTTTTGTCAGACATGGTTGCTTGGCTTACCGATGCAGTCGCTGTCTGTAAATCCAAAGATTCCTTTTACTTGGTTGAATGTTACATGCTTCTGGATTTTTACCACATTCCTGTAAAAGCCTGGGCTTATTCTGTGGATTAGAAAAATCAAAGGCACACTTTATATGTAGGCAGAATATTGGATTCCAACACAAAACCTAGTAACAACTTGACAGCCAGAAACAAAATACTGATTTAATTCTGCACTCATGCATTACCAATGCCCTGGGACTCACCCAAGTGTAAATTTGGCATTCACTTATAGTAAAGCTGAATTTGACACAGTGAAGAGGACAGTTTAAAGGGTCAGTAAACAGGGATTTAGGATCTGCCTTGGAGTGGTCACGTTTATACAAGGGTATTTATTATTGAACAGTTACCCCTGAATGAGCCTGTGGGTTACAAATCAGCTACTACTCTAGTACAAGCCCTTGTCTAGGGTTTCCAAGTTTTTAAGGGGAGCAACTTTCGAGGGAAGTGAGTTTTTTTAATGAAAAAAATATAGTATTTCTTGCAAACAAAAGAACAAATAGTGTACTTGTAAAACAGTGCTTCTCTGCCACATTACAAATGTAGTTAAAGTGTTATTCATTCAACATTGGGAAGCCCGGCTGTGTTTGTACATACAATTAAAAAATGTGTCACGGCACAGCTTTGAAACAGCGCCACCTGGCTTCAGAGCCCGAGGTTAGGACCTGGCCATTCAATCACTCTCAGCAGTGCCCTGTTGACCAGTCATACAGTTTGGTCAGTGTCGATCACCACTTGGGAAACAGCTGTCGTGTTGTGCAAGGTGTTGTGATCCCAAAGACACAGCACCTGAGAGAATTTGGATTGTATGAGACAAAAACTGAGGTTTCAGCAAGCATGTTAAAGGAAAATCGCAAGTACCTATATGATTAAGATTGTGTGTACTGTAGACTTTTACTGTGAAAGTTTTCTGATTAATCATAGCCATAATAAATTGTAAGTTCTCTACAGAATTCCTTTTTAAGTAAAGTCTTAATGTCAAAGGAGGCTGTTGAGATTTAAGACGTCAATGAATGAAAGGGGTAAACCTTTGGGAACCTCTGGTTTAGTGCAGTTGACATGCTCTGAATTCAGTTTCTGGACAAAGTCTGGACTCTACAAATCTAACTTACAGAGAGTGCGTGCTACAGTTACGGCAATGTAACGCAAGAAGCAAAGTAGTTCAGATCTCCTTAAAATTGAGTGGAACTGGAAAGCTGATCATACCCCATGTAGTCCAGGTCAGAGAAGATGAAGGTCTTGTTGATGTCAAAACCGCAGGCAATGATGTCCTTGGCATTCTCCATAGCATACCGATGACACTCCTCCAGGGACAGGTCTTTCCACAGATACTTCTCATCGTCCGTCATCTGAATGACCAGGGGGACATCAAACACATCCTGCAACCACCTGGGAGAACAGAGAGGGACTGTTATTTTCCTGCTATCTAGATCAGGTCATGTAAATGGAATGTGTAGGCCGTAATAAAATACGCACTTGCAGATGACAGAAAGGAGTAAAAGAAGGTGAAAGTTAAGCCACAAACTCACTGGTCCAGTGATGGAGAGGCGGACTCACTTTGTGAAGATGAAAGGTATGAGGTGACCCACATGCATGGCCTCAGAGGAGGGACCCCTGCCTGTATACAGGTAAAAGGACTTCTTGTTTTCATAGGCATCCAGGATTTGGTGCATGTCTCTGCAAAATAAAAACATAATTATAGCCATCATCCCCCCACGTGTCTAGGGAACTGGCCTACTGACAGACTGTGTTCATTCAGGGAGAGACCTTTTCTCACAACAGCCTGCTTTTTCCCAAAACCGGGAAAAAAAATCAAAACAAAAACCATACATCACTCAAGTCAAACCAATGATGTGGCTGAACAGCTTTTAAAAGGAAGACCAACATAATGATAATAAAACATTGAGAGGACAAAGAAAAAGAGAATACAGCTCGAAATAATGCAGATAGGAAAGGGGGTATCTGTTGTCACCTGTGAGAGAAGAAGATGCCCCTGCGAAGGAAGTGATGGGGTCTCTGTCCTGTGACTCTCTCTATCCGATCCACGAGATCCTGGTCAATCTTACTGCTGCCAAACCGCACTGAAACATCATAGGCACAGACTCGTGTCACACACAGCACAGAGCTCAACCTCTGGACACTCCAGCACCACTGAAGCAGGGATTCTTGTCTTTACACTGCCTAAATTGCAGCAAAGCTTATTTCATAGCACAAAATATTAAACCTTCATTGCATTGACATAGCCTGAATGTTCTATATGGCGTATTCTTTTTCCAGAATACAACATCAAAACATGAAAACTTCTGATCAAACAGTACTTTTAAAGGGGAGGTACTGAGGTGGCTGAGACAGGGGGCTGATGTAAAGTGCATTTTGAACCCAAAAAGTCCAATCTTGCTAGTTTAAAGCTCAAATGTGGCCAGCACCCCCCAGCTTTGGGTACATTACTTAGGGTGCTTCCTGTGTTTCTTGTGCCTTATCATGTAGTGTTACTAACGTAAGATATCCTTTCTCTGATGCTCCGGTTCTTCCTGTGGAGCTGTGGGTTCACAACGTTATAAAGCAAGAGAATGCTTATACAATAGTCATCTCTCCAAGACAAGAGAGGGGCTGTGATGTGTCAAGCAGATGAAGAATACATAGAAAGAATAGATTATACTTTATTGTCCACTGCTGTGGAAATTTGTCTTCGGCTTCTCCCACAGAAGTACAAAACACACAAGCAAAACATAATAGTCATATAAAATCTCATGAAATCTCAACAACAGTATGTGATGCATAAATAGATGGATAATTAAATACGTGGGGGGGGGGATACATTTACATACCTTCATTGAGTTTTATTGCAGAATTTTGGAATTTGAATTTGGTACCCTGTACGCTTTCCTGATGGGAGCATTATGAATTGAGAGTGGAGTGGGTGTGTGGAATCAGCTGGGATGTTTCGAGAACTGTATTATTATACAAGTCGCAGAGCTGGTGCTACTGTTTCCCAATTATTTTTCCTGCCATTTTCACAATCCTGGACAGTTTAGTTTTCAACCCCAGGTTTCTATACCAAACTGTATAAAGCCTGGATGTTAAAAGCCAGGATGCTCTCAACAAGGCTTTTATATGCCATCTCTAGGACAGTTTGACTAACATCAAAGTTCTTGAGTTTTTTCATTAAAAACAGCCTCTGATTTGCTTTCTTAATAAGTGTAGTCTATATTCTCAGTGTAACTCAGCCTCAATACGTGTTCTCAGATATTTAAAACTCTCCACAACCTCTGCAGACTGACCACTGAGTACTACTGTCTGTAAAGATTGCCCTCCATCGGTGTTAGCATTGAAAAGAAGCTTCAAAAGAATGACCAATTCTACACTAGGGTAGATGAAGTCCACCCCCACACCCAAAAAACACATTTTTTTTCTTTTGAATCAATTGGAAATGTTCTCTTTCATTCAGTGGAAAAAGAGAGAGAGAAACCGTATAATTAAACTCAACTTCCTCCAAGTGTACGGCTGTTTGTGAAGGCTGATTGAAGGCGCAGCAGCTCGCACATGTTCCTGTGCTTTAGTAGAGCTGAGTCTCTCACCAATCAGTTTGTCGTAATCCACCCCTTTAGCGCTCGAGGTGGACACGTTCCAGGGGTCCACCACGTCCTCGCCTTCGCCTTCGCCCTCGCCAGGTGAGGGCCCATTGTCTTGTGGGGCAGGAGCATCGCTGGGCGGGCAGCCGGCTTTGTAGTCCTGCCCTGTAACTGTCTTATAGTCTCCTTTCAGCTGCAACAGCTGCTTCACTGCAGCTTCAATATCCGCCTAACAAAACAAAGCAAAGAGCGACTTTACTGCTGTCCCAGTGGAAGTGAACACCTGAAAATGGTTTTCCTTCCTTTCATAAAAACATAACATCACTTTATTAGTCCTATACAATTTCTTGCATTAGGAATTCATCTTTTCACATACCCCGGCTTGCTCTCCATGAGACACAGACACACACACAGGGAGAAAAACTTGGGGTTAGAGCGCAGGGTCAGCCGTTGGAGCAGTTGGGGTTAAGGGCCTTGCTCAGGGGCCCAACGGAGTAGGATTTCTCTGGCGACCGCAGGATTTGAACCGGCAACCTTCCAGCCACAGGCGCAGATCCTTAGCCACAGAGCCACCGCTCATCCCTGGGTCCAATATCTTTGAAGATCCCCACTTAAAAAAAGTCTGAAAACTTTAATTTGGAAAAATGATTAAGATGTCATCCTGACTAGGGTGCACCCGGCTCTGCACCTGTTGCTTGCTGGGATAGGCTCTGGCTCCCCCGCAACAACCCTGGATTGGAAAAAGCTGTTGGAAAATAGATGGATGGATAAATCACAATCACAAAATCTGTTTTTGAATAATCTATCCTTGAATTCGGAGTACCAAACAATGCTGGTAAAATGAGTTATCCGTACCTTAGGAGCTTTCTCTGCTTTCAGGGATCTGACTTTCTCTCCCTGTGCTGTCACCTTCTCATACAGCTCTACTGGAGTCCTTCCTGCTGGGCCATCTGTCTGACTGTCTGTCATTTCCAGAATCCGACTTAGTCCACAGTCGCACCTGTTGACAATACACACACAACTTTAAGAACATAGAAGTGAAACTATAACAGCCACAGCCACTCTCAAAGCTTTCGTTCTGAATCCTAAATTTTTTGATACACATTATTTTATGACTGTAAATTTACACACTATAGTCTCCATCATTTGCAGTTGTAGCCGATTTGGAAGAGTGCCTTGGCTCTACTGTGCTATGATTCTAGGGAACGACAAGAAATCAGGCAGTATCAGCCGTCACCATGCCTTTTTATGGTAAAAGCAGGCACCTTAAAAAGCATCTACAGGCCATAACATACTTAAGACTGATCAATTAGCCAACAGAGAGAATGTCAACATTTTCATGAATACTAAGGATGGCTGTATTCTGGTAATGAAATATTTCATAGTTTCACATACAGGTTGTCAGATTCCACATATGCTAGTATTTCTGACTCCTCGCCTGGTGTCGAAAAGTAGGCATGGCATCAACGCAGGACAGCAAGATAAGCAAACGTTTCAGATTCCACATGTCATACTTATTGTTCGACATATTAAACTGCCGTTTTTATCCGACTGTGTTTTCAGAATTAACTTACCGCAGAGAACTGTTTTTAGCGACCGGTTTCAAGTCCACTCATTCAAATTGCATCAGAAGAGACGAGCAACCAGCTAAACTGTCTTCCAGGAAACAAACCTTCTTTGAAAAAGAAAAGATGATGTGAATAAAATATGACAAAGCCCATGCTATTCATAGTTAAATCAGATAAATCTATTTTGATTTTTTTATTAATAAAACATACATTTTATAGACTTTACACCCTTTTTAAAATCTATACTGCGAGAACTAGCAGGTGGGTATCTCTTGTTCCGGGGAAATGTTGCAGAGTTTCTGGTAGAGCACATAAACCCGGCTGAACCAGGAAGTGAAGTTACGTGTGGTTGAGTGATTCGAGCGTGCAGCGTCTCCGGTTAGTCCAAATTTCAGTCTCATAAGCGCATGTAGGTACTGTATGATTGACACGACTAATTTATTGTTTTCACTCACTTAAATGTAAAGTTCCAGTGGCTTAGTTTATTATATTTTAAAAAACTTTTCTTTCAAACAATTTATGTATTGGAAACATTTTCCATTTTTTTAGAGTTTCTGCAATGTTCAATGTTTCATGAGTTGAAAACACAAACATGCGCAAGTGGAGACCAGAAATAATTTTAAAACAAGACCTCCTTCATGCATTGAATAATTTGAAGATTTGCTCTTGAGTACTTGAAGCAGCTGAACAGAATGTACAATAATTAGGCACAGGCACATTCATTTAAATATTATTGGCTAAGTGATGATATATCGGCCGCGTAATATAGACGATCTGTGTGGGCAGACTTCATTTAAAATGTCTCTGATGTAGTATATAAAATATAGCAATACAAAACATTTGATTTCACAAAAATGGCAAAAAATGTTTTGTCACTGGCAGCAGCAGGAATGTCATATTGAAAAAATGCAGCAGATGGCGGTCGTGCTATATGTACAACAAATCTTAAGAGTGAACAGGACATAGAGGTTTCGTTTTTCGGCATTAGAATAGTTTTTGAATGTAACACTAATACAACCTCTTTCGTCCCAGTCGCAAAATAAGAGCTATCAAACTTCAAAGTTAGCTTTAACGATGTGTGCCCATTGTAATAAATTCTGTAACCGTTCTGTGATCTCTACAGAAATTCAGGAGGACCTGCAATGGTTGCCACACTATTTTGTATTTAATGCTACTTTTTTATTTTCAGAGCTCTGTGCTTAGCAGCTGTGACAGGATAAGAAGATTTACGTTTAATTTCCACATGGCCTCTGAACATCTGCGGCCCCTACCTTTTGCACTAAGCCTGTCGACTGGTTATTCCAGGAGTGTTTAGTGGCATGCTGGTGAACAGCCTACTTGCGCAGGCTGTGTTCTGCAACTGAAGTAAAGAGAGAGGGCACCTTTCATCCACCTCAGTAGGGGGCTATGAGTTCCCTTGTAGCATACGAAGATTCTGACAGTGACGATGACTTGACACAGGCTGCGCTCCCTAAAAGTGCAAGTGTGGATTCCCAGCTGCCCTGTGCTTCTCACTTTTCAAAGACGGACGTCAAGGCAGTAAGTCATGGAGACGCTTTTTGTTCAGCATCCGCCCTCCAGCCTAGAGGGACAGAAATACCAGACAGGGACCTCCCTCCTGACTGGCCCCAGGAGATCAGTTCTACCCCCTGGGCTGCTCCAGTGGGTTTGAAAAGCAGCACTCAGGGATTGCAGTCCTCTGCTCTGCTGTCTCGGGACTTGGGGGGCGCGATTGCTCGGAAGAGGCCTCAGGTTGCAGTGGGAGCCGTGAAGCCATACGTGCCCAAGAGGCAGAGGATGGGACAGATGCCTGAGCATGACACAGAGACAGCCCTACAGACTGAGATTCCTGCAGCAGGGGCCACAGACTCCAAGCTGCTCACTGAGGTGTCTGATAGCGTCCGGCCGTATCTGGGACGAAAGCCCGGCAGAACAGAACTCCCGAGACATGCCCGGCTCCATATCCAGGCTCATCAGGGACCTGTGAACACTGTGCAGTGGTGCCCAGTACCACAGTTCAGTCACCTCCTGCTGTCTGCCTCCATGGACAAAACTGTGAAGGTAACCTTTTCACCTGAGGTCCTCGGGTAGTTATTAGGCCTGACTCCAGAGCTATTAGAGCTGTTGAATCCACACAACGACATTGCTTGAAAATGTCAACACAGTGGTTACGCTGTAGTGAATGCCTGTACAGGCAATAAGCTCCCTGATTATTGCTTTGAAACCTTTGGTGAACTGGAGTGCGACACTTCTCAAACATTGTACAGAAATAAGAAAAATCAATCCATGATCTGCTACTAAGAACCACTGCTATTGTTATTTATATGTGTATACAGACAATATAATACAATTACTATTATTAATAAGATATTATAATCATTAGTAGAACATAAGCTCATCTTCAACACGCTCATCAATGTCATGGTAAAGTTTAAAAAAGCCTGAAAGATTGACCTATAATGCTCAAAATATCATTAAGAAGACAAGCAATATATATTTTTTCATGTTTCCGTATGTCTCTTGTGCTTCATTTTCTACTCTAAGGAATGTGGCAGCCACATTGCAGCTTGTCAGAGTAAAATACATTATTCATATTGAAAAGGTTAAGTGATGCATGCATAGATAAATAGAATACTTTTGTCATGATTGACGGTTGATGATTGTAACTTTAAAATGTTGTCGAACACTGCACTTGTAAAATGGAGAGCGGGTGCTGGTTAATGAAACATCTAAAATTCATGATCAGGCTCCTTGTTAAAACGAATGGAAATGCATCAGCTCCAGCTAATTCAAGGTTGTAGAGCTTGTAGAGCAGATGGTGGAGATGGCACTGTGTTGTTGCCCTGATTCCCTTTAGCTGTTGTGGCAACAACATGTATGATTAATTCAATTGATTATACAGCCTTCCGAAACTGCACAGAAACCTACAGACCTAAGCCTGAACTACATGAAACATCAAGCTGTTTATTACACTGTATTGTGCCCCACAGAAATATAAAACCAAATGAATACTTTCTAGTCTGAATAAAGCAGACAATAAGTTTGTAATAAATCCATAAGGGCATAATCAAAATAACTGTGGCTGTAAACTAAGACAGCGGTGGCCAGCTGGGGTCTTCAAGAACTACATATTTCTGATTTCCACTCCATCTGAGCCCTCAGTGAATTAATTTAATAGTGTAGCAGCCTGGCAGTTTCCTACTGAGGCAACACAGATGTTTCTCTAAGGACTTGGCATTTCAGGGGCTCCCAGGCTATTATTGCAGGTGCCGTGTGGATAATGTCAAATATTTATGCCAGTAATAGTGGCTGATGCTGCCAGACAGCCATTGTAGCTGCCATCTTTGTTGTTTTTAATATAATAGCAAAGCACATGCATTGTGTATTTTACTATTAAACATGAAATGGCACATTTAAATGCCATTGCAAAAAATTACACACCCATGGTGCTGTCAGATAGTCCAGAGTACTTCATGGTTTCATGACTTCAAGAATTTAAGGAATTCTCCACTAAGATGTATTAAGGCTAGTTAAAACCACCCATGAAATGTATTATTTTTTAAAGCAAGTCAATGACAATTTCTAGATGTGCCGAGTGATTTCTGCCTTAATCATCTGTATCTGGCGTGTTACTGGCTTTGTTGATCCATGGTGACACTCCTGAACCTCAGGTTAACACATGCAGATGTATAACTTAGCATTCGATAGTGTTTTGATACTACTCCTTTGATTTGTGTAGCGAAGGCATTTCATTGTAAAGCGTGGCGACAGAGGAAAAGTAATGAATTGATCAAGTGTGAAATGTCAATAGGTGGACTACAGAGGAGAATTAACATCTTTTGCGGTGCAGCATCTTCTCAAGGCCGATAAAGCACAACTCCCTCTCACAATCCCTGGAGTTGCTACAAGGCTTAATGAGCGGGGGATGTTCTTGTTGCCTCAAGTATTTTACTGTGGCTGCCCTTGGTAAATAATAGCAGGCACATGGAAAACGTGCTGTAAAAGACACCCATTCTGCTTTTAAATATTTTAGATCATTAAGTAGATGAAGTGTCCTGTTTGCTCTTTGAATGTCGCATGCATTTACTGTCCTTTTGTCTCGTGGACCTCTTGTTTGAAGGAGAGTGTAATCTATTATGTTTAGAGTTTGAACTATGACAGTGTGTATATTTTCTTTATTTCCCCTTGTGTTTAATTCTTTCACAGGACTGGATTTTGTCCATGACATTGCATTCATGTTCGCTCTATAACAGTTTTTTTCTACTCCTTTAGAAAGCTCTTTTACATCCCCGAGATACTAGGTCAGTAATTAGATAAAGGTTAACTGACCTTCTGTTAGGTTACAGTATTTAATAAGAGCTCTAGAGACTGAGCTTCAAAGCTGTAATTAAAGCCCTGTATGACAGATCGCTTTACATTGTATCTCTCTCCTCCCATTTACAGCCTTTTTAATTAAATACAGTGCTTTGAAGCCATAGCAGATTTTCATAAAGTAAAAAGTCAACCCCCACTTTCCTCTGAGTATTGATTTGGAAATTAGCTTCACTATATTCTCACAGAAAAGGCATGAAAATTTAACTTGGAATAGTACAATACATCTGCACATCTTCTTGAGTGCTGAGCTTTGTGACATACAGTAGCGTCATCAAGTTAATATGTTGTAAGTACAGCTACAGTTAACTCACATAGGAGAACATACTGTTGTTCTGTTGATGATTTTTATTGCATTCTTCATCAGCCTTTTTGTTTTTTGTGTGGATAGATGATTGCTTTATTTCTGACAGTCCTTAAGTTTGAGATGGTTTCTTCTTTGGAATTCAAAGGAAATTCCTCAATTTTTGCAATTAACTTACATCATTTGGTTACAATTTTTTATCATCACTGTCATCATGAGTTAATCTTAAACAGCATCAGGAAGAAGGGAATAAGAAAAGAATAGGTGTTAAAGTCCTGGAAAGGTTACAGGTATGGGGAATAAATGTTTTTCCCCTCAAAGGAGACAAAGTCAACAATTGTTGTTTTTTTTTGCACGAAATACAGATTATCAAACTTAACGCATCACTGATTTCATTCTCAGAATCCTCACTCATGTCTGTAGGGTTGCTGTGAATGAAGATTGAGTGGTTGGTTTCTAGACTGGCTGTCTATTTTTTTTCCCCCCTATTTTCAGCAAAGGCAGTTATTGTTCTGCTTTCAACAACCAGTATGATCATTGAGAAGGATGGCTTTAGGTTTTACAGGCCAAGGACACAATACAGGGTGATAAGCCAGCAGCCATATCACCCTGCAACTCACAACTGGCAGCCCACTGAAGCTCAGCAGGTGTGAGCCTGGTCAGTACCTGGATGGGAGACCTCCTGGGAAAAACTAAGGTTGCTGCTGGAAGAGGTGTTAGTGGGGCCAGCAGGGGGCGC
The DNA here is from genome assembly GCF_059453375.1 of Lepisosteus platostomus. Taxonomy (NCBI): domain Eukaryota; kingdom Metazoa; phylum Chordata; class Actinopteri; order Semionotiformes; family Lepisosteidae; genus Lepisosteus; species Lepisosteus platostomus. The sequence continues at coordinate 11,664,338 of NC_142620.1, read as the reverse complement.
TCACCCTGTGGTCCATGTGGGTCCTAATGCCCCAGTATAGTGATGGGGACACTATACTGTAAACAGGCGCCGTCCTTCGGATGAGACGTAAAACCGAGGTCCTGACTCTCTGTGGTCATTAAAAATCCCAGGGCGCTTCTCGAAAAGAGTAGGGGTGTAACCCCGGTGTCCTGGCCAAATTTCCAATTGGCCCTTACCAATCATGGCCTCCTAATACTCCCCCTCTATGAATTGGCTACATTACTCTGCTCTCCTCCCCACTGATAGCTGATATATGGTGAGCGTTCTGGCGCACTATGGCTGCCGTCGCATCATCCAGGTGGATGCTACACATTGGTGGTGGTGGAGGGGAGTCCCCATTACCTGTAAAGCGCTTTGAGTGGAGTGTCCAGAAAAGCACTATATAAGTGTAAGCAATTATTATAATTATTATAATACCTTCGTTTTCCATTTCTGCTCCCTCCTGGAGTTTGTACATGCTGTACTACTCTTGTCCTTATCTATCTCACACCTCATGTGAGTTGACTGCTTTCACATCCAAGTAGCTAGAATCCTCACAACCAGTTTTTTCTTGTGATGCTGCCCTGAAAGGATAAATTCATCCCTGCACTCTAATGGAGGATCTGCATTTTTATTTTATTTTAGATCCTATGCGTTCTGTATTCAGAAATGTGAAATTCACAGCCTCTAAATTTTAAGAACTTGTATGCGTCTTCTGTTTGGTAACAACTCTCAGCAACCTGTCTGAAGTATTGTACAGCAAATCCGGAAGAGCAAGGGAAGAGTGTCCAGTAGTATTTGTGTGATGTCTTTTGATGACTGTGGAAATGGATGCTTAAACAGAAAGCTAAAGATTGTTCCCCACATCCTTCAGTCTTTATGACTTTATGTATGCTGTCTTTCAGAAAGTGTTCTGAGAGCAGATTGTGCTGGAAGGAGATCAGCAAGTCTCATTTCAAAGAAAGCCGAAGGTTATCTGTTTTTTTTTTGTCTGATAATGTAACATATCTTCTTTTTTATGTCCTTTACGCTTGGAGAAATGGCTCATTTTCCAGATCTGCTGACCTGTCCAAGTTAATCAGCTCTGAAAGACTCTTCATCTATTTTTGGGAGTGTTTTTCCTGTCCGTCATGATCTGCCTCACACGCAATGGATGATACGATGAAATGGTTCTAAACAGGATGAGGTGCCCTCTCTATAGCACTGCATCAACAACACACACAGCAAAAGAAACACAGAGATGTCTAAAGGCACTCAGTTTCAATAAATATACTCAGCATGTGAAAGACAGTTTCCATTTTCTGTAGTGGTGTTTATCGTTCCTACAAATTCCAGTTTGTTTCACAGTAACCCATCTGAAGAGTCAGTGACAGTTTGGCATGGTCAGCTGTAATTAATTTTATTGCTTTTCAGTGTTCATTTCTGTGCTCGTGGGGGCTATGTGTTTCTGAAATAAGTGTGAAATGCTCATTGTAGTTGCTTTACATGAAGCCTCAACTGTGCTACCAATTATTTTAATGTTGTAATGATTCATAGCCGTTCAGGGACGCCAAATATGTAACGTTGCCATAGCCAAAATGTAATGTAGTGGCTCTCTGAAGGCACCGGTTCTGTAGGGTTTGGGCATTTACTGAGACAATTATTAATTGTAGCAGTAAATCACAAAGTTGATTCTTTTGATGGCTTTAGAGTCCAACCATGCGACATAACTCAAACAACGCACACACACAGGTACTAATACACGAGAATACATTTATTAATACATAGAATATGCCTTAAACCTAACAGATCTTATCGAGAGGGTTATCAGAATACAAAAGGTATATATTCAGTCAGTTACAAAGTGTTACACATATCAAGAGGACATACGTTCAGTATATCATTCATTTAGACCGTTTCGTAAATGAACTTGGTTATAACTTCTACATTAGATACTCGAAACAAGTACATAACTCTTAGGAATTAAATTGATATCAACTGGTTGGGATAACAATTGAATTCTCGAGCTGTAATGCATTGAAGTTGAATACTCATCCAATTTCTGGGGATTCAGATCTCCTGCGGGCACAAAGAAACAGTTGCAGGCTGTTGCTGTCCAATCCGCGCTCTCTGGCTCAGTGCCAGGCTGCGCTGTGCGGCTTGCGACGGTGCGCTGCTGATGCTCACTGACCGGCTAGTTAGCAAAGTTTGTGCACAGGAGAAAAGATGACTGTGGGTCCCAGCAAGTCAGGAAGAGGACTGGTTCGTTCCTGGTGAAGAGCTAGTTCTGAATAGTGATTCAGCTGTCCCCAGTTCCGACCTGTTCACGAGGCCTGCTGCTGGTTACTCTCTGGCAACCTCCACTCTAGACTCTTAGAACAAAGGAAAGTTCTGGCACTCGGACACACTGGCCGTTCCGTGGTTGTCCGGGCTGAGTCTCAGGATGGTCAGGAGGCGCGCTGCGAGAATGTCCTGCCCTTGGGAGCCTTCTGCTCCTGGGCCGTCCTGCCCTGGAATTCTCCTTTGAATTCCCTTTAGAACAGTCCACAGAATCCTCTCCAGAATCTTACTGAATCTTACTGAATCTTCCCTTCTGAATCTCTGTGTTGCCTGTTTTTACCTGGAGGAACTTCAGCTCATTGATTGGCTGAAAGTTCCATGGGCATCAGAGTCCCACGTGGGTTACTCGGCCCTACCAGTCCCTGATTGGTTGATCAAGGTGAGTTATGAGTCACTTACTCCTGACACTTAGGAATGCAGTCCAGATGTCCATCTGGCACTCCCTAGACAGATAGGCGCCAATGGATGACCATTGATCATGATAGCCAGGCTTAGCTAAGTGCATCCCCCTTTGGGAGCTGTCCTAGGACCTTAAATCACCCTGCATGAATAGCCTCTCTGTGGCTGCACCACAGAGATGAACAGAGAAATGGGGCCTAATTTGGGAAAGCTCAGAAACACTTAATTCTGCCTTATTAATAAGCCTCGCAGCTACAATGTGTTCAAAGGTGTCATCTTACTGAGATTAGATAGACCTTAGTACTGCAAACCTGATGTCCTGTGTACTTGGCATGGAGTTAAATTTTCCAGATGTAGATTGCAAAATAATTTATATTTCTCTTAGGAAGGGAAACTCAGTAAATAAAAACAGGTGGAACAGACATGTTTTTGGTTGTGAAGCTGTAGTCCAACAGAGGTCAGTACAACCCAATGTGTTAAATGATTTTAGTGTTAGTGAAGAGTAGTGTAGGCTTAGTACACGAGTCTGTTAACGTGAGAGTTCATCAGTCACCCTGTAATAAAAAGCTGTTGTTGTGTCTAAAATGATTCACTCGGATCTGGGAGTGCTAAATTACTGAGTTCTAGAAAATATTCTCTGTCTTGTTCAGGAGGAAAATCAGTTTCTTTTTTACAAAGTGCACATCTTTGGAATATTCTGAAACAATGTTTTTGTATGTGTTTTCTCTTTTGTGAGTACATTCCATGAAACTCAAGAGTTGGTGAATTAAGAAAAAGGTGTCTTAAGAGTCATGCTTCATTAAAACCTCACTAGGCTCAAACTGTCGCTCACATCCACCCAAGTGAGCCTAGCGCAAAACACTGCCTGTGCATATTTATGCTGTTATCCAGTCACAATAGCATTTTGTTAGGAGACTTTGTGTAATTAAAGCAGGTTATAGGGACCCACAGGAAAACAAGAGTGACTGCTGTTAACAAAAATGATCATTTAGTAAAAGGAGAATCAAAGTTAATAACAAAGTAACATGTAAAATAACAAAGCTAATGTTATTTAACAAGTTATTTTACATCTTAAAAATAAAATGCTTTGAATGAGCCTTTCTCAACAGCACTTTCACTGTTTTCTGGTTCTCTGGTATCTGTAATTGAAATCTTGTTTAGCACTAATTTAAGGCATTTTTTTTTTCTTCCTGATAAAATAAAAAGCGTTTGACACACTTCAACAGCTTGGAATAGTGAGCATGCTGTTTCAGAAATGTCAGGCTTTTGTTTCTTTCTGTGCAAAAATTCAGTATGAACCATGGGCTGGTGTGCAAAGACTGATGCAGTATCCTGTAGGTCTAGTTATTCCATGACTTCAGAGGGGAATATGAAATATCAGTAGAAATAAAAATGTGGTTTACATTCATCTTGGGCTCCTAGCATTGCAGTGAGGGTCAGCACCAAAGTCTTTCAGTTGTTGACAGACTTTCCCCGGATTTAATTTACTACACTCTATTATCATTAACAGTAATGTGCTTTACATTATGGAGCTCCTGGTGCGATGACAGATTCTGGAAAGAGTTGAACAGAGCAGCAAGACAAATGGAAGGATGCAGTTATTACATATAATGCAATTATAGCAGACAGCCTTCAACTTCATCTCAAATGATCAAAATTCAATATATCAGTATCCTGATATAAAAAAAATAACTTTAAGCTTTGAACTGCACATAAATGATAGTGTGCTACATGCTGTGAGATGGAGCAGTTGTAATTAACAGGGTTAACATACAGGTGCAGAGGTTAGAGGTCAGTGTGGAAAGGTCGGAGACTTATTTTAATAGCACCAAAAACTCATGCTGTCATCAGGAAAAAGTGGTGTTTTGTGTCTTTGTGCTATTTAAAATTCAGGTTCTGATGTTCCCTCGGTCTCGGTGTCTGCTCTCCCATGACGTTATCTGAATCCATTCAGCTCCTGCACAGCCTGCTATCACTCTCCCTACCCATGAAGAACATATGTGTACATTTAAGCCTGTGTTTATATTTGTTTCCTCTGTTCCTTTTCAAAGAAAGAATGAAAAGTCTCCACTGTCATACTGTGGAGAGCTGCTGGAATTGTTTCAGGCATTCAAGTGTAAATTAAATGTATCTTTCTCATTACCCTCTTAGCGCTGAAGATAAGACTGATAATAATTATTATTGCACATGCTGCTGATGACTGTCGAGGAGCCAAGTTTTGATTAGCTGCTTTCTGTGGGGCAACACAACCTCCTACTGGTGTTCTAATTCCCTATTAATATTCAAAAGGGGAGAATGTCATTCATTTATAACCTGCTACTCTGTGTAGAATAAAATAATCCTCGTCAGGACAGCAAATCCAGTCAGGGCAAAGCATATGTTTGCAAAGCAATCACCCAAAAGACTCGATTCATGACATTTGCAGCAGCTATATACCTGATACATGTTATACATTCTAAGCAACATTTTTAAAACTTCAAGCTTGAAAAGGGCCATCTAAATAAATGTTTTCCTTTGGGTTCAAGTGCTCACTGTGCTATCAGTAAGACAAGTTACCCCCCCCCAGACTTCCCTGCCCCCTCACACACACGGGATCAGGAGTGCAAAACGTGGATCATGATTTCTCAGTCTAAGCGATACTTATTGTTGATAACGTTCTCTTAGTCTGGTGTTCGCTGGGGTTGCCCATAGGTATGACACTGACAAACGCTCACTTTTCTATATGTGCTTCTGTGAAAAAATTCAGGATGTTTATTTCAGCTCCAGTATTTCTGGAGCTCCCCTGGATTAGAAACTTGTTCACAGCGGTTTAGGGTGATAACACTGAAACTAATTCCCATTCTAATTACTCTGCGTACCTGAGGACACAGATAAAAAGTAGAATAATGTGTGATTTACCAGCAGGAGATAAAATATGAGAAAACAGATTACAGCATGTCTTTAAAATGATGCAACGAAGAATAAAAAGCCAAGCTATTTTAATCTGAAACATGAGGTAGAGTAAAGGCAGAGCACTGAGGATCACAGAAACCATTGTGTTGTTATTGTTGTACAGAGCAGATTTTTGTGATATTTATGATAAAACAGTAAACATTCATATGTTAAAATGGATTTACGTGTACTACACTGTACCTAGGTGGATTGGTCCATTCCTAAGTAGAGACAAAATAGTGGTATTTATCATTGCAACAGCAGTCATCATAAATAATTAATCAGTCACATTAGGTTTTGCAAAGTAGATGACACTGCATGAGACTAAGTGGAGGAATGTATGGTACAGCATGAGAATGTTACATCATGTTTTATGCAACAGATGGAACACCAGGATTATTGTGCAAGGTAGTCAGTGCAGCAGTCTTAATTTGTCAAAGCAGACAGCCAATTAAACCGGGTGTCAGAGATGTAGCTCAGTGGTACAGTGTAAGCTTTGCATGTGTGAGGCCCTGAGTTCGATCACTGATGTGTCCAGGTGTTTCAATCATCCAGACTAGATGGGATGAATGTCCCCTATTTGTGTGTAAAGTTCCTTATGTCCTTAAATAAGCTCATCTAGATGCTTTTAACAGATTACCGCCGTGATTGTCTTTTTAGAGTAAAAAATAAAGACAGAACCAATAAAAGGGGGACAAAGTGAGGTCGAGCAGTTGTGTGTTTTTCAGCCAATAACATGAAATGTTGCTTGAACATTCTGAGAAAGGTAGTGTGTGCTATTTACCGTTAAAAGGGGTGTTTATCATCATTAGGGATGTTACTTAAAGCTCTTGTTTAGCAGGTGCTTTTACATTTAATCATAGAAAACACTTCTATAATGGAGCCAGTGAATCATAGCACAGCAGTAGTGTACATATCTCCTACCTAGGATTTAAAAACTCCTCTGCATTGCTGTGTGCCAGACAGATAAACAACATGTGACCTTATTGTGGTACTGTAGCTAAGTAGCTTTAGATGTGGATAATGTTTTTCAAAAGCGAGATGCTGAAAAAGCTTCACTTTAATACCATAAGTTTTACATATGTACGTTTACATTCTGCATATATTATGGTATCACATGATAACATTTTTTTATTTCCTGAGCAGTAGATGGCACTGTTCGCTTTTAGCAATAAGTCAACTAATATCATAATCATGTACATCTTTTAAACAAAAAGTCATTTTTAATAGATTAAAAAGAATTAAAAAATGAATCATTCCTAAATTATGAAAGTCATCAATGATAATTCTCACCATCTTAAATGCATGGTTAAAATTTCCTTTGCTCTGCAATATTTTACTCCTGTTTTAGAAGTTGTTTGGAATTAGTTTTCAAATTAAACTTGATTGCTTATATAGCATCATTCTATTAATAAATAAAGCAGTTATTACTTAGAGGAATACATTCCCTTTTAATCTCAATGATGATGCATGTTTTGCATGCAACCTGATGCATGAGAACAGGAACTTCTGTATGCCAAGGGTTGTGGGAGCAGGGAACAAGGTACTCTGCTATGTTGCTGAAGCCATTACCCTGGCTTCTTTCACGAAACAGCTATATAAGATCCTTAGATCAATTTTCTACTATTAAACAGGCTATATGAGCCAAAATGCATAATTTCTACTTGTTTATGTTGTTAACTAAAACTTAAACAAGTGTGCGAGTGCAGCTTAGCTGACATCTCTTGTTTAGTCAAAAGATAGAAATGAATTAGTTTCCTGTGTCAAAAGTGGCATTTTAATATTCCAGGTAAGTATCCCGTCCCATATGTATCAATGTGACTACAACGTCATTCATTGACTGTCATATCGGCTGCTATACACATTTATATTGTGCTTTATTATCCCAAGCTTTATTGTACTTGGGATGATTTTTTATGCACCGTGCTATGTGCATATCATAAATCAAATGCTGTTAGACAGTTAACAGATTATGTGCTGATGTTTAAAGCTGTAGAGTCCATTTACCTGCATTTCAGGACCAGTACAGGCAGGCTGTGTGTGCCTCAGCCAACTGACCCTTGAGGAATCTGACGAGTCCCTTGTCAGAGTCTGGAGTATTTCAGTCTCTATTCCCATCAATCTTTTTGTATGAGACTTTCTTGAGATATGCTAGTTACTGTCTTTTCATAAGCTGTCTTATATTAGTATCTAGGAGGTAAGTTGAGATCATTAAATGCATTTACATTTTTCTTGCTCCATACTTCAGGAATTCCTGATTGGAGGAAATAACATTTTATATCCAAAAGATTTTCACTTTTTTTAAAAAAGATACTACATAATATCGTTATCATAGGTATAGTTTCTGAAAAAAAAACTAAATGCAAGAAACAGGTAAGATCCCATTACAAAGCAATTTCATTTCAGTTCAAAATTCTTTATTCATCCCCATTCGTCCATTTCAGGCTTTACAAAATTTAAAATAAGTCAACACCAGGGAATGGGATATTTCTAGCTATGAAACTTTTAGTATATTATCAGAAAAACTCAAAAAGTCATGAAAGATGTTTCTTTCATCTCCATAATTGATAAAAAGAGCTTGTAGCTCTTGAAGCCTAAAGTTTATTAAAGCACAATGTAACAGGAGTCAGTGTCTAATGTGGAGTTCAGGCACTGAAGAATAGCACGTCTTCCATCTCTGAAAATGCTATAATTATCTGTAGTAGTCTATAGCATGCTGCTTTTATTAGTATCTTTAATAATTCCTTATTGCCTGCCTATGGTTTAATGGTGTCATTTGCCCCTATGTCCCTTCATTAAAAGCATAATAAAGTGGGGCTGTTGTGGGCGCATTATCTGCAGTGATTTAGTGGACTGTCACTGGCAGTCATGGAATCAGGAATCAAAATTTACTTTCAACCCCAGGGCAATCATTTTAATCATGTTTGCTTGCAAATGTGGTTTCAGAGCATGAAAAACAGTTAACTTAAGAAAGCAGTTAGCTGTTGTTTGTCATATTTTCATTAGATGATGCCTTTGTTTTACAAACTCCTCTGTGTTCTTTTTTTTTCTGTGACTTAACCTTAATGTTGGATAAATCATTGGACAGCTGATCTTTGGTATGCCTAGTAACATGCTACAAGGAAATGTAGAATGGATATTGAAATAAATCTTTTGGTAAACAGTACAGAGTTACCTTTGAATTGAAGCCTCTGGCATTTCCCCAGATGCTTAACACAGCATGAATAAAACGTACATTTGTATTCTTTTAGCTGGTCTTAAGACTTGCGTGATTCCAAAATGTGCCATCAATGTGCTAGGTCTGAGTTATCAAAGATTGTAACCTCCTCATCATTATGTAGGTCCACGTTTTTCTTATAATGGGAATGTCCGAGAAAATAAAAGGTGGATGCTCTATAAACACAGAAGCCCAGAACCTCTCTACCATCAGTTCTAAAAAAGTGTGGTTTACATTTAACACTAACCTGGATGCATGTACTTTCATAATGTGTACAACAGTGTGGTTGTTTTCAGTAGCTTGCTTTTATTCTGCAGCTTCTCTTATGATAATTTTAGTTCTTATACATTACATAAAATAGCAATAAAGCATGTTACTTGACTAAAATTGAACCCTGAGAAATGATTTGACTAAAGGATTTATCGTGCAAAATGTTAAGACTACTGTATAAGAAGAATATTTTTGTTTAGCATATCATTTTGAAAAACACAAAAAATATTTTGTTCCTTAAGGACTGTGCTTGTGTTGACAAAATGTGAAGAAAATGACCAAAAATTAGCAAAAGTGGAAGCATAATGGCACTTAAGGACTCTTAAGTACCAATTAAACCATAAAACAAACCAAAATGTTTTTACCCAGTTACAGTGCAGTGCTTCAACATATTACTGATTGCAAAATAAATTAGTCTGTTGGCACTTTTCCAGTCCTATACTACTTCCTTGTTTCCTGAATTCCTTGATTAAAAAAAAATATATACTATGCATGGACACATGGACAAGTACATCAATAAAGCGGGAATGTCTTCATAAAAACAGTTAAACTTAATTTGTTTTTAGAGGGGTAATCGTTTTTACTATTTTTTAATTAGTGGCCAACTGATTCATTTGCAACAGAGAGCAGCTTGTCACCACTAGAAAATACTGTAAGAGTTCAATATAAGTTGATGTGATCTGTAGTAATATGGCTCTGTGCTGGAGGTGATGTAGTGATCTGTAGTAATATGGCTCTGTGCTGGAGGTGATGTAGTGATCTGTAGTAATTCATAATTGTCCTAGAGGTATCAGGCTGTAGACAGTTTTGCCACAGTCACTCCTTTAGTCAGCTGACATCCTTTCATACAGTTGTTTAGCAAATCAAATGACCCATAGATTATTCAGATGATATGCATGCATAAACATACAGTAACTCCCTACCAGCAAATTGATTTTTTATAAGTTTATTATAGCTTTGTGCTGTGACTGGAATTTCTGCTATGACTGAATTTAAAGTAGTCTGGGAAGCTCACTAATTGCATTTTCGTGGAACTGTCACTGGAGTTAAACAGGATGGCCTGAAGCTTGGTTATAATTTCGTGACTTGGAGTTTGAAGGTGGTTGTACAACTTAAAGAAGTCTTTAGAACTGCAGTATAAAAGTTGAAACAATATTAATTTTATTGTTATTGTTAAACCTGGATAATTTGTATCAATTTGTTACAATGTAGACTATAACAAGTACTTTTAAAGTAATTAAAGCTATTTCAAATCTTTTATTTCACGTTCAAGATGCCAACAAGAATGGTGTATAACACCATTCAAAGTCTCAGCGTTCAAGGTCTTATAAAAATGAATTAACAATGAATATCTAAGTGTCAGAATTCAGTCTCGCACAATTTGTTCACAATGGTGCATTGGTTAGCATTGCTGCCTCACAGTGCTGGGATCCTGGTTTCAATTCCTGGGCTGTTATCTGTGTGGAGTTTGTATGTTTTCCCCTGTGTTCACATAGGTTTCCTCCAGGTGCTCCGGTTTCCTCCCATGGCCCAAAGGCATGCTGGTTAATTGGCTTCTGCGAGAATTGGCTATTTAATTAACTTTACCAACATTACATGATGCAGATCACGTGCATGCTTAATTTCAAAAGGTGTAAGGAGGAGATTAGAGATACTGGAGCTTCATTTTTTCTAGACAATATTGCAGCATTCATAGGTCTCTGTGACCTATGAATATATGAAATGTGACAATACTACCCCATCCACATTCCTGGTTTTCTTCTTAGGTAGCCTGTGAAATATCATGGATCTTAAATGTTTAAAATCATTGTGATAATGGTTGACTGTCCATGCTAGCCCAAATGAATTTCCCAACAGAAGTCTTGTTGCCTTCTGCTGTAGAAGTGTTCAAAAGCATTCTGTTTTTGTCATGTGATAAAATGTAACATTTGGTACGCGCTCTGCATTTACAAATACAACCTAAGGCCTAATTCTCACAACAGCAGTTCTTAGCCTCTTGTAATACTAATGGGCTTGTATTTATTTTTAATGGTTTAATATCCAAGGAAGTACTGCAAAGCATGTGTGCTGGGGGAAGAGGAGGTTGGAAGGGAAATTTCTCATTATTGCAGTTGACCCTTGATAGATGTTGCCTGTCAAGCAGCTTTACAAAATCATCCCATTACTCCCTTATTGTTAAACCCTGTGAGGCTTGGTGAAGACTTCCCAGTGCTTAGTTTCTCGCTAGTCTGAATACCTGTTTATTCTGTGTGAGAGAGGTTTAAGTTTGGGTCATCATTCCTTCATTTCATCATAATTGTGGACCCACGGATGGGCAAATGTTCATTTTGCATCATATCTGTTTTCCTCTAGTCCTCACATTAACAAAGCTTTTCACCACTTAATTAAATTTCCTCCTCTTATTTTTCATGTGAGCAAGGTTTAACAGCAAGTCAGGCGGTGGAAATAGACGGTATCATATTGTAAATCACAAAGAGCGTCCGAGCTGTTTTTCAAAATACCATTGTGCCCTCCTAGTAAAAATGTATGTTTTAAATTCAGGTATTAGCTTCTGATCTATTGATTTCCTGTCACTACTAGTAGAATGTAGGATGGATTTTCTTCCTTTTAGGACTGCAATTGTTACATAGCTGGGCAGCTGTATTTTTTTTAACATAAATATACATTTGATTTATTAAAGACCAGCGGCTCAGGAAGGTCTTCTAGAAAACAATGGTATAGATTACAAAGCACAGACTGTGAAATTCCGTAACGTTAGGTGGGCACAAGATGCTTCTGTGTTCAGGGGGAAAAAAAAGACGAAAGACTATCACAGAAGAAATGTTTTGTTATTTATTGCAGATCATGTGAGACTAGGCGATCCCGTTATAGTCTTCAGGCACACACTGTTTGTCTTTGTCAAGGTCCTTCAGGGTGTCAGAGAGGCAGAGAGCCCGAGGTTTATGTGTGGCTCTCTGTAGGTGTATAAGGATTCTGTTTGTGTGTGTATATGTCGATGTTGTTTATTTTCAAAAGCAAACAAGTATTTTGTCTGTTGCAAATATCAGGCACAGTAAAATAATTCAGCACCTATTCTTGATTTCTGTAAAATAACATTCTATCATGTCTAAGAGGCTTCTAACTTTAGGTCAGAGGTCAGGGGAACTACACACCTTTTTTACTGCTGAGTCTTGTTACGTTCTTGAAGCCTTAATTGACCCAACAAACAGATTAATATGAACGTTTTAATTCCGTTAAGTTCCCAAACATGTTTTATATTGCCTTTTAACTATTGTGTTTCATACGTAACTCAAGACTTTAAACCTTAGCAAAAATGCGGGGATTCTAATTATGAACTTGTTTATTTTATTAAGGATTCTCAAGACTTTAAACCTTAGCAAAAATGCGGGGATTCTAATTATGAACTTGTTTATTTTATTAAGGATTCAATTAAATGCAACGTTCAGCAGGAATGAAAACAGAAGCAGGTGTGTGGGTTCGCTGCAGAAGGGCTGGGAAAGCCTTGGATAGACCAATAAGCTGCAGTATGTCACTCAGTGGCTGTTCAGGATACATTAGGATTCTTGCTGTGAACGAATGTGGTCAGTTTCTCACTGTCTCCAGCTGAGATTTCCCTCTGCTACACACAACTAGTACACTTTCTTCCAGAGCTGTCAGTGGCTGAGTGGCCAAGCTCCAGGTATGGCTATTGTGTGTGGTAATGACTTCTACGCCTGTCAGAAATGTCAGAGATTTTTTTTTTTGCAGCTCAGCATAGAAGGTGCAGAAGCATCAGCATTGCTTCAATTAATTCTCTGTCTGGAGGCAGGAAAACAAGCCCGGGAGAGACTGTTTATTTTTTTGAGTTATCCATGTACTGTTTTTTACAACAGGTTTCTGCTCCACTACAATTCAAATATAATTACTCAGTGTGTGCATATATTTAAATCAACTGTATCTATGAAGGTAGAGATTATGGGCGATTCCAGGAGAGGCCTTCATCAGGAATTAACAAAGGATGCTGCTTCTGATGATGAGGATTTTACAAGCAGTGCTTGTAAATTAAGTTTGCCCATTGAAACAGTGTATTGTGAAAACAGCGCATTGTAGAGCAATGACATTTACCACCTATACATGTGGGACTATGAAGAACCTGTTGTCATGGAAATCAATAAAAACATTAGATCAGTGCTTCTGATCTATTGTACTTGTCAGCCTGTGGCTCACCAAAAGACTTTAAAATAGCCAGCACAACATATTGTACTTATGTTTAAATAAACACACATTTCTTTTAAATTGGAAACATACTATCATTTTAAAGAGAAACATTTGGCTTCACTTTCTTTACTAGAATTTCAGTGTGAATTGTGAGCTTGTTTCGGTGGACAGAATATATGGTGTGGTGCTGGAAAGAGAGGGTCAGAGCTCTTGATCCACACTTGTTAAACATGATCTCATTAGATTCCGCTGCACAGTCTGTGAAGCACTGTACTTGATGACATCAATATCACTTGTGTCCTAGGGTATGACATCTTGTAGTTATTGGGAATGATGCCCTATGCTGTGTTGTGTGTCAGGGTTGTCCAGATTTGAAAAGAAGGTGGCATTCGGTTCGTCCAGCTCAAAAAAATTGTTCCAGATGGTTCTATTGAACCCAGCATGCACCAGATGTCCTAGTTCCATGATGCACACTTTTTACAATGAAGTTATTTGAATGGGCCAACAAAGTTTGTATATTCCTTCTAATTAATGTAATTTCCTAATTACAGATAATACCACTGTTATTACATCTTGCTTTGCATTCTTATTATTTCAGTTTTTTTTCCTGTACCTGTGAAGTTAAGCACTGCCACCATTAGAAAATAAAAAATCCTGATCTAATGCTGCACAAGATATGCTTTAACCACCCCTTGAATACACATACAAATGTGATTGATAATCCTATTGGACATTAGGAAGTTGCAGACAATTTGCTGTAGCAGTTATGAATAGTCATCAGTTTCTTGTTTAGCAAGTGACGGTGGTTGCTGGTAAAGTGAAAGAAAAGTGTTTTCTTCGCTTGCACAGCAGTAAAAACAGCTTTATTGACAGTATGTGAATCCCCTCATTTATCACTGGCTGCCTTTTCTTGTATTTTTGTGTCTTTCTTTATTGGATGTATCTAATATTTTTGGTGATCATTTTTTTTGTTTTAAAGCAAATCCAACAGTACTAATCCAACAAATTTGTTTCTTTAGGCCTCTTAAATATAAGATTTCTAGAGCATGTGGGTGAAAAGCTTCATACTGTATATTGCTACAAAAAGGCTTTACGAAAGTATACAAAGAATAGACTGTGTGGATTAATCAGTGAGTAAATTAAATATTCATAACCCCCAACTTATAATGAGTTTTGCCAAGAAAATACCAGAACATTTGGTATGTTTACAGTTCTTTGTTCTCTGGTACAGCTTTGGTGAAAAGAGTATTAACTCGGGTGCAATGGGTTAAACAAATATGTATTTACAATGGCAATACACACACTAAACTACACACAACATAAACATACAACAAGTTAAACTTTGTACAGATTTTCAAATAAGGTGTCCCTGAGGCATAACATCCTAACCACCCCCAAAAAACCCAGACTGTTACCAAGTATTCACATGCTCTAATATAAAGCCTACAAGGGCCAAAATAAAGCTACCTTCTAAACCAACAGACTGTGACCTACTGTTAAATCTCTTTCTCTGTAAATCTGTATGTTACAAATTGAATGGGAAACCTATTTCCTGTTCCAAGAAATGCACCCATATACCAGGAGAGGATGTTTGTAATAAGGGCTCCTCCATATAAGAAATCAGAGTTTCTTAAAGTCAACAAAATAGCAAGCTCTCTTTACAAGGTTCAAACTCTGGTCTTTCTGGATGATCTGGACAAGGAGCTCTCATCTTCAGTCTTCTTCTCCTGTCCTCTGTGTGTTTCTCTCTCTTTTTCTTTCTCTGTACCGGCTCGTTTTTATGCTGTGTTCCTAGTCAGTTGATGACACTCAATGATTTACTAAGACCAGGGCTGAATATCCATGATACATTGTGTATTTATCATTTATCCCTTTATATAATGATTTTTACCCTTTTAGAGAAAGATAATGAGGAACAGCAAGGGCACTTAAATTACAAAAGGAGTAAAACTCGTAACTCCGCTGTCTAGGGGATTAAAAAAACTTACTTTAGAGACAGGTCATTGTGGAGTTACATTTTTTTTCCTTTCACTTTCATACATTTCTGTACAAAACCCAAAAATTATTTTACTTAACATTTAAAGTTAGGCACCTAATATTCTAAAAACAAGAAAAATAGTTCCTTTTTAACCAGGTTATGAAATATCTGCAACGTTTTTATTAATTAAACTGTGTTTTATTAGGACTGATAAAAAAAGAAACCTTTTTAATCTGTTTATGCTCAGTGTTTAACATTAAGGCTCTAAGCTGTTAGAAATTCCTGGTAGCTGATGTTAATGTCAAATATGTCTGAGATAATTATGTAGTGATTACAACACATTTCCCATGCCTACAGATGATTTGCAATCTTGTAGCTCTCTCACATTCAGCACATCACTTCTTGTTAATAATTAGGACTGTTTGAGTCTGGGGAATTCCTAAGATAGCACCAATGTTTCATATTCCGTCAAAAATAAAATTTTGAAAATGGGGGGAAAAAATCGTATTTCTTGAAATTTTTTTCCCCACAAGAAAATTACTATATCCTCTGGAAAGGGGGCTAAAAATATTGTGATGAGAAAGTCACTGCCTTTTGATGTGGAGTTGTGCAGAATGGTAAAAAGGAATTTAGAACATTAAGATTCTGAGCGTATAACAGCACCCCGGCCGAAACTCTGAGTCCTGGTTATTACTGGGGATAATGGGATTGTGTGGTGTGTGATTGTGTGATGACGTCTGTGGCAGGTAAACGAAGCAGGGAATGGACAGACCCCCAGGGGCAGGGAGAACTAATGCAATTTAACATAGCCCTCCCTGGAGCTCTATCAAGTATAAAGGGATGCAGCTTGACAGGAGCTGCTTTTTAAATCTCACCAGCTTAAAATAAGAAGCCGCTCAGTGACCTCCATTCCATATATTGTGATCCGTGACAGAGTTCCTGTAGCCATCAGAAAAAATGTACAACCTGCTGTACGTGTTCTTATCTTCAAGACTGGATACCACAGTTGCGTATACGTTTAAAAATATGGTATGATTTTTTTCTGTAAGACAGGAGGAAACAATTTCTAATGTGTTTGTTTCTTCTCTCTCTCAGGCCTGCAAATCATTATCAGTGTGTGACTCACACTGGGCAACTCTTCTGGGTGGAAAAAGACCACCTTTATCATATTATCACCGTTTCACTTTCAGTAACAACAGCAATTTGCTGTCATTTAGAAACAAGGAATATCTCTCTTCAGAAGTGAGGCAGCCAATGATTTTTTCTTTTAGTATGAGCTACTAAAAGTGTTGTATTTTAAAAATGCAGACTTTTTCAAGATGAAAAAATTCAAGGAATCAGTATGCACCATTATTTGTAATGCTAATATTGTATTAAATTTAAAGAGATTTGTAGAATACTGCCACCTAGTGACATATTGATGAGATGCTGTTTACAGCGCAAAGCTGTGTTTTCTACACCTTTCACTTTAATCACAGGGACACCACGGGGATTCACCAACAGTTTGATTTAGTTAATTTGTGTTATTACCTTTAAGTTCTAGAGGACCAAACCATTGATGATTTAGTTAGTTTAATGTCTCTCCAGTATAGAGAACCTGCTTTCTGCTGAATGAATCAAGGTACTGGGGGATTGGTGAAGAAAAGAACAACACAGCCTGGCTCACTCAAAGCTGTGTTGTAATTTAGATGGGAGGCAGGGGATTGAAAAGACAGATCCCAAGGAATCAGTCTTTTTTGCAGCGGCAGTATATGCTGTGAATGCAAACCAGTTAGAGAGAGTGTCTCTTTTGTCAACCAAAAACCACCAGTCTCGAGCCTTGAACCAGCTGCAAAGTATGAGTTTTTGCCCTCTTTCAGTGGAGGTTTTTAGGCTCTGCCTTGTGCAATCATTTCTCTACATCTAATACCCAACCAGAAGCCTGCTATTGTATCAGTCAGGGTTTTGTTGTTACATTTCATGCACCTGTCTAAACGGGAAAGTAAAATTAGACCCTCATATTTTTGTAGTGCTTGCCTGGCATTGTAAAACATGAAAGCCAGTAAACTGTTTTTATTTCAAGCACTCTTTCACACTGCCTCTCAGGGAGAGTCTCAGTTTGTTATGTGAAACAGAAAGAAATGTATCTGCATTTCGCAGTCTTTTTCAGTGTAATTATATTTCAGTGTAATTATATATAACAAATTCACAGGATGGGCAGACTGTCAATGAACACTGAAGTCCTGCACTGGCTTGTTAAATCCTCTAGGGGAGATCTGCTGTACAAATTCAGAGAGAGCAAGAAGAGATGCCTCCTATTTAATGGAAATGTGAAAAATGTTGCTTCAGAGAAGTAGGATACTGGACAAAGATTATCTGGGGAAATACATTTGATTTCAGACAAAGAGCATAGGGTCATTATGGGAGAAAAGCTCAAAAGAACAGCCACATTCATTTCTATTTATATGCTTACTTTAGATCAATCTCAGTGCATAAGAGATGGGATTAAAATATTAATTTCTAAAGATGTGGAAAAAAATATTTTTTTACTGTAAGAGTGTGTAGTTTGTTTCAACCAGCCAATTTTAGAGAATATTTGGAGTGAAACCACAACCTGTAGGATCAAAGAGAGCCACTCTGGGCTTGAGCAGATAATTAACTGGCGATATTTATGAGAAGAATTTGATTTGTTCCACGTCTTTATGTGGTATTGACACCGGAACACTTGTTACTGTGCTTTTCATTTATACTGGGTTATAAGGCGTTTGTAAGTGTCATCCAATTTGGGTCATACAGATAATTCACTAGGTTTTTAGAACAATTCGAGTACATCCTTACTGTTAAACCTGACCTACAGAAATGGTTGGATTGTGGCGGTCCACGCCCAGTGACTCTAGTCATCATTAACTTGGCAACGAGTTGTGTATTCCCTTTTTGGGTTCTGCTCATCTGCCATAATGTTTGAAAGCTGGTGATCTCAAGACTGTTTTTATTTTGTCTGAAGCTGAGCCCGGGGGGGGGTTTGTGGGAGCGGAGAAGTGGCTGACTGGGTTTGCTGTGTGCGGTCCACAGGTCTGGGACGGAGCCGGAAGTGGCCGCCTCTTACGTCGCTGCTCCTCTCACACCGGGGCGGTGCGGGATGCGTGCTGGGCTCCCGGCGGGAGATACGTCCTTAGCGGCTCTTTTGATTCCACGGCACAGCTGACCGATGTGGAAACAGGTAAGTGGGACTGATTGACAGGCCACCGGCTAACTGTTACATTCTCCGAAATTGAGTGTTCGAAAATGACAAAAACAGCGAAGTATAGAAAAAGAACTACGTCTGTGTGCAAAATAAAATACAGTTGTGCCATGCGATGGACTGCGACGTATCCTGCCTTGCGCCTGTGGCTTCCTGGGATACGCTTCGGCTCCCCTGCGGCCCCATATTAGATTAAAGTGGTTAGAAAATGTATGTACGGTTTGAAAATGTTTGGATGGATATTGTAACGCTATGGGGTTCAGGCGGGCGCCCTTGCTGCATCAGGTCGGCCCCGCACCATCGGGGGCTCGAACCCAGGACTCTGGCATCACTCAACAGGGACCCAGCCCGGTGAGCTAAAGAGAGATCTCTCTACAGCCCAGTGGCTGTAGTCCTGCTATTACAGGGAAGGGCGATGATGTCACCGCTCTGGTAAGCCGGCTCTTACACAGTGCCTGTCGGCCATATGCGTTACACTCTCCCCTGCTTAACTCGCCGTCCTCGGTAAAGGGCTATCCCACCCCGCTTCTGACGCCAATGTAACGCTTCGGGGTTCTGGCGGGCGCCCTTGCCGTTGCCGCTTACGGTCGGCCCCGCAGGGGTTACAGCGCTGCACCTACACTAACATAAAAACACACTAAGGGAAGAGACTGTCTCCCAGTCTCCGCCAACTATATACAGTCCCGTAGCCCCGCCCCCAGGCGCTGTTCTCAGCCCGCCTTGCGTGCGCATGGCTTAAGCGCCCAGTGTGGCGCTACAATATTGTAACGCTCACGGGGTTCGCCGACAGAAAGAAACAGGCCGGAGGCTCTGGCACGGGTTGGCAGGACATTCATTAAAGACGCTGAGGGGGGTTACACACACAGAGACAGGGATATACACCTACACAGACACAAGAGGGAAGAGGGCGTCTCCAGCCCTCGTCCCACTATATACGGGCGGGTAGTCCTGCCCCTCAGCCGCCGTTCCCAGCTTGCCTTGCGTGCGCATGTCTACAGTGCCCCACGTGAGCGCTACAATATGTAGCAAACTCAGTGAAGTCCAGCTGATTTAGTTGGCCGTCATTAAGAGTGAAGAGAAAACTGAAGCTTAAGTGTGTTGGATGACTATGCTTTGCACAATAAGTCTTAGTTGGCAAATGTTTGTGAAAGTTCAAGTAGGCAGCTGCGTCAGCATGCTTTGGCTACAAAGGAACAGGTAATTGTTTCTTCCATGCTGAAAGGAAAAGAAAAAAGAGACAATGTTTCAGCTGTGGAGCCTTTTTCAGGTGTGAAGAAGGCTTCCTGAAGGAGGCTCTGCAGCCAAAAACCTTGTGTCATTTCTTTTCCTTTCAGCACGGAATAAATGTTTGTGAATATTGCTCTGGTAAATGAAGTGCTTTATATTTGGTGTTAAAAGTACTTTAGCATGTGCATTTACTGCTAATAAATAGCCAAGGTCAAATCCCAGAATTCTAATTAAATGGTACAAATGAATTCATAATAATGTTTGAAGAAACAGTTTTAGAGCAAATTTAAAATACAAATCAATTTCAGTCTTTTTTTTTCTCAGTGCAATGGGTTAAAGAGTTCAGATGGTCACCTCACCCTCTGCATCATTTATGAAATGCGATTAATCTGAGGCTGTTCGGAGGCTTTATTTGATATTATCTGAAGGCTTTAGCAGATCAGAATTAGCTAAAGGTTAAAAACGCTTTAAAAAATTCAGCAGATTTTCATTAGTGAATCTCTCTGCTCCCTGGGCTGCCGGGGGTGGGGGGGGTGCACGTCACACTGTCTCTGCTCATTATCAGCAGCCACAGAGACGCTCTGACAGGTCCGCACTTCTCTTCTCTTGGGTTCAGCCCAACTATTGAACAGCTTAAAAGCGCATAGAATTAATTTACTCAACCCTGTGCATGCATCTCTTAATGCCCTGTTTTAAAAAAGGTTGAGTTTATTATTATTGTTTTATTTATTTTTTGCTTTTCTTTTAAAAAGAAGAAATTGTTCCAGAACTTCAGCGTTCCTGGAAGGCTTTGCGTAGTCCTCCCGCGCCCCCACTGGGAATTTAGAGGGACGATGAGTGCTCTCATGCAGCTCAGAGACTCACTGCAGCGATTAAGATTAATTGTTCTTTCCCGAAGGAAAAATGAACCAAAGTGCTCCTCTTCATGGTGATTGATTACTTAAGTTGTTCAGACATATCCCTGGCAACATTAGGTACAACAAAGGAAGGGTTTGAGTTCTTTGAAATTAGTTGCTGAATATTGTAATGTTCACAAACTATTTTGGCTTTGTATGTAAAAAAAGTTAATATTTTATTCATATATTAATATATCCATACCTATTAGTATATACAGTATATACAGTATAATTTTATATTATATAAGTATACTGTACGTAGGGTATAATTTAAAAGGGCAGGTTATTACGTATTGTACAGCCCGAATCATGCCAGCAGTCTGGAGAGGGGAAGCAGACTAAAAAAGTCTGCATCATCAAGTCATCTTCTTTTCACATTTTGCCTAGAAATTTGGTCTATGGGGTATCTGCACACATTCTCCCATAAGTTCTGCTAATATTATTAGATATTCTGTATCTCTGCTTTTATATTTGACATTATAAGCTATATCTGTATTGGTTTGGCTTGTCACTACACTTAATTTAATTTTGCAAACAAGTCAAGTGTTTTTGTCTTGTGTGCTGCACATTTATATGGGACTGTACCTATGGGACATCTATGTAAGGAAGGACAACATTTGTTGTTGGATTTGGGGGCTTTATGATGCCTTTCTATCTGTCTTTAATTACGTCATAACTTTGTTGTAGTGCTTGCAGTGGCTTGTGTTTAATTAAAAGCATTTTGTTTCCAAATCTGAGAACCAGTGGTCTGGATAATCTGCGTTGCTTAAAAATCTAATATAAATGTAATTAAAAATCAAATTAAGCTAATTAGTGCCAAGTGTAAAGTTGAGTGCTACAATATCAGTCCCAGTGTGCTGATTTGATCATGTTACACCAGTGATAATACTATTCTTCACAAATTAGGACTCTGTTTGCACACACAATTAGCCACAAAATCCTGTAAAAACATTAACATAAAACATAACATTGTGTTCTAGGCACTAGAAACTATGACCGTGTTCTGTGTTTTTCCGCTTTATTTTTATCAGTTCTTCTTTTAAATTCCCTGCATAATTGTTTCCACAGACCTATTAAATATTACAGCAGTTCCAGGAGGGAATCAATACAGACTATATTGCTTCAGGCAACCCACTGCTCTCTGCCCAGTGACTTAATCTAATTTTAATCTTGTCTGTCACTCTCCATGTACTGTTGTGACTCATGCATTGTCAATAAATTGCCAATTCTTTCTTTTAAGTGAACGTCTGTTGCTGGCACTGAAAATGCGAATGGGACACTTGTTTGAAAGGGCAATTCATAGTACGGTGTCGAGATTAAAAGTCTGGGTCTACTGTGTGATTTAAAAAAAAATGTTCATTTCATTCATTTTCAAAGTGTCTGCTCTCAGTCCTTCACAGCAGGGGTTCCCCATCCTGGCCGTGAGCTTGTTTCAGTGAATGTAGGTTTATCTTTTGGTTTGGTGCTGTGTGACAGAGGAGTCTGTCACGGGGTACAGATAGCACAGAAAATACAACATTATATATACAAAATACACCTTCCATTGAGTGGTTGCTAGATAAGTTCCTGAGGGTGCACACTCAGGGCTTGACTAGTAACTATTATTACTTAATTTCATATACATTCACGTACATAAACATACCTAATTAGGTAAACATACCTAATTTCACATACATTCAAATACTTAAACACAGGTATGAGTGAGTATTGTGGTGTGAATGGAGAGCGCTCTCAAAATGGATGTTACTCACTGTTTGTTTGGTGTCAGTACTTCTGGGGTGAGTCAGCTTATGGTGGCCTGAGCAAGGCCAAAGTAGATCCGTTTTTTCCAAACTGGCTCCACCGCAAAAGCACCCAAGCAAACAAGTGCAGTCTATTTACAGTGCTCCCAGTCCCCCACATCAGAAAACAAAACTAATTATCCAAATAAAGTAAGCCCGCCATCTTGCTGGAAGGAGCTGAGCAAAGGTCCTGATCGGCAGTTTTGAAACATGATCTCATCTGATTCTGCGGCACACCTGAGACCTTTCTACAGTGCAGCACTTGATGAGGGGTTCCCCGCTGCTTTAACAGCGCTGTCCCACAAATATGCCTGAATTAATCCCTGTTGATTTCAGTGTTTTTTTCTGCAATGTAATGGAAAATGTTAATGTAAGGTATAACATCTGCATAGAAAATTATACTTAAAGTATGGATTCATGGTTCATTTTAAGTGATCTACTGCTAGATTAAATGATGCAGATTCATGTCCATTAGAAGTTGTGATCTAGGCTCTGATTTCCTAATCTTTTATCCTGCCCAAGTGTCTGTTATAATAACTACATTATTAGTGTTGCTTTAATAATTTCCCATACTGATGAATGGGTTTGTGCATATATTATTAAATATGTCTGTTTTTCATGTTGTTTTTCTTTTTTCTATAGAGTGAATTGTTTTCTGTGAAAAAAAAAAACAAACACTTTTGTTGTTTAATTAAACCCTGCTATCTTGTCGGGAATGGTTACTTTTGGGAACCATCTTCCGTGTGCTCTCCTCAGAGTATATTGTAAGAAACCCACACCATTCCTCCAGCAGAGCCTTATTTGATTTTGATATAGAAAAAATGAAAACAAATGCTTCATACAGAATGAAGGACTTCTTCCAATCCAGTCAATCTCAGATTTATACTGTATATATTTAAAATTATGTAGTAGCTTGAGTAGACGTAGGTTTTGGGGATTGGCACTCCTTGTTTTACCATTAGGACAGGATATGTTTTCCTTCACAGGTTTTTGAAGCACCCCTGTATTGCAAAGGCACTCAGCCATGAAACAGGATAGTTGCATTTGCATTCTGGTCGTGGGGAGCAGGCTCTGTGCTGTCTGCCTGGTATTGTTGCTTAAAGAACTGGATGAAAATGCTGGGCTTCTGCCACTGAGTACATCTGCCTGTTTCTTTTTACCTCCTGTAGCTTAATCCTAATTGTGCCCCACTGTTTTTGTCTGATTTTCTTCAGCTAATTATAAATGTGTTAAAGGTTGAATTGTACGATTCGGTTTCTTTTCCATGTGTAATTGTATGTATTTACTGTATATGGTGTTTTTTGTCTTCTGTTTGGCATTGGCTTACAGATATGCCTCCTTTGTACAATATATATAACGAGGTGGGTTCTCTGATGTTTTAATATTTATCACCCAAGTGAATTTGTTTCAACTGTTGTACAGTTTAGGATCAAGATTACCAATGGCAGCACAGTTCTAAAACAGTTGAAGTGTAGGGTGGGGAAAACGAGAACTTGCTCAGGCAGTCTCACTGCTGTGGGGACATACTGTCTTGCTGACAGCGGTCACTCTGCTGAGAGGGAGAGAGGACACTAGACGCGGGTGGTGGAGACCCATGGAGTTTGTTCACAAGCACCATCTGCTGTGCTGCAAGATGCTTGTCATGCTTCAACCGACAGATGTCAGAAGACAGCTTGCGTGTGGCTCTGAAGTTGAACCCCAGCAGTGTCTTTGGCCTTACATGCAACTTATCCTTGAGGATTTCCTTGTTTCCTCATCAGATGACTGTGTGGGTAGAATTCTGAAAGACACACACATCTGCTTTTCAGATTTCCATAGCCTTTATTAATTTAGAACTCTATAACTCTATAAGCTCTATAACATTTCATTAATGTATGGAGTGAAATAAACTACTTGGTTGTTCATGATAGGGTGTTCCAAAATAAGGTGATCTGTGATGTAATGGTACATCAGACATACAGTTAGGCTCTGGGATGTCTACACCTGCAATGTGACTTGGAAAGCTAGCTAATTATCACGGCCACTAAATCACTCTATGATAGGATTAATGGAATTCGCCATTACTTGAAAATAAAAGAAAATGGCAGAAAAGTTCACGTGCAAAGTTAAACAGTAAAAAGGGATTTTATTTATTGGCTGTATTTTGGTGTGGAGTGCCATAGTGAGGATTTATTTCTTTCTGTGAAGAAAAAAATTAAGAGATTGATTTGTAACAAATATTGCATTTTTGAAGAAGGCAACTCAAACCAATTTGATTAATAATTGTAAGAGCATGATTCGTCTTATTAGGAGATGTATGGCTTTTATATTTCATCACTTCTTCTGAATATTTTCCTCTTCTGTCACAAATCATTGTTCTCTCCTGTGCTAAAGGATGCTGGTTATTGGTACATAAAGAAGACTTCCTAATTATGCATAACAAGGAACTTGGATTTCATTGGCTTGCTTAGCTCAGTTTCATTGGCTTGCTTAGCAGTGACCTAGATTTAAAAAAAGATGAAAGCAATCATGCAAATCTAGATGTCTGTTGTCAGACTGAAAAAAGTTTTTTTTTTCTTTTAGCTTGCTTGCATCAGCACCAGAAACATTTGACTCCAAACATTTTCTACAAAAGTGCTTGTATCGTCGAGGTGTCTCAGCCCATTTCTTTGAAGTGCCCTGGAGAGAGCAACACACTTTACCATGAGAAAGAACATAGAGCCATATTCAGTAACTCATACATCCACTTCAGCACGCAGTTTTGAGATGCCTCACATCCTGAGCACAGCAAAACATCTCTGTTTGACAATTAATTCAATCTGAAAAACATATTGATTGTAGTCTGTCAGGAACAGAATGAGCTTAAGGTGCGTCGCTTCAGCATGTGTTCGTAAAGTCTCTGGAGAATGGCAGTATTGTCTGTACTACTCTAAAATAACAGGGCATTGGTGTATAGAAGTAACAGCAAACCTTGAGATAAGGTGCAGTCATTTTATCATAGTTCACATCTATGCGATTTGAAATTACTTTATCTAGAATCATTTTTCATTTGGATGTAAAATCTAAAAAAAATCTTTATGAAGATTTTAGGTATAAAGAGTAAGTAAATCAGTTGAGAGTTTGCTGGCATCTATCCTGGTTAATAACAGAAAAGCTGGGATTGAGAGAGCTGAGCTGATGCAGGAAAGTCTGAACTGCTTTCATTTAAACATTGGGAACATTAGAATGGCCACATTTACTGAGGTAATGATATACAGTACAATGATTCTTTACATAAACTGGTTATATATCTAGTAAAAAGATATGACTGCTTCACTTATTCAGTAGCTGCTTACCAAATGTGCAGGCTGCATCCAGGTTATCAACATTCAGCCCTTTTTAGCATGATTTGCAAACTACTGATGGCAGTCAAATAAGGGCATAAAAAACTACCCATAAAGCATAAAACATCCATTCGTCTCTGTCTGTCATTTTCTCTGTCTATCATGTGATAGTGCTCAGGTGGTAAAGATGTGAACAGTCTAATGCAGCAGCCACTGAAGCACACAAATGTAGCAGGCAGGCTTCAGGTAGCAGTAAGGATTGTAAGCCCAGTGTTAAAGTGAAGAGACTGTGACGACACCTGCATTCAGCAAACTCACTGAGTCTCAAGGATAAGGACTGGGGATGTCTTAAGTGCTTGTTTCTCATCAAGAGGGAAAGGTTTTTAATTCCACAGACGATTAAGTGGGTTCATGTTGGTTGCTGTGTAACATGAGGCTTGCTTGCTCGAGCAGGTGGTCATGTGTGCTTTAGAAGGGAGATGTCATATTCTTCTTCTTTCTGTTGTTACTTCCCACAGTGAAGTAAACAGATACAGGGTGTAGCACTGCATGACACTAAAATTGCTTCTTCTTAACCTGTTTAGAAAGTAGCTGACCGTTAATGTTTAGAGACGTCCTGAACATTATGATTTTTTAATTGTATTAACTCTGTCCACAGCATAAAAATATTTTTAAAGTCTGTCGTTTGTACACTGCAGTTCACTATGCTGCAAAGCAGCTACCATACCTTGAGTAGCTACCTAAATCTTCAGCCAGATTTTAGAGTATAAAATCCCGAACCTCTGGGTTTAAAGAAAGCTTCTACCCCACAGCAGTAAGACACCTAAACTCCACCTTTTAAATCCTTCTACCCCCTCTTACACTGCTTTTGCATTGAAGTCAAAATACTGCCATTACTTCAATTTCATGTCCCACTGCTAATTTAATGTTGCATACGATTACAGCTGCTACCATGTCCCCGTTTCCAACAATTTGTGTTGTCATTTGTTATGTCAATTTCTATGTCAGTGTTATGTCATTTGTCATGTGACAAATACCATGCTAGTAAGCATTTCATTCTGCACGGTTACATGTAACAATTTCCTGAGAGCTAAGCAGATTTAAAAGATTTGTGCATTTTAGGTGGAGGAATGGCAGCTTCTGTTTATATTATGTGCATCTTTGTAAAACGGGATTTCTCTCTTGATTAAAATAAACCAGACTTTTTCTCTTGAATTCCTCTAAATCTTTCAATTTAAATATTTAATAGTTCAGACTAAAGAAGAATGGTTACCTTTAGGAGGTTACAGCAATTTGTACAGAGAAAACCTTCTGACTTTAAATATTAAGCCATGTGGTGCAAAAGGGATCACTTGATGTTACTGTGAATGTCACAGTCATTTCATGTGAAACACATTTAGTGTCCACCCCTTAGCTCCCACGCTCAGTGTTGCTCTTATAAGTAGTTGTGTGGGGTGACATTATGAACATTTTATTTGAAGAGTCGAAAATGCACACTACTGTTTTAACAGTAATGTATGGTTGGACACATCAATCAAATGTGTTAGTCTGAAAACATGTGGTGAGACAGACAGCTACAAAGTAATTTGCTCGACAATCCATGGTGCTGCTTGTAGAAGTGGAAGATTATGCCAAATAAAGGTTACTTCACAGCTTGCCATTTTGTCCTTCCAAACTGTAGAGAATGCACATCACAAGTCACGAGAAGGAGCTTGCTTGTCATTTGTTGAAGTTTGCCATAATTGCTCAGCTGTCTAATCAACACAAAACATGTAATTTGCCAGAATGGTTGAACATTTTTATGTTGTTTCTTGCATATTGAATAAAATTGCTCTCCTCTCAGGCTGTACTATTAAATGCTGGGAATCTGTCTACATGTTCAAGTGCTTGGGAGTGGAGCCCTTTCATTGTATAACACAGAATGTAAATTTAGCTGTCAGCATGGCAATCAGGTCCAAGTACCGTTACAAGACTACTGACAAGATAATTGCCTGCCGAATTTAGGATCAGGAGGCCAGATTAAGGAAAGAACAGTGGCAATGTGTGAATGTTTTGGGGAGTTGTGTTTATTATCAAAAAACAGATAAAAATGTACTTTCCAATATCTGACACACTCTGGCATATATAGTATGTATATATCTCAACAGAAAGAGAAGAAGGAGTGACTGCAAGTCAGATACAGTACAGTAACATAATATACAGTACTTGTATATTATCTTTTACAACTTACAAGGAGCACCCTCCATGGTTATGGTGGCATTTTATTAGTATGCATTCACTGTTACTTATGGTTTAAGGGTTGTTAAACTAACTAATATTTATAGTCAGTGTCAATAAGCGGTGGGCACAAGGCATGGACAAGACGCCAAAGTGGGCCAGTTTTCCCAGAAGCCTACCAGTACGTTTATTTGACTGTGGGAGGAAATCAGTGCACTCAGAGGAAACCCATGTAAACTCCACATAGACAGCACCCCAAGTCTGGAATTAAACCCAGGGACTCAGTGCGGAAAGGCACCAATGCTAATGACTGTGCCACCATGCTGTCTTCTGGCCCGTTTCGTTTCATTTATATTTATTCATTTGGCTGACACTTTTATCCAAAGTAAAAAAATCTAAGGGTCCGTCGAACAGTTGCATGAAGTGCTTGGAGATTCAGTGCCTCGTGACAGGAATAAGAACATATGAGCACAGACAGTAAGTAAGAGTTAGTCACGGGCTTCTGGGGTGAGGAAAATGATGAATGGTTCTGACTGTGGTAGGTAGATAGTTCCACTTTTTTGGAGTTAGTACCTTATTGATCTGAGGATCTCATCTAGGTGTTTCTAGAAAGAAACCAGTGTACTGTGTTGGCCTCATCAATGTGACTGAAAACATGTTGATGTTTCTAACCTTTATAACAAGTGTTATTTCTAACTCTTCTTGTGTAATACTCTTTACTTTGGATGGGAATACAAAAATAAACTCACTGGGTATAAAATGTTGTTATTATTATTGCTGTCAAAAATATTAAATCCAAATAATTAATGGAAATGTAAGCTTATGCATGGACAGTTTAGCAAAGGATGCTTAAAATAATTAATAGACACTTATGTGTTTTACTGACCACAGCCTATTTAACATTTTGGTGTGAAACTCAAAATGAGTGATCCTCAATATAATATATTGGCTCACTGTGAACTCCGAAAAGCTGGGGTATGCTAAAAATAATCACATGCACAATCTTAATGAAGATTGCTGTTGAATTAGCTGCTTAATGTTGCCTCTGTTCTAGATAGAAAAATGTCAGTCATTGCTTCTAAAGAGCATAAATGATTGATTGTTAATTACTGAAAAATTGCTGGACAATTATGAATCCAGTTGGGAATTGTATTGCTGTGCTGGAAAACTAGATATGTGTCATTTCAATTAATAAATGCAAGAATATGTATCACAGTGCACATACAGAAAATTCAGTGTTATAATGTGTCACATTGTAGTCTTATAAGGTATTATTTCAAATACAACTTCACTGTAAATCCGAATCTAGAAATGAGTTTGCCGATAGATCCTGCAGTTAATTACAGTGCGAATAGGTAGAATGCAAACCCTTTTTTAAGAAATGAATAGACTAGACATAGCTCTCTCTAATACTTATTGCATCTGACAAGATGCAGGCCTGTTTCACAATCACAAATCTTCAGATCGATTTGAATTTATGCTCTATAATTGCTTGATCTGCTGTTTTCTGTTCGTTCATGTGGTGTTTTTGTTTGTGTCCGCAGGACAGCAGGTAGCCAACCTCCGGAGCCAGTTTAAAGTGACCTGTCTTGCCTTCCATCCCCGGGACCCCAATGTTTTTCTTTGTGGGGGGTTCAGCCCTGAAGTCAAAGCCTGGGATGTCAGAAGCTGCAAGGTCATCTTCAAATAAGATTTCTTTTTTAATTTCATTGGATTATGTATAGTAATTTATTGTATCCGTTTTAGTGCTGGCTTATTTTACCTCCTGGCTCAAGCGACCAAATTATTAGCGGCTTTTAAAGAGCCAACTCTGTCTGTACTTTGTAGAGCCAAAAACTGCCATTCTGTGGAGTCATAGTGGTCAAGCTTTTTTACCTTTTAGCTCCAGTGAGCTAACCCTAATGCACTTACCATGCGTTTGCAGGGTCTTGGATATCGGATCACTGCCACTTTAATGTAATTGCTCTGAAAAACCCTGTTTGTTCATTTCTAAAAGAACCAAAGAGCCTTTCTTGTATTTACAGGGGTGGGAGGTGAATCTTGAGTGTAGATAAAAGATAGTCCCTAGTGGGTTATATCATAATGGAAAGATGACTGCTCCTGCCAGAAGGTTTTGATGATTTCAGTACTGAGACAGAGTGTTGAGTAGCAACATTAGTGCTAGTGCAAGCAGCCAAAATCATCCTCTCCTGCTGTGAAGCCAAACATTTCCTTTCTACACACCTTAAAAGGGATTTATGGGCCTTAGCACTTTAGTACAGCTCTTTTCTTTTTCAAGAATTCTTTTGTGGATTGGGAATAATTCGGCAGTTTCTCCTGTGTAAGGAAGCTGAGAAGCAATATTAAAAATGCTGAAGTCTATTTTTATAGAAAAGCAGTGTTAAACCAGTGTTAACAAAGTGGATTGTGGTTTATTGGTTGTATTTACTGTCTCTTGTACAAACATATTGTGCCGGAGTCCTGGATCCTGGACAACCTGTTGTAGCATAATATAAAAAACGTAGTTGAACACAAAAACACAGAAATTTACAACCTTAATTGCAGAATAGTACTTCTTACACAACAAAGACTCATGAGAGAAACACCTTCCTGTACATCAAAACACTCTCTAGACTCAACAACCGCTAACACAATGAAAACCCAAAGCTTTTTATGTAACTCTTCACTAATTAACACCCATTTCAGAATGTGTAATCTTTCCCTCTCAAGTAGCATAATTAGCACATTTACACCAAGTGTGTCTATTTACAGGTGATAGTGGTCTTTGACAGCCTCTGGTGGTAGGCCAACTGTTGCCAACTTTACCATTACCATGAAAGACTAGCCTGCCACACATGATGATCTTCATCAAACTGTTGTGCTCTACAGGCAACTATGAAGGACAAAGACACTACTTACACCACTTACTAAATAACAACATTAGACATGTTACAAATAAGAGGCACCCTTTCAGTCTATTTAGTTTATTTGATAGTTGGTGTCTTATTGATTCAAGGACTTCCCCAGCTGTTTCCTAAAGAAAGCCCAGGTATCAGCTTCAACAATATGGCTGATAGAATAAAACCCTTGTGCAAGTCAGCTTAACTCAGCTACGCACTGTTAAAATCAATTATATAAAACAAATTAACTGTATATACGTTCTCTCCTCTACCACATTGACTGCCCCGTATGGCAGTCCTGTTATCATTGCAGCCCCTCTCTTTAGTTCTACAGGGGTAATCCATCACACATGCATACAGAATGGATAGTTTTTTTAAGCTTTTCAGCAGTGGAAAACAGCTAACCTGATTGGATATGAGCATGAAACATCCCCAGACCATTGTTTAGGTAGATAAGGCAATCTGTTCTGCTTTTATTGTTTCTAATACTGCTGTGGTTTGTTTTGCTACTTACAGTATGCAAATTTAGATAGGATTTTGATTGAACCCAAATCAACACAGTGCCTGACCTGCAGTGCTGTGTACGGCCTGTCAAGATTGGGCTGAGACTTGTGGCCTTCTGTCCCAGCAGGTTGTCCGCGGATACCAGGCTGGGGTTCAGCAGACATTGGATATTCAGTTCCTTGCCGGAGGGCAGGATTTTGTGACGAGCACAGACTCTGTCAGCAGGGACTCGGCTGACCGCACTCTTATTGCCTGGGATTTTCAAACCACAGCGAAAGTGTCCAATCAGATTTACCACGTGAGTTAAATGCAATATATAGTTTGGCCAACAGTGTACATCAACGTAGGCTGAACAGAACAAATAAAATCCGGTGGGATCAGAGGTTTATGGATGCTTTTTCTAAGAAACATCTGAAAAAGTTAATTTTTGAAAAAAACTTTGCAAAACATGAATTCGACATCACAGGAGCCTTAAAAAAAGGCCTTCCAGTTGTTTGTTTAAGACATGGAATTCTGACTTAATTCGGTAGACAGGGTTTGTTCTGTAGTTGTTCAGAGGATCAATAATTATAAATCAAAAACCAGCAAGAATGTCCACATTTGTGAAAATAAGGTTTCTTCAATTCTTCAATTGTGGTTGCATATACAATATAAAACTACATAGAACTGAGCAGCAGTCACTTTTTTTCTTTCTCTGTAGGAGCGGTATACATGCCCCAGCCTTGCTCTGCACCCGCAAGAAGATTCTTTCGTTGCACAGACAAATGGAAACTACATAGCACTTTTTTCAGCACAGCGGCCTTATAGGATGAACAAAAGGAAACGCTATGAAGGCCACAAGGTTGGGATTGCTGCAATATTAGCAAGACAAATACAATTTCCACGTGTGTGTCAAATTACCGAGCACAGAATTCAAGAGAATTAAATTGCTTGAATAACTCAGTACAGTTGATAACATCCAAAAATAAAACTTCTGCAGCAAATAAAATTCTGCAGTGGATAACAATTTAGGAACTCCCACCATCCTAGATGAACTCAAATACATGTATACCATGAACACAAAGTAGCTTTCCAGTCCTTAATCATCAGCACACGTGTAACTTAAGTTATTGCCTTTCAGTCACATCTTTATAAAAAATGTCCGTACTAGCAGGCTTGTTGCATGAGATGTGCAGTGAGGCTCATCTGAGCTGTGCTGTGTTGTGTATTCCAGGTGGAGGGGTATGCTGTAGGCTGTGAATTCTCCTCAGACGGATTGTTCCTGGTCACTGGGAGTTCTAGTGGCACGGTACATTTCTATAACTATCAGAGCTCCAGGCTGATCAAGACTCTGTCTGCACACAAACAGGCCTGCGTCTGCGTGACTTTCCACCCTGTGATGCCAGCTGTAGCGGCTACATGTGACTGGAGTGGAGAAATCAATATCTGGCACTGAATGTTTTGACAGGAGCAATTGGAGCACTGCCACTGAGGATTAGACATGCTCACAAACTCACACTTCCTTTGGGGCTGAGGAGGAGGGCTGCAAGAGTTTTCTCTTATAAGAGTGTTATTCATTTTTAAGGCCATCTAGGAAGAGTTTTATGATTGAGTTTTTTCTGATTGTGTCTTTTAATTTACTGCCCACACCTTACTGTGTCCACAGAGTTAAATCTCATGGGGATTTACAGAAAGATGGTTTAGCTGCACAGTACACAGAAAGGAAAACCTTCCCAAAGAGGTATTGAAATGACTGTAATCTGAAAATGAATTCAATCCCCTGATCTCAAATCAGTTTCCAGAAGACCTAGTATCTTCTGCTTTTTGTTTGAGACCGAGTCTCTTAAATGATTAATTATTTTCTTGGTTATCCATACATAGAGTTTTTCTTAAGGTTCTTAACAGTTGATCATTCAAACCATTCAGTTCAGTAAAGGTACCATTATCCATAAAACCAACTCTGAACCTGGTAAAAATTATGTATTTATTTTATGTTAGATCAATACTTTACAATGTAACTGAGAGCTTGTGGTGTACAATAACCAGAAGATACCAGACTAGAGGACTCTAACAAAGCCTCAGCTCTGTGGAATTGACTGTGAGACTTCTGGCTCAAGCTTTGAAGTCAGTATGCTCCAGTTTTCTTTATGCTCCGGCTGTTGAACACCACTCTCTGGGGATTCAGGAAATAGTTTGCTAGCAGCATCACCTGGCTGTGAACTGGCAACGGCTATGCTTTACTCTATGTGCTGTTCTGGGAGCATCATAGGCAGCAAGAAACAAAAAAAGATATCTTGCGTGACAGCTTTTTCAGAACCCAACTGAAGTACCTGTGAGGTTTAACAGTTGTTTTCCTTGCCTGTGTTCAGCCCTTCTTTTACTTTCATGCAGATGGCTTTTGATGCCAGTGGCAGAATGCCAGACCATCTTCCATCTGATCCGGCTCTGGTGACAGTACAGTCCGGGCTCCAGATATATGGCAGGAGAGTTTATTTTAAGCACAAGAAGAATCTCAGTTTCTGCCATACCTAATATAATGACTCCTTTGAATTCTGTGTGCCTTTGGAATATTATTTTTCTCCATAGAAATGGACTCTGCCATCACATTAAGAACCCCATTGTGTCCGTGAAAGAGCTAACTCACTTTACAAAGGCTGAACCACCCCGTCCATGCTTCTGAAACACCTCGATGCATCCTAGGAGCTGTAACATTGTGTTGGAATAAATTAGATAATATGTGAAATGGACTGTCTCCCCCCTAAAAAAACAAAGACTATATAAAAATGTGCATCTGATACGATTGTCCAATATGTCATTATTATTCACAATTTTGACAAAGTTTTTTAATTGCTTGTTCTATAAATTTAATTTACAAACATCAAAGGTACATTGCAATGACAGTTTTCTAAATGTCACAACTGGCAGTTGGATTTGTAATTGCCCATGTCCTTGGGTAGACTCAAAAATAACTAAACAGGTGTTCATTTCTTAAAGAATGCATACACACTCTTAAGAGATAATGCCTGGATTAAAAGGAAAACCAAATATATGAATATCTGTATCGAAAAAATGCTTTGCATGCATCCCAAGATGGACTACACTGCCATGTCTAGGTATGGTTGCCTTGGTCTGGTTGGTCTGGTTTTTCCTTCAGGTTCTATTTACGCTCATTTGATTCAGTTTTAGTGGATTCACTATTCAGCGTGTGGGGGATTTATGTATCACCTTGTCTGTAGAGATTTTTCTCTTTAAAAATCCCATAATGATTGATTCTTACCTAATTAATCTCGCTGAAGGTTACACTGTCCTTATGTGTTATAACCATCACTAGGGTCTGTCCTCAGACCAATGTTTTCAGACTTCTGAAATTGTTCTTTTCCCTCTCTCCTGTACAATTTCACATTAATCTTTCGAAGAGAAGCACATTATCTTTTTCACTTGCTGTTTTAGTTGTAGTTTTTGGTCTCACACTGTGGATGTGACATTAGAGTGTGATCATAATGCTATCATAGTGTCTCTATAAGGTCAGTGGGAACTGGGCGATGAGGCCTCTCATCTCTGGAAAGCCTTTGAAGCTGCCCGACTGTTTACTTGCTTTTATTGTCCCAGAAAGAAAATTTTGCAGGTTTGCAACAAAACCTTCCTGCTTTGCTGGCAGGTAAAAGGCGTAACCCAATACACAATACTTTTAACACAACACAAACCCTTCAAAAATAATAGACATATATGTATAATGGAACAGAAAAAAATGAACTGCATTAAATAGTTTCTCTACTTCTATCAGAAATCCAAAACCATTTCATAAGGACATCAATGAGCAAAGATAGATTCTGTGAAATGAAATGCTTAGTAATTGCATTGATACACCTGTATGAGCATACAAAATATACAACACTTGCTTACAGTGTAAACTTCATGAAGAAGTGAGCTAATATAATAAAAGAATGTTAGCAATATCACTAAGTTCTTCACTAAAAAGTATTTAGTGTACTCTCACTAGAGTAGATGTATAAGAACATAAGCCCTGGTAGGATTGTGAAGGCTTGTGTAAAGAAGCATGTATCAGCCTTATAATTCTGGACAAAAGAATAAAAATGACATTGAACATGACGGTAAACATCATGAAACACTGAAACTCTTCAGAATGACATTTTATACCATGTCACTTTCAAAGGATTTTCTTTTTTTGTTTTAGAGCATCTTCTTCAAAATTATTTTTTAAACAAAATAGTCAAGGCACATTAAAGGCATAGTGGGGAAAGATCAAAGCCTGCTTTGTTAATTAACATTTCAAAGGGTAAACTGTACTGTCTTTGTAAATTCATTATCAAAATTAATGAGCATGCACTCTTATCTGCCATAGTCAGAAACCGACCTAATTGGAGAACAACTCAATGTTTACTTTTTTTTCTTTAGCACAAGTTTGCTTCCACCAGGATTTTATGTTGGACAAAACCAGTGAAGCTGAAATTGCAGGTCACAGAATTGTTTAGTTCCTCACATCTTCTCAGTAAAAAGTTTCAAGGAGATAATTACATTTAGGAAAATTAATTTTAATCTTTTAGAGAAGCCTACACATAATAGATCTTTTTCATTGATAGGGAAATATTTTTCCTACACCCACGCTGTGAGGTTATGCCAGTTTGTCAGTTGGATTGATATTGAATTAAAGAACAGTCTTTCAATGTAGTGTAGCAGAAAAGCTCTGTAGGAGGATGCATGATAGGCCAAAGTAAAGTTCTTTCATTCAAAAGATGTTTTATGAAACAACCTTCACTTGCAATTTATTTGTAAAGCTTTTTTTTTTCTTCATTTGGCAGATGTCTCACACTAACATTCCAAAAGCTAGGCACTCTAGAAAAAAAAAGCTTATTTAAAAATATATATATATTTTAAAATGTAATGCTATTCAGCGCTCAATGTCACCATTAAGTGTGATGGTTACGTTTTATATATACGAAGAGGATTCAGAAGATTTGCTAGATATTGCATTTCCCTGGTATTTAACTTCTTGAGGTGTGTGCAATTGAAAAGAGTCATCCATTAACCTTAGAAGATGGAAGTCCTTCTCATGATAAAAAAATGGTACAGCATTGATTTCTGCTCTTAATTAAAAATCATTTGTCATAAAGCTACTTTTACATTTACTGTAAATAATGTTAATTAAAAATGTTTGTCTTAATTTCCTTTCTTCAAGCGCACCTTTGATTTGAACTGGGAGTTTGGCTTAACCAGTGATTGTACCAGAGACCACCGTTCAGTCAATAACTTGCTATATATTCCTTTAGCACGTGATGAGCAACTTCTTCTGCTATCAGTGCTTCGATACTTATGAAAAAATTGCAAGGGTTCCTATTACAGTAGGCTTTAGTGTGAGTGTAACATTGTTCTTTATTATGTAAAGTAACATACAACAAAAAATGTGAAAACATGCATTATAATGTAAATATAAACAGCTGAATCATGGTTCCATGGTAAAATGTTAATCAAATCTGAGGTAGAACAGGACAGGAAAACATTTGGAAGGCTAAAACTAAAGTACATCAACATAACAGGAAAATAATACCAATCCTTCCTTAATTGAATAATTAATATATACAACAAAAAGTGTCTGTTTATGAAAACCCTCCTTTTTCAACTTCTGCTTTTTATAGATGAGCTGCTCTACTCCTGCACTGTAACTTCCTTCTGTTACAACTGCAAATTCTGTGCTATTCCAACAGACATCTGCATTAATAAAAATCTCATGGAGGAGCTACAGTGATGCCTATGCACATAGGTGCAATATACTGAATCATCTTTCAGTCACCTATTGATGACAACAGGAGCAGTCTGTCGATTCTCAAGTTAGCAGCTTGAGAGTAGGGCTTTACAAGTGAAGGTCTGAGAACCTTATAAGCAATCTAGGATTATATGGGAAGGCATTGCAGAAACACCACAGTGAGATAAATTGCCATAGCAGGGTACCTGTATTAGGTCTATATGGCCCATGCAGATATCCTCAGAAATGTACAACATAGAGAAAGAGGATTATCCTGGCCTGCCTAAAATCCATGTGTACCCAGGACTGTACAGATATTTACACTACCTGTCTGAAAATGTGAAATTAGGAGCAGAACTGGCAGCTAAAATAGAAAAATTAAGGCAAAATGTACTGGGAATTGTGCAGGCAATTACAAAAAAAATTGGAAATAATTTAGTGTGGAATGTCAGTAAAGAGTTTAATAAAAGCAAAAAGAGTAGAATGTTATCCATGAATCTTGAATCCACCAAATCCGATGTTAGAACTAACTTATTTGGCTCACACTTTTATTCAAAGCAACTTAAGTTTGTACCCATTTATCCATGTAGGTATTCCACTGGAACAATTTGGGTAAATTGTCTTGCTCAAAGCTAACAACACTCTCACCTGGGGTTTAAACCCATAATCTTCCGGTTATGAGTCCTGAACTCTAAGCACTGGTCTACCATGCATGCCTAGTCTATTAATTTTTGACATTTTAAGTTGAGCTCCTTATCAGAATGGCTCCTTGGGATCCACTAGTTCAGCTAAGATTTCCAAAGTTAAATAGGTTAAATAATAATAACATGAAAAGAGGAAACAGTGTGAGAGAAATCAGGTCCTGTAAGAAATAGTTATCTATGACAAATGGTTTTTGAAATGGTGTGTTTGAGGCATCTAATCTGAATTTAACACATTCCATATACATATATGTATATATTGTTTTAACAGTCATATTCAAAGCTGCCTTTCTCTGTGCCCAGACAAACTGTATTATAATAATTGTACCATCAAATCCTATACTATATCCAGCACTGTTTTAATCTGTTATTGCTTTCAAAATGCCTGACACATTTTGAAGAGTCCTAATATGGTACCTTCATACCATACAATCCTTTAAACATTTTAAATGATCAGTGTGAAAAAGAAACCTTCAAAAATGGTGTGATCTGCTCCTTCTGCAATGCACTCCAGCTCATGAACTAATCTTGACCCCTGTCTGAAATGCTTGTTCTCTATGAGCATAGCAACGACATGTCAAAATATCTCCAGAGAACCTAAAGTGTGAAGAATAACAGTGAAAAGCTGCCAGGCTCCCCGGCTTATGTCACTGGGTGCTAAGACAAGCATACTTGTTCAACTATGCATTCAAAACCATGTGCCTGAGAACCCTTCTGTTGCATTACAACTCTGCTATGCATTCAAAACCATGTGCCTGAGAACCCTTCTGTTGCATTACAACTCTCCTATCATTCTGTGCTAAAGTTCAAAGCCATTTGTTCCTCCCAGTTATTACTGGGATAAATTAGCAACATTGTGAACTAAATCATTTACTGTTTCTTCCACTGAAAAAGACAAAGCTTTTCAATTGAGCAGTGTGCCATACAACTGTGCCTTTGTAAGACTGTCTTTCCTGCAAAGTCCCGTTGTCCCAAATTTTTGGTACTGTGGTTGATTTTTGCTTAGAACAGAAAGACTCTCATGCTCTGTTTGATAGTGCTGCATCTCTGATGCTTCCAGTGAACTTTGGTTTAAAGATTCTGCAGAGCTATTGGGGCTGACGTCAACATACTCTTTTTTCATGCTGCCAGGTGTGCTCTCTTTGTCCTTTGAGCTACCAGAGTGAAACAGGCTCCTGTCAGATTCCTGGCTGTCTTCCTTGGTCCTGTACATGTGCACCTTGTCTGGACTGCATATCCCGATGTCGTGCTCTGAGCTGGGGCTTGTGGTCATGAAACAGGGGTCCAGGATCCTGCTGCGGTACACATCATCTCCTTCTTGGAAGCTGCTGTAGAGGGTGCCCAGCTTGGCCTTAGAAGGACCAATTGCAAAGTGCTGCTCTGAGAAACTGTAAGGTGAGACCCTGCCTGGGTTTCTATAGGAATAGGCATTTATATCCTCCACGCTAAGTTGCCTCCAGCGGCCAGTGAGGTCTTCTTCTGGAATGTGGATGGTGCTTCTGCTGTCCCCATAGAGCTTAGAGGAACCCATGCTGTGAGATGATGTCAGGCGTGGTGAGTGGTAGGGCTCACTGTAACATGTGGGGATAGTTCTAGTGTAAACAGGTGAGGTGCCATTTTGGTGCCCATGCGCCATGTGCTGGAAGCTGTGGGACTTTGGGAAGCCAGGGCTGTCCTTTTCGTAGGACGAGTTGCTCTTTCTATCATAGTTCTCCTCTCTCCAGTCCATGTAGATAGCCTGGTGGGAGGACGAGAGGGTGCTGCTGGGGGCATTCCCTTTCTCATCTGACGCAACGCTGAAGCTGGAGTAGGAGCTGGAGGCCGGCAGGGAGGTGACGAACTCAGTGAAGGGCTCGTGGGAGAAGCTGGAGTGGAAGCCATCCTCTTCGGTGTTGCTGTCCATGGAGTTCTGCTGCCGAAACATGCCGGGGTCTTGCATGTGCAGGTCCACACTTTGCCGCCTCTCTCTGCGGCGCTCGTCAGGGCAGTACAGCGCGGTGTCGCTACAGTACAGATCCCCCTTGTAGGCCGTCCTGCGGTTCAACTTCTCTGTGCTGCCCATATTGTTGTGCACAAAGCTGGTCTCACGG
The DNA here is from genome assembly GCF_059453375.1 of Lepisosteus platostomus. Taxonomy (NCBI): domain Eukaryota; kingdom Metazoa; phylum Chordata; class Actinopteri; order Semionotiformes; family Lepisosteidae; genus Lepisosteus; species Lepisosteus platostomus. Next base: position 11,624,470 of record NC_142620.1, on the reverse strand, counting down.
GACTGTGGGCTAGAGGCACGCGAGCAAGGCATGCTGTTGGGCTCTGGCTTTTCCAGCAGCTTGGCGATGATAGATGTGGGTACAGAGTCAGAGTATGGGGAGTGACACAGTGGCAGAGATACTCCACAGCCGTGCTTCTCCATGTGAAGGCTGATTCGCTCCTGAAACTCTGTGGGCAACTGCGGCAAGGAGAGAAATGCACATCAATACATGGATGGAACAGGGGCCAAAGGAGACACAATGAGAACTTGGAGACCAAAGGTGTCTCCTGTTGTTAGGGGAGAATCCAGAGATTGCACAAGTGGCATCACTGACAGCTTCATTACCAATAACACAAAAAGCAAATGCATATCTATATTGCATCTCATACAGTTATCACAGATTAATTGTAAAAGCTGTACTAACCATTTATCATTAGATGAGTGGTAGATCACCTTATTTCTCATTTTTAGCACAAGGCCACTGAAATCCTCCCTGTCAGCACAGAGTTTCTCTAGGTGTCTTTTATAGCACCATCAAACACACAGCTCCTACCCGGGAGCAGCTAGGATTCCAATTATACAAACAGTTTTTTTTTTAGAAGGAAAAAAAGAATCACAGTCTTAGGAGAAATCCGGTTGCTTGGCAAAAAATATGGGGTTCGATGTTTTGTGATATTTTTAGACCTTGATTCAGCCCAAACATAATTTCTGAGTTAGGCTTTAGGGTCATTTTGGGATTAACCCCATTACATTAAGGGGTGGGTGTGGCTCAATCCTTCCTGTACTATTCTTGGAATGCATTTCTATTGTTTAAATTGCACAATGCATAACATTAAACTACTAATGTTACTAATAAGAAAACATAATGAAGAAGGTAATGTGATCCACATATATATAGCAAATAATCAAATGTATCAGCATGAAAGAATGCATAATATATCATACATACAGTAAATTATATATTTTGCTTCATTTATTAAGTGAGATGTGTCTTACACAGTGTCACTACGTAGGTAATTCTTATGTGATTGGTGTGGTTCATCCTGCCACGATTGAATCCCAGTCACTTTCAGGCTCTAAGCATGCATAGCACCGCTTCCTAGGCAGTGAAGAAGGACCACCACACTGAAGGACCAGGAGAGCATGGGACCAGCGATTTTATTGAACCTCCCTTGCTGGTACTCAACATCAATATCGTTCATTTCAAAGATAGGGAAAATGTTGAAATTAAATAGCACAATATTTGGGGCTAATCAAATCGACCTAAATAATCTTTACAAACAAAGGATGTTTCTGAATTTGTGAATTTACACTCCTCCCATCTGAGAGATGTTTGTCCCTAAGTGTAAAAGTAACAGACTCAGGAAATTTTTCATGACCACTACAATATCTCTCCAAACAATGTAAAGTAACTATTTTCTCTCTTATCTCCTGTAACACTGTATGGTATTCCCTGTTGGTAATGTTTGTCTGTCCTTGTATTGTTGAATTGGACTGTGCCATAAAACTAACTTCCCTCAGGGTATAATAGAGGTTGGATTGAACTGAGTGCATCTCTTGTTTGCCCTGTCAATATTTGCATCCCATGTTTCACACAATGCAAACTTTGGCTAAAGTGTGACAAGTTATGATGTTGCAAGCTTCTGAGGTTGTAATGGTACTTTACTAGCAAATATCTGTTTGGTTTTTGCATTTGCTTGTCAGCCCTTTACATATTCTGGATCTGGGACTGTGTTAAGAAAAACAAAATTATTTTTTTTGCTAAGTGGGCTAGCTTTTTTAAAGCATCTAAACTGTGCTTGAATGATTGCTGAAGGATATATAATGTATATATTTATGATTAGGGATTATATTTAATATATATATAAGGTTATATTTCAAGCAGATTTATAGATTAATGTCAGCTGCTGTCTATTTCTTGGCAGCTTGATAGGTGAAAAGAATTGCACTATGCAGGGGCGAAGTAATTAATACTACTTTTTTAAACTAAAACTTATGCATATATTAAAATAGCAACACAGAATCATCCTTGATGATCATGCCCAATATGTCAACACTGTATTCAAGCAATGGCATATTTGGTCTAATGGAAATGAAAGATGGTTATAATGGACTGATTCTACAGGAATCATTTAGAAGTTGTGGACTTTGACATTTTTATATTATGTAGGAAACTGGAAAGCTGATTAAACATTCAATATTTGGGGTGGCTTTTCGTGATTTGTGACACCACTGTGGTGGGTTCAGATGAGAACTATACACCCCAGAGTCCACAAAGTCAATTAAATCAATTCAGTAAGTAAAGGCCACTTCCCAGTCTTGTTCTTCCTACACGATAGTCATTAAAATGCTGAGAGGCCTCATCCACCTGACAGCCACCCAGAGCTTTGATACTAACACTTGACAGCTCCGTTTAAATGTGCTAATTGAAAGAGAATACAATCACCTCGGACAGCTTGTGGGCTCTGTAATGGGACTTGCTACACTGGAGCAGCTGAGCAGCCAAATTGCAGTCCTTTCTGTAAAGGTCCTAGGAAAAGAAGATGTTAGGCATTAACACCAACACAGAGACGTAAATGTGCAATTTACTATATCTGGAAGATCAGTGACACCTGGTCTGAGACAGATTAAATTAATAAATGCTTGGGATTTTAATTTCACTGGTCCGTTCCAGGTAGACATCTTCCTGGGAGGATGGGTTCAAAAGGAATCCGCCAGCTCTATATTGTTGTTGACTACAGTGTCTTGTTATTCCGTACGTTCAATCTCTATCTAAAGGGATTTGGGGAGGGGAAGTGGGGGTTATCCCTTTCTCGGTGCATTAAACGTTAACAGCTATACAGACAGCAGAAACACAGTGTTGGCATTTAAAACATTTATGTTTATGGAAACTATTGAACAATAAAAATAAGTCATTTTTTAATTGCAATACATTAGATGCAGTAAATTCTTTAATATGTGCATAATAGATTGCTGACTGATCCTGAAAAGGGCGGCCGTCCGTGTTGAAAAAAGGACCCTGGTGCAGGAGAAGACAGGTGCAGAGCTCCGGGAAGGCAATACAGACAGTGGTGGTGCGAGAGCAAGCAGGCAGGCAGGCAGGCAGACACAGGCATGATGCAGCAGTGCAGCCAACGCAGCCACACAGCAGTTGAAGAACTGCATGTGTGTCGTGAAGATGAAAGGTCTCAAAGAGAAATCCAAATAGAATGGTCGAGCGGGCGAGAGGCCCAAGCGCCGCAGAAAGGACTTGCTCTGGTGAGGGGCCCTAAACATTGGGGCAGGCACCCAGGATCTTTCATCAGGCCCACAGTGAATCAGGTACCACAGACTGCCCTGAACTCAGTGGGGATCCAGGATCTGCTGGGGAATAGGTTCCTGAAAAGTGTCCAGAGGGGGAACTGTTGGTCCTGTGGAAGAGGGTGACAAGAAGCACGCAGTACTGGGCTTGAGAAGCAACACATGGAAGGCCGGGGAGAGGCACTTTCCAAGTCGATGAGGTAGATCCAGCCTTTAGGTGACTACGTTGATCCGTTAAAGGATCTTTAAGGAACCTATGAATAAGAGAACAAGTTTCAGCTAAGGAACCTGTAAACAAAAGTATTTGGATGACCACCTTCTTCCTAGAAAAAAAAGTAGGTATGGAGTGTATGTGGCAGTCCGCAAACCTCTTCTGCCTTTTAGAAGCCTTCACTAAATTACAGAGTATTGGATCCTGTAGAAGCAGGCATATCAGCAGCTCCAGGCTGCAGGGTCAGGTAAGGAGGTTGGTAGCTGTTCACACATGAAGTGTGATGTTCCAGTGGACAAGTTGATTAAAATGTTCCTCAAAAAATCTGCCTAAGGAAGTGCTTGAGCTTTGTCTTTCTGAAAAGTGGAGACATGACAACGAAGGTATGTCTCCATGTCCTGGTTAACACCCGTTGCCTTTCTTCTTGGTATCCAGAGGAGAGGTTAACCTTGATCCTCGGTCATCTGCAAAATTCCCACCAGAATCTGGAGATAAATTGGCCCCCAGTAAGAAGTAATGTTGGATAGAAAGCCACGAAGTCGGAATACTTCCTTCACAAAGACATCTGTGAGAAGTGGATAGCAACTTTGGATTAAATGGGCAGCCTATGGACCTGACCATTGAGATAAGACAAAACAACTCTCACATCAGATGCAGCCATATTGTAATGAAGAAGCCATGGTGAAGCGGTACATCAGCACTTTGAAAGCCCTCTGTGCACCTGGACTCACTCTTCCCTGACCAGAACCCTTCTTGGTGAAGGCTCTGATGGAGGCCAATACTGAACTGAAGTTGCACATTAATTTGTGATAGAAATGTACAAATTCCAAGAAACGCTGAAGAAAACGCTTTCAGCAAGGTGGGAGTCTGCTAGTTGTGTTCCATTGAGAACTTCTCAGGAGAAAGATCCATTTGGATCTCTTGAGAGGAGATGTAATTACCCAGGACTGTTACCTCAGGCACCTGAAACAAGATGTCATCTATGTAGATAACCATAAATTTGTCCACAAAATCCTGGAATGTATCGTTAATGAGATTTTGGATGATGGCAGAAGCATTAGAGAGACCAAAGGGCCACCAGATATTCATAATGGAGGGAGGTTTCTTGCACTTATTCCCTTATCTGATTCACGCCAGATTATAAGCCTTTCTCAGATCAGTTTTACAGAAAATCATCGCCTGACTGGACCTCTCCAAGAATGAGGATATTAATGAAAGGGGATATCAGTTCTTGATGGTGATCTGGTTCAAGCTCTGATAGTTGATGCATGCCATCTTACTCCTTGACAAAGAAGAACAGGTGTGAGGTCCAAACACTGGAGAAAGTTGGGCAATCTGAGTGAAGTACAGAACGACTTAAACAAAGCTAGAGGGAAATTCAGGAACTGGGGTTGATGGAACAAGCAGAGAGTCAAGCAAGAATGGAATTCAAACACAGGAAAGAAATAACAAACAAGAAAGCTCATGGTCACAGGAGCTAGTGATAGGACTGAGAACCATAATGTCAGTGAAGTGGGTATAAATATCTTGCTGTGAACAAGGTAAGTTTTGCCACTAAAACAGGCAGATTGATTAGGTGATTGACTACCAGTTGTAGTGCTATGTAAACTGGAAATAACCCTACCTGAGCATGAGCATTAGAATGTGTTCATTCTTTGCTAACATTCTTGCAGCACTACAACAAAAATCCACACCTGCCACAGACACAGTACACCTTTCATAAATCAAGTATAAAACAAACAGAAAAAAGTGTTCTGAAATCCTTTAATGTGATTTCTGAATGTGATTTTAAGTTAGTGAAGCTCTGCAGGGTTGATGTGTTCTGGGGCTTGGGGAGACTGTCCTTTGGCCCAGCTCGAGATGAGTAATATTCAGGCTACGTGCTCCAGTGTTGAGAAACCAAATACTGATAGAAAAATCAAATCATGCCTGCTTAGAGACTGATATTACCACTTACTGCGTAATGTTTTGTCTGTTGCTGCTTGACAATTCTCTGTGGGAATCTACAGTATTTACCTCAAAGCATCTGGGGTAGCAAAGTGATCACTGGATTGGGAATGAAAGTTCACCACTATGTGAGAAAGAGGTGAGCTTTCATTCTAAAAGCAGTTTTCAGTCTTCCTCAGAGACCACAGCTTCAGAGCCAGCCAAGCTGTTTTCAGGAAATGCCAGGACAGTAGAGATGAAGAGATTAGATTTATTGTCTTAACCTTTTCATCCCCCTGTCCTGGGAGCTGTTTCCCACTGCCTTCATATTCCCCTTCCTTATGCCAGATGCTGCTAGAGAAGTTTTGTTATTAATGTAATTACATTTTCAGTTTTATATCTACCTAATTTGAAAGTTTCATTTTTATTCAACGTGGCCTTCCACTTCATCCACTGTCCTGCCCGAGGCGAAAGCAATGAAGACTTGTGTATGAACTTTTACAATATGCCCACATCTAAGAGCCATTAGTCATTTGAAATGCTGTGAGCTCAAACCTACCTCACACAGGAGAGCTAACAGCAAAATAAAAAACAGTGCTGCTCTGACTGATGACAGGTATGATGTAAACATGGCAAAAGAAAACATTCAAATGTGGAGCTATGTCTGGGCTTAGGTCAGCATCACGCTCCAGCCTGCCTATTACCCCCAGCAGGATTAGCCCCCGGTACTCATTTGGAAAGCAGGCTGAGTGGACCTGGGAGCCGTCTGGAAGGAATTAGAGCAAGCTACATCACCTGCCCCTACTGGGATTGAACCTTCCAGTCAGGAGCTAGATGCTCTTGCCGTCTGAGATACCACAGCTCCTTTGAGAAGTTATTAAAGTAGTTTTTCACTTTCACATGCTTTAGTGCTTCCATGGGAACACCTTGAGATGTTATCACAATCCGAGCTAGGTCACAAAGCTCATACTTCAATCTCCAAAGCATTTTGAAGAGAACAAAAAACATTTTAACCTGAGTCAACAAGATATAATATCAAATCCTGAAAGGGGCTGCGATTTTCTGAGAGGACTCACTAAGACCTTGAATGATTCTCTAGCAGTGCATTTTGTTTTTTGAGAGTTTATTTATAAAGAAAAGATCTGTAAGTGGCAATTATGATTATTTTTTATTGCTGCTGTAGGTGCATATTGCCTGAGTGGGATGGTATAAGATGCAGACACTTCTCTAGTGATAATTAATTTGGAACTTTGAAATCACAGATGCATGTCCCCTAAAGGAGTTCAGCTCAAGCATAATTGATTGTGAGAAGCACCCCTTAGTGAAATACTGTATGAAACATGGGACAGAAATAGCAAGTTTTCTAGTCTGATTACCATCCCCCCTTCCCATCCAATTTTTTAAACTAGTAAGCCCCTAACTTACTTGTCTTTTTTGTAAGCCAGTAAGGGTCTTAACTTCCTCATGTGATGTAGACTAGTCAAGAGAGACTTCAAAGTAATACATTTATTACTGGAACCTTATTTTTCCCCTAAGCACATGTTATAAAATTAACTGCTATTATGGTGTTCGATGGTATTCGATTCTAACAACCCAATGAAGGGAGGTATATGTATGCAGCTTGTTGGAATTCTTTGGTTTATAGTGTACCAATAAGGGAGAGTAATATCATCATGAAAGTATCAATTGTGATTAGTATTGTTGAAAAGGAATGGGTTTAAACAAATTTTTAGGTAAGAGGGAGGGAGGAGTACAGGGTGGGGCAGAGATCTTCACTGGGGTATGCTTGTTTTATTTTATTTTTATTTTTTATTTTTCATGTGGAATTCCCTTGTATTCACTTCCCCCTGGATATACAGTATATACTGTACTTATGTTGATCTTGTTATCCCTCCCTGTAAAATGTAATAAATTGTCACAAAAACCATATTGTTACCTTAGTATACCTGCATTATTCATCATTGTACTTATTCTTAAAACGAATTTTATGTATTTTAAGTTAACAATAATATCAATACTTACTTTGTGTGAATCTCACACAACTCAAAGTAAACAATACAGGGGTAGCTAATATAATAGTCTAGTGAAGGCTAATCCATCACATTTGCTATTCAAACCTAATTTGAGTCTTTTGTCATCTGTGTATCACCATTATGGTAAAATCATTTGTTCCTCTCATGCGTATCCATGCAGATAAAAGGCTACTTTATACTATAAAATACAAGTCAATAGCAATGTGTATTGGTTTGTCTAAAAAAAACTATGTATTCCAACCCCTTCATTTTTTAAAAATAAATGCTTTCTTTTCATAATGCCTTGTGGACTCATTTAATGAGCACATCCCCCTCTACTCCACAGATCTCTGACCAGCACTCTAGGGAAACTGTACCTGATAAATGACACCTCAGCAAAAGTTGACCCTAGTCTGTGCTTTTCAACATCAGTAGATTTCTAAAGTCCTACCCTACATGTCTCTAGAAGAGGAATAAGCTACTGCTTCCATAGAGAACCAGACCTTTAGCTTCAAAGACGTATCCGTATAGACGGAGCCTAGAGGGTCTTTAGGCAGACTCCCATGCAATCCTGAGGGGAATATTTCAGCAGGCTGGGTAATTGCAAACAGGTTCTGCTTCAAAATTAACACATCATTTGATACCAAGGTCTTTTTAACAGTTTTAGAAATGGTCTCAGTGATAAGTGTTAAGTTTTTAAATAGCACAAAAAGCTTTTATTCAGGGTCAAATGGGGTGGTGCGGTGGTTCTGTGGCTAAGGATCTGCACCTGTGGATGAAAGGTTGCCAGTTCAATTCCCATGGCGGTCAGAGGAATCCTACTCCTTTGGGCCTTTGAGCAAGGCCCTGAACCCCAACTTCTCCAGGGGTGCTGTACAATGGCTGACCCTGTGCTCTGACCCCAAGCTTCTCCCTGTCTGTGTGTCTCATGGAGAGCAAGCTGGGGTATGCAAAAAGATGAATTCCTAATGCAAGAAATTGTATATGCTAATAAAGTGATCTTATCTGAAATGTCTGGTGAAGGGTATACATATTTTAACAGTTGTGTTAGTTCAGAAACACACCTGGAATAAAAACTCTTATAAAGAAAACTTAAACATTTTTTTTTCTGTAAAGTAGCATCATATCTTTCTATAATATATTGTTCTCTGTATTAAGAATGCATACACAGTTAGGACTGTAGAAACCCTCGTGCAGTATATCTGCTAGCAACAGATTACAGATACCAGAGAAGGGGGAAATTATATACACTGTATGCAAGGAAAGATTTTGATTTAATTATGTTAGAATCTTTGCACACTAACTATATTCTTTTTGTCTTACTATGAAGGGGTAGTGATGTCCCCTCTGCCTGTAATTTAGTCTACACCATAACAGCTTCTTAACTTTTAAGAAAAAGTAAAACACATTAATAAAAAAGTTTTCCAACTCCCTCAGGACAATGAAGTGGCAGTAAAAGAAAGAAATCTCACTAAAGTCAAAAGTCGCAGTGAATCAGATGAGCAATTGCTTGTGTTTACAGTAGGTTCTCTAAGGGCCTGTATGAGCCTTGTCAGGAAATCAGTAAAATCAGCTCTCTAGAGGACAAAAGCCACTGGAATTGGACAATAATACTCACATTATCCTCTCGAAGTTTGTCAATGGTAATCTTGGCCTCCATCAAGTGATTGTTGAGGACAATGATCTCGTGGCTGAGCGCTCGCTTCTCCTCATCATGGTGCTGAGTCTGAAGGCGGAAAGAATGACAATTCAGTACCAGAGAAAAAAATCAACTTTCATGCCCAAGTCACTGTAATATTGGTTCATGGTGTAGCAATAACAGCATATGAAAATGGGCATTTTAAAACTGAGTGCAAAAGAATACAGTCTTGCACAGAACTAGTGGCACAAGCTCACTTGCTCCTGTTCAGAAGGACAACTGAAGATTGTGTGAAAGTGGAATCATTTATTGCGTTTGTGAAATCTTGGCTTATCCCTCTTGGCTGAGGGCCAACATCTCAGTCAAAGGACATAGGGGAGGCTAGGACACCCATATCAAGTGAAAAGGCAACCAAGTGACCACTGGAAAGGTGGAGATGGGGTGGAGGAGGGATGCAAAATGAGCGAAGAAGAGGAGAGAGTGACGTGGAGTATTTGGTATTTTTAGAAATTACGTGAGGAATACTTTTGGGTTGCGACAGCTGAGCTTAATTAGTTCGGCTGCCCTCATCCCTCCCAAACTTTCATTAGAACTTCATTTAACAAAATCAAGGGGAAGCATATTAACTCTTTATACCACAAATATGGGGTTCATTACTCCTGGAGGATGTACAGTTCAGCATAGGACCATCAGAAATCAATGCCTACATTAATAAATAACTTTTAAGGACAGAAAATACACGTCACCATGGCTTTTTATTACACAAATATATAAATAAGCACACTGACCTGCAAGGTTATGTTGTTTGTTGCTAGGTACTTCTATGGTATGTTATTGATTCTCAACTATAATGGTTTTTGACATCATGTATTATACTTTTATTTAAGATCACTGTTCAAATAACTTTCCTGTTAATCAATTGCTGCTCTGTTGACACAATTGACAGCTACATCATAGTCTTGTCTGAAATGGACGATGGCCAAAACAATAAGGTTGTATGGCTTTTTATTTTAAAATGTAACATTCTGTTTTTTGGATACCATCCAGAATTGCGTTTGAAATGCTGAATCTGAAAAAGGCACATCTGTAAAATGTGTCTATTACTGCCACTCAGGTTCTCTCATTTAATGGTTGGTTGGGTGCAAAGGGAGGAGGGACTGCAATAAGCTATAATTAAATGTCTAATGTCAATATCTGGAGTAAGAGCAAAGTAATGGTATTAAAATGCAAACACTTAGCTTTCATAAATCTCCTGCGACATGTTACTAGACACTAACCCCTTATCTTTCAGTCACATTGAACAATACTTATGGTTTGCCATCCTCAGCCCAGCTGTGATGCTTTCCAACAGAGTGGGATTGCAGTAAATTATGTGACATTTTAAATGTTAATTTTTGTAGGGTTTCCTTAACATAGCTCTCAACGTGACTTACAGATCTCTTCAGATCCATGCCTGTCATCTCTATTTAAAGGGATCATTGTATTTTTGGATGATTTTTTTTTTCGGGTTAAATAAGTTATTGAAAAACAATTCATTAATAATTATGACTTTTTAAAAAAATCAGTCTATGGGAAAGTGTTAAGCAGGTCATAAAACAGTAAAAAAATTAAATGACTGAGACTGACATTTTCCACTAGAAATGTCAAAAGAGCTACATCAAATATACTGTATGTGGAGTATCCTTTCCAGGAAATCAGGATAAAAAAAGATTTTCCCATTTTTATATGGGACCTGTTCTTGTGAAAATAGCCAGGAAGGCTGTAGTCTACATGTAGTCTTCATAGTGGGTTGTTGGATCTGTCTCTTTATTTCTTTTAAACAAGATCTAGGATCAAATAACTATCATCACTATCAAGAACTATCCAGAGAACTATTAATCTCTTCTAGACAAGTCAGTTATTATTACAACCTATTGTTGTTACTATACACAGAGTGTGATTATGAGAAATGTCCATCAAAATCAATAAAGATGTACTTTAACATGCTTGTCCTGTAAATGAATTGTTACTGTCACAGGCATTCTTGGTATGCAAGCTTGATTTTTGGGTTCTATTTCCAACAGCTTTAACTTATTTTTGGACCGGGGGTGTATATTATGTGTTTCAATTTTTTTAACATGACATTTAACATTTTTTAACATGAATATCATGTAAAAATAACTTATTACCTCATAAAAAAGAACCCAAAATATTTCTTTATTGGAAGTAAAAGACAGAAAGAAAGCACTAGATGATCAAAAAGCAATTTGCCTTAAATATAACAGATTTTTTTGGATAATATAATAGATTTTCAACTGTTGATAATTAATCTATTTAAAAACACAAATAAGGATTTCGAAGTAGCTCAACCAGTAGAGATGCTCACTAAGGATACTGACAGGGCCCTATAGTACCTGGGATATTACTAGGCGTAGTGACTAGGATTCTCCCAAATGAATCATGAGCAGAGTATATTCAGTGCTGGATGTACATTACTTAGTCAGGGATAGATGACTACTCCTGTGACTAGTAAAGTACTTGCAGTGACCCTAGTGAGAGACATGATAACTTGTAGAACCTGCAGTTTCAAAGAGGTAAAGGTCTCTAACTGGTGAGCAGTTCCGCAGGTCCACATTCCCACCTTCTAGTATAGGAGTCACTGCCATTAGCCAGGTTTTAAAGTTATGATTCCAAACTGTGAAGCATATAAACTAAAGTACAATATACACTGAAAATGAAATTAAAACCACAAGGAGTGGGTTACTGATAACAAGTATGCATACTTGGATAGGAACATGGTGGGGTCTTCTTATGAGTCTTGGTGTGAAATGCTTGTATTGGTTTTATTACAGGGATGTAGCCTGGCCTCTTAGATATGCACAATTAATGCAGTGAAAGGTCACTTCCCCTCACTGCCGACACATAATGTATCCAAACAGAATGTGGGCTAACAGTTCTCTCCCTGCTGAATTCTTGCTCCTATAGAATGAGTCAACGGACAGTTTGATATACAGTAGTTGTTAATAGAACTGGCCTTTTAATGCAGGTATTGTAAAATGACATTTTAAATATTCATTGCTCACTGAACATACTGTATACAGTATAACCACTCTGTAAAGGCAGTGTGACTTCTTAAGTTATAGTTTTAAAATAAATACCTAAATCCACATTTCAATTCTTTTATTTGGGTTTTGTAGGCATTTATTTTTCAATTCAAATTGATACGAAAATTCACATTGACAATTTAGCTCATGGTAATTTCCTGTAACAAAAATACTGATGATTAGTGTCTTCATCATTTTTTGAATAATTCAATATTGAAATGGGTGCCGTTAGACACTATGGTTGATTCCAGAACTTCTACATCTTAATGTTATAAGGGAGCGACATTGTTAAACATTTTCTGATCGATGCCTCATGTACTACTTGTGGCCATTTGAATGTCAGTCTCTTCCAGCTGAATTTCATTTACAATAGACAAGACCCAGGGCAGACAATAGCTCGAATTAAAATATTCAATCACCAGTGACTAGAATAAACAAGTGCATTTCAATACAGAAGGAATTTTCATTAGATAAATGTAGGCAGCAACATTTTCCTAAGCGAGGACCATTTTAAACTTTAATTTCAGTACACAAACACTATATTAGTCATCACATCATGTTTAAGCTTCAACAGTTTTAATATCGTTCAGCCCCCTTGAAGTCACTGCACAATTTCCACTATGGCCCTTAAAGCTGGTGAAGAGAATCTAATTTAGCTTCCTGCTGTCTGCACTACATCATTTGAAAATTACAATCTAAGAAGCTCCCCATGATCATTAGAGATAAGTGCTTTTAGTGTTTCACACAGAAGGCATATGGAATCTATAATATATAAATCCTTCTACTGCCAAGGACTATTCATTACTTGTTTCTTGTTAGAACAGCACCACCTAATCCTTTATTTTCTCTTTTTATACACACCTTCTATTTTCTCTGCAAAGACAGTACATAGGGAAACCTATTTTTAGCACTCCATTCACATTCCATTGTTTTATTAATTGGCCAGGGAATGAGACTTGCCTTATCTTTACAACACAACAAAAGACTTTAATACAAATTTACCGAGAATGATGAAGCTTTGAAGTAGCCAGCATACTGAAATTTATGGTGGATGCTGTCCAACAAGCAACCTGAAAATACTGAAATATTTCAATAATGCATGATTCTCTATTCAGAGCTTTAGCTGTGACTTACAACATGCATCTCTACAAAAACAATATGCATTTACTGTACTTCTGTGATGCATCGTTTTCACAATCTTTTAAGCAGGACAATACCTTGCTGCTTTGGAGCTGTAAAAGCTTTCTAAGTGCTTTGCATGGTGCAACAGTTTAAATTGACAACACTGGTAGTTACAGTACCTGGAGGCATGCAGCTGTTACTCGATGTGCTGGGAGTGTCCGGACCACACTGCAGTCCTGACTGGAGCTCACCAGCATGTAGCATGCAGACTTTGTTCATGTGAGCAGTGTTTTGTATCTGCTTACCACATGCTGCATTTTACCTTGAGCCGAATTCATATGACAAAATTTGTTTTACAGCATATGCCTGATGAGAATGACACCTACTGCCAATGTTGGAGAGAGGCAAAACATGCAGGCAGCAAGATTTGTCATTTCCTTTAACACGCCTCGTGGTTTGACAGAGATGATGATAGCCTTCACTGAAACCTATTTTTCTTAACCTCTTTAGACTTGTTGCAGGACTCAGCTACGGAATAGCTATTGCTGCAGCAGGCTGTTACTAAGCCTTGAGCTCCGAAAGGCCACCAGTGTAATCAGCAGCTTTCCCTTTTAATTTAATTACAGGATTTTTTCCCATGGCAACAGTTCCCAGAGTTTAGGTTCTAATGAAAATTGTATGAGCTATTGCATTGTCAAAATGCTTAACAAAAGAGATGTATTTACTTAATAAAGTTAAATCGATTTGTTAAAGAATTTTAGGACTAGAAGAAAATTGAATATGTTATATATACATATTCAATTTTCTTCTAGTTCTAAAATTCTTAGGATAAAGAGAAAGTGAGGAAGCTTAAAAATTTAATTTTTACAGAATCAACTGTTTTCTCTACTGAGAGAAATAAATGTTACATAAAACTTTTTGGTGGAATGAGAAGAGTCAAATACTAGGCACGGGAACTGCAAAGAAATCTTTAAAAAGTCAGTATATTAATCATCATAGCCAGAAGAAAAAAACAGCCTACCTGTATTTTTGTAAGTGCAACGTGCTATTAACTATTAGTCTGCTGTACTGATGGGAGGGGTCATTAGCCATCTTACCTCACCATCTATTATAATTGTATAAATCATGAATGGAGGGTAGCTGACAGCCAGCGACCCTCTTGCGGAGCGAGCAACACACTGCTGTTTGCCAAATCGGTTATAGAGGCAGCCAGAAGGGCTTTGTTATACTGTGTTAGAATTGGTTGAGAGACTCTTAGGTTTTTCAGTGGTGCAAAAAATTACATTCCCTGCTGTGTTTTCTTTGTGGTACTGGTGATATTCATGACCCATTTAAGGGTATTAGAGCTCCGAAACACATCCGAAATTCCGAAACATAATGGACTCCAACACATTCACAGCCACATCATCGATTACCAGGGAGAGAGATTTTAGAGAATATTTCTGGAAATCAATCACCATTTTCACTGTTTTAAGGGTACCAGAAGACTCATCTTCCTTCTGTACCTGGTCTCATCATCATTAGTGATAATACCTACGGGGGGTGATGTAATCGCCAAAACTTAGTCTGATGTGACTGGAGGTGCAGATGTTGGTGTACAAGGAAGAATGGGGAAAGCACACATCTTTGAGGTACAGTACACCAGAATTCAATCAGACAGTCTGACAAATAAGGGCTGAGACACACCTGCTGACTTCTATCTGTGAGGAAGTTGAAAATCCACAGGCAGATGGAAAATGAGACATTCACCTGTAACAATTGTAAAGGAGTTCTGGAATAGTAGTATTAAATACAGAATCAAAATACACAAAAATAATACATGCATACGTGCCAAGATAATGCGAAATACAGTGAAGGCCCATGTTAACAGCATCATCCAGTGACCCTTTTGCACTACATGAAATCTGTAATAATTTCAAGATAATGAAGTAGCATATGTTCAAAAGTTTATCATAATGGAAGTAAGATCAACTAATTTCTAGTCATTAAGACAAGTTATTTTGTCCTTCTTTGGTACAGGAACAATAATGGCAGATTTAAAGCAGGCGGGATTGTTACACTGATCCAGAGACTGATTAAATATATCAGTGAACACCAGGGACTTCCTTTTCTTTGATAATTAGGGGAGGCTGAAGAAGAAAAGGAACAAACCGAGAACTTGAGCGCTAGCTGTGGCTGAATGGAAGAGGACAATGAGGTAGTAGAATCTGAAGAATGTATGAACTATGATCATTATTAAGCAACCTCTGTTTTCTAGACCTACAATAAACCCTGTTTAGACTCTCTGGCAGAGGGAGTCTGCTATAACATTGGGAGGTTTCTTTAATAATTTGTGATAATCTGAAGGCTCCCCCAAAGAGTAGTGGAGTCATTATTTGCCAACTGCTGTTCTAATTTATTCCTACAGTATACTGGGCTTTTGCATGTCTGATTGCTTTGTGGAGTTGACATTTAGCTCTTCTGTAGTTCTCACTGTCTCAATTCTTACAAACCTCTTCTTTTATTGTAAGCAGGCTTCTTAACTCTTTAGTAAACTGAGGCTCATCAGTATTGTACCTGACACAAGATTTTGTTAGAATACAAGCTTCTTCGCAGCAGATATCTGTATATATCATCAGTGCTGTCTCTTCCCTCTTGGAGCACACTCCAGTCTGCTGAGTCAAAACAGTCTTGTAGTCTCTCAATGGCTTCAGTGGCTCAACTCAAACTTGGCTAATTTCAGTTTCTGTTTACATGTGGATATTAACTGAAACATAGCGTAATAAGAATTTCTCTGTGGTGTATGAGGTAAAGTGTGGTATGCATACCTTGTTGTGCTGAAGAAGTGATCAAGGGTTTTTCCCTCCTTAGTTGTTCAATTAATCAGCTCTTTGTAGGTCACTCATATGATAATGAATTCCCCAGTAATAGTAATAGACAATAACAGCCAGGGACTGTTATGCTGACTGCGAATTAACCTGAGGGGGAAATATGTATATTCCAGAAAGAATAATTGATGCAACTTCTCTGGGAGAGTAAAAATGGTTTGCAGTTTATATACATTGATTCCAACAAACATTGTACTTTATTGAAACCAAGCAGTAACAAACAAGCTATACTTTGGTCAAAGTAAAGAGTGAACAACATCATAAGTTTTCATCTACAAATTAGACTACATTTATGTTATTATTATATTATATTGTAGTATAAAAGATGAAAGCTTTACTTCATCAATCCCAGGTACCTCTACAGTATGATGTGCTATTGTAATTTCTTACACCAGTCAAATATATAAAGGAAAAAAATCCATATACAGAAGCAATTCAAACACGAAACAGCCAACATTCATGTAAACCATACATAAAGTTTAAAAAAATTTAAGCATGTAAAATTGTGAAGAACAAAGCCTAATTATTAGAACAATAACACAATTTGAGCATTCTTGCTCTAATGATATCCCATGAGTGTAATTTTCACGTCAATAAAAAACATAAACTAATGAGAAAACAACAAGCACTACTTTGAGAATACTAATGCTCGGAAACTAACATCACCATAAACTTTTGTGTACTGCATATTTCAATGATGCCTGCAATTAGCAAAACAGTTAAACATACAAGGCTGGTTACTATGAAAACTGTTTCAAAGCTAATCATTTCTGGGTCTCTCAAGCATAAAAGAACAGGTTATATAGTCTTAGCAACACAGTTATCTACAAATCCAACCTCGAAATAACTGAAGCTTCTATTGCTAGGATACCACATTTATCCTAAAACAAAATTACATTTGTTTGTGCAATGACCCTTGCTAGGAAAGCCGATTGAAACAGCTTATAGCTGATGGATGCAGGTTTGCCTGTTTTTAGGAACTTTTTAGGCTTGTTTTTTCTTATCCAGTGGATAAAAAAATCTGAAAAAGTTTTCTTTAGGAGAGTGAAAGACAGGGCTCATTATTTTGAGCAAGCATCTGTTCTGTATGTTAACCTTGGTACTAATTTATGCAAATCTCACCTTTTCAGCACCACAGACAGCATTGCCTGCTCTACTCCAAAGTCCTACAATTTCCATACAGAGAAAGAGCAAAGACCAATTATATCGTACTTAAATCACAGATATTCTTCAAATAATTCAAATATGATTCTGGAAAACAGATTTTATTTCTGTGTTGGCTTTCACCTTAGTTGTTAATTTTTCAATAGGATAATTTTAGGATAACATTTAACATCATTCTCTACTTTTTATAAATAAAAATAGAGCCAAATTGGGTTGCCTTTGTGCATCTTTCTAAACTGGGTCCTACTGAAGCAAGTTTATGTTTTTAAAAGCATGATCTTACAACTGTTTAAGCAATAACAATTTCTCTATTTCTATCTCTTTCTGTTGCTTGACCCTTTATTGAAAGATAGAGGGTATATATAATTTAATGCTTTAGGTTGCTTTACTATTTCATCTATATTCATTTATTGTGTATTTTCAGAAAATAGGACACAAATGTAAGTCAGGATGAGAATGAAATAAATGAATATAGCAAGATAAATAGCAGAGAGAGTGCACTATCTAACAAAGCCCTGTGTATTTCTTTAAACGAATGGGCATGCTTTTTGAACATGGATTTCCTAGTCATATTGTTTTGAAATACACATCGATAATTGAAACCTAATAGGAGCCTGTGGATCAACTTTGTGATCTTGTAGTCTTTTCTTTAATGACTATGCTGGGATGGGGGGATGTTTTAAGACCAGTGCATAAAATACACATGGGTCTCTAAAGACACATTTAATAAAGATAAATTTAAAAACACATTTGACAGAAATTTAGTGTGCCCAGATGAAACAACTATGAAATAAGCTAGGCTGTAGGAAGAGATGAAATTGAGCCTTTGATGTTGTGAATGCTTTTAATTGAGCCTTAATTATTGTACTTTGTTGCTAAATCCTATTATACAACTGCATTCTAAACCCCAAGTCCTCCCTACTTCATCCTGCTTCCATATTATTCTAATAGGAATGTCACATTGTTCTTTAATAACATCTAAAATATTGCCGTCATTAAAAGAAATAATACAAATTGTAGCGGACCGAATCCAGTAATGAGCAAATTATAAGAAATGCCTTGTAAAGCATGAGGTTTATTTGCTTTGAAATAATTAGTATATGCTCATATACAGTACAACTTGAATCATAGGTGTGCTTCATATTACCATGGAGGAATTAAAAAAAGAAGATGATGACAAATCTAACGAAAATCAAAAGATTAAGCTACAAGCATTGTGCATTTTGGAGGAGATAACGAAGACATTTGTACAAAATAAATGTCACTACAAAAAATAGCTAACACTCAAGGAAAAGGTATACCACGTGTTCCTTCAGATAATATAAAACAAATGTTCACAAAAAATAAGGTAGTGTTCCTAGAGAATAACTGGATGCAATTCATGTGGTGTTAGCTGCCAGATGTGAGGCTTACAGAAGAAATAATAATCAAAATAATTGTCATGGCGTTTTTTCTATATAGCGATTGCCTACATTTTTTTTTAAATGCCCGGAGTGCTGAGGATTTGATTGGAATTTAATAGCTGCTTTTCTAATCACTAAATAAGCTCATAAAGAACATGCTGAATATATGTACTGCTTGCCATGGTCTGTTGCTGAGATTCATCTGATAATGAACTGCCAAACATTAATGCATTCTTCTCAATTCCAGCACAAGCTGTGCAATCCATTTACAGATCACCTATAGCGAGGCATCCTCGAAATATAAATTAATTTTCCTTCTAGCAGCTTTGCTATAAGATGCCATGTCTTAAAATGAACCATTGCCCACAGCTTGAAATGAAATTCATCAACTTTAATTACTCCAGATATGTTTGTACTTTAACTTACACCATGGACCCATCCTGAGAATAAAAAGAGCATTCAGTTCTGTACAGAGAGAGATCTGCTGCTGAAACAGACCCTTTTGATTAACAGCATTTCAATTATTTGATGGATCCAGCTTCCTTTGCAAGGGTTTGTGCTCAGCATGACCCTCAGTGCATTTTAGATTAGAAATATCTGTTATAAATAAAATCACAGGGAGTGATCATAAGCAAACCTTTTTTTTCATGCATTCATTCTTTAATGAGTAGCCAACGTCTAATTTGTATCTGTGATTGATCACAAAGGTGTCTTATTGCAAAGGAACGTCTGTAAACTCTGGACCTAATGTATCTCAGTGCTACATAGGAAGATTCTGTGCAATGTTTTATAATAAGTCTTAAAGTGACACGGTAAAAAACGAAACACAACAAAATGATTCTAACAGAAAACATAAAAGAATCCATACGCGATTAGTAACTTACAGATCCATGCGAGGGCCCATGCTGGATCCCAAAAGCGAGGGCCATAAAGCAGGACTGATCATATAACAGCACCTCCACCTGGATGTGATGCTGGTCCATCAAAATCATCACAGAAAGGGGCAATCAAATCTATCCATGGGAGGAGGGAAGATGGTGGAGCACTTGGGGAGCATAAATGCAAACTCCACATGCCTGAGGCCAGAATTGAATCCAAGACACTGGAGCTGTAAGGAGGCAGTGCTATCTTCCATGCCACAGTGCTACTGTGTATTAAAGCAATGTTAAGACATTTGCCTGTCTATAAAAATAATCCAGAATGGCTGAAGGTAAACTATATTGTTGTCACTATACTCTTTCAAATTATAGTGAAAGAGAATTTACCATGGATTTTATGCAAATCTGGGTTACTAATCTTCTGTTGCTTAGCGGGGCTTTTCTCAGCAGAAACATTCTAGAAATGTTCACATGTAGTTCTGTCTTAAACAATGCAACTTCAAATTTGGTGGAGGAATGACAATGTACCCCCCTATAAATCAGCATGAATGGAAATACTATTTTGATCCTAAGGTATAATCCAAGAGGGCTGGTGAAAGAGGATTTAATGACACCACTATTTTAAAAGTAGCCTGAAAGCCCACTGTTAGCTCTTTAGAACTGACAGTCTAGTACTTAACAACAATAATGGCCATTCCCATATGAAGCATAGCTACAGTAGGTAGTTATTACCTGTTTTTACTAATAGCTAAAACATACCCTACATGTTTCACTAATAAGGTATGAATTATGCATGAATTGTTCATTTACTACCACTCATCATGCTGTGATTCAGTAATTAAGCAGTAATAAACGGCTTTCAGTTTGCCTCTAATGTAAAGCACTACAGAATCAAGAAAGCCCTTCATTGAATCATTTTCTCAGTATTAGCATACATGCATTCAGTTCAGAATGTCTGCCCCAAAAATTATTTCCAATAAAGCAGCAGGCTTCTCATGTGTTCCATAAAATACAGTCTGTGTTAAAAGCATATTTAAAATAATGTATTTTTGGAGAAGAGCAAAGGGTCAGTTACTTTTATACTATGATGTCTGTTGTTAGGTATTGTTTATTGGGTATGTTCTTCTCATTTCTGGAGACCTTCAACAGATCAACTTCTCTTTGAACAATATGATTCCTTGGATATATCTGTCTTGTTTGGAATAACAATTATTTAACAAGGTTTCATGGAAAGGCAAATTGTTTGTGGCATCAATTGTGTCATTCTTCGATTATGTAATTGCTTTGAACATGGTAACAGTTCAGTTAGACCTGATAAGCAATGGGTTGAGAGTGGTCTCTGCTGAAACAAAGGTAGAATCAATACTGAATTCTACTCTTCCACCCAATTATGTAATTTTGTATTCCATTATACAGTCTCCAGGTGCATAAATAAATCAGTAGTATTTAAGAGCCAAGATGAAAAAAAAACAGCCATTATACAGCCCCCATTATAGATTATTTGGGGGCTGATTTATATTGCAGGCTACTGCAAAGTTTAAGTATGGTTTTGATACAGTATGACTACTGATGAAAAGGAGTTTTCGTACGTTGAATACAGTGACAGAATTTTTTGTAGCCCATCTCTTCTATAGTGAAGCTTTGTCAGGACTCACAGCAAAACTGTCATCTTGTAACTGTTTTCCAGATTAATCACCTTATGGAGGATAACTCAGTTTTTTTGTACGAAGAAAAAATGCAAATTGTAAACAAGACATGTAATTATGACCTATTTCACAAAATGTTACTAACACAAGTCAGCAGGCTCAATTTTTATCATCCTGTCATGGTTGGCAAGCAGATGAACATTCATTTTAAGAGCTCCCAGACCATCAAAGGTGCACTTGATGTGTTATGGAAATTTTGGAACATTACACACCATGGACTGCGATAAAGAGATTGCAGATTGACTAGGAAGGACAGAACTCTCTGTGCAGAAATCTTTTAATGTTTGTTTTTTTATCTGTAAAAACACTGTTCTGTACTGTATATGATGCACAAGTTATTTTGACAAAATACTGTAACTGTTATTATGACTGAAATTAGAACCTAGCAAATGTCAGAAGAAAATGTGAACATTAAAGGACATTCTGGACAAAGTGCAAAAGAAAGAAAAATCAAAATGCTAAAATGTATGTTTACGTGTATGTGTACCAGTGTATGTACACTGCTCACTGATTCAGAAAATAAAATATAAGACAGGAAATGCCTACAGGGAAGTTGGCTCCTTCTAAGTCTATTTAATGTCAAGTGCACAATATTCATAAAACAATGCAATGCTTCAGTGCAAGTGCTATCTATGAACTCAAACAATTCAGAAGTGTTGGACTTCAAGTGGGGAGCACAAGGCTCTTTTTACATTTTCAACCCTGAGTACTTTTCTACTTATCATTTGAGCAAATACAGAATGCAGAGGAGATTCTCTGCCTCTTTATATATTGTACTTATTGTTCAAACTGTTTATATACCACAATTGTAAAGTCAGAGTTATATGACCAAATCTTATACCACTGTCTGTGTGATTGGCGATCTTTTAGTAAAAATTGTATAAATACATGAATAAATGGCACACAACTGCTTGGAGGCACTGTATGTAACAAAAATGTGATGGTTCCTCTGCTGTGCATGCTGTTGGCTATAAGCTCCTGATGTGTACAGGTTCCGTTATGTTAAACTGTTGCTTGATGTCCTGGCTGGCACATTTATGTTGATTTCAAAATTCCCTGATGTCATCCATGTAGCTTTCAGGCTAGCTTAAAAAAGGAGTCTGAAATGAAAAACAGTAAAAGATGGACTTGAGCTCTGTTTCTGGCACCTAACCAGTATGGGGGGGGGGGGGGGGGGGCGTTACTAGTGACAGTCCAAGTCATGACTTGGCTAGAGGACATCATCAAAAGAAACAAAGCCATCTGCCATTCCCTTCAGTTCCCTGTGACATTCATTAACCCCCGTTTTCTCCTGAGCTAAACTCAAATTATTAAATGAATTTTCTGTAATTTTTATTGTGAAGACACATTTTGGTCGCATGGGCCATGGGGCAGAATCAGTTCTGTTTTTGCCTTGAGGACTTGAAGACGGTATTCATATTTAATTTAAAAACAAACAGCAGATTGCGAGTTCTCTGTGGAATACAAAATGTCCAAAGCAAATGTCACAACTTCATATTCTAGACAGCATGTTCTCGTCACGTCCATATCAAATGCTCAGTTTTCCGGTTATTAAACTGATAACTTAACATTTGGAGTGTTTGACAGTGGAGGGGGGGCATCTCTTTTATGTTTTATAAATTGTCTGCAATACAGTGAAGGCTGTCCTCCAGCCTCCATCTCTGTCACCTGAATACAGTGGTAAAATGCTTTTAGTAAGGCCTGAAAAAATGTTCCAGCAATAAAGTATTGAATATCTGTCTTCATAACAGCTGAGACAGAACTCTCACGGAAACAGATGTTGAAATATCTGAACAGATGAGGCTTCTATCAGTATCATTGAAGATTTATTAAGAGTGAGTATGTGAAGTTATGAATAAAATGTAATATATCTGCTGTACTTAAATACAAACGCCTGAATGACCGTTCATTTTATGCAGAGTTTTTCCTACTGGACCTAAATATACACCACCATCTTATGCATGAAAACCAGGGAAATAAAAAGCACATGTAATATAGCAAGTAGAAAAAAATGGGTATTAAAAACTCGATGTGAGCATATGAATAGGCTAAGCTAACACAGAAACATTAAACTAGACATATTGTAATGAAACGAGAATTGTCTTTGCACAAAAATAGTTGCAACAAATGTGCACAACGAGAGTTCAGAATAACAACACCTGTCCATATGTAATAAAATGCAAATGAGAGTAATGAGTATTTGCAAATATCTATGCAAATAAGAACTACGACTAAGAGAGACTGCATACTTATTACAGCAGATCTAATTTACTTAATCATCTTTCTTGTGGTATGTAAGAATGTCAAATTTACAAAACTGTAATACTGTAATAAGATAAAAATGTATTTTAAATTGATCAAATATTATTTATGGAACTCTGATTCTATAATCACACTTGATGTACCCTGCAAATGTAAAAGCAACACTCTCATTTTTGCATCATCATTAAATAAATCCAGATCCAATAATTGCAGTATGTAACCTGCTGGTAAGTATAATAAATAATAGACGGTAAAATGTGAAAGCTCTCAAAAGGTTAAAAAATGCATGCACTGTATCTGTGCATTTGGAGCATATTAATAGACAGATCAGTTTTGTTTATAGGTTAAAAAAATTGGGGGTACATATTTTATGTGCATTGTACATCTTAAGTCAAACTTTAATTTTAAAGTCAATATTACTAACCTCTAACGAAACATGCTCTTCCTCATATGGCAAATGAGCATTCACATTTTAGTGTTATTTTATCATTTTCAACATTCCAACCAAACCCTTTTTGTTTCAGTATGAATCCGTGATGTTATACTGCAATATGCATATTTTTGTAACACATAATTTACCATGGAATCACAGATCGGAGCAGTCTCAGCTGGGGATGTTAACTAGCCATAATAAAGTACATTTCCTGCACCAAAGCAGGTTTGAAGCTGTCATGCCAGCAGGCAGAAAAGAAGGAGATGGATCTAATTCACTGGGCTCTGGCTCCCAAGCCAGGTGTCACTGACTTCAAAGATTGCAAATGAATGAAGATGCACATTATCAGATTTGGAAGGGCTCTTGTATTCCATGTAGATTTTAGTGTGAATCCTTCTGTATCAGCTAAAGTTTCCCAGTTTTAATCTCTGCACAATGACATATTGTGACAGAGCTGATAAAAACTTTACAAAACACCATTGCTCTTTAGAGATGTACTGTTATGCCACAGGAGCAAAAAAGACGAACAGTGAAAGGAGTAACTAAAATCACTCCCTGACCCTTTTTATCATCTCTGCCTCTACAACTTCCATCCGTCAGCAAATGAGTTGGATTTGCATTATTGAACTGGAACAATAGCAAAGTATAAGAACACTTGCAAAAAAGCAAGTTTCAATGCAGACATAATTGAGTTAAAATAAGTATCTAAAAAATTTGATATAAAGAACAAAAACTAAAGAACAAATTAAAAACCGAAATACTCTTTAATTTTGATTTGCAGAAAAAATGCTGTCATTATGTACTATACAGTATATCGAAACCTTTAACTAGGGGATATACAGAAGTAGCATTAGTTGTTTGAGATAAGAGCACTTGGCTAAGCAGTCTGAACCAGGCTGTAACGTGCAATGGGCCCATCCAGAGCAGGTGTACATCCCACCTTAAAGCAAACGCATCTGCAACTGTATGAGATCACCTGTATAACCTAATTTGTGAGGTCTTCTAGGTATCTTGACATCAGTGTCGAATTGTTTATAAAGAATACTGATCTTAAAAACAGCAATGACAATGGGATACACAAAGTTATCATTAATAGCACAAATCTGGCATGAGCTGCAATAGATCATTCTCAGCTGTGTGACCTATTTTGTGTGATTTATTATCATCTGAAATCAATAAAATAAAACTAACTATATAAGGATTTGTTTTTCTAATAATTGCTCTAGGTAAGCATCAGAACATCTGTTCTGTGTGATCCAAATTGCAAGGCATGCTTTCTGCTTAGGCTCCTTAGCATGAAAAGAGAATATTAAAGAAAACCTCTGAAATAAGGTCAGTTCGTCTCTTATTAGACCACAGGCCATTCTAACATACTGTAGCAGCACAAAAGTCAGACTGCCTTTGATTGTCTGGATTTCACATTTGCTCGATTAGTCCCTGTTCCCTCTCGGCAGCCTCTGCGCACTGTTCTGGATACTATGACGTCTGCCACACCACCTACCGTCCTGTGGATCTTCTCCTCCAGGTCCTGATTGATCCTCTGCAATGCTGCATAGCTGTTTTGTATTCTGGAAAATATAAGAAATAGTAGTCTTGTTCAGTTTTAATGAAAGACAACAATCATTCTAAAAACAGATATCATGGACAGCCTGTGCTTAGGTTTCTCTCTTTCATTAAAAAAGGAAGGACAATTCTGAAAAAATGTAATAGTCCTTGGGATTATTCTGTGGGAGACTTTATTTGCCTGGAGCCTCACTACACAAAAGGTAAGATACAGATGCTCAAATTGCATTACCCATTGGGTTTAGGAGGAAAAATAGGTAGGCCAGATTGAGCAAGCCCAAAGCAGAATTTAACCAGGAGACAAGGATTATCACTCCTACTCTTGTAAACAGTAACATGGGATCTTAATTGAGCAAATAGTCAGCCTCTAGATTTAACATCTTCAACTCAGTGTTGCCTGCCTTTATTCTGGGACATTTGGGTCCATAGAGTGTCACCTACTGATCCACTGGTCCACTTACACCAGCAACTTGGTCATCATTAGAGGCTTCTTATTCCCATAATCACCTGGCTTTATGGGAATAAAGAATCCATTAAGGTCTATTCAATTTCTTCAAACCATGTTTTGTGCCTTTTAAAGGTTAACTTCTGTATTTCTGCTGTATTCTGCTCTATCTTGAATAGCCAAGAGGTTTTGTATACATTAATAATATAACAGAGATGTGGAGGAAGGTGGAGGGACTATCTTTGTTGTTTAGAAATAGCCATAAGCCATGAAAGCAGTACTACTAAAGATTTAGTGAAGAAAAAAGGCAGAAAAATTTAAGCGAATTTAACTGAATTTGTAATTTGTTCCTCAAGCTTATTAGCCCCTGGAGAGCCAAAGACAGAACAGTTTAAATTAATGAAATGTGTTGCCTCTCTGTAATCCTTGTGTGACCTAAAACATCAAACCAAGCCCTGTTTAAAATGCCTTTCTAATTATCTCACTATTCAGAAATGTTTTGAATCGTTAAAAAGTTCAGGGCAAGTAGCTAAGAAATAAAAAAAATATTCACATGGGATTGCAGGGATTGCTGGACATTTACCTTTATCTTTAATAAGAAAAGGAAATACTGGAAACACCAGTAACAAACAGAGTCTGCAAGATGGAATTTGGAAGTTTATGTTGATCACCAAAGCAGACAGCAGAATAGGTTCACAGACATTTTTTAAATATAGCCCAGGTATGCCTCCATGCTGTCTGTGCCCTCTGAGCAAGAAAACACAAGTACATGACTTTTCAATTTTTTTTATGTTGTTTATGCTGCCAAAGCTGAGATCTGGAAGCATAAGAGGGATGACTAGACACACAGAGACAGAATGAGAGGATACAGTATTCTGCATCGTCATGCTGTTCTGGATACAAGATGAAAAGTTTTTCACAACAAGAATTGTCCCAGAGCCCAAGACTGGAGCTTAGAGTTTCTTCTCTAAATGACAGTGATTGGAAAGTATCAGTAGATCATGCAATTTCTTATTAATTTATTTGGTTGATGCTTTTATCCAAAGCAACAGCACATTAGTAGCCATTTATGCAGCTCGGCAATGAACCAATATCCCCTATCTCTATTCTTCTCATGAGGCAGCTGCTGAAACTGCAGTTCTTCCACTGGGTAAAGAAGGGAGTGAGAACAGAAGAGGTCATCCTTCAGCCTACAGCAAATTGCATAAACATGACTTCTGCTTTACTGTTTCAACATACTGTAGTACGTTAATGTGCCTACAACTTATAAAGTGGGTCTACCCATTGGATCAGCCAAAAGATTATATACTGGTGCTACTGCCCAGAGGCCAAATGAGAAAAAAAAATAATTTCCAGCTTTTATGTATAGCTTTTTTCATCCTAAAGGATCCCAAAACACTTCACCACCACAGACCAGATGTGAAAAGCCAGCACCACCACTACATTGCAGGTCTGGCAGAGAAGTGATCAACCATTCCATAAGTTGAATTATGGGTGAAATCTTAGTTAACCAGTTTGTGCAAGCCCATGATGGACGTTAGCCAGGACACTGAAACATACCTTTCCAAAATAAAGTTTGAAAGCGCAGGACCAGAAGAGCAGCGGCAATTATTTTCTAGTTTTAACATGGGGCATCGTGCTTACAGTGCACTCTTTTCATCATTGTAATGCATGCTGACCATCCCTGCTCTTGCTTTCCAAGCAGACATGGCTGACCTGCGGAGTTTCTCCGTGAGTTTCTCCAGCTCCTCCTGGGCCCGCCGCAGCTCGGTCTCTAGGTACTGCCGCGTGGAGTCGAACTCTGTCTCCAGCAGCTCCAGCTTGTGGGTCGTGTAGGTTAGGCGCTTCCGCAGATCCTCCTTCTGCTCCTGCAGGGAACTGCACCACCAACCAACAAGACAAAGTCAGGTAACAAGTGGTCTCTGCTGCACTGAGAACCAGGGGCTATACGCACTATTCCCAGAACGACTGCCTAAGTGGCTGTATCCTTGAAGAAATGGATGAATGAGCAATCCTGCAAGGGTTTTTATAATGACTCTCAATTTCAATGGCAACTCCACTTGATCATACCAAGTTCTGATAACAGTATGAGAGGGCCCGCTCAATTCAAAATGTCAGCTTTTTTGAAAATGACACAGAATGAATTAGTCACATAACAGAATCAGTATAACATTTATTGAAATGAGTGACATTCAATGAAAGAGTATGAGAAACGGTGAAACTAGTGTGACATGCAATGAAAGTAATATCACATAATGACATAAAAATCATAAGGAACTGAGTACCGAAAGGAACATTACATACCGTACACTGAATGGTATATATTAGCTTTATGTATGAGCATATCAGATTTTCTCTGGCCTCTGAAATCTCCTAAAGGTCAGATGCAAAACTCCTAACTTCTTCAAGAATGAAGATGTCATGACTGCCAACCTGCCCAGACCAGCCCCCAAGAGAGCTCACCAGTGCCAGCAGCGGGGCGATAATTACAAGCGCCGCCGCATGTGTTAACTCAACACCAGACGCCCTACCGTGCGGCCGGCTGCAGTATTTAAGTCATTCAAACCTGCTTCTTGCTGCTTGGTATTGAGTCTACTCTTTGAGAGCTCTACCTGGCGTTCATTCTGTTCCTCGCAATCTTCTGCATTCTGGACTTCCCCTTTGGCTCTTGACTTTGGACCTTGCCTCTCGTTTCTCGTTTCTCCTTTTGACCACGAATGCACCTGGCGTACCGGATTGTTCGCTTGCCTCAACACCTACCTACTCCTGCATCTGCACAGGATCTCTTAATTTGGAAATTCCTTACAGAGGATAGTGTTGCGGTTACTGAGGAATACACATTACCTGTAGATACTGTTGAAAAATGTCCCTGCTATAACCTATACTGTCTCTGGAAGGGGAAATGGTTTGGTTTGTCCCCCAGTCATCACTTATTTCAGGCATAGCTTATCATTTAATTATGAAACTCAAACAGCCGTAACTTATGAGGAGTTTTCCTGGAGTTTTCCCAACCAAGAGGCTGAAAGTGAAAAACATGTGATTTTCTCTGCTGGCAAGGAATCACAATTATGACTGCTCCCTTGATGGGCTTCACAAAACATTACTGTAAACCACACTGTGAACAAAGCTGAAATTACAATTACTCTGCATGCATTAAAAGATTCTACCTACCAAGCCACATAAAAGCAAGCTATCATTTCAATGGGCTCACAATTTGAAGTGAATTGCAAGCAGGCATTCATTTAGATACTTTTCAGCATTTGACATTTACTCTGTAGTATTTAGGATTATTCACATAGTATTGGTACATGTATTAACAGTAAGCAGCATGGCTAATGTTTCATTGAAGTACATTGGTATTTTCATTAATGTATGATATTGTTAAATTCTCATTTGTAGTGGTGACAAATGGAATGCAAAGAACACAATGTTAGAACACATTTTAAAATTGTACTATATTCAGTTATACTTTTATCAACACTATTATTTTTTTCTAACAAGGCTGTGCAAATGCTGTATGTTTTTGTCAGCAAGTACAGAAATCCATTATGTATGTCAGGAAAATAATATTTATTTTCCAGGAGAAGCACTGAACTATTTTATTTAACAGACATGTAGATAATGTAGCACCCTGATCAGGCAGTGATGGGACACCAGGCAGACAAGCATTGGGCCAGGTGATGTCAGCCCCAGGAGAGCATGCTGGGAAAGATGGGAACTTTTCTGGGATACTTGGGAATTATCATGGACATTGTTAACTTCTTGGACTTGGCGGGAAGGACAGGGGTTTGTGTACATGTTATGTGAGTGTACATGTTATGTGAGTGTACATGTGTGGCTGTCCCATGTTTCCCCATCCTGGTCTGTGGTCTGAGGTTGCCACCCTAAACCCCCACCCCTTCACGTTATATTTCTTCTTACTGGCTGAAGGATAGCAAATTTATGTCATTCTGATTAATAAATGAGCTGTTCTATACCCACTCTTGCATGTTTATGGCCCATATTATAATATATTAATTTTGATGACTTTGCCATCAATGTGGTCACCAAAAGATATCAGCATATATAGCCACTGTCAGAAGTGTACTATCAGAACATCTGCAATACCTGATTTACACCAGGATACAGATACTGGACAAGTATATAACTATTCATGCATCTCTGGGCCCTAGGTGCCACAGGTCATTCTATCTCATTTCACAAATGTTAAAGTACGTAGGGCTCAAACCTGGAATGTAGGGCACCCATAACATACTGTAACTACAAAATGCCCATCTTGCAAGAAAGTTGTTCTTACACAAAAAGTATGAAGACTGCATGAAATCTAGAGAATTTCTAGGCCAGATTGAGCTTGTGTGAAGCTGAATTTAGCCAAAATTAAGAATCTTATGCTTAGGAACAGCACCTTGGCATCATTAATAATATACGTACTACTGGCCCTACTACTACTAATAATAATTTCCAAAGCAGATACAGTAGGTCCTTAGTTTAATGTTACACCTCCTGCAGTGTGTCCAATCACCACTTCACCAATGGTTTAGAAATTCAGGTCCATAGAGAAAAGTTCTCCTTCTGGTGCAGCAACACCATGATTTTCCTTAGAGGTGTCCCACCTAGGTACTAGTCAGACCCCGCCTTGCTTATCTTCTGCACATGTGATCAGATGAGGTGATAAGGTGGTAATGGCGCTGTCAAATTATTCACACATAAGCCTGGGGACCATGTCTTTAATGATAAATGTATATAATGCATCATTATATATGCTGTATATTAACCAAACTGTAGGTTATTCTGCCAGTTGCACTTTAATTTATTCTGCAAGGACACAGTACACGGGTAAATGTGTAATTATGCTGTATTTTTTAATTTGGTATGGTGGTGATGTGGCTTTAAAGGATGTGTAATCAAGTTTTACATTATGTGCAGATGCAAAATTTTAGCTTGGGATATGAATAAGTGAAGAAATTTGAAATATTTAGTCATATGTTTTTAATGGAATTCATTAATAGAGCCTCTGTAGAAATGCTTAATGAACCAGTGTATGAAACCCACAGACACTTGCAGGCTATATTTCAATCAGTTGAAAGAAATCAGTTCAAAGAAAATGGCACCTAATTCAGGAGAGATATTGGCAAATGTACTGTATTATGGCTAATTGATTGTGCATAATTTATAGCATTTTTCTTTTCAAATTGCCAAGAAAGGAATGCCATACGCATACCTTGTTTACTGCATGTACAATAAAATTATGGTTTCATCGCAGGAATAGAAGATGCGATTTAATGACTTTATTTTGTATCTGGATTTAATCAGATAATCCCACTTGGTTCTGATCCTCATTCTTCAATTAAAATTATCCAGACTAAGAATGGAAATAATGACTTTTCAAGTAACAAGTAGAGGTAAATATTTGTGGAAGTGGAGGCTGCCTCTTTCAAAAAGCTATTCACAAGCTATCGGAAGTTAAATTGATTTTTGCTTTTGGAATTTACCAAAATCTGGTTGTGCCTAGTTTTGTTGAAGGTTTTATGTGAATAGGCTTGGACCATCCAGATGTTTATTTATCCTCCCTCTATTTAGCCTTAGTCTACTCAGTGTTTCTTGGCTTAATGAAGCACACTATTTAATTCTAGGTATAAAATTAATTGATAGCTTGAAAAAAAATAATGAGAAATCTATTTTGGGGAAAAATGTTGATCACCTTTTTAAAATATATGTATAACAAACTATAGTGCTATATTAAAAAAACATGATAACGATGATTCATAAATATACAAAATATAGCACATAGAGATGACATTGTGTGGTTCAAACATTCCTTTTTTCCAGCCATGGAAAGAAATCTTTAAAGCCACAAATACTACTGTAGCCATAAATGTTCAATGTGTGGGTTATGAACATTTTGACTTTTTATGAAGTTGCGCCAGTTAGCTCCCCTTGAGCTAATCATGTAATCTGCTATGTCAACATTTTCAACACCCGTATTTCCTATTACCCATAATGGTCCAAACCTCAATGCCCCTTGCTTAAAGAATTGCAGTGCTGTTGCTGCAAGATTGTTTGTAGAAGTCTTGACATAAATCACATTTCTGCTGAAGCCATCTATTCAGCCATGAAACACAAATCTCCAAGATATGAGCGTGAAGTTATTGCCAATTTTCCTGAAAGGAGAAAACATCAATTGCAGTTATGATATAAGCAGCTTATTACTTTATATTTAACATTCTGTTAATAACATTATTTTGCAAGAATACTATAGATTAGAGTAGTGCCATTCTTGGAAGTGTGTTAAGCTTGAACTTCAAAGAACAGGAACGATTGCATTTTCTCTTGAGTCTTTGAGGTTATGGACTGTCCAGCCTGTTCCAAGAGGGCTAGAATGGGTTTTCATTCCAACTCAACTCATTAGCTAAAAAGCTAAATCAGACAATTGCTGGCTTACCTTCACCAGTATCTTCCAGCTCTTCAGCTGCTACTGCTGCAAAAAAAATCTTGCAAATCTGCTGACAGCTGTTTTGCAAGACCACTATTGGACACCTCTATAAAGCACATACTGTTTGTTGTAACACAATATTTTTACAGTATATTAAGATTGGGTACCTGAAATGGCAACATTGGTACTTTGTCCTTTACATCTTTCACACTGCAGGAGGCGTTCAGCCCAGTTGCCTGTCCTGTTTGGACACTACAGTGTTACGACTGCAGCTGGCCTCTGTTAGCCCCTCATTATCCAATTTCCCTTACACACCCCTTCCTTCACTATATGAACCCTCAGTTCACCCTGTAACATCACTTGGTATTAGGATCTCCATCGCCTCCTGAGCTCACCTCGCCCTTTCTTCCTAAAAAACCTTTTCTACTTCGTCTGGACTCCTTCAACGTTGACTCTTTGGTTTTGGATTTCACACTCCTGTCTCGCCCCTTTCGGCTTTGTTTGCCTCTCTTTGTGCCCATTACCTGGACTTGACCCAGCCTGGAATAACCGACCACTCTACCTCGTCACCCGCCTTGGATACCTCAGCTTCCAGACCTCGCCTGGAGACCTGCCCAGGGTTCGGAAGTACAGTAACACTGTTCTTACATACGGTAATTCTTAATATCAAATGAGCTACAAGAACCAAATAGCCTCCTCTCATTTGCACCCATTCTCAGTGTTCTTATCTTTAACAGACTCAGTCTTCAAATTCAATTTTAGTTTTAACTGAATACTGCTTTGCTTAGAGAGTCCTTAATTATTTTTAGAACTAATCAATGACTGCAGTTTTTAGAGTAGTATAGGTTGGGCCAAGAATCCCAACAGTCACAAGGCTGCCACACCTAAGGACACGTGCATCCATTCAGAATGGAAGCACGCATCTAGGGAATAATAAGACCGATTCACACTGTGGGATAAAACAGTCCACGAAGATGTGTGCTGTTCTGTCATTCAGTCGGTTGGTTAATGCTTATTGACCTTCATAATAAAGGATTCAAGTGAGCCAATGCTATGTTGATATTTTTTATTCTAGTGTTTTTTTTGGAACAGGTTTCATGGTGAAACCTTCTTCAGGTGAAGAAGGCTCCACATCTGAAACATTGTTTATTCTCTTTTCCTTTTAGCAGGGAATAAACCATTGCCTGTTCCTTTACAGCCTACACATGCTGATGTAGCTACCTTCTCAAACTTTACCCCATATACAATTCTCCAAATTTACAACTAAGTCAGCAATTTGAAATTTGCTACGAACACTGAATCCATAATTATGACAACATTGTTGTTTTTCCTGGTCGAACACAGAGGTCAAACAATACATAAATGTCACCATACTACAATCCTCGTCGTATAAAAAATAAGAAAAAGTGATATGAAGATACACAGCTGGTACAGTATGTGCTGTTACTGTGCATGTTATTTGGTTGTAGAACACTACCTACTATATGTGTAATGGCCCTTTGTTGATGAGCTGTCCTAACTGTATGATCCAGACTTTGCTGTGTCCTTCTTATTCTTTATTTATGTACCACACACCAAATGCCTGGTGGGTTAGGCTTTCTTGAACACAATTTTTATTATTAGGTATTTATATTAGGTATCTACAACACCTAAGATCAGAAGAAAAGTTACAAAAAGAGGCCATTTGGTTCATGTAGGCAACTTAGTAGTTAGTAGCCAATTAATCTGAAGATCTCATCCAGCCATTTCATGAAGGAAGGCAGGGCACCAGTCTCAACCACTGGCTGGGTAGCTTATTCCAGACTCTCTGAACTTAACATCTTCATCACAGATGTCAGAACTTTTTTGAAGATTATAAGATTATCTTTATGTTTAAGTCTTTTAAATTAATTGAGTTCAAACACCTATGTTAGGAAGTTGCTATTTGGAAAGTTAATGCTCTGGCAAATGCTGCATCCTTTCTCCAGAAACAATGAACCAAAGCAAATGTTTTGGCAGAAGTGTGTGAAAATCTTATCAGACACACAGACTGTAGTCATAAAGTGTTTCTTTTCTTTTTTACCTCCAAATCAAGTCAAAACCTTACCATATTTGTTTACTAGAGATTGTAAAGTTTTATTAGTTTACTAGAAAAAGTTTACTAGAGATACTAAAGTTTTAGTAACTCTTTTATGTTGTGTTTGTGCAAGGGAACAAAAACAGGTCTTGAAATAAGCAATCTTATGTGTAAAAAAAATCTATGCTTAGGAGTATAAGTATTATAAGGAATAATGTTACACCTGTATTTTACAATGTACTGTACATCTTTCAGAGTTATGATGGTTTTTAAAAGCAAGAATGTTGCAATGAACTGTGCCATTGTTGAATGTTAATTAGCTCTAAATATTAAAAAATTCTCTAAACTAAAATCATCTAAAAAGACTTATAAATTAAATATAAACAAGACAAAATAAATGGACACAGACAGCTGTTTCATCCTAATATAGCGCAAGGGTGACATAGTTTGCTTTGACCAAATTAATATTCACATTCACTACACTTTTTTTGCTTGTTTTGTGGTTACTTCTTTTTCATAATTTCTTTTTTTCATGTAATAAACAAATGGAAGAAAAACTTACTTTGGCCTGTCAACATCACAATTTAAAAAAAAGGTTCAGAAAAGCCAGTTGTCAGAGAACAGGTAAAAACTGTTGATCCTGGTCTGGAGATCTAATTTAAGTGGCCTTTAAATGTTCTAAAAACATGAATATCAAAAGAAAACACAACTCCTTCCCCCCTAGTACAGCAAAGGTTTTGTATAAGGGTATATTCATGAAAGTCTTCTGCCTTGACCGTTATCAGATACACGTGTACAACAGTCTTTATTCTTTATCTAGCTGGAGGAACCAATTCCAAACCAGAAAATTTGTCTCCAATACAGGGTCGCAGGGGAGCCAGAGCCTATCCTGACAAGCAACAGGCGCAAGGCAGGGTGCACCCTGTCCATCACAGGGCACACACAGACACAAACACACACACTCTCATGCCAAAGGCAGTTTTCCCAGAAGCCAATTAATCTACCAGTATGTATCTGGGCAGTGAGAGGAAACCGGAGCACCTGGAGGAAACCCACACAATTACAGGGAGAACAAACAAACATCACACATATACTCTAGCACCTCAGTTATAAAACCCAAGGCTCCTTGGGGAGCCTACAAGGAAGCAACACTAACCACTGCGCCAACATAGTGCCCCCATTTGATCCATTTAAGCTTTTACATTACATTTCAGTACATACTATTTAATTATGTCATATATGAGAGCCATTAATTTTGGCTTCAGCATGTGGTATCAAATCAGCACACTGCATATTCGTTTTCACAAGAGATGCACCCGATTCTTTTCACATTTATTTTGTAATACAACATATGATAATCATTTAATTGTGTGCCGTCTCAGTTTCAGTATATGCAATATTAATTTTGTCATACAATGGTTAATTCTATGTCATATTCAGAAAGCTGGCATTCTGACTTGAACTGCAAATGCTAAAATGTAGAAGAATAACACCACCTCAGTACTATCAAATACTAATCCTGTGCTACAATCCAAAGCTCTTTGTTTGAAAGCTATATAAAAAACAAGAAGTAGCACATAGCACAGATGTACTGTGTAGATACAGATCTATGCACTTAACCCAAAATCACTGGACTGTCAGTGACAAGAGACAAAACCTTTAGTGCCCATTGTTGAAAAATAGCCCGATTACACCAGCCTGAGGGTCGATGAAGACAGCATGTTCTACGAGAAGCATAGCCAATACTAAGAAAGCTCAGACAGAGCAGAAAGATACAATGAAGGCAACATCCTGATGTGAGCATCAATTCTGTTACTGTATATGTAAGGCCGGTGTAAGTGTGTGGTGGTGGTGGGGATTGAAAACTCTTAAAAACCCAGGAGAGTGATGTCAAAATATTAGGTTCATAATAAGTACAGCATAATTTTGCAAGCACAGGAACTGCACAATACAGCAAAGTACAGCATCGTAGATGTAAGCTTCTTGCTGTGATGGAACAAAATCAGAAACAGATTAGGAGTTATTTTGTACTTTAAATATAGGGCCTATTAAATTGATACATTGATAAATACCCTTTTTTAATTTTAAAAACCTTGATTATAACTGTATTATGAGTTTGGATTAGTGTAACAAATTAAAAATCACTCCCAGAATTCCCTATAATACACCACTGATACAATTACACATACTGCATACCATAAAATAACATTGATTTCAAATATCATGATAGACCAACACATTGATCACATGGAAATGTAATAAAACTACATTAATTATTTATCAACTACATTAAATAACTATTTCGTTACTGCCAGGAGTTGAATATTGTACATGGTATTTTACATGCTGGTAAAATCCATTTATTATCATCAGTTTCTTTCCAGAATCATTTTTGTTGTATGCAAATGTGGGAAATGGGGCATTTTGACAGGATTGTAACTACCATACCAATAAAGCCTTTTCATAGCCTTTTCATAGCCAGAATAAGACAGAACAAGACAAGTCTTTACCACTATGATAAAACAGACTTTGGGTTTTATGGTCTCTGATATATCGGTTTCTTTCTAAAATTTTAAAGCTTGTTAAATTAATCACCCAGTGCACCTATGTATACTGTATGAAACAAACCAAAAAGTAGTGACACACCAGGTTAGGACTTGCCCTCTTGCAATTAAATGGACACCTCAGCCTGACAACTTAATCTCAGTGATTTATTGTAGGAAGTGAAATACAAAATTGGGTTTAGGTGCTTTTCCTAAGTCCCAGCTGTAATGAAAAACAAAAAGCCCACTCTTTTGCTTCACAATTCTTCAGCAATCCATTATTTTCACTTCAATGAACTCAGCATTTTCCAAAAGCATGTTGTGACTGAGTGTAAGTCTTTTTGAGCTGCTTTTTGGCAATATCTTTCTCTTACATCAAACAAAAGCCCCTACTTTGCAGAATAATAATGTATGAATGCCAGTGAAGTACAAATATTACTAAAATGGAAACACAGAACACGTTATACCACTGGTACCTGCAGAAGCACTAAAAGTGATATATGATACATTTTATTAATTAATTAGTAACAATTGTCATATCTTTAGAATAAACAAATCCACCGGAGGATTGCAGCCAGTCTAAAAGTCCAGAATGCTCTGAGCAAACTGCTCTGTTCTATAACATTAGGAGCCAGGAGTTGACTGCACAGAGCTGAGAGTTCAGGTCTCCAGCTGACTGTTATTACTAGATTTCAAGTTTGTGTTCTAAAGCTGAAGAGGGTCAATGGTCCAGGGCTCACACTGAGTCAAAAATATCACTGCCTGAAACCCAAGGGGGATTGTTGTTGTTGCCAGCACTGCCATATTGTAAATGTGTAGCATAGTTAATCTCTCCATTTCCAACAGCAGGTGTGCAATTATTTTCATCACTGTTTTACAAACCACCATCCCGTGTCCTTAGATTAATATCATTTCCATGAGGCAATTTGTAAGGGAAAGGCACTATAACGATATCTGTGTGCCTTGCAAAATACCACTCAAGTGATTTATAGCAGCCCTTTGCACGTGCTCAGTGTAGATATATCATACCACTGTCTACTCTCATCATTAACACAGCTCTTTACATAGCAGGCAGCAGTGGCACAAAACGTGAATCACAAAAGAAGAGCGGAGAGGCATACATTCTGATTACACCACTTTTTTTTCCCTGGCTGTCAAGGTTTTGTTTCAGATTTTCAGTGGACCTTAATTGGATGGGGGAGCTATCCTAGTTATTGAAGTCGAGAAGGTTTTCATGTACAGCTGGAGTCTCCAGGGTTACTGCTGAGGATAGGGTTCAAGTAATAGTAGGTTCTGTGACAAGATTAATAAACTGTGAAGAAAAGGAAGAACTCTCCCAGACTGTCACTATGGCTCTGTACACTAATTGGTAAAATTATAAATCTCCCATCAACAATTATTACTGTTGCAATGCTAGGACTGTTTTAGTAAACCTGCCTAGTACACGTTTCTGAAATCACATTCCACAAGGCTGTACCTGAAACCTTTGATAACAAAGAATATTTTTTGTTACACTCATTCACATGTAATGGGTCGTTTCAAATCATAACCAGGAAACAATTCAAGGATGAGCAATTTAAAGACCAGTGCTTTGTATTAAAAAAATGTGTGGTTATTTAGATTTTTTTAACATTTTAATTACTAAACATCATTTTTTTCATAATCCAGGAATCTAAAAAGATGCTAATTCATCAATGCCACAACCATTACATTTTAAAGTCTCAGCCAAGCAGTTCAGTGCTCTGGAAACCTTTTTTTAAGCATGAGTACTTGGCTCGTAATAGATTTGAAACTAATTAGGAATTCACTAAATATTTTAGTGTGCTCTCAATAAATGCTCCTGAGAATCAATCAGCCCTGAAAAGTGTTGTATAGAAAGTAAAAAGCACACTTCAATGCGCTTGCAGGTCCTAGAACACTATAAAAGACTGCATCTTTCACAAACCTTTACTGGAATCGACATTGTGAAATTATCGAACAATTAGTTGTACTTACATTTTCCTACCACAAATTAAAGAAAGGCTCTAACATCATGCACTGTATGAATGCAGCATCAGTGTTAGCATACATGTTTCCACAAAAGAGTGCTTTCATGGAAACTGCTTATAGTGCAAGGAGGATCTAGATTTAGTCTTATCCTAGAGATATATCTTTAAGGGGTTCTGCTATGGATCAGAGGGCTATACATGTATGGTACAAGCATCAGTGAGACTGTTCCTTTATAGTCCAGACATTGAGAGCTTGAATGTGGGCGATACTATCAGCGAAGTGTGACCATGCTATA
Organism: Lepisosteus platostomus; assembly: GCF_059453375.1. Classification (NCBI taxonomy): domain Eukaryota; kingdom Metazoa; phylum Chordata; class Actinopteri; order Semionotiformes; family Lepisosteidae; genus Lepisosteus; species Lepisosteus platostomus. The sequence goes on along the minus strand of NC_142620.1, from coordinate 11,585,159 downwards.
CTGCTCAGGCTAGGTCTGGTCAATTGCAACCAGTGTTTTGAGCTGAGCAGGTTATTTGCAGTTTTGCCACCTACCGTGTAGCAGCAGCCACTCTGTCTGGCATGCCTCTGAGATCGAGGTGCTCTCACTTAGAGTCATTATGTCCCTCCCTCCAATCAACGCCAACTCTCCTTTAGATGCTTTTGGACTTTTAGTGCAACAAATCGGTTTGTAACTCTGAGAAAAGGAGGAATGAGAACGCAGGCCTCGTCTCCGCTATGCTGATGCTGTTGCTGACAATTACCAATTTCAAACTGGGGTTGTGGGAAAGGAAAATAGGTGGCAATTCCCAATTTTCCAAAACCAAAAGATCCCGATTGTGTTATGTTCTAATATCACATCGATCTTCACACCAGGTGGTTTCGTAACTCTTCTTACATCTTCAAGTTTCTCTGTCATTGTTTAAAAGATTTTCCAGACAGCTTAACTGAGCTATTTTGTCAAGCTGTTAACACAACCCAGCCAATGCTTCATAAATGAGCCAAGCACAAATGGTGCTGTACACAACTGAATGCAAAGCATGTAAAAAAAATGTCTTATTCCTCTTTTCACACAACAGATGAGCTATCAAACTGTTACTATTTAAGAACGTGAAATACTAAGAAGTTATATATATGCCCAAGATTTAATTTAGCAAAACCATAATAAGGCAAACCTCTGTCTTATTGTACATGAACAATTTCTCCTTTTTGTGACAGTTGCATAATTAATTTACACATTTTTCTAAACACAGATAAATCCCGCTATAGTATGGAACATCTAAAAGCAATGTTAAACAAGGACTTATGTTCATACCAATTTTATGTCACTCTTCTTAAGACAAGGAAATCAGTGTAAAAATCACTGTAAAAATTAACAACAGGAATTTTATAAATTCCAACAGACAAATATTCCTGCAGGGAAATACCAATCAACATTTACACCTGACTTCAGTTTTATAAGTCATTCATCAAGACAAAACAATTGGTCTGCACTGACAAAATCTGTAGAATGATAATGACTTTTGATTGATGGCATGGTAAAAAAGTGATGGTCACAGGGAAATAAACCCCACCAAAAAAGTGAAATTCCAATTTTTCTAAATAAGAAATATGAAATTTGACGAAGTACGGAACAAGGTTCTATGCTAATGGGGAACTCTGGAATTCATTGTGATTGAGAGTGTGCACCAGTGAGACAGTGTATGGGAGTGCCTGTTGTTGTGCTGTGCACAGGTTTGTGTGAGTGGTCTATGCATGAATCTGAAATACTGAGCGATTTGATGTTGGTCAACATAAATGTGGGGCAGCTGGAGAGAAGGGGAGAGAAGAAATAATCTGATGTACAGAAATGGAAGTGTCTGGAGGCTGTGATGGATTCTGGCTCAGGACACTTACCCTGAAGTGATTCAATAGCACAGTGTCTCACACAATCAGTCCTGGTTGCATTCACTTAAATCCAATTCAGAAGTGAAAAATCCAAGATAATTAGGGATTAAGTGACCTTTTTTCTTTGTACAGAACAGAAGTAGGCAATGGAGTAAAACATATTACTCATTTAGCAGGAGCACTATTATTGCTCTATCTGTAATATTATGTTTCGTGTCTAAGAAGGTCTGAAGCCTCAGTAGACCTGCCTGTGTGGTTTACACTTCATTTTGACAAGAAATAATTTAAATCTAAATTCAAATGTCTCCTAGTTGAGAAAAATTAGATTATGAATGCAAGGTCAACCAAGCTCCTTTACTTTCTTTTACAGTGATTAGACTATAATGAGTTCTGGATTTACAGTTTACAAGAAAGCTTTCTGGTAGTCCTGACAAATGCTTAAGATAAGCCCACATTATTCTTTAGAAAATATTTTCATTTATTCTGGTCCAATAAATATCTGCATAATAAATTACATACAGAATTTATGTCCAAAAAGATGGATACCTAAATATGCAAAGATAATTTTTAAGCATTCCAACGTTCATCACCTCTACATGAGACACTGGTTTCTATTCTTTTTGAGTTCAAAGCAAAATTGTTTGATTTGCCGGATTTACAGATGTATTCAAGCAGAATGGAATTCTAGCAGTGGTGCTACAGGACAATTTGAAAACTCGACCCCATGGGCATAATGAATTTCAACTATGATGGTAGCATATTTCATGCATTAATAAAATGGAATTAAGTGTATTTTCGAACTCGGCTTCCTTTTTTCTCTCTTCTACTCTTTTTCATTTTTTAGAAAGGAAATCAGATTTCCTTTACCACTGCAGTCCACATGCGAGTGAGTAATCAATCAGCATTCTGCATTCAGCAGATAATGTCTGTCCTACTTCTTGCCTACTTCCTAACATTCAAGGGAACAATTCCAGCTTGGTCTTTAAGGCAAACTGTAGAAACAGATTTGCCCTTGTGAGAGGTCCTTGGTCAATTCACATGGCTATGATCTTAATGATCATCTCGTCAGTGACACTGTATTGCATGAGGGACACAAGTAAGATGAAGTTCTGATCAGGTCTGATCTGATTATCCTCAAGACAGTTTGGCTCATTTTAAAACAAATGCTTCTGGGTATTTCTAAACCAGAGTTACACAGACATTCTTGACAGAAAATGTTTCCCATAAATTTGAAAAGGGTTCGAGGTCCATTTTTGTTGCTTTTGCTCAATGGAAACTGTGAGTTACTGAAGCGATGAAATGTGTGAACGGGTGTCTCCAGATGTCATTTGCTTCTGTAATTTTATGTTGTGTTTGGAAAACCGTGAACCAAAATGAGGCTTGTTGAAGATGGAATTTTGAGATTGCTCTTACCTTTTTTTCTGATGCTTACAACCATTTCTGGAGTTTTTTAGTGCCGTTTTCCCAATATATATTTTTTTCATGTTTCTCTTTTTTCTCTCAGTTTCATGTGTGTGTACTTTCCAGACAGCCAGCTGAAGTCAGACCTCTGCTCTAAATTCCGCCCCTTCCCTTCCTTTTGCTAAGGGATTATGTTTTCCCTGTGGATTCAGGGAGAAGCTGTCTACCTGGTGTGTTGATCCTGCCAACAGAGTAGAAAAACAGGTTTCCGGTCACCAAAATAAATCCCGTCCACGGTATTATTATTCCATTTCTATCAGTTTGTATTATTTTGATCAATGGCAACACTTCCTTTTTCTTCTGTATAGCTTTAAAGATATACATTAAGAAAAACAAAGAAAATTATTATCTTCAACAACACTGTAAAGGAATGTAAAAAATGAAGCATAGTGTTAAAACATCTTCCATTCCAGCATGCACAAAGAATACCCCAAAATACCTTTGCTGCAAAACCCACAAACTTGTACTACCTTTCCATAGGTCGTAGATTAGGTTCTAATCCAGTTCTCTGTTTGCATTGGTACACTTTTAGATTCACCAGCAGATTTTAGCTGCATGCACTAGCAGCAGAAATAGGAGGAGCTCAGATGAAAGATTAGATCTCCAGCATCTTTAAGTTTTAGTTAATTCTAGTGCATGTTTCTGTTAAACTATATTGCTTTGGTATCCTTTGCAGTTTACTTCAAAAACATATATTAGTCATTTATGGGTACGATGAAGTAATACGTTCATTTTGCAATTCATGATGCATTTGGTGCTAATATGCGAACCATAAGAAACTAATGCATGACATTATAACATAAACTGAGAATAAAGAGCATGTTTTATCGTTTTTTATTTGTTTTTATTGTACATTGCCTTGGAATAATAATGCATTACTTATAGAATAGAATGGAACCCGGACACTTCTTGAAGTAACTAAGGAAAGTTGAAAAAGGTTAATGCAGTTTAGATGTACTGCTATTAGTGCCTTAACACTACACAGCTGGATGTAGACCGAAGATCAAGACAAACTATTCTACTTTGTACGTATAATCGCTTTCCAAAAAATAGTTTCTCTAATTAAAAGTTTTTGAGCTATAATGTGATCTTTTTGGAAAACCCATAATTAGGATGTATTAAAACTATTTTATCAAGATGACTTGTGAATGGCTTCATGTCTAGAAGATTAATCCATCTTAAAGATGGTATAATAATAATTCCAACGCTAAGTGGAGCCGTCTGTTGAATATCAGCGAGTATGAGAGAGGGGCTGTTATCCAACACCACAGTCTTGGCAGCAAACTACAGGCTATTCAGTAAAGCTCTGCAATGATGAAATCACCTGGGTAGCTATTTCAGAAATATAGATCTGCCTCATAATCTTCCACTAAACTGACACAAATAAAGTGTTGATTCATTGCTCTCCTTCTCAGCTGACATTAAAGATTAATGGTTGTGTAAGACCTGAAAGATATTGAACTTTAACATCCCTGCAGTCTTTCCAAAAGGTTATTTAGGCTACCGTAAATGGAAGTCTGTTGGGTAAATGTAGATGTCATTAAAGGGAAGTGCGGAACCAAAGTGAATTATATCCTAAAAGTCCTACACCCTTGCAAAGAAGAAACACCGCTGCCTATATTCTAACTTGGTCACCCTGAGTTTAAACATAAACGTTCCTCAAGGAATTAATATCTATGCACATCTACCTTATGAACACATACCGTACTGTAGGAAAAGAAAGCCAATCAAGAAGACAAAGGCAATGTTTTTGAAGTAGCAGTATCATTAAAATATGCCTCTGTGACCATAAACATTATGCTGGCCACTGATTTAAACTTTGCCAGACTAGTGTCAGACTCTTCTATTGTCACCACTTAAACTTCATATAAATCATATTATTTGTCTTTGAGGTTGTGGAACACACTGAATTTCAGCAAGGCAGACGTCTTATAATAAAGAGCAGGACTCCCTCAGAATTTTCAGTTACAGTGATAATGCGACATACTGTACATACTACTTAATATAAATGGAATTATATACAATCGAATAAATATAATCTGAGATAATGAAAATCTGCTTCTGTGCAACCTATAGTTCTTGATATTGTGGATTAGTTTGTTTCATCCATTATGATGTTAGTGTTATTTATACATAAGAAACATATCGTGCAAAGAAAAGCAATTTCTTACTATAATTCCTTTATTTAATTGAAACCTGTCTTTTAACCCAGAAAGGTTTTTATTTATTTTTTTAGATATAATGGTTTATGAGGTAAAAAATTGATAATTAAGAATATGTGAATGTAAAATAATATCAGAACTCCTTAATTCATTTTATTAATTAAATATTCCAAATATATCTTATGTTTTTGTGTAGTACATTTAATCAGGTCACCTTCATGTTTTATTTAGACTAATGAAGCTCTAATTACAAGTCTAAAATATGTGAAAATTCAGACCAGTCTAAGGGCCTCAAACTTTTTCTTTGCACCCAGCAGGTATTGTCATTGTTACTCTATCACCTATGGATTCTCTTTACACACGCTGCCTGGCCATATAAAATCCAACCTCAAAAGAGTAACTCTTAGCAATACCAATACTCAACACTGCACTGAAAAATGAAATGAAATGCATATTCCAGTTACATGCAAAAAGATTGATGTAGTTATCCCAGCCAGCTCAGACAAGTGAAGTGTCGGTTTAGATCAACTGATCTGTTCGGGCCACTCAAGGATTCATTTTACAAAAACGTACTGTGAATCCTGCACCAAGCTGGTACCTAAAAGTTCTCAATATTGCTTAGCACATTGCTTTTTTTTAGCAATGAGGAGACTATCATGGTAAAAACACACACAACAAGGACCTTAAGTGTAAATGGAGCCACTTGCATGTTTTCCACAGAAAGATGGATTTGCTGGTTCCTTGCCTTGCCAAGAGACATGACTCACTGCTAAACTGATTACTCTAAACATTGACAGCTTTTCCTAGCTCTGTACAGTTAATCATGCATGCTGTTGCCTTCTCTGCTCTCCCCCACATTTAGCAGGTGTTCTTTTCCTATGTTCCAAGAGGGAATACTAGACATCCCCCAAGTAAACAGTCCAAACTGTTGTGGGGCTAGACACCAATGATATTTCTGACAACAAATAGTGGTTTTGACTAAAAATAATGAATACAACAAGAGAAAGCTAGACACACTGGCAAAACATTCTGACTGGCTCAGTTGAAAGAGATGGACAAAGCCCATCCACTCTTCAACACGATCAGACTGATGTGATGCAGGCAGATTAAGACAGATGGAGAGAAGAAAAAATAATTTTCAAGCAGCACTGCAGCCTAAGCCAACAAAACAAACCTAATGGTGATAATCACAATTTTTGGAAATCAGCTATAATCACTGAGAATTTTAACTCATTTTCAGCAGCACTTGTGTGACATTGCTTTAGAAAGGACTTTGTTTAGATACTGTATATACATTGGGCATGTGCCCTGGTTTCCTAATACCAAGTTCTTTTTGGCCAGTACCTAATGTTAAATTGCAACAACAAAGCAAGAAACAGGTGTAGTGGGGAACTGCACAAACCTTTTCACAGTCCATTGTGATAATCCTCTTCTTACAGGATATGAAGTAGCTGACATACAGCCCTTGATCTTATCCTATAGCTCTGTGAATCTCCTCTCCTCTCCTATACAATGCACTGAGCAGATTAACACAGAGGGAATCCCAAATCTCAAGCCTTGACTTTGCATGAAAGGCAAACCTCAGCCCCTGGTGATTCACACTGATGGAAACATACACACAACAGCCAAATGGAAATGGAAAACTGAGAAACAAGCGATTCTGACGGAAGGAATCCCAGAGGTTCTTCTCTTGCCCTTTTTTTTATAGAAACATGGATGTCTTCCTTGACTACGAAAGCCAGCATCTGTTTTTTAGCCTCAGAGCTTTCAGGTTAAAGATGCTTTTCAATGCGTGTCAGTCCCATGAATCACAGAGGAATAATTAAATACAGTTCTGACACGCTAATCTGAATGAGGTACATTACAGCAAACCAGCAGATGAATTCCCAACATATTGCCATTCACCCATTTCTAGCCCGTTTTTAGTAAGCTCGTACTAGTGAGAGTTGTGAGAATATAGGTTTATCAAGAAATTTCTGAAAAATGGTATGTCATAGTATAGAACAATACTTTCATTTTCTCAACGGTTTCCTTCTAGTTAGAATGGAAAAAGGTGTTGTTACTACCAGTGTATTAATATATCTTAACTGGAAGAGCAGATACACAATAAGCTTAATACCTTCAAACTCTCAAATACATTGTGATTGAAACATTCTGTCTTAGTGCAAATACTAAGCAGTTACAGTGCAGTTAAAGTATCTGTAATGTAAATTCTTTCCAAATATATTTTTCCCACATCAAATTCTTAACAAGTAAAAATGGTAATCATAGACTGCATCTTTTAAATATGACAAAGGAACAAACAATTAGTCCCTAATATCCTCATACAAAAGTCCATAAAGTTACCACTTAAAGAGCAGTAAACAGTGTAACTTCTGTGAGATGCCTTTATCTACGTAATCAAGTCCTGCCAATAGTATGTGCAATGCTGGGGGTTCACTGGGTGTTGGTTGGCGTGGATGAACTGAGGCTGTCAGCCTTTTGCAGTTACAACCCTTTTATCTTCTATTACCAATGTACTAAACAAAACAAAAGGTAAAAGTGCACTGCACACATCAGCCAGCAGTGTCTTATCTACGAGAAACAGAGGAGCCAGGTGTTGGTGCTTGAGTGACAGAGGAGAAGGTGAGGACTAAAGGTTTCCCTGGCTCCTACAGTGCAGATGGAGAAGCTCCTCTCTGCTCAGCTTAATGCCTCACCTGGCAGCCTGCTAAGAAGAAGTGGGGCATAAGCCCAGATCTTGCAAAAGGCTGACAATACATGTTCTCACAGCATGCTTACGAAAAGGACAATCACACCAAACTGCTTTTGTGGAGTTGAGCCTAGACTGCTGTACCTAGACTAGCCATTCTTTAGTTATGAATGAAAAGCTTTGTAATCTTCAAAACAACTTTTGGAATATTGGAAAACTGTACACAGTCCTTATTGCATGACCAGACTAGGAAACAGATGGTTCAATGTCTTCCTTACTTTGTTTATTCATTGTTTTTTTTAGGGGGATATTCTTCTTCTTTAATTTCAACACAATAGTGTTTCTGTTCCACTTTGGTGGACGAACTATTGAAATATAAAAAGTTCATGGCATTTCAAATAACCACAGTAAATGTGCCTTTGCCATAGCGTGATCACAATTTACTGAATAACAGAGACCCTCACCTTCTACTTACAGCCCCCTTACATTCCAGTAATGGCAGCTCTTGTATTTTAAGTTAAACCCATTTTCCTCTCTCTGCACAAAACATACTGTACACTTGATTTCTAAAAGGATCAGTACTAGGACAACTGCTATTATTAATTTATATCCACAATCTAGATTATGGCATGGTTAGTATTATAATGAAGTTGGAAGACAATACCAAAATGGAAGATTAGCAAACACTTTAGAAGGAGGAAATAAAGTTAAAAATTTTAGATAAAATTCAAGACTTGTCAAACATTGGTAAATGATGCTTAATGTGGACAAGTGCAGAGTATTTCATGCAGGTAGCAGAAACATAAACTAAAAATACAAAACGAGAAGCACAGAAAATGAAGAAGCTCTTTTTGGGGAAAAAACGTAATTGTTTATTTGAACATATCATTTACATCTTCTAGGAATTGCAGGGAAACAATAAAAAGGCGAATAAAAGTGTAGAATTAAAAAAAAGTATGTAATATTAATTTTTACAATGCACTATCAAGTCCTTATTTAGGACAAGAATATTGTATACAATTTAGGTCACCAATTAAAAAAAAAAACATTTTTTCTGTTTTGTACTCAGTCCAGAGAAGAGTAATCGAATACACTCTGTGTCTTAAAACATTTTCCTGCACTGACAAGCTGAATGTTATGAACATTTTAAATGTTTAGTCTTCAAAATCACCAAAAGGCACAGTGGACCCAGTGGCCTTCTTTTGAATAAACTGGTAAACACAAACTAGAGGACACAAGTGAAAACTATGCGGAAGTTCAGTTAAAACTAAGAATGGGATACTATTTTTAGACAAAATGAAGTAGGAAAATAAAAATTAACTACTCAGGAAGGGTGACTGACATCAAGGAGTCACAATGCTTTAGAATACTGACAGCTGTTCAGTAATAGTAATGTAAGTTTCTTCAAAGGCATGTTTTACTGGATTAATATGATAGCATGATGGATAACATTCTCAACAAATCCATAGGACATGAGTCAAGAAGAAAAATCAGTAGCAGGATATTAAGCAGTTGTCTAAGCAGTTTTTAATTGGACAGGATTGGAACTGTAACAATTTGTGTCCAGGGCTCCATTCCCAGCCCAAAGGTAGAAAGCTCCATTTCACTTTACTGAGCCAAACAGCCCAAGCGAGACCCTGCTGCTCATTAGAAGATAATCCCTTTATTAAAAGTTTATGCAGAACTGGCAACTCAAAAGACTTCAGCAGCCAAAAAAACTCAAAATTGTATCCCTGTGAGGATAAGGAAAATTGTTTTAAAAAATAAAACTTGGTTCCAATGGTTCCTTGCCAAAAAAGCAAAGATAGGTGTGTGTGCAAATGTGTGCCTATGTGCCATACGTAAGTGCTGAAATTCAGCTGAAAGTAGAAAAGCTCTAATTGGCTGCTATTAGTAAATTACTCATGTAGCCACAGGGAAAGGGAGCCCAGGGAATAAAGACAGATGGCCATTTACAATGAAGCCCTTTAGAGAAAGATGCAAAGCTGTCATCTGCTGTAAACTACATGCCTTTCATCTCTAGGTTTCTTGTCACATTGTTAAAGAGGAACTTCACTGTTTCTTATAGAAGCAGGATGAATTAATTCTGGAGACTAAATATGTCCTTGTTAGAAACATCTAGGAAGTATGTAGAGTACACATCTATACACAGACATTTAATCAAATATTCCATTGCTTTAGTCTAGTTGGTTCAAGAAAACGAATGAGAGTTCTCAAAACAGGAAGTTCATAAGTTGCAAAACAAAGACGTTGAAGGAATTTGCTATTTTTTCTCATAATCTCCTCTTTCATAGTAATATACAAGACCTGTCAGATGGAGCAGGAATCTTGACAGTATAGTTCCACTTCCTGACCACGGAAAAGGGATAATTTAATCACACCTCTTCATGGTTGAGTCATGAATCCTGTTTAAATCACATTACACAGGAACAACACCAGAGCCCCGAGCACTCCAGAGACTAAGCCTATCCCTGCCCAGAGTTTCTGTCTTAAAGATGCATACTGAACAACTGCTGGTGAGAAAATGGAAGAGTGTATTTATACGACTCACATAAAGATACTGAAAATCTCCTGAGGTTGTGAAGAACGAAGATTGAACCTCTTTTCAGAGCCCATACCCATGACCAATTCTAAATTCAAAGCCTTTCGAAAATAAAATAAAACTCTTCTTAAAAATATTTGTCTCAAGACAGAATTGGAGCTTATATCTAGTGCCATTGAAAGGGGGTTGGTGATGAACAAGAAGCTAGTTTTCTCAAAATAATAAATAATGGTGAATGGCAATAATAAATGGTGAATAGTGCTAACACTGGTACATTGGTACCTATGGAACATTTTTGTTACTGATAAAAATAGGCAGGAATACAGTAGTTGAGTTAATTTCAGTTTAAGCTTATAGCTCTGCCTGTACCTCCAAATAAAGTGGATAATTTATTTACATGGCTATATAATGTATTTCATGTAATTTAAATAAAAAACAAAATCTTAATCTACATTTTTTCTACCTATATAGAGAAATCCAATGAACATTTTAACCAGCCTTGTTGAAGCTCATTAAAAGTTACAAGCAAAATAAGTATAAAAATGACCGAAAGAGAAATGGTGGGTACCGCTTTTAAGAGTTTATTTAAAAATAAGTTATACATCCTCATACTGGCGCAACACTGCATGTTAAAATGAAAACATTCTGTCTCTCAGCATATTTAAAGGCCTTCCTTACGTGCATTCTATCATCAGCTCACAGTAGTGAGAACTCTGATAGACACTGACAGATGAACATCTACAGTAGCTATCTCAAGTCATCACTGTCCAGCTCAACTTCAAATATCAGCATGAATTAGTGTGAAATAAGGCACAACCTTAAGGACATACTGCCTGTACTGTAAGTTAAAGTAGTGAATGGTGGATTATAGACCTCTGTCCTTCATATTCAGAACTAACCGATCTTATCCAGCTTTACACATGCCAAATAAATGTACATACTGTACTGCACGACTAATGAAGTGACCTGCATGACCTGTATATCACATGGATAGAACAGTCCTAACAATCCTTTACTGGGGCCCCACTGTTCCTTTTCGCCCCTGATAATTTAGACCTGTGAATTATAAATATAATTGATTAAATTATATCTGATAATATAAATGATATCTGGTCATTGATTAAAAAGATCTGTTATTACTTAGTTCAGAATGACGGTGTATTCAAGAAATAATGCAAAAAACATGATAGTATAAGTAAAGTTTATTTTTAATTAAGTGACATTGGGATTCATGGGACACTGTGCAACACCAGCCGTTTTATTCAACTCTCTGTGGCCATCAGAAGAAGACATTGTATATTTTGTTTTTATGATTGTAGCTGACACCTATATCCAATGCGACTAATAACTCTCCCCATTTATACAACTGAAATTTTTACTGAAACAATTTGTGTAAATACCCATAGACGTGCCCCACCTTGGATGCAAACCTATCAACCTCTAGCAACATGGTTACAGCCCTTTCCACTATTCCACAGCGTTGGTGACTGTGGTTTCCATAGTTTGCAGCTGCTGCCCTGCTAATAGAGAGTGGGCGATAGATGCACAGCCTGCTGTGAATCCTGACAGACCATTACTCCTTCTCTCTCCTGCCTTTTCCCATTCCATAGGAAGTATAAAGGAATATCTGGTGTTTACTAACCAAATTACAACAGAGAAACACAGAAGTATCACACAAGCATAGTAGATGTACAATACGACAACCTAGTATGTGTATCAGATTAAGGCCTAAACTGTCTATTTTAAAGAATAAATTATCCATCAGATACCACCTTACATCAGGTCTGTACTGAATGTCCCAGGTTTCAGATGAGCTTGTTTCTACTCACTGCAGTTACTTTCTTCAGAGTCAACAAATCAACAACAGTTTGTGCACCTTCCTGGAAACAAATTCCACTCCTCGTCTTATTGACGGACTGAAAAGTTGCAGCTGGGATAACACCAATGAAAAATGTCTTTGTGTGTAACATGTGGTAAATCTAAACCTGTGAGCAGAGGTAAGAGTGAGCTGCTGTGAAGATATTACTGTAATTTATGTGAAGTGAAGGTGAGGAGAGAATATCGCTATATGGGGGTTTATGCCGTCTTAGGAAGGAATAATTATACTGAGGAAATCAGTTAAAATCGGGAAGGTATACAATCAGAATGAACTTTACCCTGCTAACATTAATCTTTTCCAGTACCATAACCAAGATAGTACTGTATAAATACCCTGCAATGCTCTATTCCAATGCATTTTGTCATTATTAAGTATATGAAGAATGACAGCAGTTCCCATCTTCAGACAAATTAGCTCATAGGCAGCTTTCTGTCTAATCCTTTTGCCTGGCTTGGTATGTAGTACTTCTTAGTTTTATATACTTAAATTTGTTATGCTTGGTTCTTTGAGCTTCTATTTGAATGTATAAAACTGTGAGCTACATTGTGTTATGGATGCTTCCTTGGTTAGGGGTGGTCACTGCTTTCATCAGGAAACGGTCCATAGCACAAGCAATGACCACCCTTTCAGATGGTAGATTAATTGGCCTTTCATGACTGGGATTCATTAATTCCTTGGTTTCCATTTTGACCCAAACATATATGCTAAATGTAACAGATTGGATATGCACCTCACCATGGCCTTAACACTAATGAATCTAAGATCTAATAAAAGTTATAACATTTGCCTTAAGGTGATTTTCCTCTTATTACAGGATTTTTCATTTTCAAAGTACAGATTCACTCAATATTATTATGGCAGGTGGATAAACACAGTGGGGATAATCTTGCACCAATTAATACGTCTGTTAACCATTTCTGCACTAAAAGGCTTATTAATGTTTTTGCTTATTATTGCTAATGTCCCTGTTGAAAAAAAGATATCCAGAAAATGACATGTTACTATAAAGTTTAGCAAGTATAAAATAATTTCATTTAAAAAAGAAAGGAACCTCTTCAGTTTATTACAGTACATGTATATACTGTAACTTATTGGGAAGTTAATGAACAGTCTGATTTTTTTTTTAAATAGGAGCATTTAGGAAATTAATTAATATCAATAATTTGTATTACATGGATACATTAGCATTACATGTACTCAGAGATCTTGGAGTACATTACATGCACTTGGAGATCTGTAGATAACATTAGGGTAACATTACATTAATAATTAGTTAGAAAAAAATAACTGTTCAAAAACTTCCAGAAAAAACTTCTAACACTAATTCATTGCCCCCATCTGGGATATTTGAAGTTGTTTAGTTTGTTGCACTTTTTACAGATGACAATCTCCAACTTGAGAAAGAGAAAAGAAGAGAAAACAGGAGAGACTAGGAAAGTAAGTCTTGAAGTAATATGAAGCAAAACTATTTGAAGAAAAGAGCTGAGACAAAATTAAGTAGGGGGAAACTAAATCACATAAATCAGAAAGTACATTTTGAAATTCATCAGCTACCTGAAAAGATAAATATATTTTTTGAGCAGAAAAGATAAATATATTTTGCAGAGAAAGCTAAAGACTAAAGAAAAACAGTTCTGCAATACTGTTAAAGGTTCAATCTCTAAAGAGCAGTTCCGTGGGTGAACTGGTCATGAGATGGTCATGAGATGAGCTACTGTCCAGTTCAAATTGGCCTGGTAAAATTTATGTAAATGAATTCCTAATTAAATTAATGTACAAAGCTCCTTGTAGCTTATTGGAAAGTCAGAAAATTCAATTTAATCAGCTGAATTTCAACAACTCACAGCAGGAATTGCTATACTTAGATATTTTATTTAATTATAAGAGAAACTGATAATTTTATAGAAATGTATTAAACATACAGGGTGGTTTAACAGATGTTTGTGAAGAGGGCAAGTTGTAATCTCACACATCAGATCTCTTCTGTATAAATATTCATCTGCTATCCACAAATAAGTTCTTTTCTAGCTCCTCTCCCTCCACCCGGCTTTCACACTTGCAGCTGCCTCCTTAGTTCATTCCTCCCTAGTACAGTATATTTCTCATACATTAGAGGGAGTCGTAATGGACACGTAATTTCCTCCGCCATGCAAGTTAATGCCCATAACCAGTACATTTAATTATGCTATCCCATTATATTCATCAGCCTGTTTCTTCATAATACGAATTTGACTGTACTATTTTTTGGAATGTAGTGCATTAGAATGAAAATGGTTGATGTCCTCTACAAATCAAAAGACAAAAGGGGAGGGTGGTTTATTGTAATTCACCATAAAAAGTGAATAAGACATTTTAAGAAATGACTTGCAGTGTTTGATTTGCATTGTGCCTGGATGGTCACCTGTAAAATGGTTTCTATCCAGCATTAACTTTCAATTGAGTTTTTTAAGGACTCCATGTTGTTATTTACAGTATTACAATGTGAAATAATACATCAATTGTCCAGCTATGTTAGATAATTAAAAATATTAGAAAACAATAAATGTGTGAAATCTGTTCTAAAGTTGAAGGCAGCTATAGGATAGTACTGTTGTCTTAACGTATAACTTACATCAACATATTCCAAAATCTACCATTACATGCCAATGGTCATCTCTACTATAGGGTGTAATCATAGAAAACAAGTCCAGATAGTGTAAATTGTATGCTTGTTGTTCAGCATCTAACACAAATCTTCACAGCACTTGTCCTGCGCTGTGACATTTTTTGCTATTTCCAAGCCTTTGATCACAAAATGCACAATTCTGAGCCCTTTTGGTAACAATATGACGTTTCATTTAGTTAACATCAAATAAAATCTAGGATTATCTTAAAGAAACAGGAAACCAGACGATTTATATTAATGTACAGTAACTTTATACTGTGAGTGCAAGGCTTGTATTTCCATTTATTGAGCATAATCTCCTCATTATTCATCCATCTAGCTACAGTATACCTAATTTTTCAAAGGAGGACATCTATTAAGTTAAAATTATTAATCTTGAACAGCACTGATACATATTCATAAACAGACAATTTAGGAACTCATATTGTACATTCTTTCAACAAATGCCGTCTTCATCACATGATGAAAGCATTGACATCATAATTGACTGATACTCTAATTGAATTGATGCACTTTTAGGATTTGCTAAACTAGGCCATTTTGAATAGCAATCTTGAGCTATGCGCCGACAGTTAACCAGCTAAATGACTAAATCAGTGGGATGACCTTTGATATAAACCATTCCCAATTGAATTGTAATTTTTTAGCACAATATAGCAAGATGCAGGATTTTACCAAGACAAATTTTTTAGTCTGGGAACCAGAAAACCATATTAACAGCTTCTAACCCTTTCCTCCCAAAAAAACAATTACAGTTGGTTAAAACTACTTTAGGCTGACACTGAAGTACCAGACCATAGCATTCTAGTGTTTAACTGCAAAGAACTTTGTCTGTCTTCCCATCTTCATTTTAAGTATCCAAATGATTGTTGTTTTCTTTTTAGAGTCTGAGTCATCCTTTTAAACAATCTTCTTACTAATTCATAATTACTAAACAGCACACCAATCTACAGTACTGTAGCAATACCAATCCTGCATCGGGATGGTAAGGCTTAGGGTAAACCTCTCAGAAACCGCTTATCTAAAGCTCTATAGCCTTTACTTACTGTACTCCTTTTCCATCCAACCATTTTCAGTCTGCTTGTTGTTGGGGTACGGTTACTCTTTCCTCGCTCCTTCTAACTTTTATTTCCTATTTGTTCACTTATAATGTGTCACAGAGACCCTTCCTTCTCTTTATGGACTCAAACAATCATACTGAACAACAAATTACAATAAGATGAAATATAGACTTTCTATAACACAGTTTCAAATGGTCATTTTTATACCTGTAAATATTAATTACACAATAACTAGTCGCAATAAAATATAGTGTTTACTGCAATATCTAAACTATTTCGCTCAAACTGTGGTTAAGATGTGTGGTATGAATAAAGAGCTGATGTTCAAAGCAAAAATCTACCTTTGAGTTCCTGTGGAATTTGAAGGTGTTCTCTGAAAATCTATTTTGCCCAGAAACATCATTATATCTCTCAGTCCATGCTCAAAGCAGTGGGGATTTTTCAAAGTATCTTTCAAAGTCATCATAATATTGGATTCCAGTAATGACAGCTGTGGTTTCATTGCTGTGGCTAGTTGTCAAGAGGAGAATGCACTGTCATTGTAACAATGAAGAGAAAAGTTTTTTTGCACTGTATTGTGAAAAGAGGGTGTGCCGAGATATACATCAAAGAGAGAAGATAGAACAGACCTATACATGTTAAAATCTTGAAAACCAATTTTTGATAGATTTATGGACATCACGTGATATTATTTTTGATTTCCTGATTTTTAAAATCAGCTCTGTTTTATGTGGATTCAAATGTTAATTGACCTTGAATATAGCAATAATGGCAAGAACCCGGAGGATGTCTGCCATCCTGCTCATGGTTTGAAAGACAGCAATTATTATTTTACAAATGTCAAAATGACTTCTTATATATTGGTTGAAACTTCTTAACACTGTAGAAAAGCTTAGAAAAAAATCCAAATTCTATACTTTGGGGATTATGCTTTTCTCATGTTGATTTCAATTTCTATTTGCAATTATAAAACATTGCCCACATAGTTAATTTAAAAAAAATGTAATGTAACCTGCACTTAATGGACAGTTATTGGGGGTTAAAGCCTAAATCTACAGATAAATTAATTTATAACAGCTATTCCCATTCTGAATTGTCATCACCCCCAGAAGACACAACGCATGTTTTTAAATTTTAATTCATGTTATTTTTCGTCAGACTTTCTGGAGCTCATATACTTGTTGCAAAAAGGTAGAATGAAAGATATTATAATGAGCAAGTGAATTTCCATAGAGAACGTCCTGCGCGTTCCCACTAACGTCTGGTATGCAAACTTGCAAACATCTGAGGAGAGTCTCCTGTTGACTGACAGCTAGATACCTTTTATAAAAAACTATTTTCCTCACCTTTAACTTCTTAAAGAATTGAGAATTTTCAAAGAACCCAAATGGAGAAATAGTGATGAAGAAAAAAAGTAAATATAACTGAATACTCTCAATACAGTGTACAAAATTATATATACTGAGACATTATAGTCCAAGTTAAGGGCTTATTAACAGGAGCTGTCTGGGTCAAGTCATTGACTCATCATGTGTGTTAACCTAAGCAAGTTAACCTTCCTGTGCTCATTTCCTTTTTGAAAGTGACTCTACAGAAATCCTTTTGATTGATCAGTACTCCTCCTAGTTTATTTAAAGTAGATTCTTCACAAACCCACTTTCTTCTATTACAATGTACTATCATTATGTAACTGCATATTACTGTGATTATAGCAAATTACTGAATAAATAACATGTAACCTCTGATTTCCAATAAACATATGAAGAGTTTAGGTATATCTAGGTATATTTCTGTTAAATTAAATTAAACAAATCCAATTGTAAGGAATGTAACACTTGTAACAGAACTTTAACTGGAAGATACACTTCAGTGGATATTTATTGGATTCTTTTTAAATTTTAATACATATTAAAAGGCATGAAAAATGAACAAATGCTATTTGTTCTGAGACACATTGGTTACATTTCTAATTCCTCTCAATATATAAAGTTAATTATTCCAATGATTTATATACATAAAATTACTTTGCACAACAGTACATAGAGTATGTGCTATCATTTTATGCAATACAGTACCCTGGAGTCATTTTCAGTTTAGTGTTGTTGTGTACAGTTCAGGTTAGATGAAATAGCAGTGAAAATTCTTATGCCACCCAGTCAAGAGGTCACAAAATATTTTGACCCCATTTATAGTTTTGCCAGATTTGAAAAAAGTGCAGTGTTTTGCACATTTCCCTTCTCGAGAATTCATATTTCCTTTTGGCCCAGGAAAGAAATAGGACGTACACTGATAAACCTATGAAATCAAATCCAAAAAGATACATTTCTGGAGACCTACTGAATGCAAAATCATGGATTTTACATACACTAATGTGAAATTCTTAAAGTACTGTATGTGAGAAAAATACTCCTGTTAGAGACATTTTGCAAGGTTTGACAAACAGGTTTAGTACTCAACCGAGTGGGTAGAAGTCTTCCAACTGTGAATTAAAACACAAGCATGAAGGGATATTGGACTTAATCTACATATAATTAAATGCAGGCACAATGCCAGAAGCTAACACTTCCTCAGTGTTTAGACAAAACAATATTCAATGCATCTTTTGCTGTTGTGAAAGGTGTTTGTATGGCTGAGCAGTTTCTTGTAACTGTTCAAAGTTTAAATTCTCAAGCACCATTTACGATATTAATGCACACAGTCATAATATACTTCCCATAATATTCCTTATGCATTTATTGGTCTAGCTAATCAAGGACAATTGTAGTAGTATAACTGAAACTGATTTTTTCAATGCTAAATTTATCTAGGGGATAGACTGACTGCACTTAAGGCCCTTTGAAAACTTCAAAGACTGCTAATATTCCCAAGGTATACAGGATATTAGAGTTCACTTTTCTTGCAGCTTTAGTAACAAGTTGTGATTATTGTAATTATAATGTTCCCTTTGGAATTTACAAAAAATACTACTAATAATAACATCAATAATACTAATGACTGCTTTTGCAAGCGTAGAGAAACAAAAACATTTTTCCTTATTCATAATTTCCACAAGGTACAGTAACTTTCACATTTTCACGCCCATGCACATTCATAATAGCAAACAGATTCCCCTCAGAGAGTTGTTACTGCCTTTTTCAGAAAGTGGTTTAAAAACTCTTACAGTAACATTACCACACCCCCTTTTTGTAAAATAACGCATTTAAGTTTTGTGGTTTAGTGACAGGGGGTCTGTAGAAGCGATTTATATACGCCTTTGTTAAACAACTTGTGCACCTCACCTACTGTACATTTAGTACCCACCATAAGATGAGGGATTTCAGAAAAAATGATATACAGTATACAGTATTTATGTAACTTCAAATTATATAAAGATAAAATGTTGTGTGTTCCAAGCTTCTGTTAAACAGCTGTCTTTAAACAAACCCGTTTCATTTTCTTTTACACATCATTCAATACTCTTAGCTTTCCATAACAAAGGGCTCAGGGTATAGAGCTTATCCAGAGCTTGTTTTTTTCTTTCTCTGTGTTGTCTTAAGCACAAAAAGCAATCTCAATGTACTGGAATCCCTCACAATTTTGCGTGCTAATTGCTTTACTAGAGGGGTTTACTATCAAGCCATATAATCAGCGATTCCCAGCAACATTAACAAAGCATTTCTCTGTATTTTTTTAAAAAAAAGACATAACCTAAAGCTAAATGCATGCTTTTTTTAGTTCATTTTCTCAACCTTTCATTAGGATAAAAATTCATTTCTATTGATCATTACACAGTATCCCCTTCCTTGCCTCTCTCTGAGACCTGCATTCATTGAAAATGCTAACAGATTACAAAGAGCTTAAATAGAATTAATAAGCACTTAGCAGTGTAGTTATAAAAGGAAGGAGGAAGAAAAGATCAGCACAGCAGAAAAGTAAAGAGTGTAGCTTACCTTATTTTATGCATCTCGCTGTCAGAGGCCTGAAAAGAACCAAATCAGATTAAATGAATAAAAGAGAAGGTTCATCCTGCAGATGCATGCGGAGATCAGCCTTAACAAATGATTTTGGACAAGTATCTACATAGCGTCAGTAAACAAATCTACATCTGCATTAGCAGAAAAAAATTGACAGATTAACTCCGAGAAAAAATCGCAGCAGACTGCAGAAACACACTATACCCAAGGGCCATAGGCAACGAATGACTCAGTTGCTGCACTGAAGAGGAAAAAAGAAGAGAGAATAGCAAGTAACAGGTAATAGTATCTGTTGAATTTCACACATAGAAAATAATGCTGTTCTCACCAACTATGTTTTTTTCCTTAAACAGTGATTTGTGTAGTGAAGAATACTGGTTGTTTTTTTTTCCTCATACATTATGCATAGGGATGGTATTATGCAAGTTGCATTTACATTTCCATTCTGTTTGTGTTTGCACTAATTCAGCATTGAGCCAATGGAAAATTGAGTCATTACAAATATACTAAGACGTTGATTCTTTATGTATTTTGTTGTGTTAGCCTTAGTTTTGACCAGTTCCTCGCTATTTTAAACATAAGGAAACCACTAAACCACTTATTATTATTATTAATACTAATAATAACCGAAGAAGGCTCACCCAAAGAAGGCTCCACAGCCGAAACATTGTGTTTTCTTTCTTCTCTTTTCAGCATGGAATAAACCTATTACTTGTTCCTTATTATTATAACAGCAGCTGGTACTTAAATAATTTATTGTTAAAGTATATAACAAACTATTAACAAACATAAACAAATGACACAACACACATCCAGAAAGCCTTCACTGATTACATCAATGTCCCCTAAAGAAAAACTCTAATATACTATACTGAAAATAAGTGTCATTGGTATAGCATAGTATGATTAATGACTGTGAGATGATTGATTGTGAGACAGTTTCTGCTCCAGGATTTGTTGACACTCAGCCCACTTTGCGAAGACATTCATTTACATAGTTGTAAATACCAGGCTTTTCATACCTGAAGTGTTCTAAAAGGTTTCGGATTTTTCGTATACTACCCACCTCAAAAGCATTACAATGGTACATTATTCCTGGGGACAGAATGTGATTTGTCACTTAGGCATTGTGACATTCTGCCCCCTGTCAAGGAACAGCACCTGGACAGGTGCAGGAGGTTCCACTCAAACCTGAGAGAAAATATATGGAAAAAATGTGTCCACATACAGAATAAACATGTGGATCCTATTATCAGCCCCCCGTTGTGGATTCAAGTGGGGCAAGCAACATTCACTACAGCTGCGTGAAGTTTAACCAGCTAGACAGCTTTTGCTATATCAATATTCGATCCAGCTGCTTTATCATTGTACAGGGTGCTGGGAAGCTGGAGCCCACCCTGGTAAGCAATGGGCAACAGGCAGGGTACAGCCTGCATAAGTGCTCAGTGTGTACCCAGTCCAGAAACCCCCCAGAGCAACCAATTCAATAAAAATGAAAAAACTTTATATCTTTTTCCCGTTTTTATTTTGTTGGAAGTGGTATCAGGTACTGTACTGGTTCTGGAGAACAGGTGTACAACCTGGGATATTTTAAAGCTATTTGTTTAGTTTTTTAAAACGTGACGGACTGCGATGGACTCCAGTACCTCGCAGGACAGATATTCCCGCCAGGGCCAATGTTCCCTGAAGTCAATTTACCTACTGGTATTTCTTTGCACTGTGGGAGGAAAATGAACACCTGTAGAAAACCCATGTGACTGCAGGGAGAACATCCAAAATCTGCACAGAAAGCACCTCAGTTCTGGAAAAGAACCCGCGGCTCCAGTGCTGCGAGGCATCAATGCTTTGCAGACATTAATGCTTTTTAAATACATTTATTGACACATTTCCCCTTCCCACACCACTGGACAATCATGAAGGTAGTTTACTGGGTAGGTTGTACAGAAAAGAAACAAAATGTGCTCAGGTGACAGGGATTATAAGAAATATGAAAATGAGAGATGAAATTGAGATATTTATGCTTCTGTTGGATCCCCATAATAACCTTCAACTTACCAGTTTCACAGGCAGATTGGTTTTAGTGCAACACCTTAACATTTTTCAGAGGGCTAGGTTGGCAAAATAGCTTTTGTGCTGTGCAGAGGTTGAAGAGCTCCCTAGAGCCGTACACCATCAAACTTGTACTAAGAAAATGAATGGAAAGTTTATATTGCGGCAAAACCAATACTGCATTAGCATTTGTTTAAGAAGGCATAGATTTTCATGGAATAGGATTCAATCAAGCCACATAGATCTATGAGCTGAAGGTTTAGCATTAGCTGACATCTTTGAATTAATTGCTTACAAAGTAAAAGACTCTTGTCTGCTGGGCAGATATTATTGTTTTCCAATCATTACCATTACTGTTAGATTACTGTTGAAAAAATGAATCCTGCCCTGTAAGGTGCTAGATTCTTTGCCATTTGTATTGGAAGGGATTGATCTGAATTGATGTTACTGTGTAGAGTCCAATACAGTTTTGGAAACAGAAGAAATTATGTAGATAAATGTCCTTGTTTGATGTGGGTCAGAACATTCAGGCCAGCACTATATTGTTTCCTCCAAGAATAAAAAAAAAAACTCTTACGGTGTCGATACCTGGAAATGTGTGTCTGCAGTTTACTTTCACGTGTAGGTATCTTTGAAGATGACAACAGAGACTGCTCGGTAATGTCAGGAACTCTCACTGGATGACGGCCTTTTATTAGACGGGAGCTGTGCTCACTTCATGGGCTCATGCCTCTAAACCAGCACAGAGGTAGAACAGAAGCATTTGACATCCAGTGCTTGATAAATGCCCAGGGCTTGACTCTGCTGATTTGTTTTTAGCCGAGGATATGGTCATTTTTCATTTCATGTTATTTTATCATCCTTCCTGGTTTTACAGCTTCAAAGAGCAATGCTAGTCATTATTTGACCCAGGCTCCATGGGGGGACCACTGGGATCCAGTGTTGGCTGTCTGTGGCAAGGAATGGGGTTTTCCTGTTATTCTATACTCAGGACAGCTCATTAATGTTAAGATTACGTTTTATTCCGACATCCTGACCACTAGTGTGGCAGAAATAATGATGCAATCACAGCTTTGAAACAAACCTGCAGCGAATGCCAGTGTTGCATTTAAAGACCAAAACATTCACGTTACAATTACAAGTTTGAAGTGCTCCCGATATTGACTTTCACTAAAATTTAAGGATAACATTACTGAGATTTTAACTTTCCCTTTTTTTGAAGGGGGCAGTTTCAGTTACTGAACATCTATCCAATGGTTTTGCATTTCGAATTACGTTTAGGCACTAGTGAAAGAAAACCCAGACGTTTATCCTTCAGCAAGACTGAATTAAAAAAACAATAAACAAGGCAAATCGGTGAATGGACATGAGAAAATCCAGCAGCTGAGGTCAAGGGCTGCAATTTGTCTGCCTGACAAAGATTTTATTCTGACCTTTACTTTTCTACCTGAGCAAATTTTGTCTTAGAATGTCTTTTTTTCACATTTACAGTATAGCTGCTTCTCAGTCATGAGTGAGAACGGACTATGAAACAACTGGTCATGTCTGCAAATACTGAACGCACACACACACATCCACCCACACACATCCACCCACACGCGCTCACACACACACACGCACACACAGTGTTCTGATGCAGGCATCCACAATGTTTACTGCAGCATTGGGGCACTCTCTATACCCCAAGCACATTTCTATCTTCATATTTTATTCATTTGCATGAAGGATGCAGTTGAAGCATTTCACTCAGACACGGGAAAAGTATGGTATGGTGTTCGCTGTATATAACTGGTTGTGCAGGCATTTTCTCAGTCCCTCGAACAGTTGCTAAGGTGATAGAAAAAACTGAATTCTTAGCAGAAACAAGAGAGACGTTCCATTTTTACTTCATCATTTACTTCATGTCTATGTCCTACATAATGAGGTAATCCAGCTGCCAAAAAATTACATCTAGCTGATGGTATTTAAAAATCACAACAAAAGATCAGAAAAAAGAAATGCACTAGATGTGCATTATTAATGTAGTGTGCTTTCAGAGGCATGCTTCTGATTGTGGGACATACTCAATCTCTCACTCTGGCGCAAGAAAGCAGATCTGCTTGAGGCTTTAAGAAAAGACTATGAGTACCTCCCTCTACGCCCCCTCTGCAGGAGAAAGAGAGCTTGTCATTCATTTTTCTGCATATTTTTGAACTGCTTTTAGAAAGGAATGAAATTTGCACACAGCAAGCACAGCACCAAGATATAAGCGCCCCGATTGAGAATAGAATTGAAAACACATCCAAGATAATGAAAGACTTCAGGCAAGTGAGCTCAGTGGGTTAATTAATATGCTTGGGTCAAATTTTTCTCCAGGAATTAACGATAACTTGTCCAGATAAGGAGGTCAAAAAACAGTTATTTAAAGGGCCGGAAAGGAAAAAGTTATAATACTTAATCATTGTCAAAGACTTCATATTGTCATTCCTGCTACAGCAATTTGCGCTAATGTATTTTTTGCAGATATTGCAGTTTTAAGAATACAGTATATACATGCATTTATTTTTGTGTAACATAGTTATTAATTAATGGAGCTTGTTGATAGATAACATCAAGATTATAGCCTGAGCATTATTTTAATCAATAAAAAATAAATATGCCCTACATTTGTTGCTGAGTTGCAAACATTTTTGAAAGGGATATATCTGAAAGGTCAAAGGACGGATGAAAGCTGATATAAAGCAAATAATTGATAAAGAAAATGTAATCAGTGTCTGTAAGCAAGCTTTAAAACTATTCAACAAGGAAAAAGGAAAAAGGGATGTCCTCAAAACATCAGATCCACTTCTAGTTCCTACATTTATTTCACATCAAGATACAGTACATGAGATGTTTCTTTGAAAGCTTGATACATTACAGGTATTTCAGTTTCCAAAATAAAGTGCTGTGTAGGCATTAATACAGTAAGTGCAGGAATGTCCTGTTTTGAACAAAATAAATAGTTTTACAAGTGGTTCAAGATGATCTTTAAGTGCAGTTTCTCAAAGGCTGAGAGGGTATGCAATTTTCTGAGAGGGGTTGTGTTTCATACTGTACATCCAAGAGCATGTACTCACCAAGCTTAAGCCCCTTGGCAAAGAAGTAGACCTGAAAGGCAATTTTTGAATGCCTTGATGTCTGTTGAAGATTGGACTGGGGGACCTCATCTTTTCAGGCTCTTCCTGGATCTCATTCGTGGAGGATGTACCTGCTTGTTCCCTCTCTTGTGGAGCATCCTTTTCGATTCCCTTTGGACTGGCTGCTTCAGGGGTGTCCTCGCTCCTTACGCTGTCTATGTCAGTCTCGAGGTAAGCCTTCCCAGCAGGCTCTTGCTGGTTCCCAGCTTCCTGCGCCCTTCTCATGCTTTCAGTTTCCTCAGAGAATCGGCAGACAGACAGTGGCGTTGTTGACTGAACATGGGAGTCCTTCTTGTCCAGAACCCTGAAGGCTTTCAGGCTTTGGGGATCCAGCACTCTGAAGGTCACCTCATCCAGGAACTGGGAGAACTTAAGTTTGGCTTCGATCTTTTGCTCTAGCACCGCTGACGTGGCATCAGAACCCTGACTGGAGGTCAAGCTCTGCTCAGAACCACTCCCAGCCCTCTCTGTCTCTTCCCGGCACTCGGACCCAGCGCAGCCCCTTCTGCCTGTACTGGGGCATGAGCTGCAAAATTCCCTGCTAGACTTTAGATGACCTCTAAAGATCTCCCTGTTGTTCCTTTCAGTGGAGCTCCTAATGAGGCATGTGACTTCTGAATCGGCACTGTTTGTATCACATTGACTGTCCTCTTCACTGGAGCTGCAATTTTTTGGTCTCCTGGTGGTGAAGAAGAAACCCGGGTGATAGTGAAGGGAGTTCTCCCTGTCACTGCCAGCATCTGTAAATGGCGAACAGGAAGAGGATGAGCAGGAAGAGGCTGTATCCTGCCTACTGCCTGCTGTCCCTGGTCTGCATTGCTGACGAGGGGCACCAGAAGCCACTTTGGCCACTCTGACTGAGCGGCTCTGCATTTTGGGGTTAGAGATGTGCAATCACTAATTGTGTGAATTGACAACTGAATCATGGTTCAGTGAGCGTCACTGTTTTTAAAGCGTTATTCACCCAATCACATACGGTACTTGTTCTGAATTTCCAAATGGGCACAAACCCATTACCTCTCCCATGCTGACTCTACCTTCTTCATTGCCAAAAACAAAGCCACACAGTTCACTGTTTTGGAAAAAAAAAGGAAAGACCATTTTATGGCTTTGTGAATTTTTATACTATATGTATCTATTTTAAAATGACACAAGGGATCAATCAAAAATATACTATTTTTCTCTCTGCATTTGCTAATTAGGCAGCCTATTGATATGTGATACAACAAAAAACAGTAGGTTTTCTAGGTCAGTGGCTCCACGGTATGGGATATTGATTGTAGATGCCACATGGTATTTTTTGGATGTGAGTGGTGAAGCGGAATTAGAGTGCTATAAATCAATGGCTAGAAATGTAGTTATGGAGTTCAGTGACATGCAGTGAGTGTTGTTTATTGTCTGCGACAGAAATCATCTGTCCTGGTTCAGGCGTATTAAAATGCCATTGATGGAGCCATTAATATCTTGTAAAGTGTTGAGGGAGTTCTATGTCTCAAGATGACAGGTCAAACAATTCACCTCATCATAGGTGCAGTTCCTAGGGGTAACAAGTTCACAGGATGTGTTGTAGTGGGTAGGATGGTATATACATCTACCCCTCTCACACACTATTAAGACCTATTAAACACATACAGTACATTGTATACAGTATAGTGTATAGTACTGTATATTATGTCAGATGTTTTTTACATGTGTTTACATGCTTGTATTAAACCAGAGTGCAAAAACATAATACAAATGAACTGGTTTTAAAGTCTATACATAACCTGCTTATTAATTCTATTCCCTGATTTTGCTATTGTCACATAATTGCAGGGCAATGAAACATGGCAGTGAAACAATCACAACTTCATAGTGCTGCATAACTGATATTTAATTTAGAAATACTGTCAAGAAAATTAAGTTAAAATAAAGACGAACAGTTAGCAAGCCACCTGAAACAGCTGACCATCTGGTGTTTTGTTATTTTTTTTCTGTACTAACACAACAAGTATTGCATACTGTATGTGGCTTGTTTGCATTTCTAGACCTTTCCATGTCAAAAGGTGAAACAGTCATAAATCATTTTTGAACATCTTATTATGTTGTTAATTAAATGCAGGTTGTTTTAGAGAAACATCTACTGTATAAACGATTAATGATGTCTATTGCTGTTAATACAGTATGCAGTTTGTTACATACAGAATTCTTAAATAAATCTAATAGCAGATTCATTATGTAACATACTGTATATAAATTAAATATACCACACACCTCTCTCTGTTTTTCTCTCCTCTCACATTCTTAATGCTAGTAAAGGTAAAATCTGTGTTTAGCGACTCTGCCAGTAGTTCAGATGTTAACAACACAATATTGCCTTTATGCACCTTGGCCTTCCAGTGTTGTCATAGCGACCATGAAACTAGCAACACACCAAAGGCAGCAGAATGCATGGCATTCTGTAATGTAGTGAAGGCAAGAAGATTGTGTTTTCCTCCAACGAGGCTCTGCTGCTGACAGGCAATAAGGGGTCTCAGGCTCTTTGACCAATGCTGAGTCAGCCCCTGGCTTTAACAAGGAAGGGACATGCACATTATTGACTATAATGTCATGACATACTTAAAAAGACTGTAATCTGTGTTTTGAACTGAAAGTGAAATTAAATTTTGACCTTTTAATTGACATGCAATATTCTGGAATACTCTTGATGTGGGTTCATTACTGTATAACAGATTACAATATAGGTAGGGTATATT
Organism: Lepisosteus platostomus; assembly: GCF_059453375.1. NCBI lineage: Eukaryota > Metazoa > Chordata > Actinopteri > Semionotiformes > Lepisosteidae > Lepisosteus > Lepisosteus platostomus. The sequence goes on along the minus strand of NC_142620.1, from coordinate 11,557,399 downwards.
GAATATTTGTTGTTTCATAGTACAAGTTCAGAGAAATAAAAATGAAAGCTGGTTATGGAAAGGTATCCATTAATACTCTTAAATATATATTGTCTACACAGGCTCTAATGCTGGAGAAAATTCTGTGTGTTAAATTTGTTTTGAATATGGCAAATATATTCTAAAATATCCTTGAATTTCTAATCTCTTGCCACCCTACTTACAACTTGCACTTTGATTTAATTGCATTTGATTACAGCAGGATCAAAACAATATCTAATGCAATCAATATGTAACTGTTTGAATGTGATATTGAAAATGACTAAATTGAAACTATTAAAAATCAAAGAACAAACACTGTGCATATAGTCACTCTCCTTAAATCTTTTCTTGGATAAAAATTGCATTTTAAATACACTGTAATCAGCACGTTAGTTAGATTGATACTATTTATTCCAGTCTCAGAAACAAACATTCATTACCCAGTAATTCTTCCTTTGAGTAGTAATAAAGACATTATTAATAGTCAAAATATCCAGAAACAACATTAGAATCACTGAAGGAATCTCTCAGAAAAACTCTTTCCAAAACTGTAAAAGCTTATCCTTAGTTTAGGGATTGCTCATTTCACTTTATGAATGCCTAACAAAGTTAGTAACAGTGAAGTATCCATAAATGAAGCATTTATAAATCTAACCTTTATTAATAATCAAGAAATGAAACATTAGTAAGGGTCAGTTTCTTCATGTTCCTACACTCTCTCAATGGTCTGTTAATTTTCACTGGTTTTAAAGAATTACACTTGAAATGATCAGACCCTAATCTAAAGGATAATGCTAGATTTGGGGCTGGAAAGTATTACTATAATGGTGTAAATCTACAGTAAGTTGAACCAACCTCTGCTGTATATTAAATGCATGTAAGTAATACAACAGAACAGAAATATAGAACTGCTGTGTTATATGAGCAAATAAAGGGCAGAGTATAAACTAAAGCTCCTCAGACATCAAACACTTTTTATTTTTTTGGAGGCAGTATTAAAGATTTCAGAGACAGACATGAAACCATTTAACACACATGTAAAAAAGGCATCTGTGTAAACAACAACAATGTCATCTTGAACAGTGATTGAACAGTGTATTTGTGGGGGGTACTGTGGGATAATGAGAGTACAAACACATCCGGTTTTCCTTACTTTAATACTCTTCATAAACACTTGTCACAGCTGTAATAACCATTACAGCACTGTTTTCCAATTACCATGCAACTATTGCTGTACCTTGCTGAAAATAGTATATACTATGATATCACATTTCATTGTGATATCATAGTATATACCTTGCTATGAGAAAACCACTTTTTGCACTGAGGAGGGGGCATGTGTATGCCAATATATTTTACCTTAAGAAAATATGCATAGAATTAATTACGGTTGTACAACAAGTAGGTTATTATCAAAGCTAATTAACAAAACAACAAACAGAAGGACCTCAGGGAGCTTTCAGATAGGAACATGCATGAATGATTTAGTAATGTGTTGTGATCTGGGATGGAAAACCATAATTGATTTGCTGGCTGAGTCAATGGCCTCCTTGAAACTTTCCACAGGCAGTAGGTGCAGGTACTGTATGTTTTCCTCTGCCAGGAATTTTCAGCTTCTTCTGTATGAACAACAGTTGCAGTAATATATAATTTAATCTTTGTTTATAGGTGTAGTCTAATCACTGAATCAAGCACTTTTAGATATATCATCGACCAGGCCAATAAACTTGAAAAAGATATTTTATATTATATATATTAAAAATATGTAGGCAACTTTGTCTATAACAGCTGTTTCCCTATCTTTTTTTCATTTTTGTATACTTTTTCTGAATTATTAATAAAAGAACAATTATTGTAAAACAACTGAGTTAAAAATCCTAATTCGCAGAGTAAAATTAACTGCATTGTTTAATATGTGGACAGCAAATCATCCTACTGTATGTAGAAAGTGATGATCTTTGATCTTTGATCAATGTCATTAAGAATTCCCAGTACTTTCATATGGACCCTAAGCAGATTGTAGGCTGTGTGACATTGGCTTCAGTTTGAACCAAAACAAAAAAAAGTAAATGGAAAAAACCAGGGCTCTCTGGCTGGAAACAAAATTATAATGAGAGCTGAACTGCAAATCTCCAGTCTCCAATTAAGCAGCTATTCATCTAACAGGATGACCAACCTCTGAGTAGCTAAGCTGATGAAAAAACCCCCAGAAATACAATGCATGTTTGCTGTGTGCACAGGCATGTTTTCCTACAGTCTCAGTGGTGGCTATTAGTGATGGGTCTGAAAGCACTGCTCTTTGTTTCCTGTCTTTCAGCTCACTCAGCCAAGATCCCAGATGGTTTTGTATTGCTTGGCCACATGCTCAGCCAGCAGGCACCAACAATTTCCCAGAGTTTGAGGCACAATTTGTGGACAAGCCATAATCTGACCTTGTCCTGGTTCCTGTCCTGGCAATATGAGTGACAGTCTAACTGGTGCCAAAGCTTTCTGTGGACTTACTGTACCTTCTCCCCATTTTGCTGTGAGATTTCAGTTCTGCTTTCCGAGGTTTTATAATGCACTGGGAGATACACTGCTATGAAGGATGTGCTCGAGAGGTTCTTGTTAAGGGCTTTCTGGAAAAGAACTGAAAAATCCACATAAGCCTTAAGAGACTCAAATATTTTTAAATCAAACCTGCCAGTTCAAAGAAGTCTTCAAACCTGCACATTTTCAATGCTATTTTTTTTACTTAAGATGTCAACTTCACATGAACATAGAGACGAACAAACTCATGGATTTTTTTTATTTCTTTGAATGATGTCAGAGTAATTCAATGTAATAAAGGTGACATAAAATATTTAGGGCTTTCTGAATGAAAAACTGTTTGAAGGTACTTCAGAAATAGTGTTAAAGAAACTTAACAACTGCTAACAATATATTGTAAACACTGCATACAGTATTGCAACAGGGTTTGGTTATGCACTTGAGGTGTTCTTGACAGTTTGGGAAAGTATTAATGCTGTATTATTTTCATACACCTATGTCCACAATAAAGCAAAATACTCTAAGTATCTGTATGCTGTTTAAAAAGAAAAGGAACATACACTACTGCTTATTTCTTTTAATATTTTCTGCACCAGAAATTTAAAATTAAAATCTTTGGTAACTCTATGACTTCTTTAATATAGGGTCACATTGATTTCAGTAGTCCATTTGTTTATAGAGATTCTATGGGTGCATATTTATACAACTTCCTGAAAAAAATATTTCTGGTCTAGTATCCTATAATTATTAATAATATAACTTTAATGTCTTTAGTGTTCTACAAGTCCAGTAAATATTCTGTGTTTATTCGCACAGGTAGCAACAATTAATTTAATTTTACCTTCTCAGAAATTAGCATGGTTGTATTTGTTGTTAACATTGCATTTATTGTTAGACAAATGCAACAACAAAGGTGACGTTGAACTAGCACAATGTATATTTCTGCCAGATGTTTATATATATTTTAACAATCCCACAATTCCATGGATTGTGGCATGGAACAAATATTTTACAGGGACTCACTGTCACTCTGGCATCAACCCAGAAATGAGCAACTAGGAACATTTTCAGGATTAAGGAATGTCCTACATGCAGAGGCTAAAACAACAGCCTGTTTAGTCTTGATCAGACAGAGAAGATTATGAGAGGACTTGATTCAAGTATTCTAAATCCTCAAGGGGCTTTTTACAAAGTAAATCCCAATGGTCTTTTTCAGGATCAACAGGAAAGCACAAACTAGAGAACACAAATGGAAAGTACAGTAAAGTACCTTTAAATCTGAAAACAGGCATGAACAGCCATTGGAGTCCTGAATGTGCTACTCAGCCATATTGTCCAATTTAGTGCTGTGGTCTTTTTCAAGAAATGGTTGGACCAATTAGCTACTAGTAACCGAAAAGGTTTGATGGTCCTCCTCACCTCTGTAACCTTCAAGATCTTTAAAAATGATAGATTGCGTCTTTCACTCTGCCACCATTACATTCAGCCTTTTCATTAGCTTTGTGAATGTCATACAGTAGCAATATGACCTACGTCAACCAGGGTGATGAAAACCTGTCTGGTCAGTCTGAAAATGTTTTGTTCAGAGAGACATGATACAGAAGAAAGGAGAAAAAGAGAATGGACAACAAAAGGAAAGCATGATTGGACTCTGACACTGCCTTTTCTTCTACTGACATACTGTATTTGCTGCTGTTTGCTTAAAGGTCAGGTTTCTGTTTCCTGTCTTTCTGCCTAGCTTGTATTTGCACTTAAGGGCTCTTAATGTCCCATCAGCAGGTAGCTGTCATCAGCAATTTCTGCTTGTAGAATGTTAAATGATGTGTGAAATCCAGATTCTCATTAAAATCATTGAGGAAGCTGTATCTATTTTCTCACAAGTATTGTCCTTTACCAGCTTTCAAATAGTCTGGACTCTCTCGTTTTTGGTTCAATGTGTCTGACAGATTTGCATGTCTGCCGGTTATTTCAGTCTAGGTTGCAGTTTTTTCTTCTTCCTTTGCCTGTCATTGGTAACATTCCCTCTGCTTTTCAAATGTCACCTATCATCAGTTTTATTTTTCATTTACATTTTATATGCCAATGCTCAGATCCTCCTCCCTTGTTTGTTCCTCACACACCCCAATGTCTCATTCCATATTTCCTCCTTTCAGCCATATTGTTTTGAATGTCATCTCAAACTCTATCTTTCGAAATCTAAATGCCTCTTCTTCCCTTTCCTCTCCTTTCTATATCTCCCAAACCACTCACCTTCTATGCTCCCTACTATGATCGGTCATGCACATCTTAAAACTCTAATTCTTTATGCTGTCTCACTCACTCTAGTCCTTCCTATCTTCAGACACCTACCACACCCTCTCTCACTCCCTCCATTCTTCTGCTGGCAGACTAGGCCTTGCTTCCTTATGTTCTCCATCTTCCAGATCCATTACACCTCAATGGTGGAAAAAACTACCTGGGGATTTCAGAACTGAAATATCTGTCACTCCTGCACCTCCTCAGCACACATCCGTCTAGCCAGTAACTATGACCTGCCCAGCTTTATTGGACCAGTTCGAGAGGTTGGAGTTTCTCTCATATTATGGCTGTTGATACTGATTGTGAAGCAAAGTTGATGGCTAAAATTACAGCTACCTGTAGGTCTGAAATCTGGTCTGCCCACTGTAAGCTTCAAGGCTCCTGCTATCATGCATGTTTTAAAACAATTTGGCCAGTACACCCAAATACTTAACAACTGCCTTTAAAACCGCATTTCCAATTTGTCCTTTCTTGGAAAGACTCTGGAACTTGAATGCTTCCAACACCTTTAGACAGAGACACAGCACTGAAAGAGACCCATTGATACTCTCTATGATGGCTTCCTACTGGACTGCATGAACATGTTTCCATGGATCACTTCACTTTTGGTCAACACAACAGTGTGCTGTGCTTTTCCCCCAATGTCCCTTTTGCCTTTAGTTTGTATCATGTGTGCTTTTGTGTAGCATTTAGAGGTGGAAAGCATTCGAATATTGCACTGCTCGTTAGGCCGCGCTGCCCACCTGGAAGGCGACAGAGGGCCAGGACGTGTTACAGACCCACAAGCATTCACAGTTCAGGCGGGCTCCAGATTGGGCTCTGCTTCACAAGACCAGACACTGGATGGAGAACCAGGGACAGGATAGGTCGGTCCACACCTAGGACAGAGGAGACAGCAGGCTCATTGCCAGCACAGTCAACTGGGAATGCACCAGGACCTGAGCGAATCGGATTTACCTCAGATGGGTCCTGGACTGGGCCAAGCAGTGGGTCTACGGAGAACCGGATCCATTGCAGAGCTCCAGGAACAGGTCAGGAGAAGGGGCAGGCAGTCAGCTGGCAGGCTGAAGCAGAGTCTCAAAGGTGGTACCTGGGCAGTAGGTGGGTTGGCACAGAACAGTGCAGGAGGTTCTGAGCTGGGCTGGACATGGCTTACGTTATTGGGCAGGTCAAGCCAGAGTATGCCAGGAAACGGGTGGAGAGGATCTACCCAGATAAGGAAGGAGAAAACAACCCTTCGATTTACAAGCTAAATAGTATATTCATAATATATATATATATATGTTCATGAATTTGACAGTTCTAGTAAAATGAGGTAAAATAAGTCATGCTTGTACTTTAAGTATCAGCATTTGTAGGCAAATCTGATACTGTACATTTGGTTCTTATTTAATTTCTCTAAATATGATTAAAATAAACACCAGATCATCACCTCTGCTCCACCAAGCATGAAAATCGTGATCAGTAGAAAACTCAATTATATTTGGGGTCAATCCTATATGTAATTTTTTTACCAGTCTTTTTGATCCTTACAATTATTTGATATGTTAGACCACTTTTCAATGAGTTCTGATTCCAGACAAAGGATGCTATAATGAAAAGAATACAGTACTGCAAGTAATTTTGCAATACACTGCAGCAAAGAAATGTAAACAAATAACCACTGATTGTGTTTTTGGCAGTTAATGTGGTTGAAATAGAAGAAATTAATTAGCACTGATAGCATGTCAAATTTAGGACTAGCTTTTGATACCTAGACTTGCATGATCTGTTATATTGTAATAAAATCCAAAATCAGTGACTGCACTGATTGACTGATATACAGTATTGGCTTCCAAAATGCCTACATGCCGATGAAAATCCATCCTAATTTTAACTGATGTACAATTAAAATACAATAAATCAATTTGCTTAATGCTTCCATGTCTTTTATAGTATTTTTCACCTGAAATGATCTAAAAAGTATTATTGCATTTAGGAGGAGACTCACTTCATTTAAAACTGGAGTACAGCACCCACGTGGGTGACAAGCAGCAGCCATTTTATGCCAACTGCCCCACTGCACAGTAGGTCAAGTAAAGAAGTGATAAATTGCTGTAATAATTGAATTAATGGGGAACACTAGGAAGGTCAGAGCATAGAAGCTCAGAGAGGAAAATTATACAGAATTAACATCCTAGCTCATTCTATACATGTGATCTTTAATGGCAAATGATCAGAACCTATGGTTAATATGTCATCTGAAGGATGCAGCCTCTTACAGCACAATTTCAAATTCTTACTGACTCTGTTCTCAATTGGCAGTGGATCCCAAAGAGCTTAAAGGGCATCTTATCCATCTTGTGCTCACTGTGAATTCACCCCTGTACATCCACAAACCACTGGCTCTAGTCAAAACATAGCATTCTAGCTGCCTGACCTGGGAATCCTTCACTGGTCTCCTGTGACTGAGTAGAAAATCATCTCATTAATATTGTCTGGGAGGATCAGGCAGATAAGGGCATCTGAGGGAGCATCCCACATTCTTAGACTCATGTCAGGAATCAGTATCTGAGCAGCCCACAAGCCTAGCAACCAGAGGAAGTGTTTCCTCTCACAAGACTGGGGCTAGAAGATTTTAAAAATGCTACTCATATCCAGAAGATTGGACAAGACATATATTTTTCAATATGTGATTAAAGAAATAAATAAAAAAGTCTCTCCTGAAATTGCTTTCTTTTCTAACATAATTCATTCTGAGCTAAGCACTCTAAATCAGTTAGAGATCATCAAAGCTTTATTTATTATCCTGTCAGCATCACCTAAATCAATGAGTTCTTTGGAATGTTCCATATACATACTGCAAAGGCAAAAATTTGACACAGAACATGAAGATGTATTGGGATCAAAATCTGTTAATGAACAATCAGTATTGTAGCACCCATGTTGGGCGCTTTAACGGCTGCTCCGTCCCCTCTCGCCATGTGCACGCAGGGCAGGCTGGGAATAGGGGACTGGGGGAAACCAAACTGTCTATAAGGGGGCAGGGGCTGTGAGGCGTACTCTTCCCTTCGTGTCTGTGTTAGTGTAGGTGCAGTGCTGTAACCCCTGTCCCTGTGTGTGTACCATTCCCCGGTTCTGGTTAATAAATGTGTTGTTCAACCCCTTTTCGTGAGTCCTACTCCATTCCGTACCAAACCCTGCGGTCATTACAGTCGTAAACACGATATAATAGTAGACTTTTCAGATACATATACAGTACTTTAAGTTTATTAAAATTGCAAAAACTATGTAGACACTATAGTAGATCACTAATTAATGGTCCTTCTTTCCAGGAGATTCTTATATTTTTCTATTCAAATATTTTCAGGTTCCTCTGACTCTCTAGATCTGCCAATGACTTAATCGCATTTAATCTTTACAATAGAAGAATGACATTTAATTCCAGTACTGTAATTCTTTCCAAAAGCCTTGAGTATTATGTGAATAGTGTGGCAATTAACATCACCCTGTATAAAATGAAAAATAGATCTTTGAATACTTGTGATTCATTTCATTAGGCAATTTAAAACCCTGTGCAAGATAGGTCTATGGCACCTTGGGTGACAGCTGATAAGAAATGAGTTATTCAGCAGATATTCATAAAATACTAACACGTGAACCTCTACAGGGTGTCTGTCTGTTTAACAAATGGAGTGGCAATCTGCTTTCCTGCCTTTCAGCCTTCCTCAGCACACAGACCTCATGTCAGTTACTTTTTTGCCTTCTTGTTGAAGCCACTGTTCCATCTGCCATCTGTTAGATGGTATTAATATTAAGCCATTTTGCACATGGAAACAGGTTTTGATCCCTTCTCAGAAATGATAAATACATGCAAACCTGCAGGCAGTTTTGATGGCTTCCCAGGATATACAGTACTATTGTCATGACACACTATAGAAAAGCCTTTTCAGTTTTCTGGGCATGATTGTTAGTAGCAGAGAAATAATGCCTCAGAATTATTTGAGTCTTCAATAATAAGAAAACCACAAAGCATCAACAAAGGTCACTGTTGTGAAATGCTATTGTAAAGCAATGTGGCAGCTAGGCTTCTATAGAATGGATGTTAGTAGTAAAAAGCAATATAAAATAATTATTTGTGCCTTTGGCAACAATCACTTACTTCTGTCTCATTTGTGCTTCTAATCAAATAGACTTCCAACAAAATTGAAATAATCTGTTAGATTTGTAATGGGAAATGTGATTATACAATGTCAAGGACACTCACTGAACCCTTACAAAAATAAAGCACAGTATTTTACTGGTGCATATCTTCAGTAGCACTACCTTACCTATGCGATATCAACTAAGTAAAACTAGACATACCTTTACTTTAATTCTGCAAACATATGTGTTTTAGATATTGTAACGCAACGGGGGGCTCGAACCCGGGACTCCCGCGTCTCTCAGCAGCGACCCAGCCCGGTGAGCCAAAGAGTTATCTCTCTACAGCCCAGTAGCTGTACTCCTCCTATCACAGGGAAGGGCGGTGACGTCACCTGCTCTGGTACGCCGGCTCTTACACAGTGCCTGTCGGCCGTAAACGTTACAATATGTTGACCAGAGCTTCTGTATTTCAATTTAACAATGCCTTATAGTAATCAACGTCACACTAATGTGTTAGAATGAGCTTTCTAATCAGAAAGAGCAAAAAACTCACCGCAATCGTTTGTGCCGGTTTGTGTCGCTGTAAGTAGCGTTTGCGCTGCTTTCGTTTCCGAGAAATAACGCCTTGTTTTTTCGTGTAATCACGTGACTATCTACAAAGAAGTTTACAGGGACAGTACCAACAAACTCGGTACTTGAACTCCTGATTGTGATAAAAACAATGGGGGCAATTTGTTTTCTGAGTCTGGTCGGGTGGGGTGGATGGTTCAATATATTTCATTATAGCGCCTTCTTTTACTGGCTGTGACGTCACCCTGTGACGTACAAAATAGCAAAGTCACGACCATCAGATCTTTCAGTTGTGATCTTTTGATCAGTTGACCCCAGACTTTGCAGCCTTTACACGAATAAACAGTCTTACATTTAGGGAGCAGTTATTATGTTAGTTCATTGGTTAGGTGTTTTCTTTTAATTTTAACCATGTTCTCGAAAATGTATTGCTTGTGTACTCCTTTCATTGGTGAAGAGACACCAGTTTCCAAATTACCGCTGGTACAACACGAGAGCCCATATTCACATTTTTACGTATTAGTTTCAAGATCAATATAATTTAACAATAAAAAACAAAATTGAAAGCACGACCATAATAATATAATGATCACAGACTTTATATTTCTATTCATTTTTGAAGTACAAGCAGAAGGTGTTTCCCCTACCTTAAATATACGATTAAAAGTGTTCAAATACCATGTATTTATTACAGAAAGCAGCGGAGACATTTATATTGCAAAAAAATGTATTTATTTCGAAGAGACATTGTGAATCAATAAATACGATTTTAAAATAAGCCGATGTAGTTATTTTGCAAATAAGTAAAGCTTTTTAAAAGTAGATTCTCATTGACAGTAAACAAGCCGATCCACCCGGCGCTGCTAGCAGGAAAAGCTACCAGACCCGTGATTGGCTAAACCCCCGAACAGCTCGGGCCGTGATTGGGTGAAGAGTGAGAATCGACACTCTGATTGGGTAAATCGCCACAGCGGAAGTTCTGTGTGTACCGTGTGTGCTGTATGAGCACGCTGGATATACAGTAACACATTCTTTGGTTTCCAATTACTGATCAATCTAAGAGAAGTCGCACTGAGGTCAAAACTGAATAGCAGGCAAATGTCCACAGCGCGTTCACGACTCTGATAGCATGTCACGAGTGATGGCATTACGATACCCATTGCGACCTGCGCATCACTGTCATATATCCATATATCGCGATATGACATACCGCGACAAAATGCACCCCCCCCCCCCCCCGTCGCGACATGGATACTGCATATCGCGATATGATATACCCTGGCAAAAGCGCCCCGCCCCATGTCGCGACATGAGTCCATATATCGCGAAGTGACAAAAACGGTCACACCCATGTCGCGACATGAAGCCCCTATATCGCGATAGGACAAACCCTGACTGGATATGCTGACACTGTGTCGCGACAAAAAGTCCATATATCGCAACACATCCTATCTGGGTATATCATGTCCTGATATGAGACCTTTGTTGCGACAGTGGTGCCAGGGTGGTATGGAACCAAGGCGCCAGTGGTAATATACACTGCCGCAATATACAGTACATGCGATATACATGAGGTCCCTATCATGACATGCTGCGGAGGTCTTGTCGCAATGGTATTCCACAGTTACACGTTTGGGAACAGCGTGTCATGGTAGGGAAAGAAAAGAAAACGTGCCTTAGAAAATAAAAATCATAGATCTTGCAATCACGGTGATTTTACATACAGTACATTACAACCACAGGTTTGTGTAATCTAAACCACGGGTGCCCAACCTTTTTTAATGTAAAATCTACTTTTTCATTTTCCAGTTAAGCGCGATCTACTAGTATGAATTTGAACCTCTGATATAGGAAAAACAGACTGTGGGCACATCAGTACAATAACGGTACCCATCACTAAAATGACAGCAAATAAAAGCAAGTGACTCATGCTACAGTGAGTGTTACCTATTTTAGGAAAAAAATATCCTACCTTAATGTGCGCACTGGCACTGAATACCTAGCTTGAGATTTTAACGTGTTGACACTGCTGATCATGTCGATGACATTTTTATTTTGTCCCTGCAGCTCCACATTCAGCTCAATCAGAAGTTCAGTCAAATCTGTGAGGAATGCTAAATCCAAAAGCCACTGGTCATCCTCTAATTGGGCATATTCACAATGTTTAGACGACTTGAGAAACTCTTTGATTTCAGACAACAGCTGTCTGAACCTCGCCAAACATGTTTGTTTTTTAAATCTCCAAACAGAAAGTCAGCAGCCTCAGAAAACGCTTTTTAAATAACTTCTCGATCCCTGAATGAGTTTTTGTGTTTAGCCAGGACATGGCTCACACGGAACGATGAGATGATTGCCGCTTTCCCTCTTGTATTAGGCCTCTTGAAAACCGACTGCTGCTAGTTGAGATTTTAGTTTTTCCACTCTCAATTTTGTGTGCAGTTTTGAAATGTTGTTCTATATTTCCCTTTTTGACGTTGACGCTAGCATTGCAGATTCGAATGCGATAGTATAGAAAAATAATCATGTTCCCATTCCTTGTGGTAACGGTAAATTTCGGCCTCTTTGCTTCAACATTTTCGCTCAAATACTACAACTATCAAATAGGTACTCAAACGTATCAAACTGCAGGCCAGTCTGTTTCGCTCCACTATGCACTGTAGCGAATGGGGGTTTGTGCGGCAATAACCAAGAGAACGTTCTTAAGAAGCGACACAACACTATTTACGGAGCTCCTGCAGCCTTTTTCTCCAGTGTCAGCCAGCACTCAGGGAAGAGACTTTTACAACCCATTCGACAAGGGTTAAACACACACGAGGGCAGTAAAATGTACGACATTACATGCACAGATCTGAATGAAGTTCTAGGCTATCGAAAATCAAAATATCATTTGACCCATTTATTTTTGGTTGGGCACCCCTGCTCTAAGCTGTGCGACTACGCGGCCGCGCACCTTTTTTTAAACTGCCGCGCAGCAAAATCAGAGGGAAGTAACACAAATTTGTGCAGAAAATATTTTGACTGTGACTGTGAATGTTGCCATTTTCCCGCTAATGCCAGAGACACAAACACAAACGTGTATCTACGATTGTGTCTAAAGTCTTACTTATTTACTTTCTTTGACAAGATAGCGCACTATATTATGGTTTTGTAATTTCCTATTTATAATGTGTAGCCTCATTGAGAGGAGTTGCGTAGAGAGACAATTGTATAATATTTGAACCGTATTACATTCATGTTATTTCAATTTATTTCTTTCCGTTAATCACTGTTATGTCTGAACGTCAGTTAAGCGTACAGTCAATGACAGCAGCATTATATAAACACAGTCTCGAAAACCGTCTGGAAGAGTTACATTTAGACATGCTCATGAAAATTAAATTGTACCAAAGCAATGGACAGAATATTAATCTCGACAAGGTGTAAACACGATGGTTGTCATTGAAAGACAGACGCCAGAAATCATAACTGAACAATATACAGTATGGCTGTGTACAGCACGAGTTAGATTTAAACTTCAGTTGGTAGGATAGAAGTGAAGACTTCTATAATTTTCAGTGACATACTGACTTGCTTTTTTTATAGTGATTAGTGAACTGTTGAACTTAACTGTCGAAGTTAAAGGTATGCAATGCATGATTTGCATTACAGTTGCATGTTGTGAATAAAAAAAGTCCGTGGTAAAACTGCATTAGCGTGCACAATACTAAGTATACAAGTAAGCGGTTTATTGAAATTTACATCAATCAACTGTTCAACAAACATCAAACGAAATATAAGAAAAAAAAATTGCACGTTGGAAATGGAATCTTCAAGAACTTCATAAGTTTTTTTATCATTCGGGAGGTGCGGTTCACGCATAATTAATGACGTTACTGAACAGCAAACAATCAATCGAAAATTCAGATAATGTGGCAAAACAAGTAGGCCTTCATGGGAGTGGTTAAATACAGTTTTGCAATAAACTATCGGTCAACTCAATAGGTAGTACTTAGAAAAGGCCTTTAAAAAATATATATATATATAGTAGATACTTGCTTTGGTTTAGCTGCCAAACTATTGCAAACTTTCACAAAATCAGCAACAGCAGTACATGTCATTATGCCCCTTGGACTTTGCCTTAGGTCTTTTCCGTCGATCACTGAGTTCTCCCATGGGACCATTTTGAAGCCCTGTGCATCCTGCACTACAGCTTTTCTACGCCACTCAGGTTATGTCATCTGCTCAGCAGAAACAAAATAGAGGGAACATAGATTATGCCCTGTACTGTGTTTGCTTGTTCCATGCTTGCCTATGTTCATCAGTCTGCCTCTGTTGCTTGCTGCAAACAGTGTGCTGCTTGCTCATAGAGCTGTTTGCCTTCTCGCCCTTGATTATCTGCCCAGTCTGAGGTTTATTGTACAAAATTATTTACAGTGTTCCTTGCTGTTTGGTTACCAGTTTGTTCAGATATAATCCTTTGCAGTTATACTGATACCCTTCACCATGTAAAGGTTTCCAGTGGTCTTCAGTACACCACATCCTCAGGCATATGTTAAGTTTACATTTCCAATGAACTTTTACAGTTGGTCAACTTTGCATAGTGCAGTCAGAATTCCTATGAAAATCACTGACTTACAGTAATCTTGCAACCTCAGTTTGCCTGTATGGGCTTTGAATTTATTTATTTCATGTTCAATTTTCTTTGCATCGTCGGTGTTTTGCCAGTCTTCATTATTAATATATTTTGCAGAAGTGTTTGGTGTACTACTACAGCAGAGTTTAGAACATTGATACAATAATTACATTGTGGTACTTCACTATTTCCATCATATCAACTTGAGCAGATACCACTGATATATACTCTGTTTTATACCCAGTAACCAGTTTTCAATTTAAGAAAGAACCAGTTACTGGATTAAAATTCTAATCCAAGTCTAAATCAAAAATTAAAATTAAATCCAAAACCACTATATATTAATTCTAAAAAAGAATAGCCTGAATGTCTGTACATGTAGTTTGATGCACACCTGTAGTTTCTTTTTTAAATCTACTTTCAGTTACAATTCATCAATGTTAGGAATACCATTGATCCTACTTGAATCGGATGCTACCATACCTTTGCCATTGTATACTAATTCCATGAATGGGTAGTATGAGGGTTAATAATTTGAAATGGAAAACAGTAATGAAGAATAAAGTCTGTACAGTCATACAGAATCATGAGAAAGTGGTCTGGGTGGAAAATGAACACCAGCCATCTTAATGGACCAGGAAATAAGATCAAACAATGCTGTGAATAAAGCACAAATATGTTGTGCATGACTTTAGTGATATGCTTGTATAACCTCTGGATATTTTTTCACATTTCAAGCACTTTGATGCTGCTCTTCGAATTTTATGGTCGGCTGGTGTGATTTCAGTTCCATGGTCTGAACACATGATCAAGTTACTACTCCCCCAGGACTTAAGTAAAAACAGAACCTTTCCAGTTATAAAACTTCAACCTACACCCCTAAGAATTTCACGAACAGTACATGCGACTCTACTCTCCACAGCACACTGACAAAAAAGGTACTGCATATTGATTTTCATTAAGATGGAGATTTGCTGCTAATGGCTCCCAGGAGAATGCACTTAAAAGTCTTCCAATAATGTAAGATTGTTTAATTTGTTTGTTTTTTTTAGTGCTGCATAGATATGCTCTATAGTACTGAATATTTCATTTTCAAAATACATGCTTTCCTAAGTTTAACATCTACTTGTTTTACATGTCTTGTAGGGTTATTGAACTTCTTAAATAACATCTTATGGAACAGACATCTGTCGCCTACTTTATATTACTACTGTATTTTGAGATTATGCATAAGAATTTCAGGGACTAATGGAATCTTTGCAAGTGATCATATTTAATGTTTCTTTACTACAGATATATCCTTTTATTAAAAATTGTAAACTGCATTATGAGTGATAATGAGAGATGAACAGTTACCTGTTTCGATTTAACATCATATTGTCATACAAATCAAAACAGATTTGACATATTAGTACAGGATGCATTGTAAAGTTCTCATAAAATGGCTGAAAACCACTGATGAAAAGCCAGTACAGCAAGACATCAAAGTTTAGCTTTTAAAATGTGTAAGACGTGTGCTCAAACTCTTAATGTTGGTGTACTGCAGAGTCATGAGTGAATATGAGACCTTGAGTCTCAAGGGTTTTCAGTACAGCTCATTCTGTTGATAGAACACTGATGTTCTATTGCACACCTGAAGAAGGCTCCACGGCCGAAACGTTGTGTTCTCTTTCTTCTTTTTTTCAGCATGGAATAAACCTATTACTTGTTCCTTTGCAGCCTACGCATGCTGACGCAGCTACCCACCTGAACACTGATGTTTGCTCACTTGGTCATAGGAGGTAATTTACACAGCAGTAGTCACAAACAAGCATGTTTAAACCCACTGGGCTTGATAAAATGTTTGGAAAAATGACCTTGTTAGTTTTAAAATAAAAAGTACACTGTACTCATATCAGAAAAGTCTGAAATTACATGAGGTTTGAAAGAAAACACTCCCCTTTCTCATAGGTTTCATTAAATCATGTTATGCTTGTGTAGAAACTGGTAGGTTATATAACAATCTTGGTGAATTGATACAGTGGGAAACCCTACATGGCTAAGCAGGTAATGATCTAAAATGCACACAGACAGTATCCTCGAGATTAAATTTTAATATAAAGAAATCAGCAAGCAGGATAAATTATCCTTCTCTATTAGCAAGTCTCATTGTGTGGCTTCTGAACAGTGAAGCCTGCTTATCTCCTCCGTAAGCACAGTAGTCCTGAACAGGAATGACTGGCATTTCAAATAAGAGCAACTCATTCATATTTATAGACACCTGTACTCTTCACCGTATGTTTCAGCCATGTGGAAAACATAGCACTGACTCACATTGGTATGCAGGTAAGAGGCTGCATTTACTAAAGAGGACAGGAGAAAATGTAAGTTCATATCTTATTGCACTCCCTTTGTGGTTCTGTGTTCTGTATTGGACAATACAATCTTTAGTTTTCAATCATGTATCTTTAATACAAGCAAAGTATCAGAAATTCTCTAGTGAATGCATTTATCACCGTAGCAACAGCAAGACACATTTGTGGAATAATGTAGTCTGGTGTTAAAAAACCCCAAGCTCAGTATTGAAATGCCAAGCAATTAAAAAAAATGTTTCCCTTAACATTTCTACAAGTATTGCTTCAGCAACCTACAAGTTGCTTGAAAGCACTATTTAGAAAAAGAAAATAGTCAGCACTCATGATATAACTTTCAGGAAATTTTCTACTACAATTTGTATGGTTACTGTGACAAAACTGCCTTGGGATGGTCACAAAAGTCACCGCATGCACAGAAAATAAAAAAGAGGTGCAAAAATGCGCAAAAAAATAAAAAACAGAGTAACAGCTATGAAGATGACTGGTACTAATGATAGTGTCCTTTTCTCTCCATGTGCTCTGGGATGAGAAATACACCTGGATAGCAACAATATGGAACAGGTGAGTCAACCATGTAGGTGTAAATGTGAAAGACCTTATGAGACTGCCATTCGTCACACTGCCATTATGTTACTCTACTTTATCCATGACTCCACTTTACTCAACAACAGATTTCCAATCTGTGAGTGTAAATGGGTGCAACTCAACCCACTGGCTGTAATTCAAAGTTCTATTTTTGTTTGAGGATTTAACCCCTGTCTCGGAGCATTTCAGTCATGCATAATCATGCCATGTAAAGGTGTAGTTATAAACATTTTAAAAATAAACAACAAAATACTGTATTCACTTATATGGTTAATTAATGTATAACCACCATGTTTCCTTACAACTTATTGTAATCATAAATGTACAATAATGCTTAATAGACATTTAGAATCTTAACTTTAGTCATCGTCTTTCAGAAGTCTGGCCTTGGTTTTTGTTAAAACATTTTCAGTTTACACCTGTTTTTCTCAAGGAAGGAATCATTCAGTTTGCTGAATTTAAGAGTCCCAGAAAGTTTTTTTGTGTGATTTTTATTGATATTACTGGGAGATTGTTTATCCTTTTTAATTAAAATAGTTCTTCCTAGAGATGTTGAAAATACATCATATTACCTACAGATGGAAACCTAAGCTTGGACCTCTTCAGTGGAAAAATAAATTACCCTTGTTAAATGGACTGTAGTATGGTATACGAAACACAAAGGGACAAGTAATAGGTTTATTCCATGCTGAAAGGAGAAGAAAGAAATCACAACTTTTGGGACGTGGAGCCTTCTTCGGGTGTGAGCAAATCTATTCCTTGTTCCTTTGCAGCCTACGCATGCTGACGCAGCTACCCACCTGAACTACTATGAAACACAAAGCATTGTCCCTTAGTCATTTCTGGCTATATCCAGTAGGAAAGCTTCTCTAATGAATGAATTCCATGAAGAAAGTGTGTTAGGTACAATACCCCCTTAAATGCACCACTAGTTGCATTTGCAAGAAACAAAGTCCATTTCGATCTCCCATACCGTTCTGGAGGGGATTAATTAAGAGGAGAACTGCACAAACACCTCATCAATATGTATTTACAGTATTACACTTCCTTGTTCAAAACCTCACATCACTGCAGCACAAACTCAATTGATCTAGCCGCCCAGTTTTTCATTTATTAATAGCTCCTCTGTGGTGTAATGGTGGTACGTCTGTCGATTTTAGCACTGCAGTGCAGTTTATCAGTATTTGTCTTTGTGCCAAACTGAATTTCAGTGCTGATTAAACTTTAATCTCTCTGTGACAAAAAGGAATGATGAAATATAAAGCTCACACCTCCTTCCTTCAGAAAAAAAAGATATGTCTCCTGGCAACAACAGTTGCTGTGATATAAAGAAGCAAAAGGGCTTCATTTTCACTTTTTAAATTTGTGTTAATACCATCACTCAACAGCACTATCTAGTGGTCGTAATGTCCAATTTTATATTTTAATAACCTTTTCTATGTAACTTTGTTTAATTTTAATATATTTTGATTCAGGTCTAGGACAACTATCTCAAACATCCTTGAACAGGGAAGGACCATGCAAGATATTTTACAGACACCTGAAGTTTTTACAGGCACTTGTCGATTACATAATGATAACCCTTGAAAATAACAGGTGATAAAAAATCATTTTCAAGAAAGCAAACTATGAAAGAGCATTTAAGAGGGACAGCATAGGATATATGTGGAAACAGTAGGGAAGAGAAGGCAACGGATTAAAGATTTTCTGCCTGAAGCACAGAATAGATGAATCTGAAGAGCACACAAATCAAAGGCTAGAAGGCAGTGGTGCAAATGGTTTAATAAATCAAGAAAAATATAAAGAGAAAGAAAACATTTAATTAAATACTTAAAAAGTAAAGGGTCCCTTTCGGGAAAAGGTGTATAATGAACTGCAAGTAGAGATAGAGCAGGACATTAGAGATAGAACAGGACATACAACAACCATAAGAGAGGCAAAAATAATAGTACAACGAAGGCAAAAATAAATAATAAAGACAGTTTTTTTCTGTATCGCAGGGTAAAAAAAACAGTGAAGGACAAAGTGTCTCGGAGGTAAAAACAGAAAACATTTTAATAATGAAAGAGAAATAGCTAACGTAATAAATATTACCAACTGAATATGAATACTGTACGAATGTTTCGCTTATATGTGCTCAAATGAAGAAATCAGCAACATGCCTCAGGCTGAGGAAATATAGGGTTCTATATTAATTAAAATTACAGGTATTAGTAGTACTTCAGATTAAAAACACTCTCCAGGGCCTGATGGTATTTACCAATTGTACCTAAAGAAAAACAAAAAAATATAGAATTCCTTAGCAAACGTTTTTAACTCACACAAGACCTACAGTATGGGACCTCAGCAAAACATATACCAGAGAAAGTGGCTACATTCCCATAGACAAAAAGGGTGAGAAAAATAATCACAAAGTAATTCCAGATAATAAATCTTACTTCCATTGCATGCAGAGTCCATTGCATTAGATTAGAGTCCATTGCATTAGAACTAAACTACAGCATCATTTATATTGAAATGTATTATTTTCAAAAAGACAAGCCTTTTTTGTTACTTGTTAGAGTTCTTTAAACAGCTGATGACAGTAGTGATCTGCAGGACTTAGATCAGGTCAAACGGTTTTCTACTGCATCAATATTGATGTCTTGAAATCTCTCCTTTGTAATCCTAGTGCTGTTTTGTCTTCCATTGCATTTCTGGTACTTTAGCACATCCCAATAGGCTTGGAGAACTCAAAGACTTTGTCAATATATCACTAAACAGTAACATTCCCTCAATCTGCACCAAAGATATGCTTGTGTTAAAGGAGATTCCTCCTCATAGGATCATACTTCCTCCAATGGTTAGTTTGAGTGATGCTGCAGTCAGCATAATAGCACAAATATCTATCCTAACATTTTCTTCTGGCAGGTCTGTGAAGAGCAAAATGCCATTCATTGGTGAATAAAACGTACGACTCTCTCTACGTCTACGACTTCATATAAGTACAAATCATTTCCATGCCTGCAAGGAAGCCATTCTGCTGCTCTGCCATAGTCACTGCTGTCTGAAAACAGTGCGCGGACCCAATACCTACTGTACCAGGACATGGCCTGTCCCTTTCATAGCTAGTCTCCTTGACTGTCCAGGTTAGTTTGCTGATCGCTAAGAAGCAAAATTATCTCGTTCTTCAGGCAACTTTTCTCACAACCTTTGACCCTGGCACCCAGGTGATCTTACAAAGTACAGGCATGGTCATACAGTATCTTTGGCTGTTCTTGCATTAACTAAAATCAGGTGTTTTTGAATGGCTGCTTATATAGATTCTTGATCATCTCATTTCGACAATTTTTACTCAACTCAAATACAAAGCACAGAGTGCCTACCAGTTTTACCTGAAATCATAATATGCAAGTCATTATATGTTCGTATTTTCTCATATCAAGTAACAATATGCTGATGCACATTGAACATGCAACAGTCTAGGTTTTACGTAAAAGCCATACTGGGGTGAATATATAGGTGGATATTTTACTGAAGCAATCTGACTATACAGTACATAACATCACAGTATATAACATCAGTGCCCAAGTCTAAATCACTTTGGATAAAAGTGTCAGCCAAATAACACAAAATATTAATCATACAGTTCAAACTACAGACAATGGTATAATTAGTGAGATCTGTTCAAATAAAAAACCCAACATAAATTAAGATTCTTTTGTAATTTTAAACGATAAAATAAAGAAAATGGAAAATGTATCAGTTACAGAGCAGGGTGTGTCCAGTCAACACGGAGGTAGGAAGATAAGGCATCACCAGTCAAATGACTGAGGTCATTACCCCTTTTGTGGGAAGTGCTGTGCCTTAATTTAATCCATGGTGTTAAGGAGATCAAAGCCAAAAGGAATTCCTTTTTCTTTTCCCATCATGTTACATTACAAACACAACAAATTGTGTTGTGAATGAACTGGAAAAGGGGTTATGCATGCATAATGAGAGGCGTAGTGTTAAAGAGAAGATCTGAGTCCCCCTGTTATCTTATTAAGTATCTTTATGATTTAACAATACCCTAAAATTATTTTTATTATGAAGTGCTGCAGTTGCGATGAATTACAAATCATTAATACACTCGTTCCAGCTCTTCCAGGCACCTGCTGTGCTTTAATTACCTTAACTGGATGATTATAAATGAGAGAATTAAAAAGAATGGTTTAATAAAATAATGTAAAACTTCTCAAAACAACAAAAATAATTTATGTCTTGTTAATGTGGATTTAAAACACATATCAGAAAAGCAGTGTTTAGCTTAATCTTCTTTAATATCTTATATTCATACAGTATGTTAGTGCAGTATATTAAAATCTTTCTATAACAGGAGCAATGGGGACACCTCTGTTTGTTCATGAGAGGTGCAATCCATGAAACAGTGTAATATCTTCCACAGACTGCATTCTGCAGAGGATATGTGCTCCCAAGGCTCCAGAAGTCTTCATTTTTCTTGACTTTGCCAGACAAACATTATGGTCCTGCGTGATTTCAGTAAAATGCCAGTTTAACTTCATTATCACTGGAACACTATAGCAATAAACAGATGCACTGTTTGATTCCTTGATCTTTGAAACGATAACTTCTGTTATGTAAAAGTAAAAATGACAGAGCAATGCTTCTGGGCTTGCATGAACATCAATTTGAAGCAATGTTTCTTTTAATTCTTGCAACCTTTATTTGCTGGAGAATGAAGCTGAGTAACAAACTAGGATTCGTTTAAATTGCATTGTGTCGGCACGGCTCAGATGTGCCCTTCACTATACTTTCCTCTCTATACTTTCTCCTGTGCACCATAAATAATAGTTAGCTGTGCATCTGTCTGTAGATGTTGCTTTAATGTAGTGTTTCATGCTGTGGCTGGTGGTAGGGTGCTCTTATAATTAATAACTGCTGTGTATCTTGCCATTAACTTTGCTAAAAACAAATAAAAAAGTTGTTTCAGCAAAAAGGCTTAAAAACAGTTTTTATTCCTCCTTGATGTGCCTTTTTAATGGTACTGTAATTTTACAATTACTGTATAACATCAGTCTGGTTGTCTGACATATCACACATGGGAAAGGTGGCTATAGAAAACGTAGAGCTTGCATCTTTATCTTTAGGAGTACTTCTACGTTTTCACAAACATAGAAATTCCAAAATTATAAGTACTAAATTAATTAGAATTTATTTTTCATTCTTTACATAACTCATGATTTTATTTCCAAAGTGCAAAATTGTCCAACATTATTTAGAACAAAACAAGAAAGCCAACAAACTAAATACACTTGAAAATAAACAAAATATTAACAAAAATTGCACTGTAATTACTATATACTGTAATTACTGATGCAATACATTATGTACCAAAATGTTCTATACGTTTGGTTGAAATGAGCCAGATTTGATCAATTTGTCCCATTATCAGGGAAAAAAATAATTCATTCATCCATTCTGGCTTATACCTGTTAAGCACAAAACACGAATTCAACAAAGTACACATTTAGCTTTCAGATGGATTTACAGGTATCTCCATCCATTAACTATAAAATATTAGTTGCTCAAATGTTATGGGCTTTAATAATGTGGGGAAAGCACTAATGTAATATCGAACAGGAGACTCAGTATTGACTATGACCTTAAAAGAAGTGTTTTTTTTTCTGAATAGTTTATAAGTCAAACAGTGAATGGGTAAGTAAAACTTACTAAATCTGGTAATGCTGAAACTTCACTTAGTCACTCTTTAAATTCCATGTACAGTCATATTGTATTTTTTGTGAATGAAATGATCTGCAGTCTTCAGTTAGAACTCAAAGATGGCAAATGTATTCCATTCGCGAGAGTAAATTAGTTCAGTGCAAGACATGTCTTCTCTTCTGCATAATGGAGCCTATAGAAAAAAAACACACCTTTTCAATAGAATATTTCAAATACTGTACTGTAGAGGCTCTGAAGAGGTTTCATTTCCAGGGCTAAAGGCTAAACTATTTCAAAAATCTAATCATGCAATGAAGAAAATACAGTAAGCATGATGTTACTTAATTACACAAGTTACCTAATTATCTGATGTGACACCTGGCGTCTGTGGGCTACTAATCACACACAGTGGGACATATCATATTTGCAGTCCTGAACTGAAGTCCAGCCTGTTTCTCTGAATTATGGCTCACCCCATCTAATAATCAAAATAGTTCAGCAACAGCAATTACATCATCCCATAGTTTGCTGGGACATGGTGTGATTCCTCCTTAGAGCACTCACAGGTGTTAAAACACATTTCTAGCCCTGCATGGTGTATCTATTTCCTTCAAGATTCAAACGTATGATAGAAGCAAATGAAAAGGGCCAGCATAAACTATGTTGGCTAAAGAGCTTTTCTTTAAGTGCGATATTAAGTTGTTGATAATTATATAGTTATTAATTTCTTTTGATACGTGATTCCATATTATATTCTGTATTAATCAAATTCTACAAGTATACTTTTGTTTACTCCGATTACGAGCATATTCGCAGAAAAAGTTAAAACATTATCACTTTTCACAAAGTATATACACTTAATATGGTCAGAAGGAGCAAGTACAGTAAAAACGTTTCTGAAATAACCACATGTAAGACTTTGATGCTCAAAATGTTTAGGGGGAAAGTGGAATAATGGTGCGTATTTTTTCTTTAAACTACCAATACCAGCCAGATACAGTTTACATGATATGTTTATGTTCCTAAATTAATATAGTTTATCGTTTATCATTTCTTTTTATGCTCAGCTACTAAAATTTCCCTTTAATTGTAAAATTGCATATAAATATTCAATACTAAGCGGATTAAAAGATAATTAAAGAGATTAAATGATTAATTAACCAACCAATGAACCACGAGTGCCCCTGTCGGTCATTTTGGCTAGCCAATCACGTACCGCGGTATGACGTAGGTAATTGCGTGCAGTACGAGTTTGTACCACACAGTTTGAATGGCTGCATTTGTACACTAGTTCTGATTTATAGTTTAATGAGTAATGATTTCTGTTTTTATGAGAGGCTAAACTGTGTATATACGAACTACAGTGGGTCAAGGTGGGAACCAGGGTCCTGTAAAATGAACAAATCAGGTTTGCTGTTTTACCAATATATGGACGCTGTAACAGAATCTTAAAAGTTTGGAAAATATAAAAAAACAATGAAAATAAGATAGATTGTCACTTACTGTACAAAGTAACAGCATTATTAGGCGCTGTTACAGTAAAGTAGGGAGGGACACTAAAAGATTTATGGATAACTTGTTCACAGTTGCAAATCTAATGAAAGGTTCTGTTAAATAAAAACGTTTTTTTCTGTTACCACTTTCAGTAGGACTGGCTTTTATAAAAAATCCAGTTATTCTTTACATTGAATTTAAACACAAAATTCTGGTTTGTACAGTGGTGCATATACTGTAGCACTTCCTGAGCATCCAGTGGTCTGGGAATGACATGAACATAATAATGTCAATTCCTGAGGAATGTTTGCTTTTGATGAGATAACTGATGGGAGGTTAATGTGACGAAAGACATGTCTTCTAAATGGAGCCAGTTTAGCTGATGAGTTTAAAATGGATGTGCAGTAATTTTAACGGTGAAAAAAACTAGAGTAAATGGGCTCCAGGCTTCTTTTCCCGTGTGATTTATTTTAAATCAAAATAAATTGCTTTTATTACCAGGTTAATGTTTTTTTTCAGAGGCTTGCCTTTAATGAAGACATGATTGTTCTGAGAAAAGCAACTATTTTTGGAAGGAGAAGTAACAATTTTTCTTTATCAACAATGGTCCTTAATGACTCCTCAGTAGCTGTTTCCAAAGGTGAACTTGAGACCACTTGGCAACAGTGAAGTGGCTCCAATGTTTTCATGTTTCATGTTCAATCAATTCTGTCAAGTAACTCCGCATTCACTTAAGCCTTGGAGGTGTACCGGAATATTGATCTAATATAATAAAGACTGTTGTTTTCAGGAAAAAAGAAATCAATAACAAGTTGAGAGGCTGCCATGACATTCATCCAATCTCCTAACAGACTGGGCTTAGTTTACAAATTATAGAACCCAGAAAACAATTGGTTCATCAAGTTCATTGGGTCACAGTGAATCAAAAACATTTGCTGTGCAGGATGTTTAAAAATGCCCTTGATCTTAGAGATCCATTAACAGATGTATGGAAAGGTTTTGACTGTAGGCCCAGGGTCCGAGCTGGCAGCAATTCACACGTGCATCCTCAGGGGACTGAACTCTTGTTTTAATGTCACGATCACATTCTGAAGAGGAGAAATAATATGTCAAAAACAAGATTAAACATTCTACATGTGGTTTACGTTTTCATGGATTTACTTATTTATTTGAAAAAAAAAGCCCGAAAAAGTGACCAGGAAGATTGTAGTGAGGTCTCTTACAAGACAACATTAGTGCTTAATTGCCATTCACAAGTGTTTCCATCATTCAGTAAGCCTCCAGCTGGACATTTGTATTCCAGTCACTGCCAGTGCTGCAGCACTGTACTTTCCAGTCTCTCCAGTCCTGTGCTACTAATATCAGAGGAACACAGGACCACACCTGGGGTCACACACTCACCTGATTTAAATTGTTGTTGTATAGTTCCTATAGTTCTATAAGACATGGCATGACATAGCTTTATGTCTAGCAGGTAAAGCTGAAGACTCATCATAATGATTGCTGAAATGCTGAAATGGAAAGTGTTTTCAACAATTTTTTTCCTTTTCATGTTTTAGTTCGATAATCATTATACCTGTACAGCACACTGCATATATATGAAGTATTAATAAGTGAGAGGCTAAAGTCAGATTTGATGAAGAAAAAATTAATGTACATAAATTTTTCTCAGTGCCACGGTGTAATCCTTCATTTTAATTGTTGGCTCTGTGTTTAATTAACCTTATGCAAATGAAGATATTTTTTAAAAATGTGAATGCGTTCTGATCCATAAGAATTTGGTTAAGCAGGTTCATTTTCCAGATCAAAAACATTTGCATGCTAGTGCAGTGTATACTGTCGTCTTTTTATATAAAAAATATGCTTTTAAAAGTTGCCTTTTAAGCATGAACTGCAGTCTAATTTCCTTCAGATCTCTAAGGCATACACTGGCCTCATTCATCATTACACTCATAATGATATGCATAAATCAAAAGAAATATCTCATTACAATATTGGCATGGAATCAAAATGCTCAGGATTATTCATACTTTAATTAACAATAAAGTCAACAGAGGGCAGCAGTTAAAGAAAAGATCTGTCACAGGCTTAAAGAAAAAAACATACAGTTAGGAAACAAAAGTAGAAATTAATGGGAACACAATACATTACAACAGTTTAATGCAGCTGCCTCGAAAATGATGGGTTTGGCTTCTGTCCAGATGCATATTTGCATATCCTGACAGAGATAACCTGCAGAACAGGTGAGAGTTCGATTTCCTAATGGCCACAGTTGAGTGAAACCTCCCTTTACAGAACACTCCCTCTAAGCATACTGAATGACTTCCAGAATGGTCTGTGATGACAGTGTGTGATAGTGTACTGACCCAGTGTTAAACCCACAAGGCAATAATACGTATTGGTAACACAGACACTGTTCCCATGGTAACCAAACTCCTTGTATGTGTGAACATTTGTATGTTTGTATACAGAAAGGCTCCTGCTGTTCTGCTTCACACTTTTAAGGTCCCAAGCAAATGCAGAATGTATGCAAGATAGGAATATGTTTTAATTAGTCCTCACAGTTTGACAACACTGAAACCAGAACCACCTGTATCTAGATAGGCTTCTAATTCCGCTTGCTACAGTATATCTAAAGTTAAAGTGGACAACCTTAAAAACACCTATTCTACCTTAAATTAGGGCACGTCACTGTGAAACGTGATGAGAGACAGTATATACGGTACAGTATATGTCTTACAAGGAAAATATTTCATGGTTATGGTGTATTTTAAAAGCAAGCACGTATTGTACAGTATACAGTGCCTTGCGAAAGTATTCGGCCCCCTTGAACTTTTCAACCTTTTGCCACATTTCAGGCTTCAAACATAAAGATATAAATTTTTTATTTTATGTGAAGAATCACCAACAAGTGGGACACAATTGTGAAGTGGAACGAAATCTATTGGATTTTTGAAACTTTTTTAACTAATAAAAAAATGAAAAGTGGGGCGTGCAAAATTATTCGGCCCCTTTACTTTCAGTGCAGCAAACTCACTCCAGAAGTTCAGCGAGGATCTCTGAATGATCCAATGTTGTCCTAAATGACTGATGGTGATAAATAGAATCCACCTGTGTGTAATCAAGTCTCTGTATAAATGCACCTGCTCTGTGATAGTCTCAAGGTTCTGTTGAAAGCGCAGAGAGCATCATGAAGACCAAGGAACACACCAGGCAGGTCCGTAATACTGTTGTGGAGAAGTTTAAAGCCGGATTTGGATACAAAAAGATTTCCCAAGCTTCAAACATCCCAAGGAGCACTGTGCAAGCGATCATCTTGAAATGGAAGGAGTATCAGACCACTGCAAATCTACCAAGACCTGGCCGTCCCTCTAAACTTTCAGCTCAGACAAGGAGAAGACTGATCAGAGATGCAGCCAAGAGGCCCATGATCACTCTGGATGAACTGCAGAGAACTACAGCTGAGGTGGGAGAGTCTGTCCATAGGACAACAATCAGTCTTACACTGCACAAATCTGGCCTTTATGGAAGAGTGGCAAGAAGAAAGCCATTTCTCAAAGATATCCATAAAAAGTCTCGTCTAAAGTTTGCCACAAGCCACCTGGGAGACACCCCAAACATGTGGAAGAAGGTGCTTTGGTCAGATGAAACCAAAATCGAACTTTTTGGCCACAATGCAAAATGATATGTTTGGCGTAAAAGCAACACAGCTCATCACCCTCAACACACCATCCCCACTGTCAAACATGGTGGTGGCAGCATCATGGTTTGGGCCTGCTTTTCTTCAGCAGGGACAGGGAAGATGGTTAAAATTGAGGGGAAGATGGATGCAGCCAAATACAGGACCATTCTGGATGAAAACCTGTTGGAGTCTGCAAAAGACCTGAAACTGGGACGGAGATTTATCTTCCAACAAGACAATGATCCCAAACATACAGCAAAATCTACAAAGGAATGGTTCACAAATAAACGTATCCAGGTGTTTGAATGGCCAAGTCAAAGTCCAGACCTGAATCCAATCGAGAATCTGTGGAAAGAGCTGAAAACTGCTGTTCACAAACGCTCTCCATCCAACCTCACTGAGCTCGAGCTGTTTTGCAAGGAAGAATGGGCAAGGATTTCAGTCTCTCGATGTGCAAAACTGATAGAGACATACCCCAAGCGACTTGCAGCTGTAATCGCAGCAAAAGGTGGCTCTACAAAGTATTAACGCAAGGGGGCCGAATAATTTTGCACGCCCCACTTTTCATTTTTTTATTAGTTAAAAAAGTTTCAAAAATCCAATAGATTTCGTTCCACTTCACAATTGTGTCCCACTTGTTGGTGATTCTTCACATAAAATAAAAAATTTATATCTTTATGTTTGAAGCCTGAAATGTGGCAAAAGGTTGAAAAGTTCAAGGGGGCCGAATACTTTCGCAAGGCACTGTATATTTATAGACAGTAGGCAAAAAATGCCATTTAACAGGATTTTGGGTTACCACATGTGACCAGTATGGATTGTGTGCAATGTGGAATAGTGTCTACCAGTGTCTGGAATACTGCAGGAGGAATGTGGCATCATCATTCCACAAGCAAGTCAATCAATTTGCACCTGGTTGATGGAGGTGGAAAATATTGTTGCAGGCATTGTTCCAGTGTATCATATTAAAGCTCAGTTAACTTCCGATCCGATCTTATGTAAATTAAATTGGAAGTAATGTAAAAGAGTTGTCTTTGGCTGGTTATGGAGAGCCACACAAACATAATTAGGATATCAATCTCAAGCCCTGTAATGTAGACACTTGTGATGAAAGAAAAATAGAAGAGAAAACAAATATTTCTTTATTAATTTCCTGAAGCATCAGGAGCTTGTGAAGACTGTCTCTGACACAGGACATGCTGTTATACACTTGGTTAAAAATTTAAATCAGTCTTATCTTTGGCCACAGACTTTTAGAAACATAATCTAGCCTTACAAAGGATCAAAAGACAGCTGAAAAGAGTAAGCACTGAGAGAGAGATACAGAGAATTGATACACAAACTATATATCTTGTTATATTGATAGCAATATGATAGCAATAAATAGCAATATTTATAATGTAATATGTATATGTAAATGGAATATATTAATATGTCAACCAAAAACGTTTAAAAAAAGAACTTTAAGGCAGCAACTTTGTCTCTCTCTCTCTCAATAACCCACAAATGGATAAGGAACAAGTAATAGGTTTATTCCATGCTGAAAAAAAGAAAACACAATGTTTCGGCCATGGAGCCTTCTTCAGGTGTGAAGAAGGCTCCACGGCCGAAATGATGTGTTTTCTTTTTTTATTTTTTTCAGCATGGAATAAAGCTATTACTTGTTCCTTTGCAGCCTATGCATGCTGATGCAGCTACCCACCTGAACTACATAAATGGATAATACTTTTATATACCCATACTGCATAATACAGTTGCACCAGTTAGCCACTGTTGCAATTCTGTTGTCTTAAACCTGATCAAACTTTGTTCTCCCGAAGTCCTTGCACTGCTTCCTGTGGGAAGTGCAGCTGCACTAACTGTTGACTTTCATGTGGTTACCATCTACAGTACCTTGAGCAACTGAACAACTGCATAAGGAAGAAAAAATGAAAGTCATGAAAGTGGAACAATCATTCCCAATAGAACGTATTTAATGCCAACCTTAATTGGGTCTTTATTAAAAATTAAAAGAGAATTTTAAAAAGCAGCTCATGTCCCTGTGTTGGAACGTGTGTCAGTAGGCGACCTACCTCTTGATTTTGTGAGTGTTTACACTGCCTCTGGATCACAGATGGCCCTTCTTTCCATAAGATGAACATTTCTTTGAATGTCAGTATTTCAGAAATGAAAGACATTGATAAAGTCAGCCCAGTGGATTTCCTTAGACAGAACAGTGAAACATGTGGAATTGCAATTAAAACATGTGAATGCTTACTTACACAAAGGGATGTGGGAGTATGGAACAAGATGCCCAACAATTGAGCAAAAGCCAGTCGCCTGGCTTCTTTCAAGAAACGTCTCGATGAGGCCCTTGTATCAATCAACAGGCAATATGGGACAAATGTCTTCCTCTCTCTTGTAACTGGTTAATCTGCCTCACATTTTACCAATGCATATGATATGATCAAAAGTGATATTGTAAATGAGTCAATCACTGCAAGTGAAACACCACTTCTTCAAAACATGAAAGGAAGTGCCAGTGTTCACACATCTTTATATAAGAATCTAGCCGTTTGAAAAAAACTTTAAAGAGCAGAGGAGCAGGTTATTGTGATCAAACTAGATTTAACAGAAAGGGTTGGTAAGTTGTGAAAAAAAGACCTAAACATGAAAGCTCTTAATGCGGTACACAAGCCCTCAGGTAAGTAACAGTAACAAATACCTTTATGAAAATATGCAAAGTCTGTTCATTCATGCATGCAGCTGATGATATAAAGTATTATTCTGGGAACACAGAACATGCAGTTTGAGAGAAACAAAATGAAAACAAACTCAGTAAAACATCTGAGAGATGTGCTTGCCTAGACCTAACACTGAGATACTGTCTAAGAAAATTACAAAAAAGGGAAGAAAACTATTTAAATATAAACAATACAGCCTTCCATTTCCACCATCCCTGCCATGCAAACCACGCAACTACCGATACTGAATGCTATAAAACAAAATTTTACACAGGCTATCACAAATAAATACTAGACACTTCATTTCCTGATAGGATGCCATTTACCTATCATTAGTAGGGAATTTCCATATTCCATATTCAAACAGCAGCAGCTTTACAGGCCAGAGGTTATCCTGGTTTCTCCGGAGTCAATCACACCCCCCAACCCTGGGCCATCGCAGGTATTACCCACCAGGAGTGCGGTTTCCGATTTAAACTGCTGAGTGGACTTGAGCAATGTGGTGAAGTACTGTACCTCACTCATGGTACCACACCAGGGCCTGGAAACCACAACCCACCCGTTTGGGCTCCAGATACTTCCTACTCCATTCAGCCTCCAACTTTATCAAAAGCCTCAAAAATGTTTTCTGTTTGTTAGAACTCAGACAACTTAATTAAGGAAGATTTTCCTTTTTAAAACGATTTTTAATAATCCCTAGAAAACTACTTCCACACAGGTGATGCTCTAGGTTATTTGTTTCCATAAACTGCCGTATAGTATTTGAAGACACATTGGTCTATCATTATTTGGATTTTTATCGTCAGGGTGCTACATTAGTAATTTTCCAGTCAACAGATATAACCCTTGTCCTAAGTTACAACTGGAACCATTTTGATAATGGTCTAAGATTAACATACAGTACTAGTGTAATTAATGTATTTTACATACAACTGTTAAAATACTATCAGGTCATAAAGATTTCTTTATGTTAAGAGCTTCTAATACCTGTAACATATCTGCCTCTTTAAGCTCATAACATTTAATAAACAATAGAACTTAGTCTTTGCGTTTTCACTCTGTCTTTTGCCATTTTATTACCAAAAATCTGCTGCTTTTTATTTTAGCCTCCAGTCCTATATTATATTTTTCTCTGTAGGTCTTGCTAACACCTCCCTATTTCTTCATACAATTTATTTTACATAGTTTCTGTCACAAATGTTATTTTTAAATTATTACATAAAATGCTGTCTTTCTCCTTAATGTTAATTACTTAATTGATTTAGTGATTCATCTGGGACACTTTTACAGCTTCCTTGTCTTTGACTCACATTTGGGATTAATCTATTCTGAGCTTCGAACAGAATATCTTTAACAGTTGCCTTCCTTTTAATATAGATGTCATATTTCTGTTATCTTCCTTCTAGCTCTTAAACCCAGTCTCATTATTTTCATTCTGTCATATTCTGCTTTCCTGAAATTGTTAACTTTGGTTTAAGACCCTGGTTGAAGTATACTTCAAAATGTATTTCAAAGCATCCCATACTGATGACAGATCGCAGTTTCTGACTGGTGCTCTCGTGTCTCTCTTTCACCCTCTTCTTGATTGTTTCAAAAGACTAGATAAATAAAGACTTTCCCCCTGTAGATATTCTGACAAACTGAGGAAAGAAGCAATTGTTAACAGGTGCAGACAACCCTGATGGTCTTTCACAATTTACAGTATGTGAGGAAAACTACGATCTCAACTGGTCTTTTTAATTTACACCTACTGTACCTCCCTGATTTTGCAACATACTGTAACAATATTACATTTACATCTGTTGTCCTAACACTATGCCCTTTGAATGTTAAATTAACAGTGTGCCTGAAAGCCACTTTTTTGATGTACAGTGGCACACATGGCATAACTATTCAGTCTTTCTGTTTCTTTGGAATGAAAATTACTCTCTGGTAGCCATTTCAGTAATTCCAGTTATATCTAAATTGATGGGGGGCATTTGTAAAACAAATGAATATTCATGCATTGACTCAGAACAAAATATGTTTCTATATACTGTACAGTACAGTACGTAACTTTCAGCTTCAATAGTGCAGAGCACCAAAAGTGATAGAACAGATTATATACATATCATATACATACATTTGAATTGAATCACTGCAAGATAAACCCTACGCATTATATTGATTTCAAATTACTTTCAAATCGTGACATGATATTGGATGAAATCTCCTTAAATTGTCCACCTCCCATTTCATACTATATAATAAACTGTATGTCCACAATATACAAAATGAAAAGTCTACATATTTCTTTCTTGTCCTGAAGCTTGAAATAGCAATTACATCTCCTCAAGCAATGTATGTCAGGTGACAGTTTAATTATTTTATATATTAATTTCTTTCTACTCAGATGTGTTTGTTTTCCTAGTGGAAAACAAACAATTTCCCAGTGGAAAATGCAGAAGGGCTATTTGCATAAATGAAAGGCTTCATCACAGTAACATGAGGGAGTGATCTCTAAAAATAGCCTATGTTCATGCAGGAGTACTATTTATACTGATTGTGTAGTACTGAATAGAAACTGTACCCCAAAAAATCTTCTCCTTCAGCCATGTGGTTAGTTTAAAAGTAGCAGATATAATTATTCAGGTTTTGTATTTTAAATATCTATCTGAAGGGAATGGGGTTCAGTGTTTATTTCAGTGCTGAATCCGTTAGTTGAAGGGCTTGCAAAGTGTTCGTATAATGAAACAGAGTCAAGGGAATTTGAAGTGTCTCACAGGCGAGGAATGGAGAAAGAGCCAACATATTATTGCACTGCTCTTGCTTACAGAAGTACTGTAAATAATATTCGCTGAAGGACGAGACACTGACCTTGGCCGGGAATCAGAGAGGCTTGAAGTAAAACAAACACTCCTGTTACAGAATCTCACCAGTGGGTCTACTGGAAGCTACTTTAAAATTTTGTATGAGACCCCATTCTGAGATCGCCAAAGCCAGGAAATCAGTGATCAGTGATCACAGTAAGTACAGTAGTGGTGCAAAATACATAGAATGTGTGAGATGTGGAAAAAAACAAAGTGTGCTTCCTCTTTATACCATCAGTTATTAAACATGATTTAGAGAAACAGGCCAATGTATCTCAATCAGCCTTCTCTAATACAAGCACTTAATTTATGTAACTAAGCAAGAAACAGAGCTCTTTAGTTTACATTTTTTAATTTTAATGAATTAACCACCTTCTTTTTGAGAGCTGAATTTTAAATTTGAAAGGTTTTATTTGAAGAGACACAGACATGTGCATCCATGCAGAGAGCAAAGAGCTTCTAATGAATTAATTCTTTTAGTTAGCA
Organism: Lepisosteus platostomus; assembly: GCF_059453375.1. Classification (NCBI taxonomy): domain Eukaryota; kingdom Metazoa; phylum Chordata; class Actinopteri; order Semionotiformes; family Lepisosteidae; genus Lepisosteus; species Lepisosteus platostomus. The sequence goes on along the minus strand of NC_142620.1, from coordinate 11,523,368 downwards.
ATGGACAATCGGGTGTGCACAGAATATGAAATCAGTTTAAAATTTAAATACCAACCTTGAGGCCACTTCTTCGTATTCACATGGGAAATTTTAAACAAAGGTGCAAATGTGATGAAAAAGTGGGCACACTCACATAATGCTGGTTTTAAATTTATTTCGAGGACAATCATCAGCAACAGGTTGTGTCTGAGATCACTAAGTAGAGTTCTTCCTGAAAATCAGGGGGATATTCAGCTTCAGACTATAACAGAGTTATTGTGTATGTGTGTATAAAACTACACCATCACAGTCACATCACAGGTTCTGTTTAATCTGTTGTGAATGTGTTTTAAATCATACTCAATCATTTAAATCTACAGGTCCTGGAAAGATGTTGTATTGCATATTTTATGATGCTGCTAAAATGATATTTTATACAGTATGTGATTGTACATGCTTAAACCAACCATTAACCAACCATAAAATATAACAGAGAAATAATTTAAATGTTTACTTTAAAAACCGCTTCAAAATACAAATGTATTCAGGAAGTGATGGTCTATGTTCAAGTTTTTCAACTGAAGCTGAAGTTGTTGAATACAGTATGTATTTTGGTCTTGTTTTCAGGGAGGCTTGGTGGTCCAGTGGTAAGCATTGTTACCTCAAATTCGTTGGGGCCCTGGGTTCAATGCCTGACCTTTGGTGCTATCTGTGTTGAGGTTGTATGTTCTCCCCATTCCCATATACAGTAGGTTTCCTCCAGGTGTTCACAGTCCAAAGACCTACTTGTAGGTCAATTGACTTCTTGGCTCAATAAAAAGGTTAGAAAACAAAAGGGTAGCTGTGTTTAAAGAATGAAAGCAATTACTTTTTATGACATGGGTAAATAAAACTTTTATCTAGTTTAAAAAGATAAGTGAGCAATATTTCACCTGAAACTGCAATTCCAACACAACCCTTGAGCACACATTCCAGAGTGGTCAGAGTTGGGTTCATGTCAGCCTCTAGAAGAATTGTAGCACAGCACAGCATAGCAAAATCTCACTACCTGATTTACAGTCATCGCTTCATTTAGAAAACAATAAGGTTGTATTTCCCAGAGAAGTACTGCTTTTGCCCTTTTCACTATACAAATGTATGCAGGATATCAATTTTACAGAAATACTTGAATTTATATAATGTATAGTACAGGCAAGAAAGAAACTAAGAGTAGGAAAATACAGACAGATACAGTACATACAGATGTGAACAGTACTAATGCTGTTACATACAATATACAGTATGCTCTTACTGTACATGAAAAATCACTGTACAGTAAATGAACACTGTTTCATGCCTGTAAATCACACTCTTGCTGAGGCATTGAACACTTTGAAACTGAAGTTTCAGCACAGTGTTTCTTCTCTGTTTCATTTTGTGTTTGATCTTCAAATATGTGGTGTGAAGAAGCAATCACAAAGAGTAAACTTCAGATAATATGGAATATTATCATCATTCATATCTATGGGACTTGATACAGGTGATCAGATACTGCACAGTCTTCTATTAATTCGAAATGGCAACAATAGATCCTGTATTTATTGAGGGTCCCACTCGAACATAATTTTTACAGAAAAAGAACTTTGATTTTAAAAATCAGTACGATGCACAAGAAGTGTAACTGTATGGCATATGATAAATTAAATTTAAATGTATAATATTGAATCTAAATATATCCTATACAATATATCCTAAAGTAAATATATCCTATCCTAACAAAATAAACATTTCATTTTGCTTGGAATACAGTGTACAGTATGTATTACAAGGTTAATGGAACCATGAAAAAATGTAATGAAGACCTTTTCAATACAGTTCTTAATAATATGCTTTCAGAATGCAATCTGTAAATGTGCTTTGCAATGAGAGATTTTTTATGCACACAAATCCACTATAATTCACAGACAATCCCTTTCTGTGCATATTGCACTTGTGGATTTTACTTTTATTTATAGGTTATATTTTACAAAAGCCATACACAGCTACTCCAATGACAAATGAAGAGAAAAAAATCCCAATGTGTGGTTCCACATTTCCCTAAAAAGGATTAAGCAACAGTGTGCTTATTTCTCACCACAAGCAAGCCAACAATTACAATATTCTTTAAATTGAAACTGGCAAGAGCTGAAGAATGAGTTTAGGATTCGAATTTAGTTTCTAAATTCTAAATTTTTAAACTTGCAAAGACTCTTAAACAGACTTGTAGAGATCATTAAAATTAGAATTCATTAAAACAGAAAGGGCATTTACTAATCATGCATTACTAGGATTCAGTTATGTCCTCTGGGACTGACAGCTTTCAGTCACTCTCTAATCCATCAGTTAAATCAGGAAATACAGGCTGCAGCATCAAAAACGTCTTGGTTACCATGGCAACTGTTTTGTCACCTACGAATCAGGAATGGTTGAGTTATTGTTGATTTATCTTCCTTCTTGCTGAGAAGAAATTAAAGCATTATAGCAGGATTTCATGTAGCTCCTGAGCTGAGCATAACAGCCTTTATCAGATTCTTTTAACTTTTAGTCACAAAAAACATCTCTAGAGGCCTCAACAGATACAATGGAATCTATTAGTTAGGAAGCACAGGACACCCCTGTTCTTCACTGAGCAGATTATTATATGCTTCAGCAAAAGCAAAGAAGAAAACATAAAAGAGAAATAAACAGCACCAAAAAGGAAATTACAGAAGAACTGATTTTGATCTTGTCTTCCCTTTGAATATGGTATCATTATAAATAATTAATAATAGTAATTACAGTTTAGTAAATCTGATTTGTTAGCAATTTCACAGTATTAGATACTGTAGCAAGTCATCCAAAAATAGTCTATTTCTAATGTCTCCTTGAACAAGTTATTTAAAACTGTTACTCAGGAAAGAATGATGGAATTAGTCATAATTAGAATAAGGAATCTGCACAGATAGTTTTGCATTACACCTGAACAAGGCTCCACAGCCGTAACATTGTTTTTTGTTTCTTCTCTTTAGCATAGAATAAACTTATTACTTTTTCCTTTGCAGCCTACACATGCTGACGCAGCTACCCACCTGAACTAGTTTTGAATTATCTGTATTTTGTCATGTTAATGAGTTTCTTTGTTAACGTTCCAGGTTGATGACCTGCTAAATTAATTAGATGATTATAAATGGAACAAAAATCTCATTTGCATTATGTTTGGCATACACATAACAATATAATGTATATATTACATATATTTAACATAAAGAAACTCAGTATCAGCTCCTTCCTTGAATTGACAGAGACAGGATGATTTGTATTTGAACTGGCAGTGGGAGTGCTGCTATTTGCCTATAAGAAAGAAAGTAATTGTTGGACTAATACAGATAAGCACAGGCTGTCTGTCAATCTCAGAGTGCTGTTCTTTTTATTACAGCTCACTGATGACACTCCATGCTCTGGGCTTCTTGTTAGTACAGGAATTAGTGCTATGACGGTTTTGTATTTCAAAGAAAGAAAAAAATTATGGTCCGAATAATAAATGTGATGTTATGGTGTCAATGTCTGAGGAATTAGACAAATAACAATTTAGGCTTTAAAAACAAAACTGCATTTTATCTTACTTAAGTAAGCTTTATCATATGAGTGATTTCCAAAACAAAATGGTTGTAGTTTAATACCGAGGAATGCAAGGTCCAAAGAAAACAACAAAACCTTAATGAATTAATATACAGTATTTAAAACATTCCTATATTTACATTGCTTGCTGGGATAGGGTCCTGCTTCCTTGTCACTCTGTATTGGATAAAGAAGTTAGAAATTAGATGGATGGGTACATTTACTATACACTGTACATTTCTGTGTTTTATTTACGTGATTTCAGTAATGTGTCTAAAATTAAAACAAGAGCTAATCAACATAGGGAGAAAATAGATCTATAACGCTTGCAGCATTTAGTTGTACAAAACCCTTGGAGGAAGAATTTTATTAAAGATGACAGTGAAAAAAAAACACGCAAATGGGCAAAACATTCTGGCAATAGCTGTACAAACTCCCGTTTTGGCTAATGTTGAATTCCAAGGATTAATAAAAAAGAGCACCACCATCCAAACAAGACTTCAGCTACTGGCAAAAATAATGAATAATTAATACAAAAAACACCCTTCTTTCGGGTAAAAGATTCATAGGAACAATGTGTGTTTGAATTTTGCATCCTAATTAAGCTTAGTAAGTTGATGCATAACCAATGGAGGATCAATATAGTCAAAGTTTCATTCTTCTAGACCTTTCTCATCTTCTGTTGTGTAAAAACATCTATCAGAAATAACACGTGATACCAGACAACAGTAGACACACCACCTCATAAGTGACAAGAGGGACTTTATTTATATCACTTATAACCTTGTACATCTCCTTGGATGTCTGTCTGCACACCAGACCGGTGGCAGCAAACTTGTCTAAATACAGTCTGCCAATAGAAATCTGTTTTACATGAACAATATACATTTTCCTGTGACACACTTTCTCTTCTCTTATTACTGTCTAAACACATGCATATTTTAAAAGGGTGTGTAACTAAAAAAACAATTGATATTTTGTTAAATCTTTTTGGTCCAACCATTCATTTTAAACGCTTTTCATAACATATTTATATTTTTCTTGCTTTTCCAACTAAAATAATTCATTCCATGCTTGTAAAATGGCTCAATGTACTGTAAGCCTTAATCTGATTTCATTTAGCTAAATTATTCCTAAAAATTACAAGGATCTTAGATGTACTGTACATGCCTAAAGATAGACAGCTATGCAAAGAAGATTTGCAAATCCCAAATTTATTTAAACAGATTTTGACTGTAAATGCATCTTGTCACACTTTGGTGTTCGCAGAACAAGCTACAATACCTATGACAGTGAAACTAAGTGAGACATGAATGGAAATGAGTTCTGCTGAAGTCTTTCATAAAAAATGCTTAGTGTTTGACATAAAAAATAAATAAGGCAGCAAACAGCTGAATACCACTAAATCCGTATTTATTGTCAAGAATATTACCGAAGTTTTATTTTAAAAACAAAAAAAGCAATTATTGATTGGAGTAGCATATCCATTTTCCTAATTTCCCTTAGCTCCTTTAAAATAAAAAGGAGTATGAACTAGACAATGCTTAATTGCCTGTTGCCCTTATTTTTCATTTTGACACTTCTGAGACAATATACTGTATATACAGTAATTGCTTTATAATTGCTTTACATAAAGAACAGAAAAAGCATGGTGTGTGCCCCTGTCCATAGGCTCCATCTCACAGTGATATTGTGATGCAGTGAAAACCCATCGATCAGTACCCAGCACGAGCTGTCAGATCAGATGTGCTGAAAGTGGCAGTGGTGAAATGACTAATGGAATGGGTGGGAGACTTTGCCTCGCATTAAACAATCTGGCTTGTATTCATATTGATTCTTTTGTCTGAAGCAAAAAAAAATACACCTGGACTGAATTATTTACTCTGGAAGGTTACAGAACGATGGTTAGAACAGTGTCTTCTTTAAGTACACTAATTGTTTTCAAGCCCAGACAAGGCAAGCAAGGACACAAATTACAGTGTTTCTCTATCCATCTGTAGTGTATCATTCTGGAAAGAAAACGAGCTAGGAGAGACCTCGAATTTGGAGAAAAAATCAAAATCTCTCTCCAGTGAATATTCCTTTGTCCAAAGTTAGCTTTCTTTGTCTGGGAACATGATTCACTGATTCCAAATACGTTCAACTTAACTGATGTATCTTGGGTTTGCATTCGAAAGCAATCCCTGCCTGATGATTTAAAAAAAAAACTCTTAGCTTTTAAACAGTTCAGATAATGTTGTTAGGGTTGATATTTACCTTTCATTTACTTTACTAGGTCCATTGATGTCTCTGATTTGTCCCTGTGTGCTTGTGTATGAACCCTGTGATGGACTTGTGTCCTGTCCAGGGTGTGGTCGTGTCCTGTGCCCTGTACTTCACAGGTAGTCAGGGTTGCTGCTATTGTACACTCTCCAGGAACAAGAGGTATCCTGACACTGGAGGGATGGAGTTCCCAGCTCATTCTGTAAGTGGCATAAAAGTTTGGCTCAGTCTTATTATTCCAGCATTTTTGCATTAATTTTCCCTTCAAACTCAAAAGGAAATCAACTGATGATAAAAAGAAAGGTGTAGACATTTTTTTCTTTTGCTAATGATAATTCAAAAGCAGATGTTCTGTTCAACACAAAAGTCTGTGCATCATGACATCCATGCTGGGCTTACCCTATTTAACGAGGTCCAGCCTGGGAAAAAGGAACCACTTTACACAGCGGTGACCAGACTGGACTTACCCTATTTAGCGGGGTCCAGTCTGGAAGAGCAGGGCACGCAAGGTCAAAGCAAAATAAGAACTCAGTGTGTGAAAAAGGTCTGAGGTTTTACCTGACCAGTTGCTGCAGCCCAACAAACATTTACAATAGTCCTGCATAGACATAAACTTAGAAATAGCCAGGCATGTATTTCGACTGTGGAATGATGAACACACTTCACTGTGAATTGCACTTTATTTCTATTTTTGCTCTGAGGCTATAACACTGATTACACAGACAGGATGCAGACTTGCTTAAAATACCCTGAAATTTAAGCCTTTGGTTAACGAGTCATGTCACATAAAAGAAAGTCTTTACTTTTTCAGCCTTTAACTAGGAACTAGGAAGAGAGGCGAAAACATTAATGGCTTCCAAACCATTACTGAGAGTGAAAGCAGGGAACTACTAGATTAAAAAGGATGGGTACGAAATTATTAACTGCAGAAATCTCGTTAAAAATACCTCTTTTCTCCGTCTTTGATATTTTGTGCAGTGAGTCATGCTTTTTATCCATTCCACAAGGAATTATTCAGCTCAGAAACTAGTTCTTTAATTATACATCAAATCTAAGAAATGCAGACACAACCAACATACATTATACTGTATGGATGCATTCATGCCCCAAAGACAACAGGCCAGATATTTCCATGGGCACAATCCAGGAGTCATACATTAGATGTACAATTAAAAGTAATAGTATTCAATAGTATACATGTACAGTATAATTTCCCCCCTTTTTATACATATTATCACTGTGCCATCTCATAACATTCTACATATTCTAAAGTATTTTGATGAAACATATAATTGCAAAACTGGCAACAAACTAGACAAGTTTCAAAATTGATACCTGTCATATAAATACAAAGATTTTTAAATGACAGAAATGATTAAAATAAAAGTGGGAATTTGTTCATGTAAAATTAAGGTACACGGTTTTCTTTCAAGGACTGATATTCCTACAGGTATGTAAAGCTTTGGGAAATTCCATTCTGAGCTCAAATATTAAGCTTAAGCTTAATATTAATATTAATTTTCTTTAGTTTAGGCACTAATAGCTTTTAATCAGTAGCAAGTCTGGTATTTCTTTTCTTACACATGACACATCTTTTGGTAATGTTTAAAAGCCTCCCAACCATTTCGCACAACCAGTCGTTTTGCACGACCTTGAAGGCTAAATGAACTAAGCAGTATTAAATGCCTTTGAGAAGTTTTTTTATAATCAAGTTCTTCCACATTAAAGGACTTTAACTTTGCAGCAGAACTGGAGAAGCCTGGATAACATCTGACATCCTAGACACCAATTCCTGACTAGTCAGTGCTCTCTATAAATCCAGAACCAATCAAAGAACTTGAACAATTTCTTATGCTGTGTGTTGTGCATGTCATTAGCTGTAGAATACCAATCCATAATCATAAATTGGCTTGTTTCAGACTTAACAAATGTCACATTGCCACATGACATATATATTTGATTATATTTTTTAAAAAAATTGTGGAGTAGGATGGTACAACATTAAGAAATAATTGCTGTTTTCGTCCTTGTTAGTTTCATATTATAGTAAAGAAGTAAATTCTCAATCTCCATAGCAGAGCTCTAATATTTACAACTTTACTTCAGCGTGAAGTACGAAAACTGTGGCAGGGGACTCCCAGATATCGTCATTGTACAGGGTAACAATGAGTACAGATTTGTTCCTGTTTGAACACTGTTGATGTCCTGAGCTATGTAATGTATGTGAATACACAGAAAAACCTACCTGAGAGGAGAGAGATACAGCTGGGTTTCTTGTGCCAGATACACGTGTGTGTTTGATGCAGATCTCTGACTGAGAGGTAGGATTAAAGTGGACTTAAGGTTTTCTGCTGAGGAAGTCTCTGGAGTAATAATTATTGAACAATTCCTTTTTAACAGTACTCAGCAAAAAGTTTTCATGCCTGAGCCAGATATGTTACAGGACTCCCAGTGCAGACAGCATTAGGAAAATCCTTATGTGGCCACTTCAGAGTCCAATTAAATGTGCATTGGCTGATAGGTCCTCTCCATTTGCCAGCAAACTGTCAGCTATAAGGGCATCACACCTAGGAAAATAGGGATGCTGACTGGCCACACTCATTAAACACAAGTATCTTCATTTCATGTCTATGAAACCACCCAAGTTCCTGACATCGCTGTACACATTTTCAATGATTATCTTTTTCATCCAGAGTGAGAACAGTGAAGTCTTTTCAGTTTGTCTTAATGCCTAATCACATGAATGTGAAGTAACACAGAAAATACTGTATAATATTAATGGTATTTCTATTTGCCAAGCAATTCTTAGTTACCCAATAACACTAAATTTGCAAAAGTATATTAGCAAGTGGAACAAATTAACATCCTATAACTTGTTTCCTAGGATTAAAACAAATATTAAGAAAGGGAGAACCCTCATGGATCAAATCACAGCATTTCACTTACAGTACTACTCTGTTAATTGCAAACAATATTTATGTCAGCAAACAGAGCTGTTCGTATTCTTCTGCTCATGGATAGAAATCAAGCAAACTTAGAATTTTATATAAACACAAACCAAGAGAGACATGGAATGACAGAGCATAAAACTGGTAAAAGTATCCCTACAGACTGGAATCCAACCAAAGATAATTCAGCAATATTAAAGTAACAGCTCCATATTTTGAAGCTGTACTTTTTAGTTTTTAAAGTACTTTACTACTTCACGTTTTATCCAAAATCATTTTTAGAATAGAAGGTTTTATTTCTGGAACTATGAAAGTGCTTTGAGTAACACAGGAGAGTCAAGGTTAACACCTGAAGTGTAATACAAAATGATCTTGACTCAGTCAGGTGTTGCAGTAACTAGTGAGTCCAAAATAATAGAAAGAAAATGACAGCGGAGACTTTCCATTGTCAAATAAAACATTACAGGATTTTATCTGTCTTCCAGAAATGGATCAAATAGAAATAGACACTTTTCACTGAAACTGTCTATGGTGATCTTTGTTATACCTTTCAATATTAAGCAGCATTTTTATCATGTGTTCTGGTTCAGATTATGTCATAATGTCTTGTGTTTGCTTTACTTGTCTGCAAAACTGAAAATGTTATTTTTAAAGCTGACTGTGGACACTATGAATATTGTGGAGTACGAAATCTATTTTTGTCAGTAACATTAATTAAAATTAATTAATTGACACAGATGTTATTACTAATGTTGAAAATCAAACAAATGTATCCTTAATTTTATATTAGATTGAAAAAAATGTTACGTTAGAATTTGGACAAATACGATCATCTCAGAAAACAAAGAAATCTATCCCCTTAGTGAAAGACAGAATTGAACAGGCAAAGCATGGAAATGCTGAGCAGCAATTGGCCAGGGGATGGCCAGTTTCTGCTGAATTGGTGAAAGAAAACCTCAATGAGGAAAGCTACTTTGTCTATGAAACATTTGAGCCAAAGCTACTTACAGTACTACTGAATTACCACTCCATGCAAATAACAGGCAAATTGTTTTAAAATTGTATGGCTTTTAGAAAATATTAATAGACAGTAAATTCAAAAGACATAAGCATAACAAATTAAGTAGTATCAAGATATCAATGTCATTTTTGTTGGAAAGCAGTAACTGTATTCTACAAATCTATGTTTCACAGAGAGCTACAGTAGTTTGTGTCTAGTAACAAGTTTTCTAATGTTGCGGAGGAAAGTCAGCCAACAGTAAATCATGTGAATTGACATAATTCAGGTATTCAGCACAAAATACAGGCATGTTACTTTAGTCATGCAAAGACCTCTTTAAATACCTAGTAAGACATTATGTCGTTAATTGGGGGGCAGGAGACTAACTGTGACTAACTGTAACTGCATTTTCAAGTGCTGGTCTTTGGAAGATGCTCTTCTGTTGGTATATTACAATGGTTACCCATATATCCACATCTTTACCAGGGTCGTACTGTACATCTGCCCATTACTCATCCATTTACAGCAGCTCTTGGTTCTCTGGTAAGCCAGGCTGTTCGATGTTTTCATGAGACTCAGACAATCCCCATTGCCAAGTGACCTGGAACGTTGCCACGTCCAAACCCAATGGAACATGCCAGGACCTTTTTTGCGAGAAGGTCTCGTCTCTGTCTGGCATATCTAGCAGATCCAGACGAATGTATGTGTTCTTGAGAACTGTCCAATTTAAGGTAGCCTCCTCCCCCCAGAAAATAAATGTTAGGTCTTTTGTCTGTGGTACAGTATAATAGGATAGGTTGCATATTTTAGACTTGTGAGACACCACTTGTACTCATTTTTTGACTGCTCTCCCCTGGAAATCCACAATTTCTAGTTTAAAACACTCTATAAGGCATGGTTTCATGAACCATCAGGACTACCTTCCTAATTTTTAAGCTTATGTTTCACATTTGAACAGAAATGAATAGTATTTAACTTAGCACTTTTTCACTTACAGGAATATAAATAATTGATATAGTTTAACCTTCTCACATTAGATTACATTTCTGAGCTTTCTTTTTTATATATAATTTATTTAGTTAATGCCTTCTTTCCATTTCAATTTTCTAGTACAAGTTGCAACCCTACGTCCTGCCATTTGAAGAATATTAGTCTAAATGTTTTTATTTTGTACAGTTTGCTAGAGCTTTCATTGAGATGAAGGTCAGTGGTTGATTTTTGTTTTGCATGAAGTGCCTGTTTTTTTTTCTGTTGTCTACTTGACATGATTATGTATTGAAAGGCATCTGTCTTCAAAACTCAATACTTTTTGATAATATATTCAGGATTTTTTATTTTCTCCATTGAAGCCATGTTGGCTCTCATTTTTTGTGAAGAATGTTTTTATATTAGCTTTCTAAACTCACTTTTATTTTGCACCTGGTGTAAATCTTTAAAACTTTAAGACAATTTTTGGACCCTGTACAGGGTCCTCTTAACAAAAATCTCTGTAATTTCTTTAAAATGAAGGTTATGTACAATATATGTACTGCACAGCATATGTATGTCTAAGTAATATTAATATACTGCATGATTATTCTAATTGTATGAGTATATACCTATAACTAACAGTATGTATGACTGAAATATATGTGTTACATATTAAAAGTGTTCTGTATACTGCACATACTTTATTAGTAACAGCATATAGCAATATGTACTGTACATATGCACAGTATATGAGGTACTAGTTACTAAAAAACAAGGGGAGATTTGTGTCTGTAACAATTTTTGATATGAGATGATGGCTTCTTTGTGCAGGTTGTTCTGTCATTTTCACACAAAGAAACCAAGCTGATAATATTCACTCTAAACAGAACATGTAATTGCACTTAAAAACAGGGGATCATGACAAACTTCCTCTCCTCACTGATTTGAATAGGATTATATAATCAGCTTCTGAATACCTTTCTTTGTCCACTTGTGAAGTACCTTCTTTCAATACTCACATGGCTGCAATTTCTATGGTGAGAGGGTTTGGTTCATCCTGAAACTTGACACAATTTGCATAACAAAAACTGTACCCAGACAAAAAAAATATAAAATTTGTCAGTTGCCTTGGTTTTTCAGAACGATTTAATTGTTACCTTTAAAGAGGTGGCATGCTGATAACGCTTCAAGAAATGAAGCCCCTAGAGACTCTACCCTCCAATTTAAAAGAGAAAGAAACTAAGCCAAAGGGAGGAACAGATGTTATTTTGCTGGCTTTGTGTTATTACAATTGTGCACTCCCTGCTAGGCACACCAATGAAGAACAACAAATAATTCAAGCTGTGTTCTCAGCTTTTCGCTGTACAGAATAAGGCTCCATAAAGTAACACTCACATATTACTTGAAATGAGCTATGAGTTTCCAATCAGAAACCCTATGGGAAACAAAAGTATTTTTTATAATTTTACCAAGCACTAAGATGTGGTTGGTGCACCTTTGGCATTTGGTAGCCTTTAATTTAGCAATAGCAGTCCTCATGGATTAGAAATATAATTCTGACATGCTGCTACAGTTCTTACAGAAGATTATACTACATGTATTTTATACTTCAGATATATCTAAAAATGGCACCATGTTTGCAAGCAAATCACATCAAGCCCTAAACAAGGGGTCTCCAGCAAATACAACATGATAAACATAAAAGATTGAAAAAAAATCAACTATATCACAAAAAAAAAAACAGGCCCTAGTGCAAGTCTGTGCATGTTTGTGTCTTTCCTGTTATGGACTGATGTCCCGTCCAGGGTGTGCCCTGCCTCGTTCCTAGCTCCGGCTTGCCCGCCAGCCTCTGCTGCAGTTTAGAACGTGGGTGAATGGATGTCTGAGAAAAAGAAAAAGTATTAAATTGCATACCAATTCCTTCTTCAAAGTACTTTACGTGATACACAAACTAGAGTTGCTTCTGTGGCGTATCACATGTTTCCGGGAAATAAACTATGCATGAGAGCAGAGAGAGAGAAATATTACCCAATTTTTTGTTATAAATATTATGATATTTTAAAACATAATTACATATTACATGTTCAAGCTCTATTGTAGTTCTGTGTTAAATCTTCTGCAGAGTTCACAAACACAGCTGAAGCCCTTGGCTTGGCTCTATTATTTTATTTGGAGTGGAAACTGTGAAGGAAAAATGATTGCTCAGTCTTTGTCACATGAAGTTGCTTCTGTATGACAGAGGGTCATTTCATGTATTCCTTTAGCGTTCTTTAAAAACTTTTCTTTTGTAAACACTGCCCACTGAGGTCTTTCCATTACCCTGATTAAAGAAAGCTCTGTCTGTCATGTAGCCCTTGGTAGTGCAACGGATCAAAAACCAATGGCTGTTTTTTCAATTTCACACCTGAGTCCCACATGGACTGTTTGTGGTCGGTTCAAATGTAATTTTGTCAAAGATTAATACAATTTTGTCACGATTATAGTCCCCCATCCTTAAGGGTGCTCCAGCCCTTTCACGTGAGACTTTATTCTGTGCACCTGTTTCCTATTCCCAGCCCACCTTAAAAGCCAGGCGCTGACGCTCATCCGGGCTCTGCATCTGATTTCCGTATCGTGCAAGTCCGGGACCTGGAAGCGCCTGGTCCCTTTAAGGTTTTAACCTCGGTTCCCGTTCCTGTTCCCTGTCCGCCGGTTCCGACCCGGCCTTCGTGTTTTAATTCCGAGTTTTGATGGATCTCCTGGTTTTGGACTTACTCGTGTGTTTTTGGATACTCTAAGGATTACTCTTTTGGATTGTTCGCCTCGGCCACACCTCCCCCGTGCACCAGCGCACCTTGGACACGCCCCCCTGTCTTCAGCCCCGTATTCCTGCATGACGTTTTCCCTAGTGTTTCCCCACTTCGTCGGATTGTGTCGTCCGCATAGGGTCCGGAAAGAACTGAGCGTTACAAACTTAATATCACCACAATTTATTATATGCACATCAGCCATTCCTGACTATTTTTAATATCTGCAATTTGAAAGTCGTTTTGCACTTCCACTTTATTGGTTTATATTAAAGCTAAATGAATGCCTGCAAAAATGTGAGTGAGGAGTTGCATGAGCATTGTCAGATGAATTCAGCTTCCTATAACGTATGCCAGGTGAAATCAGGGAAAACAGGCTGTGTTTCTCAGGCAAGAGGAAAGGGGGTGCGTGGCCAGCAGCAGCTGGCGAGTGAGAAGATCCGCTTAGGAAACCCCATGTGGATACTGTAAAAGAATGCTGACAGATCTGATCCTTTACCCATTCCCTCCACCTGTCTACCAGTTCCTTTAAATGAATGGTGAAGCTTACAAGAAAAATCGGCGATATATTCTCTTATTCTGGAGCTTCCACGCAATTTAGTTTTATCTTATTCAATCATTTATTGGCCTTATCAAATTATTTTTTTCTTCTGTGGGGAGATGCTGTATTGGATCACATACAGGAGGCTACATTTTTTTAATTTGTTTGCAAAACATTGCATGTGGGTTTTCATTTCATTTCCCTGTCTCATTATGCTTCCTCTCTGCTTTCTCCCCCCCCCCCTTTCCTCTCCACCTCCGATCGTTGTGAGTTCCTGCTGCTTGATAACTGGAATTAAATACCAGCTTTGCTGCTGTACAACAAATGAAAGCATCATTCAATCAATCTGTGTGCTTTCCAATCTCGTCTCGTCCAGCCAAATCCTATTTTTGTCCAGTGAACCCAATTAGGGGACACTGTTGAGATAATGTCTACCAGAAGGAGGGGGCTCTGAGGGAAGGCACACACTGCCAAGGAGTGGAAAAAAATCCTCTGAGAATCTGTCCTGCCTAGTATGCAAATGCACAATACAGTGTACAGTTCCCACAGAAAAAACTACCCTTCACTCAGCAGCATTCTAATACCCTAGGCCAGACCTCAGATTTGTGAATTACAAAGTCAAACCTGAAGAAAAAAAGTTTGCCATACAATAAGAAAAAAAAATACATTTTTTAATTATTTTCAGTTTCCAAAAAGGCAGTTTAGCAAAATCTCTTTAGATTTCCACATATGTTTTACTAAGATAAGAGGGCTCTTCTAGAGACATTGGTCTTCAATAGTATCTCTTTACCACAAGATCATTTCTGGGAAAAAATCTAGGTGATGAAGACAAGCAACACTTGTTTGTTGGGAGAACAGACACTGTTGTTTTATGGCACATACAAATCACAGATAAACTAAAGACACTTTAAACTAAAGGGAAGTCACAAGCATGAAATATATCATGCATAATGGTCAATGTTCATGTGGAACTGCATCCTTGTTTTTGTGTAGGTTTTTATTGAAACTACTCAAAGAGCCACTCCCAAAGTGTTTTCACTGAATAACCCACTACAGCAATAGAGAACACTTCCTAGCCCTTCAACCCTGAAACCAGCAACTAGTAGTAGCTGATTTGATCAATTCATGCAAGATACTCATTCCAATAAGTTTGCGGGATATTATAAATATTTTAACGGATACATTTCATGTCAGCTCTCATTTAATCTCAAGGTTTATCTGTGGTTTTATCTGTGTTTTAAATTGCTGCAGAGGTTTGATTAAAGGTCCCTCATTTTTCATTGAATCGGATGCCTTTCTGTCCCTTTTATTCACAACTTGTAGCCTTCTGGGGCAGAGCAGCGGCACTGTGGCTAAGGATCTGTGCCTGTAGCTGGAAGGTTGCTGGCTCAAGTCCCACAGCTGGCAGAGGAATCCTACTCTGTTGGGCTCCTGAGCAAGGCCCTTAACCCCAACTGCTCCAGGGGCACTGTATAATGGCTAACATTGTGCTCTGACCCCAAGCTTCTCTCCCTGTCTGTGTGTGTGTCTCATGGAGAGCAAGTTGGGGTATGCAAAAAGACAAATTCCTAATACAAGAAATTGTAAATGGCTAATAAAGCGATCTTATCTTATCTTCTACATAAATTGAGGTGACAAATGGGGACATGTACTATATAGCATATTGACCCAATGACAGACAAACAAAAAAGCAAGGTAATATCTCGGTAAAAATAAACTGCAGAAGATTAGAATATTGTTAACATTACAAATCTTGCATTCTGTCATTTGAGATTATTTGCTGTTTAATGAAGAAATTCAATCATGTAAAATATTATTATAATGTAAATTGAAAAAGATTTCAAAGTGCTTCAAAAAACAGAAAAATTAAAATGCTAAAGATAGTGAATATGCAATTCACAGAATATCATTACATTGTCAAAACACTATGCCAGGCCGTTAACCAGATCCCAAGTGTTTAGAATACACTACTGTGCTCTTAATCCTTCCTTAAAACTAATTAGCTTTAATTTTAATTTGTGTTTGTAAAAGGTTTTACAGCAAACAAGAAAGAAAAGGTGCTACAGATTACAGTTTTAACCTTCAGATCAGGTCCTCAAACACAAGCATCCCTACAGATAAATCCTAGCAATGCCTTCTGTAATTAATCAAAGCTCAGAAGAGGACCTTTTAAACATTTAATCAAGTCTCAAGTATCCCTGAGAAGCAATTTTTCTTGGCTAGATGAAAAGCAGTAAAACAAAACATAAAATCAATAGATACGTTTTTCCTTTCTGTATTTGATTGTGTTTTAATAACAAAATGTACCCTTATTCAGGAATACTGTCAGTGCAATATGTATGCTTTTTGTAAATCATGCTGTATTTGTGGATGTTCTGTAAACTCTTCTGCAGTAATAACTTTAAAATGTCAAATAATATTCTCAGGTCAATGTAGTGCACAATGTGGATTGTGACCTTTGATGTCAAGTTTCCTTTCATTGGAATTCCCAACAAAACCACAAGTTTATCATCTGCCTGCCAGAATTCAGTGCCCACGAGAAGTGTTCCTCTCACTAAATTCCATCACTGTTTGCACTGACAGGATCTGCTAATTTTCTGCATGACTCCAGAAAGCTAAACATACAGGTTATGTTAAGATATGCTTGATTTTAATGAATTTTAAATGCTTGACTGTCTAGATGACTATCTAGATTTTTAAAAAATTCTGAAATAATAGAGCCCAGACCTGCAAAGCAATTTACTGATGGACCAATACAAAGGAATACGTTCATATACAAAAGCTGCCCAACCTTTGTGCACTAGAGAGATTAGTCCTGTCAGGCCAATGGAATGTATTCTGATAGCCTGGCACTCAGATGCCCATTAAACAATACATCTATCAGGAGGTGACATGGGACTCCTACAGCTCTGGAGTGAGTGAGCAGAGTAACAGCATGCCCTGTAACAGTAAGGAACCAATCTTTTGTTGATGTCAGAACCATCTGCTTGGAAGGAATCTGTCACAGAAGGTGGTCATCTATCAGCTTCTGATGTTATTTTGCTGTCCTGTAGGGATGCTGTGCCGGGAAAAATTGATTATTCCCCTCCTGTAACGATTTGTGTCTTTCGTAGAGTTCAAAAGAACTTCTAATTTTAGCCTGAGCCGGTGCTACCCTCAAGAGAAAAGGCTTATAGGGCTCTAAGTAAAAACCTCTGTAAGACACGTAGATTTACACGAGAATTATAAACCTCCTGGCAACAGAAAAGCTTTCTCTTATTAGACTGAAATAATCTCCTGCCAGGAGCAAATGAATGGTGCACCTGCATAGAGTCTGATTAGAGATACAGTCCCTAATGCACTACTGCGTTGTAAACGATATACTGTACCTCAAAAAACAGGAAGAAGAAGAAAAGGTCAGAAAGTAAAATTTCTATAAAAATTAATATGTGTATGTCAGGACACAATACATGATACATTTAACAAAAACAAGAATCCATTAACAAAATACAAAAAAAAACATACAGTACATGACAAAAGAGTCACAAACTTTAAATAATCTGCACAGTTCAAATTAAATAAGTAAAAAGTTGGGTTGTCAGTGAATGGAAGAGATGTATTGTAAGATAAGTACATGATGAAAACAAAATATGACAATAAATGAATTACTTGTGGAAATAGAGCACAGTGAAACTCAAATTTTATTGTGGAATAAAAGATAACCTAGTTCTACTGTACAAAACTTAAATCTTGGAAGTCTAAATAAATACCCTGATGGGAGGAGCTCACATTTACTGTAAACCCCTGTAACCCAGCTAGTAACCCCTGAAATGTGCTGTGTGCCTAATTTAATTCATCAACAAATCACTCCTTTAGTTGGTACTATTTATGCAGGAAGGTACTGTGGATCTTGCAGTACATCAAATGATGAATGACACTGGCAGGAGAACATGATAGGGTTCTCCATGCATGGGTTCTAATTTTCCCTCTGCATAATACAGCGGTTATAGTGGTAAGTCAAGCAAATAAGTCATTTTCAGAAAAGCAGCTATTGAGACCATCACAGTTTTTTCGGCTGGCTTATTTCCCACAAATACAAAGCAGCTTGTGGCGCTGCTGTCTCACAGCTGCTGAATCCTGGGTTTTCAATTGTGGATAAGAGTACCATCCATGGAGAGTCTGCATGTTCTCCCTGAGTCTATAAGGGTTTTCTCTAGGGCTCCGTGTTCCTATCACCTCCCGTAGACATGCTGGCTAGGTTCATTGTTAATAGTCAACATTGTGCACTATATTGGCCTAAGGTTTTTTTTTAGATATTAAAAGTTATTACTGTTGAAGGTGCTTGTGTGCCGTGAAATGGACTGGGGTCCCATCCAAGGAGTTTTCCCTCCTTACACCCTGGTTTTCTGGAACAGACTCCAGTTTTCTATGACTGCCACTAAATAATAAGGGATAAGCTACTTTTTGATGATGGATGAATGAATTGACTATATATACTTCTATAAAGTCACTCAAAAATATGCTAGATTATGGAAGGGAATCTATGTCTTAAATAAATACTTCTTCACAGAAGAATAGTGATGTAAAAGGAAAAAAGTTAAAAGAGGGAAGGGACATTTTCACCAGTTATGGTGGTACAGTAGTTACAGTAGTAGTACAGTATGGGTTGGTATGAAAGGACACTGCATCTCTGATGTAAAATTATTGAAAGATTCCATTACTACCTTTTTTAGCTGTCACACACTCACTTTAGGTTTCAGCACTGGATAGCTAAGAAAGCAGAACTGAGTGTTTTATCTCTAAAACATCAAGCTAGCCATCAGAAATGTTACTTGGATGGAAGTAAATCCATAGGCCTGTGAGTCACCTTGCGGAAAGGTCAGATTTTCTGCAAGGAAAGTCGTGCATTTTGACAGCAAGTGCTACTGCTTAAAATTAACAACCAGACCTCTCCCAAAACAACTTCTTTTTAAACTTAACATTTTACGGCATGAGGAAAAATTACACAGCGGAAAGGGTAATTGATCGTGTCATCTTTGATCCTGTGGTGACTTCGATACAAACGATCTTCTGGTTTCAGTTTGCAGGTTTCAATCGAACAAAGCATAACTTGCTAACCTGCGAACTGGGTCGCTTGTTCAGCACTTACAGTACCTGTGAAGCCAATCATGTGAATCAAAAACAAAGAGGAAAACAATTGAACGGTATTGTTTGCATCCCTCAAATCTGCATGGATTTCTTCGTATTTCTTTTATTTCTTTGCGCCTGTTAATGCCTGCTGTGGATTTTGGAGATATATCAGAAGATTATAGAGATATAACTATAGAAACAGCAAAATGTACTGGCGCTCATCATCTCCTCTGTGGATTTTTTTCTTCCTTGCTTGTCTCTTTCAAATGTACAGTATATGGATTTTAAGGTTGAGATCACATCCTATGCACAAAATCACCCCCCCCCCCCATAATTATCTTTTACATTTTTAATCATAAATTATTTTATTTTATTACATTATTATTTAATTAAACTTCTATTAAAATAATTAAAAATTAAAAGAAAGCCTTTAGAACTCCCCGGCTTTGTGAATGTACAGTACTTTTATACTGTATTCCGCTATATTTAAAAAAAATTAGGCTTCTTTTACAAGGAAAAAAAATAATATTCCTCAATTCCAGTACTGTATACATAAAAAGCCAGATGTCAAAATGAATAGATCTTCACTGTTCCTTTTCAGGTATAATGAGATGGGTTTACGTTCAAATGGTAACCTAATTATTCTAAGTCACTACTGTATATTCCACATTCCTCATCTCGTCAATACAATGCTGTTTCTGCAAGAATCCAAGCCTTAGGGTACTGGAGGAAGAGAACTCTGAAACTGTAATACATATTTCAAAGGACCATATGGGAGAAATGTGATTTTATTTCTAAAACTAAAATGTACTGCTGTGCATTCATAAGAAATTATGTTTTCTGCTTGCTGTCTCTATAGGATTGCTCACTACAGTAAACTAGTATTGTATCACTTCTGAATCATACTGTACATGCTCTCCTCCCAACTGATAGCTGATGTGTGGTGAGCGTTCTGGCGCACTATGGCTGCCATCACATCATCCAGGTGGATGCTGCAAATTGGTGGTGGTGGAGGGGAGTCCCCATTACCTGTCAAGCGCTTTGAGTGGAGTGTCCAGAAAAGCGCTGTATAAGTGTAAGCAATTATTATTATTATTATTATTATTATTATTATTATTATTATTAGTAGTAGTAGTAGTAGTAGTAGTAGTAGTAGTAGTAGTAGTAGTAGTAGTAGTATGGTTGAAGAATTTCCCTTTATTCTTTTCCCTTTATTTTACCCTTTCATGGAGCTAGTTTATTTTTTCTCATCTTAAGCATGCATATTTCTCACTTGTTAATGGGTTCATGTTCTGTTAAATGTATTATGTATTGTGTTATTTTTGTACCTGCCTGCAAAGCAAAATTCCCATCGGGGACAATAAAGGAAGGAAGGAAGTCTATAAAACTATAATAGTATGTTGATTAAGAAATAAAAATGTAATAAAAGCCACTGAAACCTATAGAGGGCAGTCAACAAGACAAGACTAGTACTACAAAAACATGAGACTATCAAAAGTTTTCAATTCAAATTCATTACATTTTGGCTAGTGTTCTATTAGAAAATTGACGTTAAATATATTTTGCTGACGCTGAGTAGATTTCTAGCTTTTCAGATTTGATAGGCCTGGGTTTAAATCCAGCTGGACTATGCAAGAAGACAGGTTAAGACAGACTGAAGACTATTGAAAAAGATGCTAAAAATACTGCCCATCTGTAGCTACTGTAGTCTAATTGGTACTCATCTTTCATGAGCAGCTCATTTATCTGGTACATTTGAAAACATTATTCAAAAGGGTCAAGTTAGTAAATGTTATTTATAATTTATTGTTATTTATCGCACATTCTGTTCTAAGATCACCCTGACTAAAATTTATGCATAATAATCACTAGACAAGAAAGGTTTCTGCCTACTTTTGTATTCTAATACTGCACAAACTACTTCTAAGTGCAGGGTTTGGGAGGTATCTCAACAGGGAGGCAAGCTAAAAGATGGGAGTGTGTTAAACACTTTCTTCTACATCATTCATTACTATCTGATCAAAATGTATGTATTGCAACACTCAGGCCTTGGAGACAATCCTTCCTTTACTGTATCATTCTGAAGGAAAACAAAGGCACAGAAGGAATAGTAAAGTAGAAACACAACTGCATTCCAAGTGCAATAAAAGAATAAAGCAGATTCATTTTCAGAATACTAGGCAATCTTTCATGTTTTCACCCCAGCCTTAACATTCTGGATGGAAAATGAAAAATGAATTACATTATGGAGGCTCTGTTAGTTAAATGACATTTAAATGGAAAGGCACCTGTTAAATTTTCATGAGTTATGTGTTACCATAGAAACATTCAGATACAGTATGTGAAAGATTTATATTTTTAAGTTGTGTTTAACCAAATCCTATAAAACATAGTCTTGCTAAATAAACAGTAATAATGTGTGCAATAAATAATTAATGTTGTATTAATCAGATTTCAATTGGAACTACAGTTCTACTGAAACTTTGAAGAAATGAGCCCAGGGACTATACTACATAAATGACTGAAAACATTTGACAAAACATTCTTTGCTTTTCCATATTAAAATACAGAGACTAGAATTCAATTTATATACTATATGAAATGTTCCTCTAGAATATGGTGCCTTTAAATCTTTTTTTTTTATTTTGTTTGGTATTGCTGTTTTTCAGGCCAACAAGGGTATCAGTGTCACTGGGATTAGATTGGAATCACAAAATATTAAGAAGCACTATCACTCATATAAAGCAGACAGCAGAGATTAAATGCAGTTCCTCTCCTGTCTGAAGAAAAATGTATTCTGACATCTTTGAAAACACCAAAGGCATATGCCAGCCTGTGCTAAAGAGGATTTTACTTCTTTTAAGAAAAAAACTGCTTTTAAAGCCATTTTTGTATTGAATGCGCCAATTAATTTGTCAAAAACGAATCCTACCGATGTAAAAATGAACTTCCACACATTTCAGGTAAAGAATATAATTATCCCACCATAATGTGATAATCTCGGAGACTGAATATCCAGTACTATTACTGTATACTGTATATATATCACCCTCTTATACTGAATGCAGTATGTATATTTATAGTATACATTTTAATGACAATGCTCAGAACTGAAGTAGCACAATAAAATCCAGCACTGCCGAACGCGAAATTGAACATAAAATGTTAATGTGATTAAGTAATTTCAGTAACAAAATAACGTTTTTGCAATGAGTCTTGTACAAGAACTGGGATCCAAGCTTACTTTTTTAAACGTAGGGCTCAGTATTCTTCTGTATCTCAGAATCCAGAAGAATGGAGCATAATGAGCTCATTTAATAACTACAACTATCAACTGTTACTAAACGTTTGATTACTTTTTCACCTTATTGTTTTTTTTTACTCACAAATATTTTCAGAACGTACAAATAATAAAAAAGGCATTTTTTATAGTGTGGCGTTCCCAATCACAATTTTTTTGTTTGGTTTTGACTATGGTATTTTTTTTAAATTAGAAATCCACTGTTTTCTTACAACAATACAACCCTTGTTTTAATTAATCACCGGACAGTCGAGGTGCTGTAATTAAACCTGCTTTTCTTATAGCCCCACTCAGTTTGTCACGGCGGCGCATGCGTTCAGGAGGTTCGAGTGCTGGACAGCTCCTTTCTCCAAACAGTGCAGTGTGAAGGCGCATTTCACAGTCTGTCTCCTGAGCCGAAGTGCAAACGTGGTAACTAAAGAGACAAAACTGAAATGAAGTAAAAATAAGTTTTGGTTCTCTTTGCATGTGAAAGATGTCAAATATGACTTTATGGCTTTAACGTTCCATTGACATTATCCTGGAGTGAAAATACAATTTTCACGCTGAAAGAGGAACAACGGGTCAAAACAGGTACTGTTCTAAAATTTCAAGAATATAAGCTAGATGTTAATATATTGTATGGAGAGTGGGGGAGTTTTAAGACGTTTGAATCATTATTTAGTTACAGTTAAACACGGCGAAGTCTCGGACGTCTGTGATATACTGTATATATAGTGTTTCTACATTGTGTACTGTATATTTAGTATTCACACAACGAAGTCCCAAACTCGTCGAACAAGTAATTGTTATTCACCAAGCTGTATGGAACTGTTACATATATTAACCTTCCGAAACTGACCTGAAGGTTAAACTATAACTGAAAGGAAGGTCTCCTGTGTGTCTATATATTAACTGCGTCCAGAACTTCTTCCTTGAGGCTCAGAAAGAGCAACAGTTCCGCTAAACGGTCGCTTCATTCAGCGTCCACTTGTGTAAACTGAAAATTGTTTCTCCTGCAGGATAATGAGCTTTTAATCATAGAGCCGAGACTCGGGATGGATTTTTCGACTCTTCACTCTCTACTCGCAGTCTGCCTTTTGTTCCTTCTAACAGTCTGCATCAGCGATGGTAAGATAACATCGTTTTTACCGTTCTCTTAACAATGGAGCAGTAATTCAATGCGATTCTTTACGTTCACGTTCTGACTCAAGCAAACAGTTCGAGAACCAGAACCTAGTATTTTATAAGATTTAAACTGTTTAAATATACGCCACAATAAGGCCCTTTCTTGCAGAACTGTAGTTTGATTAAGACATTTCTCTTTTAATTGAGTTTATAAAATACCCGATGTCTTTAGGTACAGAATGTATTGGTTGCAATCCAGAGAACGGCTTCTGTGAGACATCTGGAGAGTGCAGGTACAGCACGATTTTTTCTTTATTTAGCAACTAGTCTGCGTCATTTTATATACTGAAAAGAAAACACAACAAACACTTACCGGCAACATTGTTGAGATTTCTAAAGCAAACCCAATTCTTTTTTTAAAAAAATAAAGCACTCGTTTTTAATGTGTATGTCTTGGGGACTTCAACAACTTCTATCACGATCATGGACTTTGGTGCCTTTATTGTGGATGTCGACATTGGTATTCATATTGCTGGGGGGTGGTTAACTCCCTGTGGGTGGTCAGACATTGGTATTCATATTGCTGGGGGGTGGTTAACTCCCTGTGGGTGGTCAGCTCTACAGTCGATGTTTTGCCAAGAGAGAGTGCAGAATCTGAAATTTCATTTCATGTACACCACCAGAGATCTTTGTGTTCTTTCTCACTTGTAAAAGCTTCAAAGTAAACAGTGTGTGTCTGGGGGGGAGCAATGCAATAAAAAAAGGGCACTGGTTCAATTAAAAACTATTTTTTCTCACTTCAAAGGGAACTTTGGATATTTGATGTCTCTTTCTAAATGCAGATGGATAATTTGGTAGACAGGGTGAATAGATGAATGGACTACTGAATGGACGAATGGATGGGTGAATGAATGGTCACTAGGCAGTACTGTTTACCAATATGAAATGTGAAGGGCTGGCGCTTTCAGGTGCAGACCTGGGTGGCGAGGTCAGACCTGCGATCAGTGCGTGCCGTACCCCGGCTGCTTACACGGGACCTGCCAGAAACCGTGGCAGTGCATATGTGAAGAGGGATGGGTGGGGAGTCAGTGTGACAGAAGTAAGCCTTCTTTTTCTACACAGCAATTTTAAATAACTGCAATCAGCATAAATAAAGTAACAGTCTTTGTGTCCCATGATACTACAGTTTGTCTTGTTCTCAGCATTCAAACAAGCTAGAATGAAGAGGAGAAAATGAAAATAAACTGAGTGCATGATTTTATAATTATTATTATTATTATTATTATTATTATTATTATTATTATTATTATTATTTCAGACCCTGTAATTTTCAGTACCAAAAGACAAGTTTCTTATTCAGTGATAATTTTCAGAATTCTCTCACTCTTATTTTTCTTTTATGTGGTAGACATCCACTCCTGTATGTCACAGCCCTGTTCTAATAACTCCACATGCATTGAAACTGGCAACGGAGGATACATCTGTATATGCGCACATGGGTACACAGGGAAAAACTGTCAGCAGAAGATGGGACCGTGCTTCACTAACGGGTAACCTTCAGCTTCACTGGGACAGTGATTTAGGTCAACAGCCTAACCTGAGAACTATGTACTCATTCATCTCATTTGCCCTTGACTCAAATAAAAAATAGGGACCCATAGAAAGGAAATCTAAGAGCATATGAGACAAAGGCAATTTCTATAAAACCATATATAGCACTAAAACATATAACAGCTTAATCCATACCTGGAAATGAATAGATGCTGATTATAAAATATTTCTGTTTTGATTGATGGATTTTAAGAATGGAAATAACAATGTGTTCTTACTTCATTCCTGAAACCTTGGTTTCATTTCCCAATAATATTAGACAATAAATATATCTTAATAGACCAATTGATAAATTGGATTATTTTGCAGATAAGTTTGCTGGAAGTGACAATCATCTTCATTATTATCAGACTAATGAGTCTTATTTTATTAGCATTATAAACAGACTGAAAAGTGCAGTGTGTTTCCCAAAAAGTTTAATTTTTATTTCACGTTTAATTTCACTGTGTTGACACAGTCAATTTCAGAAATGCACACAAAATTAAATGAAAAAGAATCAGATCACTTGTTCAGTTGGCATTTGTAACTTGTAGCTCCCATCTCCTAGGTCTCCGTGCCAAAATGGAGGAACCTGCCAAGATTATAACGGGTCTGCATTGCACCCCTCCTGCTTGTGCCCCCCGGGTTTCAATGGAAATTTCTGTGAAATTGATTTGGATGACTGTGAATCCAGCCCATGTGTGAATGGTGGGACCTGTGTAGACCATGGGCCTGATTACACCTGCCTTTGTCCTGGGAGATTCAGTGGAAAAAACTGCAATGACACTCTGGTTCCTTGTGTCAGCCATCCCTGTGAAAATGGTGGGAGGTGCCTACAGCATCCAGATGGGGATTTCCACTGTGTCTGCAAGCCAGGGTTTACAGGAAAAGCTTGCAGCTCCCACAGGGTCAAAGCTTCCAGACCCTCTGATAAAGAGCCCAGCCATGTTCAGCACTACAGCTTGCCTTCTCACATCTTTCACAAAATATTGCATCATCAGGATCGTGAAGTCCTGAAGATCACCATGAAAGAAACAGTCCACAGCTCCAACTCCCTCATCAACAAAAGCCAAGTCATCTGTTTCATTGTGTTGGGTTTACTGACCTGTCTTGTTGTTCTGGGCACAACTGGAATCGTTTTCTTCAACAAATGTGAGATGTGGATGGCCAATGCCAAGTACAGCCAGCTTGTGCGAAAGCAGAGGAATCATTTCTTAAAAGCCAACAATGGGGAGGAGCATTCCATGAACATTATTTTGCCAGAGAAAATTAAATTGACCAACTATGGAAAACATTACACGTCAATCTGATCTCTCCACCGGGTTGTGCTGCCTCTTAAAAATCCAAATTATGTACAATAATTTGAAAAGCAAATGTTCATAGCAATAGCTCAAGACTTATTGAGGCTGCACAACTTTTCCTGAGCACTGGCGTTTTACTGTGCATTTGAAAGCTAAAATACAAACAGTTTTCTGCTGGTGTAAAATAAAAAATATTGTTTATTATGAAAATTGATTAGTATACTGGTGCACACAAGAAATGCAGCAGTCAGGTCTATTGAATAATACATTTTAAGATGTGATGTCAAACACAATAACAAAAAGTGAAAAAATACATATTAAAGAGTCTTGATAAGTTTTGATAATCATAAAATATTGTCAAAAACAAAAACAGGTATATTTAGTTAGGTTTCAATATCAGCTCCCTGAGCATTAACACAATACTGGAAGCATTGACTCATAGATCTGAT
Source organism: Lepisosteus platostomus (assembly GCF_059453375.1). NCBI lineage: Eukaryota > Metazoa > Chordata > Actinopteri > Semionotiformes > Lepisosteidae > Lepisosteus > Lepisosteus platostomus. The sequence continues at coordinate 11,496,411 of NC_142620.1, read as the reverse complement.
ACTGTATATCTCTGGAAAGACTGGATGTTCAGGCACTCTTCCTGTCTGAAGACAGGTGGCGAAGGTGAGACATTTGTGGTTGTCTCTTTTTGATGGAATTGACAAGTCGTTCCCACTGTGGGAGTTGTTGAACTCCTATCATTGTAACACCTTGCTTGAAAATGTACACTTCTGGATTGACTTGGAGCAACAAAACCTATTGACTTAAGGACTTTGTTGATGTGCCGTTGAGCAGTAAGGTTCTCCTTAATGTATGTCAAAGCTGCTTTTGTTTTAAAGCCCACATCATCACACTTTCATTCGCCATCTTAATCACCTCAATACCCAACACAATCTTAACAAAAATCCATACATGTTGTGCTCCTGTTAGGTCTGTCAAGAATTAAACAATCATGGTGAATTACAGCCTCTACTACTTCTTCCACTGCTTCAGAGGTTCAATGGCAATTTCTTCTTTCAGTTGTCAACATTATTCCTGAATGTCTTCCGAACATGCAGTTCATTTTCTTACAGGTAGAGACCTGCAGTCCTTCTGTTAATGTGTTATTCTTTTTGGAATTCCTAACAATGCAGCCACTGCAGTCTTTTGAGAATTATGGATAAAGACATGTATCACAGACAGGCTGCCTTTAATCATGCTAAGGGAAAGAGATTTTCATCGTTTCAACAAGGCATGGTTGTAACTTTCACAATTCTTACATTAAGTAAAATCATATCTCTTGATTAGCTTTTAATAAAGATGCTTAATCAACATATTGTGGCAATTTTAATTCAAATACCAAACACTGAACATCTACTTGGCTCTTTTGTAAATCACATAACTTGAGCTCAAGGATGAATACTTGTTCCTAAGAGTGGATTTATCCTAAGGAACCATACTACTTAAACAATAAATGAACATTTTATAAATATAAATATCATCATGTACAGAATGTGTCCAATAAGCTACAGATAAAAATGTTGCATTTGTTATTGTGCATCAGTACTGTATGTGTGCCATTTAGACTTTGCATTTGTAATTCCTGAATTCTTTGATCAAATGGGATTAGGATGACACAGTAAATACAAATCGGAGATGGATCAAACTCACAAATTTAAATTTGGTTTCACGACTTTTCTATGAAACCAGTATGTTTATAAGTATGAGTTGTAGGTATTTGAAATAGGATTTTCAAACTAAGCCCCTGGAGGAAAAAAGCAATAAAAAAAGCGTTTTTGGTAGAATTATCCTGACACATCTGTTTTGGGTTTCATCATTTTTTTGCTAATTGAAGAATAAGCCTTTTGAATGAAAACAGTGCTAGTTTGACAAACTGACAGACAGCAGTGTCACATCAGTGAGAAGCATTTAGTGGATAAGTACCCATTGTAATTAAAAAACATCAATCAGTGCAGAAAACTGAAGTGTTAATTTATGAATTAGACTTAATGATAGCATGGTTAATGACCAACAGTTTTACTGTATTTCACACAGATATGATTCATTGCTCTATGCTTGTGAAGTGTGTCAAAGCAAAATAAAGCTGCCAACAAAAACAACTCTAATAAAAACACTCAGAATAAATCATCCTGTTTTATGGGTGTGAAATATATTAATATAAATTGCCAACTGGGAAGAATATACTTCAACTGTTCTTAGCCTTCCTGAAAGGGACTCTTTACTGTACATTCATTCAACAGAAAAAACAGAATGTCTGCAGGGAAAACCCACAAATAAAGCACTTTTAGATATTGCTACACTCAATTCACAGACAAATGGAGTCCTGGTGCTTAATCTAAATTATTTTTTAACACTGTTTGATATTTTGAGTGTTTTTATTCATGGTTCCTTTTTATTCTCTTACTAAATATTTTAAATGTTGTGATGTAAATGTTTAGCCCCCTTTTGACTATTTTGTTTCAAATGTGAGCTCAGCATGTATTTTATAAATATATAATGGTATCTCAGAAAAGACAGAGTGAGATGATGAATTGTGTGAGCATTGCCAACTGAATGAAATATAAGCTTGCTGTTAATATAGTGTGACTAGATCCCGATCCCTCCATTTGCAATATTTATTTTCCTTTGCAGTTTGATCTTGAAGAACTCCCTGATGTCAAAGTTAATAAAAAAACATGTTGATAAGGCTCACCTTTTAAGACTACTGCACCATTGTGATCTGTTTTACACTGTATGTAAAAAAGATTTATGACCTGTTCCGAAGATTTTAGTTTTTCAACGTCGCTGCATTTTACGAAAAGAGAAAGATAAGAAAAAAATCATTAAGTTCGTGAAGAGGGGGCCTAAAATGGCTTTCTGTTTACTTGTTGTTATGAAGTCTGTCATGTGGAGGAAGCAAAAATTGTTTTTCTGTTTAGGAGAAAAGAAATAGAAATGGCAGTAATGGTAATTAAAAATACATTTTTATCTAGCGAGATGAATCCTGTTGATGTATTAGGTACTACAATTCTTATAGTTTGCTAAAATCCATTGAATTCAACACCTACTGTACTGCATTACCTGGAAAGGTTCAAGGACCAATATCATTATCCCATTTAATTATGTATTTTACAGCTACTATATATTATACTGTATATGAACTACAGCTGTACATTGCAAAAACACTATGTACTTTTGTAAGGCTTTGTGTTCCAGATCAAACTTTACTTCAACAGTAAGTAGACAATGCTTTACAAGTTATTTACAATAAGTAAATATGATGTATCCTATTGTATTGTTCCACAGACTATGATAAGCACTGATTGTGGACTACCTTACTATTTCAGGTAACAGGTTTAGGTGTAAATTTATTTTTATCTTATTTTTACCACCAGCCTTAAATTACACTGTAATGCTATGAACATTATAAACTTAGTTGTAATGATGTGTACTTTAACCTACATGTCAAATACGGTTTATAATTTCTAACATTCAGATTTTGCCCAAAGATACTATACAAAATACATATATGTCAAGGTTATTTATTGCATTGATGATTATAATTGAGGAAATGGAATCTGTGAAAATTGTAAGGATTGTCTGGGAATGTCTGAGTCTCACAATACAAGTGAAAACATAGTGAAAGCAAAGCCCTGGAGAATCACTTTTCTCTTCCCTTGAGTTACAGTATAAAATTTCCCTCTCTACTGTATGTATCTTCTTAAATATAGCTCCCCATTTGCCAAGTGATTTGCAAAAGTGACAAGCAAAATCATTGCTCTTTTCTATGTGAGGTTGTTATTATTATTTCTTATTACATATTGTATGGCACTATGCTCCAAGTGTAATTAATCAGTGTTTAATATTTATTGGGTGTTCTTATTTGTAACAAAAATAAACTGAAGTATGAACACTTTCAATTTTGTGTTGTCTGACCACAAATCCTTTTTTCACATATTTGCAGTATCATGTACAGTATGTGCTTTTTTGAAAACCCTACGAGAGGCTTTAGATGTTTTTTCCTTGGTTCCATACAAGCCTCCTTTGGGGAGTGACCAGGGTATTGTTGACCCCGGAACATTTTCTCAGTGACTGAACTCTGTAGTTCTCTTAATGTTTCTGCCTTGACCAACTGCTCAATGGTGGGAAGACAACGTGATCTAGGCACAGTCTGGATGCCTTCCACTTCTTAATAATAATTGACTCTGCCATGCTTAACAGATCTTTGAAATTATTTTAGACTTCTCCTGAACTGTGCCTACAGTATATACAGTACAGCTTTATCCAAGTTATTTTGAAAGCTCCTTGGTCTTCATGGTTAAATATTTGCTTGAAATTCACAAACTGCCTGAAGAACCTAATAAACACAAGTGGTTTTATTCTAAAATCTTGTGAACCACTATTATTGTACATAGAGAAGGGGCACTCAACTAACTGTGTGGAACATTAGGATAATTTTGTGCTCCTACATGAATTCAAATTTACTCTTAATGTAAGTAAGGTAAATGTATACAAAATATTAATTTCTACTTCAAAGTATTGTGAATGTATATTTTGAAGCACAAAATGTGAAAAATGTGAGTCTGAATATTTTTTCAAGGCACAGAATACACCAGCAATTTGGAATGGAACTACCACAGAAACCAGGAGTGCTGAGGTACATTGTGAAGCTCTCTGCAGATGTCTACTTGGCTCATGGCTGTGAAGGCCAGGTTGGAGGTTGCAGAGGTGGAGGTGGTGGCTGTCCCAGCTTGCCTCTGAACAGGCAGGCCGTGCTGACCTTCAACATTGTCTTGATGTTGCAGTCGATATCAGGCCACTACACTAGTTCCCGGTAACGCTGTGTTTGACATGACTCATTCCAACAACAGCTCTTCCTTCACACCCTGGCAACTGGTTGCAAATTCGCCCAACATGCAGGGCTGGCCAGCCTTGGGTTATAGAAGAGGGGCTCCTCCATTCCGACACACCTGATTGGACGAGTTCAAGAAGCTTCTGGATGACATCAGGGTTTGCATCTTCCTGTGGTACTTGAGTTGTCTGTGGTGGCAGAGAGTGTGAGAGAATGGAATCATATTGTCATGAGCTGGTGTGAACTGGAGCCGGAAGTGGTGTTGCAGGTGTTGCTGGCGTTCTGCCCGGGGGTGTAGTCGAAGCAGTCTGTGCTCCATGCATGAAGTAGACATGAGTGCTGTGAGAGCTCAACGTTCTTTTCAGAGCCTGAATGGTCAGCTGTACAAGCACATATGCTAGAATTCACAAGCCAGGGCTTCCTGCTCTTCCACTGCATAGTTCTGCTCACCTGAACTCAACATGTGTATTGTGGAAGCCACTGGCCGTTCTGTACCTCTCTGCACCTGTGAGAGAAACGCCCCCACCGCTAGGGCTGAGATGTCAAAGGGTCAAAGTGAGCCAGCACTGGTGCGGAGGTGAGCTGTTGTATGGCCTCACTACAGGTCACCATCCAAATCCACAGTCCATCGGGCACAGAGGATTACAGTGTTGCACTGGCATCTGCACTGCTGCTCCTGTGAGCTGAGCCGCACACCGGGTGGCACTTTCGATAAGACAAGCCTTTACAATTGCTCTCGCTAGCCTGAAATCATCAGCTTCCATTAACTAGCGGTCACGTTCTTGACCATTGGTTGTTTTCTCCCTTATCATTTCAGCATCCCTAAGTTACAGTTTGCACATTGCAGACAACTGCTGTCAATAGATTCACCTGGGATTTAGCTTCTCTGCTGAAACGTAAAGCACCGCATCAGGATCTCTGAAACCGTGGTCTCGTGCTCCATCAGTGTATTAGTCAGCAGTCCTCAACGATCTGAATAAGCATTGTCCCCGAGTCCCAAGGCCATACAGGAGCTGTGCACGTTTACGGGCATCAGTCAGACGCTCCAGTTCCTTGGCTTACAGTATTAGATCCAGTATGTCTCCATACTCTCAAGCAGCATTTCCAAGGGACTGGGTGCTCTCCAGGCAGTGGTAGGAATGGAAGAGGAGGGGTCAAGGTAAATTCGGCCATCCTTGTTGCCAATTGTTATGTAGATAAAGGTAAGACACATAATAGTTGCTGTCACAAACTGAACCGATTTGTTTCTTCAGACACACACAGAAACTTTCACGGGCCAGCATGTAATATCCAGTCTCCTTATGTGTGCCCTGCTGGCACCTGAACACTGCACAGTAATTGCTCAGATACAAACTTTAACCATAACTGTCCTGTCCAGAATGTACCCACCCTGCACCTGCCTTTGTTTGCTGAAATGAGCTCCAGATCCCCTGTGACCTTGAGTTGGTAGGAAATAGCTGGATGGATTAATATCAATGTTGATATTAATAATAATTAATATTAATTAAAACATGATCACAAATACAAATCACTGGACTATAGAACAATAATGACAGTTTTAATTGTTGTTCCAATATGTCTGGTGGGCATTGTATAGAATACAGTATGTGGTATACACAAGGAATCTACAAATCTGCATTTGAAAGACTATAACCCTGAAGGTTTTTTCAATCTCCAGCAGCTGATTATTATGGGTAAGGTGTTGAAATAGATCCAATTAAGACAATCACTAAAAATAGTATGTTTCTTTGGAAGAATGAAAATCTGCAGATCTCAGGTACAGTACTGTATATGCAAATGAGTTATACACATACTTGATACTGGACCTTTTTATGCATTCTACTGTGAAAGCACAAAATACCAATTTCTGACTATGTCATCTATCATTTCACAGATTATAATCACACACTCCAAGTTCATTATTTAGTGGTTCATTCAGGTATTTGTGAATCAGGTTGTAAAAATGCCTATTAGAGGATATTTAAAAGCTGTGTAAGAAACGTGTCATTGGCTATCATATTTATTGATGGTTAGGAAATAAACACATGAGTAATGGAAGTAAACACAGGTACTGTAATTGTTATTGAGCAATATGTGTGCAGATCTCTGGTATATCAGGAAGATGTATATTGTGTCTGCCAGAAGCAGCCTTCACAAACAAACCAATATAATATTACACATCTGATATGAAATGCAGCATGGCAGCAATTAAGAATGAACTTGGCTCAGAGCTCCATTGCATAAATGAATTTGTTATGAGTAGAGAACAGCTCTAGATCAGTTTAAGTGAGGTGGCACTGAGCTGTATCATCTCATCAAGGACACACGGTAAGGTTAGATGTGCAACTGAAATACTGTACATGCAAACTAATACGGCAGAATCTGCATCCATTCATCATTCCAAGATCAGACAAATGTCCCCAGTGAGTACATATGCACATTTGTTTATAGCACATTTATTATAATTAAAACTAATAATAAGCCACAGAAACAAAATAATAAGGAACTTACATAATTAAAAGAGAGATGCAATATTTACTTTTAAATTTGTATCTACAATTAAGACATTGCACTTTCTGTGTACAATGAATATTGTTCACCAGACATCAGTGCACATGCTGTCAAATCTTTAGAGATATCTAAAACATATGTATTTCACAAGTTCTGCTCTTCGAATATCTTAGCCATGAAAAAAGTAGATCTCTGCCTACAAACATGCTAGATCACTGCCTCCCAAAAATGTCAGGAAAATGCCATTGCAGGAGTCTTATTCAGTGGTCTTTGCTTCCATCTCCTGGCTGGAATGTGTGAATTCCTCAGAAAGCAGGCATTCAGATGAACTCATTCTGTCAATTAGACATCCAATTATTTTTTACAAATGCGTTTTAACCAGCTGGCAAAATTGGCACATGTTCAAAGCTGTGTATGTTTTGTTGCTGTAGATCACATTAAAAAATGTGATAATCCAATAATGAGACAGCAGTGTAATGAAAGCAGAGCATCTTTCTCCTACAGAATGTACTGAAGGGCTAATTGAATGCTGATTGCCTTAAAAATACAAAACACTACAATTTCTTTTCCTACAATGGTCAACAAAAATTCTATCAATGTCTTTTGAGTGTGGAATTTAAATTAAATGCAATTGGTGATTTAATTGGTAGTCTAGATTTACAGTGGTTCGATTAATCACATTAATCACAGTGTTTTGGTATCAAACAGCTCACAGGGATATGGGGAAGAGAGCAGCAGTCCCAACTATTATGCTGCTTGAGTAAAATATTAGAAGCATTTCCAATGAGATTGCTTCATTCATATATTTTTAAATCATCAAAATTAGGAATGAACTGAAATCTTAGAATATATTTACATTTTATAGGCTGTCACTTATTTGATAGATGATTGTATTTATGCTTTTTAACCTAATATAGCAAATGCTTAGTCAATGTTGATTTTTCTAATTCTTTACTGTAGTGAACAAAAATATGCACTGTAGTGTAGTTTGAACATACTGTAAATTTACTGTGTTCTATAATTTAACAATTTTAAATACATTCATTTGCTTTTTTGGCCTTTTTGCTATAATTTTACAAGTTTAATTTGCAGATACAGTATGCCAATGTGCCATATTGAATTATTTTACCTTATAAGTGGAATGTCATGTCTTTTTATTCCAACAGATGTCAGCACTGGCCCGTCATTCTGACATTATAATCCAAACACATTACTGTAGGTCTCGTGCATTAATACGAAAAACAGTATACTCTATGTATGCCCCCCTTCTGTGTTTATTAGAGGAAATCTCATAAGAAATTAAGAAAGGTGTTTTCAAATAAGAGGAAGCCATTCGGACCCACTGGCCCATCTGCCAAAGTCAGTACATTATTGATCCCAGGGTGTCATCCAGCTGTGTCTTTGAAGGAAGCCAAGATATTGGTTCCAACTAACCTTCTTTAATTAATTAAATTAAAACCCAATATCACAAGCATTATTAAATTGCTGTTTAATCATATATCACTTTAGCTCACCACTCCATGATTTACTTCAGTCTCAGCAAGACTGGATCACAAACTTCGTGAAGAAGCAGTGACCTATGAATACGTAGAAAAAAGAGACCACACTACCACACTTTTCTGACATTTCCAACATTCATCCCCTTATTTTCTTTTGCTTCCACCAAGCTTCATAACTAGCAGTATTTCATCAGAGCAAATACTATTGGCTAGACAAAGATCTTTCACCATATACACAAGAGTTTGCTAACTACAGGCATTCCATATAATAGGAAGCCCCCTATTAAAAAAAAATATTGAGTTTTGTTTTGAATTTATTAAATGTACTATGCACTGTAAATCAACTTATATGTAATTTATATATTGTCCAGTAATGACGTTTTATACAGTATACTGTATGTGTTTTAATTGCAAAATACAGTATATGCCCAGATGGGTTTATTGAATTTTATTTAACTGTAATAAGAAAGAAGGGCTTCCTTTCACATGACCAGGGAGATCTTGTATATTTTATTTGTTTACCAATTGTGCCCTTGAGGATTGTTAAATAAAATCTGTTTTGGAGTACAGTGTGTGCATTCATCTGACTCTACTCTTTCCACTGCTTTTTGTGCTGGCCAGCATTCCCTGTGACTTCCGGGTGTGCATTCTGGTTTTTTCCTGTTTGTATGCTGACAGTATGTTCATAAAACACGATTGCATAAAGAACACTGTAAATCAAAGGATTATACTAGGGAGGACACAGACATGTGTTAGACACATTAGAGCATTGGCAGCGCATTTTGAAATGACTGACAATTTTGAAGTGACTTTGTCTTCCACTTCACAGGGAACGAAACTAATGTAGAGGTTTTCCATCCAGGTGTCTTGATCTTTTGGTTCCATGAACATGGAGGTATTCGTTTAAATTTTATGATAAATAGTCTCTTAATTTATGGAAATTATAGACATAGAGTAGAATTGATTTTTTTAATGTGGAGGTCCTTGTTAGGGTGTATGACATGAAAGTATTTCTTATATATTTATTTCCAGTGTATTTTGCAATCTATATAATGGCATTTGCCAAATATTGCACTTGGCTGAAATTAGTGTTTTCCAGTGTACTTTTGTTTAATAAGTGCACAATGTCTTCATCATCATGGGAAAAGAACATTCTGTTTGCTTTGCTGAAGTTGTCATAAACAGTTCTTTTGTTGCAATAGTCAGCTCTGGAACACTAATACAGAGATAACGTATATTTACTCAATTCAATTGGCAAGTATCAGTCCAAAAATGACAGCTTTTTGTGATTTCTTTTAACAATCATTGATTTATTTTTAGTGTTCTAAATACTCATGAATGCAAATGAACAAAAATTTAAAGAAATGAAACTTTGTATTATTATAAAAAGCTTATAATTGTGTATTCTTAAAATGTGTTCTTAAAAGATTTTTAGAAAACATTGGTCTTTAAGCGAGTTTTTAAAATATTGACTGCCAGATCTTTTAATTGGACAACGTGTTTCCCATAATCACCAATATGTGGATCCTGGTATGAATCAACTGCCAGATTAATACCTAGACTGTGTAATACAGTACTCTCTAAACGCAGGAGCTAGACCATTCAGTGCTTTATACAGTAATTTGAGCAGAAGAACCTGAAATCCAATCTGAATTTCAGTGGGAGCCATTGCACTATACAGAACAGTTGTATTCTTATTTAGTTTAAGTAACACACACCCAGGATTCTGAACATACTGAAGACTATTAAGTACTTTAAAACAATACCCAGTATGTAAATGGTGTTGTAAGAGTCTTTATGAACATTGATTAAATAAAAGTATACATTAGTATTTCAGCATCAGGGTAAGAGTCTTAACTGAACAATGTTACATAGGTGAAATCTTGTTCCTAAAATGCTACAAAATGACAACGTGGTCAAAATTAAAAGTTAGAGTTCTAATTTCCAAAATGTGTTTGCTTTCAGCAAGTGTTATCAAGAGTACAAACTGATGTCACAGTTTAGTTTAAGAAAGTTCAGTTGCAGTCATGTGTTAATATTGGACAGACATCAACAAGTGCACATACCACAGTAGCAGTAATTGATTTTGTGTACATGTAAAGTTGAGTGTCATCAGAATAACATAGAAACTTAATCTGAGCAAGAGACAACAAGTTGATATTAAATAGTAAAAGCTCCTGCATATACCGTGTGGAATGCCCTGGAGAACAATGATGCAGTTTTTATCGTAGTGTGAGAGCTTTATGCAGCAATACATTAAGCAGTGTAGTTAGAGCCACAAGCCATGTCACCCTGCAACTCACAACTGGCAACCCACTGAAGCTAAGCAGGTGTGAGCATGGTCAGTACCTGGATGGGAGACCTCCTGGGAAAAACTAAGGTTGCTGCTGGAAGAGGTGTTAGTGAGGCCAGCAGGGGGCCACCTGTGGTCCAGGTGGGTCCTAATGCCCCAGTATAGTGACAGGGACACTATACTGTGAATAAGCGCCGTCCTTCGGATGAGACGTAAAACCGAGGTCCTGACTCTCTGTGGTCATTAAAAATCCCAGGGTGCTTCTCGAAAAATCTCGGCCAAATCTCAAAAAGAGTAGGGGTGTAACATTACTTTGTTCTCTTCCCCCGGCAGGCAGAGTGACGCGCTGGTTGGAGTAATTATCGGTTGCAGTTAATGGCAACGTCAGCTCAAAGATTTGGTTCAAACCGCCAAATGGAGACTGGTGTGCCAACAAGCAGACCCTGCTGATGCGAGATTAACACTAGGAAAGAGACATTAAGCAGTGTAGTTAATCTTGGTTCAGCTTCAATAATTTGTGTTGTTGTTGGAATATGACATATACGACAGGTAGAATGAAAACAGTATTTATAATCCTTGCAGAGCAAGAAACAGAAACTGTGATGAGTCACAGCGGCAAAAACAAAAGGCAATGAGTACTAAATAGTGAGCATTGAATCCTTGCTTAAGAGCAATAGTAAATTGAGAGATGATTTGTGAAGTAAAGAAACTTGGGCCCTTTGCAAATTAAAGAAACAAAGAAATGAGATTACCAATTATTACCAAGTTCTTCTCCTATCATTCAACACAACCCTACCTTTTAAACCAGCTCTAGCAGACGGACAAAGCTTTGCAATGGATGCAGAAAAGTACTTCAAAAGTCTTTAACATTTTTGATGCACAGCTTTGGAAACATGTATAGCATGTAACACCTTTCCTTATCAGATTGGAGAAGTCATCTTCCAGGCGATATCTGATAATTGAGAAACCCCTGAGCCTCAAAGTTATTATTGTTTACTAATCTGAGTTATACAAAAATCAATAAAGATACCTTAAATACTAAGTCTGGGGATTTACAAGGCTTGGGTAGTATATTTATGGCATAGGACCTTGTCATGATAACCAACAACAAGCCCCAGGCCTTAAAGTTCAGTAAAAGAAGGGAGTTCCCAAAGTGACAGCAGTGCACAGAGATGGCCTTTATTTCTGGGTGTCCACAACTATAATGCACAGAGAATGAACACAAATTAAGAAGCCAATGGGGATAATTAATAATAATAATTGCTTACACTTATATAGCGCTTTTCTGAACACTCCACTCAAAGCGCTTTACAGGTAATGGGTACTCCCCTCCAGCACCACCAATGTGCAGCTCCACCTGGATGATGCGACGGCAGCCATAGTGCGCCAGAACGCTCACCACACATCAGCTATCAGTGGGGAGGAGAGCAGAGTAATGTAGCCAATTCATAGAGGGGGATTATTAGGAGGCCATGATTGGTAAGGGCCAATTGGAAATTTGGCCAGGACACTTGTGTTACAACCCTACTCTTTTCGAGAAGCGCCCTGGGATTTTTAATGACCACAGAGAGTCAGGACCTCGGTTTTACGTCTCATCCGGAGGACGGCGCCTGTTTACAGTATAGTGTCCCCGTCACTATACTGGGGCATAAGGACCCACATGGACCGCAGGGTGAGCTCCCCCTGCTGGCCCCACTAACACCTCTTCCAGCAGCAACCTTAGTTTTTCCCAGGAGGTCTCCCATCCAGGTACTGACCAGGCTCACACCTGCTTGAGCTTCAGTGGGTTGCCAGTTGTGAGTTGCAGGGTGATATGGCTGCTGGCTGCTAGGATGGGCTGTTGACTTCTAGTACACCTTGAAGAGCAAGAACAACAAGAAGAGCCCAAAGGAGTGGAAGTGTTTGGCATTTCATTAGGAAAAGCTTACAATGACAACTGGAGTTATTAAAAGGGTTGCTGTGTTTGAGTCTATAATGAAGTGATGGAAGTAGTTGCACTGTCTTTCTGCTATTGGAAGTAGCAAATTACTGTATGCCAAGTTTGTTTCATATGGAGAACCATGGTGATCCTCCCTTCCAAACAGGCAGTTTGCAGTTTAAGTTTTTAGCTTTAGCTTTAAGTTTTTAGTTCATGGGAAATTACTGAATACCTTGAGAAACCAAACATCTTCGTTTATAGGCATGGGAGGACAACTAAGAGGAGATAAATCATTGAGAACTAGACCTGTCAAGAAAATTGCACATTATAGCTTCATTAAGAATGTTCATGGAAGGACAAATGGTGTTGGAACCATCCAATCTCAGCATATGGGTGTCATATGGTACTGAACATTGAGTGTCATAGACATGTTTGCATGTCTGACAACACAGAGCGTAACACCCAACTCAATGATACCTGTAACGAACAGTTCTTTCCAGACCCTATGCAGACGACACAATCCGGGATGGAGTGAGGAAACACTAGGAAAAAGTCATGCAGGAATACGGGGATCAAAACAGGGGGGCGTGTCCAAAGTGCACAGGTGTCCAGGGGGGTGAGTCCGGGGCAAACAATCCAGTGGTAATCCAACGGGGGAAGAAAACATGAGCAAAGTCCAAAGCCGGGGGGTCCATCCAAGAACAGACAAGATAAAAACTGGAACCGGGTTGGAATCGGCAGGAGGGGAACGGGAACAGAGAATAAAACCTTAACGGGACCAGGAGCCTCCGGGTCCCGGACTCGCACGATACGGAAATCAGATGCAAAACCCGGATTGATGTCAGCGCCTGGGTTTTAAGGTGGACTAGGAACGGGCTGAAACAGGGGACAGGTACAGAAATTCAAGTCCGAAGTGAAAGGGCCAGAGCGCCCTTAAGGAGGAGGGACTATAATCGTGACAGATACCTATGTAACCAAAGCTCTTTCTACCTGTGTTCTGAGCAAATAGATGCCTCCACACCTAGTAGCCCAGCAGAGAAAGATCTGGCTAATAACAACGATAGAGGCATTTGAGCTACAGTAGTTCCAACATCAGTTACAGTATAGTTGCTGCAAAAGAGTCTTCTGAGACCACTGATCAGCAGAGATACCCAATAGGGAAGGTAACAGTATGCAGTACTGGTTAGGACTCTGGTCCAGCAGAAAAATTCAGGGCTCAAATTCCAAGTGGACCATTGCTGTTATACTCCTAAAAAAGGTTCTTAATTTGGTTCAGTAAAATACCCAGCTGTATAAATGTATGTCTCTAAGCATCTGCCAAATTAATAAAGTACATTCCATAATTCCATAAATGAATACATTCCCCCCACAAAAATGACAGTTACTGTATTTCATGGAGTAATAAGTTCCTTCATGGAGTAATAAACCCTCAGTAGCTCTGGTGCAGAACAGTAGTGAGTTTACTCCCAGAACTCTGACATAATTTTCATTATATTTAGAGGAAGGAAGCTGAATGAGGTTTCTAAAATCCATGTCCTTTTATCCTTAACACCTACATCCGACTACCTTGCAACAACTGTGTTAACAGTAACAATATCAACAATAAGAAGGATTAAAAGGAGGTTTTAAAGAAACTGAAAAGCTAAGGGATACCCTGAGTTTAGAATAGCAAAATTAAGGACACAGGACCGTATTACCACGACACATGCATGAAATCCCACTCACTGGAAATGTTCATCTGCAATCACATTTTAAAGATCCCAATCGAAGCATCTATGATGACAAAGTGACCTACCAACCCTTTCCATAAACCCAAATGCCAGGGCCAAGACACTAGAACAGAAACTAAGTGGAAATAGTCACTTCATTAGACCGTATGTTTCTGGTTTGCAGAACACATTAGAAATCTCTTTGTCAATTCTGATGCACAAGGATTGAGAAACAATAAATTAGCATGACTATGAGCAGGCAGAACAAATGGCATAAATATCTCTTACATGCCTGTGTAATCGTATACGCCTGTGGTCTATAGCATAATGTCTCATGGAATTGAAATGTCTTTGTTGCTGTCACTTGAGGTTATTCCAATTTCAACTGAAGCTTCTCAGAAAACCTACAGAAAAGCACTACCTTGATATTTTTCCCCTGAAATGCAAGAACTGAACCTTTGATATAATGGCTAGACAGCTAGAAATCATTAAACTCCATACGGTGCCCATTTTGAAACACCATTGACGTTTTTTTATTACTCTCAGCTTGTCTTGAATTTTCTAGCAGTCATAAAAAAAGCACTGAAACAAAACCAGATTTTTTCTTCCATGACTTCTGACCTTACACCTCCATTCCTCTAACTTTGAAGCACTGCCCATGCCAATACTATGCAAGAATTTCAGATATTTTCATATTTTTTGTTCAATGTACAGCTATACATGCGTAGGCCCATACATCACTAATGCTGATCTTTATCTCTTCTGTGTACTGTAGTTACTAGCATGCAGATGACTTCCAGATGAAAGGCATGGGTGTATAATAAAAAAATCAGCATAGCTCCCACAGTTCAGCCACTTTATCATAAAAACTTAGAGTACGTTTATCATAAAACATAATGAAATTGTCTTCTGTTTGCAAAACAGTAAATGATATTAATTTTCCTGCTGACTGATGGTAAACAATCACAAAAAATAATCACAAATGATCAACCATGTAAAACTCTTTAATTATGTAGTATGACTAAACTCCTCTAGATTAAATTAAGGACCACTTTTAACCTAGCAATACTCTTTTTTATTATTTACCTACTGGCATTAGATTTTTTACATATTTGTGCTTTATGGCAGTAAGAATGTAGGTTTTAGATAATAATAAAAATTGCTTACACTTATATAGTGCTTTTCTGGACACTCCACTCAAAGCGCTATACAGGTAATGGGGACTCCCCTCCACCACCACCAATGTGCAGCATCCACCTGGATGATGCGACAGCAGCCATAGTGTGCCAGAACGCTCACCATACATCAGCTATCAGTGGGGAGGAGAGCAGAGTAGTGAAGCCAATTCATAGAGGTGGATTATTAGGAGGCCATGATTGGTAAGGGCCAATGGGAAATTTGGCCAGGACACAAGGGTTACACCCCTACTCTTTTCGAGAAACAACCTGGGATTTTAATGACCACAGAGAATCAGGACCTTGGTTTTACGTCTCATCTGAAGGACGGCACCTGTTTACAGTAGTCCCCATCACTATACTGGGGCATTAGGACCCATATGGACTGCAGGGCAAGTGCCCCCTGCTGGCCCCACTAACACCTCTTCCAGCAACAACCTTGGTTTTTCCCAGGTCTCCCATTTAGGTACTGACCAGGCTCACACCTGCTTAGCTTCATTGGCAGCCAGTTGTGAGTTGCACGGTGATATGGCTGCTGGCCATATTTTTAGTTTGAACAATTTCTATCCAACTGGTGCTCATATTGAATTTTGAGTTCTCAGGCTTAAAACACATCCGAATAATTATTAGTGTTGCATTACATATATATATATAAATTTTATCTATATATATTTTAGCTTTGCCAGTTGCCCAGTAATGTGTTGTGTTTTTTCATATTACAATACTCCTTCTATGTTGGCGGGGCAACACGGGCATTAAGACCATGAAAAATCCAGCTTTCCTCTCCTGGTCTCCTGGTCTCCTGGTCACACAAGAGATTTAAAGACTCTTCAAGTATTTTTATTATCTGGACACAGACTCAGTTAGAATGCCAACAGCACATAATGTCAGACAGTACTGCTCAAAGAAAAGAAAGAAAAATACATTTTCCCTATCTTTCTCTGATGATTTAATCAACTAACAAAAAACAGGTTAATGAAGAATAATCTAAATATATATATAATTACTAACTGAAATGTCAGCATACTGAAACAGTGTAGCTCTGTGGGTTGTAGAATTTCCTATTCAAAAGCTGTCTGAAGTACAGCACAAGGTCACTTCCTAATTGTTCGGTTAACTTGCTTGTCAAGGGAACGCTTAGCAATTCCAAAATGCTGAGCTGGACTTTGGCACGAAATACATAGCAATACAGACTGCATTCTTTTTAACCAGCTGAGCAGACATATGAGAAACTATAAAGCTTTATGTTAATAGATTTTAACGTGTGAACATGCAGAGATTGATTTCCTAACTATAAATTTTAAAAATACTGTACCTATATTTTAAAATGTTTTTAGACAAGAACTGATTTTAACAAATGTGTTGCTCAAAGCAATTAAATCAAATATTAAGTAAACAATTCAAACCCATCAGTGTTGAAGTCTTCACTGTCGGCAGCTTGTATTTACAGTATGTTGCACAAAAAGTATATCCTGTATCACCATTCTATATATACAGTACTGTATACAACTTTTATAAAGTATGGAGATTTCCTTGCTTTTCATGCAGTCTCCTTAAATGACCCTAGTTCCATACTTTCGTTAGATAAGACTTCAGGTACTTGCCAGCATTAATTAGTCTACCACACAGCTCCTTTCCCAAGACTGATCAGCTCCTTTAGCTGCATTAAAATTGTGGGGACAAGTAAATCTTTTTAATCCACTAATTATCCACTTAAGCACCAAAAAAGAACACTTTTTGCTCATTATTTAAAAACAATGTTCTTTAAGGAAACTAAAAATAGATCCTGTTCATTAAAGATGTATGCTTATTTAGCCATTGCTAAAAATGAAGCACTTATCTGAAGCCCCACTAAAATTCAAGGAATTGGGGACTTGGAGTTATTAACAACAAAAACCTGAATGGGTTCTTTGTTCCCTTTAGTAATAAAACCCAGCATGTCTTTCCTTATTTAACAACAGCATGCGATCATGCAAGAGTTTAGGAGCTATATAATCTGAGTTGGTTAACTAGGCACCCTACTTCTCAACAGGTATAAAAAGAAGGTTTTATTAATTCTGAATCCTCAAAAAAATGTCACAGTACTCAAATTTTATTTATAGTTCAAATCTGATTATCATTTACAGGATACAGTCAACAATAACATTTCATTCCTGCAGAAACAATACATAACAACAGAGTGCAATAAATTCATACTTTTGTCTTTAAGTTAAACCAAATAAATCAATAAGACAATAAACTAACTCAAATAGTTTATAACACACATTAAAAACACACTACACAAAATTATTTCAGGCATGGACAAAGGTATTCATGCATTTGCACAATTGGATGCAATTGGGTGCTAATCTTTGACACAACCCAGTATGCATTTAATTTTTACCAGTTTCATTTATATTCTGATTATCCTGATCCCTAATGTTTTGTAGAACCACTACTGAGAAGTACAGGAAAAAAGGTTCAATGTGGGCCCTACTGGGATCTTTGGGACCAATATTTATTTGTAACAATGGTTTCTAAAACCTTTAGACGACACCTGTCACGAACACGGACTGAAATCCGTGTCAGATCTTGTAGAAGACCCTATGCGATGCGGTAAGAGCTGGAGAAAACAGGAAGCGTGGTAAAAGGGAACACACAAGCGTTTAATAGTGCACAAAATAATAGTGACAATCCGTGACACAGTGTACGGGGAAGACAAAATGGCATCCAAATCCAAACGGGTCCAAGGGGAGGTCAAAGCACAGTCCGAGAGTCCATCAACTAGAAATCCATCCTGGGACGCGACAAAGTTAAAATCCCCGGGAGGGGGGAACACACGGACAGACAAAACATGGAGGTCCAAGGGTGATGGGGCGAGATCCTCCAGACCCCGGGCTCAGGAAGCGGGAGGTGTCGGGGATGAGACCTATGCCCTCAGGAGACGGACGTAGGGTTTCCTGGTGCTAGGCGGGCCTCATGACATCTTACCCTAATGATGAGCCCCGAGGACTGGAGGAGCTGATCTTTAAATAATAACGCTAACAGGGTACACCTGGAGAGCTTAATCACACAAACAATAATGGGAGCAGTGGAGCGCCCTCTAGGGAGGGATGTCGGGGGTGACAACACCGTTCCTACTGTGATTACCTTTTAACACTTAATAAACAAAATTGTTAAAAGAAAAATGTCTAAATTCTTTTGGAATCTAGAATCCTGAACATGTGTGCATAAAAGTAGTGCAAAACCACCAAATTAAGTAGGGTGTCAAAATATGATGATAAAGCTGTTCACTTTAATTAAATGTTTTTATTTAATTTTATAGATTAAAATAGGTTTTCAGAAAAACACATAAAACAATGCACAAACAGTATGCAAAAATGACCAGAGTAGCCTCCTAGGACTTTGATATTATTCAGTGGTTCAATGCTGCATGACATGAATCAAAGTCACTACAGTATATCATGTAGGTGGTGAGAAGGGACAGTGCTGGATAGACAAATAGCACCTGACATGGTCTTGAGATTTTCAGTAGGTCTTTGATAAAGTTCCTCATTAAACATGAATTCTCAAATTGCAAGCAGCTTTAATGGAGATATAAGTGTCAGGATTGAGAATTGATCAATAAAAAGAAAAAAGAGAAGAAAGGGTAAGTACTCAAACTTGTGGAAATTTAGGAGTACTTCAGTGATCTGAACTAGGACCTCTGCTCAAATCTGTACAAACATCTGGCAGTTTAATGAAGATGTGCAAGGGTTTGCAAGCAAGTATCAAAAATATATTGATTATATATTAAAAATGGGAAACAGAGATAAAAGAGACTACTCATGAAAACAACTTAGGTATTTATCGTGACACATTATTTACATCTTCTAAACAAAGTGGCGAAGCATCTAATAAGGCAAACAAAATGTTAGGATGTATAGTATATTTAAAAGAATAACATTTATATATAGGATTGATGTGTTCAAATTTTATGTGTATTTAATTCGTAAACATATACAGTATATTTACTATTACTATTTAATATATATATACAGTACAATATTTATTAGTGCAATACACATAAAACATTACAGAATATTTATTGTTCCTCTGGAATCAGAACAAAAAAAAGCAACTGACAGGTTTAAAGAAATGAACATTTTTAGCCTTGAACAGGACCTAATTTTGAAGTATTCAATATGCTCAAAAGCACTGCCAAAGCCAATTCAGAGGGTTTATTTTTACAAACTGTGAAACCTGAACAAGAGATACAAGTGGAAATTATAGTACACAGAGTGCATTTAAAACTAAGAACAGGAGGCACTTCTCTGATTAAAATGTTGTGAGATTGTGGAACAAGCTGCAAGTTGCCCAGCTACAGTATGTGGTTGAAGCCAATGCTCTAGATTCTTTTAAGAGACAGCTGGATGAGATCCTTGGATCAGTTAACTCCATGCTTATTAACTTTTTTTATGCTCTTGTGAGAGAAGGACGAATCCTGCCACCACAGTTCGGATTTGGTTTCCCTTTCCGAAGACTCAAAGCCTTTGCATGACTGAAGTAAAATGGGATTGATATTTGCCAACATAACCAGTAAGTGATAGAAACAGAGGGCTGGAATGGTTATTGGAAATCACACTGACTGAAAAAGACCTTATCCCTGCTATGGAAGTGTCTACTATGATGAGAGTGGGTGGAAAAAAGCCCCACCCCCCAAAACAAACAAACAAACAAACAAACAAACAAACAAACAAACAAACAAACAAACAAACAAACAAACAAACAACTACAAGAAACTAACTGAATTACTTGATGTACTTCTACCTGAAACAAAAGCACTTACTGTATAGCATATTTAGCTGGAGTCTGGTACAAATAGTTATTCCCTGTTGCCGGCCACACAATTTATTCAAAGTGAATACAATTGTTTCTAGTTATTTTTGTCATTTAAAAGAAAATAACGTCACACCAGGCTACACTTCAGAATTATAGTATCAGTAGAATAGGAATGACCGATCTTAACGGGGTTAGCAAAATAATCTAGACAGACATGCATAAATATGAGCTAATATACTTGAGGAAACATATTAAGAGTATAAGTGGTTTATCGATTTTCATGCATAATTCTTCACTTAATGAGGAACATTCCACCTCATGGTGCTCAGTAAACATCCTGCCACGTGAAACAACACTTCACACATCTAAATGCGTTATATTAAGCAGCTACCACTGTCCCGTGACTTTTCATCCTAATCATTAGTAAATTGCTTAAATGTCTGGCAGAAAGTGATAAAGAGCTTGCAATAAGAGTTTACAAAACAAACCTCCCAGCATTGGGTTTAGCTTTAATGCTTATGTACAGTATTAGTACATACTGTACAGTAAATACTGTTATAATGAGCTTTACCTTTATTTTTTTTTTATGTGCATTATTACATAAAATATTAGGATATAGTATAAAAAAGAAATGACATACTGTACATATTGTTGCTTTTTTTTACAAAGGACCAGACTGAGCACTGGTAAAAATCTGATTGCATGATCATGTGAAAGCCCGTTGAAATGACTTGAACAAATGTTTCCATAACAACCGCGTGAATGCCTCATATTTATTGAAACCTCTTCCATTTAAAAAAAAAATTAGCATACAAACTCTGAAAAGGAGTGCAAAGTTTAGAAACCTTGGCATGACCATTAAATTGTTTACCAGATTAAGCTTTTTTTAGAGTTATTATGCAATTCATGGGATCATATGATCACACTGTTCCCAAGTACAAGATTTTATTAACTAAAACGTCTGATGGGGATCTCTGTAAATAGAACAAAATACAAAATTAATATGCATTTCACCTCCATATCCTCCATGCACAACCATTTTGACCAAACTAAGCATCTGTTTTGCTCAAAGTATGTACCCTAAATATGAGTCACAAAATTATTACAAAGCTTGACAAAGAGAGCAAGATGAAAACAAAACATAAATGGAGGATCTATCCTAGAATCTAAGAGTGCAGTTTTAACTTCTTTTGGCAAGCAAATGAACAAGATTAGATGAATAGCCAGTTACCATTTGTTACCTTACTGTACTTATGCTGTTAAAGTATAATTCATGCAAACGTTTAATAACACACCCAAAGGTGTTTTAGTGCAAAACCTTCAGCTGCTGTCACATATAAAATCAGTACTTGCTTATGTGCTAAACCACTGTGTCCCATTTTTGACAATTTAAAACCAAGAAAAACTGGTTCACAAAACAAAATCAGTAGAAAAAGGTTCTCAGAGTATTCAGCTTGTTATTCTGACTGGGAATGTTTTTGCAATGCCCCTTCCTAAATGTCCTTCCCCTAAATTGAAATGTACTGAATGGATTGGCCCATCAGAGGGCAGACTCTCACAGAACCTGCCAACAGATGTTCACCATCAACATTGTCAACATTTCTAACTCACATTTCTCTAATCATGTTTCATTAAGTACTTTACTCTTGGCTTTTAGCACCAGTTCCAGTTTTAGGGGATGCATTCAAGTAAGTGTAAATATAAACTTTTTTTTGTATCTACTTGCAATTTTAATTCAACCCCCATAGGTTAGATGACAGGTGTTTTTAAGGATAAAGAAACTGTAGGAGACTTCAGGACTGAAGAGGAGTGTTAAAGGTATAATACTGTTCTGTTTATATCCTCATAGAAAATGTCAGTTACCAAAGACTCACATTATCATGCTTTATACTTTTTTGTATTTGGGGGTGTGAGTATTAGACATGAATATTATACACATTAATTATAATAGCTTTATAAAACTTAAACTGTGTAAAATGTTGTTAAACTATTAATTGTAGTTAATGAAACTATAAATTGTAGTATCACTGTATTTACATAAGCTAAGGTTACATAAATACGTTTTTTTTTATGTTTTTGACCTCTATTACATTGCGCAGTCCTTATTTGGACAATTTATGCAAGAGTCATCACACATATTTAGACTAACGCTTCCAAAGTGGAGCACTTCAGCAAAAATCACTGATTCATTATACCCCTTTGTATTAACAAACTTAAGGAACGGTTATAAATCATTTGTATTCCCTTGTATTTTCACAGTAATAACAATGAATACTCAAAGATTAGTGGAAAGCAAAGTGGCAACAGGTTTCTCTTCAGCTTTCTGGCCCATTGCTTATTGGGAAATTAATTTTTAATATCATCTCCTTGCATTTAATAGTGGTTTTCATTCCAAAGGATCCTAAAGCATTCTGACTATGTGACCCACTTCATTCACCACTGTGGTGCAGCAACCATCTGGGTGATGCTTGGCAGTCATTTATTTGTCCTCTAATATCATTACCTTATGTACTTTTTTCTCTACACTCCCTCTTTCAGGTTTTGGTGCCATTTTGCTTTGTATGGGTATTAACCAAAACAAAAGTCCAAAAATGGTCAAAATAGGTCATCAAAACCTCAGAAAAGTTCAATAACCTTGTGCACGGGACAGGCAGAGAGGATGGTGTATGGTGGTGCACTTGTTTTGGACTGCATATGACCGTGCATAAACAAGTGTTACTGTATATATTTGACAGATATTTGTTTGCATTGATTTTCATGGGTCTAATCCAATCCATGTTGGATGAAATCATTTAAGAGGAGGGTTAACTGTTACACCATATTGGTTAATAGATGCAGTCTACTGTTTACCACAAGTCAAAGATGCTAATTTTCCACATGTCCTTAGCATGAAACGTACTGTAGATGACAAACAGCAACCAGAAAAGAATCTGAACAGCTTCCACCTCTTTTTCTTTTCAGTCATCCGAGGAATCGCCTGACAGGAGAAGGTCACCCTATCCAATGTCCTTGACCATGTCAAAATGCCAATCATCCTCATCCAGCTGAAGCAAAGGTGCCTGTGCTAACTTGGCCACTTACCCTGAAGATATCCCCCCACAGTAATCCTGCGGTAATCCTGAACAGAAAACTTGAAAGAAAAATAATTCATGGGAAGTGGCTTTTTCAACTCAACCAGATACATCTATGAGAGAAGACAGACTTTCCAGGTTCCAACTGCACATTCACAGATGGGAATCATTGTAATAGTCCAAGACTGACCTCTTCCTCAGCTCCAGGAAACATCCAAACCATGCCTTCCCATTGGTCCCTGCAATTTTCCAATTTTCCTGCAACAGCCCAATTTCCTGTACACAGACAGATATCAGATACATTCTATATATGTATATGTACAGTATAAAGCGATTTTGTTTTCTATAAAGGCTCCCATAAATATGCTCAGCTGATCAAATACATAAATGTTTATCAATGGAAGTAATGTGCTTTACTTGCCAAAATGAAACATAAATACAGTAACAGCAGAAAAGGGTTTGGTAAAAGTGTGCCTCTGTTACAGAACATATTTGTATTATTTTGAGTAGTACGAAGGAACAAAATTCAACTAAACATTGATTCCCTGAATACAAACATTAAATAGGTGCAACAAAAGCATTACACAGTAGTATCACAGTCTATCAACTGGCAACAGCAACAATAAAAGATGTATAATAACATGCAGCTGTTCCAGCATATGTGATCCAAGGAACTAGAAGCCAAACCAATTTGTCAGCTTCACAACTTGTATTTTAGTGGTTTTTGGGCTCTCCATACAATGATGAAAACATAAGGCCTACATTGACAGAAACAATAACAATGACATATGAAATTTATGTTGCACCAACAAACTCACTTGGTCCCAAAGTATAAATGTAACACCTCAAAAAATCACAAACCAAGTCAAACCATTCAACGTCAAACTAATTTTCGTATGGAAAAATATTTTTTGCAGGGTATGGAAGGTTTTTTAAAAACACAACAAAGAGCCTAAGAAAAAAGAACAATCAATCTTCAATAAAATCTCTCTAATTTCTCTCCAACAACCTTCTTCTTCTAATGACAAGCTCTGTTTATAACTCTTAGCTAAGGTCAAAAGCTTTGCAATTTATCAACTATGAAGCGGAACAAAAACAGTGGAGTTCATGCCATGAACTCTATATGTGTGGTAAACACAGCACTTATGACAGAATCAAAAGGAGATTCGTTTTTTCCCTTTTTGTACTTTTGTAAATGCAATGAGGCAAACCAACAATGTTTCCATCCACTACGTAAATGGAAAAATAAATATTATGCAATGTTACAGTTCTGGTATTAAAAAAATATTTATTTATTTTATGTAGAATGTCCAGTGTAGCACTGTTGTTGTTTGTTCCTCTTGGTTTTGAGACGTAATGTCAAGACTGACTGTTAGTGACCTACAACATTCAAAGTCCCCTTACTACAGTAAATAATCAGAGTTAAAATAAGCGAGAACAACTGTTCAGACTGCTGCAATCCTGGCAAAACAATAAGATATTTATTCTGTTTTCTACATTTCTCTATACAAAGGGAGACTGTGAAGAAAACAGAAAATAATCAGAAACAGATGTTACCCAAGAAGAAAGTTTGCAAGGCCAATGAAAAGAACAAGAAGACACATTAAACAATTGGGGAGAAATGAATTGGACAAATTTGAGGAGAACATATTCCAAGAAATAACATGACAAGTTGTGACATAAAGTAGCTCAGAGCAATAAAGAGCAGGCGAAATCAGATCCACAACACTTGGCTTCCTGTTTTAAAACATTTATGAAAAGATTAAGAGCTCAAAGCCAGAAATAGCAAAACCATGACTCATTTAAAATCTACATGAAGAAAGTTCTCAAATGGGCAGCAGTCCTTCCCCCACTTCTTTAAATTCAAAAGTGATTATGTGGGAATGGGATCGCAGGCTTTTTTCTGTTTTACCACATGGCCACTTAAAGAAATATTGTAATGATGTTCAGATTTTTCCTTTCTGTCTGTAGCTCAAACATTTCTTTGTGGATATCTGTGAGCCATCTCCTGTTGACATTTACATCACATCAAACACAAATCACCCATTCTTCTTCATCCTCAGATAGTGATGTCAGTATTTCAGTTTCTCTACTCTCACCCTGTCCTCCTGGTCCACTCACAGGAGCTGTGGTATTGCTCTTGCCTTTGCTGCCATCAGCACATCTCTTCTGTGACAAATGCCTACCACTGTTTTTGGAACTGCTGCTCTGCGGGGTCTACCCTTTTCCCAACAGTCTAATTCATTCAGCTCCTGGTCTAAACTCTTGTCTTCTCTAGAATGGACTACTGCACCTCTCTCCTGACTGGGTTCCCTGCATCAGGAACCAGCCTTCTTCAGCTCATCCAAAATGATGTGATTCACATTAGTTTCTCCAAGAGCATGTCTCACAAGCAACTTCTCTTCTGCACATTCTGCACTCATGCTTGTTACTTTGCTCATATGATTTCGTTACCTTTACCTACTGCTCTCTTCATCTCTCTGAACCTCCTGTCACTATTCTATCATCTTTTCTCGGTTGTCATCTCATCTTCTACTATTCGTGTAGAAGTTCCTTCTCATCATTCTCTTGTCTTTGTACTCCTTAGTTGTATGCCTTCTGTGGGCTATGATACCCAGAAGCATGGAGCATACCACAAAGCCTTTCATTAATTCAAACATGTAAATGTTTTACTTGTAGTAATAGTCAACGACTTCATATATTCAGATAACAATTAAAATTTTCTGAATCTAAATCTCGAATGAATGTCAGAAATCAAACACACAATAAGGGAATGAACAAAATGTCCCAACAGAGTTTTTTTCTGTACTATCCTGGCTTTGCCCACAATAAAGTCAAACGATTCTCTACAGTACACAGTAATTGTCAGTTATGGTAAGTGTATAGAGCAACCTTCCAGCTCAGACTGATTCTCTGGAAGCCTTTCAGAAACAGATTCAAAGGACAAGATCCTTGAATCAACAACCTTCTGGTTAACAAAGGAGGAAATTGTTAAAATAGATCACACTGTAGAGTATGCACATAGAAGCAAAGAAGCTATCATTCTTAACATGTACAAATTACCAGTCTATGCAGTTCATACAGTATGGTGAAAAAAGGCTATTAGCCTTGCCTTGCTCTATGATACTGGGATAGGGTCTGAATTGGTGAAACTCTTATGAGGAATAAGAGGCTAAAGGATGGATTGATGTATAGCTGAATAACAATTAAGGAAATATGGTATAAGCAATGCTGTTCAAACTTAAAATGTTTAACTTAAAATGCAGTTAAAATACAGTCACAAATGTTCATTTAAAGGCACTATAATTATAGATACTTCAAAAACTGTATCCCAGACTGGAACTACAGTAGTTTCTCCATTCAACTTTAAGGACTAAAAAAAGCTGATCATGGTGCTTTTCCTCAATCTGTCTTTGCAAATATTATATTTGCAATTGGGAAAAGACCGTTTGGTTGGGAGGAATATAGAACAGTTTTACTTTTCTTATTAACAAGAGGATATACTCTATGATTATGGCCATGGCAGTCGCAGCAGTCCTGCCTATTTTGATTCCTGTTATTGTTTAAGCCAGATTGTTTGATCACATCCGTTATAGTAAATCCTTTGCGAGGCACATATCTCAGTCACGTGATTTGAATAAGTGAGTGCCCAAAAGTAGCAGGATTGCTTAATCTCTAGCACTACTACAGCCTGTCACGTAGCATAAACCATTGTTGAAATGCCAAGATAACTAAAAAACAGCAGTAAAAGGATATTTAGATAGTATGCTTGCAATATAATAAGCACTTGCTAAATGCTTAAGCTGATAGCTAGGTGTCCCTTTCTTAGTTCATCTGAGGTTTTCGTTAAAGAGTGTAAACACTGTTACAAATCCTGTTTGGCCATTGCAAGGAACACACTCAGCCTGTGTTACTTTCATCAGATACAGTACATGTACGTGAGATAAACACTGTGGAGTTCTGGAGTACATTTTACAAGATAAATCCTCCTGCTTTCAAACCATGTACAGTATGTCCATACATGAAAACCAACATTAGAAGGCTACGTTTGTCTTCCAGGGATTTTGTTTTTTCAAGACAAAGATTACGCAATGTTTGTTGGGTTTTTTTTCCTGTTTTTCTTTACTTAGAAAGATATGTTTGTAATTCCATGTTATTACTCAATACTTCATGGCTGTTTTTCTCTTAAGATCTTAACTACCTCAAAGGGACCTGTCCATCTTATGTTGCACAACTTTGCTTATTCTAATGTTGATAAAAAATAACCTTGATAAATTAAGCTGTCAATGAAAATAATAAAGATAGAAAAACAGTGTCATGTGAATTTTCATCATTGTTTCTCAAAAGAATTGTGAAATATACACGAGAAAGAGATTTATATGTCACTTTTCTGTGCCAAGAAATTAAAATAGCTACATTTTTGCTATCTTACAATAGCTTCTTCTAAACATAACACACAATTTCTCTGTATGGAATTGGGACATTAAAAATAAGTGAGCAGTACTTCATTCAGCACAGGATATCAAATACAATTTTAAACTACTATGTCTTCTGTGAAAGAGAATAGCTTATAAAACCTTAAAGTGGCCAGTCAGGTGTTATCATTAAAGTAAACCTTACATTTCCTTTCACAAGTAAAATAAATCTGTCTGTACAATTAATTGTGAGCCCTAATTTCTATGGATTTTGCTGTAAACATTATTAAAATATTGAAGAAATAAGCCTTGCATTTGAGTTTTCACTCAAAAGGAATTCATATACCTGAAAAGGAGAAGTGGAAACTTCATCCGCAAGAATTGTTTCAGAGTTACATTCCTAATAAAAATCTATGGGTGAGTTCAGTGCAAGAGGTCATTGACCTGAAGAAGTTAATTTTCAACTAACCACAATCCAAAGAGATTCTCATGGACACCCTGACATACAAATGAATGGTTATGGGAGGTGAGCCTCTGTCCTCAGGTGTCCTCTCACAAATATTTATGTCACAGCACTCACGAAATGCTCCAAAGCCATTGACATTGAGATAAAGTGGTACAAACATTAATTTAAAAACAAATCAATGATCAGCGGGAACTCATTGAGCTCCTTAAAGGTCAATCACCTGAGTCACCCAAGTAAAACATACTAGTAAACTGGACCTTATGGTTCAAGGTTATGTTTTCAAGTTGGGTCAGCACCAATCAGCTTCATGCACTTGCCCTTGTAAAGATTAAACACTGTATTGCCCCCTTGCCTGTCCTCTTTTATGTCCATGTGGTTCTTGCTACAGAGGGATTCTGTGTTATCATGCAAAGGCCAAATGAGGACAGTCTTTTGAAATTGTTAAAGCCCTTAAATTGTGTGCAGAACCTGCTGCTGAAATACAGGCTAAAACTCTGGCAGCCTCACTTTCAGTGCTGTTAAAGGATAGAAATGTGCCCTGCTTTTTCATCCTCTGAAATGTCCATTTTATGGGGTGTTTGAAATTAATATAAAAGTATACAGTACTAACAAAAAAAAGGTTAGTTTATTTTTTTTGCCCATCACCAAGGTGCAATATGCAGTCTCTCCACCTCCACTCCTATGGCACACAAATGTTTTTTTTTCTGCATAATAATAATAATTGCTTACACTTATATAGCGCTTTTCTGGACACGCCACTCAAAGCGCTTTACAGGTAATGGGGACTCCCTTCCAGCACCACCAATGTGCAGCATCCACCTGGATGAAGCGACGGCAGCCATAGTGCGCCAGAACGCTCACCACACATCAGCTATCAGTGGGGAGGAGAGCAGAGTAATGTAGCCAATTCATAGAGGGGGATTATTAGGAGGCCATGATTGGTAAGGGCCAATGGGAAATTTGGCCAGGACGCCGGGGTTACACCCCTACTCTTTTCGAGAAACGCCCTGGGATTTTTAATGACCACAGAGAGTCAGGACCTCGGTTTTACGTCTCACCCAAAGGACGGCACCTGTTTACAGTATAGTGTCCCCGTCACTATACTGGGGCATTAGGACCCACATGGACCACAGGGTGAGCGCCCCCTGCTGGCCCCACTAACACCTCTTCCAGCAGCAACCTTAGCATTTAGCATAGCACAAATAGAATAGGATTTTTTTATCGCTAGGTATAGCATGGCCCCGATGGCTACACAAGAAATAAAAAAATCCCTTCATTACAGAAGTGACATCTTCTTAAATGTACTGTATGCGACAGATTTTATTACAATATTGACATCAGCAGGAAATATGTCAGTATCATAACTTTAAAATGTGTTGAGCTGACAACATGGTTTTTTATATTTAACACAACTACCAGAGTTGAAACAAAAGAGGTTTGAGTATATAAACACAAACTAATATTTGATGGAAATAAAACACTGATGCACTGCCACTCTACAAGTAAAGTTATGACCTTTTCGTCACATACATTAATTTACAGGCTGTTTACCATATTTTCAAAGGGTCTGATATTAAGTTGAAAAATATTGTTCAGTTACATAAGCTAGAATTTTGAGGTAATGGTCATTAATGGTATTGTTAGACAATCTCACACTTTAGCTCTCTTGTGTATAAATATTGACATTCTGTGCAACCCTTTGAGTAATATTTTTCTTAAGGCTATTTATTGAATTTATTCTTAATGTGAGCTATGTTTCTGCTGGTAAGAATATTATGTACAATGTGTCACAAAGGGAATCTGTCACACTTACAAGAGAAACAAATAAATACCATACTATATCTCGGTAAATTATTAATATATGTTATCTACAGTACAAGTGGTTGTTAAAAGAGGCACTAAAAGAGCGAACCTGGTGTAAACAGAGTTAAATATTATATGTCTAAAATAAGGCAATATAGAGAATAACCAAAAAATGTGCCTCAAATAACAAAAAAAAGGCCTTAATATGATTTGCCTGGCTCTTCATGGATGTGTTCCTTTGGGGGAGAGAATTCCAGAAAAGGGGGTTGCTAATAAAACACACACCACTTCATGGCCAGTAAAATGCAGTGTAATTTGGAATCAGTTTCACAGAAGCAGTCCAAGTGGACGAGTATGTGAACTTCTCATCTGTATTACTTCAACTGCCTGATCGAACTTGGAGCTGCTGAAAAGTGTTATGCTTTCCAAAGCTCGGCATGTTCTTCGATAGTGTGTTCCAGCTTATAAAAACTTATTTCTACTTTTATCTTTATTGCACAGTGAACTTTTTTTGTTGTTGATATTTTTTTTGTAAACAGCTGTACAATGCACGTACACCTCATACAGTCCAAAGTTTATTTTTACCTATTTTTCCAAAGTGTGGGTGGTACATTAACTATTTCCTTTCTTACAGGGACAGATGTATTACTGTGTTCACTGTATATGTATCTGTGAGGGTGTGCTGGTGTGTGTTTAAAGTGGTTTTGGAAATTAAATATACATTATGTACATTAATACATTACATTAATAACTCTGGTCAAACTGTGAATCAGACTGACATTAAAAACTTCTGAATGCATTGGGAGTACACACCTAGTTGAAGAATGAAGCTTATCACAAAGAAATTAGCTTTGATTTGATTGTGTATTCTATTTAAAGTATACCAAAACTTTAAAAGATTTTTTTAAATATCACCTCTAGAAATCTGCTCTGAAACTAAGTTTATAATATTTACATGTACAGTAATTCCCTGCACTGCAAAGGTAATTTAACGACAATGCACAAAGGGCTAATTTTGATTTTTGGCACAGCTGTCTGAGCAGATTCATATTTCTTATTCTTATTTTTGCATATGATATTGCATCTTCTATAACACACTGACTGCATGCCAAGTACAAATACAGAACTTTTTACTGTAGATAAAGTGCTGAGGGGAGACTACTGCATTCTACTCTATAGTAATGGTGTTCATATTTACTCTACAATTATCTCCATGACCTATCAAACCTTTCCTAAACCTAGTCTTTCCATAGTTACAGAAACGTGATGATTAAATTTCTTCTTCGTCTTCCATGTGTTTAGAAAGAGGTGTGACGTTTACTCTGCTAAGTAACAACCCGATTCACTGTCACAAATGTTGGTAACACGGAACAGAAATGTATATCTTTTCTGAACATGAAAAGCCTAACTGAAACAGATCAAAGTGTGCCATAGCAGGCTAGTCACAGACATGTAATTAAAATGAAATACTGTAGTTACAGTGTCTTAGAATTCATAGACTATGCAAAAGGGGTCTGAAATTTCATGTAATCATTTAAAGTGAGTTCAAAGTTCTGAAAACTAAATTCAGCATGGGTATACTGCACCGCTTCCCTTTGAATGTGGGAATGAAAGATACTGGTTTTGTTCCGATGTGCTTTCATCTAAGTTAGGGTAAGGAAACAAGAAAGATTGAAGCATGAATGCAGTAAGGGTTATGATCCTGTCTTTTCATCCTTAAACTTTAAGTTAAAGTCCTTTGTGATTTACATACAAATACATTCTTCTATTTTCCACTTTATTCAATTCAGGGCCACGGGGGAGCCAAAGACTATCCCAGCAAGTACAGGCACCTGACAGGGTACATCCTGGATGGGTCACTGGTCCATCTCAGGGCACACGCAGACACAAACACACACTCACTCCAGGACCCGTTTTCCAAGAAGCCAGTTAACCTAGCAGTATGTCTTTGCACTCTGGGAGGACACCCAACGTGAACGTGGGGAGAAATAAAGTCCATGCTCTGGACTCCTCAGGTTCGCATCAGAACCCAGGGCCCCAACACTGCAAGACACCAGTTCTAACCACTGCATCACCATGCAGCCCATGCAATTAACGTACATGTAAAGTTCAATCTATTTTTTTCTAATTCTATAATGTGCTGCTTCATGATTAACTGTTAACAGTATTTACAGACTGTGCACATATTCTGTATTTCGTTTGTTTTCCTATAGAACGAACCATACCACTGGTGGGACAGATCTTTGAAGTACTAACAGACTGTATGTTTAAATTAGTTCTGCAGATTTACTCCTCTACAACCCTGGTCTGTGCTCCCCCTGACTGGCCGAGCCAAACCGGGGGTCAGAGACTTTCCTTCCTCAGTGATACAGGCCAAGGTCTTGATACCAATCTGAGTTTGTTGACAAGAAACCGTGATGTCGTTTTTGGCATAATACAGCAAAACACAATTCCACTTACGTGGTAATTGCCAGATTTCTAAAACTTTGAGCTGAAAATAAAAACATAGCTTAACTAAAAAGCGCAACAGTCAGTTCTTTATCCACATGGGATGCAAAGATCTCAACATTTGCTTCCTTTTGAAAATGTCATTTCTTGGCATAAAAATAATCTTTTTATAGTGTCTTATAAATAGAGGTAAGCTTCCAGTTCTCCATGTGCTATCTAGGGTACCGCATTACTGTATTAACACAATGTGGTATTTTTATTTGATAATGATGACCAAATTGGCTTCAACACACAAGGTTTGATTTCTCCAGAGCTGCTAATTTCTGTGACAAAACCCCTGCTTTTAAAAAGGAGATTTAATGTGATACAGCTGCGCAACTGTGAATTGGTTCTTCTTTGCCTTTGCCCTGCATCAGCGCTTGGCTGGTGAGCCCAGTCACTGTACGTTCCCTCCCGAAAGAAAATGAGAAATCCACTTCAAATAGAAACAGCATTGGAGGAACCTCAAGCTTGGCTCAACGTCAATGTGTGGCAGTATTTCAAATCTAGTCATGTACATTATGCAACTCAGAACTCTTTTCTTGTTTATTTGTACTGAGCTTTGATTAATCAAAACCAAAGGAGCATCATATGGCTGTTGGATCATGGCTATTAAGAGTAATAGAAACGTGGTGTACTTTAAAAGTGTGCCCAAATGCCACCCTAGCTTACTGTATATAAATGCGTAGTAATTATAGAAAAAGGATAAGTGAGACAAGTGAGCTACCAGACCTAGATCTACTCAATCACTTGACTTGGTCATTATTTCTTTTCTCCCAGCCGCTGACTCAAGATACTATATTTAAAAAAAAACTGTAGAGAGGCACCATTGAGTTTTTTGCAGTATTTCCATAAGGACTTTATAGTACTGACATGCATTATGGGATATGCATCACTACACATCCTAAGATTAAGAGATGTCTCCAGGTGCTTGCTAACCTCCAAATAACTGCAAATTATTAAACAGCACAAGAAGAAAAGTAGAATCCTGTAGTTTTATTTATGTTCCATTTATATATATATTTTTTTACAAAAATCCTTACCTTTTTTTCTGGGTGTTCTTAGTTTCACCAGGACATTTCTTCAGATTTTACTCTCAGTGTTTATGATAACTTGAAAGTCTAACATGCCAACAGAACACGTCCTATCCTGGCCACATGCATTTTCCTTTATTTATCTCTTTCTTATGATGGCATAAATACTGAGGAAACTTAGCTTTATTTTTTCTGACAGAGCTATTTTTTTTTACTTTAACATGCAATATAAAGTACTGTATTTTTGCATTATTAAAACTCATATGAAGTTCCATATACTTTGTGTAATGAGTTTGTACTGGGATATGATTAAATTAAAAAAGGCTATTGATGCACTCCTGGACCATCCTGATACAGTATGTTGACTTCAACTGTAGATTCTGCTAACATCTGGGAAAAGATGTCTAGGATGATCAGTGTGGGATCATAGACAACCCTTTATGGCTTCTTCAAAGTCTGCTTTTTGTCTGTCACCACTTGCAATGTGACCTTCGTTTCTGTTTGCTGCTCACTTTCCTATCAAGGTAAAGTGAGTTTGCAGGACTGGTCCCCTTCCATAGGTCAAGACTAATGGGTCAGGGATTTAAACACCAGCACTTAACAGCTCTTAACCTTGCTGACTTCCGTGAGACTGATACAAATCCCATTGCACTGGGGAATGCTGCTAAACCCCAGCTTTGAATCTCAGCTGTTCAATAAGCACATGGACTGGAACATTTGTAATGGATTTTACAACTACTCAGGCTATCCAATCACATCTGTTGCCTTACTGTCCTTTGCGTGCAATAAATGAGACGAAACAAGTAATGTTCAAGCGGGTTTGTGAAAATCCTCAAGTCCTGTTTGTTTATTGCTTTTCATTTGAAAATAAGCTGCCACACTTTTTTGTCTGAACTATAATACTTTTGAATGATCTTTTTTAATATTATACTCCTCTTGAAACCAGCTGTGTACTAAAAGCAGTTGCTTTTCAGCTCTTACAGAAGATCTCTGTTCACAAACTGACAGTTCCATTATTACTTGCAAGAAATTAAAATAAAAAACTGAAAAGATAATTAAAAAAATGAGATTCCAAATGTGAAATTCTGATGTACGTTTAGGCCACTGTCCTCATAACATCTCCTGTATAATAGTGTGAAACTAAACCTTTAGCATTTTAAGAATAAACACACTTTAAATTCAAGCATTGCTCTCCCTTCACGTTTTCTTTTAAAACAGAGCTCTTTAGATCAGCTGGACAATAAAACGTGCCAACACTTTTTGTAGAGTTAGACTTCAATCACAAAAATGCCAACACTGACATTTGTCAGATTCACCTGTACCCTCTCAATACGTTCACATTTGAGCCAAACCTTTACCTCCATCCTGCAACATTTAAACCATTGTTTCCAGTTAATATAACACTGGCTGTACTACATGACAGCTGATAACTGCAAAACAGAGGCAAAACTGTGCTTCTGGGAAAAAATGTCTCACAGAGAGTGACTGAAAATTTGCCAAAAAGCCAGCTGGAAGGCTGCTGAGTCATTAAATTGGGTCAAAGAAGGACACACAAGGATTTAAGGATGGGGGAGGAGGGAGAGCAGGAGACTCAGTGGCTAAGTTCTTTAAGGAGCACTGGCCAAGCACACATAAAGAGCAGCACAGAATAATAATCCTTTATTTAATCAGATTAGACAGTTGAGATAAAATTCTCATTCATGACAGCCACCTAGCCTGGAGGCTTACACCAATGTGGCACAGATGACAAAATCATGAAAGAAAACCAAGAAATGCAGTATCTTGCAAAACGTTTTAAGAACCTTGCACAGTTTTCCATTTTTTTTGCTTTAAAGCTTGCAGTCACTTTGAAGTTTCAATTAATGCATGTTATACACACAATCTTCTCCACACATTCAAAGCATAAACCAAAAGTAAATAGGTCATTGATATAAAGGAAAAACTAGGAAAGTCATGATTTCATAAGTGTTCCAACCCTCTGTGTTGGCAAACCTTAATTAATTTACAGTAGGTGCACAAATTACCTTCACGAGCCACACAATTAGTTGAGTAACTTCTGTTTGTGTGCAGTAACAGTTGTTCCCATGTTTTCAGAATAAAGACTGTAAGGTTCCATGGTCGGGTAGTAAATTTTAAGCAAAGACTCCATCCGTGCAAGTCAGGGATAAAATCATTGAAAGGCACAGATTAGAAGAAGGGTACAAAAGATAGTCTCTGAATATCTCTGGGAGGAAAATGGATTCAATCATCAAGAAATGGAAGGTGTATCATGGCATGCAGACCCTGCCTAGATCTGCAAAAGTGTTGTGGTCAGATGAGACCAAATTGGTTGAGACTTACTGTACTCAAAAGGACATGGAGCTGTAATGGAGACTAAAGGTTCTTCTACCAAATATTGAGCTCATGTGTCTCAATACTTATGCAATCAACATATTTCAGTTTTTTCTCTTACGATTTTGCCGACATATACAGTACATATTGACATATTTAAAAACGTGCATATGCATCATTTTGGAATTTTATGAAATGGAACACAATAGGAAGGCGATGAATACATTTGAAGAAAAAATATCCTCAGACACAAAAGTGAATTGTTTTTGTCTGGAGATTGGTCCAGTCATTGTCAGTGGCAGATTCAAATCCGTAGTTGCTCTTGGTAGGTCCAGTTTGATAAAATAAATACTGTAGTACAAATTATACAATTGAAAAAAGAGAACTACAACATATTAAGATGGAATGTTGTTTTCCAGATGAAATATCTAAATGAAACAGATGAAGCATTTGTCTTGTATACAGAAACGGTCAACTAAGAAATGAATAAAAGTCACACTGAATGGTGCAATAGGTAGGGGGGTTGTGACTGGACTCAGGATTCTACAAGAGGAGATGTATCGATCTGGCCTTTCTGAACAATCAAGTTTGAGCAAGAAAAGCAGAGGTGAGAGAACTATTTCACTACGATCACAATATGATATGGTGGCATGCTGAATCACAGTAGGGATGACTGATGTAATTCCTGATTAACTGATAAAGAGTTTAGAAATTCACACTCTCACATGGGTGTAATAAGGCTTTGTTTGGTATTTAAAGGATGTTCACAGGGTTAATAGGGGCTGGGATTTTTGAGTGTCGAGTTTTTATTGTTGTGTCTTAAAAGGACTGCGTATAACCTCCTGAACTTTATTTTAGACATTGGGAGTTTTATGTGCTGACCCCTGAGCCTACTCTCCTCGAGTGTAGGATCAGTCATATATGTGCTTTGAAGTATGCTTCTGAAACTGTCCAAAACAAACAGTCTTTATGAAAGAAAGTTATGAATAGATAAAATGGGATAGGATAGAAATTTAATTAGTCGAGAAATGATGGCAACATCTTGACATTCTGCTTGAAGAACATAACAGATTCATCCTAGAAGTGTGTAAATAAAAGCCAAGAAAACAGGCCAAAATGTTTTCATAAATTAAGAAAAACATGAGATAAAAGGAAGAAAGCAATTTATTAAATAATTAAAGAACAGGAATGAGTTAAAGAGATGAAGTACAATAAATTCCAAGCTCAGATAGAAAAGTAGGTCAGACAAAGAAAATAATAACTAAAATGGAGGACAAAATAATTTTTCAGTATTACAAAAGCAAAACAACAATCAAGGATGAACCAATTATCCAAGAATCAAAGGTGTTGTGACAATAGTCATGCCAAACCTTGTTATGATGAAAGGAAAATGAATTAAATTAATATTTCATTGAAGTGAAATTGAATACTTTATTACCAAGGAAGCAATTGCCAAAATGCCACAGGCTAAGCAGAGACAAAGATCCATGTTAAATATTATTGGTACAGGAGAGTCAGGTTTATTAGATGTATCAGACAT
Source organism: Lepisosteus platostomus (assembly GCF_059453375.1). Classification (NCBI taxonomy): domain Eukaryota; kingdom Metazoa; phylum Chordata; class Actinopteri; order Semionotiformes; family Lepisosteidae; genus Lepisosteus; species Lepisosteus platostomus. The sequence continues at coordinate 11,459,088 of NC_142620.1, read as the reverse complement.
ACTTAAGATAAATTAAATCACCAAAGCTTTATGATATTCATCAAATTGTACTTAATAAAACAACAGATGTCATTCATAGAATTTTCCCCTGGACAGGGGCAGTACCCGTTGACTGGAAAATTGTTAATGTAGCATCCATTCATAAAAATATAAAACGGATCCATTCATTTTATCCATATTCATTTTACATGAGCACAAATGTAAAATGAATAATTGGGGGTTATAGCTACGCACGTGGATAATTTGTAAGGCAATATAAGCAATAAGGAACAAGTAATAGGTTTATTCCATGCTGAAAAAAAGAAGAAAGAGAACACAACATTTCGGCTGTGGAGCCTTCTTCAGGTGTGAGAGAGACAGGACAGTAGGCAAAGGTAAAGTAGTGGGAGAACAAAGGTTGGGGGGGAGGAGGAGTGAGAGGCGGGAGCAGGGGACAGAAAGAGAGGCCAGTCAAGAGGTGTGAAGTCAGAATGGATGCAGAGAGGTGTGAAATTAAACTTCCAATGAATGGAGAAAATTTAAAAGAACAGTAGTCTGTCGTAAAGAGAAGGGAGAATGTGTGATCCTAGCTGACCCAACTATGCCAATATTTTTGTTGGCTGGATAGAAGAACGCTTCTTCGCTTCCTACACTGGCTATGTCTCTGACCTCTACAAACGATATACTGATGACTGCGTCGGTGCCGCCACATGCTCCAACGATCAGCTTGAGTTCTTCCTGCACCATTTCACCAACTTCCACCCGTCCCTCAAATATACGGTTAACATATCATCCACTACTCTTCCATTTTTAGACATCAACTTCTCCATCAACTACCCCCGACTGTCCACTTCAGTTTATTACAAACCCACGGATTCACACAGATACTTCCTTTACAGCTCATTTCACCCCAACCACACTAAAAACTCTTCCTTTTTCACAGTTCCTCAGGCTACGACGATTATACAGCTGCGACATCGACTTCGAGAACCAAGCCCTCGAAATGTACTCATTTTTCATCAACAGAGGATACCCCAGCAGTGTGATTGGCAGGGCCCTTGCCCGAGCCAAAAACACCCCCCGGACCATCAACCCGATCAGGAACTCCCGCCGTAACAACCGCATTCCTTTGGTGCTTCATTACCACCCTAACACACTTCCTATCCCCAGGACCATTAACCACAACTTTTCCATCCTACAGGATGATCCCTCCATTGGGGCCCTCTTTTCTAATCACCCTATCATATTGCCGACCACCTAATCTGCGTAACCTCCTTGTTCACAGCTCCCTTGACCGCCCTCAACAACCATCCACACCAGGCACTTTCCCTTGCAACAGAGCTCGCTGTATCACCTGCAAGTACACATCCACCACCACACTCATTCAAGGCCCCTCAGGACAATTCCGGATCATCCAGACAGCATCTTGTACCTCCAGCAACCTTATTTACTGTATCTCTTGCAGTAAATGCCCAGCCATCTACATTGGAGAAACAGGAAGGAGACTCGGAGACCGCTTCAGAGAACACGTCAGGGCTTTGAAGATTAAAGATCTCTCCAAGCCCATTGTTTCTCATTTCACCTCTGACGGCCACGACCACTCTAATCTCTCCATCTGTGTTCTCAAAGGCAGTTTTCCGAACTCATACATCAGAAAGACCACCGAAACCAAAATTATTCTGCAGCTAGGATCACACATTCTCCCTTCCCTTAACGACAGACTACTGTTCTTTTAAATTTTCTCCATTCATTGGAAGTTTCATTTCACACCTCTCTGCACCCATTCTGACTTCACACCTCTTGATTGGCCTCTCTTTCTGTCCCCTGCTCCCGCCTCTCACTCCTCCTCCCTCCCAACCTTTGTTCTCCCGCTACTTTACCTTTGCCTACTGCCCTGTCTCTCTCACACCTGAAGAAGGCTCCACGGCCGAAACTTTGTGTTCTCTTTCTTCTTCTTTTCAGCATGGAATAAACCTATTACTCGTTCCTTTGCAGCCTACGCATGCTGACGCAGCTACCCACCTGGAATATAAGCAATAGTCAACAGGGATTTTGAGTTAAGTCTTGCTTAACTAACTTTTAAAATGTCTTTGAACAAACAGCATAAGTGATAAGTGCTGAATATGAATAGAGCATATGATATTAAGATTGGCAGAACGTTTTTGGTGAAGCTGCTCATGAAAAAACATTGTTATTAAGTTGTAGGCTTTCATGGTAATGCATATAAGAATACAGATAAAGTGGGAATGGTCAGATTGGGGTTATGTCATTAGTGGAGTACTGTTTTCCGACCAAGAATTCAGTGGGTATAAGTGCAGTATGAGTTTGTATAGTGTGCAACTATCTCATACACAAGGTAGAGAAGGCTGCTAATTTAAAAAGTCAATCAACTGGCCTTTGTAGTCCTTGGAAGGCAGTGTGATATTACTGTGTACTGTATAAGTCTCATGTTACGTGTTATCAGACCTGTGGTATTTGTTTCTTTAGAAAACAGGAGCTGTACACTAAAACAGCAGTGAGCAGAGAGAAATGTAGTTTGCTTGATACAACTTTTCTGTGAATGTTGCATATTTAAAAAAAACTACATTGGAACTAAACCCAGACCTGTGTTCAGGACTTGCTATATCCAATGCATCTGGCAATCTTCTAGATTTCAAGATAACAGTTCCAGTAAGAGGAATGCTGACTCATGCAGTTAACTGGAAGCCATTGTAATAACTTGTATCTGGTGGAAAAGGGTCATAAGACTAAAGGTTTGAATAAGAGACTGGGAATGTATTCATTTCTTGTCATAGAGTATGGCAGAGAAATGAATCAGAGATTAAATAAAGAAATTAAACCGAATTCCTGGCTACACGCACACACAGATCAAAATATCAGTCAAGAAACAAACTTAAATAAAAAAATACTTAACCATGGAAAGGACGCACTCTAATATTAAATCATTTTTTTGCAAACTCAGCAAGTAAAACAAAATCGTGATCCAAATAGGGGAGGAGACTTTGATATCTGTCCATGCCTCACCTGGATTGTATTAAAGTGTTTTAAAGCTTGAGAAATAAGGAATGGCAACGCCATCCATCTGGGCTTACCCTGTGGGAAGCCTGAGGAAAAGGCACTTTGTTGACTGTAAAGAAACATCAGTGTTTTTAAAGTAAATCCAGCTGTAAGTAATTCTATCAACTGAACTTGCCCTTCATGCTTAAAACATTACTTTATATTACTTTTATATAAATATGTTAAAGTATTCAATTTAGATCAATCCAGCATGAGAGAAAGAGAATGCCGTTCTGGATCTGACCACTTACCTGCAAGCAACTGAACCTGACAGTTCAGGACACTGGCAAACCATCAGAACATTTCACTACTTGTATGGTTTCCACAAAACCTCACCACTCATTCAGTTTTTCCTTTTCTTCATGCCATCTCCATGCCAAACACCGCACTGGTTAGTCAGAGTGCAGATGTCAGTGTGGTATGTCAGTGGTGCCCCAGGAAGAACAGTTACTGTACATATCCCAGCACAGTACTGACCTGTAAATGAATATCAGATTATCACCTTGTACTACTAGGACTCCCATGGAGAACACTGTAACAAACATTTGGGAAATCAGTATATAAAATTGCACACATTAAAAAGAACAACCACGCAGTAAAATGAATATGAATGAATGGGTTTTTTTTTACTAGAGGAGCTCACATCCTGTATTGCTACAGAATAGATTTTAAAAATACCGAAACGTAAAAAATGGGATACATTAAGCACATGCACAATCTTAATTACATATGGATATTTTAATTAAATTATTTAGAATCTATCTTGTCCATTCTACAATAAAATCGCAGCTCAAAACAAAGTCTTCTAAGACTTTGCCCCTCAAACTTTCACATTTTTCTGTGGGATAGCATCTCAATATTTTCAGCACACCTTGTAAATGAAAAATCAACTAACTGTCTTGTACTCCTATACTGACATTTTAGACAAATTCAATGATCTGATCTTGTTACTTGTCAAGAATGGACCAGACAAGTTTTGGTACTGAGTAAAAAATGCTGCAAAGCATCTGCACTTTGTGACAAATGTGCTATGGAAATACCTGTTTGAGAACAGAAGCTTTAAAATGTTTACACAGCTAAACGAATTCCTTCAGGAAAATGAATTGAAGAAAAGCTGATAAATTTAAGAAAAACTCATAAAAATACCCAGTTATAAAACTCAGTTTGCATGATTATATGTGGCATTTTAAAAGCATTAAAAAAAGTTATGTTATGTACTCAAATTCTAATTAAGGGGGGAGCATATAAAAGCACTGCACTGCTGTAGATCTCTGTAAAGGCTGCCAACTTCTGAACTTGTCTCCTGAAGCAAAGGAGATCACTTTCAGAATACCCAATATGCTGTAGAATGCTTAAGGGCTTCCTTAAGGAGCCTGAGCTACTTTTCAAAGACTAATGAATTCTGTGCTAAAACATTTTAGTGCTGCTTACTTCGATTACATTTGTATTTTCAGTCAAATTTTGCACACGCCTTGCTATGATTTCTTTTTAGGTAGCCTCCCAAACTATGGGAACTATGTTGTAATGAATGGGGAAAGCATTCTAAAGATTACGTCACATATCCGGAGTGTTCGACATATCTGGTGCCGTGTTTGTGTGTTATTTGCTACACATTACTACACATTGTGATTTACAGGGGCTGTAAAGCATTTCTATTAGTCATTAAATTTAGCGTGTTGTTATGGAAGCTCTACAGCCCCACTCTGCAGAACACAGTGGTATCTTCTACATGGGAGAATAGGGTATTTCCACCCCTAAATCACATTCAGACAGGGAAAAATAGAGGATGGAAAATGATTGTGTTTGCACTTGTACTTGTCTTCAATTCCCTTCTTGAAGACCGGAAGGTTAAAACCCAGAAAAGTGTTAACTGTGAATTGTGATATGTGAATTGCATTGTGGTATACCTTCCATCAATTTTTGAGATACATTTTCTGGGCAAAACTTTCTCTCCCAAAAATTTCCAACTATTGTTTTCTATTACATTTTTTTAAATGTAATTTGGAGTGTCCCAACTCAATTTTTGGATGCAGGAACATTTTTTGAGACACAGCACACAGCCACAGCACCTTCACACATATATTACCCATTAAGACATAAATTCACCTTTGAAACTGACAGCTTGCATAACGCACTGGTACTCGTCATTACAACCATTCAATTATGACATAAAATACTATGTTGGAAAGCAGAAGAAAACGGTAGACTTTCTTTCAAGTTTAAGGAAGGACATGGAGAAACTCAAGGAATGCAGGAACATGAATGGATCAAGCTTCATTCTTGTACAATTAAACCACCTGCTCAGCTCCACCACCGACTCCTTTGGCGGCTCCTACTAAGAATTCCATGCCACCACATAGGAAATCTTTTAACAGGCTCTTTGTAAGACAAGTAAGTGTAATTTGTGTCCCAGGTGTCCAAGGGAAAAATGTTGTGGTGATTACATACAGTATCTCAGCCAACTGATGAATTGAAAGCACAATCCAGATTGTGCTTTTTTTTTTTCATTTGTGATCGTTGTCATCTTGCCAGTTTGAATACGGCCCTATTCTGCAATGCTATACAATAGTGTATAAAACAACAGTGTTCCTTGACATCAATCCAACGTATTTTTTGCAAACCAGTTTTATTAATTGTAAGCTTTCCCAGAAACAGGACAAAACCAGAGAAAAACAACCTAGAATATTCCTTATTAAAAAAACCTTCCCAATTTCACCTCTATCTGTGGTACACCACTCCGAGTTTCTATGAAAAGCTCTCTTAAATAAAGACAGAGAGCGATGACGGAAGTAGTGTCCAGTAAATAAGTATTTGATTGTGTCAGCAGCAGCACTTAGTGTCTGCATCCTCGTGTATCCCCCAAAAAGCTCCATGGATCCAAGCCGTAGAGTGCTCCTTCTAAATAAAGTCAAGATGGTCCAGGCTCCCCACTCAGTGCCAACATTCTTCTGGTTGATCAACCATCCAGATCACTTTCCTCTACTGCAAGAGGCCAAGAGTGGAGGCATGATTGCAGCCAAAGTACTTGCTGACACCAAGGAATATCCTTGTTTGGATGTTTGGAATAGTGAACCAAGCAGAAGAAACCTGCTTCCAAAATGTAACCACATCTGGACACAACACAAGCCTAAAGTAACAGCAGTCAGAGGTTTGTATGTATCCTCTTATGGAAAAAAAAAATATGAATAGAGGAAACCAATTGCTAAATTTATACCTGAAATCAAGCAGATTATGCAAAGGGTGGTGTAGGAAAGCTTCCCCCCTCCACTCTCAGGGAACAAAAGAAAGAGGAGCCAGCAGTCTTATATTAACTTTGCAGGACCTGGAACAAAGAGAGACCACCCTTGAAAGAAATACTGTAGCTGCTAGAACATGAATCACTTTATTTCTCCAAAGTGAAAGGGGAATTACTTGTAAAGGGTTTATGGTTATGTAAAAGAGTAGAATGGGTAGGCCGTGTCATCTGAGACTTTGAGAATCGTTTTTCCTAACTGCCAAGTTTAATTACGGATGTAATTATAGCTGTAACATGCAATCTACAGTGTCTGAACGAAACTGTGGTATACAGTAAATTAATTCTTGAAATCTGTATGAAGAGACCAGAATTTCAAATGAATGCCAATATACAGAAGTGTCAAGGATAAACCAAGCAGACAGTACTCAATAAATAAGTGAGTTTAAATAAAATTTCAATCTTGGCAAAGCTAAACCCCACACAGACCTTTCATGATGTAGAATGGAGATCATAATACATAGTCGTTTCCCTTTATGTATGAATTTAGAGATTTAAGTATCAAGTAATCAATCATGGCTTCTCTGGAACTGGCTCACTCATCTTTAATGATGATGTAAATAATGATGAAAGCAGTAGAATGAATGCAGAAGTTTAAAGAAACATTTTGTCTTAGAAGAAAAGGAGAAAATGCTTACATACGTATTGGGCAGTGCAGCACAACAAAGACTTGAAACAGATAGCCACCGGAATATGTTGAGTACATCAGGAGAAAACAGTAGAAAATCTTTAACAGGTCAAGTCAATATCCAGATTTAAGTTAAATTAAATTCAATTGTGAATGCTTTTTGCATTTAGTCAGAACAGCCCAGAATTAAGCATGAATCTCAAATAATTACAGCGCATGGAAAGCTCAATGTGATGTCTAACCAAATACTGACTTTTAAATGCTGAAATGAACTTGAAGTGAATTTGTCACAAAACTTACTGTAACTTGAAGTCACTGGGTTGAACACAAAATATGTTTTAGTTTTAATATGATCAAATGGGTGTATGTCATTAACCAAATATAAAACATATGGGAACTGATCCTTCATATTCATTACATTTTTACAAATACAAATTGCTTGACTGTAAAGCCAAAATTACAGTTTTAACTTTGCTGTTCCAATAGTCTTGGTAAGTGCTAGATTAGTGTCTAACTGTTTAAGCAATGCTACTAAGCCTTTTTAGAGTCAAAGGAAAGTACAACTCAAAAGAAAGGCAATGTCTGTAGCTGCTATGATAAAGGGGGAAAAGCTGTGAACATTATCAGACACAAGACACCCTTTAACAAAACCTAATCGCAGTGTACTAATTTGGTCATATATGCCCCCAGCTGGCATGAAAGCATAAGCTTGGTGTCAAAGCAAATCAGAGAGATGGGTCAATGACGCACACAAAGTATGGGAACTTTTCCTGTTTTCAATCGTATGGTTATAATGAAAGTACCAGCATCCTTCCAAAATGAACCTCTCTAAATGGCAGTGTGCATCATGTCAAGCAGAAGGGGGATAATTGGGGTCAAAAAGCCAGATACAGTTCGGGGAATGCTATCAATGCTACAGATATCCCGAGTATTAAATGAGCCAAGATTTCCTATTTTGACTTCAGGTCATGTACATTTCAGGTGGATGTAACCTGCAGAACTCACTGTTGTTTTGGTTTGATATTTCAATGGCTTGAGAAAAGGACAGACCTGAAACAAATGAATCTTGGATAAGACTGCACTCACTCAACCCAGTTCTAAAAATCCTCTTCAGTTCCAACACTGTTGTTCTCAGACAGTAATTTTCTTATGGCCAAATAACAAATTGATGGTAAAAATGCAGAAGGAAAAGCTGAAATAATTTGGCACAGATGTGAAAGGCCAAGAACAGGGTTCATCGAGTGTGCAGGAAAAAAATGAAAGGAGTGACTTTTTTAATGCATTTCACATATGGAATATGTTAAGCTAAACAATTATCCATGACAAAAGAAAACTCCCCAGATGGTGATTTGCATAGATGTAGTACAGTGTACTGATTAATTAATCAGTTCTACAGTTGCCCAAACTATTTTAATTCAACTGTTTTCTGTATAAATAAAAAAAAACATGACCAAAATTAACATTCTCCTTCCTTGATGTTTGCTCTGGGAGTATATACATTTGTTTTGATTTGAGTTTCCATGTAGCAGGGTACTTGAGAAAGTACTACAATTGTGGGCCAAAATTGAATACAGTGAAATTTAGCTTCTTAAATAAAGGAGGGTTCATTTTTTTTAATGAGCTTACATCTGTTTCACCCTAATTCAGATGATTCCATTCAGCTTTTAAACCTGGAACTGTGGATAAAGAAAATGAGATTTCTTTCAGTTACTAAGGCACTGGAATACCAGCTGCAAAGGTAAACATAAATCATAATTAAGAAGACAGGATGTGTTCACTGAGACTCATTGAGACATAACGGGGTTTTAAAAGTCCACTTAAATTAATTTGTAAATTCAGTATTTTGTCTTTGCTGTGTTGAATATTTCTTCTCAGTTCCCACATGCAATAGGCATGTGACACTGATCAGCTGTTTCTGACAATGATCAGTGTGAAAAGTTAAACAATGGGAATAATTTTTTTCTGAAAGTGTCATTTGGAATTAGGTTTTTTCAGTGCACGCGGTACAACCCTTGTAAATAAATCTTTAAATGAATGGAAGGATTCAGATCTTATAAAGTTGAGGGGAGGTATAGGGATGCTGACAGTAACATTGCACTTCCTGGGAGTGCAGCGCAGTTTTGAAATGATGTTACTACGAATGGCTCAACAGAGAGACAAGCAGTAACACACCCTCTTCCTCTCATTGCTTAACTCTGAACATAAGTGATCTCTTTGTGCTTTTATATTTCAGAAACAGCATGAAAAGCCTTTTGTATTATCATAAATGACATGTTAAGAAAAGAACAATTCCTAACGTAGAACATGAAAGCACAAATATGGCATATATATATATATATTGAAACATCTGCTCAGACACATCACACAGTCTAGAGGGTCAGATAAATAAAGATCCAGCAGTTATGTCTTTTAATCATAATGGAGTAGAATCTAACTAGATTCTACGAAGGTTTGAATCAAGGATAATTTGGGTTTCAATTTCTTGAAGAGATCTCCAATTCTCACTTCTCCTCAATTTTCTCTAAAATTTGTGAGTTCTTCCTGTTTCACAAATTTAAATAAGGTGTACCATTATACTTACTGTATATAGCAGTTTTCTGGACACTCCACGCAAAGTGCTTTAAGGTAATAGGGACTCCCCTCCACCACCACCAGTGTGCAGCCCCACCTACTGTAGATGATGCAACGGCAGCCATAGTGCACCAAAACACTCCCCACACACCAGCTATTAGAGGGGAGGAAACAGAGTGATAAAGCCAATTCAGAGATGAGGATTATTAAAAAGCCATCATTGGTAAAGGCCAATGGGAAATTTGGCCAGGATACCAGGTTTATACCATATACCCAGGTGATACCAGGGACTTTTAATGAACAGTGAGTCAGTACTTTGGTTTTATATCTCATCCGAAGGATGGTGTATTTACAGTATAGTGTCCCTGTCACTATACTGAGGCATTAGGACCCACACAGCACCATCCTTAGTTTTTCCCAGCAGGTCTCCCATCCAGGTATTGACCAGGCTCACACCTGTTTAGCTTCAGTTGTTTGCCAGTTTTGAGTTGTAGGGTGATATGGCTCCTGGCCATGGAATGACACTTTCTGCAAGAGTTGCACAAAAATTGTCCCCTCTAGGTAATCTTGGACTGGTCAGAGGTGCCATACTGCATAAATGTGTGCTATTGAATACTGTATGTATTTGTGGGTGATACAGAGTCTCCTGTTGCAACATAAAGTGTTTGACAGCTCAGCTAAGGACAGTTAAGGGAACAGTGGACAAGTAGGTTATATACTGTAGATGAGGTGGTCTCTGCTATGAGGTTGGATTTGCAACCAACAAGCAGCCAATTGAACTAGATGGACTACAGTAAATGGCCTTATCTATGTTAAGTTCCTTTAGTTCTTATGATTTAAAAGAACAATACACACCAAAATAAAACTTTATCACAGTCTGCTTATACAGTACAACACACGCTTTAATTGCTGAGGTCCTTTTGGAACTTTATCAAACCCACAGTTAGCACAGAGTGTGGCTTATTGATACTGTATGTGGAAGTGAAGCCTCAATAACTTGATTTGACCTCTAGTTTTTTTAAAGACGGTTTTGCAAACTCTAATTTTTGCAATGATGTAGAACTATTTACACTGTGTTTCTTTAGTCACACAATTACATTAAGTGTGGAGATAAAATGGAAAACTGCCTTTCTTATTAAAACTAATTATCAGTGGTTACAGAAGAAACTAAAATGCCAATAGTCACAGATTGACTTGCTGAGATCATTTTTTAAAAAGTGAACTAAAGCATTGACTAAAAAAAAACTGCTGCAGACATGCAGGTCATTCTTAATCCTGACCTTATTTAACCCCAGAACTGAAGAGTGCCATTCATTTTCCAATTGGCTGTTTGCTGAGCTGGCAGTTTCACACCAGCTTTTTATTTCATGAACAGGACATGCCAACAACAATTAAAGCATTTTAATACTTTCATCTAGAGAACAGCCACACCGGCTCATTAAGGCAAAACTTCAGGAGGGCCATAAATAGCAAGACCATAGGACTTCACAAGAGCTCCCAAATTTAATTCTAATTTTTTTTATCCTTTGAATGAAAACAAAAGTATTACACAAATCTGATTAAGTTCAAATGTAGAAAATGAGCTTATATTTAAAGAGGCCCCATTCTAAACAGCCCCAAGAGGATTGTTGCTAAACTGCATTGTAAAATACAGAAGAGAGACGTTTCCTGATTAGAGTCGTATTTTCCCAAGGGGACATACTGTAACAGTAGCATTTGATCCTTTGAGAATGTAATTGCCGGTATTGATTGTTTTTCAACTCCAGATGATCTAAACTGCTTTTTTATGGGGAATAAACAATGTTCACCATGAATCAGCCTTGTGGAGTCTATAAATCAATCACAAAGAAACTCGTATTTTTGCAGTATATTCCTACCGGGTGAATCTTGATGGATGACTTCTCAACCCTAGAAAGGTACATACAGATGCAGCCATTCAAAACGCGCGGGGTACGCCACGGTTAAACGCGGTATGACGCGTATTGTATTAGGGCTAATTTGCAGAGAATATTTTATAGAAGCTCAGGTCACTGCCTTGAAATCTTCTGGGCCAGGCTCAGTGCCTCTAAACCATGTTACACATACTGTATTATTCACTTGGCTGAATCAGGTTTAAGTGGGCTTGGGTAAGGTCTAGACAGAGTCACGTAGGGAAAAATACCATTTTACTGCTGGGCAGATACATGGAATGTGAGACAGTAACATGAAAGAAGTTTTAATTTTAAATTTGTAAAAATTTATTATGCTATTGGCAAATTCTAGGTGGATATAATGTAACATAATACATGGTATACAGTGCTTTGTAGAATTTATGAATACTTCCTTGCCAGTCTCCACAATGTCAAAATTGTCTGAGATGAACAGACTTTCCACTACTATATCCAGCAGGAAACTGGTACATTTTTGCATGGTGCTCTTTTAAAAGTAGCCTCCTACATTCTGAATACAAAGTACCACTTTTCCTTAGTTCTCTAGCACAGTCTTTTTTTCATAATCACATTTATCAACAAATCTTGTCATCAAATTGATCAAAAGCAGATGTGTTGCTCTTATTTTAGTTCACAATGGAAAAATAAGAACGGATCATTAATAATTCTAAATAATAATTAACCCCCAAATGCTGAACAATGGAAACAAAGGAGAAAAGCCCCTGAAAAAGACTCCACAGCTGAAACTTTTTTTTTCCTCTTCAGCATGGAATAATCTCATAGGAGTTTCTTTTAAGCTCCCATGCTGATCCACCTCTCCATCTAACCCCTACAAACAATGAGCTATGAATTGAAAATGCTTAAAGCCTGTAAGACAATTGGACCGCCAAATTTCTTGATTGTCATCTGATCTCATTCTGTTATCAGTTTACAAAAAGATTTAAATGAAAATTGCTAAAATGTTTATGTATTCTGCAGGAGTGCTTTATAGCAACATTTTCCCAGACCCATGGGCACAAGTGAACAATTGTACACTACAAATACTATGTTTCATATACAGTACATCCATACTTGTTTGGCAGTGATTTTGACTGTGGGTATTCACACACAATGAAATAATGGAAACATATGGTATGAAGTTAATTTTCAGCTTCTTACATTCCACCAATTTACAACGTAAAGATTTTTTCATCACACTTGGTTTGTGCATTTAGCACAAAAAAAACCCAATAATTACTGTAAACAATTTTGCAGCTATAATGCCATGATCTGATTGGGGGGGGGGGGGCGGGGGGACCATGGTCTCAGCAGTTAAAGGAAAAAAAGTCACCCTTCCTTTGTAAAATGCATTACAGTTCCCCAAGTTGCTTACAGTGAAGCAGATTGTGACCTGGCGCTGTTATTTAAATTGTGTTTTGGAAATGGGGCTGTTACAGCACACAGATGGAGAAGTGGTATTAACTAAAGTGAACATTAACTATTTCATAGTACTCCTTATTCTGAAAATATTAGAGAACTGTCAGTTTAGTTTCTTGTAAACTGAGTAACATACAGTATGATACAGTTCTTAAGCCTGTTGCTTGCATTCACTAGTGAATATGTAGTTATTTACCTACTATATATTATCCTTTATAATCCTTTAGAAAAGCAACTAATATTGCAGTAGCTGAATTACCAATATCCTCATCTTCTGTAGGATGTATATGGCTGTTAATTCCTATGTTTAAAGATGATGTTGCAAACAATGATACAGGAATCTGATGGTTATCTTAACAAATGGTTATTTAAAATTGTGGATTTAGCAGACTGGGGAAAAAGTATCAAATTCAGATTCATTTAGGGGGACACAAATGCATTTATTATAGTTGGCTTCACACCTGAAGAAGGCTCCACAGCCGAAACAGTGTGTTTTTTTCCTTCTCTTTTCAGCATGGAATAAACCTGTACTTGATCCTTTGCAGTCTACGCATGCTGGCACTGGTTCAGAATTAAGTAATTTGTATTCCTAATTTAAAATCAGTACCTCTTTTCTTATACAAATATACTGTAAATACTAGAATATCAGTAGTTTCCACTGGAAAGCAATGCATTTCTTACTCCTTTAAAGATCAAAGGAAGGACTTTGCATTTGCCAGTAGATATTGATCGAAAAATTAAACTGTTGTTTTTCATTACACATTGTGGTTTTAATGACAATTGCAGTGAAATGAAAATTGTTCTGCCTGCATTGCATGCCTGCAGGAGATACCTTCGCTAGCTGGAGCACTTGCACCTGGAATGTTTATGTTAATAATATGACCCACGGTGGATCAGCTTAATTGTCAAACTAATTTGATAAGCAGTGAAAGTTCAGAATCTGATACTATTTACTGCTCTTATTCCCTTGAGCAACTTTGACATGCAGATTCTGCAACAAACGTGTCTCCGTAGTTGAAGGTTCCAGACAAGCAAATTTTTCACTGCTGTTTGTGGACCTACAATAGCAGCACAATAGACAGATTGATGTACCTACATGTATGGGGATAGCTGGACAAATTGCATGGGAGTTTTGAGAACATTCAACATAAACTGCCTGAGCTATCAAACATTCTATCATGCATTATCAAGGGCCCGTATTTGGATAGGTGCTATATGTGTTCCTGCTACTAATGAAAGATAGTCAAGCAGAATCTTTGATCTCCTGCTAGCAGCCGGTGTGAAATTAAGCAAAGATTAATTCACATGCGTGATGAAGGCTAAATAACCAAAACACTGCATTTGATTTATTTTTCAGTGTGCCATTAAATTCTACTTCTTCCATTATACTAGGTATAATAATCATCAATTTATATGTTATGCCTTAAGATACCAACACTAACAATATGTTCTTCTGGCAGCTATAGAAAACGTCTTCTTTCACATCATCACAAAAACACTGAAATTATTTAAGCTGGGTTCAGATTGTAATTGGACCAACTACAGTAGAACTCATTCTAAAGCACTAAACAAGTTAACTGTGCTTGACATCATACTCACTAAAACTAAGTCAACATTATTGTTTTAAGAATCTTAGTGATCACTGTTTCATAGCATGTGTTTGAAGCAACTTGAAAAATAATCTTCCCTCCTTGATTTTACCTAAAGGACATTTTAGGAATTTTAAATGATCAAGCTTTTCTACACAATCTGACTTTAATAAACTGGAACAGCATTTCTCATACCAGTCACTGAAGATGCGTGACTTTTTTAAAAGATTGTTTAAGCAGCACTGTCAACAAGAATGCACCAATTATGTGGTTTAGAGTTAGAAATCACAATTGCCTTTGGTTTAGCCTTAAGCTTTTAACTTTAATTAAGCACAAAATCGAGCTTGGCAAACGGCTGGGGCTTCTGAGAATTGGCTGATTGGTTTTTCTTCATAAAATAATTAAATAAATGCACACAACCCCTTAGAAGCTCTAAAAAATATTACAAACTTCACATTATCTGGCTTCTGAAGCGACCCTAAAACATTTTGAAGATTAGATACATTTTAAAGAGAATAAATCATTACCCTTAAGGATTTAAGAAAATAGTGCTGTAAAAATCAAATGGGTAATCAATTCAGTGAACATTTTGATTGGAAGTTGTGAGTATGATAAATCGATACTTAACAAGTAACAAGTGCTGATTCATATGAGCTTTGATGTAGCCATGTTCTATTGTCTATTTAAGTTTATGATACAGCTTGTTACTGAATAAAAAAAACAGCTGTGTAATACTTTTTATACTACTAACATTAATATAACATAAGTGCACTGGTCATTTAAAAATTATTTTTATAAAACTTGCTGCTAATCTAATGTCTGCTCTTCTGGCCCACTCATTCAGTTTGACTTTTAAAAGGGCTGAAATCTCAACAGATTTTTCAAAGGGAATGATTATTTAGGCCTAAAAGCTATAGACCCATATCCACGTTCTCTTGCCTTGCCTAAATTGAGATATGGAATTGTTAATCTGCAGTTCATTTCTTTTTAAACAGTGATTATTTTTTATCCGATATGCAATCTAGTTTTAATTCTGATCATGGATGCTTACAGTAGCCTTAAAAGTTCTCAGTGATATTATAATGACTCTTGACAACATTCATTTATTCAGACATTAATGAGCAGATGTCAGAATATCTGGAAAAAAAACTGCAAAGAGAAAAAAAACTAATTCTGCCTATTCTCAAATACTATGATCTAGAGTAGGGTGGATTTTATAGAATTACTATGAACAAGTCATCCCTCATGGAGTTGCATTGTAACAGCTGAAGAAAATTAGCAAGGGTCTACCTCCACAACTCACTGCTGGAAAAATACCCACTGTGAAACCAAACAGCCCATAAAAATATAATATTATGTAAACTCAAATAATCAAACGTAACTACTGTTGTAATTGGTTTGATACAGCAATGTGGGATTCAAATAGATCTGTCTGTTGTAAAGCATTTAGTAATGTTTTTTCTTCCTTCTTTTGTGTGAAGGTAACTGGCAATGTATAAAGTAGTCTGCATTTTCCACCCAGGCCTTTGACGCCTTTGACTCGCCCCAACCAAATTTTTAAAGGATTGAACACAACCTCCAGATCTGCTCCTATTTATGTTTCTTATCCTATATGGAGTTCTGATAGCAACTTGTATCAGGATGTTCTTTTGATCCCATTCTTCCTGTGTTCAGTTGTGCAGTTTTTGCAAATCTTGTGGTGACAATTTTTAAATGATTCTATGATCAACACAGTCTTCAATGAGAATATTTATATTTCCTCTTTTTTTCCTACAATTCCATTCAGCAATTGCCGGCTTAAAGGGAGGTAACAACTGCCAATGCCAGTCTATAAACCCCTCATTACACAGGACGTAAATCTCCTCCTAATTTCACCAAACCATATTCCACTCAAATATTTTTGTAACCCGGTCTTCTACAAAACACAGAAGCGGTCCTTCTTTATGTGCTAATCATTGGGAATTCTGACGTCCAGAATTAAAGCTAAGAAGGCACCCTGGGAATATATTAAACTATTTGGGTATTGTATAACACCATAATACATACAGTACTCTAATCTGAGTAAATTATTCTTTGTAGGAACATTTGCACTCCCATAGACATTTTTTTATGGTAGTATCTTCATTTTCTCAAAGATGTTTTTAGGATAAATCTAAAAGAATCTGTCAGATGCTCAACATAATGTTAGCAGTTTAATTTAAACATTTTCTCATTGTGCTCCTTTTTCACATGCTAAATCTTATCAGAGGTGTTTCTGGCTTGAGACAAATGGCTTCACTGACTCAATCCTCACCCCCTGTGATTGGAGTTTCTATTACAATGTCCAAAGTCTCAGAATGCTACTTGGCAGATGGTCCTGAAACATAGGTCTAATTTTCATGCTTCTGAGTCATCCCAGATAGGATGTTTGGAATGGAAAAACAGGCACAAAACTTTAAGTGTAACTATCAATCATATATTAGAAAAGACATTGTTAGTGTCCTGAACTTTAAATTAGTTTTACATTTGGATGAGGAAATTATTAGCAGTAAGTACTGAGCAGTGAGCATAACTCAGAGTTCTTGTTATGATGTTCAGACAACTTAAAACATATTTTAATAAACCCTTTTGAGTTACTGTATGATATTGAGGATCCTCAGATATCAATCTACGCTATATAGTTATAACCATAACCAAGTCACATTAAATGAAAATTGTTAACCAAAAATGAAAACTATTCACCAAGTGAATACTGCTTTCCCATTTCATTAGTCAAACCAAATAGAAGCAATATTAATAATACTTCAATGCAAATTCTGACAGTATTATTTTAGCACAATTTCTGCTGTACCTCACGTATAAATCTGAACCTAATTGTTCACACAGCCTTTTCTTTTTCTTTTCTTGTCAGTAGGATCTGGTGGGTGTTTCATATCTCAGGTCATGTCAGAGAAAGAGAATTTAATTGGATTCATGAGTCTCTCATGTTTTATAATTTTATAAACACACACACTTCACTCTTCTTCCCCAAGCATATTTATTTCACAGCAGCTAATCAGTAATCAGTATGAATGTTTCTTTAGTCAAGTGTACCATAACCTGCAGTTTAACCCGAAATGTAAAAATAAAAGTTCTTCTGTTACTAGAGCATACTGTATTTAAAGGCTTCACATTTCCCTTTCAAAGGTAAGAATAAATTATATTCTGGTTGAAATGTCTGAACGTCTGGCCCATTTTTACCACATCTCATTACCTCAGGATCAAACCTTGCACATGGCCTGGACACAGTATGAAGCAGTACTGAAACACTTTTCTCAGAATGAATTCATACCCACACACCCTGCCCCCTCTCAAAGTGAGGTTTTGGAAAACGCAACAAGTTGAACGTAAGAGAAGGAAAGATAAAACTTGCAATCTGCATAAATAACAGGTGAGCCTATGCTTCTTTTAATGGCCAAAATAGCGATCCAATGACGTGCTTGAGACAAAGGGCTTTATCTCCAAGGTAACACAAAAACAAGGGTGTTTATTTCCGAACAATATAAAAAGATCAAGCTTACTTCATTTAGAGAGCTGGTATTAATACATTCAAACAGTGCAGGACTATCAATCAGCTCATAAAAGTCTGAAGAAAAAGAAGTCCTCAAAGCTACAAAAGCCTTTAAAAAAACGGGGATTTTCATTTTTGTACTTTTCCTCACACCTGCAGTTATAATGGCAATCTAATTTAGAGTGTTTGAGGCTGCTGTCGAGTAGATAAGAGCAGCTTTCAAAATCATTTTCACTTTCAAACGTTACCTTAATCAGAAAACAAAAACATCCGTAAAAATAGGTTTATTAACAGATGCAGTTCTTGTCTTAGGAAAAATAAATTTGTTAATGACATCTTGGAGAAAGGTCTGTGATTTATCCACAATTTCTTCTCAATGCTTTAATGTTGGTTGAAAGAGGTGCCTGAGGCAGACAACTCAGATGGCAATGACTTGCACAAATTAGAGTCCCCAGCAGATTCTTCAAGTTATTTCCTTGAACAACTGTCCTGCACACTTAAACTAGAAGGATGTTTGGTCACCATCTGCTAAATGGCTACATCGTAAGAGTTCATCTGAGGATCGTCTGCGTCTTCTTTAGATAAATCCAAAGCATTAAATTCTTTGTGACAGCAATGTTTCCTGCGGCTAATTTGAGATTTGAGGATGGGGGAGGAGCGGGCCATGCCACTGTTGCAGAAAAGAACATGACATTGGTATTGTTTTAAATTCACCTGAAAAGCAAATGGGTTAATGGTGACCTGCTCTGGTGCTGGAGGCTATACCGTTTTTATTTTCTGACACAGAAGCTCTAAAGCCATATTCTCGCAGTGTGTTTCCCACCTTTCCTTGCTTGTGAAAGCACCACAACCAAAGATAAAAACCCACTTGGTACCTCAAGGAGTAAAGTCCATATTTAGTGTTTTATGCTTCAGCTGTGTGTACGTTTGGTTGCACTTGTATGTTACAGTATATGCTGTAGCAAGCAAGCAATTTAATTTCTAATTCAAAGTTTAATACATAGTAAAATATCAAACATTTAACTTTGTTTCTTAACGATGTTTGCAAAGATGCATCCAACCCATTTTACAAAACTGAGTTACTATAAAAGATAGCAATTATTCTAAATAGCAATGCTATTGTATATGTAGACTATGTGTTCAAAATACACTTCCTTATATAATAATAATCAACTTTACTTTATATAGCCCTATAAGGGTGGCCTCTCAAAACGCTTTACAGAGTGATAGCAACAACAATGAAAAAAATACACAAGATACTGTATGCACAATGAGAATATACAATGAGAGGAGACAGTAGATGGGGGTACTGAATACAGTAGGAGCAAAAGGGTAAAGAACAGAACCAGTTAAGTAAGGTTTTGAGTGTAGATTTGAAGGAATTTAGGGAAGGTGACTTTAGAGAAGGCCCTGTCACTCATGTGTAGTGTAGATGGGCTTGGGGGCAGGTAGGAGAATTAGAAGAGCAAAGGTTGTGAAAGTTGACTCTCTAATATCCTTGGGGGAAACGTAAGAAATGATAGAGGGACATTTTGAAACTTTAGGAATGTATAGTTTTTTAAGGCTGTTTTTTGGAAAAAGCTTAAGTGTATGAGGTAGAAAATGGAGAGAAATACATTATAAAATTATCATACAGAGACAAGCGGTCCAACTACAGTATTAAACTGTATACACAAATGTTTATTAAAAATATTAAAAACTGTATATTTAAAAAATATTATGATGTTGTACTGTAGCTCATATTGCCTTTCTTACAGCATCTTAGAGAAGTAAAAATCAGACTTCTTTGAGGTTCCTAGACTTTAATTTTGGAAGCAAAGGAAACATACATACAGTATGTAAAAAACTAAGGGGTGGATGAATGTGAAACCATCTAACATAAATGTCTATACTGTATGTTACATTAAACTACACAGTTTAGAATAGAATGTCATGTGTTTCTGAACAGGTGTTTAAGTTTCTGAACTCACCTACAACAATAACATGAGGGACTAAGCTTAGAATTGAGGCATTTTGATATTAGAAAAAATATATATTTTGTCAGGTTAGGCATACTTCCATAATGAATACATCTGAATCTCGTTGCTAGTATTTAACAATACTACAGTATTGCTACAGTATGTTATCGATATTTGGGTTACAAGAAAAAGTAGTCATAAAGAATAGCAAACACATATAGATTTTTGCCCCCACACTATGTAGATAGAGAGTGTGTCTGAATTTTAACTTAATTTACACAATAAACACCTCCAGCATGATTACACACCAGCCAGAGATTGCATGAAACTATTGACAATGAAGGGACATACAGTATAACTAACAGCAGAAGATAAATCTCATGGCAAGATATCTTTGGAAGCATGTTATAAAACTGGAGTAATCACAAATAAAGAGGATTTGTAAGAAAATCACAAATTAAACATATGTCTAAGTTAAATCTATTAGTGCTTTAAATAGTCATCAAGAAAGCAATAAAATTCTCCTACACCAGTTTTGAAATACTTGAAAAATCACCAGAACCTTTGATAAAAAATAAACAAATGTTTGAGGTTAAATAAATGTTTGAGGTAAAAGCATTAAAACCATTTTTGGACAGTCAATTAATCCACTTGGTGAGTCATTGACAATAATGTGCAAATAGCACAGACAAATCAGTGGCGTACTAAATTCAATATCATCAGTATCATATTCTGTTCTTACTTTAAATAAGATACTTCTGCGTTAAGGTTAGAAATGAAGCAGTCCTGTGTGGCCACTTCTTGTTTGTGCCTCCAGACATTCTTGTAAAACTTAATGTAGCAGAAAGAGGTATGAGGGAACCCCAGTGAACTAGAAGCATAAAAACTAGGCTGCAGAATGTGTGACTGCAGAGGCACAAAAATTTATGAGGTGGAAAGATTTCCTAGAAGGAAAAGAACAGCTCTTTGCTTAAGAGTACAAAATGGAGAATTAAAGTTTTTTAAGTTGAGACATAAATAATAATAACAAAAAAAACAGACAGAAAATTTCTGGGAAAAAGTAGCGCATCATGGTTCTATTTAAAAGCAGTTGCAAAAAAACCCGCAGGAACAGATGTTCTTATGAGTATTTAGCTTACAAATGCTCAAAGGATTTTCCTGGATGCATTTTCAGTCCTATTTAAAGGCTAATTTATAATTTATGTACAGAACTGTACTGAACATGTTTCAAGTGTATACCATTTGTGTGATATAGAACTGCTTTTCCACAAGAACTGTGCATGTACAAGTAAGTAACATTTATGCAAATGTCCAAACTCTACTGCTCTCAGCCACTGCGATGCTGGTATGATTGAATTGCTGCGGCAATGTGAATTGAATTGGCCTAAGCCATGCATCCCATGGGCTTGCGAAAGCCAGCAAGATACTTTCCATAAAAGCATAAACCACACTTACTTCAGGAAGAGCTGGTTCCCAAACCAGTTGTCTGCTGTGCATTTCTGGATTTTAACATTGGGGTTTCCTATGCACTGTACAGTAGGTCTGGCCAAGCACTCCTCAGGGATATAAGCGTTCCAATTCTCAAACTACAAAATTACTACCTAGAGACATTTTTTTTGTCATTTTATAGAAGCTTATTTTAATTAAAAAGAGTTTCTGAAATGGTAATGGCAAAATACCCTTGGTATTCCACATGTAACTCATGACCTTCCAGAGATCCAGATAAAATGATAAAAATCTTAGCATCAGTTATTTTTGTTCCTTTTCCAATTACCTTTGCAACTCTGTAACATAAAGGCTCAAACTTGGAGCTAGCTTCAACACTAATGCAAATTAAAACAGAGGACACTGATGTTTTACGTGGCTACACACATATGACAAGCTCAAGTCACAGAATACAAATTCTGATCTTTGTTGGAAAAGGATGTTAAGCAAAGACCACAACAGCTTTGTAAAATAAGACAACAATGCAATGGGAACGTGCACGTTTGTGCTTTTATTTGTATTTCACTTCAATGTGTGATTACCCAGTAGTGGGTAGATACATAAGTAATCAAAAAGTTTGACAGGTAGCCACACACCCTAATTAGGGGCATTTTCTTCGGGCCTATTCCCCTCATCCCCTACATCACGGTTGGGTGGCATGTTTGAGGGTGCAGATGCGCAAGAGTCTTTGAAAATAATGTTCAGGTGGGTGTTCGTTTTTGAAGGTCGCCAGGATGGGAGATGGGCCTGGACAAGCCCCAGTGTGAGTTACAGCTGTTCTCTGATAGTCCTAAGGAGTCGGGGAGCTTCAGGTCCCAGGTTTCTCATGTGAGGAAACAATTAATTTTGATAGTCTTAAGGTGCTGATTTTTAAACTTTGCTGCTTACAGACAGGCAGGGAATTTAAACACATTTCTATTGAACAGCAGGGATCAGTGCCTGTGAAAAAGGATTGGCACATCGAAAATTATTACTCGCTACCAAACAGACATTAGAGGCGATGAATATTAGGCTGCAGCATCAGTTTTCCTATATTTCATTGGGGCCTTCAAACTGTGGTAAAAGCTTTATTACGCAGCTCTTGAAAAGTGGCAATTCATAACTAATAAAGCGGTACAGCTTGTCTAAAAGGGCTCTGAATATTCTGCCAATATGTGCACCATATTAGACTGGAATTCTAGAAGATCTGGGTAATCCATACCCCACTCACTATTTGTAGTCATTTCTGTATGAAGAAGGATGCCTGTGCCTGTTAATTACTGCCATCCTCTAAATGCTGGCTGCTTTCACAGAAGCTAAATGCAACTTGATGATGATCTTACCAAACGGCAATAACATGTGCTCATTTTGATGTGACTACATTTCTGTGGCGATTTATCGTGACTAGATCTCAGGACCCTGACAGACGGCCCTGAATAAACATGATCAGGCGTGTATCCCCCTGCAGTCTTTATGGACATCTTAATGGGACTGTATTTTAAATTTTCATTCTGACATTGAGTCCTTCCACAGCACACCTCATCTCAGCTATATACAGCTCAGTGTTTACGTAGTCTCTGGGTTTTGTGCAGGTCCATGCTTTGTCACTATGTTCGTTCCTTTTTTAACATGCAGGTAATGCATCTCTACCAGCCCCACTTCCCAGCTCACCTCCAGGTCAAGGGGTTTTGCAAAATGTTCCATGAAGCAGGAGCTGGTGTTCTTTGGAAACATCTTTGATGGCGAATTTCTGTTCAGTAGGAAAAGAAATCCACTGGAATTCAGTAGGGGTAAAATAAAGTGGAATTCATTTTTCAATTACCCTTAGCCCCAAAAATGCTTGAATGCAATGCACGCTGTCAGTCTCCGGGTTTATCTTCTGTAGCTCATTGGCATCAAAAGAACCTTTAATAGTGTCTGCAGGGTAATCTTTCAGTTTGTAAGAGGGTGGGCTGGGGCTCACTCTTTAATGATAAGAATGTCATCCAAAAAGGTTTGTTGATAACCCTTTTCTACCTTCCCCTTTATTTTGGATCACCCTCTTGTAATTACCCTGTTTAAACACAGACTTTGACAATTTAGATTTGAAATGCTCTAGATGGTGTAGATGGTTTTCCACACAGTGAGTGCACTGGCGTAGGTGACAGAAGCTGGGGTTAAGATTGTTCAGTGGTCGTTGTGATAAGAGTAAACGAGGTCTGGCATGACATCTACTGTACAGTATATGCCAAATACGTGTATGTTTTTGAGTGTCAAATACATATTTTAGTTTTAAGTTCTGTTGAACTTCTCTCCAACATTAGCCTTTTAATCGGTGAAGGTCACAAAAAGCACAATGTTTTCATGTTTCTGAAAAGTTTGGAGGGGCCTGTTAAGAAATTCCTTACCCTCATTCGTCTGACGTTTTCTAGGTGAATCTCCCTTTCTAAATATATTTTGGAAAGCCCTGGTCACTGCTTCTCTGGACTTATATTTTAACAGTATGGCCCAGGTGGATTCCAACATTGTATCTATAAATGTTGGGTGTTTGATTTCTCTTCCATTACACCTAGGCTTGTTTATATATATATAACATTACTTTATTAACCCTTTACAATTTCTTGCATTAGGAATTATCTTTTTACATACCCCAGCTTGCTCTCCATGAGACACACAGACAGGGAGAGAGCCTGGGGTCAGAGCAGAGGGTCTGCCATTGTACAGTGCCCCTGGAGCAGTTGGGGTTAAGGGCCTTGCTCAGGAGCCCAACAGAGAAGGATTCCTCTGCCGGCGGCGGGATTTGAACCTGCAACCTTCCAGCCCGATTGTTTGTGCACTATGTAACCTTACTGCTCAGACAGCCACTTAGGACTATAATAGACCCGCTTTATCTCACACCTGGACTTATCCAGGCCTGTCTTCTGCTCTGGCAACCTTCAGAAAAGGACTCCTCCCTCAGCATCATTTTCAAATACATTCACAAATGCACATTGACCAACACACTGCATTTAGAAGATATGGTATCATACCTCTGCTGCTACATCTCAAGATTGTAATTTGTTGAATTGTCTTTTCTTGATTATCTGATCACTGAAATTCTACAAAATATTTCTTTAAATCAATTATGCCTGGATTAGCTCTGAAAACTCATTCCTTCAACAGGTATATCTCTGATAAATCTCTTTTTCTCACAGACCTCTGTCTGATCTTCAGATACTGTGAATGGCATTGGAAACTCATGTGGGTGACATTTGCTGCCTCTCTATTGACCAAACATACTTCCATTCCTCAAAGACTGGTAAACTGAATGCAAAACCATGTCCAGTGTCTCATGAATTGCAAACTCAACAAAAATTTCTTTGCAAAGTTAGGTAAGACATTCTTTTCTGACAATAAATATTTAAAAGGAATACTTTTTTCATGTGTTTTGTACAATGCCTTCTTTATTGACAGCTGTCGAACAGGGTCTAAGCATACCAGCTTTTGAAGATACATTTTCCATCCTTTTTTTTTTGTTTCATGCTTGGCCCAGATAAATATAAAAAATGACCTGTGGTTCAGACATCAGCAGTCCTGGCCTCAAGCATGTCAGTAGTAGCTTATGAATGGGATTCCCCAAGTGCCACTGTTTCTGTATCCTTGGCTGACTCTCCAAAAGGGACCGCTGAGGGATTCAAGACCCCTAAAAGCTTGCAGTGTTTTGGGTCATATCAATGCTGACTCTCTTGTACAGGAGAGCATTAACTCTCATGTCATCATGTAAGATGATGAATGACTCTGGGAAGTGTGGGCTTTGGAGTTGCCACTGTCCTCTCTCAGGCCATGCAGATACAGAAGGGGAGCCAGTGAACAGAGCTGCTTTAGAAGTGGAAACTCCAAACTGGGATGTATAAAAAAATAGGGGTAATTGGTCTCTGCAAAAAATACTTTAAAAATTAGTTAACTGGCTGTTCATCAGTACAACATCAAACAGTTCCTCAGAAATGACCAAGCTTTAATTATTGTGATTATCCAGATTCTTTAATACATTTCTTTTAGGTTGTTTTCACATTGTGTCTGTTTCAAATGGACTCCGAAGTGTTTGTTTTGGCTGGAAGTTTGGTTTTGGATTCCTGCTATGCACTTATCTGGGAGCAAAAAGACAGTTCATTTTCTTCTAAGCTCTAGCCTGTTTTTTTATCCTTTTCCAGATTGTTTTTTTCAGGACCGCAATTGTTTATTTTCCCCATGCATTTTGCAAGTGCACTCAGTTCATCTGGTTATGGTTTGTGAACATAACTGTGAATCCAGAGCTTTTTATGAGCCTTTTGTTACACAATTGTAGCAATTAAAAAACACGTTGGAGGTAACATTTCCACTCATTTTCAATAATTACACATTGCACAATAATGTTTGTGCATCAGAAATATGGGAGATCTAATCAGAAAGAAATACCTGATAACATACACACTCAGATGTAAACTGCAATATCAGTTTAAGGTTGTTTAGCTGTGGCACTCAAACATGACTTTTTCCATTTGTTTGTTTCCCACATCTTATCTTGTATGTCCTGATTGCTGGCTGATGCAGTGGATAATCTCCTCTTTGTGCATTACCTCTTTTCCCCCCTGCTTCCCTTCAGCACACCCCCTCACCCCCTCCTGCTCTACAGATGGTCAAGGGTTCGCTTTGCACTTTAATTCAATTGGAACCTGTGTGTCACAGAGAAGAGCAAAGGAAAAACTCATTAGCACAAACAGCTTCCAGTCTAGGTTCAGTCTGGCGCAATGAATAGCAGTACTGTATCTTTCAGGGAATTAATATTTCACAAAAGAGGCAGAGAAATAAGACTGGTCAGATGAAGTTGTTTTTTTTTCTGTGGAAATATAATTTTCCCTATCTTATGAATGTGTTAATCAACATCACAAAAAGGTACAGAAACAATAAAAATAATGCACCTGCAACAGCAAATTATATCATATCATTGTTCATACATGACTAACATTAAAGTGCGTCTGATAACAAATGTATAATAATTATATTCAGTCATTGAATCGAACATTAAATGTGAAAGGGAAACTATTACCTGATGACTCTCCTTGCATAAAACCTTCAGATAGAAAACAAATGTCTTGTTATCATTACATATCTGAAATGATGCAATATATCAGTGCATTACATAAACATACAGTTCTGTTGTGAGCATGCAGCCAGCCTTTTCCTTACTTTGGTTTAAGAAGTACAACATAATTACTCCAATGCTAGATAAGTGATTATTTTGCCTAGTTAAACTTTTTAAAAGCAATACAAACAGAACTTAAGGTCATATCAGGACTGAGTTAAGGTGCTGTACGGTATATAGTTTGTTTGTTTTAAAAAAAACAAAGGTTAGCCACGTCATCTTCATGAAATCAGCAAATGTTTCCATGGAAACTAATTGTACACAAGGAGACAAAAATGGCAAAGAAATAAAGAGGCAGAGTCTTTCAAGGACACAAATAATAATCTTCCATCACCTGTTTTGCCTATCACACTTAATCAATGCCCGGTATGTGTAAGGACATCTAGTACGCAACCTAATTAATTTTTACATTTTTACCTTCACTGAGAGAGCACCTGGACACTAACCCTTGGTCAAAAGGTCATATTCTGTGGTGAACAGCTATTAAAATAACCAGGCTTTAAGAATTTGTCCTTCTCCATCCAAAGAGCATCATATTAAGCTTCCTGCTTTTATATCAGACCCAGCTGATGGATGTCTGTGTACTTCTGTAACCTTTTCATTCAATATAAATTATGTAAACAAATTATATTTACCTACAGTACCTTACTCCTATTGCAGTTTTGTGTGCAATGCTTTTGAAAATATTAAGAACAATAAAAGTTTCATTGAAGCACCCAAAAGAATCTCAAATGAACAAATGTTGCAATGGAACTAGACTGATTTTTCAAGAAACTTTTCTGGTTGCAAGATAAATTAACAGAATTTAAACTGATATATTACATAACTGAATCTGAAGGAGGTTCATTTGTACAAAATTTTTTTGTTAAAATGTAGGCGTATATGTGGGCACAAAATAGAATCTTGTGACTTTGTATGTTTCCTGTTTTATTAATATGCAGGCTGCATTTTATCTGGTATGATATTGATATTCAAAAATACCATACATGTGCTAACAGAGCTTTGGTAATGCTTAATTACCCATTCATAACTTCTATTATGCCCTCTGAACACTTTTTAAAACTACTATTGTGATACTGTTAACTTCTACATTATCAGATTTTATATACTTTTAACTTAGACAAGCGATGACTGAAACTGTATTAAAATGTACTACTATATTGATGTAAATGCTTTCTAAGATATTGTATACAGCTTTTCTTGACATAAAACAATAAACACAGCAGGAAAGTATGCCCTGCTTCCAGAATCCCACAGATCATGAACAGACAGACCAGAGATATACACCTTTACTGAATGGCCAATCACACCACTGGGAAAACTCCAGATCACAAAAGGGACTCTGCTAACCCTAAAACTATATATTTGCATGTGCGTACATTATTACTGACTTTGAGAAAATACTACTAACATCAGTTCAGCATATACTCCACATGTGGATAAAACTCCAGTGCATCAAGCACTTTATTTACACTAGACTAGCCATCCATGAATCACTCAATGGTTTTGTCATCAGACATGAATCTGACATTTGTCCAATTGTTTCAGATAGAAATTTGGTCATTTCTTATAGCCTGAATTTTGCATTTCTCTATCCACCAAACAGTACTGGTACGCCCCTTGTGGCTGAATCAACACGTTACCAAGACCTTGTCCACCTTCAGCTATGTATAGTAGCAGAGGCATGTGCACCAAAAATCTGGCTATCGTGATGTTACTGCCTTCTTTCCCATAGCAAACCACACCGAGGAAAAAGGTCTTCTTTATAGTTCCCATGATCATAGAGCACCATTCCCACTGCCTTGGACAGGATGTGTCAGTCCTGTGAAGTGTACCATTTTTAAATATTCTGATAGGGTACTGTACCAATACATACCGGATGTTTGCTTCATACCATTAGTTTGTTTAAAGTAAATTGAGTGTAATTAGGTGCTTCTGTGGTAGACACACCTGCAGCTCTTTTTATTTTGAGCTTCAGATATAATTAGTGCTATTGTGTTTACACACTGGCAGGTTAAGACAGTGCAACTTTAAAATCTGCAGGAAAAACTACTTCATTGGGCTACATAGCGTAAAAAATTCAAGAAAACTACTGTGTAGATTATCTGTTTTTCAAAACTGATTCCCTCAGATCTTTCTGTTTTATTACTGTTGAACGTGAGGCTCATTCTTTGCAAGTCCCTTTGATGTTTTTTTAGACTTGCTCTCCTAACCCAATTGTGCTGATAGAATAAGGTTAAAGGTAAAAAAAATAGCACAAATATAGGGCTGGTGAAAACCTCACCATAAGAAATCTTGTCAACAACTTTGACAACAGCTGAAGAGCAAGGAGATAAAAAGGGCCCAGAGGAGCTTGATTCAGTAGAGCTTCAAAGGGCTTTGTCTATGATTGATATACATTGGATCTTCCCCTAACACAACAAATGCATATCCCTAAAGGCTATAATGATGAGATTTGCAAGGTGCTTCTCTGGCAGTGAATTGCTCACACACTTATTTCTATTCTTGGTCAGATGTCCTTAGAAGCCCCTTTTCTCAGTTTCTTTGCTCAAAGTAATTTCCTGATACTCCGTGTTTTGTGACATAACCTGATAAGTGAACAAGTCCTTTTAGTGCTCATCCATACCTTTCTATCAGCAGGAGCTAAGATCTTGCTGGCCAAAAATACATCAAAAAAGCTCACCTCCATGTGGATTTCAATCTTCCATGCATCTGATTCCATCACAGCTGATGAGGAGATACCAACTTATACATTTTCTTAAGACTCTCGGATTTATTTGTCTAACAACTCTCCCTGTACTATACATTTCGACTGTGATTTTTTTGTTGTTGACTTAAGTAGAAAAACACATTTTGTACATCCTCCCTTGCCAAATGATGGAAAGCATATAAAAAGGCCAAACCTGACTTCCGGGTGGGTGATAAGTGTAATTATATTTGCAAGAAATTAAATAGGCAGTAATCACAGCACAGCATTTAAGGAAGTTAAAATGTATAGAGGCCAGTAGCTATGAGATGTTTTCACATTATACATTCCCTTAATCAGGGAAGGGATGAGTCATAACGTAGAAGACGTATGCATTTGAAATTCACCTAAATCCTCAGGCTATAAGAATGAACTTCAAGCTAAAGAGCAGTCAAAAACACAGGCTGGGGATTAGGGAAATTAGCCAGTACTAGTACTGCCAGAGGCAGTGAAAGTTTTTTACTTAAATGCAAATAGAAATGCGTTATTCCTGGATGCATTAAAATGAAATGCTCTATTTAAACCATATCGACTTTTACACTTTTTAATTGTTCTAGAGATTGCACACATGAAAAGAATACAGCTGCCAGAAGTTAAATAAAATATCCATAGTTATTAAATAGAGATTGTCTATATATTGTTCACACTACCCATGTGGTCTTGTTTAGTAAAGTGAGGTCTTGGGGAGATAGAACAGAGGCAGTAGAAATCATCTGAAAGCAGAGGAGCTGGGACAGTGCCTTAGTTGAAATGGCAGTTGTTCCAGTTCTCACATGAACCATGCTTGGTTCAACAACATACAGTATGTTAATATTGCCTTCTTTCAACCCCACTCAGGCTTCCCCAGGGTTTGTTGTTCTTTTCAGGTTAAGGCCAGCTTTCTGTGACTTTTCATCCATCCATTTTCTAACATCTTCATCCAATTGAGGGGGAGCCAGAGCCTATTCCAGCAAACAATGGGCACAAGGCAGGATACACCATGGACAGGACACCAGTCCATCACAGGGCACACATACAAACACAGACATGTACAGGCATCACATCTAGGGCAAGTTTTCTCAGAAGCCAATTAACCTACTAGTATGTCTTTGGACTGCGGGAGGAAGCCAGAGCACCAGGAGGAAACCCATGCAAACGCCAGGAAAACATACAAACTCCATGCAGAGAGCACCCTAGGAACTAAACCCAGGGCCGCAGTGCTGCAAGACAGCAATCCTAACCACTGCACCTCCATGCTGCCCTTTTCTGTATGATGATTTTTATTTTAATCCAGTGCATCAGTATATTATTGTTGGCAGTTTCTGAGCTTTAGAAATGCTTTCAAAATATGCCACAAATGGACACTAAAAAAATCAGATTCTACGTTTTGGTGATCTGCACATATGGCAATACAAAATGAAGTTACTGGGAATTAGCGTTTACGTGGAAAATGTTGTGGTAGCTGCATATCTTTGTTTCCCAATTTGCCCATGGCACAATCTGCTCATTTAATATGTCCAGATGATTAAATACAATTGCTTCCTTTTTGGATCAATGTGAAATAGCTCATGAGAAAGATATATCTCACTTGTTCCAACAGCGGAAAATAGAAACCCTGTCATATATATATAAAATATATATAAAGTCCTCATTTTATACATAGTGCTTTTAGCAAAGAAATATTGGTGTAGCATCAGACTTAATCTCATTACTACCGGTTTTCTGGCTAAACTCAATAGATCGTTTTGGACAATGGCCTGTTTTATTTTATATTTGTCAAATAATTTAGTTTACAATCCTTTTCATTACTGGTACTTTTTCAAACATGGATTTACCCTGTGTCACTCCAGTGTCCACAGGACTTCTGGGGTTAAGAGATCAGTGGAGCGCAAGCACTGAGGCTTAAAAGAGAACTACTTCCAGCTCTAATCCTGTGTGGCCTGGTCTGGCCTTATTAGGCTCCGTGCAGACATGCTGTGACCTTAAAACTCTGTAGTACCTGCCTAACAGAGCATGATCACTTAACTGAAGGCTGCACCTGCACAACCCAAAACAATGGAGTCCTTGTTTGATGTCTAAGTTATAGGATGATGCATATTTCTGTTATTAATTTTAACCAGATGCAATGAACCTATGCAATCCAGTGGTGTTTCTAGTCCCATACCTCGACTGGGTTTCTGGCCAAAACCCATCAGGTAGTCCCATAAAGCTCAGTTTGATGAATTGGAGGTGAAGTGTTTCTGCGTTCTGCACAAACAAGCTCCTAATATTTATAGGAGCCGTCAATGATCAGACAAGATTTAAGAGAATCATTCCACTCTGCCTCTTTGAAGATCTGTTTTTTTTCCCTAAAAAGGCCAGTTTCTGAGTAAATGTATATACAGCACTAAGACTTGTTATAGCTGAACTCAGCAGCCCTAACTCACTATCAAAAAGAGTTTTAAAAATAAATCTTAATTCATGCTCTAGCACACTTTATAAATAGCCCTAAAAGAAATATGAAACACACCGTGACAGATGAATTGAGAGGCGATGGTAGATAGACAGATGAAACTACAGTGTCCTGGCTGAACAAAATGAATACCTAATATAAAAATGGTTAACGTGCCTCCATCACCCACTTTATCACCTGTGAATATTAGAGAATGGACAGAGTGTGAGGGGGGATACAGAGAAGGCATCTGTAAATTACTCGATTTATTGTGAAGGGCTTCTGGATCCCCAACATTGACTCCTTAAAACCCTTTTCCTTCAGCAAAACCACACAATACCCCGTGTTCTCTGTGACTGGCTGTCCTGGAGTCACCTCCAGAGTTCCCATCTGTTGTGACCCTGCTCACTGGCTGTGTTACGGAGCTCACTGATTGGCACAATGCTGCCCTGCTATTCTGTGGTGTCCCAGCATGACGCTGACCCAGCCAGCTCGTACGCTCAGTTCATCTGTGAAGTCCTGTTTTCAATCCCACTGGCCTACAAGGGAGTCATCACCTGTTCATGTTGCATATCTAGCCTTTATTTCTTTCAAACAAGATTGAACATCCAGCCCAGTTATTCTCATTGATTTACTAGAGAATATCAAATATATAATATAATAATGCATTTTAAATATTCCCATTTAATTTTATCTCTAATAAAGTAAATGTATTATTTTCTTCTTTAGACAGGAGATAGAGTTTTGTTTTAAATACACAAAAAAACTCTTAACTTACAGGATACAGGATAGATCACATGGCTGTACAGAAAAACTCCATACAGCATTGTTCTTTCTCATTCTTATAAAGCGCTGCTAAGAGAATGGTGTTTCTGTCCTGATTCACAGGTTAACTGACATGGCCTTTATATTCACAGCATAGCTGAAAGGGGTGAGCAAGGGTAAAACATCTTCAGAAAAACAAAGATGCATTGTGAAGCATGAAGAGCCGCTATTACAGATGAGTGTGTAAACTCACACAGTAGTTTAAGAGACTCTTAAGTCAAGACTGTGTGGAACTAAAAGATGCAATACTTTTTAGTCCACTGGGGCTGTATTAAATGCAGAAGGAACCAATATCCTATCATAATTTCCCTTGACTTTGGATTTTCTATAGAAACACCTTTATTATAAACAGAATATAATAAAAGTATACATTGCTGAGTCACAAATTAAATATTTTTTCTCAAGAAAATAATCCAGAACATAATCTTAAACTGCAACTTTGCTACTGTCTCTGTGTCATATGTTCATGCTCTATTTCTGTGGTTTATGCTGTCTCATAGTACTATACAACGGTACTTTTACAAGTGTGGTGTCTATTAGAAGGAAAATTTCAGATGTGAACTGTGGTTGCCCATTCAGTACAACTGGGAACAGAGCCATTAGCTAAAGGTTCCAAGCTTTCCCACAGAAATTCAGGAATTCGAATAGAAGCTGGTGATCTGAGAATTGCTAAACAGTATGTGTCTGTTCATATGAGCATTCATTGACAAATCTAGTATCAACAAGAAGCATCTTGTAATGATTTAAGAGGTTGACCCGGTTATTGCTTAAAGGGCACCTCTCTCCTTAAAACTTGTTACTAATAAAGATTTACTCTTCATTTTTAACCAACAAATAAATAAATTGTGAAGTACAGTGGTACAGTCATTTGTATTACCAACATGATCAAATGTACGAATAAGTACATTTTGAAACAGATCTGATCACTAGAGTCAATTAGTTCTGGCCTTTAGAAGATAAATATGCATCACCTGGAGAACAGATCTAATGTCTAAAGGAATTACTCTATGTTTTACTTCATTATATAAAAAGAAACTTGGCATAGTGAGATGGAATTGAGGTAACTCCATCAAATCTAGAGCAAACAGCTCCCACTTTATTTAATGTCTGTTTGTCCTGGTCACTGTGATATCGTGCAAACATATGTTTAGGATTTTCTGTCTAAGCTGTGGATGTAGCAGAGTAACCTCTAAGAGCTGTACTTAGGTAAAATGGAGAGGAGGGACAGCTATGTAAAGAAACAGCAATCAAAAACATGTTTTGAAGGAGTTTTCATCTTTGTTATTTGGAGCTGTTTTTTTTCTTAATGGTACTATTTACATATGATAGACATTGGCAGGGGGCAGTATTGTGAAATTAGTTGTTAAATTGTTGGCAAAGCTATGTTGTTTCCGTAAACATCTCCCTACTGATGGAGTATTTTGCAATGCTGGTAAATTATTTTTTAACACACTGGCAATACTGTAATGGCCTTAACCTCTCTAAGTATTACAGCCTTAATCAGGAAAGATCAACATTGTCACCAAAGCATTACTGACGCTATTATGGAATTAAATGGTGTGCAGTGAAACGCTTTAGAGTTTTACAATTGATCAACTTATTTTTTAATCGTTATGTGCAATTAATTCTTAAACATTTTGCATTATTTGATTCTTATCATTTTTTTTGTCTTGTTTCTTTTAGGATAATCTGCGAAACTGTAATTTCATTACCAGTGAAACAGTTGGTACAGCAGGGTTGAATTACAGCATTGTACATCTTCTTTCCAATGAGTTAGCTGCTGTTTACAATATCTGCAGCTATTAGACAACAGAAAATATTTTAAGTGATTGTTTCTCCAATTTGCACTTTACATTAAATTACCTGACATTTTGTATTACGGTGTTGATAAAGTAATAACCTTGTTTGACTGGTCATGTTAATAAACATCTATGAGTAAAAATGCATCACACATATGATATAATGTGTGAAGGAAATATTATAGAAAAGTACAAATATAGATTAATTCAATAACTTTCCCTGCATGTACTGTATATAGCCTTACATCTAACATCTCTTACTGCTGCATTAGGAAAAGAAGATCCTCTAATGAATGTATCCCAATATTCAGTTTTATATAGACTTCTCAGAAAGTCACATTTTAGAGAAAACACCATAATTTAAATATTGAGATATTTGGAATGCTTTGATGAACCAATCTTTAACTGAAGAACAATGTAACATCTATATAAAGTGCATTAGTAGTATTAGTAAAGAGGCAAGATTATAATATAATACGATTTTGTAAGATTTTTAAAATCTGTACAACCACTCAAAACACTACAGGGTTGAGGAAGAGAGACCATATCTGCTCCCCTGGAGATGACACCACGTTAAAGACGAAAACAGACAGTAAAATTCCAGGAAGCACAGAGGGGGATTATATGAAGGGGTGGATTTATTAGCAGGAAGCCAGTCAGTGTTCACTGCTCTGCAGTCAGTATTACAGGGCTTTTCAGCTTCAGTTTAACTCTGTCAGTTACAGTGTTCTGTAGGGCACCTCTTTTTGCCTCTATCGCTCTCTTTCAGTTACTATGTGGAAAAACAATAAAAATGTACTGTTTCCTTTTTAAGGGAAAATGTTCACACACAGTATATTATACAATGGACAAGTATACCTAGTATGTACATAAAGAACTGTACGTGGACTGAGGGTATTTAAAAACGCAACAAATAAAGATTGGAAACTTTTGTTGTATATTTAATGCCCTTCAGTATGTGTAATTAAAATATGAAAATGGCATGCTTGAAGTGTGGTGTGCAGAGAAAACTGACAAGTCTGAGATTGTGAAGTCCTTGATGTCCACAGGAATGCTGGCAATCGGTTTGGTTTCCCATACTGTATCACTGACCCATGGGCACCTATCATTCTGAAACCAGCTTTGCTGGCAGTGAGAAAGGAGATTCACTGTGCAAATAGGATGGATACTGTCCTGACCAGAGGTTCATTTTAGAAGAAATTTCAGACTCTTATTAGGCAAATGGCAAATGGCAATACCTTATCAAATAAAAAAAACGTCTTGATAATGGAATCCTTGTTCATCTTGGATGCAGTTAAAGAAGGTATCCGACTGTTGGGGCCTTTTTATAAAAAACTAAAATGTTGTTTTTAATGTTTCTTTGATCATAAGCTTTGTTTTTGCTAAAAGGACTTCTTCGACTACTTTTTCTATCAGCAAAGCCTGATTGGGTTCACCAAAGGACAGCTTTTATGACAAACATCCATACATCAATGCTTTTTGTGATTCAGGGGTTAAAGATTGACAGACAAAAATCCGACCATGACCTAGCAAACATTTATCTGTTCTCAAACAGAAAAACACATTTGTCACCCTATATTGCATATCTTGTTTTCTACAATTACAGGCAGACCTGGGTTAATTTACTATTGAGATATTTGCTTGCACTTATGCATTCGAGACAGATGAACTGATGTGTCAATATGCACTGCTTTTTGTTGTGCATAACATTTATATTGAGAGAGAGAGATACATTTCAATAAGCAGTGCTATTGGAGATACACTGCATATTAATGTGGAGCACATACAGTATGTGAATCCACATTCTCACACTGTCATCAATATAGCCGGAAGGTCTCCTACATTATTGTACCTAAACAGTTGGCTTCAGGTGGCTCTCTACAATTTGACAGCTTCTTACCATGTTAATTTTCAATTGTTAATGGGATGCAATTTGAAATTCGGCTTCCAGTCCAGACCTCCTCCCTATCTAGGTTTCTCATCTTTTAACTGTTGGTAGGTTCGAACAGTGCCGATTTTCCAGCGATCCTGAGAGCCAACAGATGGTAAGCCTATGACCTCAACAGCAACAAAATACCTCCTACCATGATCTGATATCAAGAAACATGTGTGTCAGGAAGGGAAAGGTTATAAACAGGGGACTGTAAAGGATAAACTTCATACAGTAACTGTAATCTAGATACTGTATCTCTAGACTTATTAAATTCACTGTAGGCAGACTAGAATATCTACCATGGGAATTAAGTAAGTTCCACTAGAAACTGGAAAAGGACACTGTTGTTACAGAATTCAGATCAGTTAAATATGGCACAAAAGGCTTAATGGAGCTAAAGACATCACGTAGATGACAGGAATCAACAATATAGCAGAGAGGTGTTACTTATCAAGACAGGTCCACACAGATCCCCAGCTAAGTCAGTTGTTCTTTTTTGCATATTGCTTGGCTAAAAATGAAAGACCATCACAAGCTATTCTCTTCAGCTTTGATTGATCTTCTCCAGTGTTAGAAATTTACAAAATCTGTTTGAGAAAAAAAGCCATAGACAAAATAAAATTTAAAGTGACGTATTATCCTTTACTAGAGAAGAAAAAATTAATTTGACAGCTTAAAGGCGTCAGATAATGATAATGATCTTCTCAGACTTAGTAAAGAAAGTCTGAGTAGAAACTTGACTCTTCAAAACATTTCCAAGAATAATAAAGTTGGTCTAAAATAGTTATTTCAGGTTATGTAGGTGTATAATATACAGTATGGGCTGCCTTGCATTTCAAAAAGATATTCTTCATTGCTGGTATTTATGAACGGAATATTTATTTTGTTCCTGATACACAACAAGCGCTTTGAGTGGAGTGTCCAGAAAAGCGCTATATAAGTGTAAGCAATTATTATTATTATTATTATCCTTACCATTTGCTGTTTGTTTGCTATGTTATTTGTTGTAATGGTGCATCTGGAGTGCCTCAGGCATCATGGGTGTTATACAAGTAGGGCTTCAGCACCTGGTAGGTTTAACATGCCAAGCTTGGGGATGTGCCAGAATAATACCGCACCTGGTCCTCTAGCCTGGGAGTGGTGACAATGTCTCCACCCTGTAGAACAGCATTAAGTTACAGAAGCGTCTGTTACGTCAAGGTTCAAGTGTGGTAGCCGTGGTTAAGTCTCTCAACTTAACAGAACTTCACCTGTAGTTACTCAGATGTTCACCAAATAGCACAGGGCTACATTGATCATATCATTCATCATGTCCTGGCTTCTGACTTGCTGCTCATCCCGTGGGCTCATTCCGACACAACAGCATTCCTGTATGACAGTGCACACCCTCATGCTACTTACTGTAGCAGTGGATTTCTTGCAAGATCATGCCATGGATGACCTAATGACCATAATGACCACCATAGAGTGAGCTGGGACATCTTGTGGCTCAGAGACTGGTGAACAGGCATACAGTATGGCTTCCCCAGCTTTACTACAGGAATTGGGACAGAAATCCAGCATCTGCAAGCTGCACCACAGATGGAGAACTTGTTTCCAGTGCTGGCCATACACAATAGCAACCTGTGACTTTCATAGTAGATGGCCTGTTGATCAAACCTGTTGATGACACATGCTATCAGCATAATGATTTTACCTGTGACGGTGCTCCAGCAACAACAGTTTTCAGTTAATTTTAACTAAAATAAATAATTGTAGTTAATTTGTTATGCAACTAATGTGCAAACCAGGAGATACTTATTGATCATTCGGTAAGTAAGATGTTTTTTAATTCCCAATTCTGACAGAAGGTATTACATAAAATGTTTTTTCTACAGTCTATAAATGCCCCTTTAATACAAGACAGATGATATTTGTGTAGCAAATTGAAGGAAGTAAGCAGACGGAGATTCTAAGATGTCTTACAGGCTGGGACAGTGTTATGTTGTTATGATTTGTTGTTAATTTAATTGATGGCTTTAAAACCAGATCAAAATACTAACTTTAATATTGAGCTAAGAACACTAGCACAGCTTGGAGAAGGTGCAAATGGAATTCTAAAGTTAGAAAAGAATGCATGTATATCTGACCTAATAGTGCTTATTTTCTTTCCTGCCCCTAGGAGAAATGAACAAGATAGTTGTGAGTAGGAGATCTAAGAAACGTATTTTTCTTGAGTGTAAGAGAATTTTAATTTGGTCGAATGTTCCTCTTTTCTCTAAGAGTGTGAGAAATTTTAGAAACATTTATAGGCAAGCATGTACAGTATATATAAACATACCTTAGTTTCAGCTTCATATTGTCTCTTACAGGCACATGTCAACCCTTGTGTTTCCTGGAAGTCCTGGCACACACATCAGTCATGGGCTGCCTGGATATTGACTCAGTTCGCCTGAGCACAGCCACCTTTCATGTGCACGTATTTGCGTGGTTTGTGGTATTCAGACCACAACCGCCACCACAGCCAGAATGACTAACAAATGCTGATGTCTCTCAGTGTCTGCCAGCTAGATTTTTCTCTACAATATATTTTGGTAAGCGGTGTTTACCAAAGGCGATAGGAACATTATTTGCACAATACAGTAGCAATGCTGTATCAAAGCCTAAACCATAGATAGTGTAAGTGCTAAAATAAAAGAAAGGAAAAATGTATTGCACTTTAACTTTAAAATAAATATACGATTTAAAAGGTTTTAACTGAAAGTATATATGAAAGTTTACTGAAAGTTATACTTTTATGTCAGAATTTTCAGAGCAATATTTTTGACAAACGCCTTGTTTCCTACTAAAATCAGGACCAAATCATTTCCCTGTGAAACGCTTCTGCTCTATTTGACTTTTTTCGACTAGCAGAATGTTTTTGAAAGGTGTGAGAATTCTTGACTCAGTCACAGATTTTTTTAGCACTCATGACTTGAATTAAGATTTATTTTTAATTTTTTGAATGCATTAGCTTTTACTCCTAAGACAACATTAGCATTTTCCCAGAAAGCAAACACAGATGGTTTCCCATTGTTACCACCACAGCTTTGACTTTCCCAAACCCAGTCTTCTGCAAAGCAGAACATTTGGTTGGAGGGAAATATCTTCAGTGGAATAAACTAACAGAACATGTGTTCAAGACTAGAAGAGCTTATTCTGACTGGTGCCACCTATTGTTCAGAAATATGACTGCATGCTGTTAGAAATTAGCAGTATGGTGGTAAAAACATGAAGTAAGATTTTGTGCAGCATTATAAACCAAGAATATGCATTAAAAACAAGACAAGGCTCATCTTCCAGCTTCGTTTGAAAACATTATTGATAGAACAGTCAATAGGTTTTTAATAATGCTTACAGAAATAAACTTCAAAGAACAGAAATAGTAACATAACATTTTTATATTATGCAATTATCCCAATGGATTCACTGGAAATATGGAGGTGAGCTGATGTGCTATGTGTTTATTTGACAATGTAATGAAAAGGAATTGACTCCTGTGGTTCATTAATAAGCTCATTAAAAATGAAAACAAAAGTAAATTACTGATTACAATGTGTTTTCTACCTTTCTATTTTTAAATTAAAATCTCTGAACTAAGTTCCTACTTATAATGATACCATACAATGACATTATACTGCATTATGTCTATGTGGATTATTCTTTAGTTCTATGTACTCCTGAAAGTCCCAGTGTGAATTCCAGTTCCAGGTGAGGAAACTGCTGCTGTTCCTTTGGACATGGTGCTTCAGCTGCTCCAGCAAACTTCAAGCAGTATAAACAAGCGCCAAATCCACTTGTACAGTATATAAAAAGAGGCAACTGAAACCTCTGTCAGCTGATAAAAAGCATTAATCAAATTAAAAATCATGTCCTCCATGCTGAATCTTATTCAACACACAAATCCCAAAGGACACGTAATGACAGGAAAAGCTGGATAAACGTCTGCTACATTACTGCCTTTATATTATCAAAGAATGTCCTAGGTTGAAATTTGTCATCTTCCAGGTATCTCCAAGAATAGAAACGTCATGGATTCAGATCAAATGGCATGGGCAGGAACCTAACGATCACATGTTTTTTAGTAGAAAGTTGTTGGCACACAGCACAAACTGCATACTCTCTATTAAAGTTACCTTACACAGAATGCCCTTCCAGATTTTTCACAAGGAGCACACTGTTGTATTCACAGTTTAAGAGCACACCTGTAAATGCAGCTGCTCTAAGGGAGATCTATGAGACAATGCATTTTGCCATGCATTTCCAAGATTAATTAAAAACAGATTTTACATGGTCAGACGAATCCAAAAATATCCCCTTCTAAAAAAGCTCACATATCTAATGTATTCATACATCTAACATTCTTGCAGTTTATACATAATATATACAGTATAGCTGCAGACATGCTGTGATAAAGGACTATTCTACACCTGGATTGCATGATCTCTACTGAGGTATCTCATAAAGTTGCATATTCTTTATTTACTTTTCTATTATCTTATTATAATCCCAGAACAAAGGACATTAGATCTTTATATTTACAGTATAATGTGGTAAGTGTAAACAAGTATTTATTAATTTAATCATAGCATTGATAGTATTTTTGCCTTACCTTTTATGGATCCACAGTCTTCTCCTTATCGTCGTGTTCCGCCATTTTGAATCAGGATCACAGTCCCTGTCTCAGCCTGGTTCAACTGTCCATCAAGAGGAGCTGGGGGAGGAGCTTAGGCTATTTAACCTGGTACTTATGGTGTAGCAAGCTAGTTTTCTCTTTGTAGTGTATCCTGTGTATGTTGCTACTGCATATAGCCTGTGTGATTTAAGGCCTAATAAACAGTTACTAGGGAATTTCCTTTAACAAATGGCAGTTCATTATTTTTGTTGAATGTTTTGTGATTTTCTTTTGGTAATTTTTTTTTAGTGTACCAGAACCCTTTTTGTAAACAAACACTTTGTGCACTATCCTGTGCCTGGCCTATATATTTTTAGGACTACCGTCAGGTGGTTTAGTCTAGTTTCACAAATAGTATTTCCTGAAATTGCTTATTTCAAAGAATTATCCAATTTACAGTATAAACTAGATAAGTACTGTTCAGAAAAATGCACAAATCCAAAATGTAAGATGTGAACATTTACAGTGATCTAACAATACATTTTGTTAAATTAACAGTTATGAAGTCCCTTTACAAAAGCATTGATACCATTAATTTCAATAATGTGTGTGATGCTTTTGACTTGAATTACAAATGTAAGGTGGCTGTAGTAGATGCAGTTCTGTAGTTCTCTTCATATGTCAGCTGACAACCAAAAGAATGTATGATGTTTGCTTACAGTAGTTTTCCAATTTCACCACTGCATGTCTATAGGATTCCAGTCTCACAACTGAGATGCCCAATCACAAAGTGATTATGTGATTCCTCTTCATAAGCACTATAAAGTGGGTTTTGACAACTTTTGATTTTGGATTGTTGTCAAGTTGGAAAATACTGTTTTGAAAAATCTTCAGTCTCATGGTATTACTAATAATATCAATTATTATGTCAATAGTAATTCAGAAATAGAAACATATTATAATGAAACCATACACAGTTTACTGTATATTTTACAGTACTGTGGTGTTTTCTTCTTTGAAATTGTTCCTTATTTTCTCCAAGCATTCAGACAATTCAGTCAATCAGACTATTTTTGGGTAATAACTTGACCTTGGCTTCAGAACACAACGTGCATATGATTTGATCATGTACTTTTCATGTAATTTATTTTAATTTCATGTTGTTTTGTCAGATATAGTTTGAACCTAAGTCTGCATGTACACATCTTCTGAGGTCAGATGTCTCTGTACTGTTCTTCCAGACACATTTATTACAGAGTTTTGAGCATTTAACTATTCTGTTATTAAATAGGGATTTTTCCCTGCCTCTCTGTGCCTCTCTGAATGCGTTCATTATCTACCATTTTCTTTTCAGCATCCACGTTTATGTTATACTAAATGCTCTGTGCCTCTCAATAATTCCTCTGACAGAATCTGAATATTGTATTTTTCTGAAAGTGTTTATTATTACTGTGTTTCTTTCTGCTGTGCATAATGACATCTTACATTTTCTTTATCTTCCTCCCTGGTTTTCACCATCCTGGCACTGTTGTTTCAGGCATTTTCTACTTCATTTCACATGTAAAATATGAGGGATGATTGGCTGAAAAAAGGTATTTCATGCCTTTTAGGCAATAGCCAATACTCTGCTTACAGTATATCTGTGGAGAGAGATCACTCAAAACCACATGTCCACAGCTCCTCACACCTGAAGTGGGTCTCTGCACTTCCCATCAGACCACTCCTTGTGAGCTGACTCTTCCCCCTGCAGCACTCTGTGGCCTTTTTGGAAAACACTGGATATTTCTGGATAATTAAGAAAAAACAATTAACTATTCAGAATGATCTGTATCACTTCCCTATACATGATCATTTACAAACTCTTTTCACACTAAGATAATGAAAAGAGTAATAAATTTAGCTCCAGATCTCCATATTGTACAATTCATGTAATCTTGTAAAATTTCAAAACTGGCTGGCACCATAGCTGTATGAGATGAGATCTTGCAATTCAATTAGTATTAGATGTACTGTACATGTACACTGTATAGTGGTGTGTTATCCACTACAACAAGGTTATCAGCTGCAAATGCAGATAATAATCAAGTTGTAGTATAGGAACAAGTAAAGGTTCATTCCATGGAGAGAAGAAAAGAAACACAACATTTCGGCTGTGGAGCCTTCTTCGGGTGAAATGTTGTGTTTCTTTTCAGCATGGTGTTAGACCAGCAGCGAAATAAACAGCTAGACCCTGTTTAGTTCAGACCTGAGGCTGAGGTCGCAAATCCAGAACAATCCAAAGGAGAGAATAGCGGGGAACGAGTAGACTGAGCTAGCAGCAAGCTGACAAGTCAGGGACTTGTTACAGAGCGTGGAAAAGCGATACAAGAGGGTTTAAATTGTGGAGAGCTGAGGCATGATTAGAAAATGAGGAATTAGTGAGGGCTCATGCAGAATTTGGTTGTAACACACAGAATAAACCTTTACTTGTTCCTTTGCAGCCTACGCATGCTTATGCAGCTCCCTACTTGAACTAGTTGTAATATATCTATACTTGCAGTAACTATTTACTGTAGATATGAACACAATTCACTCATATTAAGATTTTAATGAAACAAACTGTTTTAAAAAGCCATCTTCACTCTTTGTGAGACGTATTGACTAGCTGTACTATAAGGCACAATTGTAGCACCATTGCAGGTTAAGAACACAATCTTAGAGAATTTAGAAATAGTCATTTGCTGGATCAGGGCAGATAAGCAACAGACAACAGTTTATATATAATTATATGTGTATTGCAATATGCTGCGGTAACCTGGCATGGTTTGCCAGTTTCACTTGGCAGAGCTATAAGAGGAAACACCCATTATATGCACATTGTGCCTCACAGAAGCCAGTGGCATTGTC
Organism: Lepisosteus platostomus; assembly: GCF_059453375.1. Taxonomy (NCBI): domain Eukaryota; kingdom Metazoa; phylum Chordata; class Actinopteri; order Semionotiformes; family Lepisosteidae; genus Lepisosteus; species Lepisosteus platostomus. The sequence continues at coordinate 11,415,305 of NC_142620.1, read as the reverse complement.
ACTCACCTATTTCAGAAGCTTATTATCAGATATGTATTTGCTAAAGTTCTTACAGCAAGGATTTATTTTCATTAATCTCTATTTAAGACACAACCAGTGAAATCCAAGAATAGCAAATCAAGTGAAAGAGATCAGTAAAACATCAGATATTATTCTGCGTGCGCACGCTGGGAACTTTTTTTTCTGTCTCATAAATGTTAATGTGTTAGGTTAATCATAAATATTTTCACACACCCACTTGGATACAGAAATGCCTCCAGAGGTTTTATTTGGCCAATCATTTATCATTTTCTTTCTGTAGCTGATCAAACATTTCATTTTCTTGATTGTGGAACATTATGAAGAACTCCATTTTTATGTGTATCTTACTGCGAAAGAGAAACTAAAAATAGAGAGCTAATTTTGCACATTATAAAAACAAACGTATTGGGCATAGGCGGTAGGTAAAATGGATCAAGTTTCTGCAGTAGTAATTTCAGTGGCATCTCAAGACATTTTAGGAAGACTAAGGCTGGCACTGTGGCCATAGGTGGTGCAAATGGGAAAAATATATACCCTAGAAACACATGTGCTCAAATACAGGTGAACAGCAACCAAGGTTATGTCAAAAAATCTCAAGCAGACCTCCTGGAAAGGGAGAGGTGGAAGATGATCTGAGGCATGCTTCCTGGCAAGACTCAGACATTCAAACTCCAACCACCTTTATTTCTATGCACCACTCATGGCATCTTGCTTGCATTAGTACTCCTACATGCTGCCCAGCCCCAGAGTCTCCAGATTCCATATTTCCAGGTCTGGGTGAATGACAGCTACAATATAAATTGAGCATCTACTAAGTCCGCAGTGAAGCCGTGCTACTCATTACATTTTCTTTTATGTTATTCAGTTCTGTTGGTCTGGAACTCTTTCTTGGCAACAGGAGTGCTTGTAAATAACTGCAAAGACAAATCATCCAGGAACAGTGTCAAAAACCATTATTTTTCCCTTTTTGGATCAAAACCTCAGTCTTTACATCCTGTACTTTCATCCTGTTTTCATCCCAACTCTTCCACACAACATACGGTTAACCACTTAAGATTAAATGCAGGTGGAGCTCTATGATCACAGGTCCAAGCCAATTCATGTCACTAGTCAAGTGTGTTTGAGAGCGACAGTGCACTATTAGCTGAGAATGGTTGGGCATAGAGTGATTGATTAGTAAGCCAGGGCTCTCCCAGCTCTCAATGACACAGCTACTCTAATCAAGTCCAAGTTCATCCAGTTAATTGTCATACGTATCTGAGTGCAATGAAATGCTTACTTGCATGTTTCCTTACCTGACAAATGACGTAATAGATGATAGAAAAGATGTCACATCACTGACATAGAAAGAGACATAACAAATGACATCATAATTCTTGGAGACAGGAACAAGGTAGCAAGTATAACTTTAACCAGCATTTAGATAGCTCTATGCAAAATTTTCACACAGTGACGTGTGGTGAAAATGGTCTGAATGGAACGGAGTTCTGTACCAGTGATGACCTCAGCTGTCTCCACCATCTTAGGTAATTTGTTTAACGTTCATGTTTGAGCAATTGCCATACCAAACTGTCATGCATCCAGTGAGAATGCTTTCTATAGTGCATCTGAAGAAATTTGTGAGTGTTTGTGAAGACATACCAAATCTCCTGAGTCTCCTGAGGAAGCAGGGGTGCTGGTGTGCACTCGTGATGACTTTGTCTATGACGGGACCAGGTCAGGTTGTTGGTCATGGCTTCCCAGGCAGGTGTGCAGTGCTGTATGAGAGGGACATAAACATTTGCTCTGAATGGCACTGAACCTCCAGTCCGGAGCTGTGCTGCCTCTGATGTGTAGAAAGAGGAGATGCTCAAAATTGTGTGCGTTAGGGTGGTAACTGTGGGGATTATAGCTGGAAGCCACGTCAAGTGGGTATGACAATGGAAAAAAAATTTAAAAGGAAGTCAAAATGACCATAAAGCAAATCCTCTATCAAAAAATACTGAGAAAGCTAGAAGAAACAAGTTTTTCTATATTTACATACAGTGCTGGGAAAACTACTTTTATATTTACTTGTGTAAATGATTCTTTTTGTGCTTGTGGAAACAATTGTGAAAGGTAATTGATTACAGAGGGCTACAGTGTGTGTATACTTGGTATGTAAAGTGACATTTTGTCGCATTACAGCTCTGTTTTATGTGTTTTTATTTGTTTAAGAGAGACAAAATATCTCTTTAACTTTTTGTGAATCATTAAGGATAAAGTCAAATTGCTAGAAAAATATTTCTTCTTTTTAGGGGTATAGCCCCTAAATGGATAAAATTATCAATTTTATCCAGTACAGGGTCACAGGGGTAGCCCAAGCTTAACCCTGCAAGCAAAGGGCACAAGGTGGGATATCGTCTATCACAGACAAACAACCACACCAGGGCCAATTTTCTCAAAAGCCAATTAGCCTACCAGCAAGCTTGGACTAGGGGAGGAAACCCACTTGAACACAGGGAGAACATACAAACCCCATGCAGGTACAGTAGCACCCCAGGATGTGAACCCAGAGCCTCAGCACTGTGAGGCAGCATTGCTAACCACTGTGCCACTATGCTGGCCTTTTGGGGGGCATGTATTCCATTGAGAAAGGTAATAATTGCAAGGCACTTTCTGAGGTTTATGGGGAACAAGTATGTCCTCAGTCATGCCTCTTGAGGGCCTCAACAAAAGATTGCTGCAACAAAACAGGCCGATTAAATACACATCCCAATTTTTTTTTTTAAATACCACACAAGGAAATAACAGCATGTAATGAGTTTACTGTAAAAGACACAATGTTCTGTTTGACTTTGTTCATCAACCCCGGTGATGAAAGAAAAACAGCTTGCAGCCATTACAAGCTCAGTTTATTCAATAAAATGTGGGTTTATCCATCTCTCATATTTTTTTCTAGAAAAAATACTTTAAAGAGGAACAAACAATAATTAACTTAAAATGGAACTTTATTTAAAATTAAGAAAAAATAACTGCTGTTTATGGGATAGGTTTCAAATGGAATGGATGTCATTATCATTTAACATTTAACATTTTAAATTTTACATTACCAAACTTTAGTCAGTTATTTAATGTGAATCATAAGAAGTTTAAAATCAAACTTAGTTTTTAAAAATTAAATCTTACAAGGACTTTTTGTTCCAATGTTTAATATGCAGCAGGCTCTACATTACACCTCTTCAGAGAAATGACAGTACAGTACATTGATAAAGTTGCTTATTGAACAGAACACATCTATAGTACCTATACCAAAGGTGCTAGTGTTCTAGACATCAGTGAAAAGAGGTGCTTATACATCAAATGCTCCCTGTGTTAATGTAATTGCACTTGCATAGCTTCACACTAAGGCATTATTTCTTATTAAATTTCTGTCTTATTTTCTGGGAAAAAGTAGGAATTTAACAATTACAGGAAATGAAAAATAAATTAGCTAGTCACTCTATGGCATGTACTTAATCTGCAAAATTCTTTGATGAAATGCAATTGCTGAGAACGTCAAACATCTATCACATTGCCAGTTTTACTTTTAAGCCCAATTTTGCTCCCTTGTGAGCAGTTCCAAACCCACAAGCAGTTGGAAAAGAGTATTACCAAACTCTCTTCTGTCTGGTATGAAGCTGTGGAGTTCCACAGCATGACAAAGAGAGGTCAGGTGCCACCACTAATAAGGATTTCAGCTTAGATGACTGAATGTTGGAAAACCTTTTAGCAGCATTTAGGGACATAGAAGGTAGGAAGTCATTAGAAACTACAATGTCTCAGAAAAAAAATAAAGCTTAAAGTTGAAGTGAAAAGGGCAGTGAGCCAAGAGGAGACTTATTCTAAACAAAAAAACGCTCGACCTATTGCCTTTTTGGTCATTGCGTACTCAAGATCGTATTCGTTTTCATGACATTACAAGAGGGACTTTTTTTTGTTGTTGGGTAAGATAAGAGTCGCTTAAAATACTATTTCTCTTCCAATCTAAAATTACACAACAGATTCTTGGCAGTGGACAGGGCCTGTTTAATTCAGGAGAGGAGGGAAGTATATGAGGCCCACAAGAAGACATGCCAGTATTATAACGTAATCAAAACAATGAACTGAAGTGTGGCAATGAAATCTTGCTGCTGTGTCATTCTCCTTTCTTCTCTGGGCTTATCCTTTTATACATTTCACTGTGTGCACACGACAAAGGTTCCACTAAAGGAAACAAAAAACTAAAGGATTGAAAGTTTCTAACATGAAGGAGAAAATCTTTCCGTCCGTCTAATTGACCAAGTCTCATGCTTTGGGTTCACTTGAGCTCATAAATTGAGAAAAAACATGCACATGCTGCTGTAAAGATGAACAGCACCGTTAAAAAATAATTTGAGGTTAATGGTAACGACTTAAATATAGTGTCATAAAAATAATTTTATACCGTAAATCTTACACTGTAATAATAATCCAGTTTTGGTTATAGCTACACTATATTCTTTCTGTCGTGGTTACGGCTTCTAATTAATTCTGAAGTGGCACAGTGAAACGCCAGCATGCAGCTGCTTGTAATTCCATAGCAAGTAAAATGTCTGATATTTATGAAATGAAGATCTCACTTTTTAGTTTTTCCATCACACAAGCTAAAATGCATATGAATGAACTATTAGTAAAGTGATTGAATAAAAAAAGGTCTTTGGGAAGTATCAATGAAATGCATTTCAAAGATGATAGCATCAAGATGTATCACAGCATCTGAAGAGCAGTTTACACCTATTTCTCTTTATTTCACATTGATTGGAGCTCTGCTTAGCTTAGCTCCAGCTGTTTTTCATTGAAAAACTAGACACAAATTCCTTTATCGGGGAACTGCTGTGGCTTCAAAGGATTTCACATACTGTAGCCTCGCTGCAGCCTTTGCATGAAGTTTGGATGCAGATATTTTATGGAAGAGGTTTTGTTTTCTGAATGATTTCTCCATCACAACAGGATCACGTTACCCTTGCAGTAGTCTGTCACGTCCATACTGTTAGCTATCACCATATGGTTTGCGTTTTCCTCTCCAATTGTTTCTTGTTGTTGGTATGCTTCTTAAGAAATCATTTTCATTTCATAATTCAGATCTCACTAATCTTGTGTGTTTCTCAAAGCTGAAGGTTATTTTTAGAAGTGTGTTTGTGGGGGTGTGACGATGCATATAGATCGTCTGGGTTATTTCGACCAAATCCGATTAAGCTTTCACAGTTTTTGCTGTCAATTCAAATGAATAGTATGAATAGCAATTGTTTTCTGCAGGTCACCTAAGGCAAGAGCACTCAAAATTCAAAGCTTTCATTCCCTGTAGAGAAAGCCTTTATTGTAAGGAACTGAGAAATTTGCAGTTTGGCTTATTCAGTGTAAGCCAGGATAGTTAGTCTCAGACTGTTTGGGCTTTCACTGAGATATGTATTCAATTGAAAACAGTAAAGAGAAAATGGTGTTATCATTTTAAGTATAGCAGCAGAGCATAAATGAAGCTGTTAATTGTATACAAAGGAATGCAAATCAGTTATCTTATTATTCAGTGTTCTCTGCAAAATAGCTAAGCTTTTGCTTTTATCTGTTAGCTCTATTATCCTACATCTTATCTATATCCTACATCTACATCCTATCTTTTTCCAAATAAATCAGTTTACTGTTAAGTTAACAAACAAAAAAAATGATAGAGAAGAATTATTTGTTTCTCTATAGAATCATTCAGGTTCAGGAACAGCTCTTGGGTTCTGAGAAGCCTTGAGATCTTATTACTTTGAACATCGTATATGATCTGGGAAACTATTCTGAAGAGGTCAGTTAATTATGGCTTCCCAAGATAGAAATTCTTTGCCTGGAACTTTGCTCTGCATCATACAATGTACTGAAAGACGAAAATGATTATATTCGTCAAGTCACGTTGCCTGCATGTGGTTCTTTTTGGGCAAGCCTCATTGGAAAAAAACTAATAGTCAACTGCATTCATCACAGCCGTAATGAAACGTTAAATTACAAGAAATGGTCAAATTCAGATTAAAAAGAGTTCATCAAATAAACTGATTTTGTTTCTTAAGCCCTGACCCTTCTTCTGTGTGAAATAAAGACTTTACTTTAGTGCACTTTTTTTAATCAGGGCATCTCAACTTCACAAATGCCGATAAAGCAGATCCTTACTGTTCTCCGGGTTTTCTTCTTAAATATTTTCTATTTGTAGACTATTTGTCTGATATAGGATAGATTTGCTATCATTCTACTCCCTCCTTTCACAACCTTTGCTCTTCTAATTCTCCTACCTGCCCCCAAGCCCATCTACACTACACATGAGTGACAGGGCCTTCTCTAAAGTCACCTTCCCTAAATTCCTTCAAATCTAGACTCAAAACCTTACTTAACTGGTTCTGTTATTTACCCCTCTGCTCCTACTGTATTCAGTACCCCCGTCTACTGTCTCCTCTTATTGTATATTCTCATTGTGCAAACAGTATCTTGTGTATTTTTTTATTCCTGTCATTCTGTAAATCGCTTTGAGAAGCCACTTTCAAAGGCACTATATAAAATAGTTTATGATGATGATAGATGAAGCTCCAGATGTTTAGAAATGGTTTTATAACCCTCTCCAGACTGATAAGCATCAACTACTCTTCTTCTGAAGTCCTTCTGAAGTTTCCACTTAACAGCATGGTGAAGACCATAATAAAGAAACTCACAAAGTTGTATAGGAATTATATAGGATAGGATTTAAGGCATTTTATTTGTATTATTTTCCAGAAGAAGGTATTTCCTTAGCTCTTTCCATAATGGGATTCCCACATTGAATTACAATTGATGTTTAAACAATTTAACAATTTTAATTTTTAATGCAACCCTGACCATACAAATGGAACACCTGTTGGCAAAAAAAGGTAAATGTGAATAAGAAATGCAAAGTAAAATCCAGAACTATGTTAATTGTATAAATATTCGTGTCCCTGGGCCAACGTTTCTCAGAAGCATCTTCAGCAGCGATTACCGCAGAAGTGTTTTTGGATAAGTCTTTACCAACTTTACACACCAAGATCAAAATCACTCATGTTCTGTCAAGTTGAGTATATGAAATACACTGACATGTATATAGTGTGTTGTTGATTTTTGTACTCTGCATGTAAACCCTTCAGCTGTGGTATTCACACATGGTTTAATTGAGTTATTGTTTCTGTACTGCAAAAAAAAAAAAGATAAGAGTTAAGTATGGAAAGATAAGGACATAAAGACATAAATCCTAAAACTTGATCCACCACATAATAATTGGACCTAGTGCAAGAAGAAGCCATGTGTTAAGGAGGTGGTAACCACTAACTTAGCGAGTAATACTTCCTGAATCAAAAGCAGCTGAAGACAGAGTTTAAAATGCATGATAAAAATTCATAGCCATAAACTGAGACCCACTTCTCAAAACAACAGCTCTTCAGTGTTTTAGGAGATCTCATGATTGTTTGAAGTAGTGGATGAAGTGGTGATGACATCACCACATGATCCTAGAACAGGGAAAAGGAGAATAGATCTACTTTTATAGGAACTGCAACTAAAGTAAGTATTTAAATGATCAAGGAGGTTTGAATGGGAAGCTGTTTCAGCACGCATTGGTTGCAAAGGAACAAGTAACGGTTAATTCAACACTGTACAGCATTTCTGCTGTTGCATCTGCTTCAGGAATTTGAATAAAATACCTTCAGGTATTTGGTACTTGAATAAATTATTAATGTAATTAAAAAAGACAAATAAAATAAGTAGTTTTGCATTGCGCAGTTTTCCAAAATGCAGATGATCCACAGGATTGTCTGCAATCAGATGAGGCCTGCTTTTTGGGAAAGTGTCAGTTCAGAAATGTCAGGAATTTCTGAGGTGCAGCAGCCACCCCAGTGACACACCACACTAACCATGAGCAACCATTACAGGTCTTATTCACAATACTGACTTTTGCAAAAAAATGAGATTATTGCATAGAAGTTTCACAATTAGCTCACTATGGACTTTCTGAGTCCAATGCAAATGCTGCAGTTCCAGGGACTGCAAAATCTATCATGCAAAACATTTCTGTCCTGATGCATGGAGCCCTGTAGACAATTAAGTCTCCATGGTCTATTTTAATAATTTATTGCTTTACTAAAAATACCTTAATTAAAATCCAGAGTGTTCTGCACAACGTTTTTGCAATTTGCAATTTAACTGTGAGACACTGCTGCAAACACTTATATAATACATGGCATCAAGATGGCATCAAGATGACCACACATTTAAATTAGTACATACTGTATGATGGTTCTCTTAGAGCAGTTGTGGTTTGGCCAATTAAACCCACTAACTGGACCATAAAATCAGTCACTCTGATCAGCTGTTGGCTTCTTTTATTAGCTAATAGCCTTCAGCCACAAAGCTACCTACTGAGCATTCAAGGAAGAGAGCTATGGGTACTAAGTTAAATCCTATGAAATAAAAGTGCAATGCAAAGTAGGATAACATCACATAATATTATCAATACCAAATATTCACCACATTAGATCAATCTTGTGTAGTTTACTCTTTACCCACAACGTATTAATTTCGGGTCATAATGAACAGAAAAACATTCACCTGGCATTATACTCTAAATATCAAGGATAGTGTTGTTTTGAAAAAAATAACTGTAAGAACAAGAATGTTAGATGCTTTTTGTGTTCCTCATCAAAAATTAACTTCAAACACACTAGGAAACAAACGGTGGGGTCACCGTCCAATATCTATCGTATTTTGTAGTATTTGCAGTATTGCGGAATTTTCTTCATCTTTATCATTGAACACATTAAAAATAAAAACCTGTGGATTTAGGCTAAACGAGTAAGAGCTCACACATACTCATGAAAGCATTTTAGTTTGTGATTTGCTTTGAATTATTGGCTTCAGATGTAGTGATTACTGACCATATTCCATATTCCATATTCCATATTCCATATTCTGAGGAAGTTCATAGTTTTAGATTTGGGTCATGTTTCTAGGACACTCTTAATTTTTTTTTACTTTCTCCTTATATTATCAGAATTGGCCTTCTGTCCCAAACCTTTTTATTCCTCTCATAATTAAGTTATCTTCCTTACAAGACAAGACTATCATCTTTTGTGTTTCCACAATCCCAGTGCAATTCAATACACTTTAACCATGAAATATATTGTTTAAAGGATTTGATTACTGATACCACCCGATCCTTATATTATCATTATATTTAATATTGATAATTCCTTAATGCTGAGTGTTTTTCATCCCCAAAAAATCCAAAAGGGCTTCATGCAGGAAAGGGGCTCCACTGTATTTACTTCTAAAATGTTATATGCGCCTTGTGACATGCTGCAGCTAGTCTGTACCAACAGCCCCACAACATAGCTGATGAGTTTGGGAAGTGAAAAATGTCTTTAACAGTGTAGGCAAGATTGTCCAAAATAGAATTTAGCCAGAATGCTGGGGTATACACCCTTATTCTTGCACACAGCAAATAATGAAATCTTTAATGACCACAAACAATCAGAATCTGTAAGATTTTTTGTTGTTGTTGGCATCTGTCTAATGTAATATATTTCCTGATGCAAAATAAGAATTGATCCCGCAACTCTGTGATTTTCATTAATGCACCTACTCCTCTGTTTTGCATATTTAGATTTTCCGTAAAGCAAAAACCCGAAAGAGAGTGATGTGTTTTTGAAGATGTGGGTGTGTTTGTACTTGAGAACAGGATGAACCAAAATAAGGGACATTCGTTAAATTTAAGACCAAGAATGAACACTGCCCTTGTTAAAGAAAAGGGCCATGGTGTTCCCAGGGCTATTTAAAACAGTTTATTTTTCTCAATCACAGTAATTAAGAGCTCCCCTTGTTGTTTTTATGACAGAGCAATCTTAGCCGTCTGGTCATTTTGCAGAAATTGAAGACGACTGTTGTGTTGAAATGTTACTGGACTTGGTTCCTACAGTTTTATTCTGGGTCTTTGTATCCTTTTCAGACCACAACATGTGTGTCTTGCCCTGGAGTACCCTCTTTTGGCATTCTAGGCAGGAACACAGGCTGGAGGTATTCAAACATCAGATGAGACTTCTCTACAGCTGCTGCAGCAGAGTCCCTCACATTGCAATTCACAAGAGCAAATAACAGAGAGCTGAGCTGTGTGGATCCACACATGCTCCAGATATCTAGCACAGTAGAAGAGATCTGAATATATTCTTCTCAGCAGCTCCTCCTTACACAGTGTATTTTATCACAACATAATAATTTTATTCTTGATCTGTCCCTAATTCTTGCACCTATTACAAACATTACATCTATCTGGCATGAAACTAAATTCATACTGTACTTGAACCAACCAAATTCAATTTGAACACGCCATATAATTTTCAGCACTTTTAATATCATGCCATTATGAAACACTCCATTAAAATAAAGAACAGTAGAACACGTATTATAGCTTTCCGGTAAAATTATTCTGCATTTAAATTAGTTGTCTAACTTTGGAACACTTTACCATTCAAAAAGTGGGGAAAAGTGTGAAAAAGGCACAGGCTTTCTTTCCCGTTCGTTTCTGAAAGGATGACTTTCCTTTCACCAATAAAAAATGAATTATTGGTCTCCAATACTTCACAAGAGCTTTTCTTTATAAATATTTCCGGCAAGATACTTCCATGGGTAGCAGAACAAAGTCAACATCCGCTTTAGGTGCTTTTCATTCCTTCTCAAAGTCACCTCCCTTTTTATTAAGTCTGTGTTTGTTTTTACAGACCTTCTTGCTTTATTGATGTTGTCACACTTGGATTCTCAGGATTGTCTCCCAGCCAACATGAACAGTAATTTAAAAACATTTAAAATACATCAATATATTCTGAATGGTGATTTGTTTTTCAGAAAATACAGCAACATTTGGTTTGAATTATGCTCAGAGTCTTGACAGAGTAGTAAAAGACTAACAAGACATTAACATTTCCATCTCTGTAGACTTTATTAAAGATTTGATCCTTTTAAGAAACAGACAAACGGTACATGAAAATTATGAAATATTTACTGTTGACAAAATTCTGAAGAACGTAAGAAGTTGATGACACTTGAAGAGAGATTTGTATAATGTCTTTGTAAAATGTTTGAGTAGGGAATGTGGTCAGAATCCAGATTCAAGGCATCATGTCTGTGTGGAGGCCCATTGACTCAGGGGATTTTAATACACCTGAGAAACCAGAGAAGTGGCATCACCATATTAAATTCATTAAACATGACAATCACTATTTCTTGATATGCCTGCCTTCTGCATTATCACATTAGCACAGGATAAGGCTAGAAGTATTTAATGCATTAAATACTTATATTAAAACACCAGTATAGTCTTGATATCAGTCCATTCCAATGTCTTTATGTGCACTTTGTTATATGGTAAGATGAGAATGTGGTCTACTTCTTTTCTGCTTTATGAAGCGTATTGTATTGAATTAAGCTGTTAGTCTGATATTGACATAGTGGGATAGAAGAAAGTAGATCAAAATGGCTGTTACTCAGTTAGGTTTTTATGTAATATTTACATCAAGAAATACAACAGCAAACAAAAATAACCAGTGAGGAGATCACTGTATTAATTTCAAGACAATAATTGGTTGTTCAGAGTACTACGTTTGACCTAAATTCCATTTAACACATTCTATTTGAAAGATCCTGCAATATAAATAATAGCAGAAAAGTCCTACTAAGCCATGCAATAAAATTAATGAAAGACCTGGACAGACGGATTAATAAATAGACAGACCCATCACACATGAAGTTAATACATTAAAAGAAAAATAAACATTGTTCATCAGAAATACACAACTCTTGGGTCAATGAAACATAATATCAGACTGCGTCATGAAATTGAAGCATCCTCACATTCAACCAAGCAAAACAACTCGATTACTTTATCCTCATAGCATACAGTATAATCTTTTTCAAATTGTTAATGCTTTTAAGTTAATTAAATATATATTCAATTTAAATACAATCATTTAAACACAAAGCCAAACAAATAAGCACCAATGATACTGTATATGTACAGAACTCTTACAAGCACAAACAGTGAGTGAACATGTTGAAGTAGCTTTGGGAATGTTCTTGTTGAATTCCTTGGAAGTTTGCTTCACCTACATGTACAGTATGTGTGCTGCAAACAGGGTACATGAGTTAAAATACATATTCTTTGTCAATTAATATGTTTTCAATCCCAGGTTCTATTGAACACAGTCAGCCTCAACATTGTTCTTGAGAGTGTGGATGTAAATAAGCAAGTCTGTGTTTAAGTATGCATTAATATATTAGTGTACATTTGTTAATGTAATTTTGACACTGTGTGTACATTTGTCCCCTTTTAGTATTTACAGCAACTACATAGGATCCTTTTAACAATTCATTGCTTGAAGGTTTCCTTAAGATTTGAAGCAATTGTTCCCAGCTATTTCCTTTCACTGCTCCTAAGGGGTCATTCTGTGGTATCCCTCCATAAAGCCACAACAACAACAACATATTTTTGCAAGGTTAGTTGTTACTACCATGGCCCTTGGATATAATTAGAAGGGTCTGCTAGCATGTCTTTCAGGAAACAACGTTTTTACTACTTGTTCAGTTGTGTCCAGGGAGTAATAATTCTGGGCCATATACTTTGCTCTTTTTTATGAAAGCTTTCAGTAATCAGAGCAGGATGGTATTCACACATTACACAGCTAACTAACAGGGGTGAGAAGACCTTCAAAGGCTTCACTTTCATTGAAACCAAATTCTCAGATGTCTTTTTTTCATCTGCCAAGATGATTAAGTTGAGCGGTTCAATATCGACTATGTCTAAGGTGATGCTTGCTTAGGTTTCATTACTATCTGCAATTGGAGGAACAGGAGATCACTGAAAGCTGTGAAACAAAAACTAATTACCCCTTCCACGGCAGACTCCCTTTTTATGGCAATCCGGATCCCAGCAGCAAATTTTATGGAATGAGAATGCAAGCATGACCACAGGACAGGTCTGGAAGGGGCATGTGTGTGGGAGACTGTGGGTATAGGAAACAGGCTTCAACACTAAATAATACAGAAACCCTTTTGGCTGCCTAATGTGGTTTTGGATTCAGCCACAGTACAGGGGTGAATAATTCTTACAAATGGTGCCAGACAATATTTACTGAGTGCATTGTGGATAGGATCTTGGTTAAACAACTCATCCATAGTATGTCAGCTCCTGCAGCATAGCTCCCCCTGTCATCATACTGTACCATGCTACTGTCCAGCAGCAATCCAATATACAGCACATGTGACACCCTGTATCCCAGCACCAGGATGAATTGGGTTATATACTGTAACTGCAAGATATGCACCATGTTAGACCACGGTTTGCTTGCCAAGATCTGATATGATCATGCTCCCAGGCTATACTGCTTTAGCTTTTCCCTGAAAGGAAACAACAATCATGTCTGTTTAACAGATCTCTAGAACATATTACATGGAATTGTAAAACGTTTACTTACACGTACGTCACACTGCTGACATAATTGCCTTTTCCAGTCAGAAATACAGATTTAGCTTTACTGGGAAGCACATACAGTATGAGACCAGATGAATAAAATTCCAGAAAAAGGGTGACTTGGCAAGAAGAACCCTAATGTATTTCTGGGAAGATACAGAGCCACTGTAATAAGTATTAGAATCTATTTCAATATTACATTATGGAACAATTACTGTATGTACTGTATTAGAAATAAAACTTAGAATTTATTTTCTGGATTGGCACAGTGGTTTACATTGCTGCTTCGTAGCGCTGGGTTCAAATCCAGAAACAGGATGCAGTCTGCATGGAGTCAGTAAATTAACCCCATGTTTGCGCAGGTTTCCTCTCACAGTGCAAAAATATACTGGTAAGCTAATTGGCTTCTGTGAAAATTACCCTTTGTTGTGAGTGTGTGTCAGCCTTGTGATGGACTGGCATCCCATTGAGTGTGTACCCTGCCTTGTGCCTTATTTCTTGCCGGGATGGGCTCGGGTTCCCCTGCAATTCTGAATTAGAAGAAGCAGTTGAAAAATGGACGGAAATAATGCTCTCTGAAAAGACTAAATGTCAATATGAACATTTTATCCAATACCAGCAAAAAACAATTGACTACAACAATAATGTAGAAGTACCAAGCTCCAGGGAATTGCATTATTTAAAAATAAGGTTTAAAATATCTTCACTGCTTTTGATGGCTAGGGGTATAATAATATTTCTATTACCAAGGATTAGTTAAGAAAACATGTAGAATGAACATGAAGCAATAGTTTTATAGTATATTTCAAATTTTTTGTAATATTTAACATTAGTTTCCTTCCACCCATTATTAGGAAATTAATTATCCTAGGGACCTAGTGTCCTGGTTGTCCAGCAAACATGGAAGACTGAATCCATGTTAGGTAATGTCAATACTAGAATAATTACTGTAGTTATACAGTACCTTCTACATATATTGTATATATGTAATATGTATACAGTATGTATATGTTGGGATCTATTCACATGACATGTAAATTAGCCATGGCATAAACTGCAGATTCCATTATTATCCATGCATCATACACTAAAATGCTGTAGCAAGAGCATGCAAAATATTAAGAGGGGTATTCAAGTATTTACAGACTCTGACTGAACTTACAGTAGGTACAGTATTATATGAGATCCATGGTTTCACATTTTTACTGTAACATGTTCTACTTTGTTGTATTGTGTATTTTGGAGAAAGAGTTTTGAGAAGCCTCTACCCCCTATTACCTTGTCTGTTAAAGTTGGTAGTTTCCTCTGCTCTGTTTCAAAAAATCTTTTTCTAGGTAGGTAAGGGAACACTAAATTAGCTGGACTCTTGTATGATGATTAGCTTGCCTCTCAAGGGTATAAAAGGATGTGGCAAGCAAATCACCTTTTACTAGGAAGACCTGCATCACTGGAGTGTTTTGACTGTGGGGTTGTGATTTGCTGCTAAAGAAAAACTAGAGAGCAAAGATTTTAGAGTTGGAGCCTCCAAAAGTAGCGATGTGGCACCCCCGCACTATCACAGGATACATGGGCAGAACTGTATAACAAGCTAATGACAAATTGACGTTTTTACTTTAATAAATGGTCCTTGTTGTTAAGCGCCTGCCCATAGTTGCAGCTGACATCTTCCATCACAGAGATATACATTCTTGTCTGCAATGTGAGACTTCATTGTATTATGTGTAAAATGTACTTTTTGGGGAATTGGTAGACGGATTTTGCAACTTGCAGAGATTTGGAAAGGGGTCGGAAACAAACGTCCCATGATACATTATGTTCACTTTCATGATCCTTCTGCATTCCAGTGATTTCTTTGAGTAGTTTACGAGAAAATATAAGTTGATGGAGATAAGAAAACATAAACTGACGTTCAAAAACTTCATAGTACTGCTTCACATGATCCTGAGCCGGAGAATATTTTCCTTTTGTTTTGGTTTGTTAATCATCTTCGATCTGTTTGAGTGTTTAAGTATGAGTGATTTCTTCACTCAGCCTGGTGAAGACTAACTCACTCATTCTGCACCAAACAATTGACAGACACTCAGTCGATGATCTGCTGATTAGATTTGTGAAGATTATTTTTTTGCATTGCAGTGATCACTCCAAGGAAATTAACATTCACTACCTCCTCTACACTATACAGTATGTGACGCTACAGAGATTAACTCATACTTGTGCCATTCTCAAGAAGGCTTGCATGGAAATCTCTCTATCTATCTCCAAGGTCAGATCTCTATCATACAGGCCTAGATGCAATGCTATTAACTGAGAGAAAGTGCTTCTCCCTCTCAGTTTGTGATTTCTATGAGCAAAAGTGTTGTTTTCCCTGTCTTTGGAAAGTCTAGTCAACCTACTATTTTTTCTCCAAGTTCTGTCAAGATACTCAATATTGTGTATCACTAAATGCTGATTATACAGTATATTGTTACAGTACATGCAGATATTTTCTCAAATCCCTTGCCTTGTCTTTTAGCTGTTGTTGATGATTTCACTATTTTGCCTAAATGAATGGGCCCTCATCAGTATTACAGCCTTTAAAATTATTTTGTAGAAAACCAATTTGCCTCCAAATTGTAAACCTGGTCAAAGTCTTCTGGAGATTTACTCTCCGTAATATGACAATGAACACCAACATTTACCTGTATAAGCACTTGAATATGGATTTGAACAGATAGACATATTTGTCCGGTTCTTTATAGGCTCATTTATTGTATTTTATATTCCATAACATATACATATACAAAGTTCCATTAAGTTTCTCTGATTGAACCACCAGAAAAATGATTCTGATTTAAAGTTGGGAGTTTTTATTTCCATGGGAAGACTTTTTTAAAATTTTTAATGTACTGTTTTTATATATTGTAGGGCTAGGAGTTTAAAGGTATTAGGATAGAAAAGAAAGTGTCAGCATATTTAAATCTCTTGTGTATTGTGAATGATCTGTGGTGGACTTACCTCTGCTGAACTTTACATTTACATTTTGCCTCCTTTATTTTGTGAGCGCAGTCTGTTTGGTTTAATCATGATATTCCTGCACCTTACTGTTCAATAATTTTATAAACATCGTTCCACAGAAAAATAATTTTTTTAGATATGAAAGCCACTAGCACCTACATGTGCAAGATGTGCCAAATGCCCTCTTCTCATTTAAAACCATAAGAAGAGCGTAGTAAAATGTGTACATTATTGAGAACAAGGACAAGGTAAGCACATACTCTTTGAAGAGGCAAGGCTATGTAAAGTACACAAAAGACCATTCTTTGTTTTGACAGCATGTTGAAGTTGTAAGCCACAAACAAAGACCTCAAACAAACTCTGGCATCATTAAACAAATCCCAGACCCTGCCAGAAATAATACTGTATGTATCCTATTATTATGTAAGAACTGTCAAAAAAATAGAATTATTTAATCAAGCAATATTTCAGTCCTGGAACATAGTGTCCTTATGGTTTTAAACACTGGACAGAGACCAGTCACCAACAAGGTTTCTGTTACCCAAATAATGCAGCAATGCCAGGACAAAATTATCTGAAGGCAGTTAAACAATGCACTGCACATGTCATACATTAATAAAAAATGCACTTTGCCAAGGTCTGAATTCTTTTGGTATTAATCGTGCCAGACAGATCATTTATGAATGTAGAAATTGAGAAATTTCAAATTCCCCTCAAGAAAAGAAAAAAGAAGATTCTGTAAAAAAGAAGAAACCCACTTCTCCTAATGTTCAAAACTGAAGCTTTAATTGCTAAATTCCTTATGTAAGTTTCCTGATGGTGCGTGCAGATTTTTGCTTGAATGGATATGCCAGACTGTTAAAAAAATCAATGCAGCTGTAGCAAACTAAACTAGAAATTCTGTCACGGATTCTCTCTTTCAAAATTCCATTTCTCAGAAAAAATCAACAAAATTGATTTCTTCCATCTAACCAAAATCAAGGAGAAAACAGGAGAATAAACAGATTCTTCTTCCTTCTGGTATAGTTTTAGTGAAGGGAAGAATACCATAGTGGGCAAGTCTTTGGACTCTGTGGGTTCAAGGCATACCTGCTGCTATACAGTATTGTGAATAGGGCATTTTATCCCATTTGCTCCAGCCCACCCAGCTATATTGGCATAAACATCCCTGTGAGGAGGTGGAGACACATGTTGTCTGTTTGCTTAGCATCACATACACCAGGATAAGCCACTGTTTCTTGGGTAAGGAAATTACCTAACAGTTTCATTGAGATGTCTGTTTTTTTTATCATCTACATTATTTTATCTACATAAAAAAATGCAGAGGTTGTCTTTGTCTATCAACACCCTAGAAGCCATCAGTGATTACCATATTCTGAAACTTTTTTTATACACACTTTTCTAATTAATCCTCTTTGCTGCCGATTTGAATTATGCTGTGGGCATGATATTTTAATTACGTTTTATATTCTTTAACACCTGTTACCATGAAAGGGAAGCATCTACAAACCCATCAGCTGAACTGCACAGAAATTACAGACATCTGCTTGCCTTTTACTTTGGCAGTTGAGCTTTAGTAAGGATACAGCAGCTCATTTGATTTCCCAGCATCATAATACAATCACATTTATTTGATACAAAGCTTGCTCATTTCCAAAATGCAGATGTTACAAAACAAGTAATTTATGCAAAGCTATAGAAAGATTAAAGGGACATTTTCTGTATTTTCTAAAAGTTCACGTTACATCACCAAAGTAAAAGGTGTTCGAAGTTGTCCTACAGTATATATCTTCAATTTACAGAAATCTATTGTAATCTGCAAATCATGCCCCTATTACCCTACCGAAAACATTCTTATTTTGTATGATTAGAAATGAATGGGTCCTGAGAGGTTTGGAACAAATTCTTACAGAGTTCTTAACATCCTGGCCAAGGTTCCATGAGACAAACATTTCTGAAAATCCAGGAAAAACTGAAATTGTAATACTACTTGCTGACAGGCCTGTTATTTCATGTTTTATTTTTGGCTGCGGTTCCTTTTTGCATTTCTCAGTCTCAGTAAACAATTAGGCAGAGTAGTAAGGTGTTCACATTAATTCACACAGGGAATTACATGGAAATTGACTCAAAGTTTGTATTCTTTACAAAGTTTTTACTTCACTACATTTAGGCTTTTCCTAGCAGGTTCTTAGCAGAAGATTGTAATGGACATTTATATCTAAGCATTAAAGGTGCAAATTATGGAATTTAGCTGAAAAAACTCAGTTAAAGTGCACTGAGTTAAAACAGATGAAAATGCAATTTTCTCACCATACACTATATATCTGACTTAATGTAATTTGTACTCCACCTACATTAGTCATTTGCAAGAAAACCAGAGTGTACAACGATAAATGCTGAAAAAATAACAATTTACATTTTTTTATTAGTCACCTGACATGCACTTGAAATCAGTTGTTGAAACCATTCTGGTGATAATGGAACAATGTTTTTCCTTCAGCTTCAGTACAGTGTCTTCTGTGTCACTAAGCTCTGTGGACTCTACTGAACTGCAGAGCTCTTTGGGGTCACTGACCACAGTCCACTGAATTCTTAGATACAACTGCCAAGATTTTTATTGGTAACCACAGCAGAGATAGCAAATTGAGTAGAAAAAGCTTTCCATAGCTTTACATCACTTGACAAATACGTAGGAAGCACTAGGACCATTTTTTAATCAGAAGTTAAGCAAGTTTACAGTAAAAAAGCAGTTCAGAATTCTTAATGTGGGGTGAGATGTGCAATCCTCAAGTGTAATATTGTTGCAATGTTTGGAACAGCAGTATAATATTTTACCTTTATAAAATATGCAACAGTAATCACTGTTGTGAATCACTTGTGAATTGCCCAAGCAGGGGGAGCAGAAAATCTGAAAAGAACATCACTAACTCCTGTGTGGCACACTGATTACAAATTTCTGGGAAATTAAACATAATAACATAAAAAATAAAGAAATGCAGAAGGGCCTCTGTTAACGTGTTTCTGTTTAACGTTCTTGTTTTCCAAGAATAAAAGCATGTTATTCAGCATATTATTTCATCCTTCTTATATTCTAAAACTCTGAGTTTTTTTGTTTCTACCAGGGGCAAGACGGGTCCCGTGTAATGTACGTGTAGTAATGTAAATAAGGTTAGTCATTGGTAGGGGTAGAGCTCAGCTTGTGGGAAGAAACTGTCTCTGAATCTGGAGGTTCGTGCCTTTATGCTCCTATAACGCTTACCAGAGAGAAGGGAAGGAAAGTGAGAAACCAGGATGATTGTTGTTCTTAGCAATACTTCCAGCCTTCCTGAGACAGCGAGTTGTAAAAATGTCCACAATAGAGGGGAGCTGTACAGTAATGGATTGGGCTGACCTGATTACCCCCTGTAATGCCTTTTGGTCAGACACAAGCTGCTGCCAAACCACACTGTAATGCCACACATGAGCACATTCTCAATAGTGCACCTGTAAAAGGTACTAAGGACAGTTGAAGATAGACCATTTTTTTTAACTGTCTGAGGAAGTAAAGGCACTGTTGTAAAAATGCCTTAGCACCATCTCTTTGGAAATAATATAATTCAGTGGTTCCTTTAGTTAAATAATTGCTTCAGTTCATGTTTTGGGTCAAGTCACTAGCCAGCGGTGACTAGTGCTCCCCAACTGGCCATGTACAACTGACTCATGGTCACAGGAGGTAGTTGTGTGGATTAACCTTCTTCTTCCCAAGTGTCTGCTTGTGATGTCAGAAAATGAATAACTCAAAGGGTTGGCTACATCATTTTTTCCCCATCCCGTGTCCCTCAAGAGACCCTCCCCAGTGAAGCTGGGACAGTAATGTTGTTTTGTAATGTATCTGTTCATTACTGTCATCAAAAAGTATACTGAAAATATTTAGGCAAAGAATAATCATGAAATTAGATAATAATGGGAAAGTATTAGAATAACTGACGATGTAGGGGACTATAAAGTGGGTGTTTACATTGAGTAGTTAGTGGCATCTGCATGGATAGGCTGCAAAGGAACAAGTAAAGGTTTATTCCCTGCTGAAAAGAGAAGAACAGAAACTCAGTGTTTTGGCTGTGGAGGCTGTTGATCCAGGAGTCAAGTTCTTGGTTTAATGTCCAAGAATAAGCTGTCCCCGGTCACCATATTGGGGCATGGGTTTGGAAATCGTGGTCTACTCGGACAAGTGCCACCTACTCATCCAGCAATTTGTTTTCCCTTTGTGCTCTGCTGTCGCTGTACAGACCAGGCCCAGCCTTGGTTAACTTCCTTTATTTGACAAGATCATGACAGAAGGTGGTGACGCTGTCAAATAATAAGAGTCGCTAAATGGATTTTGGTTTTGATTTTGAAATGATTTTTTGAGCACTTGTCCTCTTCCTATGAAGTAACTGTACAGTAACCATCACTCTAATCTGTACAAGGTGCTACTATGCAGATGTTTACTTTTTTTGAGGTACATTCTATTATTTTTTGTATTTTGTTGTGGAAATTATCGTGACTCATTTCTTTTGTTTGTGTGGGCAAATGATGACAATGAATGAATCCAGTACACTCATTCCTCATTTTATGAATAATCCTCTTGGTAGTATAAGTATTGAATACATGGAGGAATGCAGTGTGCATGAGAAACTGGATCGAAAGCAGCATCTTTGGTATAAAAGCTCTCCCAATCAATTCACGTGATTTGTTGTGCTCGTGCAATCTCCTTTCTTGCTCCAGCATGTGATATTAAAATAATTGCACTACCATGATCAGCAGGGGCCCAGAACTGTAAAAGTTTCTTTAGGTTGTGTAACAAAAGCAAAGAAAACCAGGAAAACAATAGTGCTGTCGACCAAATTGGAAATGATTCAAAGAACTAAAGACAGCCAGTGACCTCACATCACTTATCGATGACAGCTTGTTGTTGGAACTTCAGATTCTTCATTCTTTATTAAAACATTGATCTTAACATTCAATTAAATAAAATTATATTTATTTCTTATCATTTATTCTTTATGCTTTATTCCTTACAGTAGCTAATGTACTGTGCAATGTAAAGACTTTATTTGAAAATCCAAGTACTCTCCACTATGTTAACTTGGGTTACATAGATGATAAACATCATAAGTACTTTCCTAATTTCTTCTTTAACATACTATACTATTCTAAAATAAGTAGAATATTAAGAATATTTGTATCATGCTTTGTGTCATAATCCTGCTGAAAGCTGAATTTTTGTCTAAAGTTTTAGGTCTGAAGCAGGTTTTCTTTTAAGACGTGCCATTACTTTACTTCATCTATTCCCAGTAGTTTTAATACGCTTCCCAGTTCTTGTTAGTAAGAATAACTAGAATATAATGCTGCCATGACCATGCTTGACATTTCGCATGAGGCTGACTGGGTGATCCACTGTTGGGTTTGTCTAAGATCTAATGATTTGCATTTAGACCAAAAAATTCCAATTTGTGTCTTATCTGACCACAAAACCTTTAGCCATATGTTTGCAATATCACTTAGGCGCTTTGTTGCAAACCGCAAGTGGGATTTGAGACATTTTTCGGTTTCATATAAGCGCTCCTTATGGAGTGACTGAGCTATTGTTGACCCGTGCACATTTTTGACAACTCAGCCAGAAGTCCATAACTCTTTTGAAGTCACTGTTGGCCTTACAGTGGCACTCCTAATGAGTTCCCTCCTTGTCTGGCTGCTCAGTTTGGAGGGACAGTCTGATCTGAGTCTCGGTGCCTTCCACCTCTAAGTGGTCAACCTCACCATGCACAATGAGATTGTAAAGGTCTTTGAAATGTTTTATACCCATCTCCTGATCTGTGCTTTTATACAACTTTGTCACTGAGTTGTTTTGGAGTTTCGAGTGGTCCATTAAGGTAATTTTGTGCTCCAAATCTTTTGGGTTTGACTCACCTGAGGGACTGAATACTTACTACAGTATATGACATTTACATTTTTCTTTCATATAATCTATTTTCTTCTTTCTTTTTGTTTTTTGCAAGGCACTGTATATCCTTTGCATTCCCCATCAAATCATCTGCAGGACCACCCAAATTTTACATCTCCTGAATCCACTGTTGTCAACATACTGTATTTTCAAAATGTAGTTTCAAGTCAAAGATGGTGACTTTTTGGCTGAAACACTGACATAAATCTTGATGGCCAATAGAGCAGACTGAAGTTTTCTAGCGCTTCTTCACTGCAGCTACTAAACTAATCCAAATCATCTTGGCAAGATGTGGACATTTTCTCTATAAAGATTTGAAAATGCCAAATAGAGAACAAAATGGACTGAGAAATTATTTAGTGAGTGTTCCAGCAGTTCACTACTTCACATATATGGTCAGAAAAATCAAAAAACATTTGAGGAAAAAGCAAAAGGAAAAAATGTTATTTCAACCAAAAAAAAGCATTGATTTTGTTCAGTCCTTATATTAAAATGATCCTCCAGTACATCTGGAAAATATCATCTGTCAGGTTATTTTATACCATATTAATCAATTTAATGTCAAGTGATGTGTTTCATTCTTTTGTCTTGGATTACAAGTATTTATAATCAGTGTACACCAGGAAACTAAAATGGAACCCAGATCGGAGGGCAGGGCTGGCTGTACAAAATGAAGGAAACACCATTTTCTTCTTGGCACAGATACAGAAAAGGGATTAAAAACATAAAAGACACATAAAGTCAAAGACTCACTTCAGTAAGATGGAGAGTCAGACAAATAATTAAACCAACATGTCTATATAAAGCCAGAGGAAAGTCGTTTAAGAAGTAGCTGTCCATTTCACTGTTCATATTCAAGTATGTTTTTTTTTCATTACACAGTATTTACTGCTTTCACTTTCAGAAAATCAGAACATGCACTCAGCCTGCAAGGAGTAGGCACATCAATCATCACGCCTTGCTGATCATCAGACATGTCACATATACACACATACTGTATATATTGTTTTATTAACTGCCAGTATATGGACTTCTTTGTGTAGTAGGAGTTTTCCTGTGTAAAAGAAAAAATGAATTTGGAAAAGTACTGCAGATCCTTATCAACAGAGAAACAGTGTGGGCTAGATAATGTGATAAACCGATTATATTACTTAGTGGTGGCTGCCCAGCTAAAACTCCCACAGGGTTTCTTTTTTAAGTTAAGCATGATCTTTTTTTACCTTAATTTAAAGTCAGTAGTGGGGGGGGTCCAAACTATTCAAATATTTTAGAAAACAATGTATGGAAATATATTTGGAGACAAATCTTAAAAAGAGGAAGCCAGGATCGGTGGCTTTTGTAAAATCATTCACTGATGGCTGCCTTGCTGATAAACTATCAGTCCTGTCTGCTGGAGCACTGCCACACTCATAAGTATGCGGGAGGCATTGGCTGTTTTTCCAGTTCTGTGCTGTCCTCAGATGAACCTTGCAGCTGTGCCAAGAATCCAGCACAGTTTATAGAAGGTAACCGGGTTATAAGCCAACAGTGTATTTCAGCAACAAAAATCCTTCGGCAAAGAAAGGTAAGCAGAAATATTTCAATGAACCTTTGGCAGCAGATAATTGCAACCGTTTGAGGACTAATAATTAAAGAGGTACGAAGCTAGCAAACTCAGCCCACAGGAAATAAATAGAAAGCTTTTAGGAAGCGAAATGAGGATGTCATGAAAGACAGGGCCAATAATACAGAGTGATAAAGACAGTCTCATCAAATGTGCTGTGAAAAATCGAGCAGCAGGAGGGCTGCTCTTCATTGGAAATCAAGACAAACCCTTGCAGTCTTAGTGAATGTTTTCAGCTTCCATACGTAAGAAGGTGGTCAGTGATTGTGGGCTTCAGATTCAGTTTTTTCTGCCTTGTTAAAGACATAAACTTTTACAAAATGTGTCAGATTGGCCAGCTGAAACTTAGTGCAAACACCTAGGTTGCTAGATTTGTATCTGAAGGAGCTTTACAAGAAAAATAGCTTTAAAACCCGTCTTCATGTTCTGGCAATGCTTGGAATAAAAGACTAAGCAGCTGCACAATGCCATGTAAATGCTAAATGACTTCAGTACAGCACTAGACTTCTTTTAAGGCTGCTGACAGTACGCCACCCTAACAATGCAATGGTTTTTTCAATGTCGTCTTTCAAGTGCAATAAACGTATCTTACTTTGAATCCTTGGAAGGAGATCATGTTTAATAAAGAATTGTTAGTTTGGTTGATAGAGAGTGAGGGTAATTAGAATTCCAGTATCAATGCTTATTATTCAGATACAGTGTATCTGAAGAAAGAAGCTATTTTATGCCCCAGGTCAAGAAGAGTGGTGCTATAGTATTTATGCTATTCTCTTAATGTGTGACAATTATCTTGCTGATCTCTTATGTGAGAGGTTAAGCTATTATCTTAAGTAAACTACTGTTTGTTATCAAAGTGCTGGATCCTGTTTGTTCTTTTCCAGCCCATTAATTCAACCGATCATGTCCAAACCCAAATGCAATAGTGCCACAGTTACTATGGTAAATGTTTCTGTAGTTAATCTTTTCCACTGAATAAAAATCATTTTATTATATGTTAAAACTGAATAATTAGAACCTCTCAGTCTTTTCTGTTCAAGGCCAAAAAGCTTCAGTTCTTGTATCCTGTCAGAGTAGGATATTCCTTTGTGCCCCACATTGTGGTGTATCTAATCTAAACTAGTAACACTGACCAGGATCAAGATGGCGCCGATCAGTGGCGACGTCTCACGTGTAGTTCTCCCTCTCACTCTTCTCTCTAATGCACTTTAGAGCACTGTGCAATTTTATTTTTTAACTATACACAGAATTTTCTTTTTATTAATTCTCCATATTGTCGAGAAGATGAAAACGTTAGTCAGCAACACCTTAATTAATTTGCATACACAGGTTCCTCTGCTCAGTGTTTCCTATTTTACAGCTTTAGGTTTAGTAGTTTGCTGAACACTCTGCACGTCTACACTAAACATCGTCTGCCCGATGTTTGCCCAGTATTGCTTTTCATCTAAATCGTTTGAATTTCCTTTGTAGCTTCTACATTGTTGGTGGCTTATGATTACCTTACAAACAAGAATAGTGGCCCTAATACAGATCCTTGTGGGTTCAGGTTTTTTGTGCATTAACCAGTTCTTAATCCAAAAATGTACATTTCATTGAATCTGCAATTGTAAAATTAGTATTTTCTGAGGAACTTTAACAATAAGCTTTTTTTATTTATAAAGCACCTTTAAAAGAAGCTACTCAAACCGCTTCACAGTAAGGAAAAAAAACAAGGAGAAGAGATAACAAAATCAGCACGATTAAAAACAAGGGTTTAGAATGTGGTAGAAGATTCAAACGGGCAGACATTGAGATCAGTTAAATAAAAGCCTGGCCTTATTAAATGATTTGTGGCACAGAGGTTCCCTAAAGGTTATCTCCCTCTGCCCTGATAATTTTAAAATACTAGATTACTATACACATGCTTTAACATTTCAGTTTCACCTACTGACATCCCCGATGATGTGCTCTAATCTATGTGAGGAAAATTAAAATCTCCCATTATCTCCTTCTTCCTCTATTCACACACATTTTACTTGGACTTTACATTGGATATTCATCCATCTATTTATTTACTAACCACCTTACCGGACGGGATGTCAATCAATTGCAGGGCACACACAAACACAAACACATATACACTCACACCAGGGCCAATTTTCCAAGAAGCCAGTTAACCCACCAGCATGTCTTTGGACTGTGGGAGGAAACTGGAGCACCCAGAGGAAACCCACAGTAACATGGGGAGAACATACAGTACAAACTCCACAACAGACAGCACCCCAGGAACTGGACTCAGGATGCATGCCCTGCCATGCTGACCACCCTGCTACTGTGCCATCCATCCATTATATAAGACTGTATTATAAAAAACCATCTGAATTTAGGAATCTGTAGCATACTGCTGTCACTATGTCCTTTAAATGAGGTTTTTATACCTCTGACCCATATAGATTCTGAGTACCAGATCTAGATTTTGTTCCTATACTTGAATACTCATGTGGATGTATAATACAACATCACCTTCTCTTGCATCTTTGCTGTTTCTTCAGAACACTTACTGTATTCACTAACGTTGAATACATCACCAGTGCTCTCTTGTAGCCGTGTTTCAGTGATTCCAATTACATTGCAATCAATTTCAAATGCAGAAGCTTTTATTGCTTTTATTTTTTGGTTTACAAAATTCCTGAAATTCAGATATAAATGCTAAATTACCTGGTCCTTTGGTGTTTTGAATCTACCTCGGTTGTTGTTCTTTATACCCCTTGCGTATCTCCTTTGCAGATTTTCATTACATTCTCCTCCTAACATTTTAGTTTAAATGTTATTGAATATCCCCGTAGATCGATGCCCCAAGATGACTGCTACCCATCTCATTCACATACACATTGGTATACAGTATGTGCAATTTTTAGACTGTTTACAGAGCCGTTTAATTGTGTCTTCTAAATGATACCCTACGGTCTCATTTCTGACCTTTCTTAATAAACTCTATGTGAGTTTGAAGTACAGTCTTCTTTACATCTTAACATGGTTAGCCATGAAGTGTGTATTTGGTATGCCAAATACAGATGTTTAGTATACAAAGTCAAAACTGCTGAACAGCTAAGGAACGCTAGTGTTTCTTTTAGGCTGGTGAAAAACTGTACATTCCTCTCTAAGGTCAGATAAGGGAATGGATGTGATGACTTTCCAGCAAATTAGTTCAGGCTAGGTTTCAGCCTTAGGCTACAAAAATAAACTATCAACATGTCCTTTTAATACTCCATGCTGCCAATTCACAGCAAATGCAGACTAACCATCACAAAAATGTACAGAAAATGTGTCTTAAGCTTGCCACGGGATCTGTTCTGTATGTTTAACTGAATACCCTTCTCTATGTCTGATTTTTTAAGGTTTGTTTTACAAGTTAAATCAGCTTTTTTAAAACACATATGATTTACACATTCAAGCACGCACACATACATGTGTACAATACATACATACAATAAAATCTTTCCAGATTTCTAAGCAATCTTGTTTTTTAAAATGGTTTTGTATTCTCCATGCACGCTTGTCATGACAGCTGCTTGTTGTCCCTTTCATCACATTTTTAAAAATAAGGCAATTCCTACTCAAAGTTCTTATTGTAATATAGACATCACTAACTAATTTTTAGGGTTTTTTTTTTCGAAAAAGATACCCAAAAAATCACAAGTTGATGCCATAATAATATAGTTCTTTAAAGGCTAATCTTTAAAAAGCACCAAAACACAATATGAGATTAGAGATATTCCTTAAGAAGGCAGATGCTGTTGTTGGAGTGGACATGAGGGTACCGTGTGATGGAGGAGCACCTGGAGCATTTAACAATTTCAGTATGAGCATGGTTCAAGTTCCGCGGTTATTAAGTGCATGTGACTGCATCTTGCAATAAAATTCAAAACGTGAGGATTCAGTGCTGAAGCTGGCAAGTCAGCTTAAAAGCATTTTCATTGTGGACATTTCCTCAGCAGATATGTGGTGGCATTACTAAGAGGGAATCTATTGAGAAACAAGTTATTTTGATTGTTCAACGTCATTGTCGTACTCTGCTTTGTACACTATACTCGCCTACAAAAGTAAATTCAAGCAATGACAGACCCATCATTACGTCTTTCCTTTTTACTTCATTTTTAGGACACTTGCATATTATGTGTTATGGATAGCAAAGTGATTCCAAACCTCTTCTTCCAAAACATACATGTTTTTTGCTTATCCCTCTGATAAAACACATCAAGAATATATATGTATTTTATTAAGATCAGCTCATTTAAAATGTCTTAATCAAATACTATGCAGAACTATTCATTTACAATGTGCATTATACTGTATGTCAGTTTCAAATTGACCAAAAATTAGTCAGTCCACAAAGCTTCAAATCACCATAGCAACAATACAATAATGATTTTCAGAATGGCTTATTTGAACAATGAAAACCTTTTGCTTGTTGAACATGAAGTTTATTATCAGAGGTATTAATAAAAAATATCAATTGCTTTTCTGACATAATTTCTTGTTTGAGTCTGTAAAATTAAAGTTAAAATTATTAAGAATTTTTCATTTTAAAAGATATTAAATGCAGTCAAGGAATTCGTATTTATGTGATAAAAATGGAAAGACCAAAGGATCATGTTCTCAACAAAAACAGCCCTAATTCATTCAGCTCTCTTTATGGCTTACAATTCAAAGAAGGGACTGAAATTATTTACTGTATGTGAACTACATGTTCCACTATATAGTTCATTCTATGTTCCACAATGTCTGGCTGTGTAAACTGCTAAATTCAAGAAAACAAAACTGATGTAACTATCTTGACAGAATCTGGCAGCAAATTAATGCAATGCTTAGGTAATTTGTTTTTTATGAACTTTATGTGACCATTGAACATTAATCGCTTGTAGTTGTAGGCCTATAAAACAGTTATGATTCTATTTTTTAATGTAGATATACTGTATATTTGCACTTAGATAAGGCAAAGATTAGTGAGCAGTTAAATTACAGCCTTCCACAACAATTAGAAATGTAATTATCCTGCAATCTTGAGTGCTGAAGAAGTTGCACTTTGTTTTTTTTAAAAAGACTGTCTTTTTTTTTAAAAGGCATAAGACACGTGAAACAAGAGCAAACAGGGACATGCTACAAGAGCAAATAGGGACATGCTCTCCTCACAACGCAGAAAATATGGCATCTTAGTTGGGCACTGCAGAAAAAACAGTTGCACACTCATTCGTGACAGCCTCCAGAAGTACTTACAGATTGTCAACTTTTCATCAAAATCCATCTCTCTAATACCAGAAACAAATGCACAGAGGTTTTAGAGATGTTTCTTTGCCTTGAAATTATTTTATTTATTGTATTTTTTAAGAACATTGCTGGAGGGGTGAGGGTAGGACAAAGCAATGTATTTAGAGACACAGCAACATTTTTTTAAGAAAACCTTATTGGATTTTGCTGTTTTTATCAATAGAACATTAACAACTTTGACTGAAAAAAGTTGAAATTCTTTCATTTTAAAAAGTTGCTTGAGCTATATCCCGAAGGCCATAAATATTTTATTTTTTTTCAATGATCAAAACAAAGCTTATGTGTAAGAACTCTAAGGGAGACCAGAACTTATGGAGCCAAAATTCTTTGAAAATCATACATGTGTGATAATGAGCAGCACAAACTGAAGCTCATCAAAATTCATCTCAGCACACCAGAGACTGAAGAAGGAAACAAGCAAGGATATGTATTATACTTGTAAATCTGGAAACTGAAGTTATACTGCCATACCTGAATGCTTTTAAGTTTGCCTTAATTTTGTCCTTTAAAAATCTTTAAAATCATATTTTTTGTTGATTTACAAATTAAATATATAAATATACATTCTTAATTGGTCAGGTAAAATTCACACAGACATTACAGAAACAACTGCTTAAAACTACTAGATATTTGTTGCTCAGATTAAATCTTAAATGTGATTATAAATCCTATCGATGCAGTATCCAGGATTGTATGTCATGCTGTATGCTTCCTTTTGCTAAATCAGAATATCATCCTCTTGACTTTGTCAGTGGCCAGTGGTCATCAATGTCAGACAAAGGAACAGCTTTGGCAGGGAGAAATGTTACACAAATGTTACTGTTTAAAATGCACGTCACATATTTTAATTTGCAACTTGCAATTGGTATTCTCCTGGAGCTGGCAAATTCCAGGTTAATTGTAAACATTATAGAAAAACCAAAATCACATATCCAAACTATAGCTACACAACTGAAATGATCAAGCGGGCTTCAAATGGGATGTGCAGGTGTCCTCAGTACTGTATACGTTTAAGCCACCAACATGTTATGGGAAGATCTTAACAGAAAGGTGAGAAAGATGGTTATTCTTGAAATGACAACAGGAGACAGTGATGTACTGCTGAAGCTGTATGCCAAATTGTCCTAGGTTTATGCAAGTGTAATGGCTATCAAAGAGGATGTCTTGATAGAAAACCTTTGTAGTTTTCCCAGCAAAGTATGTCCTTTTGCTGTTTCTTCTTTTGAGACTATTAATACATTTCCCCAGGACTCTCTGTATATTCTGTTTCCTTACTATTTCATTCAGACTTCAAACACCTGCTTCCTCTGCCAGGAGGAACCTACAGTAAGACTCTTAGGTTCTTAGGAGATGAGCCAAAGAGAACAACCTGGGGATGATATAGTTCATGGGGTGAGCAGGTAAAGATTCCTGCAAAAAAGAGACAGGTTTTGGGGGCTCTACAGCAAGGCAGGACCTGCCCATCAGGGTTTTAGAGAGAAAAGAGGATGTAAGTGGAGTGTGAAATTAGAGGAATAGAGTCCATCGTCTCCTTCACTCTGTGTGGTTCCCAGCTGGCAGTGGACAGAGCTGATTAGGCTACTCTATGTGAAAACGGGAGAACACATTGAGTATTTTACATTTTTAAATTGTTTGTATCTCTGTAATGAGCTCATACTGTAGTTTTTCAACACCAAACACAGAAATTAGTGTAGACAAAACTAAGATGTTTATAGAACTAGGAAGCCATCAAATATTTACAACAGACAATGTGATCACATACAGAAAGAAGTTACATCATTGCTTACTTAATTTAGTGTGTCTCAGAGACTTTTTTATTGCATTCTTTGTAAGAGTTGACATGTTTCTTCTGTCTGGAAAAACAAAATGTCTGTTTTTTTACCACTGCTTGACATTTTTTTTTCTAAAAGAGTAAATATTATAAGAGGTCTGTGGAGTATAACATTTCAGTATATAAATTTGGTGTAATGTAAGACAATATTTAACTCCTTGGCAAAGGTCAAAAAAAGGTTGAAGCACTTACTGTTCAGCCATAATTGAGTAAATTAATCATTTCCAGCTTTAAGCTTTTTAACTCTCAGATATCCTATGAACAGCGCTTGGATGATAGTTAATGGTCCTGGCTGATGTAGTATTATGAAAAAAAAACCCTCTGAAAAAAAACTGTTAAACCACAGTTCTCTGCTGCCATGGAAACTGGGCACAGTAATAACATGGCAAATCCCTGCTTGAAAAAGATGCTCTGCACTTCCTGGGAAAATAAGAGCATCCGCTAAATAAATAATATGCATGTGTGCATTTCCTCTTGTGGTTATACTAACTCAAGTGGCTGCTCCACTGAAAAGAGAAGACTTGTCTTCCAAAAGGCAGCCAAACTCACATAGAATTTCAATAAAATGTTTCCAAGTCAGAACAGACATACAAGTGCTTTGAAATAGCAAATGCCAACAAAAGCCTTTTTCCAAAACAAGATTATTCATTAATTATAAAAATTCTCTCAGAACTGGCCACAAAATGAAACATGCACAGGGAAAAAGTTAGTAGAAATGGAGAATGACTTTTAATTTACTTTTTTTTAAATAACAATTTTCAGAATAAGCAGACCATATACAAAATCAGGCAACTATTGAGTTCTTATGTTATAAAAAAAGTGCATTACTATAAAAGCTCATTCATTAATTTAAATGGAAAACAGATACAGTACAATTAAACTAAAAAGCAAAAAACTAAAAAAAGTGTTACTAAGCTTTAAATCACCATTAGAGCTATAACGAAGGTGTTTAAAAGCTCGTTTGAAGCACTTTGTTTTTTCTTTCTATTTTATATTAATATCAATGCTATAAGATTGACAAAGTCTAGCTTTAAATAAACTGTGAATTAGCGACAGGGGAAACAATTAAACTGCTATTGCTAACCACATTTTTGTGACCAATAATCTGATGAATGTTTCACATGTAGGTACAAAACCTTCTACAGGCTCCAAGGACAAGACTATGTATATAAAAATATCCAGAAAATCTTTGGAGACAGCTGAGAGCAAAATAAAACCAAAGCAAAATGATGATCCTTAAAAACTAAAACAAAAGCCTACAGCTGAAAGGCATAAGTCACTCAAATGAATGTATTAACCTCTGTGTACTTATAGCCCAGAGTGCATAGTGACAGTATTAACTCAATGAAAATCTTCACCCAGTGACTGGTCAGTTCTCATTCAGAGACAATGCCATATCTCAGGCATTTGCAATTTGTCAGTTATGTTGGCTGTAGTCTATGGCATGTTTCACTCTACTACTCAGAAAATCAAGATACGTCACAGAGGCAGATAATTGATAAACCATAATGGGTTTGTCTTCTCAAAACCTTTTACTCCAAAATGGCTTTTTGGAGATTTTGTACGTTTTTAGTGTTATGATTTACAAAGAAAACATCAAGATATCTTTGTGACTATGTCCCTGCTTTATAGAACCTTAAGTCTACATTTCTCGAGAGACAGTTACATTTTGTTTTTTGTTGTAATTTAAGCAATGGTATTGAAAGTCTGCCAAACCCCTCCAAATAACGTACAGACAAGCACAGATACACACCCCAACACACCCATCTCATGGGAAAAATAATCACAACCTTGATCTCAGAATCCACACCTATGGAATGAAGTGTTTTCAATTTCTTACCATGGAACTTGACATTTTGCAGCTAAAAGGTTAGAAGAAAAAATGATCTCCAGAGAAGTTTCCTCCTCCCCACCTTTTGATACCATTTAGAATGTGACTTCATGCATGGTGAATAAAAACAGGGGTCAGCTGAGAGCACCGACAGCCTTGAGTGACGAATACAAAGTATGTTTAAACTTTAAAGATAAGATTATTTTGAATCATCCAGCATGCATGTAGCATTCTGAAGGAAAATATTAAGAATGTTATTAACTGTATCATTTGGAATACAGCTTAGCTACTAAAGTATAACTATTATGTGGATTACAGATGCCAAACATTGAACATTAACTAGCATAATTTTATTTTAAAGGCTATCCTTCACCACATATGAACCCTGAAAATCATGTAGGTTTAAACCTTCACCTCCCTTGTCTTACCTCTTTTCAATGTACAAACTTTAACACCAGCCAATACTGCATGTGTTTAAAATTAATTTTAAAATCCTTCTTGAAACACTTCATATCCAACATTCCAGCAGTTCTTGAATGCAAGTCTTCCATTCCTTCTCATTCTGAATCCAGTATTGATGTAATTAAAATAATGATTTATTTGAAATACCACTTTTTACTCATTATCATATATAAACAAGAGTTTGAGAAATTTAATGGAGGTTCCTAGCTGAGATATCACTCAAGGCACTGAAGTTATGTCGTTGGCCTATCTGACAGATCAGCTGTTAAAACTACAAACTGCAACAAAGAAGCATTTGGAAGCTTAAAGTACAAAAGGAGGAAACATCATGCTGTTTGCCCCCCATGTTTATCGTAATGTTTATTTTAATGTTTATTTTAGTGAGTCACTTGCACAAGACTAGGACTCCCATGCAGTCAGTTTGTGAAATTTTAGGAATGGAAAAAAAGAAAACAAAGGAGTGAACCTCCCAGGTGGATTCTGAAATTCAGTTTGAAATGAAGTGTGAAGGTGAGACTTCCAGCTAAAGCTGAAGTCATGTGTGTCTGTATTTTAACTGGCCTTCAAATCTAGCACGCCTTAAATAAGATTTTTTCTCTGCGAAACTGAAAGAAAAACAAAAGACAATTGCATAACACAGGAGATATATAAATATATCAAAGAACCATTTCAAAGGCAATTCCATGGTATTTGACTTTAATTCCAGAAAAATGAATATGTGCGATCATAAAAAGATTTTTATGTGTCTGAGTGGGAGTCTGTCATTGATCACACTAAGCGTGATACAAAAGGCTTTATCAAGTAACTTGAAAGATTCATAATGTTTATGATTTTCAATATATTTTTCATTTCAAAGGAATAGACACTTAAAATGTACTACTTTACAAAAACTCGTTTCACTCAATATGTTTCTTTATTTATGAAGAAACCCAGTTCTATTACATAAGACATATGATTTACTGTACTAACTGTACTTTTAGCCAGGTTCTCAGCTAGTAGTGTATGCTACTAAATCCATATTCTGGATTAAAAAAAAGTAGCCTTTGAACTTTATGGTTGTGGAGAGAGCAATAACTGATGTTAATGACAAGGAACACCTGGCAATGAGTCAATTAGATTTGATTGATAAATGTGATAGATAAATTCCTATGACACTTCATACTGGCTGTTCTTGTATAGTTTGCCTTGAGGTGTTGTGCACATGTTTTTGAAGATTCTCATCAGTGTGAATAAAAAAATGTTAAACGACAAGCCTAGATAAATTAATAAGTTATACCTGTTCTAGTAATGGAGGCTTTTATTTTGTTACTTTTATGTCCAAAAGAGGAATGGGGCCACTAGCCTTCAGCTTGAATGCTGTTATTAGGTTGTACCTCTGATGTACAGATGTACCTCTGTAAATCTGTGATGAAACAATCATAATGTCACACAGTTTTATTAAAAAAAGAAAAAGAAGTAGCTTCTTTGGTTGGATTCAGCCGATGCAGTAAACTGGACACTTTGGGACTCCTGGAACACTGATACTGAAGGTCAGATTAGAATCTTAGAATACAGCCCAGATGTGGCTGAATGATTTTATTTCATATCTCAGCCTAGAAAGGGAAATCAATGGTTCTTTTACCATCACAAAGCCTGTGGAACTCACAGATAAAAATGAACTATAGACCCTTATAATTTATTTTCCATAATTAAATGTCGCTTCATTTTTAGATAAAAATACAGGAGTCAACAATGCTGTGAGGAAAGGACTTCTTAATGAAATACCATTTGGTTTAGTGGCTTTACTAGTTACACTGATATTATTTTTATGAGAAATTTGGGTTTCATATAAAAGCTCCCCATCTCCCAAGTGTCTTTTTATGTCTTTGAACTTGTATTTTGACCAACTCTTAATCAACAAACACAAAATAAAACAGGAAGGTGTAAAAATAAATAAAATGTGAATGTGAGCATGATACTAGTGATTTAAGATGATGGAAAAAACAAATAGAACTAAATTAGAGGATCACCTATATGGAAAATCTAGGGGACAGTCAACATAGATTTAGAAAAAATAACTCTTGCTTCATTAACAGTGTTTTGAACAAACAGCAATAACTGTTACAGGTTGATGTAATTACTGGAGTGCCACAGGGATCTGTACTGGGATCAATGCTCTTGCTAATGTATATTAATGATCTAAATTCCGATATAGTTAGTAAAATAGTCAAATCTGTAGATAATACCAAAACAGAAAGATTCAAATAAAATACTTGGCAAACAGGTGAAAAATGATGTTTAATGTAAAGTTCAGAACATTATATGCAGGTAGCAAACACATAAACTCTAAATACTAAATGGGAATTACTGAGCTTGAAGAAGCTACATATGAAAAAAAATAGGTGTTTATATGGTGTTTATGTGGACACTTAATTTACATCTTCTGGTCATAATGGAAAAAAACGTAAAAAAGCTAAACAAAATGCTTAAATCAAGGGATGATATGATCAAAATGTATAATGCACTAGTAAGACATGAGTAATATTGTGTATAATTTTCTTCACCATAGAACAAAAAGTCATTGCTGCTCTGGAATCAATCCAGAGAAGAGCAGCCAGATATATTCCAGGGCATAAAGGAATATTTTACACTGACAGGCTAAAAGATCTTTATCTTTTTAATTTCAGGGGCTTGAAATAAATCTTGTGGGTTTTTTTGGTGAAACACGAAAAAAAGGTCACAAGCTAAAACTACACTGAAGTGCATTTATATCTAAAACAGGATGCACTTCTTCATACAAAAAGTTGTGGAGGTATAGAACCAGCTATCCATGCCCCGTTGTTGAAGCTGATGCCCAAGATTCTTTAAATAAACTGCTGGATGAGCTTAGCTACTTAGCTACTAACTTCCACACAGGTTAGATGGGTCCAATGGCTTTGTGTTGTTTGTAACCATTCATATTTTCTTAACTTAACTTAACTTTCTTAAAAATGTTGTGATTTACAACTAAAATAAGTTAAACAAATAACAAAAATTCAGCAGTCACTGCAATTTTACATTCTTTCATGTCTTGCATTTTGAACAGCAGCTAGAAGGAAAGACATACACAGAGTACACAATTGTATTTTTTTATTATTTTGTGCCTACAGTATGTTTAATGAAAAAATGAAAAGACATGTAGATACACAGAGTACACAATTGTATTTTTTTATTCTTTTGTGCCTACAGTATGTTTAATGAAAAAATGAAAAACCTTGTAAACACTGTTCATCACCCTGTATAAGGGTATTGGCCAAGAAAATAAATAATACAAAGAGAATGGCAGAAGTACTCAGAAATAAAGGCCCACACACTTCATTCTTTATCTGTATCTTGTCATTTCTTATATTTCATTAGTTATATTTCTTATATAATTGGTTCTTAGTGCAATGCTGGCCATTTAACCCTCAGATCACGATGGATGATATGGTCTCCTTAGCAACGTCATCAATGGTTGTCTTTATTTCAACAGCCCCAGACTGAAATGTTCTATTGTGTGGCCAGCATGTGCTTTTAACTTTGCATTTTTCCCTGCATTACAGGTACAGTGCCTGCTCTCATACTGTCCTTGTACTTGTGAACTGAGGCGATGAACACTTCATTATTCAGATGGATGTGAAAAGATCCTTGTATAGATGGGCTTCTATTCTAGAATGAGTAGTTCTATTCAAAACACACAGTCGCCAGGTAGCATAAACAGTAAAAGGAGAAAAGTGGGGGATGAGACAGAAGGCAGGAAAAAAGAGAGGAAGGGAAAGAGAAAGAGCATGTGTCTGTGGGGGCAGGAGTACCTCGGTTTTTATAAACATTCACTAATGACGTAAAATAATAAGTACACTTAATGCGCTGGATCAAAGAACGCTAAAAGCATTAGCTTGTGCATAATGTGTCACAGGGAGTCGAATTTGTTAGGAGCATTTCTTTAGACATGTGCAGGCTGAAGCCTCCAGGGCTTTTCTGGCCACTGCTATCCTTGTAACCCTTTCCGTGTGAGCAGAAGTCAAGCTTTCATCCTTCTCCTCCGTTTATACAACAGAACTACTTTTGAGAAAACTAAAGCCGCCGTGGCAGAACAAGATCCACAGAACTCACACTGAATTTTAGTTAGGAGTTCTGTTTCTTTAAGAAGACCCAAAAGGTGTCTTCTTATCTTGGCATTAAATCTCTGTCTTTATGTATTATAGTCAAGACAAAAAAATCGCATGAAAGAGTTGTTTATTTCAAACAACATCTTACACTTTCGAGAGATTATTCACCTTTCCAAAAGAAAACTTGATAGATCACAGCACCATTATGCAACTTCTTTGAAATGCAGACCTTAAGAAGATCAATTGGGATACACCTGACACTTAAATCACCGTCTTTTTAACCAAAATAGAAAAGAGACAATCCATTCTGGTGAATCCACCCATTGAACACAAGAAGGAAAAGGATTACAAACGAGAGGAGGCCAATCATCCCTTACACTTATATAGCGCTTTTCTGGCCACTTCACTCAAAGTGCTTACAGGT
Organism: Lepisosteus platostomus; assembly: GCF_059453375.1. Classification (NCBI taxonomy): domain Eukaryota; kingdom Metazoa; phylum Chordata; class Actinopteri; order Semionotiformes; family Lepisosteidae; genus Lepisosteus; species Lepisosteus platostomus. The sequence goes on along the minus strand of NC_142620.1, from coordinate 11,377,257 downwards.
AATGGGGACTCCCCTCCACCACCACCAATATGCAAACCCACCTGGATATCCGATGGCAGCCAGAGTGCTCCAGAACACTCCCCACACATCAGCTATCAACGGGGAGGAGAGCAGAGTAATGAGGCCAGTTCATAGATGGGGATTATTAGGAGGCCATGACTGGGAAAGGCCAGGACACCGGGGGTTACACCCCTACTCTTTTCAAGAAACTGCAATTTCCCTCACGGGATTCATTAAATATCTATCTATTTAAATGCCCTGGGATTTTAATGACCACCAAGTGTCAGTACCTTAGTTTTACGTCTCATCTGAAGGACAGCGCCTTTTTACAATATAGTGTCCCCTTCACTATACTGGAGCATTAGGACCCCTCAGGATATCAGCTTCAATGGCTTGAGTGGGTAGCTTGTTCCCTACTCCCACCAACCTATGGGTAAGGAAATGTTTTCCTGTTCTCAGTTTTATATGCACTTTTGCACAGTTTCCTCCTGGGATCTCTGGTTCGAGTTTTTACCATTTGGAAGAAATCCGCTGGGTTGATTTTCTCAAAGTCTTTGAGTATTTTGAAGACTTGTGTCAAGCTCCCTAACAGTCTTCTCTCTGTTCAAGACTAAAATAAATTGTTTTCCTAATATTTGTCTTGGATGTATATCAAGTTCACATAAAACTACCTTGTTATGGCATTATGCCATTATTTACAATAAAAACATGAAGGAATGGACTGATACAATTCTTATTGCTCACCTTTAAACTTATTACCTCACAATCAAGTCAAGCATGCTGTTACAGGCCGGTTAATGAAAAGAAAAAAGTCTGTTTGATGAACATATAGAAACATTGTGCATTTCTATTCAAATTAGTGGTGTATTGCAGATTGAGCACCGATTGTCTTTTTACTTGTTTTTTACTGTTTCTCTGGACAGTGTCTGTCAGTGGCAAACACCATGGCATACAAAATATAGAAAGTTAAAAATACACAGAACCAAAATTAATGTAAAGAAACAGATGATTTAAATTAAAGAAATAACAAACTATAGAATGTTAAATTTAAATTTCCCTTAAAGACTTAATGACTATGATATTAATATACTTTGGAAAGAGATGAACATTGAGCATGTCTAAACAAGTAGTCCTTCTTTAGGAAACTTAATAATGTCACAATAAATAGATAATTTAAATATATTTTATGGATATCATTAGTCCTCACCGTGCAACATACAGAAGGCACCATAATAGTGGCAGTTAAATTTATTCATACTTCAAATGAAATAGGAATATTAAACATCAAATAACAGAAAGGTGTACAATTTGGATATTTCTTTCTTAAAAAAATCTAAAAATGTTATACAGTAATCATTCAGTGAGACACATTACCCAATTCGTAACCTACTCTGCTGCTTGATTTTTTCTTTTCACCAGGGTTGTGAATAAGTCTGCAGAGCACCGTATGTATCTCTCCAGTGCTGGCTATTCTCAGTCCTACCTGCAGTAGGAAGGACTGTTTCCTACTAGACCCTACTAGAAACATGAAGCATTTCCCTGGTAGTCAATATTGACATGACTCTAGCATAGAATTTGAACCATTCATTTTAAATATCGTCTATCGAAGAAATAGCAAGAAAGAAATAATGCAATGCATTCTGACGGCAAATGTGAGAACCTACAGTATTTTCAAAACAAATGAAAGGTAGGAATGAACATCACTAAAGTGCTTGAAGCGAGAGTGCCATACTCCCAGAGCAATGTTTGAAACTCCGTTATCACAGGAAGCTCTCCATTTCATAGAATGCCCTCATTTCACTCTTGTAAGCAGAAAACAAAACTTGTTGACGTTGTCACGCTAACTGAAAACTATGTCAGGCGTACATCAGGAAAGTTGAATTGACATCCTCAGTTTCGTTAGGTGTCCCACTTCTGTCAGCTGTTTCAGGGTGAATATCAGTCGTTACAGATTCCCTTCACCAGTCCTGAGGTGCCCTGCGTCGCAGCCAGTGCAGTGTGGAGCGTCATGTCCTCCTCGTGCTCCCGGGAACTCCAGTTTCTTCTCAGCTCCCTCCCAGACGTGCAGGCTGGGCGTGTTTCGGTGCGCTGTTTCCCCTGCTGGCCCTTTGTCCATGGCCTCACAATGGACCCTCCAGGGCCTGAGCTGTCGGGTGCTCAATGTCCCGGCCGGAGCCCTAAAGTTCTGCCCACAGAATACGGGTTTTCCTGATCCTCACCGGGACTAGTGGCTTTCTGATGAGGTAAAAGAGCTGTCGGCACTTGAACAATTCCCACACTGGTACAGATGTGGTTTACATATGTTCTACTGAGATAACTATTTCACATGAGTCTTTTTTAACAAATTATTAAGCTTATTATAAAATATGAATTTAGCTACCAGTACACACACAGGGCATAGGTTTCTATGGTTTGTAAGGTTCTCTAGATTACCATTGTTGTTTTCTACCCTGAATAATAAAAAGTGGAAATCTAATCTTTTTTTTATTTAACAGTGTCCTGTCTCAGGTGGTTTCAGTTTAATAATTAATTATTTTTTTTGTAAGTGACAGTGTGGAAAAACAATCTTTCTTAGTTTGTCTCCCCATTTCATCAAAGCACTTTATATCCACCTTAAGTTTGAGCGATCAAGAGGCAAGAAGATTATAAACACATAACTGAGTGTTACTGTTCGGTAATGTCTGTTGCTAGTTTGAGTTGCAACTCACCGCAATAAACATGGGAAAATCAGCCAATCACAAATGAGTCAGGTGAAAATAAAAATTGCGATTGACTGCACATTTAGGGCAGCATGGTGATGCAGTGGTTAGCATCGTTGCCTCAGGGTTCAATCCTGGGATGCTATCTGCTAGGAGTTTCTATGTTCTCCCCATGTTCGTGTGACTTTGTGCTCTGGCTTCCTCCTACAGTCCAAAGCCATACTGGTAGAGTTATTGACTTCTAGGAAAAATGGCCTTGGTGTGAGTGCCTCACAATAGACTGGCATCCTGTCCAGGGTGTATCCTGCCTTGCACCCATTGCCTGCTGGGATAGACTTTGGCTCCCCTGAACACTCAATTAGATCAAGCGGATAGAAAATGGATGAGAGAGATCACCTTATTAGCCATATACAATTTCTTGCATTAGAAATTTGTCTTTTTCACATACCCCAGCTTGCTCTCCATGAGACACACAGACAGGGAGAGAGAAGCTTGGGGTCAGAGCACAGGGTCTGCCATTTATACGGTGCCCCTGGAGCAGTTGGGGTTAAAGGCCTTGCTCGGGAGCCCAACAGATTTCTCTGCCAGCTGCTGGATTTGAACCAGCAACCTTCCAGCCACAGGCACAGCCACAGAGCCACCGCTCCCCAGTGAACAGATAGACTGAAAATTTACTTCCTGAGGTCAATTACAATGTTTCTAATTATGTATGAATGTGGGTTCTGGATAATTTCACGAAGGAGAAAACGTGTATTTTGTGTGAAGACATAAAGTTAATTTAATTTCCTGTTAATATATACAGCTGTAAATCCTATTACATGAAAGACATAAAGGGAATGTCTTAGGCTGTATAAAATACTAGAATTTTACTTTGCTTTAGCTTTTATTAATTTTGTTACACTTTAAGTAATGCATCTAAGACAATCTGGTTACCTTTTGTGAATACATTGTATATAAGAAACTTTGCTGCGATATACAGTATAGATATTTGGGCACATAAAAGTTTCTACTCAGTGACATTCCAAAAGTCACTTTCCTTTTAAGAAAGTCAATTATTCATTTTCTTGACTATCTTTGACTGCCTTTAATTGGTTTTAATTTCTTGTATGAAACAAATCTTGACAACTGTTACCAGAACTGGTGCTTATTGGACAATGGGCTGGATTGTCACCCACACAGCCTAGTCCAAGAAAATCTCCAAGGAAACAGCAGATTTGGAGGAAAAGACAAACTGAAAATGCAGCCTGAGTCTTCTTAACATTTAAAGCATGTATTTGCCTCGGATGTGTCATGTTTCTGTGAGGTTAAATCACTATATATAAAAAATGCTGTTCTGGCACATTATTAATGATGCCATGAAATATAGGAGGTAAGCCAAACAATGATGTGTTATTACCCTGAGAACTGAATACAAATACGGCTTCATATTTAATGTTTGCTTAAATAAACAATTTGCCAAGTGTTATTTAACCACTGTAAACACACAATCATGTCCAAATTAAAAAGTGCAAACTATTATTTTACTAAGTGCATTTCCCGTAAACAGGCTACGTCTATATTTATATTCTATACTTGGATACTGTATTTTTAAAACAGACTATTACGATCACGTTTCTCTTACTGGCAGTAAAGTTATCTAATGGTGTAAATATATCGATTTTTATATTTTAATGTCACAGAGGGTTCTTTTTAAAGACAACAGGTTATAGACCTGTTATTTAAATGCAAGTTGATTCTTTCAGTTTACTTTTTAAACCGATAATTTACTGATATATTACTGAAATGTTTCCGTTAAAACAAATAGTAAGGATAACGGAATTACACTACCCTGCAGCTAGAAAGCGGTAAAAGCGAGTAAACAATCTATATAGTTTAAATATTTATGTTCCTTAAACGTTTGTAAGTACATGTAAGCCAGTGTAAGTACGGAAAACCTGTGTTTTCACCGGAATTCAGACATCCTGGACATCACTTCAGTTTCGGTTTCCTGTAACTTCTTGTGATTTGATGAAAACCATCAGTAACTAAAATGTACAGCTTTAAACTACTCCTTGTTGGACTTCATGCAAATGATTTGTTTTTACTTTATTGGAACACTCATTACTGATGTCCCTTATTGTTACCTGCGTACAGCTTCTTATCAAGGTGTTCACTCCGAAACGACACTGATATAAAATAATCACATTGGGGTCTTAAAAATGCTCTCATGTTTACACCAGATTAATTCAAAATCTTAATAATTATTTACCAAGCGTTAGATTATTAGACTGGTTCGAGACATCCTTATTTTACTTTTAGGTATTCCTATTTATCGCATTTGGAGAAAATCTGTTGGGGTTTTTTTTCTTGAAAGTCTTACTCCAACCTGCAAACAGATCATTTGACGCCGGAGGAAAACAGGAAAAAGCAGAAGGCACCGTGAGGCGGCAGGTGTTGGTTATTATTAAGACTGTTGCAGAGTCTCGGCAACAGGTTGATGAATGAAGTGAAAACGCTAACATTTAAACTATTCGTCTTCTTTCATTTTTATCCATCGGTGAGTTTAAATTTAAAATTCTCGTCACGATAGCCTTAACAATATTATCAATGCCCATTAATAAAACTATCGCTACAGTATATATCTGCTTATGATCACTCAGAAATAATGGAATACATTCTACTAAGTAAGGTATCGGATGTATGTTGTTTATTTTTTTATTATATCCTTTCAATTTCTCATTGAAACATTGAGAAATGCTACGTTGGAAATAAACTGGTCTGTAGTTCTGTGTGTTTACCGCCCTGAAAATGTATTTAAGAAACGTTTTTGTCAGTTTTCATAGATGTCTGAACACGAGAACTCACTCAACAGCTGGTGAGCGAATAAATAGGAAAGGTTTGAGTAAGAGTGTTCAACCTTAACAGCCTTATGAGCAGTACGATTTTCCTCAAGTGAGACATTTTAATGCCACCAGACTAAAATGTAAAGGGGAAAAAATTGCCATTGAAAGACCTTTAAAGGTTTATACCTCATGTAAAACAGCTTAGGGTGCCACTACACCATCTTCATTACTTGTCAATGTAAATTTTAGATACTCTACTTGCAAAGATAACGGTCACATTCATTTCACACGAGGGAAACACAGTTTAAAGCAACAATGATAAAGACGTGTAAAGCTCACACATTAAATTGCATGACATTGTTTTATTTTTAACCGGATGAGAGTATGATTTAAGGCTTTCACAAGAAATAATGTATGTTCTCCGCATTCATCTGTGAAGATTCTATTTGCTTCGACAAGAAAATAAAAAAGTTCGTTTTTTTTACTGACAAACTTAAGGCGTGACAACCGTGTAGACGTGATTTCTTTCTGTGGGATAAAGGAATGCATCGCAGTTGGTCAATATATGACTCACCTTTCGGGAAATTATCGATGTTTCTTCATACTGGGATTTGAATATCAAGGTTTTCTGCTCTAGATTGGTCCCTTGGGACATTTTCAATTTACAGTATTTGTTGCGAGTTGACATTATCTTTTGGAGCGATTTGAAGTCCGAAATTTGTAATTAATGTATGTTGGGGGGAGTGCGTTATCTATTAATATATTTTACTAAGATCCTATCATTTACTTCCTGACGTGGGTGCTCTACGTGTCAAGAATCTTGAGAGTTATTTATTATTCTTTAAGTGAATCATATCTGAAGATAATTAATACTAAACTCTCTTCCGCTGAATAACAAGGAAAGTGGGTCCTTAATGTTTATGAATGAGATATTTTGGGGGGAAATGAGTAAGAAAAACCTTTCATCTCTGAAATTATAATCTGGGTCTCGGCAGTACTTGGATATAATTATACAATATTTAATTGTAGTCCTGTATTTGATGCTATTTAAAATGTGATATTTATGAATAAAATGAATTCCCTCTATGCCTGAAGGATTCCATTCTTATTTTTCAAATAAAAGCATTTGAGAAAATGAATAATTCTAGTCTTTGCATGTCGGATCTACACATGGTTAATAAGTAATGTGAACTTCTGAGAAACAGCGCCTTGACGTCTGAAATTACGTGTTGTGTGAGTTTTGCCAAGCTAATTAAATATTCTTCTGTAGACACTGGATGCAATCCACACCTCACCTTTACCTACTGCCTGCGGAATCCATAACCAGCCTCTTACCAGCTCCTACCTTGAAATACACCAGTGCTGCTTCAAAGCAATACCCTTACTCCACAAAATACACAATTTAAATGCAGGTTAGCAAAAGGAGAGAGATACTAATCGTATAAAACATCCAACTCAACTGTATTTCGTATTTCCAGTTTTAAAGGAATCTTATTTACAAAAAAAATAATCTTCTAAGTTTTGTTTATGTGCTTGAATAATCTCAGTGTTCCTTAAGTGTTTTGTCTCCTCGTAAGTTAAAATTTTCCAAAAACTAAAATGTTTATCATGCTTCCGAGATATTGTATTTTGTTGTACTGCAAACTCAAAACCGGTGTCAATATAGTTAAAAGGGTTTGGTACGAAACATATCAATAAGTTTTTCGATATTGCAGGTTAAACCACCGATTTGTAGTGTCACCAATATGAACGAATATTTGTAAAAAGCCGAAGCTTGATGAGACACCAAAGGAGACAGATGTTCATCGAGTTGTCATCTTGAGTGAACCAATTTAATCTGTATACTAGTACAAGCATTAATATCAATATCATTTAATTTAAAGCTTATGTTAGCGTTTCACTTGTATGGAAGACTTTTGTGCAAACCCTGACATTAATATGGTTTTCGTATAGGAGCATTTTTATTATAGAAAATAGAAAAACTAATCTGGTTTGCTCTTAACAAACTTGCCTAATTGTCATCCCGAATGCATACAGACTTTGTCGATAGTTGATAGTACGACTGCTTGTAGGTCTGTTATTTACGAAAACAGATCGGATGTTTTAAATTGTTAAAATTACCAATCTAAAGACTTTTATATGAAATACGTCATATACATCTGTCTATATCGTTCTATAACTTTAAATATTATATCTAATAAATGTGACAGCTTATTAGGCTATACGTTGAAATGGGATATAGTTCCCAATTGGCTGGATTGAATTCCTCATTAGAGGCTGGAGCGCCTTCTAGTGGTGTTTTAGTTAGTGTATTATTTGAAACTTTTGCCAATATTGTTTATATTATTCATTAGCCATTATAACTTAAAAATATATAGGAGAAGACGTCCACTTCAATACATTTCTTAGGTGGGCCGTAAAGTTTGACTTTTACATTTTTTCATTCGGGTCCTATTAGATGTATTTTCTTTTCCAATACCGCAAACAGAATACAGTATATAGATTAAAACGTGCAGCATATTCACCGTATTCATCAGTCCATTTCCAGTTTCTTTGAGGGTATAAAATGTGAGGGATTTTGCTTCATTCAATGTTAGACCTGCGAATATTTAAAAAACGGGACTCGTGCGTCAAAATGTTTCACTGTATATACTTATCATTATTATATTTGTGATATATTTGTCTAGAGATTGTGACAGTGACGCGTGAAGATCTCATTTGTTGTCCACAACACATCTGAATGCAGGAAATATACATATAAAAAACGCTGGGATTTATGAAAACGTGACATTTGCGTTTACCGTAACTCCTCCGCAGAACCTCCAGGAATTGATCTCGTCTTGTGTGTAAAGAGCTAAGTGACTGCTTACATGAAGCGTCAAGAGGTCTAGGTCTATTTTATATATATACACACAGTATATGTATGTATGTCGCTTGTGGATTTTATTTCTTCTCCCTTTGCTTCCCTGTGATATGAAATTTCATTTATGTCTGGTATTTTACTGCATTTGAATGATGCGTATCCGTTTTGCTCATAAAAACAGTGATGTTGCAACACCACCCCTCCCCCTTCCCTCCTCCTCCTCCTGCGCCACACTTCAGACGTGAAAAGTTCGGAGTCTCCCTTCGCCTTCTCTCATATCACATAGGCACGAGTTGACAGAAGGTAATCCCCGCCATGTGAGGAGGCGGCCTGGGCTTGGAGGCGGGGTGTTGTTCATTCAAATCCTTGTCTAGGCCTATAAAAGGGGAAGTTAAGCACAGGGTATCAGAACAGATGAGAGGAGTGTCTGGCTGGAGTTTCAACCTGGTTGGATCTGGAGAGACTTTGGCTGCAATGCAACAATCTGCCGGGGTGCAAACTCTCAAGGCGCTGAAGAATGCAGTTGTCTGTTTAATACTGCTGCCTCGCTTTCTGATGGCAGCCCTGATGCTGTGGTTGCTAGATTTTTTGTGCATAAGGAAGAAAGTACTACAAAGACAGAGAGACCAAGAAGGGTGTTCCGATGATCCTCCACTGTGCGTTTCCGATACCAATAGAATGTTTACCTGGGAATCCTTAAAGGCAGTCTGGCACGGCCAGAAGCTGGACTTTTTTAAATCGGCGCACCTAGGATACGTAGCCCCGAACACCGAAGTTGTGCAGCTGGGAGAGCGGCGGAACTGTCGAATCTTAGACTATGCGAAAGGGAAAAGACCGCTCATCCTCAACTTCGGAAGCTGTACCTGACCCCCGTTCATGACGCGCCTGAAGGCGTTCCAGCGGGTTGTCAGCCAATACGCTGATATCGCAGACTCTCTCCTTGTATATATTGAAGAAGCGCATCCGTCGGATGGGTGGGTGAGCTCCGATGCTCCTTATCAAATCCCAAAGCACCGCTGTCTGGAGGACAGGCTGAAAGCAGCAAAGCTAATGAACCTGGAGGTGCCAAGGTGCCTTGTAGTTGCCGATACCATGGAGAACTCCTCGAACGCAGCTTACGGAGCGTATTTTGAGAGACTTTATATACTCCAAGACGGAAAGGTTGTCTATCAGGGCGGAAGAGGTCCAGAAGGGTACAGAATTTCAGAACTGAGGAACTGGCTGGATCAGTACAAGAACAATCTTAAGAATTCCAGTACCGTAGTGATCCATGTATAACGAAGAATAAAGACTAATCTATGTTTTATAGTTATGTCTGGGTCCGCAAAAAAGGAAAAAAATGTTTAAAAAGCTGCTATAAAAAGTATTAACAAGCCACAACTGTTTAACTGTTGTGGTAATGAAGTATTATGTCAGAACTCTTAAACACTTTGGGTACGTAGTTTATGGTGGTGATGTCAAATGCATGATTAGATTAATCTGCAGGCTACTGTTTTGTTTGGCTCCGTCATCTTAATTGTAACGTGTGACACCTATTATCCAGGTGTATGTTTGTACATATGCTCGATAACGTATGCCAGTTTTTTTATATTAACTTTCCGTTTTCTCAGAGTTGTGTATGTTCCAAATTTAAGCATGAGCATTGCTGGATACTCTAGTGTTCTTGTGAAGTTCGGTTTTGAAATGGTTCACAACCAGAAAACCGGTACTGATGTAATTTGATACTAGAGTACTCAGCGATGAGCGGTTTCCTTAATGATCAATACAGCAAAAATGTTTTGTAAATTATGCGTACTTTTTTTTATTGAAGACATTTTGTAATAAAAGTGAAGAATTTTCATGACGTGTTTGGGTCTCTTCCCCCGTTGCGAGAACCCCATGCTGTCCACACGAGTGGGGAGAGGTTCCCTATTTACGCTGGAGACGTGATGTGGCGCACCTGTTGTAACTGACAGATTATGACATTTCCAAGAAACTACGTTAGGTATGATGCATGGAGTGGGATAGGAGCCAATATAGAGATACAGTAGCTGAGTCTTGGTTGCTGTCCAATATCCCAGGAACAAACCTCTAAGCATTATCCGCGACCTGCATTCTTGAACACAAGTTTCGTTTATACGGGTCCTACTCTTTAAAAACAAACCAGGATGAGAATTCATCTGCATGTTGGCGACCGCTGTATGAAACTCCATACATCGCGCTCAGACTGTCGCTAAAGCAGCAATTGGCCGCTGGCAGTGGCTCTTTTTCGGGTTATCCTATATCTTTTCTCCATCTCCTTAGCGCTCTCGCAGCAGGGGTGATCAGACCAGAATAAAGGCGTATGCAACCCAATACGTTAAGATAACTTTTTAATGTCTATTTAATCACTTTATTTGGGGCGGGGTTTGAATCGATTATAATGAATGACGGCCTAGGTTTATGTGGGTTTTTTCCTCCAACATAATTGATGCCCCGGGAGCTTTTATAGCTTTTTGTATTTACCTGAGGGGAAAAAAAACATGCTTAAATATAAAGCTCCTCACGTAGTTGAGGAGCATTGATCATATACTAGCCGTGGTGTATGGGGTAAAATAGTAGGCATGAATTGTTCCAGACTGATGGACTGCAGAGGTAGGATGAATGTGTGAGTGGGTTGGGGGTGGCAGTGTGATTTACTGACTCTTCTCGACTTCCTATAATTATTTTAATCGCTTGGTGCTTTCATAGATTAGTGAAGGGAGACGAGCGTGCAAATCATTTAGTTTTAAGAGAAGGGAGGCCACAGCTGCTGATTTGTATAAGCGGAGTGTTAACCTTACTTTGGTCGCTTGGCCGAGCAGTTTAGTTCTTCAAGAATGCGAACCTTTTTTTTTTTTGCTCCCTGCCAAAACTTTATAGGTTTTGGGGAGGAGCGCTCTGGGCATGGAGTGCGGATATCCTGGTGAAATCATTTCTGATTGAAACAAACTGTGAACACCGACTTTGTATTTTTGCAGTGTTCTTACTTACCTGGAAGACTGTGTAGTATATCAAAGACTCAAGCCTAAAGCACATAACTAGTAAGGGTTTAAAAGGTTTAAGTGCTAGTTCTTGTCTCTAAAAAGGGGGGTCAATTTAGAGCTTTCAGGAACCCCGTTGTCGTTACATTACCGATCGCTCGTTATAATGAACCTAAAATTAATTCACCCTGTATTGCGTTTCGAGTTGGATGGAAGTGTTCCTCGGGTCTCTTCACTTCTTGCTTAATTCTCGATAACCCTTCATAATATACCCCCGTGTTTTTTTTTAATAAGAGTGCATTTATTAAGAGCATGTTTGCTTCGTCTTTTAGATATACAGTACTGGAGGTCATGTCAGCATTTTCTTCCAACAGTGATAAGTTTAAACTTGTTCAAATCTATGCGTGATATATCGTAAGGTTGTTATGTTATTATGCGGTAGAGATAAGAGGCTGTACGATATTCAAAGTGGTAACGGAAAATGTACAGTTTAAATAACTATATTGTATTTTTTTCTGACACGGAGAATTTTGCGGAACGGAGCGTGACCCTCAAAGGCGCGCATTCACCAAACATGAAGCATTGCATTCAGGCTCTTTTATTTCCAAGTTTTTCTAAAGTGGCAATTAATGTTTGTGTTTACTGTACAATATTTTGATTCTGCAGTCTTGATTAGCGGAATACACCCTAAACCCAAAGTTTAGAACTCGTATCTTATTCGTATTATTACGTGAGAACGGCACGTTTGTGAACCTGAATACTTGTGTTGGAGGACTTGACAGATACGTCTTGCGTACGTTTCAGGAACATCAAATCGCATATTAATTGGCTCACAGTTTCTTATTTCCATAACCTCTCCCATTCCATAAAGGGAGGTGGAGCATATATAATCTGTTTAGGTATAGACGTTACGTTAGACATGTTTTTTCATTGTCACGTATTCACTGTAGAAGGTGCTGGGTGCTTTAGAGACAAGCTGTGGTCTCCTGTCTCCTGTAACAGTTGAGCCCTATCAACAAGACATCCCCAAGTTCAAATGTGGGACATGTCAGCTCTACTCAGATCTGGCCCCAGTGTGTGATGGTTTTAATTCCATCTGAGTTTTCAGTTATGGGTATTTTATTATTTGATTACTTAGAATTCTTACATCACCTATTTAACTACAAGAGATTTTGAGTTTTTCTATGTCCTCTAGGAAAGCATGGGGACAAAATGGGCAGCATCGCTACTTTACGGCTCTCATGTCCATGGGTATAATTCTGGACTGGGACATTTCTGGAGCTTAGTCTGAGTGGGTGTCCTGTGATGGTGCCCAGTCCAGGATCTCACTACAACCATCTTAAGGGGTGAATCTGGAACTACAGTGGATGGAATTTATAAGTCATTAAAATCGGCAACATGTTCTGCCACTAATAATGATGATAAACCTCTAATGTAAACAAATTCTTCTTATTCAATTTAACTCAGTTACACAGAGTTCAAATGCAGTGAATTCAAGGTGACACTGGGATTACAAAAATGGGGACAGTGCTATTCCATCAGCCCATGTGATCAGGATTGTCCAAGCATCTGTCCACAACCAGCCAAGTGCTGCTATTGTATGTGCAGGTGGGTTTCAGCTGGCTATGGTGCTCTCAGCCTCCTGGACACCTGTGAACTTGCAGTTACTGTACCAGAGAACCACAGTAATCCAATCACTGTTGACTCTCTGTGAACTGTGTGAAATAGTGTGAAAAGTGACTGAGCCTCCTGGAGCAAGCTGTTTGTGAGCTGTCTTCACAAGGGAGGGTCTAAATATGACCAGCTGCCATATCACCCTGCAACTCATAACTGGCAGTCCATTGAAGCTAAGCAGGTGTGAGCCTGGTCTGCTCAGTACCTGGATAGGAGACCTTGTAAAAACAAAGGTTGCTGCTGGAAGAGGTTTAAGAGGGGCCAGCAGGGGGCGCTCACCCTGCAGTCTGTGTGGGTCCTAATGTCCCAGTATAGTGACGGGGACACTATACTGTAAACAGGCGCCGTCCTTTGGATGAGACGTAAAACCGAGGTCCTGACCCTCTGTGGTCATTAAAAATCCCAGGGCGTTTCTCGAGTAGGGGTGTAACCAGAGTGGAGTGTCCAGAAAAGGGCTATATACGTTTTAGCAATTATTCTTATTATAATCTTTGTCCCATAGGGCTGATGATTTAGTTGTTTTTTTTTTAGATCTCCTAAATACCTGCTAGGCACAGCTGTCAGACTGGTCCAATTACCAATACTGATCTCATCTTATAGTGTTATGATCCAAGTTGGAGCAAACACCTGAAGCCTTACTGGCCTTCCAGAATCTGGGCTGGATGCCCCTGTTCTTCATAGCTGTCTTTGCTTGCATGGTCTTTTAGACAATTTATAGTTTTTTTTTAGTTTCTCCTGGAAACATTGGAATATTGCTGTGTTATATAAAGTTTTATACAGGTGCATATTTTATTGTACACTAGAAAATATTAGTATATTGTAATACTGTATCTTCAGAATGGACAGTGAAAGTCTAAATCTGAATCTGCAAAACGTTCCAGGGCAGATTGTAGTACATCCAACACCTTAGTTAAGTCACTGAATTAATTAAGAAGCTAAACAAGTATCTAAAATGTTGATTACACCTACTGTATGCAGGGAAAATTTAGTATTTGATTATCCTAGACATAGGTATTCATATAATGACTCTCCTTAATTCAACAACTAAAAAAACACTCCTTGCAGCTAAACAACTTTTTTTAGTTGCAGTAACTACTGTATGTTCCTAGAATAGTTCATAAGTTCAATAAATAGAATTTCTGTTTATTTCTGTGAATCCATTAATTCTGTGTTATTCTATAGGAAATATAAACTCTTAAACCACCATAATGAAACTTAAGCATTTTCTGTTTCTATTTTTTGTATTGTAATTTTTGAACAAACCTTAATTGCATTACAGCTGAGATACAGCAAATAGTAAGATGGTACATAGCTTCAGGTCTTGAACATCTCCATAAACTAAAATTGTTAAATCTCAGGCTCTCTTTGTGATAAAGAAATGGCCCAATACTGTTGTGAGAAATTGCTTCATCAATTAAATTGGTCTTAAAGGAACATAATTAAGATACAATACATACATATACAATAAATCTACCATATGATATGAACCTGTTTTCCACTCATGTTAAGGGTAGTATATTAATTATGTCTCTTAAGTAAAAAGCACAATTGTGCTGAAACAAGGCTTATAGGGGTCAAAGGGTCCAGGAGAAAACACCTTTGGATTAATTATACTTTTATAACTTTTTATGTTCTGTTTTACTTTTGCATTCATGAACTCCAAGCACACTGCCATGACCTTTGTGTAGTATTATTATCCTATTGTTAATATGTAAGAGGAAACTTCAGCTGTGCTTCTGAAATCAATGTACAATGCCTGTCTGTACTTCTGAGACACATCTTCTGCCCCTTAATGATTAGTTGTCTTGTAGCATTCCATTTGCTGTGCATAATCACTTATGAAATATGACATTAATTAGGCCCTATTCAAATGTTGTACCAAATCCAGTTACATTTTGAATTGTTCTGCCAATTTGACTTTAAACAGCTGCTGTTTATTTTGTCATTTTAGTTGTTTGCCAAAGGTGCTAGTGTACTCAGTAGTGTAGCTTAATATAAATGGCATAACTGATATTTCTCATGTACAGGTTCTTTGTTCTCATTAGCAACCTTTAAAAGCACACCTCAAAATAAAGCAGCTAAATGTTTCTATGCATTTTGAAGAAGAAACCTCATTTTTACTCTTTTCAAAGCCCTTTCATATGCAAATGGAGCACTGATTTAGGTTATGTTGAAAATGGGTCTTGAACTTTGAAGAAAGTCTCATTCATCATTAGCATTCACGCTTTTTAGTTAAAATAATTATCTTTCTCTTCATGTGCCAATTGGGCCACCTCAGCTTCTATTCACACAGCTCTTCTCAACAGTTTTCGTTGGTTTTTGTACTTTTCAGAGTTTGCTGACTTCCTTTGAGGGCTTCATTTCACCCAGTTGCACTTTGTTAATAGTTATTTAACCCCCTATTGATTTTATTACTCCTCTGTTTAAAACAAAAATAAAGGAAGATCTTGCATGACAAAGTGGTCTACTTTAAAATGAAACTAATGCAGTGGTAAGGACCTGAAGTGTGTTATATTCAGTCAATGTATGTCACTATAAATACACATAGTGATAAACCTTACACCCTACTATTTGAATTAATGACAACATCCTTTTAATAAAGTCATGAGTTTAATCTTTGTGAGTCAAGATCTCTCTTACAGTTGCTGAACTGAGCTCGTGTTGTTAAGAATAAAGGCAATGGTTCTTTTTTTATCACCCCCAACATCCCACTGGCAATGTAAACTATACACAGTAACTCTTGTCACTTGCCTGACCCATTCCAAGTTGGATTAAGTCACTTTTTTATGTGTTTGAGAAGCAGCAAATGCAAATGGATGGATGTGCTGAAAAATTAAATAGTGGGGAAAGGGTTTTTCCAGTGCTGATTCACTATTTGGAGTGGCTGGGCTCCAGGCAGCCTTGCTGCACAAATAGTTAGCTCTGCATTCTTGCACATTCCAGGTTTTGAGTGGGTTTAAATCAGGGAACCCCTGGAGATCGTAATACTTACATTCCATTAACTACTTCTTCACCAGTACTGCAATACAATTTGTGAAAAGTGCAGTTCAGGATTTTCTGGGGGTCTAAGACATAAAAGCTGGTAATACATCAAAGTACATACTGTATTATATATCTGATGATAGTAGGTTTAAGTGAGGCTGAGTACACAAAATGCAGTTTACTTTGCTCTAAATCATGGTATAGAGGCAATACAGAATATGCAAAACACTATAAAATGTGTTTTATAGAAAAAAAACATGTTTTATACACTATAAAACACTGCAAAGAATGCATGTAAATTGCTGGATTGCTGGGTATTGTTGGGAAAATGCTACAGTTTATTTTTATGTTTGCTACCTTCGTATTGTACACAGTGAGGCATCTTTCATCTCCCTGTGGTTGATTTTTTTCTTAAATCATTCTAGAGGAAGAGTTTGACACCAAACATATCCAGAGATATGCATAGTGGTTTTTGTCCAATAGAAAGGTTTTGTCATTCGCATTGACTGAGGGACCCAGGAATGAGAATGAAAAATATTTCCCTGGAAAAGCTTTTCTTTTTGTCAAAACATTGTCTACTGCCTTTGACTCTAAGGGTTATATTGCCAACTACTCCTTGTTCTTCAGGCATTCCTGATTCCTGAGAACTGCATCTTCCAGCCTTCCTGGAAATGACAAATACAGTGTTGAGAGACAGCATATTTTGTGTCATTATCCCCATAACAGAATTAGCAACTCCAGTAAATGGCTACATTCATAAACCATTCGATACAACCCCCCCAAAAATTAATTAAAAAACATTTTTTGGGAAGTGCAAGGTTTTATTATTCACGAAAGAGTTTTACTGTTTACTTATCATGAACTCTTAACCTCACAGACATGTATTAACTGTAAACATGGTGGACAATAAGTGCAGTGTTCTCATGCATTAAATTAACTTGTTAAATGATTGCTGTCATCCCTCCCAAACTGCCAGATGGGAAGACTGCTGATAAGCCTCCTGTGCCCTGGGCCCCTCATATACCTGGAAATCCAAACAAAACTCACCTGGCACTTCTTGGAGGTTCAATGCACGAAGCATGTCTCTGCCTCAGCTACAATATCAGAACTGACCTGCTGCTCCACTTTCCCAGCTATGATGTATTTGTGGTATGTGAGGGGGTGAGAGGTGGCTTTCTTCCAAAGCCACTTGTTAATAAGAAAAACCTGTACAGCCGAGGCACACCTGATCTTATTGAATAACTTGCTTTCAGAGGAAGAGAGATTCCATATGAGGAAAAGAGGTGATAGGACTCCTCTGTGCGGAGCTGGGCACTCCCTTGGACTAATTCAGAGGTTTATAGGAGAAGCCAGGAGGAAAAGCCTTTCAGTCTGCAGCTCGGCTCCAGCTTTGAAGGAAGGAGAGTGAGACCTCCAGAGAAAGCTCTACATAGCACTGGGTTATGTTGGCTTACAGGCCTGTGTGACGTACTGAGTGAGAAGCTTGAGAAAATATGGTTTATGCTAATGTAGGGTACTACAGGTGCCCCTATATATAGACCAAAGAACAGAACTGGAGAGGAGATTGGATCTATGTACTGTGCGTGAAATCCAAAGAGGTATATCAAATCAACCCAGAGAACTATTTCAGGAACTTTTGGGCAGAAAAGGATATGATTGTTTATGCAAAGAGTTAAAGGTATCTGCAATATGTTTCCTAGCAATTAGTCCAAGTCTGGGTTATTTTAACTTCTGGATGGATGGATGGATGATATTTTAGTTTCATTTAGATGACACCTGTTCACTGCAGAGGGGCTGAATTTCCTCCTCTCACCGGAACTAGGTCTCACTGTATGTTGTTATGTAACTAATAGCAGAAAAGAAACGGCTGCCTGATTTGAAGTCATAGAATTAGCTGCAGACAGGTAGGGGAATTATTCAGTATAATGTGCAGCTGGAATTCAGCAGATTTGGCACTACTGCAATGAGAGATTAGACTGAATTTAAAAGAATTTCAAAGATTTTCACAGTCTGAAAAGGGTGGTTTTAATGTAATCTACAGTAGCAAACAAAAAATCCTTTAAAAAGAATAAAGTTTAAGTGTTTGACACCTCAGATCAAACCCAATTTATACATATCAACATGCTTATATGAAAAGTAACAACGCAGAGATTGTAAGACAAGTCTAAGTCGTATGTATAAATTAACATCAGACCCAAACTGCTGAATTTCCTTCTCCAGTGGAAGCCTTGACAGACTGAACAAACTGAGAAACAAGGGACCAAATGCGAAGTTGGGGCTGGGCACCAATGAGTCAGTCAGACCAAAGTGCTTCTCAAGGTAACGTAAAGTGTGCTGCATCAGTAATGCAGTGATGTAGTAACAAGTGTTCTGTTTCTCCAGAAAACATTTGAAAAGGCTCGAGAATGGATTGTTTTCAGAACATTTCACAATGAAAGAGGTAAAATTAACAACAGATGTTGAACATTTGCTAGCCTAATTCTGACACTTTTAAAAAGAAGCTTAGCATTGCACACTGTAGTTTTGAGAGCAGATAAAAGCACAAAACATAATGTTTGAAAGGATGTACATTCATTCTTGATCTGAAAGTTCCATATTCTTTCTAGACTGTAGCTGTTATGGGCACGTGCAAAACATAAAACGGCTGAATTATTCACACAATAAATCTATACACGGGTAGCTTACATTAGTACCAGACTAATGTAGGTCAGTGACTTTAAACTTGAGATTGAAACCAAATGACCATAGTTCCTGGAACTATGAATTTCCTTTTTTTGCTGAAGGCAGAAAGTGCTGTGTCACATTTTTTCACTTTTTTCTATTTCATATCTGCACCGGTGTTTCCATGGATACCTCCTTGAATGGGAAAATATTTAATCAAGTTATTTTAGCCTCCTAAAGGAAATAAATAATTCCATCATTGTACCTTTGCTTTTCTGATACTTAAAGTGTAATGGATTAATCAGAAATACTAAATAAATAATCAAAATTCAGGTCTGTGAGTGCCTGTATGTGGTTTGTATGAAGTCTCGAATTTAGTCACTTGGCTTATGTGCAGTTAGATGCTATTGAATGAGGTGAAAGAATTTGTGTCTCGAAGCCTGCTGTGCTAATCTTAAATGACAATAAGATTCTTGTCATTTAAGATGATTATTTCTGATTATATTAGTGCAAGATCTGTTGATTCGCATTCCTCTCTAGCCTGCATTTTTGATTCAGTCGAATTTTACCACGGTGTCCTCTCTACGGTTCAAGCAGGGTGGTGAAGATTCTTCCATCACCCCAATCAGCTGTTCACGCTGTTTCCACCTCCCCACAAAGGCAACAAAGTTGTGCAGTTCAGAGTTATCAATGGTATAACACCAACATGCATTCACAGTATGAACTTGAATATGTTTTATGCAAACACAGACTGGTTCTGTTGTCTATGTGTCGATTCACCTCTTTTCTTCATTTGGACATAAGTAAGCAAACTGTGACAAAACAAACAAATCTTTCTGTGCTTCAGCCAATAAATATTTCACTTTCCTAATGACCTTGATCAACAAAAAACAGCACCCAGAGGATGTGTTTCGAAATGTGTACAGAGCCACATCTGTTTTAGTGCATTTTAAACAGTAAGGCAGCTAGAGGGCAGCAGTGCGGAGCTGTGGGCAGGGCTCTGGGCTTGTAAGACTTCTACCTTTAAGTGGTGTAAATTAAATCATGTCAGTTATTGGTCCTGTCTAAGGTTCAGATGAATCCAGTGTGGAATCCAGTAGGTACCAGACTTAAACAACAAAACAGACCTGGAAGCAACAGTGCTTCAGTTATCTGCTCAATAAGACACCACCTACTGCTTTGTAAAGACATTTACAACTAGGAGTGATGCAGGTAAAGTAAGATTTGGGGCATGAATGACAGCTTAGGGTGACTATCCAAACATAATTGCATAACCACAGAGGTATACCAAGCTTTTGTTAGTTTCTTGGGCCTTTTCATAAAACAGACATCCAGATTGTTCTTGAAAGCCTGGAGTACTGCTAAAATCCAATTTAAAGATCGTAGCAACTGTTGTTATTACTGAAGACTGTCCTTTTTTCTTTTTTTATTGACTTAACACAGTCTTCAGGTAACAGGAAGTCATCCTTTAAATAGATATCTACTGAATAGGTTTCTTTCATATCCAAATACCCAGTCTCAAATAGCAAACCAATGAATCAGTCACATCGGGATAGAGATCAGTGTGTACTCTCTGGAACAGACATTTGATGCCATGCATTTCTGCAGTTTATCCAATGTTCTGTATGTTAAATGTCTTGATCTTTGGAGTTTAGCTGCTAATATTTTATTTTCCTAGGAAAAAACCAATACTCCGACACAGAACAACAGCATAAATATCTTTCTGCCTATTTAGCTAAATGCCATTTGGGACACGGCAGTGTGGTTTTCACTAGCTATTAAATTATTTCATACTGAATGTCATGTGTACTGGAATGCTGTTGTAGGGCTTGTTTCACTCTGCTTGCCTCTGAGTTGAGTAAAATCAATCAAATGCCTTAAAAAGCATTATTTCGTGTTTAAACTTCAATTGAGGTAACGGAAAATTCCCAACAAACCAGCAAACCATACAGAAAGGAGGTAAGAACGTTATGTTAAAGTCACTAGAAGTGATGCATTCATACAAAACAATGTTCCAAGAATAGTAGGAGACTTGTCAAAGCTGATATTTAGTTTTGTTATTGATGCAGTTTTCTTTTTTTATCATTTTATGTTTTAACTTTTTCAGGCTTATATATTATACCCTTCCTAACCTTTGCTTTGTCTGTTTATTCAGAGACCTTGATTTGTAAAGATTTCCCTTCAATCACAGCCCTGTCTGTAAACAAGTCAAGCTCTGTGACACTAGATGAAAAATGGATGAGGTACAATATAGTCATGATCTGGAGACTTGTTTGTTACAAGCAGCTTGATCTGGGGAGTCACAGCAAAAATGATTCATTTTATTATGTTTCTAGCTTTAACATATTTATAAATCTTGTTCTATAAAAATCATAATGTATTATTTATTTTATTGTTTGTATATCTTCAGTTTGTCATCAACCTAAATGCAAGCTAGAGACTTCAGATCACAGAGTTAAATCATTTGAGGTTTGTACTCTTAGCATCTGTGTTTGCAACTTTGAAAATCTGGCACTTTGTAGAAACAAAATATTCACTTTATTGTAGCTCTGTTGCTCTGAGAAACAACATTTAGTCCAGTGTATTTTTATTTTCTTTCTAAATTAAAAAAATTCATATAGAAGCTTAAAGGCTGTGCAGTCATATTTTATTTTTTCTGCGAAGACATTTTAATATTAATATCTATGTATGTGCAACTCTAAATTAACACAAAAATAAGTACATTTGCACATGATACTGTATGTTTTGATTGGTGTGAATAAGGAGTTACTAAATTATTTTTTTCTCACTGTAAATTAAGTTAGCTTCAGAAATTAGTATTTATTGAAGAGTATTCTGGGTTTTATTTGCTACAATGTAATATTGGGTTTTCATCTTTCTGAGCCAGAAAACCCAAGTAAAGCTCCATGCCTTCACTGAAACAGTACAGCAAAGAGTACCAGTGTGACTGATTCTGTTGTATGTGCTGTCTTGCTCAATTTCAAAAATGTTTTAAAAACAAACTTTGAAGACAAGATGTCCATAGCCTTTTCTGTTGCATGTCAGTGTGTTGCACAATTTTGTAAACTGAGAGATCAGATATTTAAATCAGGGCAATGAGTTGGATGTGTGTTGGAATAGGGAAATTTACAAAGGATTACTGCATAGACATAGAAAGCAGAATGATGAACCCTGTCATCAGAACATCCTTGGGAATTTGTAATATGTACATGGAAAACCAAAAGCACATGAGTTGCAATGTCTGTAGTTCTTCCTTGCCTGGAAGACCAGTCTAATCTGTTAAAGGCCATTTTAAAATTCTAACAAATATCTCTCTCTGATTCTGAAGTTTTAATATACACTAGTTGCCAGTGCACATGAACAAAAATAAGAAATACATCAAGGGCGATGTGACTAAACCATAACAAGTCCTTCTTTGTCTGCTTTCTCCTTCTCAAATAGTGCACTTGAACACTTGAAAATGTTTTTCAGTAAAACCTGACCGAACATGGTGCTCAGATATGAAGCTGGCGATTACAGTACTAGTTCAGCTATAAGACAAACATATACTGTATATCACAAGCACAGCATTTTTCAACTAATGAATCCCTGTTTCATGCACTTCATTCACAGCTGGGACATAGACAGCAGGAGAGCATTGCTTTGAATGGGGAGGCTGCACAGCAATGATTAATCATCCCGTTCTCACCTCGCCTGCCCTCAGGTCTGACCCCAAGCTTCTCTCCCTGTCTGTGTGTCTGTGTCTCATGGAGAGCAAGCTGGGGTATGCAAAAAGATGAATTCTAATGCAAGAAATTGTATAGGGCTAATAAAGCAACATTACATTACATTACAGGTCACCGACCAACAAATTCCCTTCTACAGTGGAGCCACAGCACCCCCTACAGACAGAGGGGTGCCCTGCAAGAAGGCGGGGGGGTGCCAAATGTCCTCTTGCGGGCTGTCTCAGGGTTTCTCAACACTGGAACTTCGTTCTCATTAAAAGGTTCGCCTTTCCCCTGCTCTTTTGTTTTCCTCTGCAGCATTCTCTCCACTTCCTGAAAACCGTCCTTTTTAGAGCTTTCTCAACAGAAAAGCCTGTGTACTAACAGAGACCATGGCTTTGTAGTGCCCAGTCCCTCTGCAAACAAAGGGAGCCTTTTAAGTTATCACCTAACCAGTTCCACTGTCCTCTCTGTTTTGCAGTATTTTAATTATATGGTAGTACTGCCAGTACAGGTGAGCATCAGATTCTCTCTAAGGACCATTTTTTTTAGGAAGGACTGGAATGAACTCCCTTTCTGAGTCAAGTATAATTGTGTGCAGTGCATGGTAATATCAAGGGTGAACAATGCTATCCTGGGATACATGCTTGGCACTACTGGTAGTGGTGGTTATTCAAGAATAAAGTCAGGCTACAATAATATACCAATAGGTTTGTTCTAGACTGAATCAGTAATCCCATTTTGTACAATTATCATATGTAGGGTATTGACTCTTTATCCTAAAACCATTAAATATGAAGTGGGACACATAACGCATAGCACATATTCAAGGTTACAGTGTTATCACACTGTGGAATGTATGGAATATGTATTTAGATAAGTTCATCTAGCTGTGGAGCTCTGTGTTGGTCACCAAACAGCCTCAAGGTCTGTTAAGGTACGATAAGAACTAACTTTGTATAAAGAGAACTAATTGATTTGCTCCTAACGAGGTTGTCGGGGGAAGGGGGGGATCAACTTCAAAGAACAGGACAAAAACCAGAGTCTGAACCAAATCAACCTGTCATGTACTAACTGAGACTAAATTGTATAAAAAGGGTCAGAAACTTTAGCAGTTTGTCTTCTCTGCAGAGCCAAAACAATGCTGTGCCACTGTGTGTATTGATCTTGGAAAAGGCTGGAACTGCACAAGGCTGTCTCCTGCTCCTCTGTTGATGAATTCGCCTCAGCAAAATAGCTCACATGGAAGGCATCACAATTTAGCAAAGAAAAATAATTCTGAGTACTTCAGCTCCCCTTCAAATATGGCTGTAGCATTTAATCACACTTTTATCTCCTGTCTTCATTAAAGACCTGAAAACACTACAGGTCCATGTACAGGAGCTAAGAAGTTAAACATTCTCCTGCAATGACCTTTCTCCTCCTCATCATTAGTCATATTACTGAGCTCTGATGCCATCTCTGAGTCCTTCACAGTGCACTGTTTCACTTCCTTTATTGTGTGGAAACAATTGAATCAGTGTTTGGCTCATTACAGTAAATCAGGGGTTTCAAACTCTTTTCTTGGAGGCCCTGTGTCTTCTGCTTTAGGTTCCACCCGAGCACTCATTCAGTTTATGCAGTTGGTCGAATTATTTAATTAACCTAATATTTATGGCCAGGCCCAGAGATGTTTTATAGATAACTGCCTGTTTAATGAAGATAATGTTTTAATTCATCAGCTGCAGAGAAACATTAAGAAAAAATCCTGTGTGTACAGTATCTAAGAAAATATTGTTTTGATTGACTACTCCGAAAAAAACAGAAATGTTCAATTAAATTCCTGTTTACAATAGATTTCTTCTTTTTATCTATCTATCCATGTTCTAAACAATTCATCCAATTCAGGGTAGCAGGGGAGTTGATCCAATCCCAGCAAGCAACAGGGGCAAGCCTTGCTACACCTGGAGAAGACTTCAGTCCACCACAGGACACACACAGACACAGACATACACATGCTCACACCGGGGCCAGTTTTCCCAGAAGCCAATTAACCTGACAGTATGTCTCTGGGGGGAAACCAGAACAGCCCGGAGAAACCCACACGAACATGGGGATAACATGCACACTTGGAATTGAACCCAGAGCCCCGTGCTGCAAGGTAGTAATACTAACCACTGCACAATGGCCCGAACATTTCTCATCTCTTAGTGGATTGAACAGTGAAAAGAACTCGGACAACCTGCAGTGTGACACTGTGAACAAATTCCTCACCTACAAGACACCCTTAAACATTTATGTTTATGTAGTTGGACACATGCCATGTCATCTTTGTAGACATTGTAGATATTGGTAAAGCACTGAAGGGTGAAATATTCTGGAACCTACAGTACAGTGCAATTGCTTATTTTTTTGCATCTGAATTTTCAATAACTTATGCAACTTGAAGTTTATTGGTTTTCGGTCCTTCCCTCAGTTCCATCCAAAACAAAACGAGGAAAAGGTCTCAGTGAGGCACCAATGACTCCAGGCTGGAGAGGCACCTAGGCCATCAGACGCAGGATGTAGCGTTTAAAGTAGTTCAGAAAGGCAGCTGGACATTTATCAGCTGGGTCTGACATGGTGGTATCCCACAGGGTGCAGGGGTTGAAATACCTTTGGCAGGCATCCACTCGGTCTATAATAGACTTGCATGGGCGCCACTTGCTTTAAACCAGAACCCTTTCTTTAATCTTTCAAGGGGGGTTCCATTGAACTCGTGGCAGTGCCAGCACTGCCATAGAAAAAGAAGCTGCAAACAGGCCTCGGATATTTATTTTTAGCATTCTTAAGAGTAGGTAAAAAATAAAACCTTCTTGTGAGTGTTTGCTTGTGAAAAATATTTGTTTCATCTATTCAGCCAAGAAAGATATAGAAAATTGCAAAAGAAGCGTTTGCGTGTTTTCTATTTCCAAAATCTCTTTGTTTTTCCGTGAATGCCCTGCAGTGTAGTGGCTGAATGTACAAAGTGGTGATATAATTAAGACTAAGTCTGCTCTTTCGCGTCTTTTCTCATCGCTCCGAGCAGAAACACTTCACGTTTTCAAAACCAACATGTCTGAGAGCCAATAAGATAGAGGACAAACAGAAAGTAGGTCACATGAACAAATGATTCATTCTGCAAGATGCAAGCCTAATTGGTTGAAAATTTGATGCAATTTTTGTAGTCTCTCAAGGAAGACTTGGAAAATAATGGACGAGAAGCATGCAAGAAGGTGAACTGGACACTAAGGAGCCAAGATTGAGTTTCATTTAAAAGGGCTTTCTTGGCAAACATACTTTTTTATAGCCTTTCTGTTTTTCATCTTTAAATAGGCCGTTTAGCATCTTTTTTTTCTTTTATGCAATGCATCCTCCTTTTTTTTTGTTTTGCAGCAAGATCCCACGAAGAGTCAGCTCTGAAGAAGACAAAAATCAAAATGTTTAATGCACCATCTATGTTCTTTCGGGAGTCTCGAAATTGTATTGTCAAGTGCTTGAGTGGTGAGTGCATAAAGTAATGAGTCTGATAGCCTCTACAAGTAAGTCTGCCCTTCTGTATACATCACTATTGGACACTTGATGAAGTTTGCACTGACGCAATGGTGAGTCCGCTGATAAGAGAAAGTTGCTGTCACTGGAGTCGGTGGAGCCTGTTGTATCCACAATCTGATGAATTCGGTTCTTTGTTACAGCTGTAATATGATACAGAAAATAAAAAAATAGTGTGACTTCTAAAGTAATTTAATGCTTTTTAGTGTTTCAGGGTCAAATGGCCCCGAGGGCTAAACCACCCTTAGACATTGTACAACCCTGTTTCATGGAATCGGCAACAACCTCCTCCTTTTTTTCATGCGAACTGTTACATAAATCGATCTTACATTCAGCCCACAGAAAAAAGGCTCTTATTATGATAAAACATAATGCCATATACTTTCACAAATACAGTACTCTTTCACTTGTTTGCTCAACTTATAAAAAGGGCAGCTTTATTCAATTATGTCAAATAGACTTACCCTCATGCAGTCTGATCTTCTATGCCTGTAGGCGCAGTTGCCCAACAAGCGGCACTCTGTAACATTTTTGTTTTCAGTTTTTGAATTCTTGAATTTTTGCCTTGATAAACACTCATGACACATACTTGCACAGCCTCTTATGCCAGCAAGCTGAACCAGTATAACATATCTGGAGCAGTGAAAGCTACCTAAAGACTGTTCATTAAACATCATTGATGAGTTTTTGTCATTGCTGTATATGCCTAAAAGGACCTTTCTGATCTTTTGGACAGGCCTTAAATTATGGATATATTACAGCCAATTCTGTAGTAGCAATGACTCACCCATGTTGTAGATGTCCGAGATATTTACTGCATGGCATTTTCATGGCGGTTTTACCATTTGTCTGTCATGGCATGCAACAGTCCTTCACAACTGATATTATCATGTAATTTATTGGGGATTTTTTCCCTTGTCCCGGATGCTCTGATCTGAGCTCTAATGCAGTGATTTAGGACGAGACTGTATTAACTAGCCTGTCCGGAGACATTCTCTGCTCTGTTTTCCTGCAGAGCTGTTGATGCAATCCCTTACTAACTCTTTTCTTCAGGTCTTCAGAACAAAAAAGACACGCCATTAAATCGGGAAAACAATAGACTCCAAACGATAGAGTAAAAGTTTTTTTTTGCTGGATTTGGCTGTAACAGTTAACAATAATAAGTGTTAGAAGGCAAATACACTACACATGAACTATGTATTGAATTTAATCCGGAAAACGGTGATTCCCAGGTGACTGGGTTTTACAAAACAAAACCAGAACGCCGTTACAAAAAATAAATTCTGTGTCTATTGTAAATTACAGCAACGCTAAAATACAACACGGTGCCTTTTTAACCTTGGGAAGCAAGTGTAAATCTGGAACAAACCACTCCAGAATGAGAAGTTAATGGAGTCATTTATTGCGGTTTTCACCTGGCACTCGCGCTCCCATGGGCATCTAGCCAAGCCCGAGAGTCTGAGTGTCGCGGAGGAGTTGAAAAGATGTAAAGCTGGAAGCTGAAAGATGTCTGTAAGTAGCAGGAAAGCTTGGTTTCCTATTGTGTGGAGCTTAATTCAGTCAGTGGCCCCAGAGAAAGACCAGTCGCTGAAAGACTAGGAGAGCCCCCACGGCACTCCACGAGCAGCGCCAGCACACGGTCTGTGACAGTAATCTCCACGCCGCCACCTAGTGGACAACATTCAGAATTGCACTGGACCGACAGAACAGAAGGGATGAAGGGAAGCGATTTCCCTCCTCTTCTCATCGCATTTTCTAGCCGCTTATTCCTGATGAGGGTCACTGCGGTAGCAGGCGGTGCAGGGCAGAAGACTTCCCTTTCCCCCTGCAACAGTCTCCAGCCTCTCCTGGGGGACTCCGAGGCGCTCCCAGGCCAGACGAGAGATATAAAGATACAATCCCTCCGACGTGTCCTGGGTCTGCCCCGGGGTCTCTTCCCAGTGGGTCGTTACCGCTACACCGCCTCCGGGAGGCGCCTGGGGGCGTCCTTCCCAGACCGGCCACACCAACTGGCTCCTCTCGATCCGGCCCAGTCACGGGAATCTTTTTTACAGAAAAATTAACCCTCTAAAATGAAATTCCTGGTTATGTTTAGAAAAGTGGTGTTGTCTAGAGGCGATAAAACTCCTATAAATAAACTATTAATCAACTCAATGTGAGGTTTACCAACGTCCATTTCCAGAAATTCACGGGTGGTGGTAACACGGGTCTTTACGCCCCCCAGAGTGTCAGAGTAGCTCCCGCAGCGAGAAAAAAAAATAATCCCAAACTCTGATCTTTGGGTTACCGAGAACATAAATTAGACTAAAACAGGAAGAGGAAGCATTAAAATGAAGCTTTAATCTCTAGGTCTAAAATCTCCTCCATAACAGAAGGAAGCGCAAAAACAAACAACCGGCATAAACATTTGATCTGTTTTTTTATCCGGAATTACCACAGAAAATATATCTTTTTGACAAATTATATGAAGTATAAAATCAGGAATGATAATCCGTATTTAGTCTGCCTTCTAATCTTGTTTCTGGTTAAATGTTTTGCTCTTCTGTATTCTGGTCTCAGGGATTTACAGGCATGAATGCAGCTTACTATAAAGTAACAGGAAATGGGCCATATTTATGCTTTAACATGATTGCTTTCATATAATGAACCCATGTGTCCTGGCCTCAGTATTAAGGAGTCCTTATTGTCCTTCCTTGAACCCCGAACCCACAATCCCCAAGTTTCTTCAGCAGAATTAAAAGGAGATATACTGCATTTGGTATTTGAAATAAACACGAACACCTGAATCACCTGTCAGTTTGTTTTGTAATTGACTACCATGGCAACTATTGGAGTTTCCATGCTGCTGCACCGATTATAATCTGTGTTTTTTCTTACACTTCTGTTCTCCTCTTACCAGTGTCTGTTTTTCCAGTCCATAACCACAGTGCATGGTTGTATGTTTGGGAAACAATATTTTTGTTTTAAATCTTGCTGGCCAGATCTTTGGAAATAATTGTTGCATCACATAGATAAGTATGTCCCAGTAGTTTTGACCTAGTATTCATCTTCCAAAAACAATTAATTCCCATCTTATTTTAAATCGTCTCAATTTCCAAAAGCTATTTGAAGTGTTTTCATGGAATCCAACAACTATTATTTACTTTATCATTGAATTCGTATGTACTTATTTGATAATATACAAATTCTTCATTATTAATTATTAATTACATTGGTTATTTAGAAAAATATGTATATGCTCTTCTTATTAAACACGGCACACACCTGAATAAAGCCTTTGGGTATTTCTTTACAGTGTCACTGGATTCATTTTTGTTCTTAATAAATAACTGAGAAATGTAAATGTCAGCAGCGCTGGTAGGAGACTAGACCAATCATAGTATGGAGTGGTTTCGTTTGGGAGCAATGTGAGGGAACTGAGGGAACTTCTGAGGGAACAACAGGCTGCCTATAAGACAAGCCTGTCAGGCTCCAACACCCAGTGGGAGACCTGAGGCAAGGAGCGGTTGTAAGTGATGAGGAGGTGTTAGAAGAGAAGCAAAACAATTAGCGACAGGAAAGGGGATTACTTGGGATTACTTGGATTTATACTTAGTCGGAAATGATGCGGGGGCAGAACGGGGGCGGAGAGGTTAGCCTTGCTGGCTCACAGCACTAAGGCCCTGCATTCAGTTCCAGACCTGGGGTGCCATCTTCATGGAGTTTGTATTTTCCCACCCGTGTTCACATGGGTTTCCTCTGGGTGCTCCAGTTTCCCTTCACGGTCCAAAAACATACTGGTAGGTGAATTGGCTTCTGGTGTGAGTGTGAGTGTGAGTGTGTGTCTCTGTGTTGGTGTGAGTCTGCCCTGTGATGGACTGGCGTCCTGTCCAGGGTGTATCCTGCCTGGCACCCATTGCTTGCTGGGATAGGCCCCGGCTCCCCTCAGGACTCTGAATTGGAAGGTTAGAAAATGAATGGACATGATGTGGGGTCATCCCTGCACTCATGAGCGTCCATTATAAATTTCATTGCCTTCTCTCATACAAGTAAACGGCCTATGAGAAACACTTGGTCAGTTTGTGTCCTGTTTGGACATGAATGAAGAAAGAGTGGGGTGTACGAGAGACAATTGTTTTCAACCAAATGTTCTAAATGTTATTCTCACACCAACTTTTAAAATTAATGTATTGAGCCCCTGTACAGTAGGTGTCTTATTATTATGCTACTGGTCTAAGAACCAGAGTCTGTAGGCTTCCTGTGCAAGAGCCAATAGGAGGTGCGGACTTTGAGCTGTGCATCATGTAGGCACAGCTCTTCTGGCTCTTTTATCATGACAGTCTCTTTAATCCATGCTAATACAATCCGTGCACAAATTAAATGCATTCAGGGCCTGAAAAGAATAATCTGAATGCTACTACATGCATAAGAACATAAGAAAGGTTATAAACCATGATAATCCATTCAGCCCAATTTGCTCATTTGCTTGCTAGTAACATATATTATTTGTAAAACAATCAGATTACTCCAAGCAGCACAGAGGGAGCTCACAGTTTTGCTTTTAAAAGGGAACTGCAATGTTATTTTTATACTTCGGAGTTAGAAAGAATTGGCACTGATGAGTGCATTTCAAACTACAATGAAAGTAAAATGTACACGATAACATGTAGAACCTCCAATTTACATCACAAAAATAGATGAAATTTCCAGGTATGCACAGTACCTTATTCTGCCATCCAGAACGAGGCAACCAAACTTCCAGTGAGGTGAATTGGCCCTATAACATTGTGACATGCAAGGTTCTCTATTTTACAAAATGGAATCCCCATAAAAAATCTCAGTGGGATTATTTCCAGGGAGATTTGGCAGAGTGCAAGGCTTTTCCAGTGGACGTGCTTGGCTAGACATGGGCTTCAACATGATTTATGCTGATTTACACAATATCTTTCTCGGCTTCTCCATTATTTTCAATACAAGGAGTAGTCTGATAGTGCTGTGTCTTAACAATTTCCAAGTTAACCATTATGTGTCGATCATTTCAATTTTTAAAAGTTTTTTGAGCAGTGGTGTGTGATGATGTGTTTTTGTTGCATTCCAGGGGTTTCTGTGCTATGGGGATCTTCTTTATAAATACTGTGGAATCCTGTGAAGAAAAGAAAGAAGGCAAATTGGGACCTAGTCTGACACACTGCTTGAACTGTTGTGTAGAAATTCTGAAAATATAGACTCTTTGTGAGGACTTCTGAATTAAATGTCAAATTAAAACACTGGAGCCCTTTTGGTCACAAGCACCCTTCATCATGTGACTTTCCAAGGGATTTCAATAAGATTTCATTTTACTGTCTGTGGGAAAACGATTGGTTCCACCCTGTTTGCTAGATAATGACTTCAAATTTAGTTTAAAAGTAAAACCTCATGTTAAACACATGCCTTTTTCTAATATTCAACATTTGGTGCCACCATGTGCAGTCATTTTAGTTTCATGTAATGCCCATTGTGACATCGAGGTTGAGATTTACTACTTTTCTATACTGTTTTTAATTTACAGAATCATGGCGCAGAAAGAGATCAGTGATTTAAGTACTGTTTTAAATTATATGAAAACTTGGGTAAACACACAAGAAGGATTTATAAGATTACACTCAGGATTAGAAAATAGTCTGTAGTTCTGTTTTAATGTGATTGCTCTTATAAACTATATTAATAATATACAAAGTTATGGAATCACATTTCTGTCTTTAATCCCCAACAGAAGACTCACTCTCTGCACCAAAAAGAAAAGCAATACAAGCCCACTGCACAGAATGCCCCAGTTATAAAACTCAAGTCTTTTTTTTATTTCTTCCCTACTGAGAGATAATCAAAATAAAGTGCAAAGTGTAAAAAGTGCATGTTTAACCCGGACACGTGCACTATACAGTTTTTTGTATCGCACAAGAATAGACCTTTTTGCCAGAGTACAGTGATTTTTAGAACAGCCCTTGTTTTAGCTCATGACCTTAATAGAAACAAGCTTAGATGCTTTTGAGTTGCAGCAAAGCAAAGAAAAAGTAATTAGACCCTCGATTTAACATCTTAGGACTGCACTTTACAGCAGTATCTCCATTCACTACACTGGGGCATTTTTGGAAAAACTAGGCCAGAGTGAAGAGCGCCACCTACTGGTCCACTGACACCATTCACAGAGGTAACCTGGTTTCTCTTAGATGTCTGTTATTCCAGCACTGCTCAGGGTCAGCATTGCTTAGCATCTGAGATCTGACAAGCAGGCTACATCAGGCTAGAGGCTGGCAGTTCTGGGTGGCACGGTAGTTTGCAGGGCCCTGAGTTCTATTCAGGAGGTGCTGTCTGCATGGAGTCTGAATGTTCTTTCCGTGTTCACATGGGTTTTCTCCCACAGTCCAAAGACATACTGATTGGGGAATTGGCTTCTGGGAATATTGGCCCTGGTGAGAGTGTGTGTGTTTGTTTCTGCGTGCGCCCTGTGATGGACTGGCATCCCATCCAGAGTGAACCCTGTCTTTTGCCTGCTGCTTGCTGGGAGAGTCGCTGACACCCCTGTGGCCCAGAAGTGGGTAAAATTAATAATAATTATAATAACTCCTTACACTTTCTGGACACTCCACTCAAAGCGCTTTACAGGTAATGGGTAATAACTCCCCTCCACCACCACCAATGTGCAGCCCCACCCGGATGATGCGACGGCAGCCATAGTGCACCAGAACGCTCACCACACATCAGCTATCGGTGGGGAGTGATGAAGCCAGTACACAGATAGGGATTATTAGGAGTCTGTGATTGGTAAGGGCCAATGGGAAATTTTTGGCCAGGACATCAGGGTAACTACTTTTCAGGAAACACCCTGGGATTTTTAACGACCACAGAGAGTCAGGACCTCGGTTTTACATCTCATCGAGAGGACGGCACCTTTTTGCAGAATAGTGTCCCATTGTGGGACATTAGGACGCACACAGACCACAGGGTGAGCGCCCCCTGCTGGCCCCACTAACACTTCTTCCAGCAGCAAACTTAGTTTTCCCCAGGAGGTCTCTTATCCAGGTACTGACCAGGCTCACACCTGCTGAGCTTCAGTGGGCTGCCCATTGTGAGATGCAGAGTGATATGGCTGCTGGCCACTGAGATTTTTGATAACCACAAAAATTTAGACATTTTTTTTAATTTAGCTCCTCAATTATGAATTTGTTTTTTTAAACTGGAAGAATCTAATGATTCCAATCAAAAATCCGGAGTTGAAACTGAGCACAGAATTTAAAGAAATCAACAATGATTTTCTTCTAATAAATAATTAACTGATTAACATGAATCCTTTTGCCCAAGTCAGTAGAATGTCAGTAGCAACTCCATATGAGCAATGTGATTGAAAGGAATATGTATAGAAATTATTTACAGTATTATTTCACCGAAAATAAATAGGCAGAATTTTTTTTTTTAATTGGGATAAGGATAGCATTTCAGAGCAAGATGCGTAATTAAAATTAAAAACACAATTATAAAGAGAGGACAGTTCATCAGTGGGCACAATCCGCATTTGAGACACTTTTCAAAGGGTATTATAAAGTTGTGTACTTTGTTACGTGTTTTTAAATTTGTATGGCATAGTGGATTGTTGGTTATTTGAAAGGCATGACCACTAGGTGGCAGGCGTGTTCCATTATCCGATCAACTCCTCCGTTCGAGTCTGGTTTGTGGGACAAAGGGATTAATGCAGATAAGCTTTCAGGAATGTTTTGATTTAAAGGGGATTTTTTAAAGTATGTTTTGATTAATTAACTATGACGTTAAACGCTATTTAAAAGGTCAGAGACAAAATTAAATGAAAAAGCATATGGATTGTAAAGCCTAAGCATAATTAAAATTAAATTATGAAAATGTCACGGGATACTACAAGATTCCGTAGCGCGAAGGTTCGTGCTCCTGTAACAATAAATCATTTTCTCATGCGTGAGAAAGACACCAACATTATTTTAACCATTCATTATGTAACATTTACATTGCATTTATGAAAAAACATAAATAAATTTAAGAAATACACTCACTGTATAACCTGGCACAGAAATGGGATAGCAGTGAGGCAGTTTGGGGGAGGCACATTTAGCTCTCATGTAAGAATAAATGACAAATTCTCCCTGTCTGGCTATTTCTACGAAATCATAAACTGGGGGGGATCAAATCACTTCAATAAAATCAAGATGTGTACAATGTCTCTTTGTCCTTGTAGGGGAAATTCCTATGATCCTTACAGCTGGGGGGGCAGTTTTCATAACCTTCTATCTCTTGGATAGCTCGATGGTCGGGACGTGACTGACTGATTGTTATTCAAAGCGGACCCGAAATTTCTCAGAATGGATCCCGGGAGCCGGTCGCGGTGGCTGGCTACCGCGGGCGGGCGCGAAGGAAGAGTTCGTTCGCACACTCCTGGCCGGTAGGCGGCAGTCTCGAGTCTCCGTCTAGCCCCAGAATTACTGAGAAACACCCGCTTGTTCGGTGCAGGTGTGGTGTGGGACAGTATTCCTATTCACATCCTGCGCAGTTCTCTGACTACTCGTGAAATGGGCGATCTCTCGCGGGTGGACCTCACCGAAACCTTCACGACATCGGCTTGTGTCGGACACGGAAAGAGAATGATGAAGAACAGAGCAATAATAATGCAGACCTGATGGAATAATACGATTCACTTATCCGTCTGAGAATTATAAGAACTTGTGTGTGCGAGGCATGTAACTTTGAATGCTTTAAAAATGCATTAACACATTTTATTTTATTATGTCTTTCTGAACGAATAATAGTTGCGATTTTGAAGTTGGTATAATAAAGTCCTAACATTCCTGCGCAAGTGAATTCAATTTTACTTTAACAGACTGTAATGCAAAGGTCAGCAGTAACTGCAAAAACTGTTTCTTTTCCGCATACATACCAGTCCTGACATCAGAATCCGTGGTACTTTGTTGTTTCGTGTTTCTGAAATTCCCCCCGTTTTATTCCTTGAGATCGCTCAGTGGAAAGATCCGAACTCAATGGGGGCATCTGCAGCTCGCGTGCGCCTTCCAGCCCTTCTCGTGGCCCGACCGGGATGACAGAACGGACCGGGATCGAGCCCGAGATCTCGGCCCAGCTGGAGGGGGGGGGGAGAGACGTATGGGTCACCTGACCGACGGGAGCCAATCAAAAGCGATGGAGCGGAGGCGAGCTCCTGCAGTGAGTGTGTGTGTGAGAGAGAGAGCGAGCTTAGGTACCAGAGGCAGTGACTCGGGAGAGTGTCGGCAGGGGGAAGAGGGAGGTTATATTTCTGCAATGCCGAATAAAGCGAAAAAGGAGAAGGTGAGTCGGTGCTTTTGTGAGTTCTCCGGGTGATAGGGAGCCCTTGTTGTGGAGACCCAGGGTGATATTTAGGTAGTACAAAGTATGTGAAGCTCGGGGCCTAGCCCTTTAGCAAGGATGTCGCTTGTAGTCTGTGCTCTGTCGATTAACTTGTCCAAGAGTGCTCTGGTAACCGATTTGTTACTTCTGCCTTACTAAAGATGGGATTGGGACGAAAACTTCCAGCTGTGGTGTCTTTGGACAAGGAAAGCCAGAACTGTAGTTCGGAAATGTGACTCGAGTCGTGTAGTTCATTGTTTTCCGATTTTGGCGGAACGTGTGTTGCAGCTTTCAGTAAAGTTACTGGCGAGTGTTGTACGAGTTAACTACACCTCCGGTTAAAACGATGCCTGTGCTCCTCTCATTTGAAGTGAGGCGCAGTTGAAACGGGGTACTCCTTTTTATTTTAAACGCTCTGATTTTGTTTTTTGAAGTTGAAGCACGTGGGCATTTAAGTGAGTTTTTTATTTAAATCCGTGGTTTGATTTGCCTTTTTCGTGTCGCGCTAGCTAAAGATATTATCTTTACGCGAAGAAAAACACGTTGATGCCGACGCAGTGGAAAGACTTCGCCGAGAATCGAAAACAGAAATCGGGACACTGGAAACGCCAACATGCAAAGTTAATCATTCGTGTAAATTACGCAGGCCAGGAGGAACGAGTGCATCAACGCAATTTCCCTCTTTAATTTTTAAGGAACCTGCGAAGTCTGGGAAAACTGGCAAAGCTGGGGTCAAAGATGGACAGGAAAGTTCCGAACACGAGGTAAGCAGTCACGAACTGGGCTTCTGGTTCTGGTATCGTTTGTTTTTAAGACGGGTTTATTCGGTGCTTCCAAATGACATCGACAGATTTCTGTGCGTTTTACAAACTAAGAGATTTATGCTCTTAAAAAATTAAAAACATACTTTTTATGAGGATGTGAGTGTTAAAGGATCTTAAATAGTTGTGTAGTGGGGAATTGGCTTTAGGCGAACTAATAAGATCATATTTAGTCTACTAGCCCATTGTATCCGTGAAGTCACACTTGTGTGTTGCTGTTTATATGATACTGAGTTGCTAACTGAGTTTTACATTTCGCTATAACTCTATACTCGTTCCCATTTCGGTGGGTTTGAAAATGGTTTCACGTTAGTTCTGGGAGCATTTACACAGTCCTTTTCTGTTTACTCTTGATACATTTATCCAATTCTTGACAGGCCCAGATTGGTGAAAGGTAAGAATAGCTTGACATGAGGTTGATGTTTTGCATAATGTACTAAAAACGTAGCTTGCTGCACTACAATGGCTAGATTAACTTAATTATAATGTGGTCTGCAGTTACTGAGTTTTATATACTTTTCCAACAAGTTATGTTTGTGAGCTATAATGTGAGCTCCGCAGCCTGTCAGTATTCCACTCTGCCAGTGCGTAAATTGTTCATCCTTGTGCCTGTCTGTCGTTTGTTTTGCTAATTGCAGCACTCTGAATTGCCCTGCATGGATAAAGTGTTGTGTAAGTGCGGAGTCCTGTTTCAGGGGGATTGTGAGTCAATTAGTTTGTTTGCTACCAGCAAGCTGTGCGTTATTTTGATTTTTTTTTTAAAAAAGATGACTGGCAGGTGTGCAATCAACACAGGATCCTTACACTTTCAGCATGCATCATGTGTCGGATATTTGATTTACTGTTTTTATGCATTGCTTTAATTCAATTAAAAGATGCTGTTTTAAGTCTGGATCCTCAAGTTACATTTGTGTGTTTGTGTGCATTGGCAGTGTTGGTTTCTGGGGGGGTAAAGAAGGCTGTGAAACACAAAATACACATTTCTTCTGAGGAGACTTTGTGCCAGCTCGGGTCACTTAAATACTAGAAGCACTGCCCTGTTTCTTATGTGCATGCAACAGCACTTACCCTGTGGGTAGCTGGCACAGTCTCTCAGTCAATGGAAATGGCTGCAGTTCAGAAATGGGTTTATGTAGTAGGCATTAAGTTTTAGATTTTTTTTTTTCTGTGCTGATCCAGGTTATCTGTTCAGTGATTTGTGTCAGTCAGTATTTGGCAAACAGTTGTGTGCACCAACTTATTTAAATCTGTAATAAGCAAGCTGTTCAAGTATTAGTAAAAGTACTCTGGAGTGTGTGCTGTGGGCTGCTTGTTTCCATATGTGGGAAATATGGTGTACGAATCGGGACTGCAACAAATGAGTTCAAGATTAAGTGTTTTTTTAAAAAAAGAAGTATGTCCTTAAAATGCATCCTTGATCATTTTTAGTGTGAGAGAACATGAAGTATTCTACATCAGTGTGACCATGAACTCTGAGGTACCATCACATTAAAAAGGAATTAACAAAAAAGTTTGAAGATTAACAGTTTATTGCGGCAAAATCCAGGCTTTATTTACACTGCCTTAAGAGCTTGGCTTCCTTGAAGCTTTCGGTGGTTACTGTACCCGGGAAGGAATTTCTGGTTGTCCCAAGCTATTGTGTTGTAGTTCACCTGGAACGTACCCTGTATATGAAAACAGAGTTGATCCATGCTCTCTGAATCTGGTTTAGGGCGTGAAATCCTGCAATTTTTAAAATCCATGAAAATCTGTTTACATAAGATCAAATTGGTGAGACGTATCTAGATCAAATTCCCTAGTGGAGCAGTCTGTCTGGGCATAGCTTAAATAACACAATTCTTAGACGTTGCCCTTAAATCATCAGTTTGTAAAGACATTGAACATGTGAGGTTAGAATAAAGTCAGGAATGGCCAAATGTGTTCCTTGAAAGCAGCAGGGTGAGCTCTTTTTAATTTTTCTCTGGATTTTTAAACTACACAGTTGAGCAAATTGCCTGCATAGGTCTTCCAAATGTGTCAAAACAGGTGGTTTAAAGGTAACCACGGTCTAGCAGTTTTATAGGTCTTGTAGGAAATTGAGCAGTTGTGTTCCTCTACTTAAGAAATCCTGGTCACAGGTCAAACCCATGTTCATAGATCTTTACCCGCTCTCAGGTGAGCGCCTTCATGATTTAAGCCACTAGTCGAGCTCCCTAAATGATTATTGGTTCATCATAAAAAATTAAATGAAGCCAGCAAATATGAAAAATAACTACAAAATGTGTGTACATTATTCAGTTGTAGGATTTTGAAGAAGATAATCATTTTTTTGCAAATATGCACTCTGTTTTCAAAGTAATATCTGTGTCCCATTTGTTTTTCCCTTTGACATGGGGATAAATTGGTTCATAGCTGTTCCAAGCTTATTTCTAGGCCACTTCAAAAATGGAATGCAGATTTCACCAAAGGAAGGGAAGGCTATACTCTTCTTGTGGATTGCTAAAACAAATGCATTATTTAGAATGTCAAAATGTAGATCCTACCTAGAGCCTACCAGATTTTGCCAATGTCCTATAATTCTGGGAAAAATCTTAGTTTCTTCACTCTGCATGATGCATGATTTTCAGTGTCTGCGATTTAAGTTGTCATTTTATTTTGCAACGTATACCTTTTCTAAGCCAAACGGAGTACTGAATCTGGTGGGTAAATCAGTGCAACAAGATGGAAGAACTGCAGTTTCTGTACATTGTAAAAGGGAAAGTGAGCCTTGTTGCTGACTTTTGGACACTTATAGGTTAAAATGAAAATGCCTTTGCAAAAAGGCCTTTTTACTTTTGTACCGAGGACCCTTCACACAAAAAAAAACACGAAGTATCTTTTTGCATTGTTTGGTAGGGTTACGTGAGGTTAGCGAGCTAGTTTCAGTGGAGGTGTCAGGTTTGTTTTCATTCCTGTGCCCCTGCCTTGTGGCCTACCTCCTCTGACTAATGCTTGTCGAAATGTAGCCACTGGTGTTTGGAATTGCACTTGAGCTCTTAAGCCTGATAAGATGAAAACCCCAGAGACTGACACACACCCACATGATTATTAAATGCCTTTTTAGACTGCTTAATTGTTATTATTTATTCTTCTTAATTTATGTAGGAAAGCTTATTATTTTTGATACAAGTGGTAAAAAAGTTGAGGGTTTTCAGCTTAATTGAAGCTGTTTCTCTTGTAGAGCTTACGGACAGTATTTTGAATTCCAGAGTAGTAGTGAAAACGACAACAAAAGAAAATCCAGCTCTTCAGAGCACGTAGTGTAAAAAAGCAAAGCAAGGTTGTTTTTAACAGATACAGACCAGTATCTCCTGTTTTTGTACAAACTTCCTTATCTTTGGCACCAGACAGCTATAGGTAAACTGGTAATATTTCCGCTAACCTCAAAAGTAACATGTTTGTGTGTGTGTATAATCACTCCAGCAAAGATCCTTGTTCTAGAAATGGGGGAAAATGTGATGTTCATTTTACTAGGTGCAACAAAGAAATCGCTTCTATTTCGTACATTATAAAAGCTTCCTGGAAGTATTACTAAGGCTTTTAATATTTGTGCATAGTAACAATCTTTTGTGTTCTGTTGAAATGCTGTTAAATAGGTGGCAGTTTTTGTTTATTGACATTTCTGCATCTTTATTTCGCAACCATCTTAAAATTTTATTAACTCCCAAAATGTAACCTGTCTGTTTGCAGCATTCAGTTTTGCTATGTAACTTTACAGTGAAGGTTCTTAAGTTTGAGACTTGGATTATGTTTGGATCAAAATGAATTTCTTAAATCTAGTAAAATGTATGCTTAAATGTCATATGTGCACTTTTTTTCTAGGGAGTTCAGATAAGCGTTACAAATAGCTTGGGTGGGTACATATTGGGTTATGTAGCATTCAGCAGTTTGTTTCAATATACTGCAACTTCTTTATGGGTTATTGTTGGGTATACTTATGTATGAAGTCATATAGTAATACTACATCAGCTTTGTGATAGCATAGTTTGAAATATTTTGCTACCTACAAGTTCATTTTTTACAGCAGTATATTGCTCTTGATTAAAGATCATAATGGAACTGATAGAGAATAATTGTTAACAATAATATGCAATTGTGGAAAGTGTG
This sequence comes from Lepisosteus platostomus, assembly GCF_059453375.1. NCBI lineage: Eukaryota > Metazoa > Chordata > Actinopteri > Semionotiformes > Lepisosteidae > Lepisosteus > Lepisosteus platostomus. The sequence continues at coordinate 11,337,019 of NC_142620.1, read as the reverse complement.
ATTATTGCATAACAGAAGAACTTGTACACTATACTGTAATAAAGGTGCCATATATCTGGTGAGATGTAAAACTGAGGTCCTGTCTCTCCCGGGGTTCTTTCTAAAAAAAAAGAGTAGGTGTGTTATCCTGGTGTTCTGGCCAAATTGTCTCTTACCTTTACCAGTCATGGCCTCTTAATAATCCCTATTATTATGAACTGGCTTCACTGTGTTCTCCTCCCCACTGATAGCTGATGTGTGGTGAGCGTACTGGCACACTTCAGCTGCCCATCATCATCAAAGTGGGGCTACATATTGGTGGTGTTGTAGGGGAGTCCCCATTACTTGTAAAACGCTTTGAGTGTAGTGTCCAAAAATGTATTATGTAAGTGTAAGGAATTATTATTCAGTCTGAAAGAAAATAAATCAAATGATTTAACAATTGGCTGTAAGATAGGTGCTGGGATATTAAAATGTAAGAGCTGTACTAGAGCTTGAAGTTCTCCCCTGTACTGTGCTGGATGTTATGGTCGGAAACCAGTTATTTTCTGTTTAATAAATTTGCTTTATGTTCTGGCAGATGCTGGGTGTTGTATGTGTTGGGTGTTGATTAATGTTGCATTCAAAAGAGCTCTGCTGTGTAAGTGAGAAGCTTTTCTTCTGGTTCAGTGCTCATCTGAAATGACAGTAACCCAACCACCATGCTGGCTAGTTCGAGAACTCACAGCATTAAGTATGAAGACATTTATTTTCAGTCTAAGTGTTTAAAAATGGGATAACTTGGTAAAAGTCCTGCACTGAACTAGTACAGTATGTGTATACTACATTGCCGCCTTCCCAGTCTAATTGAATCTTCACTGTCTTTTTGTTTGACAGTCATTGTTAGTCTGTGGAATTAGCCTCAAGCAAACTGTCTGCAGAATATGACTCATGACCCTCAATGTGGTGGCATTTTTTAATAAATCCTGAAAAATATAAAAATGGTGACCCTTTTCAAAGGTATATTTTTAGAACACCTAACATTGTCGATCGTGTTAAGAACCTTCAGTACGATTACAGGGGTTCTTAACTGATCTGACCAGCAGCTCATCTTTATGTATAGAATTTAAATGAACCCTTGAAGCAAGCCTGGCTGATTTCTGCTTCAGTTATTAGTACTGCTGTTTTTGTTTCTTGGAAGAAACACTGAAGACTTAACACAGTGGGTCCAAACTTCTCGTGTATACACAGAGTTCTCGACACCAGCATTGTTTACAAGTTTCAAGCCAACATTTAGAAAGCTCTGTCTACACCATTAGGGACTGGAGGGTGGTATGTCATTGTGTATGTGGGGGCTATTAATATAAAATATTTTTATTGTTTAGCCTCTAATAAATACAAGACAACACATTCCCACAATAAAAGCTTCTTGTATTTGGGTTAAAAAATGTTCTCGTTTCAGAACTCAGCTGGAGTATTCTTATTCCAAATAAGCAAATTACTTTACATCAGTAGTGGACTCTTGACATATGTGGGATGGTGCATTTAAGTTAAATTAAGTTCAAGTTATGTGTTTATACAAATAAATTGTGAGCTTTTCCATTGTATAAGATTAGGTTTATTATTTACAAAAAATTTTGCAGATAATGGGCAGAAAAGAGAAGAATAATATTCTGGTTAAATGCATGGTACCATCGACAGTGAATGATTATCCCTGTTTTGTAGCGATGAAATATGGAACCTGGAGACTTTGAGACTTAACCACTTCTCGTGAATTTTGTGTTACAGAGTTCAAATAAGAAAAATAGCAACAACGCCCCTCCTACGACACAGCTAATGAAGGTGAAACTTCCTGGCACGCAGACTGCAGTGAAGAAAGAGAAGCGTCAGAGTTCGTCCAGGTTCAGTCTTAGCAACAACAGAGAGCTGCAGAAACTTCCGGCTTTCAAAGGTACTGCACCTCCTGTACAGGATTTCGTTAGCACGTGTGCCATGCACTTGCATACAATGCCTTCTGAATTTCTGTTATGTTTTTCACTGGTTATCAGTGTTTTGTGCCATTGTGACTTTTTTTCCATTTTTAAATTGTTTTAGGTCCTATACTGTAGTTCCAAGTGAGGGTTGTATTGGCCCTAACTCACAGCTGGGTGCTGTTTATCATAAATGAAGTATTTATCAAAAAGCAGATGCTCTGTTAATTAAGAAAACTTGAAAGCACCGTGTTTTGATGATTGGCTTGCCTGAATAATAAGGTTTGTAATGCATTCAGCACCAGTGAGCTTGCATCCTGTAGTCTTAACTTTGAAATGTCATGGTTTTTATACTCTGTTCTTATCGCGGTCTGCAAGTTGCAAAATCAGAGCTGCAGAATGGGAGGAAGGCGACTTGGAATTTTGTTGGTCTGTATAGTGTTTGCGTCTTGAAAAGATATTTTTGTTTCCTGCATTTTCACTTGCAAAGTAAATACTAAAGAATGTTTACATACCATGTAATTGTATTTCTGCATCGTGCTTTTTGTTATTCTGTGTGATTTTTCACAATAGGCCTTTATAATGGTTTTGAAACGGGCAAGCTGACATTTGCTTTTGCTTGGAAAAAGATTGCTTGCACTTTCAGCTCTTGTTGTCCAAGGAGACTTCTCATATACCTGGTATCTGGAGTGTAGATTACACCTAGTACAGTTGATATGAAGCACTTTTGCAAACATTGATGCAGTGGATCATGAAATAGCTAAGCCTGATAAGCATTCCTAACATGTTAGCTGTCTTCTGTGTTTAGATGCACTGCATCCCAGCTCTTAATTGCTTTGTGAAGTGGCTAAAAGGCATAGTAGTTTGCCAACAAGCACCCCAGCCCGCATAATGCTGAAACAAAACTAAATGACCCCTTCCAAGACGGATCGTTCTTTTTTTAAAGAGTGTAATATGGGAAGTTTCATGTTTTTTGACTGTAAAAATGTCAGAGAGCTTCCTCGCTACTGCCTTCTATAAATTAAAAACACACTTTACAGAAAATGAATTCGTGAAGAAAAATAATTGCAGTATCTGTATCCCCAATGGGTAACATTGCAATAATAAATCAACAGAAATTGTCATTGACCTTTTATTATCTATATTTTAAAAGGATGATTTGTGTAGCTAGTCGTTCATCCACTATCTTAGTTTTAAGAAGCCTAGGTTAAGGACTGAAGTATTAAAATTTTATAACTGTAGTGCATCCTGACAACAAGGCTTTTAACGTTCAGTAGGTGGCATGGTACATAATTTATAGGATGTCTGCTGCTTAGCAATGTTCTGTGTTATCTAGTAGAAATATTTATCTAACCTTTGTATTACGAAAAAGGTCATAACCATCATGTTGTATTTGCTAAATAAAGACTTGGATTGATGTTATATAAGAGAATTCTTCATGACTAGAATCATAAAGACTTGTACATCATGACGGACGTGCTGCATGTTTAAAGAGAAATTTAAGGTTTATTTTAAAATGGGTTGATCATTGTCGTGTTGTATAATGCGTTCCTGTGTAGATGTGCTTTTATGGAGAGTTTTCAAATGCCAGGTTGGTGATTTACTGCTAAGGCAGTATGTATTTCCTGGATGTAGGCTTTCTCCTGTGATTCATCGTCGACACCAGCAGATTGACGTAATGAGGGATTTGCCCCAGATAGTGTTTTGAAGTTTATAGACTGAAAGTGCTTGTTTCTAAAAATATACTCTGTGTGTCAGCAATGCGTTTTGCAAAACATATTCGCACATAGGAGCTGCAAAAAGATCATGTACTTGTATCTGAGTAGGTAATGCGTAATGTAGTGTACTGTTGAGTACCCCCTTTTCTAAAGGTTTTTTTTATTCTAATTCCAAATAATTCTCAAATTATTAACAAATGTTGGCCTGCTGACAGTTATTGTGCTTTTGGCACTGCAGTATAAAATCACAAGAAAGAAAACGAGTCCTGTTATGGTAAAGGAGAATTGGACACTATAAAAAAACATTTCTTGAATGAATTCTGATTGATCCGGAGTTCATTATTAAACTATGCAGAGTTTCCAGGGACAATACTTTTATCTGTAATAGTTTACAATTTTGGCTCTTTTGTACTGATGGAAGTGGAGTGCATATACTGTACAGTACTGCTCTGTGCAATTAGGTAAAATATAACCTTGCAGGGATACATTTTCTTTTATGATTGTGCTACTTATTGTGAACAGTGACTTTGATTCTGGTCCTGAGGTGCTATCTGTGTGGAGTTCGTATGTTTTTCCACTGTTCACCTGGATTTCCTCTGGGTGTTGTTTTCTAGAGTTTTTCATTTCACAAAATAGGAAGGTGTCGAGAAATACTCTCACTTTTCTTGGGGAAAATGTAGAAAATGTTTTACTCCTCTTTAGGCTAATGAAACTCTGCAATCTAATCATTTCTAGCACGTTTATGTGAAGCTTTTAAACAGTTTTGAAAGAGCTCTTGTACTGCTGCACTGCAGTCACAGTTTTGTCATGCTTATGCTATTAAAGTCTTGCTGCATCTGCGTAAATGATTGATAATCTTATCTGCTATTACATGGAAGAAGATCTTAAGCAGCTAAATTGTAATTAGATGGCTTTGCCTCGTGGATGTCCTGCAGGTGATGGGGAGTTGCAGAGTAGCCGAGGTTTGTAAATGAGCAATAATTGCAGCTTTGTCATGACTTAAATGCATTAAATGTAAAGGCCTCATACACCAGGAAAAGGATAATTCCACTTACACATTCTCATCTGACCCTTCTACCTTCTCGCTACACATACAGGAGAAGTACTTCTCTCACCTACAGCATTGCAAGCCTGCTAGAGCCTGTAAGGTCACCAGGGTCACTACTGCTGTGTAACTGGGAGCCAGAAGACTCCTGCCTGTCTTATCCCACCCTACCTTTGGCAATGCTCAGCAGGCTGTGTGGATTGTGGGAATCCCAGTCAGTCCGCTCGTGACCTGACTCTGGCTCACAAGCACGATGCAAATTGGATTCCTCTTCCACTTTTAATACAAATTGGTAAAAAGTGCTGCATGAGTTTCATTTCCTGTCTGGAGTCAGTGGATTTAAACAGTATTTTTAATCCTAGTAAATATTTATGGAAACATTATTACAATATTATTTCCACAACGTTGTCCAATTAAATTACAAACAAAATGGGAGGCTTGATTCAAATTCCAAAGTACTTGCCAGTCATTCAATTAATGAAAGAGTAACTCCTCGAGCAAGCATCCACACCTTTCCTGCGATAGCCTTTGTTCTTCATGTTGTACCTTTTTGTTTTCCAGGAAGTTGGCGACAGGGGTTAAAGCTGTTACGGCATGTTAGAACGTGAAAAGGTCTCATACCATCACACAGAGCGGTGTTTTCACATGTTTGTGGACTGTAGTGTGGTTACAGCCCTGTGAGGCTAATAAGAATGAAGGGGTGGAGTAAAGGAGCACAAGATCTCTTCCCTTTTGTATCTGTATCTGGATTGCGGGAGAGGAACAGGAATGCATGCACTGATATTTATATATACTTGTATGCTCTTTATAGTGCAACCCCCCCCCCCCCTTCCCACCTAAGGAGAAAAGTGCAACTAAAATGCAGACTTCAAAACCCACTCATTAATAGCCTCTTTTTGTGTTGTATTCGTTACCTAATTTAGGAACCCCACAATGCCCCATACAACTCTATTGTTGGTGCTTGCTGATGCATTGCACCTCGCCGATTGAAAAGAGCCAATCTGTGTCGCGGTTATTGAACTGCAATTACAAATGAACTTCCCCTGAGCCAAAGCCAAGCTTGCATAGAAAACCAACCAAACAGTCTGTCGCAGCCTCTTGAATTGCACAGTGTTAAAGCCTTTCTAGGTATTTGTTAGAAAATCTCTTCAAACAGTGATTGAAAACCTTCAGGTTTTCTCCAGTTAAAGGTGAGAACCTACAGAGCTGAGTGTTTCATAGATCTACAGAGAGTTTTATATTGGTGTCGAAAGTCCTTGCCATCGCTGAAAGAAGTGGCTAAAATCCTCTTGTTGGAAGGGACATTGGATTCTCTTTTTATATGATCTATCAGCTCAATACCAAGGGGTCCTGCAAAGTGTTCGTGTTGATGGAGAACAAAAGTGCAGATCAATAATGCTGGAAATGGCAAATGAGACGATCCGCACTCTTCTCTGAATTGTGATTTAGTTATAAACAGTATTTAAGTTAATTTAATCCAGATACAAGGAGAGTTAGGAATCGCCCCGTGTAGATGTTCTTACTTTAGTTGGACATTAAGTTTTGCAAAACGTTTACATTATCATGACTAAATAGAATTCACTATGTTCATATTTTTAAGCAGTTTATAGCATCAGACCAGAACATCTCAGGCTGGGGATAATCTCAAGATGATAAATTAAGAGTTGTACAGTACATGCTTTTTGTTCTCTGGATAGTGTTGCCAATCATACACAGGCCTCTTCTCCAGTATGATTTATCACAACTGTGCACTTGATGGTAATACACAGTCTCTCCTGTCTTCAGCTTTGTTTTGCAATCCTGATATAGATATTTCAGGAACTTTCCCTTCTCTGTATGATAGCATTGACACAGTAATCCTGCCCCCTAGCTCATAGTATTCAGCGACTTTAGTGAAATAACTAAACAAATGGGAGCTTGTTGTTGGAGTTTAAAGTAATAGCTTAAAGGTACAATAACCTTCAGAAACTATCTCCCATTCACTCTATAAATACTTAGTGCAACAGAAGACTGCAGGGCCACGTGCTTTGACATGCACAGCAGCCACGGTAAGCCTCTGTCAAAAAATGTACATTGTGCAAGGACAAAGGCTCTTCTTAACTTCATCAGAAGAGTTGTTAATGATTGTCAGTTTGCTTGCTTCGGTAAGGGCTCAGTGGTCCCCGGGTTTTATTAAGCACGTATGGTTTCAGAATGATCCATCCAGTTATTGAATTGTCAAGCTGGGGTTGGGTGACCTGTTTCACTCGAAAGGCAAGATTTCTTGAGCGTTTCCCTGCGGTCCTTTGAAAGGTGGCGCCACTGGTTTTGCGCCTTGTTGCTGAAGATCTTACTCCGGAGTTCCTCTGCGGCACGCGAGTCCCGACCAGCGAAGCAAAGGAACTTAAACAAGTTAAAACGCCTCAGATGAAGTTAAAACATTCTGGATAAACGCTGTCCTTGAGGGTCGACTGAGATGTTCGTTAAGGTTGTGGTAACTGTTGTAGCAGATCTTGAGCAGGTTTATACGAGAGGACAGTAATGTGTACCAATATAAAACGGAGCTAATCCTTTAACCAATGTGGCAGTGGTTCATTACTTTTTTGTCAGACTAGTAATTTATTAAGAAGCTGATCTTCAGAAGCATGTCTGTATACTAGCTCTAGGCATCTCAAGTTGTGCTGTTCTTTTTCCACCCATCACTCTTGAGGAAGGCGTACTTGTGAATATAACATTCTGGGGGTGGGGAAAGGATCAGCTGGTGAGCGTGAAAGTGTTTGATCCAATTGATTTACATAATATTTATGGAACAGCTGTCCCAAGACCTGTAACCAGATAACATGGATCCTGTTTTAAAGGAGAAAAACAAGGGGAGATCTTTGCTGATTGTACTTATAATAGATGTTGCAGTAATTGAAACAGATGTGTTGTGTAAGCTGGCAGTTCAGTTACTTTTACAGAAATTACTACTGTAGATGCAGATAATCTTCAGAGTTTTTTTTTCTTCAAGCATTATCTGATCTTTCCTTTCTATAAATCTAAAGAAGGTAAACCTGAATGACTTGAATGGTAATGCACCATTGAGATGTGTGCAGCAGGCTTCTCGCTGTGAAAATCATGGCCTAATGTCAAATATGGTAATACCTTTTAAATTGAAGTGGAAACTGGAAGTGCATTTAAAACCAAGAACAGGAGGCACTTTACACAGAAGGTTGTGGGAGTGTGGAACAAGATCCATAGCCATGCTGTTGAAGCGGGTGCTCTGACTTCCTTTAAGAAACAACTCTTGTTTGTAACCTTCCTTATGTTCTAATGCACAATTTTATTAAATCAGAGGGCTGATAATTGTTTCAAGCTATTATTTCATAAACCTAGGTAGTTATGGTTAAATGAATGGCTGCCCATTTCAGTATGGTAAAATGTTCAGTTCAGACTCCCTGTTCAGTGTTTGAATGTGCTTAATGAGCTGTTTTTGTGCTGTTGACGTTAGTCCTTTGAATCTTTGGCTGGAAAATGCTGTGCTTGTCTGTGATTTTAGTGCCACCTATTGGTGACAGTTCTTTTAATCCAAACCCAAGATAAGCTGATAAGACGAAAGCTAGGTTTGTCAGAGGTGATGTAACTGGTATAAAATGGTGGTTCTTCCTGTATGTAATAAGCATATACTGTACCTCAAAGCATGTAATTGGAAACACAATGTCATTAAAAACTTAGTTATTAATGGATTCTCCGCAAAAGATTTGGTTAGGAAATATCTGAATGTGAAATAGCCAAAGGCTGTAATTTAATCGTAGCATATTGCATTTTTTTTAAAAAAAAAGCTTGAGGTAAGTGAAATCGAATAATGATTGCTTAACATAAGTCTGTAATCTTACACTTGGCACTGCTTCAGAAAACCCTGTCCAAACCAAGTAAAGCGACTTTTCCAATGTTTTAGACAATATACCAGTGTAAAAGTCAAAATCGTAATCATTTTGTTTGTGGAACCGTACTTTGTTTAATACTTTTTTTTTTTTAGCCTTTGAATTGCAGCTGAGGTGTTGCTCCCATGTGGGAATGGCACATCTTGAAAATCGGGCCACATTGGTGCCTTTCTGCATTTGTCTTTCTTAATATTCATGAGGCTTGATGTTCAACAGGTTAAAGTCTCATCAAAGGTGCCCAGGCAACTCTTTCATTAATGGTTTAGCCCCGGTCATCAGTGCATCGTACACGGCCATGGATAAACAACTTCCCAAACCACCAGGAACGTCTGATCGGGGTCCAAATCCCTCTTATTTTTGTAAAATGAAAAACGTCTGATTCCTTTTGAGGCTCCGTATCTGTTGCTTTTTTTGTTTAGTTGATCACCTTCAGTGCGAGTGAGGCAGCGATCCTTTCACTTCCTCTACCATACAAGTTAACAAACCCCTGTCAGTCAATTGGCCGCTAAGATGTTTGTGTACCACAAGTTTCCAAAACCTCTTAATAACGATGCATTTTAATTGGGCAGAGGATCCCATGTGTCACCATTTCCCCATAATTGTGGATGGCTTACAGCCCTTTCCTTTAACGATGCCTGTAAACGTATTCATTTTTAAACCTTTTATTCAGTTTCACTATTTCAAGAGGTTTGACTTGTGTACTCACTGTCTTATGCTCTGTTCGTAAACACCCAGAACTGTTAAGTTTGGTGTACTTTCTTAATATGGGAATGTCTGTTGTCAGTTTTGCTACGTGATGGAAAATGGAAGATTGTGTTTTTAAGAATATAGGTGTTGCTCTCACAAGGCTTGCGTGTTATTCTTCACATATAGGGTACCTTTCACTTGTTTTTGAAACATACTTATCTGCAGATTGCAGTTTTCCCCTAAAACAATGGATCAGTTTCTGTATTGTAGAGGCAGACACTCAAGAACAGGAAATGCAACTCAATATCTGCCGATCTCTTTGCAACCTTCTTATTGTCAGTATTGGTTAAGTGCAGTTTTGGGTTTTAATGTGAGTCACAATCAACCTTTAATCTCTACCTCCTCTGGTCTTGAACCTAGACACTTAAAAATGCCCTTGCATTCTCCATTCTACTGCTGCGTCGGGCAATTTTATGGTAAATGTAGTCAAATTATCCTCATGATAACATTACCACGAGACTAATGACGAAGATGTATTTCAGAACAATACATCTACACATGCAAAATGCATTAAAACTTAAAATAGAAACAAACCCTGGAGGAGGTGGGAACAAAGAAAACGCATTCAAAATCCCTATAACAAACTATAACCATGTATTTGTTTAAGCTAGGAAAAGACCTGAAAACCTTTATTATATGAAGCTGTAAATTAACTTGTAACAGTCTTTATATATTGGTAATTTTTCTTGTATTATTTCCTGAGAATTTTTGTATTATTGGAGTGAACATTTACACAGTTAAACTCTACAATCCAGGATGTATATAGGGTCTAAATCACCTTTAAGGAGATCTTCTGTCTGCTGAAAAGAGGTGAAATGTCTTGTACTGCTATGGGAAGATTATCCTTGGTTTGACTTTCATGATTATTAACCATGATTTAGATACATGACCCTATAAAAACATAACTCATACAAAAACATACATCTTTCAAGACTGGATTTGATTTTTCTAAACCTCACAATTGTCGGCATAAAATCCAAGTTACTACATATAACATTGTCACATCAATTCAGTCCACTTTGATATAGGGGAGTGTACCGTGCTTGGTGTCTTTAAAGCATTGCGTCTGACCTGATGCGAACAATATTGGTACAGTCCGTAACTCTGGCAACCAGCCTGCTGACGCTTCATTCTGGTTACTATGGTTATGGAATGTAATGGTACTTGCAGGAACAAGCACTGTGCCCAGTCACTGGCATGCAGCAGCTCTTAAAGAAGCCTTCATTTGTAAAGATCAGTCATGTTTTCTAATCCTTAAGACTCATGTATAGCCCACATTTTAATGCTGCCATTAATTAAGAAATATTCCCTTGGAAATTCTGAAAGCAGTAGATTTTTCACTTTCACTCATGAATATACTGTCATTTGCAGTAATTTTGATTTCTTGACTAATTTAGGAGTCTACTTTTAAACGCTTTTTACCTTTCTTGCATTTCTACTAAGGTATCTTCTTAGTGCGATTTGTACACAGCAAGCAAAATGGCTCTCTATGTAAATCTGTATTTTAAAGAGAAGGTTGACAGTGTGATAGTAGTGGAAATGAGGAATAGTGTGAAAGTGCATTTCAACTGAAAACAAGAGACGCATCTTTACACAGTGGGCTGCAGATATATAGAACAAGCCATTCAGCTATGTTGTAGCCAAGAGCTTGATTTCTTTCACAAAATGACTTGGGTGAGATCCTTGGATCAATGTATGACTACCAATTGGACAAGCTGGGCAGAATAGTCTCCTTTTGCTAAACATTGAGTCCCTGAAGCAAGAATTTGTTTTTAAGACTTTGTGGTTTGTCAATTTCGGAGTCCTTTTTTCCCCCATTCAGAGGTCGGGAAAGAACGTTTGGTACCTTTGGAGTTTTATTAATACTACCTTATTTGCAAACTTAGATGGATAATACTTTATTAATCCCGTAGGGAAATTGATGAAACCGCAAAAAAAAATTAATGCAGTTTGTCTGTAACAAAATAGAATGAATGTAGTAATTGCAGTGATCCTTAGTCATCGAGTTTTAGCACAGGACAAGTGGGTGATTGGCTGGGCTAAGATCTGTGGAAAAGATGTGTATGCAACAAAATTCCCAACTCTTTCCTTTGTGGTCAGAGGCTCTGTTGTGTTCTCTTGATCTGCCACATGGGTAGAATAACAGGAGTTAAGTGTCAACTTGCACACTTCACTGTAATGATGAATAAGGCTGAATTAATATTTGGAAAGGTGTTATATTTAGAAAATGAAATGTGTAAAGTCTCCTGTTAGATCATAGTAACATACAGTAGCTTTTGGTTGAAGTAGTTGCTGAAGAATATCTTTAAGCACCAAACATTTTTTCCAAACATAGTATGTGGCTATTCTTATGAATTAGCAGTTGAAAAAGTTGTTTTCCAAATATGATTCCAGCCATGGTATTGAAACTATATGCATTATGCTTATGAGGAGGAAGCAGCAGGAAGTGTGGAGTATGAATGAGCTTTGAAATTACTGTGGTATGAACTGTAAAATAACCATGCACCCACACACAACCAATGCTAAAGCAGTGTAGTACTTTAATTCATGCTTACAGATGTGGTGGTTAGCTGTCACCATTCCCAGTGGGTGTTGAACACTTAAAATTCCCACCAGTTTGTTTTGGAAATTCATCTGAAATGTGACAACTGAAATCTGACTTCCGAGTGGTAGATTAGTGGGAATGTGTTGATATTTTTGTGGACTGAAAGATCTTTGAAATCAATGCAGGAAGTGTAAAAGTGTGATGTGTTTGTATCCATCTCCTGCAAGGAAACAAATGATCACCTTCCATACAGATTTCCAAGAGTTTAGAAGTGTTTGTACTTGATGTACAGGGATGTCTAATGTAACCTTAAGTACATTTTATTTTTTTATGAACAGTACCTTACTGTTTGGAGTAGTGACAGATGAGACTGTCAAAATTAGTGGAATAAATAAAGCAGTTGTGTGATAGGTAAGTGCTCTAATTAATGACAATGTATTATACTTAATAACATAATCACTCTTTCTCTGAATATTATTTGTGATGTGTGTATTTTTTTTGCAACTTGAGAAATTATAAGAAGTTTCAGAAAACTCCAGCAGGTAGTTGACAGGTGTATCAGGGATGTTGTGGGTGGTGTTGTCTCTTAATAGTTTCTGTGTGGCTTCCTGTTTTCTCATCTTTGTCTTTACAATGTCACATTTATGAATGTGCAGGTTTCTTACGAATTTCCATTAGATTGTTAAAGGCTTTGGGTGTCCCAGATATATTGAGTCTCTACCCAAGAATTATTTTCAGAATTTATTTTCTGCATAAATTCGACTTAAGATGTGATCAGATCTTGATCTAAGTCATTAAAATAGACAACTTGATAAAACACACAAAAGGATATACCTTTTCATTCATTTATTGGTCAAAAAGATCCAAAATTAAGTGTTTTTGTCAGGAAAAGTATGTGAACCTCTAGAATTATAAGTTTGATTAAGGAGGTAATTAGTAAGGAGTGTCAATCAATGGGATGACAATCAGGTGTGAGTTTGGGTGGCCTTGCCCAGTTTAAAAAACAAACCTGAGTCTTCACTACCAAAGTCTGGTCTTGTGAACGCGTGCCATGCCTTGATCAAATGAGATTTCTGCGGACCTCAGAAAAAGCTGTTGATGCTCATTAGGCTGGAAAAGGTTACAAAAGGATTTCTAAAGACTTTGGGCTTCACCAATCCACTGTCAGGCAGATAGTGTTCAAATGGAGAAAATTCAACACCATTGTTACTCTCCCCAGGAGTAGTCGACCACAAAAATCACTCCAAGAGCAAGGCGTATAATATTCCAGGAGATCGCAAAGGTAACCCCCAGGGTAACATCTAAGGATGTCTCTTGCACTGGCTAATGTCACTGTTCATGAGTCCACCATCAGGCAAACACTGAGCAAGAATAGTGTGCATGAGAGGATGGCAAGGAGGAAGCCACTACTCTACGAGAAGAACATTGCTGCCCATTTAAACTTTGCTGAAGACCACCTGGCTGAGCTAGAAGAGTGTTCTGTGAATGGATGAGTCAAAAATGGAACTTTTTGGCTTAGATGAGAAACATTGTTTGGCGAAAACCAAACACTGCATTCCAACATAAGAACCTCTTCCCAGCCGTGAAACACGGTGGTGGCAGTGTCATGGTTTGGGGCTGTTTTGCTGCCACGGGACCAGGACGGCTTGCCATCACTGACGGACCTATGAATTCTGGATTGTACCAGCACATTCTACAGGACAATGTCAGGGTATCCGTCCGTGAACTGAAGTTCAACAGAAGGTGCATCTTGCAGAAAGACAACGACCCTAAACACACAAGCCAGTCTACCAAAGACTGGTTGAAGCATTAGAAGTTTCTGAATTTCTGCATAAATTTGACTTAAAATGTGATCAGATCTTCATCTAAGCCATAAGAATGGTTGAAGCTCATTATAGAACTTTCTAACACCACTGTGTTGCATTAAATAAGTAGGATTTCATTACAGTTAATGGTATTTTAATGTTACTGGAATACATTTTCCAGTTGTTCACACTTGCACTAAGTATAGACTTAATTGACTGTCTGAAACTTTCCTTCTTTGCCTGCTGTTTGTCTGCAGGAGAGTTTTTCTGAATAGGAAGGATACTGTCGATGCAGTTTACTGGCATTACTAAAGTGCTGGTTTCCTTTTTATCTTCAAGTTCATTAGTTCATATTCCAGGTGTGTTGTCAAAGCGGTGCTTCATGCGAAGTGTGGTAGATTTCTGAGTAGTTGTCTGCTAGTCTGGGGTTTTTTGACCTGTGTTGCTTAGCAGTGGTTATCGGTATTTCTCCGTTTTAATTTGGGTGACCTTGTTATAAAGTGTTGGGGCGTGCATATGATAGTGGTTTTAGCTGAGTGAGAATTGCTACAGATGTTAAACAGAAGAAACTCTAAAGAATATTTATTTCAATAGTAACATACATTTACTAGGGACTGTTGCTCTGGATAATAGATCAGGATGCAGACTAACCCAAATGCCTGCATTCTTGTAAATCATGTAGAGGTCTATTAGAATGTTTGACTTTTGGAACCACAGCTAAAAAGAAGTTTTTTTGCCGACTTTCAGTCATAGTGGCCTCTACTGTACCTCTTCATAGGATATTTGTGTCTGTAATAAACCTGGAGAAAATATAATCGCAGTGGGTGTATATGAGAGGAGCAGTCTGCCTCTATTGTCTTTATTTTGTTATGTATTAAAGGGTTACGAGGGAGAAAACTGTTAAGAACTCATCTTGCTTTTGGGAATGTGGTGGACTGGAATTCTGTCTAATTCTGCAGTTAAATACCGTAAAGCTGTGTGAAACCCAAGTGGCTGTTGAGGAATGCTCACTGCTTACAATAGCCTCACCTCATGTTCCTCAGACACTGGATGCAACCCTGGGGCCAATTGTTTTCTTTTCCAGATTATTTTGAAATGAAGGCTCTTTAAAATTTAATTGGGTATTGGAAAGTGTCAGACTGTTGCAGAGACAAATAGTTGTTTAGATCGAACAGCTTTAAGATTGTAACATTACTAAAATGTTTTTTATAAGAGCGATTCATTTATGATTTTTAAGGAAAAAAGCTGGCATTTTGCTTTAGGTTAACTTTTTCTTTTTAGTGGTTGCTTGTCTTGTAAGAAAAAAAAAGTTTGACTATCTTAAGGTTTATTTCTTCTCTCCTGACCCATTTAAGACTGAGTGGTCAAAACAAACCTGAAATTTGGCATGACTTACTGATGTTCATAGGTGAAGTGTTGCTCATGTAGCCTGAATCAAATTCTCTGTTGCTGAATTTGTTAGATATTGTGATTACACCAGTCAATGCTCTGTGCAATTTCTGTTCGCATAAATTTAATCTTTAACTGGGTAGTCAGTCATTTATAACCTACAATGCTCTGATATACCATATTAATAACATTGAACCCTTCTGAGTAAAGCAAATTACATCAGATATTAATTAGAAAAGGAGAGAACCATTGTTTAGGAAAACTGTGCAGCAAGTTTATGTATAGCATTGGAAGCTATACATAGTTGTTTCTGAAGGTAAAGTACGAATTTTATAGCCCACTATTTTTTTTGGAAAGATTTGTACAGTTAAATTTTGATGTATAAGTTTGCTAAATATCCATCATTGTATTATTTATGCACTTATAAGGGGTAGTAAAGGTTAATTATACAGTACCTTTAGAATGTGATGTATTTGTCATGGAGGTTTTTTTGTGAAAGCATGAAGAGATTTAATAAACTGAGAAGATACTTATGCTACCTAGACAAAAATAATATTCACTTTCCACTTGTTTGCTTCAAAAAAATTTTTCATAGATTAAAATGTCCAATTCAAGTGCATTCATATTCAGATCTATCAATTGATAATGTCAAACTTGTTTGGATAAGAGCCAATTTTTTTATATTAAACTGTTGAAAGTGACTTTAAATGTGTAGTTTTCATTTCCCTGTTGGAAAAATGAATGAAACATCCTATACTCTGTATTTATAAATACAGGAGCATGTACAGAATGTTTATTTTTAGATGCAAAAATGACCAGATTACTCCTAATAATAATTGCCTATACTGTATTTCTTATCTCAAGAATTCTCAAAGATTAAATTAATCTTGCCTGCCAAGGTTAAAAGGAGTAGTGCAGCATAGTATTTTCTGCACGAACTAAAGGGTTTTGAATCGTCAGATCCCTGTTTCGTGCAGTGGGGGGGAAAGACTATTTAAATCACAGATGAATGGAGGTAGAGCGTTAATCTGATTAAACACACTGCCTTTTCTTGCTCTGCCAGCCAATCCTCAGTGCTTTCTTTTTGCAGTTTATTAGTGTCATTTTATGTAGTTGTGAGCAGCCAATCGGCTTCTTCCTGGCTGGTGACATCACTAACTAGCTAGTTCCCTCCGGCAGCAGGGAGCTTCATTTTCTGATCTGTTTTTGTGCTAAAATGGAGGCTGGTTCCTTGCCTTAAGTGGATTGCCTTCCTGGTATAGCATAGATGTTGACATGTAATAAGGCTGGCAGCAGGATGGTAGTGGATGCACCTAATTCCAATGGCCCTTTCCAGCTAGTGGTTCTTAAGCACTTCAGAGGTGAGTTGTGTGCATTTTTCTCATTGTCTGGGAAGAGAACGTTGCCATATATGTTCTGTTCCTGTCAGGGCTATTGTGATTGTAAGATAAGCTGCCGACAAAGCCGTTCACTGTAAGGGGAAAGGGAAATGTGTTCAATGTACACGGCATGCTTTTGTTGAATGTCTGGTGTGTTTGTGTTGATTGTTAAACAGAATGGCAGGTTGCGTGCATAGCTTTAAAGGCTGGTTTTACTGCTTTCTGCCCTGGCTGTCCCATCCCCCCCTCCCCCCCACCCAAGCTCTTGTGATGTCAAAGGAAGTGAAGTCACTGTCCTGGAAGGGTGTTGTGTGGGGGTAGGGCACCTACAGCTTCAGCACAGGCTGTGTGGTTTATGTTCACTGGTTTAGGTTATAGGCGAAGTTGATCACGAAATTACCCTTACAAAGGAAGTAACTTTAACACACAAAAGCCTGGTGCTGACCTTGATTCACTGGGAAACCAGACGTGGTTATTGCATAGCTTCTTGTTACATTAATGTAAAATGAAACCTTATTCTCAGATCTTAGATTTTTTTTCTTGTAGATATAAATTTTCTGTTGGGAGCAAATCCCGGTATCCTTGTGAAAAGTTGAATTAGGAATTCATAATACGTAGTTAGGAATTGCTGGATGCTTATTCTACACTCCATCAAATTCCCATCCACTTATTCTGTATTATGTCATAGAACACTTATTTTACTAAAATAACTCATCATGCATCTAAATCAAGATGCAGGTCTTAACAAGGGTAGACAGTCTTTTGACTGCTGTATTTGTTTCCATTTCGATTTTCATTTGTTCTAGGACATTAATGACTTAAACTAATTGAAATAGATCTTAAATCAAATTGGCTGCCTTTTTCAGGGTTTAAGGTGCTGATGAAACATGCTTTAGCCTAAAATGTGCAGAAATACAGCACTTGAAGACCAAATTTGGCTGCCTCTGACAAGTCTTTACAATTGAATAGTAACAGCATTCTGCAGCCCTCTGTCTCACACATGCATAACATTTGCATTAAAGACCATTTTCATTTGTGACCAAATATTTTTTTTTATTGGGCTGCACAAGCATAATTTACCTAAATAACCTGGTCCAGACGTCTTGTGTAAAATTCAGTGTTCTTGCTGTTCTCTTGCCTGCTGAATGCTAACGGAAAAATGTCATCAAATTAATAAACGTCACGGAGAAACCTCTGTGTAGTTTTAGTTCTGTTATTTAAGAACCTGTAGAAAATCCTGGGTGTTTGTTACACACTCTAGTCTTAAATATTTTAGGTATAGAGAAAGATTAACTGCTATGTAATTAGATTGCAGTCCACAAATCACTTTGGTCAAGTAAAGTAAACGTATTTAAGGGCTCCTGTAAGATATGGTTTAGTTTCTGTTATGCCTACAGACATACAAGGCTAAAGAAATTAGAAGTATCTGCATAATGTTAATTATAGCAATAACTAGGGGCTCTGTGCACTTTTTTTTATAAATTCAATTAAGCGTCTGTAGTTTTAAAATTTAAGTATTAGCTTCACATCTGTTACATTTTTTATGCTTTCATTCCAGAGTTTTTGAAATATTGCAGGCATATAATTTAATAGCTATCTTTTTTTGATTCAACAGCTTCTGATTCTGAAGTGGTTTATAGAAGCTAAGGTTAAAGACATCAGGAAGCTATTAGTCTCTTAGCTTTGATTTTAATTGATTCTGTAATGTATACCTAGTCATGTAACTTTAGGCCTTGACTAATATTGAAAAACATTTTGGAATTTGCCATTGTTGTTCAGTAATAGAATATGAAAAATTACTCCAACATCGCAAACAATGACATGTTAAGCGAGTGTTGTAGTACCACAGTCTAAATCCTTGTGCTTAATTCTTTTGTTTTTATACTATGTTAGTAACATAATGGAAGTAATTTTAAATTGTATTATGGCAGAAATCTGTTACTTTATTTTTAGGTTTTAGTACGGTATTTGGATCATTCAGTGCTCAGGTCCTCATTTGAATGTGCTTGATCACCTCTCTACGTGGTCACTGACAATCTGAAGTGGGTGTGTTGGAACACATTTTAAAGCAACCTTGAGTTTCATATGTATATTTATTTTTTTTTCCACTGGTTAAGTAGACTAGATATTACATGTTGGAGATACTGTGGAATTTTAGCTTCATTTTTTGATCGTGGCCATGAATTCCTGGCGCCTAGATCAAGATGAGGGTATACTTCACAGCCATTTTACAATTTTCTTTTTTACACAGGCCATTAATTTTTACTGTGCCACCAGACTGTAGAATCTGTGGATTTTGAAAGGAAAGGCTGTTTACTGCACTTGTTTCCTTCTCCTGCCCTGTTTCCTGCAGGCGAACTAAAGTTTTTTGGTTTTGCTGTTGTATTTGTTTCTAAGGATTCCTCAGAATAGCTCTACTGTGTAATTTACAAACTCGACAGGATATTCCTCCTATGGAAGTGTGGGTTTGACGAGAGGACAAATCAAGATGGATTCCTATTTTCTCTCTAGGTTGCTGAGTCATTAAATAGATTCACCCCTTTAATTCATTTGCTTTTAAGTGGTTTTCATTGGTGGTGTAGGTTGGAGTTGACAAGTTTGCTGTTAAAATTACCGGTGCTGGAAAAGGTCATTTCAATACTTTTGTGTTTGGAATATCACATATTATCCCCCCTGTAGTGTGAATTTAAGAAAAATTGATCTCTTAAAGGATGTAAGAACAGACAAGTAAACTTAAATACTAAATAAAAGAAGACTTATGCATGCTCTTAAATTGTGGATAATGCCTTTTCATTTAAAAGGTAGGAATGATATGCTAGTATGTGTTTATTATAGTGTACAAGATGCATCGGAGAACCGTGTGAAAATAACAGGTCTTTAGCTCATAAATTCTCATGGAAAAAGAGACTCGTGAGATATTGAAATCTTCTTAGAAATGGTCTTGCAAAACCTGAGCATTACTTCCCATTTTACTTGTAAAAGAAGCATAATGAAGATAAGTAAAAGCCTATACAAAGAGATCCGTTAACGAAGTAGAGGGAGTGGTTGTAAATATACTGCTATATTTATATATGCAGAAAGACGAGGGGTTGTCTTTTCTGAGCCTTGAACGCCATATATTGCAATGCTTCCTGGCTATTTTGAGTGCTTAGTATCAAACAAATTCCTATTTGCTGTTCTGTGGTGAAATTGAGAAACTGGTGAGAATGTGGCTATCAGGAAATGAGCACTGCTATTTACTGGAATTGCTGCAGAGTAAGCACCCTCAGAAACATTGGTGCCTGTATTCTTCATGCAGTAGCATAGCAGGCTGAAAGAGCTAAACTGATTTAACAGCCACAAGCTTAAGCATATCTTATCAGTTTAAATGTGTATCCTGTTTGGTCAGGTTAGAAATGCCATAGTTTTAAAACCAGTTTGAAATGTTCTTAAATCAATTGTTTTAAAAGTCTCCTGAACATTGACTAATATCTTGAGCTGGATTTTGAATTCCAGATTACAACCGTAACGATTTGTGGATCAATCCTGAAATATGGGTTCTGGGTAATCCAGGAAAGGAGCAGGAAAAGTCTATTTTTAAGCGAAATCTGCATCGGCATTATGGAAAAATGCCTTTTCTCTTCGAAATTTCAACATGAAGGCCAATTGTGCGATCAAATTTACACTCGCAACCTATTGTTGTAGTGTTCTGGTCTGGCTCCCAATATCTTTTGCAGAAACTACAATTTCTTTCTATTTTAAGATATTTTTAGATGACTAATTGTTTAATTTCTTAATTTAATAAAATCTGTGGAGAAATCGCAAAATAGGTTACAAATTACCTTGCATTGCTGAAAAGCCTTTTCCAGTCAATCCAATTCTGAGGACGGTAATGGTAGCTATGTACTACTTATGAGATGGCTGATCTGTTTTTTAAAGAACACAAAGGTTGGGAATGCCATACATTTATTTTCAATGGTCATTATATGCAGACTCACTGCTCTGTGATGTTTCTTAAAATTGTCATCAGATGCTTAACTTTGAGAAAATGCTGCTATTGATTCAAAGAATAATAAATCACAGCATGCATAAACTGGTAAAAGAAAACTACTTGCTGGTATTTTTACTTTTTTCAAGATCCCATTGAGCCTCAGTAAATGGAGTCTTTCTGAGGGTTTACTGCGGATAGCAGATGATGATTAGAACTGAAGTGCGTGCATCACTAAATCTATGCTTTGTAAAGTTTGAATGAGAGTGAGCTATTCTTGCTATATATGAAGTTGGTAAACGTGAAAGGTTATCTGGGGCACTACATGTACTATTTCAGATAAGCACATCTAGTTTGGGTGGCTTGAGGCAGTGACTTATTCTTCAGTGTCATCATGGCACTTAATGACAAACAAGATGCCTGTTATTTCAGTGTGTGCAACATAGCTGCTAAGAAACCATGAACTGACTAGCATTACAAGTGTCACTGAGCAATCATCAAGGTGGATATTTCAACATGTTTGTTTAGTGAGTTATAATGCACAAGGCTTTTCTGGCCCTTGCAAATTCTACCTGCTGTATTGCATTGCTTTAAGAGCATATAACTGGTAGCAAATGAGTAGTAGATCAATTGGTAGCTGAAGGATTGACTGAAGGATCCCATCCAGCCCTTACTTGAAAGAAACTATAGTGTCTGCTTGGAGAGAAAGGCCTATGTGTAAAGAAGTGCCTCTTGTTCGCTATTTTAAATACGCTAACTCTGTTTCCATTTCTTTCTTCTGGTCTGTTTCATTATAGATTCTGTTTTTTTTTGTTAGATTACAAATTCACTTTGCAATGATTTACCTTAGATGTACTATATTTAAAAAAATATTCTGAAGCTTGTGTACTATGGAGGAAGCAATACTGCTACCCTCGGCAAAGCTTTCAGGTTTTTTTTGCATAAAAACTCATCTATAACCAAAATGACATGAGTGCGTGAAGTGAAGTTTCATGCGGTGTTGAGTCTCATTTATTACTACAAACCATCAGCAAATGATCATCTATATAGTTTTTATTCCATTTTGAAAACATGTAACACCCCCATTAAAAGCCCCATTTTAAACCTGGCATTGACCCTAGCATGCTGGATCAGTTTGCTCAATTTAGCAGGAAGATTAATTGGGACTGACTCATGCACATTTCCCAGATTGCCTGAGGCATTGAAACAAGCATGTATAATCCTTTACTGAATGGAGGGGGATTGGAGGATAGGTATCCTAATTTTTGTGATGAGTCTGATTGCCATGAAAGGGACATTTAAAATCTGTTTTTAAAGTGCATTGTTTGAATGGTTTAACATCGGAGTAATAAGTGTGCGAGCTTTAAAGGTGTGTGTGTGCAGTAACCGTTTCGCTCATGTGCCTAGTCCATTGGTAATTTTAGTATTCTAAAAAAAGTGACATTTCTTTATCGCTTCTGAGTTCTTAATCCTAATACAATTAATTGAATTCCAGTAAATAATTGGAAAGAAATTCACTCTGCTTTTGCAGCTTAAGCTGTGAAATTAATTTCAACATAAGTCTTCAGTTCCAATGAGGTACATCAGTAAACACTTGCATGTTACTGACAAGCAAGGTTCAATACTGTTGATGTACTTTATTAAATCTAAATAATTGATAATGTACAGTATACTAAAAACACTTTAGTCTGTTTGAGGGGCTTTAAACAATTACTGTATAATCAAACCACTTTAGAGCTGCACTTTAAATGTGCAAAATGGCTAAATTATTAAAAAGGCAGCCACAAGCATACAGTTGGTTTCTAAGAAGGCAAGCATTGTGAAGTGGGTTTGTTTATGGGTCACAGAAGGTGGTTAAATCAAATTGATTAGCAATGCTTGTTCTGTAAAAGGGACTGTTACACATACACGTGTGACCCTCTTGGGCAGTGTACTATATATTTGAGACCATCTCCTGTATTGGAAATGAATCTGTAGTTTCTCTGAGAATCAGAAAACCTTAGCAGTATTCAGGACCTGTTCTCATTCTTCACCACCTTACCAGATCAAGAGGTCTGTGCCAAGGCTGTCTCCTAGCAACACTGACGAAAGCTCCCATTGAGTTTAGCTTTTAATGCCATATAGCTTTCTTAGATTAAATAGTTCAGTTGCTAATTTCCACTTTGTTGTTCAGTGCAGGTGTTTAAAGGAACCATGCTATAGTTGTATAGCACTTAATCTGATACATTGCACTAATTCCTGATTGCAATTTATTGGTAATATTTTAACTGCATTATTTAAGTGGATGTTAATATCGTGTTACACCGTATTTGTTACTTATTATATTCCAATACTGTGCTAAAAGTTCAACAGACCCAAAGAAAAGGGAGGTGCAAAGGCACCTTTCAGGTCTGAGTGAAAGGGAAATGTTTTTCTTTAACCTGATAATTTGCTGCTTAAACTTAGTCAAACCTATCTTCTCATTGTTTCACCAAACTTTATGCTGTTGGAACTTCAGTTTAGAAATTTATTTTGATCCCTCTCTCCCCATGTTGTGTATGTTGTATACACTTTTTGATCAGTCTTATTGTTGCAAATGACAAATGTCTTAATATTGTTTGAATTTATCAATGTTTGAGATTTGTTGGAAAGAAGTATGAGCATGTGTGGTTTTATATATTCACATGTATATGCATGTAATTGGATTAACAGTTACATATCTTTTATTTTTGCAGATGTTCCTCCTGCGGAACATGAAAAGCTTTTTCGTCAGAAGCTGCAGCAGTGCTGCATCCTGTTTGACTTTGTTTCGGATCCACTAAGTGACCTAAAGTGGAAGGAGATTAAAAGAACAGATCTCAGTGAGATGGTGGAGTACATCACGCACAACAGAAATGTCATCACAGAGCACGTATATCCAGATGCCGTTCATATGGTGAGTGCCAGTATCCTACATTTAGAGACCTTATCAATAGTAGAAATAAACTGAAATGTCTTGAGTTCCTGCAAGGTTGGTTTTACAAAGACGACAATGTGTTTTGTATCTTACTGTGGATACTCGCAGTACTTGACCACAGTCCTTTTTTATATTAATATTTTGTTAAACTGATTATTGATTCACTCAAATGTATAAAAAGTATGTGATTGGTCTTTCATCTACTAAGGTTTAACATGTACAATCAATCAAAACAAAAAATCTATCTGATTTATGTTAAAGTGCTGCAGAGGACAGCGTTACATTATGGTGTAGTTTTAACTTTAGTGAATGGTGCTGTAATGCATATGCTGTGATTTGTAAAATAGTAGAATACCTTAACTGAGTTACAAACTCTTATATTTCTGAGGTCAAACCCCGGTCAGTTGTCTAAAGAGTGTCAAGGTAGCTCTGATTGTAGATCATTACAAACTGATTGTAGAAATTTGTATTTTTTACTGTAAGGCCAAAAGATTAACCATTTTAATATACTTTGGTGAAGATTAGTTGAATGCAGATATAAAGCTGCTATAAAAACCTTTGCTGAAATATGTTTCCAATTAATTGAAGAATATTATATGAGTAAGCTTAGTACTTCAGAACAAAAGTCTATAGATTAAGAACATAACCCAGCAATATCATGTTTTTTAAGTTCTTGCTTTGCAGGCTAAAAACCTACCTTATTGATGTGCAGTGAAGACAAGGTGTTCAATTGGTTGCATATTCAGTGTGTGCTGGTTAGAAGCTAAATCAGAATGCTTTGATTTTTATCAAAGTGGTATCTTTTCCTGTTTAGCATAACTGTTACAATTGAGCCTGTAAATGTAACATGTTCTTTGAAAAATGAGTCCAGCTTCAGATTCCCTTCTTTTCAGAATGTAAATTAACTTTGAAGTTGCACTCTTTTATCATCAAAGCCACAAGACTGGCAACAAATAATCATCATAATACTTTCATTAGCATTTGCACCAGTGTTGTGAAAACAGATCTTGATTGGTAATTATATCCCCATCAAAGCATAATTTAGGTTATTTAGGTTAAATGATCTAAATATTGCCACTTTATTTAAGGAAAAACATTTGTCACTCTTTACAGATCTTAATTTGAATTTTGTTTGCAAACTGTTTCAAGTTTTCAGTTCCCTTTAACATTTCATTTAATTGAATAAATAACTTTTAATGTGTTATTTGTACCATTGCTGAAAAATAAACTTCTTCATTTAGTTTGCTATTCGCCCCTCTCATACACAGATCTGGAAGCTTGCGATATCTGCTTAAGGGGCTCTGTTCTTATTTCATTTCTACATTGACTAGGAATGTTTGTATAATTAAATGCATTCTTGAAAGTTTAAGGAAGTTTGTGATTAATTATGTTGAAAGCAGAACCAAGTTGATCTTGCCAGTTATTAGAACAGAGCAACGTGTGGAAATTCAAGTGCACAGACTGTCAACTGTGTTGCAGAATATGAAGCAGATCTGTTGGCACAACCAACCTTATGCAAAGTAACCTTTGTGTTCGGCTTGATCGACTCATACTAGCCTTCAAGCTGTTCTCACTAAAAAGCAATGGTTATTAACATATAGTACTACTATTCAACAGTAAGTTTTACACTTTCATATGACAATTCTTGCTGTCGGGGTGAATAGCACCATGATTATATCGATGAACAAAAGCCCTTGTGTTGTATGTAACTTTTAAGTACACCTCTGAATTCTTTCATGTTCTACTTAAAACCACCGTGGTGGAATGGAGCAAAGAGATTAACTTTCTATTGAATAATGGCTCTGTATTCTATCAAGTTTTCACCCCACTTGAACTTTTTTACATTAAAGTCTTTGTTGTCCTGGATTTTGACATTGTAGAGTTTGGTGTTGATCAATGTTAAAAAAAAAATCCTGTATAAATTGATTCCATATTGTAACGCAGAATGTGGCGAAGCCCAAAGGGGTGACGGGGTGAATACTTTTGATGGTGACAGTAGGAGCTGGGCATGTGGCTGTGGCAGTTTGCGGGTACAAAAAATGATCAATCTCCAGATGCTGATCAAACCTTTTGTTTAAAGGTTTTAGGCCAGCAAATGCCCAAAACATAGTGCAAGAAGGCGTTCCTTAATCTTGCTTTTAGTTTACAGTCACCGTTTTGAATTTTGTCTCATCAAAATTAAATTGTGCTACATTAAATTCAAGTGTACCAATGCATTTAAATATCCAAGGACTTCACACCATTGAACTGCATTAATGGCGTTTGTCAGAGTCTGCTATTGTCGTGGGTTCTTGGTTTTTGGTGTATAAATACACCAGGTCAGCCGACTGATTTTCTTTTTCCCTCCTTCTCAAGTTTTCAGTGAACATGTTTAGGACATTACCACCATCCTCCAATCCCACTGGAGCAGAATTTGATCCTGAGGAAGATGAGCCAACACTTGAAGCTGCATGGCCACACCTACAGGTATCTCCTTCTGTTGCAAAGGCGTGTTCTAGCTCTTGGAGGGAACAGCTTAGCTCATTACTTTAAAAACTTCATTAGCTTCAAGAAGGTTAATAATTAAAAGGGCCTTCTGTTCAAATGAGTATTTAAAGACTCATTTTTTTAAGTGAGAGTAGTACCTGGTTCGTCTATACTGATCTGTTCCAATTTTTCAAAACCAAGAGTAACCTTCATTTTCCTAATCTGGTTGTTAGGTTAATATAGAAACATCACTTCCCATATTGTCATGTTCCTAAATCTTCCTTTTTTTCTTTTTCCAGCTTGTCTATGAATTTTTTCTTAGGTTTTTAGAGTCACCAGACTTCCAACCAAATATAGCTAAAAAATACATTGACCAGAAATTTGTTTTGCAGGTAAGTTATATTTTTTTTTATTTTAATGGACTAATTTCATACATAAAGCAGACGGTAAAAATGTGCTTTTCTTTCCAGCTTTTAGAACTCTTTGACAGTGAGGATCCACGTGAGAGGGATTTCCTGAAAACCACTCTTCACAGGATTTATGGCAAATTTCTTGGTCTAAGGGCATATATCAGGAAACAGATCAATAATATATTTTATAGGTGAGTTTGGCAGGAGTGGATGTTTAAAGGAAAACTGTCTGCACCTGAATATTTTAACATGGATGCACAAATCCTGAACCTGTATTGGAGAGTTTTGTAAAGTTAATTTTATGTCATTTTCATTTAGGTACTTGTGTTGGTTTTTAAATGTGTTATGTGAAATAGTAGATTTATGGTATATTCCAGCATGTCTTTTTACTTCTTAATTTTTTAGGTTCATTTATGAAACGGAACACCACAATGGAATTGCTGAACTACTGGAGATATTGGGAAGGTATGCTTTTTTTTTTTACTGCCATTCATGCTGCAGAGCTGGAAGTTTTTTTTTCAGGCACCATATTTAAAATAACATTACAGTTTTTCTCAACAGTTAATTCTGTCTTGGAAATGTGCTTATTTTGCTGAAATGCAGGAGGCCCTTGCAGACTGGAAACTTTTTAAGTTAAGCCATTTGTCAGTTCTGAGCCAGCAGGACTCCAAATGTGTGTTAGTGTGGTTCTCTACTCTAAAAGCTAAACTGGGTTGAACTGCAAATTGAATTCCAGGCCTATTTAGGTGTACTGAAACACTAATACATATTCACTGCACTGTTATCTAGCTAAAGCTAACTACTGTAAGTTCAAAATAGAAACTGATTGTGTACAAGACTTAATGTGCATAAAAGTTCAGGATGTTTTTTGCTCTTCTTACACAGTGTGATCATATTAGTAATGCATTTGAACTATTAAGTAAGGTTTGGTTGACTTTTTAAGGTTTGATATTCTGCTTTTTTTAATGATTATTCATTTGAGCATTTTTCATTAGTTTTTCTGCTGGTGAATATTTAGTTTGTTTCTGTTCTAAATGCTATTTTAATCATGGCTTTTCAGAAACCACATTGCCGGATTTTATAGGATGTGAGACAGCGCAGTGCTTTTTTTTATTAGTATAAAAAGTTTTTGGTTTTGTTTTAATGCAAAGAACACCTTTAATGAAATATTTGGCCCTGTGTCCTTTACAACTGAAAAGTTTTATTTTTGGAAATGGGCATTTGAAATTAAAACCATCCCTACGTAGTTTAATATTATTCAGCATATAAATAATGCACTTTTTCTTGACAGCATAATTAATGGATTTGCCTTACCATTAAAAGAAGAGCACAAGATTTTCTTACTGAAAGTTTTGCTGCCTTTGCACAAAGTCAAGTCACTTAGTGTCTACCATCCACAGGTAACATTTTTGTTCTTTTGCTTTAAAGAATTACCAGGTCCATTCAGTGCAAATGAATACAACTTAGCTGCAAAACCAGAACTTATTAAAATACGTTTTTTACATCTACATTGAACATCCCTTTCTGAATACGTTTCTGGCTAGTAAGTGCCCCATCACAGCAAAAGAATGATTGTATAGCCAGTGCAGATCTGATACTGTCAAGTTTTTATGTTATGACTAATATAAAGCCAGACCTTACGAGCCGAAAGTTATTCGAGTTTGAAAATAAACTGATGGTCATCCCAAAGGTTATTTCATTCCATACCTCTGCTTATGCTCCAGTAAGATAACAGATATAAGCCATTATATGAGAAACGGACTATTGTGTGGGCAAAACCTGACCCTGCACCAGATTACTAAAACCAAAATACTAATTTCTCCATCAAGTTGAGTACTTAAGCAGTTGGCTTTTTGAAGCATCTGTACATTTTATAGTTAATACAAATAGATACCAAAGATACTTCCATAGCCATTTGTTTTGTTGATGGATGGATCAGTAACATTGCTCTTGTTTATGTAATTTTTCAAAATTCAATTAATATATGGGGAAGAAAAAGATTAAGGCTTTTCAGGCTTAATTTCTGGTTCCTAGACTTTAGAATTTAAGTGATTTATTAAAGTGTATTCAGTTTTGAATTAATAAGTCTCAGTTTATATAAAAATCAATTTCATGTCACTTACATTACAAACTGAGGTAAACGCAAGTAGTATCATTTATGTGATCACTTTTCTGATGCAATTTGCCAGACGAAATTGAGAGACATGATGGAAAACCTTTGGTTTTTTGGTGTTGACCATTGATTAAGTGTAGCATTGTCGGAAATCTTCCCTTAGTTTTAAGTTGTATATTAGTATACATTGTGTACATTAATATACATTTTAAAGTGAATAAAACCTAATCTCATGTGTTTTTGTTTTAGCTGGCATACTGTGTTGTTCAGTTTCTAGAGAAGGACAGCACTCTCACTGAACCAGTAAGTTATTTTGTGCAGTTGTTTTCACAAATTAAAATCACTTAAGTGTTGTTCGGGTCTCAGATTTAAAAAAAATCTGTCATGAAAACCTGTAGACATTTCACAGCTATTTCTCTTAATGGAGTATGTAAAATATTGTACTTGAACATACCAAAGTGAGCTGCGTGCTCTGCTGAGGAAATACATGCTGATACTAAATGATAGACTAGGTAAAGAATAGTTTAAATACAGTAATCCTATTTTGTTGGCTTCTTTGGCAACCATGGGGTATCAAGTGAGGCACTAAATGACTGTATACTACCGGACAACCATCTTTGCCTAAGGTTAGTGAAAGTGTGTCTGAAACGTACGTTGTTGGATACTTGTGTACAAAGGGAGCAAGCAGAAAAAATCTTTAAAAGGCTATGATATTGTTTTAATCACTGATAACCTGAAATCTAATGGTCTTCAGCCTGCTCTTGGAAATGTCTTTTCAGGGTAGGGACTAGAAAGGACTGTTTACATCCAAATGCAAGTGTTAACGTCTTTTTTTTGTATGGTATTTTTTATGTTGCCAGCGAGGGTTATCTATTGTTTCCCATCAAAAGCTGGATTGCAGTCATTATTTCTTAAAGGACTTGTCAGTAACATTCATGCTGACAAGATCAAGCGAAGCCTGATAAATGTTACCACAGTATAACGTGTCTGGCAAAGATTTTAATATCAAGTGTATAAATATTAAATTGGCTAAGTTAATGCTTTGGTCATGACATGCTGACATTTTCCTGCCAAATTCCTATTTTCACATTAAGAAGAAACTTCTTTCCTTTTCATTTCGCAAGGTTGTTATGGCACTTCTCAAATACTGGCCAAAGACCCACAGTCCAAAGGAAGTTATGTTTCTTAACGAACTAGAGGAAATATTGGATGTAATTGAACCATCAGAGTTTGTGAAGGTCATGGAGCCTCTATTTAGACAGCTGGCAAAGTGTGTTTCCAGTCCGCATTTTCAGGTCAGTAATTGTATCACTTTTTATCTGCTGCATATTTGTCAGTAAACAGTTAACAGTCTCATGGTTTAGATGCAATTTTAAACAACACATTCACCAACTAGGGGAGAGTATGCAGTGGATAAGGGCTGGCAATTGTGCCTATTATGCTATTTTAATTTATCTCCTAAAGCCGTTCCATTTATTTTTACCTTGGTTCGAATTTTGAGTTGGCTAATGTACTTGAAAAGCTTACTAATGTAGTCTAAAATGTTATTTATTTTCAGTGTTGTGATTTTGCTTTTTTTTGTCCTAGACTTGCTAAGATGTGTTTTTTTTAGGTTGCAGAAAGAGCATTGTACTATTGGAATAATGAGTACATAATGAGCCTAATCAGCGACAATGCAGCCAAGATTTTGCCCATCATGTTCCCATCTCTGTATCGCAATTCGAAGACTCACTGGAACAAGTAAGACTATATTCAAAATGCAGACTACTTTTAAAATTCGTGATTTCTCTGCTTTACTGAGTGAATATGTATTTCCCACTTTGTTTACAGCATTTGCATTTCTTTTTCTTGAAGATTTGCTTAATTTTACTTATGACTAGCTTGTATCATACTTCTAATTGAATTTACAGAACCATCCATGGTTTGATCTACAATGCTCTGAAGCTCTTCATGGAAATGAATCAGAAGCTGTTTGATGATTGCACTCAACAGTTCAGAGCAGAAAAGAATAAGTAAGTGTACACTGATGTTTTATATAAACATGTGAAGATCCAGACATCTGCCCCCCCACAAGCATGAGTATACAGTTCTTGTCTGTTATCTGACTTTTGTAACAGTTTTTACTTGAATAGAGGTCGCTATGTTTTGTGGGATCATTTTAAAGTTTTCTGCTTCACTAATTATACATACACAATTTAACGGTCTTAAAAGAAACAAAGATTAATTTCACTCTTATTTAAAATAACCATAAACTTTTTAGAATTAGTGTTGTCTGTAAACCCAAGTATTTGTCTTTATTTGCTGTGGAAAATGTAATGAGCTCTTCTAGACCTAAATTGGATGATCACACAAATATGAGTACATAGAATAAATGGAAGGATTTTTGCTTTCAAATTGTCTTTTAAAAAATACAGGAAAGATCTCCAGAGTTAAATTTTATTGTTATTTACAGAGAGAAGGTAAAGTCAAAAGAGAGGGAGGAGGCCTGGATTAAGATTGAAATTCTTGCCAAATCAAACCCACAGGTCAGTGAGCACATAAACAGTGCTATAGATATTTTTTCTTTAACATTACTAACATACTTAATGCACTCAAAGCTGCCACAGATTTTTGCTCCAAAACTAAATGTACTGGGTTTTGTTTTTCACAAAAGCAGAGCACAAATGGAAACTGTCCTTTTTTCTGTTACGTAAGATGTTTTTCACAGAGTATTTTTAACTGTTGCTGAAAA
Organism: Lepisosteus platostomus; assembly: GCF_059453375.1. Taxonomy (NCBI): domain Eukaryota; kingdom Metazoa; phylum Chordata; class Actinopteri; order Semionotiformes; family Lepisosteidae; genus Lepisosteus; species Lepisosteus platostomus. The sequence continues at coordinate 11,305,939 of NC_142620.1, read as the reverse complement.
GAACATTTTAAAATTGGTACAGCGACCATGTGTTGAAGCATGTGAATATCTGGTCTGTGAACTATACAAAAAAAACAGTGTGTGTGTATATATATATTCTGAACATCAATAGGAACCTTTCACTTATGTATGCTTTAGAAAAATAAGGTATTCATATTTTGGGGTGTTTTTTTTTTGCATCGTTTTAATTATTGGACCATTCTTAACTGATATTACTTTACTACAGATTGTACTGCATAAAACCAGCTGATTTAACCTGTTGCCAAAGAACACGGCAAGGAATAATTTGTTTATTGTGATATTAAGGGACCAGCCTTTTTGTACCAGATGTATTTTGGAGGCTGGACTCTACCAGTGAACTGTTGCGTTGTGCTTTAATCCTCCTTTGCAATAAATCAGGGGTCTCAGATGGATATTAGACAGTGCAGTGATGTTGTGCAGAACAATACACTGCTAGCCTGATTGTTTACAGCAGACCAGTCATCGGGGAGGTGCAAGAATAAGAAGTATCTGGTCGCTGTAGAGCGCTGTAGAGCGGTGGCATACGCCCTCGTGCTGCTTGTGTAGCACTGGCTCTTCTTGAGAGCTGGGAAGTCACCGTTCTGCCGTGGATGTCCTGCTCACCAAGCATAATCCTCATTGAACGTTTTTGGGATGAGCTGGGATAACGTGGCTAGGACTCGTAGACGAGTAAAGAGGCGCGTGCTTGTCCAGGAGTGGGGCAGGATCCCTTGCAATGCAATGCGGGCATTTTACACATGAATGGCTTGTACCGCTTCTGATCGTGGCCACACATATGTCGGAATAACTAGGGTTTTCTATAGAGTACAAAATCCTTCAGGGATGATGGAAAATGAAACCTTTATTAAAGTCTGAGGCAGATATTTTGACTATTAAATTGTGCTTTTGTGATGTCAAGTTTTAACTTGCTCCTACATGACCATACCTATTAGTTGTTGCACAGGTGCAGACATTTAATGAATCTTGCAGTTACATTAATATTTGCACTTGGAGTATGTTGCGATCTGAAAAGTCACAAGTGCTATTATTTTAACTCCTCTGAAGTAATGCATTGTTGCAGTATGAAGTTCTATAAAGTAGAGCTTTAGGATGCTCTTAACAATGACTCATGACCTCTTTGTATAATCATTGCATTATTGTAGTACAGCTCCTAGCCACACTGATTGCAATATATTATATCAGTAAGCTAAGCTGTGTACTTATTTAAAACCTCAAAGCTCTCAATTAAAATGGTTCCCTCATTTCTATTACATTCTTCTGAATGTCAGACTGAAGATTTTTGTGAATTTGAGTTTAAGCTTTTCAGGCCATTAAATTAGTAGTGATTTTTATGCTGCAAAAGCTAAAATACTGAGATTGTAGCTTGTTTTTGCTGAAGCTGTAGTTTTTCTTTTGAGACTGAAAACATTAGAAAAACATCAATCTGAGAGAATTGATTTATAGTTGTAGATTTAACTAGTTTTTGCTCTTTCCTTTGCTGAATTCACATGTCACAGGATTATCTAATTGTAAAGGGTGTTATTTACTTGCATGCCATATCTAAAAATCGTATCTTTATCTTACACTGTACAATTCTAATCCCTGCACCAACCATGCAGAGGCTGGGGCTACAGAATGTCAGCACCTTGCCTTATTCCATGCCCAGAACTCAAGTCAATGTCAGACTGATCAGTCCCAGTATCACTGTTTCCTGATGAGTTGTTATACAGGCCCTCAGCTTCCCTAAACCCCATCGTGGTTACGTTTTCTTACCATCTCTAAGGAGCTCTGATCACTAGCTAAACCCTGAAAATCAACCAGCTATTATTTGGGTCCTGCAGTATGAGTGATCTTTACTGAATGACCTACCCAGTTTTAAAATTAAAATGTAGAACTATGTTTTGCTTCTTATAACTATTGTAATGGGTTTAAGAGAACTTTAATCGCTGCCACTTTTTTTTTTTACCGTCCCCATCCTGGGTTTGAAATTTGGTTGATCCTGGGCTTGATTTTTTTTTTAAAGCCCTTTAAATGAGTTCTAGTTATTCCTCTAACATGAAAGTGCGTCACAAACTGCATCCAGCTACCAACTCCATACATTGCATATTAAGAGTATAAAAAGCATTATCCTGAGAGAAGCAGTCGGTGTGCATTGATCTGTATGTACTTTTTAATTTGGAGATCTAAGTTTTACTCACTTACCCTTGCAGTTGCATTAGAGATTTATTGGTCAGATTTTATAGTTGACTGTAAAGCTTCTGTTCTGTATTGATTTCTCCAAATAAATACCTCTTGTATCACTAGGGTAATTCTTTACTTCAGACAGTTTAATCATTTGACGGTTGTTAATTCCTATAAAGCACAGTTCTTAAAAGGTTTTGAGCAAACTGACACTTCAAAACATTGAGGTAATTTCTTTACAGTTATAGCTAATTTATAATGGAATTTACTAAAGATTCATCTTAGACATTCCCCACATTTGACAAATGGTCATAATTACATTTTGTTTTCTATTTCTGTCTATACATCATTCTTTATTATTTTATGTTCTAAGGAAATGGTTCCTTCGTTCCATTTTTCTACTTCTTTCCCTCCTGTTAACCTCTTTCTCCCATTTCCTCTTCTGTCTTTCTCCGCTTGCAACTGATTTGGATTTTTTTTTTGCTTTTTTATATTAGTACCATGTGTATGTTGATTCCTCTGGCCTCAATAGTCCAGTAGAAATGGAGACAGATGGTCCCTTGATAGAAGATGTTCAGATGTTAAAAAAGACTGTAGAGGAAGAAGCTACTCAGGTAAAAAAATGAATTTATGAATCTCCTCTAATCATAGCAGTCACAACCACTAAGCCTTTCAAAGATAGGATATGGACTGAGCACTGGAATCAATAACATTATGTAGGATGCAAACGTCTGCATGGATCTGAGGGTAGAATATCCCTCTTAACCTTAGCATGTTGCTTATTTTCATTTACTACATTTTCATATACTTTCATAAAACTTCCATGGGTGAGTGGTCATCTTTCCTTTTGCTTTTAATAAACAGTGCTGTAACCGAGGTGGTAATACCATTCTTGTTGAATGGCATATTTGCTACAAATGTTTGTTGTACAGTACTATATTGCTCCTTAAATATAGCTTATGAGAATGGAAGAGTTAATGGATGTATTCTGAAGCTGTTGTAGGCCATAACAGTTGTAAAAGGTGGAAGCAAGACTATTTTAAAAGTCTACAAATACTATCCTGGAATTTAACCATTGCACAAAGCAATTATAAAGTCACTATCAAAAGCTGTAATTCTTCTCAGTTCTGTTCTGTTTAAATTTTCTGACTGGTGAAAATATTTAGTTCCACACAATAGTACACAAGCATTGGTCAGTGAGTCAGTTCCATATAATAAATTCTAATGATATAATGTTATGGTTATTGTAGGCACTTGAACATAAGAGCTCAAAGCTCTGTTGCATAATAAATCCTTAGGAACAAGTAAAGGTTTATTCCGTGTTGAAAAGAAACAAAGTTTTGGCTGTGGGGCCTTCTTCACACCAGTTGTTCCTTTTCTATATTGTTTACTAAATGACATAAATACCAAGTTTTAAAACAGAATAAAATTGCAAAGGTTCCAATTAAGAAGTTTATTCCACTTAAGGATCTAATTACATAATGAGCTAGACTGGAATAAAGCAGGTATGCAAGTTCTCTGGACCAGAGTTGGGAAAGTCTTGCCTTAAGGTTTTAAGTTTTAGTTGGGTTTTTTTTGCTCTCAAGAAGATTGTTCCCCACAAACAATTTAATCGGAAGCCTGAACTTTGTATTAAAGACTACTTGAGCTGGATATGTGCCTTTAACTGGCATGTTTTTTAATGTATAACCCCCCCCCCACCTTGTTCCTGTTTGCAATATAACAATAACCTGTATATATACACTTCCTTTCTTGACTAAAAAGTGTAAAATGCTGACCAAACTAACCGCACTGTTACAATTATTGACTCATTCTTCACGTCTGGAGCTGGGGAGCAGGAACATCTCAACGTGTTGTCAATTTAAATTGTAAAACGTAATGGTTTAGAACGTATTCTAGTGCAGGACATTGTTTAGAGTGAATAACATTTGCAGTGAGATTTAGATCCACAGTAGTCATATCTTCATATCAGGGGTTCCCAGCACCTGCTGGTTTCCATTCTAGCTTACATTAATTGCTTGATTGAACCCTTAATTCCCTTAATTGGAGCTATCAAGTTGCTTGAAATTGGGGACATTTGCAACTCTGGCATTTTGTTACTAATGAAATGCTATAGTTAAAAATCAATCTACAACATTTTTAAGAGCTGAACATGGTCAAACAGTTCAAATGATCCATAACTCAGTTCAGGTTTCGGTTTGTATTACTGAGAATTTTGCTGGAAGAAAAACTTCCTGATCCTGATCTCAAAACGAAACGCCATCCTCTGCCCCCGTGCAAGCTTATAACATACCGTACTACAGCACCTGTAGTGGGATCTAGTGGCTTGCAGCCAGTTTTGTGAAAGTCTTGTGTATCTGGCCTGAATTGCACCATCTCTACAGTTGCAGAGAGATCAGCGAAAGGACCGGCCTCTGGTGCGACGCAAGTCTGAGCTGCCTCAGGATATTTACACCGTGAAAGCCTTGGAATCCCATCGCCGCGCTGAAGAAATGTTGACGACTCATGATGGGCACTAGACAGGCGGGTGGTTTTCCTGCCCTGAACCTTCAGCACATCTAAAATACTGGCACGGAAACAACGAGACGTGCCCGTGTTATACCGTTCCCGCGCTCTGATCATTATTGGTTTCCGCTTTCTCAGGTGTTCTTTTTTGTTTTTCTTTTTTCCTCCTGAATGTTATGTGCCTGTATTGGATTTTTGTCATTTCATTCAAAAAAAAAAAACTCAGAACATAAGCTCCCAAGATACTTGGTCAGTTGCATGTGGAGAGTGAATGCAATGTACAGTGTAGCTGGGGAGAAACTTAAGGAGAAAGCAAAAACTGAGTGGGGTGGTGCTGCTTTTTTTTTCTTTTTAAAGGGAACAAACCAGGAAAGGCAACAGGTTGGATACCAGTTTTTCTTTCAAGCCCAGGGACAGCTGCCAGTGCCAAGACATTTTTATTCATTTTATTGATTACATGTTAATATTTAATCGTCTAACCTTTTTAACAGTGGGGAGGGGGACTTCTGAAGAGGTGTCAGTTTTGGCCACAGATTTTCTAATCGGTCTAAAAATGTGCAGATGAACGGCATATTTGATGGAGCTGTTCCCTCGGAGTGGAGTTATCAAAAGGAAGGAAAGACATTTTTTCTGGACTCCGTTCTACAGTAGAAGATCTTTACAAGTTTTGTGCCATACCAATTACTTCTACTTTTTTTAAAATAAAATTAGTACAGTTCTTTAGGCAATAAGCTTACTCAGAATGCATTTTGAATTTGGTAGTTCAAACAATGGTAAATTTCATTAAGAGCATCAGATTGGGCTGTCAAATTGCACAATATCCCAGGCTACAATGCTGATCTGTTCAAATGTTTTTTTGTACAAAGTGTAAAATATTAGAGACCATTTTTTTAAAGATTTCTCTATTGAGTATTGTTTCCATTTACTTTACCACCACTAATAAGACTTCATTCTGTTAGTAGATGTTTGAAAGAAGCCCGTTTCAGTGGCTAACTCTTTACCTTCAGGTAAAATGACTAACCCTCTGGGAATTAAGTCATAGCAGTAGAATCCAAATTGACTAGGATGTAGAAATGCTGAACATGTCACCGATATCCATTAATATGCATGCTTTGCACTCAGTGCATCTTGCTATTGCTGTTATGCAGTACATTCCAGTGACAGTTGCATACCTTTAAGCAGCTATGATTTGGTTGTGCACATTGTCAGTCTCATTTAATATGATGCTAAAAAGGGGTAGTAATTTTCTGTTCATCAGCAGTATCCCTTGTTCCTATTCAGTATATTTAGCATTATTGTTTGCCTTTGTGATTTACCTAAAAAAATGTAATTTAGGTTACCCCTAAAGCAGGGAAGGTTTTATCCTGTAAGTGATGTTATTCTACAGGCATTCAGGGTAATTTGGAGTTAGAGGCAAACCCACATCTCATCCCAGTGGCTATATAATTTGTGTTCCCATGTTTAGGCAGTGATTATTCTCACAGGTGCTTAACCTTAGAACTTGGAAAGTACTGTTATCTTTATTAATGTTATAGAACAGTCTTTCTCGATTATATAAAGGTCTTTCCATGAGTGCCTTTATTATATAATAAAGATTGGTAAATACTGGCCTCAATAAGAGGAGAGCCAATAGTTTGGTGTACCAACCACTTTACCCTTCATATTTAGTCAATCTCCCTTGGCAGAAGAAAAATCCATATGGATATATGCATTTGTTCCAGATGGTGGTTAGCAAAGTTACCATATGAAATTCTGCTCCTGTTGAATTGCAGCTGATTTGAAAAATTGAGAATGCTGCAAAACAGCTTGTTGAACTACCTAAATAGCACTTCCTGTTAAACTTGAAAAAATGCGCTGTGTTGTACTATCCCAAATGAAGCAGTCTTGCTTTTCTCCATGTTTCTGTGTATTTATCCCCCTTTTTTACTTGACAGAGGCTGTCCCAACATGCCTCCCTGTCAAGGAGAGAAGAGTGCTTAGTTTTCTGTTTTTGTTTTTTTTGTCAGTCTTCATACCATTGTTTGAACTTCCATGTTTAACTGGTAGTTCACCAAATAGTCCTCTGGTCTGGGTGTACAATGTTTATGGAAAGTTATTTCTTTGCCCACTCAACTGTGTCTGTTTAATGTTTGGTTGAATGTGCAAAATGTAAAATATACTACCATGTTCAGCATTTTTCTCCTCTTCTTGAAGAACAACAATCACCAAACTATTTTTCCCTCTTAACAAAGATATATTGCTGTTATATTAATAGTTTGAATTGTTTTACAGGATGGTGCCGCATTTTCTAATGAAACAACCTTTGAGCTTTTTTTGTATTGCTGTAATGGTACCAATGAATTACTGAATTCGTACAAAAAAGCAGAAAAAGATGGTTTTTGGTGACTGTTTTTCTTTCATCAGTGGCTTTACTTCAGCATCTGCAAGTTTGTTTGTGCTTTCCGAAATACAATAACGGCAAGTGTCCTTTAGTATGCGATCTGTACTAAATGGCTTCATTTAATATTGTACATACAATGTACTTTGTTTTATGTAGTGTTATATATCTATTAAACATTAGGTTTCATATTTTGTACAAAATGGTCCTATGTACAGAATAAAACGTTAATAGCATCTGCAAAAATTTGATAAGTGGCAGACTTTTCTTTTTGACAGTCCCTGTATCTATCTGCATTAGAAATGTTAAAACATTTAAATTCTAATATTTTTATCAATTTGTAATTCTCAAGATTTGTTTCCACAATGATATGTCTGTGACAAATCTTCATACATCAGCCTTTTGTGTGCTTTTATCCAATTCTAAAGTTGTGTACATCGAAATAGAATAAATGAAGAGAACGTGGATTTTATATTTTCATCCTAAAAGAATCAGTGTTTTTACTTCAGGTGTTATGACTGTTTTCTACTTTTTGTGTGTTTACCAGAAAGCTTAAAGTGGAGTGTCAAAACTATAAATGAATGAGAGATGGGGGGGAATCTACAGAAGTCCAGGAAATTGACTCCAAAGTGGGTACAACAGAATAAGAAATAGCCATAGATTTTAAATCCCACTTCCAGATGGCACCAGTTCACCAGAGGCTTCTTTCTGTTCCATCGAATCAGTTGCTGACCACTTTGGTTTTAATTTGTAACGAGTAGATGGATGGAGATTTAATCTGCTAATTTATTTAATCCCTAAAGTAATTTTCCCAGTCGTATCCAGTCGTGCTCTTGTAGAGCCCTTGCCCTGTAGGCTTAAGAAGCATATTAAATCATCAATGTCTAGCGTCCTGGAAAAAAAAACTGTAGTCACTGAATCAGGTGACTGTTTTGAGTGATCTAAATTATTTAGCTAATCAGAATACCCTGCAGCTGTTCAGGACCAAGGCTTTTAATTGAACACGTACCGTGCTTAATTGATCAATCTTTAAGAAACAGGTGGCTGAGAGTGACCTAGAAGTCTTCAGGATCTGAACTCTCCAAAACCTTGATTATGCAGAGCCTGGAACTACAATAAAAATTAAAGTTAGAAAAATTCGAACGGATCCCCCTTTGGATGAAAATCGGTTTAAATTCATATAGATTTGAAGTGTTATCCCATAGATAAATCCTCTGTTGGCACAATTTGCAAGTGCTAATCATTTCTCTTAGCATTTTGTCTTATGCTTTGATTTGAAAGAAGCTTCTTTATCTACAATTTTATGATGCATCCTGCTGCAATGATTTTCAGACACGTTCTTGAAGGGGCGTGGAATTGAATGTGGCGATAATCCCGTCACTGCCTAGAGAGTCGGCAAATTCCCGTTCAAATGACAGCTAGTTTGCAAAGGTCTCTCATATGAGGACCTTCTTAAGCTAAAGAAAAGCTGCAAGAGCTCGTTTTCACTTGTTGCTTGTAACAGTTCTAAGTATTTTCGACTGCCTGCTTTTAGATTGTTCAGTAGTTTTACGAGTTACTCTGAAGTTAATATTTTATTGCAAAACGCAAGATTCAAAATCCGTCCGAAATATTGTATTTAAAATAGATAGATACTTTATTGATCCCGTGAGGGAAATTGCAGTGCAACAGCAGCTTAACACACAACACAGCCACAGTGTAACGAATTATATACTAATAGTACAATACATACAATACAATACAAGAGTTACTCACAGTCCGGACACACAAGAGGAAACTAGAACAGAACAGTACACAGAAAATCGTATCACACGTATGAATATAAATATAGATGTAACCATAGATATAAATATAAATGTATTGCACAGGTCCCTGGCATATATTGCACAAAAGTGGTTGTAAACGGGAAAAAGAAAAAGAAAGAGAACAGATGTAGCAGTATATGTGTATATGCGTTTAGTCCAGAAACAGGTCACTGTCGCTGTTGCCTCTGCCAAGACGCAAGGTGGATGCGTTGTACAGTCTTATGGCAGACGGCAAGAATGACCTCCTGTAGCGCTCCCTGTCGCACCGTGGATGAATCAAGTCTATTGCTGAACGTGCTCTTCATTCCTGCAAGCCTGTCATAGAGGGGATGGGAGAAGTTGTCCATGATGGCCTCCAGTTTGGACATCATTCTCCTCTCAGCCACTACCTCCAAGGGGTCCAGGTCAGACCCAATGACAGAGCTCGCTCTCCTGATGAGCTTGTTCAGCCTTTTGGAATCTACTGCTCTAATCCCAGAGCCCCAGCACACCACTGCGTAGAAAATGGCACTCGCTACCACCGACTGATAAAACATGTGTAGCATCTTACTACACACATTGAAGGACCTGAGCCTCCTCAAGAAGTAAAGTCGGCTCTTGTCCGTTCTTATAGATGGCCTCGATGTTCTTAGACCATTCCAGTCTATCATCGATGTGCACTCCCAGGTACTTGTACGAGTCCACCATCTCCACGCCACTCCCATGGATGTAGACAGGAGTAGGTTTGACCTTTTTCCTCCTGAAATCTACCACCAGTTCCTTTGTCTTTGTAACATTCAGTTCCAAGTGGTTCACCCCACACCACTCCACAAAGCTGCTGACCAGTCCTCTGTACTCCTCCTCCTGCTCACCCTTGATACATCCCACAATTGCAGAGTCATCTGAGAACTTTTGCAGGTGGCATGACTTTGAGTTGTACTTAAAGTCCGAAGTATAGAGGGTGAAGAGGAATGGAGAAAGAACTGTCCCTTGAGGTGCCCCTGTGTTACTCACTACCAGTTCAGACACGCAGTTCTGAAGTCTCACAGACTGTGGTCTGCCCGTCAGGTAGTCAGTGATCCACGAGGTCATGGAGGCATCGACTTGCATCTCCTCCAGCTTCCTCCTTAGAAGTAAGGGCTGGATGGTATTGAAGGCACTGGAGAAGTCGAAAAACATGATCCTTACAGTGTTGCCAGAATACCATGCAGGGTTTACCTAGAGCTCCGTGAAGTTGCCCCCCCTACAGACCGCACAAACGATGAAACCCACCTTATTCGTTAGTTGCAAAGGAACAAGTAATAGATTTATTCCAGGCTGGAAAGAGAACGCAAAGTTTTGGCCGTGTTTGTCAGTTTGTGCCGTTGAAAGTAGCGTTTGTGCTGCTTTCGTTCCCGAGATATAGCGCCTTGGTTTTCCGGTGATCACGTGACTATGCAGGGTGACTTTGACGTCCAGTGACCCGGTCTGCCGAGTTCAAGCGTCTGTTACCGGTGCGAGAGTAACAGTTCTGCAATTGTTCCTCTGTTTGCTTGGGGGGGCGGTGAATTTTTCATTTAATCAGTGTCTTCTGTGCGTTTGTGCTGGCAGGAAAATTACATTTGTCATGAATATCACATACCCTAATCAGAAGAGTTGCGGGTGTAATCTCAAAAAGTGAACACTAGTAGACAATTCCATGTTCTTACCAAGAGGCTTTAACGAGCACGTCTTAATACTTCGTAGCGGTGTGCTTTTTGAAAAAATCTGAAGAAGTGATCAGTTTCTCACTGTCTCCTTAATTAAACACGCGCACCAAGGGACGTGTAAAGATTGGAGCCTCGTGTTTAAAAAGGCTTGAATCTGCAACTTTACGAAGAAGACCACTGTTGCACTTTTTATGCAAAGCGCATTCGTTAATGTGAAAAAGAACCAAGATGTTTCTTAAGGGGCACTACGTACAAGGTTGTCGCGGGTAGTAAATAACATCCGAGAAGCAACACTGGAAAGTCCACCGTCTCACACCTGCGGACCGCCGCAATATTGAAAATTGAAAAAACAGAAGGGAACATATATATGAATTATTTAATAAACTGTCATTATCCGTGAGTTTGTATTTACAGGGGTCTTATGCGCAAACATGAAGCGTTGAGCTCAGTTATTTTATCTTCGTGTTTTCGGCCAGTCCTTGGTGTAGAATACAGCGTGAGGGCACACCTGCCCTCTGAAGACACAGGTATGGGTGCCTGTGTTAGATCCTCAGGTGAAGTCGAGTCTTCTGCAGTCTGCAATGTAATGACCCGGACATGTCTGCTTGTCCTGCTCCATGAAGTTGGCCACCCGCCCGTCGAACAGCACAAACGACGAAACTCACCGCCATCGTTAGTGCTGCGTTTGTGCCGGTTTGTGTCGCTGTAAGTAGCGTTTGTGTTGCTTTTGTTTCCGAGATATAGCGCCTTGTTTTTTCGGGTAATCACGTGACAATCTACAAGGAAGTTTACAGGTACCAACAAACTCGGTACTTGAACTCCTGATTGTGATTAAAACAATGGGGGCAATTTGTTTTCTGAGTCTGTCTGGTCGGGTGGGGTGGATGTTTCAATGTATTTCAATATAGCGCCTTCTTTTCCTGTCTGTGACGTCACTGACGTACAAAACCGCAAAGTCACGACCACCAGATCTTTCAGTTGTGATCTTTTGATCAGTTGACCCCAGACTTGGCAGCCTTTAAACGAATAAACAATCTTACATTTAGGGAGCAGTTACTATGTTAGTTCATTGGGTTAGGTGTTTTCTTTTAGTTTTTAACCACGTTCTCGAAAATGTATTGCTTGTGGACTCCTTTCATTGGTGAAGAGACACCAGTTTCCAAATTACCGCTGGTACAACACGAGAGCCCATATTCACATTTTTAGGTATTAGTTTCAAGATCGATATAATTTAACAATAAAAAACAAAACTGAAAGCACGAGCATAATAATATCATGATCATACACTTTATATTTCTATTCATTTTTGAAGTACAAAGCAGGTGTTTTCCCTACCTTAAATATACGATTAAAATTGTTCAACTACCATGTATTAATTACAGAAAGCAGCGGAGAAGCGGAGACGTTTATATTGCAAATACAAAATGTATTTGTTTCGAATAGTACGGGACAAAAAATCTAAGTAAAAATAAGTAAAGCATTTTAAAACTAGATTCTCGTTGACAGTACACAAGCCGATCCACCTGGCGCTGCTAGCAGGAAAAGCTCTCAGACCCGTGATTGGCTAAACCCCCGAACAGGTCGGGCCGTGATTGGGTGAAGAGTGAAAATCGACACTCTGATTGGGTAAAGCGCCACAGCGGAAGTTCTGTGTGTACCGTGTGTGCTGTATGAGCACGCTGGATATACAGTAACACAGCCACAGCGCGTTCACGACTCCGATAGCATGTCAGGATAGGAGTGCGCGCACCACGATCACATCGCGATACCCATTGCGACTGGCGCATCACTGTTATGGCGCCACTGTCGCGACATGAAAGGCCATATATCCCGATATGACATGCTCAGCCAAAATGCCCCCCCTCCATGTCGCGACATGGAGTCCATGTATCGCGATATGACCAAAACCTGTCACGCCCATGTCGCGACATGACGTCCGCATGTCGCGATATGACATATCCCGGCAAAAGTGCCCTGCCCCATGTCGCGACATGAAAGGCTCTATATCGCGATATGACATGCACAGCCAAAACGCCCAGTCCCCATGTCGCGACATGGAGTCCATATATCGCGATATGGCCAAAACCTGTCATGTCCATGTCCTGACATGAAGTCTGCATGTCGCGATATGACATCCCGAGGAAAGTGCCCCGCCCCCATGTCGTGACATGGAATCTATATGTTGCGATAGGACATACCCTGACTGGATATGCTGACCCCATATGGCGACACAAAGTCCATATATCGCGGCACGTTCTATCAGGGTTTATCCTGATATGAGACCTTTGTTGCGACAGTGGTGCCAGGGTGCATGGAAGCAAGGCGCCAGTCGTGATATACACTACCGCGGCATACATACGATATACATGGGGTCCCTATCATGACATGCTGCGGAGCTCTTATCGCGATGGTATCCCACAGTTACGCGTTTGGCAACAGCGTGTCACGAAAGGGAAAAAAATGAAAACGTGCCATAGAAAATAAAAAACATAGATCTTACAATCATGATGATTTTACATACATTACAACCACAGGTTTATGTCATAGATGGTTAACTTGTTGGCATGCGTCATGTCTTAGTATTATTCACATCTAAGGAGGCTCATATGTTTATGGATATTGATTGTCTTTAAAATGTTAAGGGTACGAGCTAAACTGTAACAGAGCGCTTGGACTCGGCAGACGGGGTCACTGGAGGTCAAAGTCACCGTGCATGGTCACGTGATCACCGGAAAAACAAGGCGCTATATCTCGGGAAGGAAAGCCACAAACGTAACACTAACAAATAATACCGGTTTGGTTTTAAACTTGTATGAAACCCGCGAAATTAGTATTCTATTTTCGATGCCAAAAGACACCTAATTTGGAAATTCGTGACTTCCCACGACTTAACACTGAATTGTTATAGTCGCATTACAGTGCTAGCCAATTCAACGTACCTTTAATTGCAAGAATGATCTGCTAATAAAAGCGTCAAATACATACTTTGGATGTATTTTAGCTCTGTAAATGTCGTTTACTTAAAAATACTGCAGGGCATTTAGAGGCGATCTGAATAGTTATCTGTAAAATGCACACTCCCAGCTACCCGTCAATAATACAGCGAGCCAATTGCAAATCACATACGATGAAAAAACACGTAACATTAAAAAGCAAAACATGTAACGCACACAAGGGGGAACAAATCTTAAATTACTTTGGACTGATTGGGTAGACATTCCAAAATTTGTTATTTGTTTAAAGGAGAAATTTTAGAACCTCTTCGTGCTGAACTCCTACAGGTGGAGCACGTATCGAGCAGCTACAAGCAAACGCGGCACTGCAGCTTGCGTTCCAGAAACACTTGTATTCGGGAAGCCAGGCTGTACTCCTTAAAATCCCAAGGTACCTGTAGCATCCCATGTGTCTTATTTGTTTCGGAACTGGTCTGGTCATCTACAGGCGGCTTTTTGAAAAACGCAGATATATGCATTTGTTTTGCCATGTTGGCTAATAAACCAAAAACCTAGCGCTAGATAGCTCTAAGAGCGTCTGAAGACAACGATAGCCAATTAGGCTACGGCTACGCGTGCACCGCCCCACCACATTTACATCATTTTCTTATTGGTTACAAAAGATACAGCGAGCCAAAGCAAATCACATACGATGAAAAAAATCCAACACGTAACATTAAAAAGCAAAACATGTAACGCAAACAAGGGGGGAATCTTAAATTACTCTAGAGTGATTGGGTAGGCCTAGGATCAATCAGTGGCTACGCCTCTGATGTAATATCTGTGTGTAAACTCCCTTCCTGGTATTGTGCTTTCCATGAACAAAGCTCCAGAATGACTGTTTTTGCTGGTAGCCAGAAGGAAATGGGGATTAAATTGCTCCCAGTACTATTTCTTCTGAAAGAACACAACATGTGATTAAGGTGAAAGAAACTGAAAATGAACTGCTTTTTGCCAGTACTGGAAGTATCCTTCCAGTACTGGCAATAAAAATAAAAAAATAGAACAGTTTACAGAAAGGAGGACACTTTAGCCAAGATCATGCCTGATCATTACTTTCTTTTGAGTTGTTAGGTGTTAACTAGCCTTTTCCCCTATCTTAAATATACTGTACCACTCAGTTTACAGTACTTTCCTTTGCATTTTTACTGAGGGACTGACCCATCTCTGGGTAAGTATAGATAAGTTCAAGTAGGTAGCTGCGTCAGGATACGTAGGCTGCAAAGGAAGAGGTTCATACATGTTGAAAGGACAACAAAAAAAAAACAACCTTGTGTCTTTTTTCCTTGGAATGGAAATAACCTTTACCTGCTCCCAGGTATAGATAAGACTGCCGTCACTCACCTGCACCCTGAGAAAAAGCAAATCAACTCCAAAACACATTACCAGTGGGGAAACAATCATTCAAGCCGGGAGCTGCGTCAGCAGGCGTAGGCTGCAAAGGAATAAGTAAAGGTTTAGTCCATGCTGGAAAGAGAAGGAAAGAAACACAATGTTTCTGCTGTGGAGCCTTCTTCTGGTGCCGCACTCAAAGAAGGCTCCGCAGCTGAAACGTTGTTTATTCTCCTTTCAGCATGGAATAAACCTTAACTTGTTCCTTTGCAGGGAAAAAAATGTTTGTGGAACATTAAAGACAGCTTTGCAATGTTCATTTTAATAAAGTGATTATTTTTTTGCCGTTAGGTTTTGAAATGGGAACCTTGAGACATATTCCAAGGTTACTCATTATACCTGAAGTGACAAAGGACTCCTTCCACAGGATTTGCTGAATTAAGCGGTTCGGAATGCTTTACCACACCATGGAAGTGTCTGGGCACACCTGCTACCTTGTTGCTGTAATTTTTTAGCTGATGGCAAAAAGCAGCCTCTCAGTTACCATTACAAGCATACAATATTACTGTTATGTATTGTATTGTTTCAATAAAAAAACGTTTTCTAATGAACTGACGGATGCACCACATTTTCAGGAGTTAATATTAAAAACTTGAATATGTTAATGTTTTGGTTTTTTTCCTGCAGCACTGATATTGCTAGTTTGGCCCTGAAAGCATAATTAATCGGCGCCTTTTTTACCATATGTGACCACCATTTGCATGTGGCCTCTCCCTGTAAAAAGAAAAAATATATGAACCTCACTGGGGAAAAAAAGTGCAATCCAGGCTCAGGATGAGTGTTTTAAAAAAGGGGGAAGGAGATCTTGATTCTCGGACATCACTGCAGCAGCCAGAGATGGCTTCAGCTTCAGACGGCTCCTATTGCAGTGCTATCGACGAAGCTGATGACTGCAATCTCTGGTTTCCAGGAGGTGAAGAGGAACTTCACCTAAACCATTCCATTATCGTCATAGGTTTGTCTTCTGTGCAAATGTTCTAAGAATGCTAAGACAAAGCTTAGTTTTTGCGAACCATTCCATTACATTCCAGTGAGGTTATTGGTCTCTGATAAGGAAGTAAAGAGTCTCTAAAATCCCAAACGTTTTCGGAAAATGTTTCATTCAGTTTGCACAGAATACTATCTTTCCTAAATAGAATTTTCTTCTAGGTATATGAAAGTTACCTAATTTCGAATAACCTTACGATACAATCGATTTTTCAAGCGAATAAGACTGAAGTAGTGTACCCATAAATCATTTTTAGCAGTTTGATATCGTCCTCTAGCGGTGTGAAGTGATAACACAACAGACTAGTAATAGCGTTTCAATTCTTACCATCAGATAAACCCCGTTACAACAGTACTAAAAGCACGTTTAAAGCTCAGCATTTTTTTTACCGAAATGAAATAAACATTCACGTTTTGTTGATTCAGAATATTTCCACAGTTTACATAATACTACGGAGAAATTAGCTGCTGTTGAATCTGGGTGGATCGACTGCAGGATAATAGGACTGCTGTATTGCACTTGTTTTCGGGAGCCAAATCCGTAAATGCTGCTGAATAGTTTTTTTTTTCACAACAGAAACCTAAGAGAAAAATATAACTTTAAATGCATGAGTATAATAACAAACTAGGGTGCGCTTTTAGTTGCGTACAGTACTTTTTCAGAGGCAGATATGGTCGTGCTCTTCTATACAGTGATTAAGTAACAATAGTGCTGCAGCCTGTTAACTTTTTCGATCAACTGTAGCGCTGCATTGCTGTACATCCAACAACCGACCTCGCTTATATAATGTCTTCATTATAATAGCTATAAGTTATATATTAAAGTTAAATAAATATATAACAAAAAAAAGAAAAAGACAAGCCTGTTCTATTCATGACCCTCCCCTGCGGCAGCACAGTGCGCAGATACAGGAGGGACAAGTTCATCACAAACGTGCTCAAATAATTGCTTGTGAATTATTAACGTCAGGAAGAGCTAACAACATTCCGCACAATGCGTTACAGTAAGTAATGGGACACTGCGGAAATTTGTTTATGCGCAGTTATATACATATAGATTGGCAAAAGCCTTTCAAGTACGAAAATCTTTAAAAAAAAGATTTCTAGCTTTCTTGCGCTGGTTCTGTAACACATTAGGGGCTTTTACCAACCACTATACCGTTGGAGTAACACGAACATTACACTTACTATACGTATGATCATAATCCAGAAATAAGGATAAATAATAGCACGCCCCAGTATTTCTGCATAGACAGAGAACCACTCCCTGTTATTTTTTTCTCAAAGAAAAAGACAATGGACAACACTCCAGATCGGGATGGTTGCGTTGGTTAATGGGATTTGTATTTCTTCTTATGCCTACCGCCATCAAAGTGACGTAGCTATAAACAACAAGTCCCAGAATGCACGGCGCACGCCTACGTCACGGCTCTCGTCGCTCAGAGCTGTCATTTGACCAGAGCCTCGCTGGAGTCTGTTTCATTTAACCGACGACAGCAGGAGCGGTGATTTTTTCTCTTCCTCTTCCGTGGAATAAATCGTATAGCATTCAGTGGTAGACCGCACTGGAAGATGTCTGATAGCGGAGGAGGCGGCGGAGACGACGGCCCGGGCACCTTAGAGGTGTCCGCCGCCGTGCAGACCGTTGCTGACACGTCTGTGCTGCAGAAGCACATCCGCAAGCTTGTTCCGCTGCTCCTGGAAGATGGCGGCGAGGCCCCGGCCTCCCTGGAAACCGCCCTGGAGGAGAAGAGCTCGCTGGAGCAGATGAGGAAATTCCTCTCGGACCCGCAGGTCCACACCATCCTGGTGGAGAGGAACACCTTGAAAGGTCCGTTGCCGTACGAGGTGTGAGAATCGGTGCTTAGGCTGAGGTGACGTGGGGGCTGGTGCCATCGGCGCATCTCCAGCGCCAAATGATGCTGCATCACTCTCCAGCCAGACTGCTGAGACACAGCCTGAGGACTTCTGGCTGCGTGGTACCCTGTACGAGCCTCAGCGTGCAGAATCAGCCCTTTAACGCATATTCCCACTTCTCGATGGACCCTTTCATTTGCGTTTCAATAGCTGTTTGAATAGAACTATCGCTTTAATAGACCTCGGTTTTATTGGGGAATTCACGGACTGAGCTGCAGTTGTTTTTCGGGGTCAGTAGTTGATACGCCGTGCTTTAAAGAAACGTTCTCGTTAAATTAGGTTATTTTAGGTATCCGGCGGGGAATAGCATCAGTTTCGCTGGTGTGTATCCGCCTTGCGGTCATTTTCCTTTCGGTGACCGTTTGTTGTCGTTTTCCCGATTTTCGGTACTTGCGTACGAACACTAGTTGTTCTGTTGACACAGTCTGTGAAAAGCGCAAGGGTGGAGCATTGGGCTTCACCCGTGTGTTTGAACTGGCGCTGCTTCCCAAGGGTTTCCAGTAGGTGTGGTCTGGTAATGATCAGTCCACTGGAGTTAAGAAGAGGTGGTATTCGCCTATTAAAAGTTACAACAATCACAGTTTTATATGCCTTTCCGTTTATCGCACCTTGGTAGTTTCTTAAAATATTACCGGATCGTAAAAATATAGGCTTTAAAATAAAGGTTTTAAAGTGGGTTATATCTCAAGCACCAAAGTATAATTATTCTCTTAGTGGAAGTTCAGTTTGCCGCAATCCCAAATTAGATCCTCGCATGCAAATATGTATTTTAGTAATTGGACATATCCCAAGCTCAGGATATTATTTCGGGCTAGATTTCGTGTCCTCATGCAATGTCTAAACAGGTCCTTAGATGGTAAAACGTCTTATAGAAACCTTTCTTCTTTTTACCTGCAAGTAGTGCTACGGAAGTCTGCATTGCACCGTGCCCAGACAAAGAGTATATTTATCCTGCGCTAAGACGATAATAAGTTTGCTTTTCCAAACGACAGGTCTACAGCAGCTTGCCGTTTTTAAATATAACATTTCTTAGAATTTACGTTTGATGTTTTCATGCTTTGACTGTATGCGATAATAATAATAATAATAATAATAATAATAAACTTTATTTTATATAGCGCCTTTAAAGGTGGCTTCTCAAAGCGCTTTACAGGATGACAATAACAATAAATAAGAAGACTACAACAATAAATAAGAAAAATTTCACAAGACAGGACACAATTATAATTACAGCAATACAACAATAACAATAGAGGAGACCGTGGAAGATGGTATTAAGAAGAGCAGAGGGGTGAAGAATGGAACCAGTTAAGTAAAGGCTTTTCTGAAAAGGAGGGTTTTGAGTCTGGATTTGAAGGAGTTTAGAGAAGGTGACTCTCTAATATCCTTGGGCAAGGAGTTCCAGAGCTTGGGGGCATAGCAGGAGAAGGCCCTGTCGCCCATACAATGTAGACGGGCTTGGGGGACAGTAAGGAGGGCAGAATTTGAAGAGCGGAGGTTGCGAGGTGGGGAGTAGGGCGATAAAAGTTCAGACAGGTATTGAGGTGCCAAGCCATGTAAAGCCTTGTAGGTGAGCATGAGGATTTTAAAGTCTACGCGGAATTTGACCGGAAGCCAGTGCAAGGACTCCAGGATAGGAGTAATGTGAACACTTGCACTAGATCTGGTCAGGATTCTGGCTGCTGAATTTTGGACATACTGCAGCTTGTTCAGAGTAGATTTAGATACCCCAGGGAGCAGAGCATTGCAGTAGTCAATTCGAGAGAATACAAATATGTTGATCAGCTTTTCAGCCACAGTTAATGATAGCATAGGGCGTAGTCTTGCGATATTTCTAAGGTGAAAAAAAGATGTTTTGACAGTATGCTGTACATGTGGGTCGAATGTTAAGCCAGAATCGAATATAACCCCAAGGTTTTTCAATTTTGATTGGAGCTCAAGTACAGAGCCATCTACAGACAGGGTTACAGGACTGGCTTTGCGAAGTTGATGGGGGGTACCAATAAGCATGACTTCAGTCTTGTCACAGTTAAGATGAAGGAAGTTTTGAGTCATCCAAATTTTTATGTCAGAGATGCAATTAGATAGAATAGAGACAGCCACATCAGTGTCGGGTTTGGTATGGATGTATATTTGAGTATCGTCAGCGTAAAAATGAAAGCTGAGGCCATGTGATCTTAAAAGCTGACCAAGTGGGAACATGTAAATGCTGAAGAGCAAGGGGCCCAGTATTGAGCCCTGAGGGACACCAGACTTGACAAGACCAATTTCAGACCTGTACCCATTGAGAGAGACAAAGTGACAGCGATCAGTGAGGTAAGACTTAAACCATTTGAGGGCAGTGTCAGAGACTCCAAACACAGTCTCGAGACGAGAAAGCAAGATGTTATGGTCAACAGTGTCAAAGGCAGCACTGAGATCAAGAAGGATGAGTATGGAAAGAGAACCAGAATCAGAAGCTATTAGGAGATCGTTGGTGACTTTGACTAGGGCGGTCTCTGTGCTGTGAAGTTGACGGAAGCCAGATTGGAGGGGTTCGAAAAGGTTGTTTGTCATGAGGTGGTTATGTAACTGAAGTGTGACAGCACGTTCTAGAATTTTAGAGAGAAAGGGTAAGTTGGAGATGGGGCGAAAGTTGTTAAGATTGTCGAGAGCCATGTTAGGCTTCTTTGGCACTGGGGTAATAGCAGCAGTTTTGAGGACCGTTGGTACAATGCCGGTGCTCAAGGATTCATGTATTATATTGAGGACAATGGGACAGAGAGAAGAGAAACAGGACTGGAATAAAGTGGTGGGAACGGGATCTAAAATAGATGTGGTGGGTTTCATGCGCGTAACTAGTTTGTTTAGGGATGCTGAGTCAAGAAGAGAGAAGCTGGAGAGACGGGAACCAGAGAAGTTGGATGAGGAGGGAGGAGGTGTGGAAATTATATCCGTAGTGGAGAGAATGTGATGCCGGATGTTGTCAATCTTAGAACTAAAGAAATCTAAGAATGTGTTGCAAAGTTGTGATGAGGCAGGTAATGTGGTGGGGCAGTTTGGCTTGAGCAGTCTGTTGATGGTGGAGAAAAGATGTCTGGGATTGTTTTGGTGATTTTCAATGATGTGAGAGAAGTAGGTGGATCTAGCAGACTCTATAGTAACCTTATAATCAGATAAGTAATCTCTCCAGGCCTGATAATGTACATTTAGGCCGGAAAGACGCCACCTACGCTCAAGTTTGCGAGAGGCTGCCTTCATGAAACGCAGATGGTCATTGTACCAGGGGGCAGGGCGAGAGAAGGAGATGGTTCGAGTTTTTAAAGGAGCAAAGGTGTCGAGGGTAGATAAAAGAGCATTGTCAAGTAACTGTATTTTTATAAAATGAAATGAGAGAAAAGTGCATCATAATCAGTTTAGGGTATAGTGCCTGGTGATCTGTGGAGGGTCTGTATTTCTCGCCTTTCAGCAGATTTATTAATTGCTAGTTACCTAAGAGTTACCTCTTGATTTAAATCACCAGATTTTGTCTCTGTGTTGTCAATTCAATGATTGCTTTGCACTTCAACGAAAGGTTTGTTTTCTACATGGGACCCCCTTGCTAATACCTAGTTTCAGAACTTGTATGTTGCAGTGTGACATTGAGTCTTGCTTTAGTGACAAAGTTCACTTCGGCACTGCCATGTCAGTGCATTTCTATCTGCAGTGATTACATCATTCAGTACACTGGGCCAGTGCCCCACCCACAGTGACATCAGCTGATCCTGAAACAGGGACTTTGTATTATTATTCCAGCACAAATTGCTGTGTTGCATGACGGAATTTTTTTTTTGGTATTTTCTTGTCTGCATCATAATAGTTTCAAGCAGCAAAAAAAACATTCTCCATATCAGGATTAAAGACTCAGGATTTAACTGCGTATCGAGTACAGTATCTGTGTTTTTCCTCCTCTTAATTTGAATTGATTTTTCTTTTCCTCTGGGTCTTGAACAGAGGAGTGTTACCTAGACTGCTGAATTATTCTTCCCTTTCTCTCCTTGCAGAGGATGTTGGAGATGAGGGAGAAGAGGAGAAGGAGTGCATCTCTTACAACATCAGCATTGATATTCACTATGGGCTCAAGTCAAACAGGTTTGGAAAGCTAGACTATAGAGTCTGTCTCCTGCAGAAACAGCATTGCACTGCAGTAGTGTAAAATACTCTTTATCAGAGCACTGCCACACTAGTCATATTTGTTTTACTTTGGAGTTGGAAATAATTACTTTTTTTTAAATGATTTCATTGTACTGTATATTTAATATTTCATGGTGAATCAGAGCAACACAAGGTCCATAAATATAGTACATAATTTGAGATTATTGTTTAATAAATAGATATAGAAATGTTTGCCTACACAAGCATATTTTTTTTCATAGCAAAACTAGGCTTTGAAATAACAAGGCGAGTCCTTGTTGCTTTTCTTATTAGTTTTAACTTGATTTCAGAGCAAGAATTACAAAAGCACACATGAAAGAAGTGTTGAAATGTATTTACTGTAATGTGATAGTTGAGTTATTTAACTGCATTTGTGCTGTGAAAACTTTGCAGTTATCACTTTAGTTAACCAATGTAGCTCTTGTGTTCAGGTAACACAACTTTTGTTCTACAAACCAGTATATTTGTTCAACCAGCCTGTTGACTTAATGAGAAGATGTGTGATCCTGTTGAGCTTAACCAACAGCACACTGGCTAGAGCACTTTTCCTTCTAACCCCGACAGTGAAGCAATGTGTTTAAGTCTGTGTCTTGTGTGTGCGCCTTTGCAGCCTGGCATGCATCAAGAGGACAGGGGTCATCGATGCTGACAAGCCCATTTCATCACAGCTGCGTGTCCTGACGCTCAGCGAGGACTCTCCTTATGAGACACTACACTCCTTCATCAGCAACGCCGTTGCCCCCTTCTTCAAATCCTACATCCGGGAGTCTGGGAAGGCTGACAGGTACACTTTAAGATTAAAAGGCTGTGCTTTGCCTGTCAAGATTATAACAATAATTGCTCAAACTTATATAGCGCTTTTCTGGACACCACACACAAAGCGCTTTATAGGTAATCGGGACTCCCCTCCGCCACCACCAATGTGCAGCATCCACCTGGATGATGCGACAGCAGCCATAGTGCGCCAGAACACTCACCACACATCAGCTAAATTATTATGCATCTAAGCACCCTGAATGTCTGCGGATACTCATGAGTTTAGGATACTTTGAAAGTGGATGCACATTTCGTGTATTGATAAATGAATTTAAGGGAGCTAATTGTAAATAAATGGCAAACAGTGGAAATGTTCTTGTTTGCTTGAATCAACCAATAGACTACTTTTAAAGGTAGAGTAGTAATGCAGTTGAAAGCAATGTTGCCTAGGTACAGTGTTGAATCCAAATTGTGAAGCTAAAGGCCCCTTATTAAATCTCTCTGTAACAGATCAATAGTACCTGATCTGGGTTTTTTTCCTGCTGCTCCAGGGATGGCGACAAGATGGCGCCCTCCGTGGAAAAGAAGATCGCGGAGCTGGAGATGGGGCTCCTGCACCTGCAACAGAACATCGAGATCCCCGAGATCAGCCTGCAGATCCACCCCATCATTACAAACACGGCCAAGCAGTGCTACGAGCGTGGGGAGAAGCCCAAGGTCACCGACTTCGGGGATAAAGTGGAGGACCCCACCTTCCTCAACCAGCTGCAGTCTGGGGTGAACCGCTGGATCAGAGAGATTCAGAAGGTGTGAACAGGAGGGGGCATGGGACACTGTTTGATTTTTGTGTTTTAGTAGCGTAACATAAGGCACCATTACATTGCTAATGTATGTTAAACCTCTGCATGAAACAGTAATGTTACTGTAACATGGCTTTGATCTGCAGATAGTATTTAAATTATCTTTGCATGTTTTTTTTTATTAAAGTTGTTTTTTGGATCTTCACAATGTACTGTTAAAGGTTGCATATTCAAGGTTAAAAAAAAAAGAGCGATAGCTGAACTACTTGAAACTTAAATATTTTGTTTTGACCCAACACTACCATGGTGGGTCAGCATGCAGCACCTGTGGTCTGTGCTGGGTTTCAGTAGACCTTGTCCTTACCCTTTGCTGCTACTCTCCTGCCGTTATTCAGGTGACTAAGCTTGACAGGGACCCTGCCTCTGGAACAGCACTGCAAGAGATCAGTTTCTGGCTCAATCTGGAGCGTGCGCTGAACCGCATCCAGGAAAAAAGGGAAAGCCCTGAGGTTCTTCTCACCCTGGACATCCTCAAACACGGCAAACGTTTCCATGCAACTGTCAGCTTTGACACTGACACTGGTAAGTGGGCTTTCCTGTGGGCTTGCGAACTCTTCTGTTTTGACCACGTTGTTTATTCTGACTTGTGATTCATTTACAAAGAAAACCAAGTGTTTTAAATCATCTTATCCTCCCTGATTGTTTATGGGAAATAATTATTTCTGTCTTATAAGGTTGAATGGGTTTTTTTGCAGGTCTGAAACAGGCTGTGGAGACTGTCAATGACTACAACCCCCTGATGAAAGACTTTCCACTGAACGACCTTCTGTCAGCCACAGAATTGGACAAAATTCGCCAGGCCCTAGTGGCCATTTTCACTCACCTGAGGAAGATCAGGAACACTAAATATCCCATTCAGCGAGCCCTGCGCCTAGTGGAAGCTATTTCAAGGGACCTCAGCTCCCAGCTTCTCAAAGTCCTGGGGACCAGGAAGCTCATGCATGTGGCCTATGAAGAATTTGACAAGGTCAGTTTTCTTCAGTAGAGCTTTTCATCTCTTTAAACTGAAAAGGTCTAACAACAGGAGATTTAATCAGTAGATTTGAGTGGCAAAGGTAGATCGGAAAACCCGTAAGCTTGGGTAGAATGTAGAGTGGATTGATGAAAGTTTCAGTCAACAGCCAAAAAGAAAATTTCCTTTCATTTGTAGGGTGAAAATGTCTTTGCCTGTGATACTTCCTCAAGCTTGTTGTTGATCCCCTCCCTGTCCATTCTCTCTCAGGTGATGGTGGCGTGCTTTGAGGTTTT
The DNA here is from genome assembly GCF_059453375.1 of Lepisosteus platostomus. Classification (NCBI taxonomy): domain Eukaryota; kingdom Metazoa; phylum Chordata; class Actinopteri; order Semionotiformes; family Lepisosteidae; genus Lepisosteus; species Lepisosteus platostomus. The sequence goes on along the minus strand of NC_142620.1, from coordinate 11,281,078 downwards.
TCAAGCCTGGGATGATGAGTATGAGAAGCTTCAGGTGCTGCTGAGGGACATTGTGAAGAGGAAGAGGGAAGAGAACCTCAAAATGGTGTGGCGCATCAACCCCGCCCACCGCAAGCTGCAATCCCGCCTGGATCACATGAGGCGCTTCAGACGGCAGCACGAACAGCTTAGAGCCGTCATCGTGCGCGTCCTCAGACCACAGGTACAGCACTGGGAACAAGACCCCCTCGGAGACTTGAGTTGTGCTTCCCAGATTGGTGAGGGGAACCCTCTTTAGGAGACCGGGAAAAGAATGCGAGTCCAGGCTACAGAGGTGAAGCAATCATCAGGCCTTTATTTCAGCTGAAGTCAAGGCACCATATAGCAGCATTAGAGGAAGAAAAAGTTTTCTTTTTTCTTTCTCTACCCATTCCCCTGGAAGCGTTTTTTCTTTATAAACAGATAACAAAAAATTTGAATTCTCAGTCCTACGCACCCCCCCCTCCCTTCCAGCAGTTGGATGACTTTCCTTTCTTGCCTGCTGCACATCTGTTATGGAACAACTTGATTTGCAGCTCCCTGCAGTCTGTGCATTGTGTCAGAATCTCAAGGACATATTGTTAACAAAAGCATTTTAAACATTAGTAACTTTTGCTAATGGTGGATGTTAGGATTGGTGCTTTGAGTACAAACATAAGGTTACAAGTGTTATAATTGCAATATTTTTGAGATCACGGTGTTATATAAAAACAATCCTTCACCTGCCTGTGTGTGGCTTTCTGGTGCATGTTACAAATGGCCCAAATCATGATGGGATTTAAATTGCATATAGAAGAAAAAAAACTAAACGTTTAGTCTAATCTTATGACGGTGAATGTGTTTCTAATCTTTCCCTGTCGCTTGTTGGTCGCAGGTATCCGCTGTCCCCCAGCAGACTCCAGGGGAGGCAGTGGAGCCTCCAGACCTGAAAGTTGCGGAGGTTCTTTTTGACGCGGCGGACGCCAACGCCATCGAAGAGGTGAATCTGGCCTACGAGAATGTGAAGGAGGTGGACGGGCTGGACGTGTCGAAGGAAGGCATGGAGGCGTGGGAGGCGGCGATGAAGCGCTACGACGAGCGGATCGACCGCGTGGAGACGCGCATCACCGCCCGCCTGCGCGACCAGCTGGGCACGGCAAAGAACGCCAACGAGATGTTCCGCATCTTCTCCCGCTTCAACGCCCTGTTTGTGCGCCCGCACATTCGGGGGGCCATTCGCGAGTACCAGACCCAGCTCATTCAGCGCGTGAAGGATGACATCGAGTCCCTGCATGACAAGTTCAAGGTACAGTACCCCCAGAGCCAGGCTTGCAAGATGAGCCACGTACGCGACCTGCCTCCGGTTTCCGGCTCCATCATCTGGGCCAAGCAGATTGACCGTCAGCTGACCGCCTACATGAAGCGAGTGGAGGACGTGCTCGGCAAAGGCTGGGAGAACCACGTGGAGGGGCTGAAGCTGAAGCAAGACGGCGACAGTTTCCGCATGAAGCTGAACACCCAGGAGATTTTCGACGACTGGGCCCGCAAGGTCCAGCAGCGGAACCTGGGCGTGTCGGGCCGCATCTTCACCATCGAGAGCACCCGGGCGCGGGGCCGCAGCGGCAATGTGCTGAAGCTCAAGGTCAACTTCCTCCCCGAGATCATCACCCTCTCCAAGGAAGTGCGCAACCTCAAGTGGCTGGGCTTCCGGGTGCCCCTGGCCATCGTCAACAAGGCCCACCAGGCCAACCAGCTGTACCCCTTCGCCATCTCCCTGATTGAGAGCGTGCGCACCTACGAGCGCACTTGCGAGAAGGTGGAGGAGCGCATCTCCATCTCCCTGCTGGTGGCCGGGCTGAAGAAGGAGGTGCAGGCTCTGATCGGAGAGGGCATCGCCCTCGTGTGGGAGTCTTACAAGCTCGATCCTTACGTCCAGCGGCTGGCAGAAACTGTCTTCAACTTCCAGGAGAAGGTCAGTTTTCAGCTTTCTCCCTTTGTCTTTAATAATATTATCTGGTTCTACTTTCAGGAGTTTCTTATGCATTTTGATTACCAGGGTTCAGTAATTCATTGTCACTCTTTTAGTGACAGTCGGAAAGTGATTTGCTGCTGTTGGGGATTTTCTGTTAAATGCCTGTTGAATAATGTGAGACATGTTAAGATTTTGTCTGACTGCCATAGTTATCTGAGTTCTCATGTGATAAGTAATTACAAGCTTGAAAATGTAAGTGCTGATCTTTTTGCATTTCCTTTCCTAGGTGGATGACCTTCTCATCATTGAGGAGAAGATTGACCTGGAGGTGCGCTCTCTGGAGACCTGCATGTATGACCACAAGACTTTTACCGAGATCCTGAACCGAGTTCAGAAGGCAGTGGATGACTTGAACCTGCACTCCTACTCCAACCTGCCTATATGGGTCAACAAGCTAGACATGGAGGTCAGTGAATTCAGATTTGTCTGAACTTGATCAAACTGTGGGATGTGCTTAACTATATTCTTTGAAGATGTACTAGAAGGTTGACTAACTTGTAATAGAAGACATTTCTTACAGTTTTTAACAATAAATTGTTTTGACGTTTTTGGATGTGCTGTGTGGGTTAGCTCAAAACTACCTGTTTTAATATCTGTGCAGATCGAGAGGATCCTGGGTGTGCGTCTGCAGGCCGGACTCCGAGCCTGGACCCAGGTCCTGCGAGGACAGATGGAAGACAAAGCAGATGTGGACATGGACACTGACGCTCCTCAAGTCAGTCACAAGCCTGGAGGAGAACCAAAGATCAAGGTGAGAGTTCACGTTCACATTGTGAAGGTTGACCATATCTTTCAGAGCTTTCTGAGTGCAGGTGTGCATTGGTGTTTGATGGGGCTGTGCTACTACCGTGTGGTATTTAATATGATGCAGGAGTTACTTCTTGCTGCTCATAGGGTGTCTTCTTTTGCAGAATGTTGTACATGAGCTGAGGATCACGAATCAAGTCATCTACCTTAACCCTCCCATTGAAGACTGCCGGTACAAGCTTTATCAGGAGATGTTTGCGTGGAAGATGGTCATCTTGTCTCTTCCCCGAATTCAGAGTCAGAGATATCAGGTTTGCAGTTTAAGTAATTATTAATACTTGACTGGGAAGCAAGTCTCAACGTCTGAAGATAATCCTGTGAAAGTGGATTCTGTTGTGTCCAATCTGAATTTGACAACCATGTTGTGTGATACAGAAAGATTTTTAAAAAAGCTTATTGCAGCTGGAAATGTGTAAAAGCTCATTCTGTTTTTGATGCTAATTTTGTGTTAGTTTTTCACTTCTGAATTATTCCCAGCGTGGACATGCTTCTCTGAAATTGAATAATAAAGTAGCAGCTCAACTCAGGTTATTGAAAGTTAAGAGATTTTATTGTTTGCATGTTAACAAGTGCAGTGTGATTTTTCTGCTGTCAGGTGGGGGTGCACTATGAACTGTCTGAGGAGGAGAAGTACTATAGGAATGCCCTGACCAGGATGCCTGATGGCCCTGCTGCCTTAGAGGAAGCCTACTCTGCTGTCAGAGAGAATGTTAATGAGGTGGAGCAGTATGTGAAGGTATGGCTCTCTTTGTATTTGACAGGCCTTTGTTTTGTGCCATGATCTTAGAAACTGATTTCAAATTCCAGTACTCCAGTAACCAAAACTTTAATGGTTTGCAGTTTGATTTTATAATTTTTAAAAGTTTAAGTTTAAAATTCTGTTCTGAATTTTGTACTTTTGTTTTATATCTGTTTCTAAGCCTATTACTTTGCAAATCTTCTATACTTCATCCCTTCTTTTATTTTTAAAGGAAAATTATTTTGGGTATCTCTTGTTGAACTGCTGGAGAAAAACAGACAAAATATTCAAAACTAATCTGTGAAACTAAACAAACGTGTTTAAGTGTGGGCTGTCACGGTTATCTCTGAACTGTACAAAGTTAAAAATAAGGTTTGTTTCTGATGCCCAGTGAAGAAAAGCAAGTAACACTTTTCCAAGGTGTGGAAAAACACTTTTCCAAAGTGAAGTGACTTTCACCCACTTCAGTTTAAAGGGACATGATATAAACTTCAAGTTTGGAGTGCAGCACTGGCTGTGATGCACCTTTTCTGTGGTGCTTCCAAACATCTGATGTCCTGGATTATAAACTATCTGACCTGCAAGCCACAGTATGTACGGCTACAGAGCTGTGTGTCCGAGCAGGTTGTTAGCAGTACTGGGGCTCCACAGGGGACTGTCTTTGCTCCATTTCTGTTCACCTTTTACACCTCTGACTTCTTCAAGTGCAACTCTGAGGCATGTCATCTGCTGAAGTTTTCGGATGCCTCTGCAATTGTGGGGTGTATTAGAGAGGGGAGGGAGGAGGAAAATAGGAGTTTGATTACCAACTTTGTGGAGTGGTATCATCTTAACCATCTCCAGCTTAACACCAGCAAGACAAAGAAATGATCTTGGACTTTCGAAGGAATAAGTCTCTGCTGAACCCTGTTTCCATCCAGGGTGAGGACATAGAGGACGTACAGTCCTACAAGTACTTAGGGGTACACCTGGATGAAAAGCTAGTCTGGTAACATTGACGCCCTGTACAAGAAAGGTCAGAGCCAGCTCTATTTTCTTAGGAGGCTCAGGTCCTTTGGTGTGTGTGGAACACTGTTACACATTTTTTTTTTAATCAGTGGTGGTGGCGGCCATCTTCTACGCTGTTGTGTGCTTGGGCAGCAGCATCATGACAAAAGATGCAAATAGGCTCAATAAACTTATCAAGAAGGCTGACTCTGTGTTGGGGATGAGCCTTGACCCCATGGAGGTGGTGGCTGACAGGAGAATGCTGACCAAGCTCACAGCCATCATGAACAACACCTCTCATCCGCTTCATGGGACTGTTACTGGGCAGCAGAGCACTTTTGGCAACAGACTGCTCCAGCTACGGTGTTCAAGGGAACATTTCCGCAGGTCTTTCCTCCTGGCGGCTGTCAGGGTGTATAACGCTGCCCTAGGCTAGGACTGTTAGCCCTTCATTTGCTCTTCTATGGACAGCATGTTGCTCCAGTGTACTTTTTGGACAATCAGTCTGTATAAACCTATGCACATTTTGCACATATTCTATTGTTTTTACAGTGATTATGATCATCACATTTTGCACACACCTATGTATTTATTTTGTTGTCTTTTGTTTTATAACTATTCTGATGTCTGTTTTTGTTTGTCCTGGGCTGGACTGCTGTAACACATCAATTTCCCTACAGGCTTAATAAAGTCTAATATATCTATCTCAAGTTCCTGAAAAATATTTGCTGACGTTGTCTTGTTTTCCCTGTCACAATTCTTCAGGTTTGGCTCCAGTATCAGTGTCTGTGGGACATGCAGGCAGAGAACATTTACAACCGTCTCGGGGAGGATCTGAACAAGTGGCAGGCTTTGCTGGTTCAGATCCGAAAAGCTAGAGGAACCTTTGATAATGCCGAGACCAAGAAGGAGTTTGGCCCTGTGGTCATAGACTACGGCAAGGTAAAATCAACTGACTGAACCTGGAGATTGTTTGACATGAATGGTTTATCTATAAAATAGTTCAGTTTGGCACCTTTTTTTTGCACCTCCAAATCATAGCTCAGTTTTTGACTCCAGTGCACTACTGCTGTTCTGTTCCCGTCACATCCTGTCAGAACAGATGAGACTGTTTCATTTTTTGTTCTTTTTTCCCTCTCGAAATACAGGTCCAGTCGAAGGTGAACTTGAAATATGATTCTTGGCACAAAGAAGTTCTGAGCAAATTTGGGCAGATGCTTGGACAGAACATGCAGGATTTCCACTCTCAGATCTCCAAGGTAGGCGTAAATGGCACGTGCCTCATCATAATGAAGTATCAGTGGGCAGCTTCCTAGCATCTACCTCACTCACTTGTTTTGTTCTCACAGTCCCGCCAAGAGCTGGAGCAGCACTCCGTGGACACAGCCAGCACCTCCGATGCCGTCACCTTTATCACTTATGTGCAGTCCCTGAAACGCAAGATCAAGCAGTTTGAGAAGCAAGTCGATGTAAGGGAGGCCACTATAAACTGAATTAGCTTTCTTTCCTTGTATAAAAAAAAAACTAGTAGCATAGCTGTGCCTAAATGTGTAGCTCTTGTATTGTTTCCCTGTGAACACTAGATACCAATTCTGAGCATTAGGTTTAATAATTTTTTTTATTGGTCGACATGATGGTGGGGCAGTTAGCACTGATGCCTCCCAGGCCTTGGGTCCTAGCTTTACTTCCAAACTGGTGTCCCTGTTCTGTTTTGGTTTGCATATTTTCCCTGTTAGTGTTTTTTTGCCAGGTGTTCCAGTTTGTAATTATCTTCCAAAGACATACGGGTGTCTCTAAAGTGTCTTGTGTGTGTATGCATTGTGTGGGTTGTGGTGTACCATCTAGGGTGTAATCCCACATTTACTGCCTGTGCTCCTGGGCTAGACTCCAGGTTGACATGACCCTTACCTTAGGATTAGAAGGATTTCGGCTGGATGGGTTAAGACTTCAACTCGTTGTCTGTAACCTCCTCCACTTCCTCCTTCCTGCGTCAGCTTTACCGCAATGGCCAGCGTCTACTGGAGAAGCAGCGGTTCCAGTTCCCTCCATCCTGGCTGTACATCGACAACATCGAGGGAGAGTGGGGGGCGTTCAGCGACATCATGAAGCGCAAGGACACGGCCATCCAGCAACAGGTGGCCAACCTGCAGATGAAGATTGTGCAGGAGGACCGCGCCGTGGAGAGCCGCACCACCGACCTGCTCACGGACTGGGAGAAGACCAAGCCGGTCGCTGTGAGTCTTCTCACCCGCCTCCCCTCTCCTGGGGCGAACATTTCAAGGACTTAAGTCTTTAATATGAAGTATGAGACCCTTAGTTTCTTAAAAAAGCTTTTTTGCTTAGTGGTGTACTCTTTCAAAGGTTTTTAACTGGAAAGTCAGTCTCAAACATCTGATCGTAGTGGGACAATATGCACCCTGTGCAGCATATGTGCAGCTCTGTTCAATGGCGTTTTGCTCATCACCTGTAGGGAAACCTTAGACCAGAGGAAGCTCTCCAGGCCCTGACCATCTACGAGGGCAAGTTTGGACGCCTGAAGGACGACCGAGAGAAATGTGCCAAAGCCAAGGAAGCCCTGGAGCTAACCGACACTGGGCTGCTGAGCGGGAGCGAGGAGCGCGTGCAGGTACACAGTAGCTCTGCTGTCTCACACGGTGCACACAGTCCTGTTTGCACTCATCAGACCCCCTTTCACTTGTCCCTGTTTTTTTCCACTCAGAGGAATGTCTGATGCACATCTGTCTCTTTACTTGTTTCTGGTGCAGGTGGCTCTGGAGGAACTGCAAGACCTGAAGGGAGTGTGGTCAGAGCTGTCTAAGGTGTGGGAGCAGATTGACCAGATGAAGGAGCAGCCCTGGGTTTCTGTGCAGCCACGCAAGGTACTGCTTTACCCTGTTGCTAAAATTAAATGCACTGTTGAATTTAGTGTATAGCTGGTCTAATTTTTAAAACCCACTGTGCTAGTTTTGGTGTCTGACCTAATCATTTTTTTTATTCTTGATTCTTTCTGTAGCTGCGTCAAAGCTTGGATGGTCTCCTGAACCAGCTGAAGAACTTCCCAGCTCGTCTCCGGCAGTATGCCTCCTATGAGTATGTGCAGAGACTGCTCAAGGGCTACATGAAGGTGAGTCTCATTCTTTGAAGGAAATTTCAAAGCTTCAGCTTTGAAAGAAATTTTAAATATTAAATTGCAGTCTTCTGTAAAAGCATAAACTCTCTAAAGAGTCTTAAAATTGTGTCTTTAATCCAAAAGTAACAATGATTTAATTTGAGATTTCTTAAGGCTGTGCATTGCAAGGAGGTGTATATAATTATCCATATGTCCCTGAATTGACTCATAAGGGGCTTAAATTATCTCTGCATTGTGGCTTGTAGATAAACATGCTGGTGATCGAACTGAAATCGGAGGCACTGAAGGACCGGCACTGGAAGCAGCTGATGAAGAGGCTCCATGTGAACTGGGTGCTGTCAGAGTTAACGCTGGGCCAGATCTGGGATGTTGACTTGCAGAAGAATGAGGCTATCGTCAAAGATGTTCTGCTGGTTGCACAGGGAGAGATGGCCCTCGAGGAGTTCCTCAAGCAGGTCGGTTATGTAGCAACATAACGTGGAAGCAACATTCGTGCACGAAAAGCCATCACTGCTCTCTTAAAGTCTTTTTAATACACAAGTGAAGTTGACTCTGTTTAAAATCCTTCCCAGACATGAGGTGCTACCAAAGTGTTTTTCAGACTCATTTTTTAACATTAAAAAATGCATTAGATACAAGCTCAACAGTTATGACTAGAACAGAGTAATAAGATTCTTACCACCCAAGAAGAGATACTTTTTCTTTCCTTTTCTGGGTCCATTTTTGCTGAAGATTTGCTTATAGACCTTTTGACTCTTTGCTTGTAGATTCGGGAGGTGTGGAACACCTACGAGCTAGACTTGGTCAACTACCAGAACAAGTGCCGGCTGATCCGTGGATGGGACGACCTTTTCAACAAAGTCAAGGAACACATCAACAGCGTCTCCGCTATGAAGCTCTCTCCATACTACAAGGTATATCCTCCCCCATGCCTTCCAGCAGTTGCAAATCTCCTTATGTCGTGGTGTATGTCTTTTTCCCTCTGTCTTTGTTAAATGCTGTATGTTTTATGGTTGGATAGGGTTAGTCTTAGAGCTTGCAAGAGAATTTTGCTGCATGGCATACCGAAGGGAAGACCAGCGGAGCTGCTTTGTTCAGTCTCTTCTTTGTACCCGCTGTTAACGGAATTGTCCCATGTGCTGCAGGTGTTTGAGGAGGATGCACTGAGCTGGGAGGACAAGCTGAACAGAATAATGGCGCTGTTTGATGTATGGATAGATGTGCAGCGCCGCTGGGTCTATCTGGAGGGCATCTTCACCGGCAGTGCTGACATCAAGCACCTGCTGCCAGTCGAGACTCAGAGATTCCAGAGGTGGGTAAGGATAGGGAATGGGCAGGAGTTTCCGTTGTGGTCTGCGATAAAAAGTACCGAGCTGCAAAAACAGACTTCAAGAACATTGTCTGTCAAACCATTCTTTATACAGCAACTATTTAAATGATTAAAGTTGCGTGCAAACCGCTTTTGACTTAGTAAAATATTTCTACACTTTTCCCCCCCCCAATGTCACACAGCATCAGCACCGAGTTCCTGGCCTTGATGAAGAAAGTGACAAAGTCCCCACTGGTGATGGATGTCCTGAACATCCAGGGTGTGCAGAGGTCTCTGGAGAGGCTGGCAGACCTGCTGGGAAAGATCCAGAAAGCCCTGGGAGAATACTTGGAGAGGGAGCGCTCATCCTTCCCACGGTATTTGATTGCCACCATACCCATTTCATCCACTGCGGCAGCGGGAAGCCCTTGTAAAGCCGTCAGTGAAGCCCCTGTGCAGGATAGCCATGCAGAAGCTGTCTTAGGGCCCTTGATTTCTCTTTAAAGTAATTTTTTATCCATGTCTTATATAGGTTCTACTTTGTGGGTGATGAAGACTTGCTGGAAATTATTGGTAACAGCAAAAATGTAGCCAAACTGCAGAAACACTTCAAGAAGATGTTTGCGGGCGTTTCCAGCATCATTCTGAACGAGGACAACACCGAAGTGCTGGGCATCTCCTCCCGAGAAGGAGAGGAGGTAGGAGACCGACATGGGGTGGAGGGTGTGGAACGGCAGAGTGTTTCAAGATTGAATTGCTTCCTTATTGTGGCACTGCCTTGTATCTTTTTACTTAAGATCTCCAGATTGGCTTCGACCTTTAGTAAGGTCCTTTTTTTTGTTGCTCTACTGCCAGGGTTTTAGTGCACAGTTTTCCAAATGTATAAAGATGGAACCCAACACCGATTTAAAGATGACACTGCTCTGGTGGGGGAGTGGGCAAAGTCTCTCTTATGCATCATGTGGTAATCAATACTGATATGTCTACTTTCATCTCCCAGATTATTTACAAGACCCCAGTGTCAATCACAGAGCACCCAAAGATCAATGAGTGGCTGACTTTGGTTGAGAAAGAGATGAGGGTGACCTTGGCCAAGCTGCTTGCAGAGTCCGTCACTGAAGTCGGAGTGTTTAACAAGGGTACAGCCATTGACCTGGCCACTTACATCAACTGGATCGACAGATACCAAGTATGTGTGCTTTTAGATTGCCTTTAGAGCCTACAATACGTACTCTTACTCGAACAGACTACTTCATTGTTTGTATAATCTGAGTTACTCAAGAACTTGTGAGTTTATGGGAGCTTTGTAGATACAGCTTAGACTGAAAATAAAACTAAGCTGAAAATTACGATACTAATCATTTACAGAGATGACATTTTGATCAAGTACCAAAAGTAATTTATAAGCTGTTTAAATGATGTCCGTTATGATCTGTGGAAACTTTGCTGTCATTTTAGTGATGGGTATCGTTATTGTACTGATGTGCCCACAGTCTGTTTTTCCTATATCAGAGCTTCAAATTCATACTGGTAGATCGCGCTGGACTGGCAAATGAAAAAGTAGATCTTATATTATAAAAGGTTGGGCACCCCTGCTATAGAACATTGCTTTCAGATCATGGAGCAGATATGTGTAGATGTGCACTGACTAAATCCTGTCACTCCCTGTTTCTAGGCCCAGCTTGTGGTTCTGTCAGCTCAGATTGCCTGGTCTGAAAATGTGGAGAATGCCCTCAACACCATTGCTAGTGCCAGTGGAGGAGACATGTCTCCCATGCAGGCGGTGCTGTCTAACGTGGAGGCCACTCTCAATGTGCTGGCCGACACTGTGCTGATGGAGCAGCCGCCACTACGCAGGAAGAAACTGGAGCACCTGGTGAGTGACCTGGAGACTCTGCAGGATGGACGAGGGAGGGGTCAAAACTGAGCATCGTGCTCTTAGCATATAGAAGAGTGATATTCACATATACTGTAGTTACAAAGGCTGTTTTGCATATCCTGATGGATTATTATAGTTATCATAGACTGGCAGCATTCACGTTATTCACGTTGTTATAGACTAAATTAAGAAAATTACGATTCATTTTGGTGCTGCAGATCTGGTCTGCAACCAGTGAACAGGCCCATCTTGGAAATGTAGACTTCATTCCTTTTTTTTCCTGAACAGATTACGGAGCTTGTGCACCAGAGGGACGTCACCAGAACTCTTATGAAGAACAAGATTGACAACCCCAAGTCCTTTGAGTGGCTCTGCCAGATGCGTTTCTACTTCGACCCCAAGCAGACAGATGTGCTGCAGCAGCTCTCTATCCAGATGGCCAATGCCAAGTTTAACTATGGCTTTGAGTACCTGGGTGTCCAGGACAAGCTGGTGCAAACACCCCTAACTGACCGCTGCTACCTGACCATGACACAGGCTCTGGAGGCTCGGCTTGGTGGATCTCCCTTCGGTCAGTAGATAGCCTTTCACTTCTGGAGATATAGAGATTAATTGCCACAGTACTTATCGCATGGCTCTTAAGCTCCCTTTTTGAGAGACCAGGTCTCATCTGCTTTTTGTTCCAGTCTGCGTAGTCAATAACATTATTAACTTTATTCTTTTCTTAGTCTTAATGCAAGTTTTATTGAGGTCTTTAACACTTTATTTTTGTGTTAATAACGTTTTTTTGCACTGTTGTAGGTCCGGCTGGGACAGGGAAAACGGAGTCTGTGAAGGCTCTTGGTCACCAGCTGGGACGCTTTGTGCTGGTATTCAACTGTGATGAGACTTTTGATTTCCAGGTATGTGTAAATGGTCACTTGGGCTCCTGTTTTCACCTTCCTGTATTTCAATCTTGGATTCTTTGATTATCTTTTTTATAAGTTCTCTCTGTAAGACACTCAAAATACTTCAAACCAAGTTGCTATTAATTGTTTAGGTCCAGGAAATTAGAAACCCTCCCAGCTTGCAAGATGAGCTCATCTATTCGGATTCAGTAATGACTTGTAGCAGTTGTCTTGTGTGGATGCCTGATGGCTGCTGGCTGGCAGTGACCTGTGGCTTCCTGTTCTGCAGGCAATGGGCCGAATCTTCGTGGGGCTATGCCAAGTGGGCGCCTGGGGCTGCTTCGATGAGTTCAACCGACTGGAGGAGAGGATGCTGTCGGCTGTCTCGCAGCAGGTCCAGTTCATCCAGGTTGCCCTGAGAGAACACAACAATCCCAACCGCGACCGTGGTACGTATGCTCTCCTAATACTGTGTTTTCTCTACCTACAGAATTGCCCATTTAAATACAGGAGCTCTGTCAGGCAGAAACTGTCTTGTGCTGTTAAAGGTTGCATTCCTTCATTACAGATTCATATTTTCTTTAAAGCAATGCAAAGGAAGCAAGCACCTAGAACATTTCTCAAATAACATTTTGACGTGTTTCAGCATTTAGTTTATTTTTTTAGTTTCATCATTTTCACATTTAACAAAACCCGTGAGTAGTGTGTATGGTAATTTGAGTGTAATTTAAATCTCTAGCAGGCAGTCAGACCATCACCTGTGAGCTGCTGAACAAGCAAGTGAAAGTGAGCCCAGACATGGCCATCTTCATCACCATGAACCCAGGCTACGCCGGTCGCTCTAACCTGCCAGATAACCTCAAGAAGCTCTTCCGCAGCCTGGCCATGACCAAGCCTGACCGCCAGCTGATTGCCCAGGTCATGCTTTACTCCCAGGGCTTCCGTACTGCTGAGATCCTGGCCAAGAAGATCGTCCCCTTTTTCAAGTACGTCTCCTATTTTAGAATGTGGGCATGTTGTTTGTACATGTGGGAATCTTTGATTTGGTATTAAGTGGCTTTAGTTGCCCATTTCCTTCACAGTCATAGTTTCATGTGTTTGAAAATTGTTCCTTGAGGAAATTTGCTCCAGTGATGCGCAGGAGGAGACCTTAATTTATAGGCAGTAGGAGTGAGGTTTTATGACTTTTCTGAGACATCTCTTGCCATGAGCCAACAGCTCACCCTGTTCAACATCAAACAGTGGCTCCTCTGGGGCTGCTTCTAGCTTCTATCATTTGAACCAGCCTGTCCATTCAGAATTACACCCATGCTCTGTGTTTGTGCGCAGGCTGTGTGATGAGCAGCTGTCCTCCCAGAGTCACTATGACTTTGGCCTGCGTGCCCTGAAGAGTGTGCTGGTGAGTGCCGGAAATGTGAAGAGAGAGCACATCCAGAAGATCAAGAGAGAGAAGAGAGAGCGTGGAGAGGATGTGGATGAGGGAGAAATCGCAGAGAATCTACCTGAGCAAGAGGTAATGTGCCTGTAGAATCATTGACATTGGACAGAAGTACTAAATTAACACTGCTTGGCAGTTTATAAAAAAGGAAGATGTACCCGTTTGATTTTTTTACACATTTATTTCAGACCAATATAAAACAGTATTTTAACTAATCATTTGCTGCTTTTATCAAAAACTGGTTCTAACCTTAAAGAGGAACATAAAGAAATTTATGCTCTTTACAAAACTTCAAAAATGGTGGTATAACCTTAAGATCGGCAATGAGTTGAGTACACACATTAACGTGATCCTTAACTCCTTTCCAAATGTGGAAAACTTCGGGATTTAAACATCACAAGGTGGGGACCAAATGATATGTTGTGAAGCCCTGATTCTGTATTCTTAGGATTTACTTTTATAATTTGATTTATCAGATAATCCTTGAAAATTATGGTTTAAGAACTTAACATCGAGAAGGTAGATCACCATTTATTGTTTTTACAGGTGTCCTGTTATTGCTTTTAGAGATGGTCTTGACTCTTTTACAAGTATTTTGTTGAACCGATATTGGGCATCGTTCTCCTCTGCTCACTCTTTTTTAATGCGACCTCCCCTCAGATCTTGATCCAGAGTGTGTGTGAGACCATGGTACCCAAGCTGGTGGCAGAGGACATCCCACTCCTGTTCAGCCTGCTGTCAGATGTGTTCCCAGGGGTGCAGTACCACCGCGGAGAGATGACCGCCCTGCGCGAGGAGCTCAAGAAAGTCTGCGCAGAGATGTACCTCACCTATGGAGGAGGAGAAGACGTGGGAGGCATGTGGGTGGAAAAGGTACAGTCCTCTCCTATGGACAGTAGTGTATGCCTTGGAGAGCCAGCTGGCTCCTTCCTCCCTGTAATGAATTGTGCATATAAAACATGTGCACCCTGCACAGCAAAAATGGAAAATTCTCATTTGAATGCTGAAAGATCAGTAAATTTATAAAATACATAAGACCCTTTGATTCATTGTCATGCGTTTAAGGATAATTGAGGCTGGACAGTTAAGTCGATACTGCAGGTATCATTTGGCTTCTAATGATTGAAATGTTAAAAGAAACCATAAGCCATCACTCTTGTTATAAGCTGTAAAATAGAAAATGATCTGCAAGGTATTAAGCAGTCGATATTGATTATTGTTAAAGAAGTGGAAATAGAATTGATATGACTTTGCAGCTCCTTCAAATGGCCTAGTTCATGGTATGGGATTGTTCTGTCTGCAGGTGCTGCAGCTGTACCAGATCACGCAGATTAACCACGGGCTGATGATGGTGGGCCCCTCTGGTAGTGGGAAGTCCATGGCCTGGAGAGTGCTGCTCAAAGCCTTGGAGAGACTGGAGGGGGTTGAGGGAGTGGCTCATATCATTGATCCAAAGGCTATCAGCAAAGACCACCTGTACGGGACACTGGACCCCAACACCCGAGAGTGGACTGATGGCTTGTTCACACATGTGCTTAGGAAGTAAGCTGAGCTGCTCTTTTGTGTCGAACTGTGGCTATTTGGCGGGGAATAGAGGTTTACAGTATAATATGTTAGGTCTTACTCCTTGATATTAGAGAGCTAAAATTATTTTTAAGGACTCTTCAGCTTTTTAGGGATCTAAAATCATGTATATATGATTAGGTATAAAATCATATGCATTCAACTTAAGGTCTACAGTTGCCATTTTACATTGTGACCAACCTGCAATTTAGATGCAGCAGTCATACAGACATAAATGAAAGTGGGCAGCATGTTAGAATGTTATTTGTTCTTTGATAAAGAGTTGGTTTGAGCCCTTTTATTGAGAGCATGTTTGCTTTTGTCCAGGATTATTGACAACGTGAGAGGTGAGCTACAGAAGCGCCAGTGGATCATCTTCGATGGTGATGTGGACCCTGAGTGGGTGGAGAACTTGAACTCGGTGCTGGACGATAACAAGCTGCTTACCCTGCCCAATGGAGAACGTCTCAGTCTTCCACCTAATGTAGGTGCCTTTCTAAAAGAGAAACGCTGCCAAACACATGTTCAGGATGTTAAACAGACCAGTGCTTTGAAATCTGCTTTGTTGTCAGAGAAACAGATAATTTTCTGATTCGGTAAACAAAAAATATTAGAAAAGAAATAGTATTCTTAAGGAATATTTTTAAATGTTTATAGAGATAGTGGCTCACTTCATCTGATCCATTAAAGAACGGGACCAGTTGCCATATGCTATAATCTATAATAATGGGATTTTCCTTTCACGTTGTGAAAGGAAAATTAGCTGAATATAGCAGTTCTTATAAGTGGAAACCATTTTAAAAAGTTTTGCAAATAATACTCGATTAGAAAAGTGCACCAAACTAGGTCAAGTTAATCCATCTCCATACAAAGGTTTTCTGTATGCAGTATAATAATAATAATTGCTTACACTTATATAGCGCTTTTCTGGACACTCCACTCAAAGCGTTTTACAGGTAATGGGGACTCCCCTCCACCACCACCAATGTGCAGCCCCACCTGGATGATATAATGGAACGGTTTCCTGTCTTTGTCTGCCTCAGGTGCGCATCATGTTTGAGGTGCAGGACCTGAAGTATGCCACACTGGCCACAGTGTCGCGCTGTGGTATGGTATGGTTCAGTGAGGACGTCCTCAGTACCGACATGATCTTCAACAACTTCCTGGCACGGCTGCGCAGCATCCCGCTGGATGAGGGAGAAGACGAGGCACAGCGCATGCGCAAGGGCGTGGAGGATGAAGGCGAGGAGACTGCCTCCCCCATGCTGCAGGTACCCGTGCTTTCTCATGTGCCTTCGCAGCAGCACAGCTCTGCACCCCTGATCTGCTTCTCGAGCGCTTGGTTTGTCCATACAGCAGCGCCGCTGCTTTTGACTCCTTTCGGAATTGGGGAAACCATCGAGAATTGCTTTTTCTTCTCTGCGAAATAACCAGTTACTCCTCTTGTAATCTGCCTGACTTCTGTCAGAAATCTGTGGTTTCTCTTCTTGGTAAGAGAATTCTTGATTAATCATAGGTATTGGAATACCAAAATGTTGTTTACCATTGAAATAGGTCAAGTTATAATCATACAGTTCTTTAAATTGGGGCGGTGGCTCTGTGGCTAAGGATCAGCTCCTGTGGCTGGAAGGTTGCTGGTTCGTATCCCGCAGCTGGCAGAGGAATCCCAGTCTGTTGGGCCCCTGAGCAAGGCCCTTAACCCCAACTGCTCCAGGGGCGCTCTATAAATGGCTGACCCAGCTCTCTGACCCCAAGCTTCTCTCCCTGTCTGCGTGTCTCATGGAAAGCAAGGGGTATGCGAAAGACGAGTTTCTAATACAATAAATTTTATATGGCCAATAAAGTGATCTTACCTTATATTGTCTACTCTCTGAAATGCAGATCCAGAGAGACGCTGCCACCATCCTTCAGCCATACTTCACCTCCACGGGGCTCGTGATCAAGGCGCTGGAGCATGCCTCCAAGATGGAGCACATCATGGACTTCACCCGGCTGCGCTGCCTGGGGTCCCTGTTCTCCATGCTGCACCAGGCCTGCCGCAATGTGGCACTGTACAATAACAACCACCCTGACTTCCCCATGCAGATTGACCAGCTCGAGCGCTACATCCAGGTTAGTGCTGCTCTCCACACATTTGTAGAACACGCAGCATTCTAGAATGCAGGGAAGGTGATTGCCAAGCCACAAAAACAGGTGGGGGGACATTCTGACAGTGGCATAAAATGAAAAAAATATAATAAAAAACACCTCCCCATCTGCTGAATCCTCAATTTGCAATGTTTCGTTGGGCTAAAGATTCAAGGTCCCTAGAGAGGTTAAAAATGTGTTTAAAAGGGCCTTAATCCTGTACTTCTTAGAAGTACTGAGTGCAAGTTTTTATGGTATTTTGTATGTTCATACCAGGTATTTGTATCACAATCAGTTTGATTTTAGGTGTATGATCTGTTCTTTTGTTTGCTGATGACTTGTGTTGTGTATTTTAATTGTATTATTTGTAATGGGGTGGGGGGGAACTGAAGACAATTTTCCACTTTTAGTGGAGAGTAAAGTTAATCTAATCTAAACAGGCCATACCGAGGAAGCTACCTGCGTGTTCAACAGTTGATCAGTCTGTTTTAATGCAGTGCCCCTGCTTCTTCTTATCTTGCTTTCCATTTGTATTCTTTCCCTTCCCCCGCTGGCAGAGGTACCTTGTGTACGCCATCCTGTGGTCATTCTCTGGAGACGGCAGGCTGAAGATGAGAGCCGAGCTGGGCGAATACATCCGCCGCATCACCACCATCCCCTTGCCTTCTGCTCCCAACGTGCCCATCATCGATTACGAGGTGGGCGTCCCTCCCTTTTCTGCCGTCCGGTTTTATACACTGTGCACCTTCGTCCAGATGGTAGAATTGCAGCTAGCTCCATTTTTTTGGTCCATTTAAACATCTGACGAGTAGTGGATGAAGTTGTGCTTCAGCACTGTTTTCCAGTCCTGTTTAGACCTTTAGTGTTTTTGTTTCACATGCTTCTAATTTGATGTGTAGACAAAATGATTGTTAATGTTAACATTTTCACAACAACCAATTCAAGCACTTTTTCTGAGGCCCTGAATATCCCTGTCTGACTTGGAGTTGTCCATCTTCGTTATTCTTGGCCTGGTGTGTTTTTGATCACACAGGACAGAATTCTAACAATTAACTCTTCCATGTCATTAGCTGGAAGTCCCTCTACCTTGCGGATGAGGTTTGGCCACCCTGGATTTAACACTCCCGCCTCTCCCCTCTGTTGCGTAGGTGTCCATCACAGGAGAGTGGCAGTCCTGGCAAGGCAAGGTGCCCCAGATTGAAGTGGAGACCCACAAGGTGGCAGCTCCAGATGTGGTGGTGCCCACGCTGGACACTGTCCGCCACGAGGCGCTGCTCTACACCTGGCTGGCTGAACACAAGCCCTTGGTCCTGTGTGGCCCACCCGGCTCCGGCAAAACCATGACCCTCTTCAGCGCTCTCCGCGCCCTGCCAGACATGGAGGTGAGGCTGGGGCCTGGGTGGACATTTACGGTCGGTAGGTCTCGTCACCACCTCTGTATGGGACGTGGTTAATCACCGTTTCCGGTGTTTAGGAGTCGTCGTCCTCCTGGAATGACGGAGACTCCAGTAAGCCATTTCATTCAAGCTGTTGCAACTGAAACCTGTTCCTTAATATTTGGAGAATTACAAAAAGCACTGCGTACAGAATTCAAGTAATTGTGAGGAGTTCTTGAATACAGCTCCTGATGTGATTCACAAAGATGAAGATGTTTTTACTATTGCTCTTATAATGGTAAGGTGCTCCTTGGTGAGAAAAGTGTAATGTCAGAAGAGTTTTGTAAATCCTATCGCTGCCATCTGTGCAGGTGGTGGGCCTGAACTTCTCCAGTGCCACCACCCCGGAGCTGCTGCTGAAGACCTTCGATCACTACTGCGAGTACCGGCGCACACCCAGCGGGGTGGTGCTGGCCCCCGTGCAGCTCGGCAAGTGGCTGGTCCTGTTCTGCGATGAAATCAACCTGCCGGACATGGACAAGTACGGCACACAGAGAGTCATCTCCTTCATCAGACAGGTACACTCGAGCTAGGGACACCACCGACAGCGCTCCGCTCCCTCTGCAGAGGGTACCCAGGAAACACAGAGTTCTGAAGCACATAGTCTTAACATCTGCAGTGTCTTTCAACCATGCTTACTATATAGGACATTATGTGACTGTATAGGGGTAGAGTTGGTTATATGCTCACTTGGCTATTCATGACAGAATAATGGAATTTGTTACATGCAAATTTGGTTATTCACAGTGGATCCCTGTACCAAACCCTCGTGATTGTTGAGACCCCTACTTTGTGTCTTTTTGAAGACCAGCAAGCCCTTATATTTGTTGGATTGGTGAAATAAGTAGTCTTCATCACTTAAATGTGTTGATTAGTTTTAATCTTTGCCAAGAACATAGTAGGAAGCCGAAGATAATTTAAGCGGTAGGAACATACTTCGATTTGTGTGCAAGATCGCCACCCTTGGTTAATATTTCCTGGCTTTTCCTTTTCAGATGGTGGAACATGGCGGGTTCTACCGCACCTCGGACCAAACCTGGGTGAAGCTGGAGAGGATCCAGTTTGTCGGGGCCTGTAACCCCCCCACAGATCCCGGCAGGAAGCCTCTAACACACAGGTACCCTTACAGTGCACCCTCTAATAAACCAATGAAACTGTTAGTGCTGCAAGATTGAACTTTCCTGCTACTTTTTGCAGTTCAGAGAAACTCCTTGCAGATAGTCCTGTAATGGTCAACAAATGCATTTTGATAGAGGGGGAATTAAGTGGCTTTCTTGGCCACTTAGGTGTAATACACATTTTGTTTGTGGGGCCAATGTAGCTAGTGTATGTGGAAGTAATCGCTTCTGTGGGTTGTCCCCAGATTCCTGCGTCATGTCCCAGTGGTATATGTGGACTATCCCGGCCCGGCTTCGCTCACCCAGATCTACGGCACATTTAACCGCGCCATGCTGAGACTCATCCCCTCCCTGAGGACGTATGCAGAGCCGCTCACTGCAGCCATGGTGGAGTTCTACACGATGTCACAGGTGAGCCCTTCAGCTGCATGGTTTGTCCACATGTTCCAGACCTCTCACTGCTGCCGTCACATGGCAAGCACATCACTGTTCCTCCGAGATAGCTCTCATGTGGAAAAAGCTTCAGGATCTCAATCAACAATGTCACATTGCTTTCGGATTGCAGAAGGGTGCTTGAACAAGATTAGTTGTTTTTTTTAAGAGCGCAACATGAATGTCATGCTCTCTGTTACAAGAAATATAAACCTCAGAACTTCGAGTTCTCTATGGGAAAGCTGCAGGAGCAGTATTTCTAATTTGTGAATTGAGTGCTCATTGTGCATCTTCTGAAACCTGTTCTTGCGGTTTGTTCCAGGAGCGCTTCACACAAGACACCCAGCCCCACTACATCTACTCCCCTCGAGAGATGACGCGGTGGGTGAGGGGCATCTTTGAGGCCCTGAGGCCCCTGGAGACATTGGCAGTGGAGGGCCTGATCCGCATCTGGGCTCACGAAGCACTGCGCCTCTTCCAGGACAGGTGGGTACTGCTGTTTCTTCGGGGTTCCTCATGGGAATTACAAGTAGATTCCTAATATAAGCAGGGACTGCTGCCTGAAAAACTGTGATGTACTGGAAGACATGTATGGTGCACTTCGTAATACCTACCAAGCAAAACGCAAAGTGTTGGGAATCCAGTTTTTGAAGACTTTAGGAATGTTATACTATTGTAAAATTTAAATACTGCAATCAAGTGTTCAAAATGCTTTACTAATCATTTAAAAAATTCTGAGGTTGCTTTGGATATTAGTTATGCTGTTGTCAAAATCTGAACCAACATGATTGTTTTGACTATACTTTAAGTTGATGTATGTTTTTTTTTCAGAATTTATAAACATTGCGTAAAGAAATAGGTTATCTGTTAGCCGAGTAATCTGTTTTGTTCTTTAGGCTTGTTGAAGATGAAGAGAGACGTTGGACAGATGAAAACATAGACACAGTGGCTCTGAAACACTTCCCCAACATTGACCGAGAGAAAGCCTTGAACAGGCCCATCCTCTACAGCAACTGGCTGTCTAAGGTACTCTCAGCTAAGTTTTGTAGTTTTGTTTTTTAGAGAACTTTGATGAAGGCATACTTTTGCTATAGCAGATTGAGGGGGAAAGGAGGGATGGTCTTTGGCTCTCAACTGTGACTTATCTAAATATTTAAGTCAAACTGCAATATATATGCATTTATCATGATTTTTCTTCGTTAGGACTATGTCCCAGTGGATCAAGAAGAACTGAGAGACTATGTCAAAGCCCGTCTGAAAGTGTTCTATGAAGAGGAGCTGGATGTACCCCTGGTGCTGTTCAATGAAGTCCTCGATCACGTCCTCAGAATTGACCGGTAGGTGAAAAATGTTATCTGCACTTAACCTTTAGCGAAATGGTAGTGTTTTCTTGAATCCTGCAGCTTTGCCTATGCGCCCAAAAGAAACCTGGGATACATTGTGTTCTTTTAAATCTAGTCTGAAAGCCTTTTTTTGGGGGGGTAAACGTTCTTGGAGAAGCCTGTCTTCTGTGTTTGCGGTTTGCAGATATTTAATTCATTGTAATGTTTGTTACATCTTGTTAGGCCATTTTGCTTTTAAAGGTGCTATTTAGAAGTTTACCTTTATTCTAAAAATGTTTCCATATTTCCCAGAATTTTCCGCCAGCCTCAAGGTCACCTCCTGCTCATCGGAGTCAGCGGAGCAGGGAAGACCACCCTGTCCCGCTTCGTGGCCTGGATGAACGGCCTCAGTGTCTATCAGATCAAGGTGAGGGGTCACTGTTTGTCAGGCCACTCCGATGGGTGATGAAGCTATGAGATTTTGTCCTGCTCTCATTTGAGCTCTCCTTTATTTAAATTTGCACTACTTTTAAAGAGTGCACTCCTGAAGAAGGCTCCACGGCCTTTCCATCTTTTCAGAATGGAATAAACCTATTACTTGCTACTTTTAAAGATATGTGATCATATCTTTAACCAGTTCCTGTTTTTTTATTTATTATTATTTTTTATGTTTGTTGTTCATTTTTTCCAGGTATGAAACTTATTAGAAGTTATATTAATGCTTGCGAATGTGTTCGGAGTGCACTGTACCGGGCTTTAACACCATGTGTTTGTGCAGGTTCACAGGAAGTACACAGGTGAGGACTTTGATGAGGACTTGAGGACAGTACTTAGGCGCTCTGGCTGTAAGAACGAGAAGATCGCTTTCATTATGGATGAGTCCAACGTGCTGGACTCCGGATTCCTAGAGCGTATGAACACTCTGCTGGCGAACGGAGAGGTCAGTGAGAGCTGTATTTTTGTTGTTGTAAAGAATTGAAGAATAATCTCCAGTTTCAGCTGCTGTGAAGTCTCTGTTCTATTTCGCAAAAACAGTATTAATATTATTATCATATTAGTTTTGCACGTTAATCAGGAGCTGTGGGGCTTCGATAGATCACAATGTCTCTTTTATCAAAGGATAAAAGTTTTTCATAGCTGCGCCTCGCTGTGTGATTCCCGTGTGGTGCAGGTGCCAGGTCTGTTTGAAGGAGATGAGTATGCCACGTTGATGACGCAGTGCAAGGAAGGGGCACAGAAGGAAGGGCTGATGCTGGACTCTCACGAGGAGCTGTACAAATGGTTCACCAGCCAGGTCATCAGGAACCTGCATGTGGTGTTCACCATGAACCCTTCCTCTGAGGGACTGAAGGACCGTGCCGCCACCTCCCCTGCCCTCTTCAACAGGTCAGCTCTGCCAACCACTGCGAGACACTGGCAGAGCCAGGCAAATGGAGGGTTTTAATGCGATCTTGAATGTATCATTGCTTTTCTTTACACAGCACAGGATCAACACATCACATAAAACTTCAATAGATTATTTTTAATGAAATCAGAATAAACCTGAAAACCTTGTAAGGAATGTAAAAACCGAGGGGGGGGGGGAGAAACTTACTGTAAAATTAATATTAGGTTCATTTTAGGTCTTATTTTATATAAGAGTACTTTCCCTCAGATCTGACTATTAATTTGTCTTAGGTGTGTGCTGAACTGGTTTGGAGACTGGTCTACAGAAGCCTTGTACCAGGTGGGCAAAGAGTTCACCAGCAAAATGGACCTGGAGAAGCCCAACTATGTTGTGCCAGACTACATGCCCATTGTGTACGACAAGCTACCCCAGCCACCCACTCACAGAGAGGCCATTGTCAACAGCTGCGTGTTTGTGCATCAGACTCTGCACCAGGTCAGTTTCGACTTGATGTTCACTGTTACCTTTTTGGAAAGGAATAAGAGCTGCAAGACAGTGGCTGAGAGTATGAATGTATTAAAGGCATTCATATTAGGAGTCAATACAGAGAGGTATTTTAAGGACAGCCAAAATGGTTTCATGACCTGTTTTATAAGGTGTGAAATAACATCATTACTTGACCAAAAACATGACTCATAATTTTCGGTTCAGAATTGGTTTGTTCTAGAAAGCCAGTGATAAGAACAGGTGCTAAGTTTTGTTGAACTGACAGCAGATGTGGCTAACCTGTTGTCTCTTCTCTCTGCTAACGTTCAGGCCAATAACCGCCTGGCAAAGCGTGGCGGGCGCACCATGGCCATCACCCCTCGCCACTACCTGGACTTCATCAATCACTACGCTAACCTGTTCAACGAGAAGCGCAGCGAGTTGGAAGAGCAGCAGATGCACCTGAACGTTGGGCTGCGAAAGATCAAAGAGACTGTGGACCAGGTAATGTCACAATGCAATGAGGAACCCTTCTTATTCTTGAACCTCGCATATGACATCGGTAATACTGGCAAGAAATGGGAGTAGGAAACAAAATGTAAATTGTTGAGTACTAGCATGTTCTGATGTCTAGGGGAATTCAAGCTTAATTTAGCAGATTGCTGCATGTCAAGCTAAATTTGTTTTGTCGGCAGACGGATTATATACAAGTTGTACAGCCATGGGAAGGAAATTCTAGCAAACGGTTTCTCAGTCCGGCTGAGTACATCGCAATGAGTTATGGCATTTTTGTCCTGACGCTGCAGGTGGAGGAACTCCGAAGGGATCTGAGGATTAAAAGCCAGGAGCTGGAGGTAAAGAATGCTGCTGCCAATGACAAGCTGAAGAAGATGGTGAAAGACCAGCAGGAGGCAGAGAAGAAAAAGGTAAGGCTGAAACACAGCCCATACCTTTAATCCACACTGTGAACAAAGCAGAACAACAACTTAAAAAAAGTTGAGCGAATAATGTCACGGATTTTATTACACAATTTTTTTTATCTTTCCTTTATTAACTAAATAAAATGTATAACTAACTTATTTAAATATATAGATTTATGCAGTTTTGTAACTGGGCGAAACATCCAGAGACATTTTTAAAAACTCATTGGTGATGTTAGTCAGTATCCTGGTTTCTCTGAAGCAACATCAGGATGAGATCTACCCGGTTGGATAGATGGGCCAAGTAGCCTCTCGTTTGCAGTGGTTCTTATGACTGATTGCACATCTGATTTCTTAGTAGGCTTCAACGATTTAGGTTTGGAGACATTGAGCTGTGATGTGCTCTGTAGTGTCTGTAATACAATCTAGGTAATTTAGGACCTTTGTGTGCTGTGATTTGTAGGTTATGAGTCAGGAAATTCAAGAGGCTGTTTACAAGCAGCAGGAAGTCATTAAAGACAAGCAGATGAGGGTGAAGGAGGACTTGGACAAAGTGGAGCCTGCTGTGATAGAAGCTCAGAACGGTAAGACTGCCAAGCTGGAGAACTATTTGTATACAGATTTTGGCACCGATCTTTGAATTATCAACTTGCTTCCTGCAGAAGGGGAACCACTCTCTTAGGGTCCTTGTTTATCATCTTTTGCATTTGTCATCTTTAAATGAAGACAATATGATGGAGCATATGATGGTCAAAGTGCTTTATAAGTGATGTCCTTTATTTTACCAGAACAATAGAACTGTAATGCATTCTAAAAAAATCCAAGTTTTGAGAAATGTGTATTATTCTCTGTGAGCTCCATTTGTTTTGAACTACAGTTTGACTTTTTGCTGTTCAGCACCGTATCTTCGCATTTCCAGGACTGCATAATTATTTTTCAGAATTAATGTTCATTCCAGTCCTTCTGCTTAGCACTGGGTCACTTGAGACTTGGGAGTTTACCCTGTGTAGTTTTTCTATGACAAAGACTTGGGCTGTTATTGACTCCTGCAACTAAGCAACTGTTGTCCTCTGACCCGGAGCAGCAGTAGTTTTGTTTCTGGGGGTTTTATGTGACTCTCACTTCTTGAATTTTTCACCTGAGTACATATGTTCTAATCTGTTTAC
Organism: Lepisosteus platostomus; assembly: GCF_059453375.1. Lineage (NCBI taxonomy): Eukaryota > Metazoa > Chordata > Actinopteri > Semionotiformes > Lepisosteidae > Lepisosteus > Lepisosteus platostomus. Next base: position 11,255,916 of record NC_142620.1, on the reverse strand, counting down.
TGATTTTTCACTTTCTTCCTCCTGCTCCTGGTTTCTGACTTGACCTTTTCAATGCTGTCTTTTCTTGCGCGTCTTCTCCTCTGCACTGTGGCACCCCCTGGTGGCTGATGTTAGCTGTAAAATCCATTAAGAAGCAGCACCTGGTGGAGGTGAGGTCTATGGCCAACCCGCCCGGCGCTGTCAAGCTGGCTCTGGAGTCCATCTGCCTGCTCCTGGGAGAGAGCACCACAGACTGGAAACAGATCCGCTCCATCATAATGAGGGAGAACTTCATCCCCACCATTGTTAACTTTTCTGCCGATGAGATCAGGTGAATTAGAGTGGGTGAAAGCAGCTGCCCCAAGGTGTTAGAAGAGAAACTTCAACGATGGCCAGCGGATTTACTGAGTATTATGTGACTATTTTATCCCTTCGCAGTAATGGAAAGGAAAAAATGGTCTTTATCAACAACATGAGTGACATCTCTTTACAATACTTTAATGTGGGGATAGCTAATCGGATTTGATTCAGTGGCGGCTTTACTCTTATACTTAACCATTGATGCCTTAAACCTACATTTGTCGTATATGTGATAAGTGCAATTCCAAAACAAGTTTTAATGAGGTTCTAAGAAAAGAAACTGAATCTCAGACACATCGACCAACTGAATCCTGCAGGCTGTGAATTGAAGTTTCTCTCTCTCTCGCTCTCCAAAGTGGTGGCTGCACTCCCCCTCCTCTCCTGCATGTTGTTAAATCACCATCCCATTTCTCTTCCCCCCCATTCCCTAGCTGTGAGCTCTATTAAGAAGCAGCATCTTGTTGAAGTGCGTGCCATGGCCAACCCACCTGCTGCTGTAAAGCTGGCTTTAGAGTCAATCTGTCTCCTGCTGGGAGAGGAGACTAGTGACTGGAAAAAGATCAGACAAGTTATTATCAGAGATAATTTCATCACCAGCATAGTCAACTTTGTTTCAGAAGACATGAGGTATTGTTTTGTTCCCTTCATTTGTTTGTCAGACACCACAGAGTCTTTTTAACATTGCTTTGCTATTAATTGGCTGTTGCATGGCATTGATGTTTGCATGGTCACCGGAGGTGTTTTAAAACACTGCATTTTGATAATTCGTCGGGAAACCTTACAGTTCCGAACTAAGAGAGCTGCACTTGCAGTGAGTGCATCAGTAAAGTAGTTTGTTGAAGGGAAATTTTAAGGGTTTGTTTCCACTGCCTAGACACACATTTAGTGTGGTGGTAGAGAGGGTAATGTAATCCAGGCTACTCTTGAGTACCTGCAGTATAGGGCTTCATGGTACCAGGACAGATGATATGCTTTTTTTTAAAAATGTGTTCCTTCCCTTTTTTTATTACCTGTTTCTTAGCAGCGATTGTCATTAGTTTGACAATTGTGGGTAAGTGCATTAAGATGTTCAGACGCGATTCCTCACCTGGTCCATATGTAAGTTTTCTTTAAGAAGTATAAAAACTAATTTCAAGTTTCAAGTTTTTTTTTTTTTGGTTCTCTTTTTGTGCTATTCAAACAGTGATTCAATCCGTGAAAAGATGAAGAAGAATTATATGTCCAACCCCAGCTACAACTACGAGTTGGTCAACAGGGCCTCTCTGGCCTGCGGGCCTATGGTGAAGTGGGCTATAGCTCAGGTGAGGACCTTGTCTTGACCTGTTTCCTCATCTAATAAGTCTTCTTCAAATACCTAATGTGTGGGTCTGAACTCTAAGACAGTGAGAATAGAGGGCTGTGAGAATAGATGCTCCCATTGCTCATTGTATAGTGCTGAGGGTCCTCTGGGTTTGTAGAAGTGCAGTCAGTACGGCTTTGTGTTGCTTTTTGATGTGCCCGTTTTCTAGATTGAGAGGACACTGGACCAGACAAGCGGCACAGGTCTTTCTGGGAACCACACGGCCTGTAAAAACCAAGCTGTTTTAGGATTTGTCAGCTGAAGTAAAATTTTCTCCCCATAATGAAGATTGTAAAAAGCAAATGTTTAAATTATTAGGCAGTGAGCATCTGTTTCTCTGGTCTCCAGCTTAACTATGCTGACATGCTGAAGCGTGTGGAGCCCCTGCGCAATGAGCTGCAGAAGCTGGAGGATGATGCCAAGGACAACAAGTCGAAGGCCGAGGAGGTGGAGCAGATGATCCACGACCTGGAGTCCAGCATCGCGCGCTACAAGGAGGAGTACGCTGTGCTCATCTCGGAGGCACAGGCCATCAAAGCTGACCTGGCTGCCGTCGAGGCCAAGGTGCCGTGGAGATCTTGAGCTTGCTCCATTTGAATTATCCTTTACAAGCTAAAGAAATTTTCATTTTCTGCTCAACTAAACACATTTTAACACTTGATCTTTCAATAGCCTGTAAAGGTTTCCACACATTAATGTTGCATTAAGCATGGTCAGCTTTTGCCAACTCTACTGGCAGCATTCAGAGACTAGTTATTTCGCTTTGCGGTCAAATTGAAAGGGTTAAGCAGTAGTTTTCCATGCTAGTAGTAATGTGCTTCCCTCGCTCCTGCACAGGTGAACCGCAGCACAGCCTTACTGAAGAGTTTGTCCGCTGAGCGAGACCGCTGGGAAAAGACGAGCGAGACCTTCAAGAACCAGATGTCGACCATTGCAGGAGACTGCCTGCTGTCTGCTGCCTTCATTGCTTATGCTGGCTACTTTGACCAGCAGATGCGCCAGAATCTCTTCACCACCTGGTCACACCACCTGCAGCAGGCTAACATCCAGGTACCTCAATCTATCAGACACTACAGACACAGGGCCCGCTTCAGGTTTTACAGAGCCAAAATCAAGTTTGAAGCTGAATTGTAGTGCTTTTAAAATATCTGGTTCTATGTTCATTTCATTTAAAACCTGAAGAAACTCATAGTTCCATAGATTTTATTAAAAGCTTTTCCTGTATTCCACAGTTGCATGTACATTTTGTTGTTCTAGTCATTTTCCAGCTTTTAATCATTTGAACTTTTTTTGCTTTTTAGTTCCGCACAGACATTGCTAGGACCGAGTACTTGTCTAATGCTGATGAGCGCCTGCGCTGGCAAGCCAACTCGCTGCCTGCTGACGACCTCTGCACGGAGAACGCAATCATGCTCAAGAGATTCAACAGGTCTGTTCACATCTCGGGTGAATACAGATTATCAGTTTCCAGGCTCTTAGATGAGTGGTGTATTGTATGATAGGTAGAAAGCTCCGCTGGTCTTATTTAACCTGTTTTTGTGGGGGAAAGAAACAAGACAGTCCCTTGTTGACTCAATGTGCAGTAGCTCACAATTTGCTTTATGAATTAATGCCTGATTGAGACGTGTTGAATGGCTCGCCAAGTGTAGGTTGAGCTCTATAGAGTGGCCATCACAAGATCCAGTTAGGTAAATGTGACTCTGTCACTATCGGACTGCCACTAGGAGTCCCCAGGCACTAGTGCACAACCGTCCAAGTGTTTCCAAGGGTAGGGTGAGATTAGTCCTCCAGGCTTGTTGCCTCACAGGTGCTTGTAATACTGTTAGTTTAACTCCTGGTGTGGAGGTGTGTTGCCTGTAATGTATTAAAGAAATAGTTCAAAGATGGGTAGATTGAAGTAGTTTGCCTGCACTTTTTTGTTCTCTCCCGTGCTCATCACAGCATGCCAAAATAAAAAAAACCCACAAAATCAACAGTTCCATATTGGGTGGGTATAATTAAAATATTTGGCTTTTCTAGATTTACTATAAAACTCTTGTAAGCAAAAATTCATCTGTAAGTCATTGCACCTTGCATTCTGCCATCTAGGTACCCTCTGATCATAGACCCATCAGGACAGGCCACAGAGTTCATCATGAACGAGTACAAGGACCGCAAGATCACTAGGACCAGTTTCCTGGACGATGCCTTCAGGAAGAACCTAGAGAGCGCGCTGCGATTCGGCAACCCCCTTCTGGTGCAGGTGAGAAGGCCCTTCTGTGGCACCAAAAGAATAGTGAGGAGTATGTGTAGCCCAGGTTTATTGTAGATGACACTGCAAGAGGAATCACTGAGCACTATAATAATCGGTCTTCAGTGTGACTGTGGATAGGGATACTAAAAGCTAGATTTATAGAACAAAGTATAAGGATGTAAGTTATGTATGTCTCAACAGATATTCATTCCCTTTTCTTCCCTGTATGACATTTAAACAAGTGATTTCAGCCCTCCTTGCCATTAGTTGTGGAACTGTGTTTGGTTTCCTGGCAGGATGTGGAGAGCTATGACCCCATTCTGAACCCAGTGCTAAACCGGGAGGTGCGCCGGACTGGAGGCCGAGTCCTCATCACCCTGGGAGACCAGGACATTGACCTGTCCCCATCCTTCGTCATCTTCCTCTCCACCCGAGACCCAACGGTAAGGCATACATTCTTTCAACACTGTATGAAAGAGTTCATTATGTGATTTCCTATTTATTGGCCCTTCTTAATTTGACTGTGTAATGAGTCATTTCTGAGAAAGTGGTTATGATGAGTTATCTACTGTACTGTAGATTTGGATATTGCATGGGAGTAGAAAACGTCTGTCATGCAGCTTTTCTTGCACATTTATCACAATTTTGCAGTTTTTCTTTAAATTGATCATTGCAATGCGATGTGTTTTGGCATTGGTTTTGTCCGAATACATTTTACTGACCGAGTAGGACATGCACATAGTTGCATTGCAACATGTGGCTGCCTGTATGTTTTGAAGCCATTCCAGCACTGACACGGGCTTGTTTCTCTCTGGTCTCCAGGTGGAGTTCCCCCCAGACCTGTGCTCTCGTGTGACCTTCGTGAACTTCACAGTGACGCGCAGCAGCTTGCAGAGCCAGTGCCTGAACGAGGTGCTGAAGGCTGAGCGGCCCGATGTGGACGAGAAGCGCTCCGATCTCCTCAAGCTGCAGGGTGGGTCATGCGATGAGAAATTTTAAAGTGTTCTTCCCCGGATCGGGGAAGCTGGGTTGTGGCCAGGGTCTGACTAGTCTGCTCATGTCCTCCCCTTGCGCTGCATCTCAGGCGAGTTCCAGCTGCGTCTGCGACAGCTTGAGAAGTCCCTGCTGCAGGCCTTGAACGAGGTGAAAGGGCGCATCCTGGACGACGACACCATCATCACCACGCTGGAAAACCTGAAGAAGGAAGCGGCGGAGGTGACGCGCAAAGTGGAGGAGACGGACATCGTCATGCAGGAAGTGGAGACGGTGTCCCAGCAGTACCTCTCTCTCTCCACTGCCTGTAGCAGCATCTACTTCACCATGGAGGCTCTCAACCAGGTGGGACAGCAGGCTGACACTGGAGGTACCTCTGGGGTCAGAACTGTGGGATGCGTATAAACTTTATATAATTTTCAAATTATGTGCACTGTTGAGTAACTAGGTCAAACATAATGACGCTGTGCAAGTCAGAATACAAACACTAGTGCAGATTCTACCGTTTCTTCATTGGAGCTTAAGGTGTGACTGCAGTGGTTTCCTTGTTCCAGATCCACTTCCTGTACCAGTACTCCTTGCACCTCTTCCTGGATATCTACCATACTGTGCTGTATGAGAACCCCAACCTGAAGAGTGTGACTGACCACACGCAACGCCTGTCCCTCATCACCAAGGACCTCTTCCAGGTACAGACCTGCATGTAGCACTCTCTTACATTGCTGCCTGGTGTATATAGCTGTCAAGTCTTACATTGCTGCCTGGTGTATATAGCTATCAAGTCTTACATTGCTGCCTGTTTATAGCAGTCAAGTACTTATTCTAATATCGTAGAAGTCCTAATATTGCTGTATGAAAATGCACAGGGAGTCCAAGTTCTGTTGGAGCCCCTCATACTTTTGTTTCCTTCCACAGATTGCTTTCAACAGAGTGGCAAGAGGTATGCTGCACCAAGATCACATCACATTTGCCATGCTTCTGGCCAGGATCAATCTCAAAGGCATGACCAGGTAAAGAAAACTTTGTTCTTAAGCAACTCGAGGAATACCTTAGCCATCTAGGCCTGTAACAGTGAAGAGTATGTTTTGGTGACTCCTATAAATTTACAAAAAATGTTTACCTACACTGATTAATTGCATGGTATGAGTTTAGTTTAGAAGAAGTATCTATTTTTCTTTTTTCCTCTCTTCCTAAAACCTCTTTCCTTACTTGTTGAAGAAGAATATAAACTAATCATGTTGCCTTATCCAAAATCTCAGAGGCCACAAGACTGAATTACTTCTCTGCATCTCATATTTTAATTGAATTGAAGATGCAAGGCTGATGTTCCTGAAATCAGTGGCTCATCTTTTTCCTCCAGCGAACCCTCTTTTGATCCCGAGTTCCAGCATTTCCTGCGGGGGAAGGAGATTGTGCTGACTGGGACCATCTTGCCAAAGGTCAAGGGCCTGAGCACTGAGCAGACCGAGGGCATGATCAGACTGAGCCGCCTGCCTGCTTTCAAGGACATTGTCTCCAAGGTTGAGGCTGACGAGGTGAGTAGAATCTCCTTGCCATTGCAACATTAGCGGCTCATCATAGCTAATCTCCATGTCCATTTACCTACATGGCTTATTGAATCAAGGTGTGATTGAAGTTAACATTAAACACATAACACAGAGATTGAGCCCATCTAGCTCATTTGGTTGTAAGGAGCTTATTTGTTCAAGAATCTCATTTTGAAGGAAGGAAGGCAAGTTAGGAACAATGTGGCTGGGTAACGTGCTCCAGAACCCTCTGTGTAAACCAAAGTGCCTCCTGTTCACCGGTTTTAATTCACTTCAGTGTTGTTTCCACTGGTGTTCGTCTGGTTCATGTCTCATTTTGTTTTGTTTCCCCTTGTTTCAGCAATTCTTTATGTGGCTGGAGAGTAACTCGCCAGAGCTGTCGGTACCATACCTCTGGACTGAAGAGAAAACATCCAGTGAGTGTCCCCACTGCTGCACAGCTGATTTAAACCCCACTCTGGCTCATTGATATAGCTGGTGTTAACGTCAGTATATGTATGGTTTTCTGTGTTTCCAGTACATGAGCTGAGTGCAGAAACATTAACATCTAATGGCACAACGAGTTCAATTTATACATGAAAAACTGTGCACGGTTTCACTCATATGGCCCTTACTCCTGCCCGTTTGCTCTCCCTGCCCAGCTCCTATTGGCCAGGCCATTCACCAGCTCCTGCTGATCCAGGCCTTCCGGCTCGACCGCCTGCTGGCCATGTCCCACATCTTCGTGTCCAAGGTCCTGGGAGAGACCTTCATGTCCATCATCGAGCAGCCACTGGACCTCGGCAGTATTGTGGACACCGAGGTAACCTTCCTCAGTGGGTTACCAAGGCATTCTCTAAAACATCACATTTTATTATTGTTTTTTACATGATTTGTTCCTTACTGGTTTTTACAAGAGGAAGAATATCAAAGTGCTCTATTATCTTGTATTTAAACCACTGACTGCAGGCAGTGAAAAATGTTATTTTCCCTCAAATCTCTTTAGATACGGTGGTGTTGGCTCCGTTAGAAGCCAGCCATCACCGAACAAACACAAGTGGTCTGATGGACGTGACCCATAACTGATTCTTCAACTGTAGATTTTAGTGTCATGAGACGCAATGTATTATCCATTATTCCTGTAATAAGCACTCTGGGCTTGGAGTGTGCTGCTGCTGATGAAATGTTTTGTGACCTGTTTTTGTGTTGGCAGGTGAAGCCCAGTACTCCAGTCTTGATGTGCTCCGTCCCTGGCTATGACGCCAGCGGTCTTGTGAGAGATTTGGCTGCTGAACAGAACAAACAAATTACATCGGTTTCTATTGGTAAGAAAAATTAGAGGATCTAGTTTTTTTTTCCTCAAGTTTTCAAATTCTGTAGGCTTTTAATCCAAAACTGAACAAGGTATGTTGGTGTGGGATTGTATTAACAAATGGAGAAGTCTGAGATGCATTTAAAAATGTCACTTTCCTGTAGGATCTGCTGAGGGATTCAACAAAGCAGACAGGGACATCAACACAGCAGTCAAGTCTGGCAGGTGGGTGTGACAACCAGAACGTGCACTCATTTACCTCAGCAATCCTCTAGGAACTGTGCTTAAAGGCAAAATTACAAGGGTTGCCTAGTTTGTCCTCTTTGTTCTCTGTTAAAACATATTGAAGATATGCATTTTGCTTATAGAATTAGATTTATCAGTTATATGTGCACTACCTTTCCAAGTGAAGTTTTATAGCACCTGAGGTTTCATCTTTTCCTGGGGGACATTATTTTTTCACAAAATGTAGGATATTGCATTCTGAATGGCCATATAAGCCTAAGAGCAAGTTAGGAAAGTGTTTTTCTTAAAAGAATGGTTTGTCCTCCAAGCAGTGTCTTTGAAGTTCTGTAGCGTGGAGGTGCCTGACTTGTTTGTGGGTAAGCAATGGTGAGATCAGAGAGGCTGTGCTGTAACTGTTGGGATGATGATGGCAGGTGGGTGATGCTGGAGAACGTTCACTTGGCTCCTGGGTGGCTGATGCAGCTGGAGAAGAAGCTCCACTCCATGCAGCCCCACGCCAGCTTCCGCCTCTTCCTCACCATGGAGATCAACCCCAAGGTCAGCTGCTCTCTGGCAGTTTCCATTATTGTATCAAATTCTGTATTTGAATTTCCTTTTCAAATGAAGGTCAGCAAACTGCCTGGTAAGGAGAAAGTGCTCAAAGAATGTGACGGTTGTAGTCACATTCTTGCAACCTCAACATGATCTGCACCACATTTTAGTATCACTTCCAAAGTTGAAGTACTTGTTTTTAATTAACATGAGAATTCAGCGTGTGACCTCGTCTGCTGCCCTTCCTCCCCAGGTCCCAGTGAACCTGCTGCGTGCCGGGCGCATCTTCGTGTTCGAGCCACCTCCAGGCGTGAAGGCGAACATGCTGAGGACCTTCAGCAGCATCCCCGTCTCCCGCATGTGCAAGGTGAGGGCCCACTCCGACGTATCTCTGCATTACGGAACAGGAGCCAGATTTTTCATTGACATGAGAGGTTGTGGTTGTGTTGAGGTACGAAGACATCTCACGAATACCCACAAGCAACCGCAAACCCAGTGTGAGGAAAGGAAGACTGTCGTGTTCTTGGAGACGTGTTTTGTAAGGAATAACACGGCTTCAGGAAGTTGTATGCTGACCCGATTGTCCCTGATGCCATGCAGGCCCCGAACGAGCGTGCCCGCCTGTACTTCCTCCTGGCTTGGTTCCACGCCATCATCCAGGAGCGGCTGCGCTATGCCCCGCTGGGCTGGTCCAAGAAGTACGAATTTGGGGAGTCGGACCTGCGCTCAGCCTGCGACACAGTGGACACCTGGCTGGATGACACCGCCAAGGTAAGGACTGCCTGATCCACACGCATTGACACATGCCTGCCTGTTCTCCTCTGTGCCAACCTATTAAAATTGTCAATTTTCAATGTATAAACTGGCCTGATTTTAACATTTGCTTATCTCATGAGATAGTGAACTGGAATCAAATAGTTTGCTTTGAAAGAGTATATAAGGTGCCATAACTGCAGGTCTGTTCCTGCCCAATCATTTAGAATGGTATCTTAGTAATGTTCCTTCATTAGTGTTGGACTGTTTCTGAAAATGAATTCCTGTCTCTATATACTTGTAACACCCGAGCCTGGATGCTAAAGAATGTACCTAACCACAGGGTCGGCAGAACATCTCTCCTGACAAGATACCTTGGGCAGCCCTGAAGACGCTGATGGCACAGTCCATCTATGGCGGGCGAGTTGACAATGAGTTTGACCAGAGACTGCTCAACACCTTCCTGGAGCGCATCTTCACTACATCCAGCTTCGACAGCGACTTCAAACTGGCCTTTAAGGTCGATGGTCACAAGGATATCAAGATGCCTGATGGCATTCGGTAATTCTGGTGTTTTGCATCCATTTAAATTCAACGTATAACTGAAAGTTGGTGACATCTGTAGGACCTTAGCCAGACTATGAAGGTGATGATGTGTGTTGACTCAGTGGTCCTGTCTTGTCAATTCAGGCGGGAGGAGTTTGTGCACTGGGTGGAGATGCTCCCTGACACGCAGACTCCATCCTGGCTGGGGCTGCCAAGCAACGCTGAGAAGGTCCTCCTTACAACACAGGGTAAAAGGCTTCTCTAACGCTTTTCACGATTTACAGATTGGCAAGAGGTTGACAAAAAGGGGTTTCCGTCTCTGCTCAGCTCTTGAAAGCTTTTGCTCTCCCGTGTGTATTCCTCCATTATAACATCTCTTGTGGTTTTTCCTCCTCTTTCTAACTCATCTTGTTTTTACAGACCACTTCCTCAAGACAGTTTGTTGCAATGTGTCATTTTTCCCTCTTCTTCTGACAGAACATCCTTGAGCATGTGTACAGTTGAGAAAGTAGTGAGGTTACACAGTACCATCTCCAATCTGCTTCATTCTCATACACCATTCATCTTTCAGTTTGTGGCAGTCTCAAGGAACAGTATATATCTTGATGAAGACCGCGGTCCATCCAGAATGATTAGTCAGCAAGCTTACTTTGCAAAGTTGTTCCTGCTGTTAGAAACCTGTCGGTTGAAGAGCTGGTCTGGTATCCCCACAGCGCTTCACCTGACCCACCAGTCCTGTGGCTGCTTCGCAAACGTGCACATGTGAACACATCTGTTCCTAGCTGTTTCATTACAATAAGGGTCTTCTCATCCTCCAGCAACTGTTCACTTTCACTGCATTTTACTAACCATCATGTCACCAGCACTGTTTTCCCAAGCCACTCAAGTCTTTGTCATTTGCTTTTTTTCTGCTTTCAGTCTTTCATTTGCTTCTTGCAGAATTTTTTTAGTTTCTGTGTATGTTTTAGAGTTAAAAATGCATGATCATTTCAGCAGCAACTTTGTGAAATAGTCAAGACTTGTTTCTGCACTTAAGAGAAATCACTGGGTTTTAATTGGTACATTGTGAAACTGGTGTAAGAATTTGGAACCAGTCAGAAGTTGCAGAAAGCCCTGTAGAGTGCGTTTTTTTCATTTTTTGCCAAGACGGTTATAATTTTTTTATTAGTGTAATGCATTGGTGTGCTTCAATTTTGTTTTACTTCCCTGCCTTACCCCCCTCCCTCCAACCTGCTGCCCATACTGCTGGGGCTCAGGCATTGACATGATGGGCAAGATGCTGAAAATGCAGATGCTGGAGGATGAGGATGACCTCGCCTATGAGACGGAGAAGAAGCAGCGCACGAGCTCCACGTCCGACGGGCAGCCCGCGTGGATGAGGACCCTGCATACCACTGCCTGCAACTGGCTGCAGCTCATCCCCCAGTCTGTCAACCCTCTCAAACGCACTGTTGAGAACATCAAGGTGAGGCTCCTCCATGTGGCTCGGATGCTCTCTCAGCAACCAGGGACTCTCCAGACCAGCCTCTTTTCCACCTCTCTTACCTTGTCGTAGGGGCCAATTCAAAGACGTCATTTTAACTCTTATGTGGACATCTCAAAGTATAAACTTACCTACAAAGCTCTGAATAGTGGAGTGAATTTATAAGACCACAGTGCATGTGTGCTTCTGTGTTGGAGTGGGCTGCCAGTGGTTTAAGTGTTGCTGCGGTAGCTATGAACTGATGTCCTTTTGGCCCGGCAGGACCCCCTGTTCCGCTTCTTTGAGAGGGAGGTGAAGATGGGCGCGCGACTGCTCCAGGATGTGCGCCAGGACCTGGCAGATGTGGTGCAGGTTTGCGAGGGCAAAAAGAAGCAGACCAACTACCTGCGCACGCTCATCAACGACCTGGTCAAGGGTAGGTTCCTGAGCAAAACCCCAGGGCCCTTATCTTGTCCTGTTTAGCTGAAATACCTTGGGAATCACCGTCTTTGTTTTATTACCCACCCAGCACACCTGCTTATTTAATGAATTTATTTTTGAATGTCGTTGCTTTTTAACACCTAGAAGTGATAACACAAGGCGTACGCGAGTCTGACATTACACTAACTCATTCTGCATGAATCCTAGGTGACTTAGGCAATGTAGCTGCCATCTCTGACAGACTCTTTTGTTTTCCAGGCATCCTGCCTCACAGCTGGTCTCGCTACACAGTCCCAGCCTCCATGACTGTAATCCAGTGGGTGGCTGATTTCAGCGATCGGGTGAAGCAGCTGCAGTTGATCTCCCAGGGAGCAGCCAGCGGAGGAGCAAAGGAGCTGAAGGTAGTGCTTCCTGTGAATGGAAAATCCGTAAGATCTCACCTGCAGCTAATTGCATTGCTACACAATGCGTTGCACAATGTTTTTTACTTGATGCATCTCTAATCAAAGAGCATCTTCTTCCGTTTCAGACTTTTTTAATTATGCTGCTAGTCAGCCTTCTTTACCTTTTTTTATTATTTGTGTTTTTCCAGAATATCCATGTTTGTCTGGGAAGCCTGTTTGTTCCAGAGGCCTACATTACAGCCACACGTCAGTACGTGGCTCAAGCCAACAGCTGGTCCCTGGAGGAGCTTTGTCTGGAGGTCAATGTCACCACGTCCCAGGGTGCCGCCCTCGATGCCTGCAGCTTTGGCATCAAAGGTCAGTTTGAGGTCCTGCAGCTGTGGCAGCTTGGCTCGTCGACATCATCAAATAAATGATCTGCCTTCACTTTGTGATTGCAGTGTTTTTGCTCATCTAAATGTTCTAAGAGTATATAGCACCCACAGGCCATGTGTGTCATGAGTTGGCATGGAAAGTGAAACCCCTGGTATTCTGATGTCATCGGATGCCTCCGTTTCCGTTATGCTAACACTTGGTCGCCCCCAGGTCTGAAGCTCCAGGGTGCCACCTGCAGCAACAACAAGCTGTCCCTGTCCACCGCCATCTCCACAGAGCTGCCCCTCACTCAGCTGCGCTGGATTAAACAGATGAGTGCCGACAGGAAGGCCAACACGGTGAGCCTCGCTGTCCTTCCCCGTCTCCCTTAGGGCCAGGCCTGCCAGCCATCAGTACTAATCCCATCAGCTGATTGTTCTAGATTTGTATTCAAGCTCTTCTGTGCTGCCCCTCACTTCCTGCTAATACAAACATCATTAAGCAAGAGTATTGTCAATTCCCAGTACTGGTTTTGGAAGAGGAAAGAATCCCTCACTTTGCCCCTTTTCACCCCACTGGTGGATGAACGAGATCTTGCTGCCAGATGCTCCATGCTCATTTTGCCATTAACTTCCAAGAAGCAAAGAATGTGATCAGTTAATAACCAGCATTCCCAAATACTGCTGCAAGCTGAAGAGCAAATTACGTTTTTTCAAAAGCATTGCTTTTGTTAACATAGGAGCATTGTGACTTGATTTTCAAAGAGTTTGTGATAACTGAAATTGGAGACAATTCTGTAAAGCGTGAAATTCCGTAATTTGGATAATGTTCTGCAAAAAATCTACAAAAAATAGTGATAGAGCCACATTGAAGCGTCAAAAACCATTAAATTAAATCACAAATTTTATCTCCTTTTGTCCATCCCACGGTGAAACCCAGGACATTCTATCAGAAAACGTTTCTGTAATTTGAAGAAAAATAATTGCATCATTATTTAACTTGTGCCAATTTCCTCAGCGAGTTTCTAAGCCTCTCTGTGGACAAAGTATTGTAAAATGAAAGTAGAGGCAACTTAATCAGAATCAGCAGAAACATCAGGATACTTCCAGTGCACAGCTGTTCACATGCCTTATTCAAGAAAAATAGACTGCTTTTAGCGAAAACACCATGTAGACCTTTGTGTGCCATTTGAACACAATCCACTACTTTCAATAAGGCAACAGTCCTTAATGTTTTTTGCTCTCTCCTCTTAGGTTACTCTGCCTGTGTACCTGAATTTCACTCGTGCTGATCTGATCTTTACGGTCGACTTTGATATCGCAACCAAGGAGGACCCCCACAGCTTCTATGAGCGAGGAGTGGCTGTGCTTTGCACTGAGTAAACGCATCACAGCTCCAATGTTTAACTATAACTTTCTAGAAGAAAATCAATTAACCATAGTCAACAGTTTAACTGCATTAGAACTACATAAGCTCATTATACTTTGAAAGGGAGATCAGAGTGTCTGAGAAATGTTGGCGGATGGCCTGAGATGGAGGAAGTGAGGGTTAGTTGGCAAGGATGGTTTTTATGAAGGAATCTGCATATTTTATGGAGAGAAAATGAAAAGTTGAGAAGTGCGTGTTACCCATGTCAAAATACATAATAAAATGTCTCCATTGTCTTTGGTGTCATTCCTTCCTTAACTGGATGAGTGTAGTAATGTACCAGAAATATTAATCTGATGCACCCTCTAAAGGTGAAAAGCAGACTTGAACTAAAAATTCTTCCATCACTCCAACCTCCTTGAACAAGGATGAGAGCACTTTCTGTTGATATGAGCCTTTCTGGTGGGTTAATTGTTTAAAGTGTCTGTGATACTCCTGGATTTAGTGCTTCTATTTTTTAATGATAGGTGAAGAAGTAGTATTTATTACAGTCATGTTCTGATTAAAAACAAAGAATGATCAATAAAAGTATTACACCAGGAAGCTTAAAAACTAAATCAGAAATAATTGTATATATTGCACCCTATACAACTTTGACAAAAGGACATCCTTAAACTCTTCTGAACTTGGTACTGTAATAGTTATAAATGCTGGGACTTAGAAACCAACATGCAAGAATGTTGCATCTAAAATGCATAATCCAAATGGACAGTATGCTGTGAGATGGTATGATGGTATGTTCCTGTTGTCATCAATTGCTCTTTCAGAATATACAGTTGTGTGGTCTGTTATATAAACATTGGATATTACATGACTTTACGTGTTTCGTGGTCTGTAGGAAAGCAACCAAGTACTTTTGCAAGTAGATAGAATCTGGCACTACCTCCCCTTAATCTTCACTGACAATTTGTCACTTCACTGAGTGGAGAGCAGGCAGGCATCTTAACTGAACCTACTACAGCATCATGTCCTGGGTTAACCAAAAGCCCTGATAGGTGGCTCCAATAAGAAATTGTAAAAGAGTTCCAAAAATACTATTTGATCTGCACTAGATCTTGAGGTTTGAAGATGGTATTTTAGAACAAAAATACAACTTTTGCCATTATTAGCCATTCATTTTAGCCAGTGTGGAATTTAACAGCAGTAGTAGAAATGTGTAGATACATTGGGACAGTTTTGTATAAAATCACACCTATGGGACTACTTTTAATCCAGGTTAAATTTAAAGCCACAGTAAATGGAATCTGTCTCAAGCTGCAAAAATCCAGCCATGCATTAGAGCTGCACGAAGGAAACTCTTACATTGAGGTGAAAGTCCTGCAATGCCTCCTCTTAGTTCCTCAAAAAAACATTTGTAACAGTTTCTAAGGGAAAACTGTTGGAATAAAGGAGGAAGACCTGAAAAATAAAATGCAAACAAATAAATATAGTAAATTGTCAGATAATGTAAAAGTTTTAAAATGTTGAAAGTATTCAAACGCTTTTAGAATTTGTTCACCCGTGATAAACTTTATTGTGTGATTTTATCAAGCAAATAAACCACATTCACAAAATAACAAGGTCCTTGATTACCCTTGTGATTTTAACAATTTTCTAAATCATACTCACAACTCAAATGTCTAAGGAAAAAAAAGTGCATTGGGAAAGTAAGTGCATCATGAACTGCTTCAGACAATTATGTGTTGTTCATCAACAGCAGAAAGGATTTCAGTTCTTCACTCTGTGTCCTGAAAGAAATGGTAAAATCCATTACTAAAGGCACCTAATGTCAGAGCCAATAACAATATCACAACCAAGAAACATCATGCTGCTGGCAGTAATAAGTACTCATCTCACTCCTCAACTGGACTGGGACTTGGGAACAGAACAGCCTACCTCCAGTTCAACTGTGCGCTGTTTCTTCCTGAGGCAGCGTTCGCCAGACTCGGCCCCCGGGAACCCCGACTTGCGCTTGGGGAGGAACGCTAGTGGCTCAGGACTTCCGGGGGACCCCTCCTCAGATCTGGGGTGTGCTCTGAGAGACCCAGTCCAGCTCCTGTATGAGGTGCTTGCGGGCAGCCGGGCTGGGGTGAAGCTTAGGAAGGCAAACTGTCCGGGTGTGGAGAGTGAAGCCTCTGTATGCACTCCTGAGTCCACAGGCATCTCCCTCCAGTCCTTGCCACCCCTTGGGGACACAGGTTCCCCAAATCTCACCTCCGAGTCACTGGAGGACTTCATCTGGACATCAGAAGGCAGCTGTATTTCACCCAGTTTCACAGAGTCGCCTCTCTTCCCCGGGGCCTTGGGAGAGGAGGCTGGCACGGCGGTCACTGACCGGGTCCTGGACCTCAATCCGCTGCCCCCCTGGATTCGGCTCCGGGAACACCTGGACGTATCCGAGGAGTCCTCAGAGCTGCCGTCATAGGGGTCCCAAGACTGTGGAGAAGCAGGTGAAAAATCCAAGCAGAACTGACATTGGAACAGATCCGGAGAAGAATACACCTGAACTCCTTTGATTTTAACTCAGGATTGTTAATACTGGTACTACAACCCTGCACACCAATGGCTTTAGTCAAGACTCGAGACTATGGAGACTGCCCAACACAAACCCAAGGCTCTTACGGGGATGGGTTATCCAGGTCCTGGAGAACCAGTATGTCTTCAAGTTTTCAGCCCAATTCAGATCTTAACCCAAATCAGGTCATTATTGCCTTTATGGGACAAAAGACCATAATAGGCATTCTCAGTTCTTCATCAGCATGTACTTTGAAAACACACCAGACACACCAGCTATCCAGGAGCAGGACCTAGTGGGTCCCATTTTTTTCTACTTTTGAGTATATCACTTTTTTTTCTACGGGATGGATGATCACTCAAATTAAACCAGACAGGTAAGATTTTTCGTTTTCCTTGCAGATCGCAGTATTCAGAATCGCACTCACTGGCAGGGAAGACCGGCCTCTGTGTTGCTGCGCCAAAGACAGCACCTTCCTGGTAGCTCCACTCTCAGGTGTACTGGAGGCACATCCCTAGGCAAGAGAAGAACACCGAAGCACACCATTTACCTGCCAATGACTATATCAGTGAGTGTGCGCTGGTGCTCTGCATCCATGGGTGAGACCAAACATGAAATCAAACCTTCTCTAGTCAGGAATCCAGAAGCCTCTCTAAATCATCAACAGCTTATGACTTGTGGAGGAGAGACAGATCAGTCCAAATAACCTTAGTCACACTAATGTACCCCTTCTTTCAAGTGGACAGCTGCATGAGACAGAAAACCTGCTGCATTTCCAGACAGTGAGAACCAGAATGGACAGACACAGGAGGACACATTCATAAGAGACATAGCAGGGGAGCTGGGACATAAGACTCACTGCCAAAGCTTCCCAGACCGAAACAATACAATCCACATTCCTTATTTAGGTTTGCTGCTCAGAAAGTTACAATACAAGCACCCATTCCAGCTCCAGAAATATTCTCACAGTTTTTGATCAGGAAAGGTTCGGCACCTGAACCTGCACAGCACCTGAAAAGGGATTGTTGGTCTCCAAAAAACAGCTCCCGGCTGCACCAAGAGTTAAACTGCGCAGTAGCAGTCATTAAAGCTACGGTTCAAGATAGCAGCTGCCTTTTTCAAAAGTAAAACTGACACAGTCGTAGGAAGCCAGGTGGGTTCTAATGAAAAATTCAATCTTCTGTTAGCTACGTGGCAAAGCAGGGTCAAATCTGACACAATACTTAAAACCTCAGGCCACAGACTTCTCTGTGTTACAAACGTGGTTAGACAGATCTGGTTAAAAGTGGATTTTCAATAATGTGACAAATGAAATTGCACTGAAGTACTGTAGTTCTCTATGCGATTGCAGAATACACCGTAGATATTAAAGGTACTGTACAGTATATTTAAATATCTATGGTGTAGAGTCTGGTGCCCTATTAATGTTGAACGAGTGATTCATGGAGTATTTAAATATCTTACTGTATTTGAAAATGGGGGGTAGGGTCTTTTGGACCCACCAGGAATTTGCAAAGGCGGTGCGCATATTATACCTCTTTAAAGCGCCTTCAGGAAAATACTGCAAATATCCTGGTCTTGATGATGACACTTTCCAGACAGATTGCAAGGTATGATTCATAATGTGAGATCTGTTTATCTACATGAGACTGAAGGGTCTGGTGGCAGGATGCTAAAGAATATTTTTGAGAGATATTTTCCCCACAGGGCAGGGAAAGATCTCTATAGTCAATTTAAATGTGGTATAAGGCATCCAGAAAGGACCTCTCAATTATTTTGTTTCTGTTTACAGATTGACAGCTAAATCAGAAATAAATGTATTTACTTTTGCAATGCTCTGCCTCTTACATATACACTTAATGTTGCATCTGTAAGTCAGGCTGGTGGATGTGTTCTGGCTGTTGTGTTGTGGTAGATCTCAAGCAGTACCTCGGGGCTTGTGTCCGACTCGGAGTCTGTGCTGGATTCCACTTTACACTTCTCCTGGGGAAGATACAGGAAGCCAGAAGAAATTATTGCCACAATGGAGAGCAACGAGTTACATGGTAGTGATGTTTGTGCTCGGCCCCTAAAGATTGTCCTTTAAGGGAGAGAAGTGACATTGAAATGCACAGTAATCAACCTTGATTTTGATTTAATTCAGTTTTTCACTGTCACTTCTACTACCAGGCATTTCATTTGATCCAGAATTATTCCCTAACGCTCTGATGCTGCAGTCCTTACCTGAACTGCTCTGAATTGCACTCTCAGAGCATTTATGACAGAGGGGTTTTGAAGCCTTGCAAAGCCTCTTCCTTATCTGTCTGAACTTGAGCAAGGTTGTACTCAGCAGGCGATGCCCTTCTTTGTCTCCCACTGAACCCACACTGCTACTCTCGGTTCCTGCCTCTTTGACATCTTTCGCCCCAGACTATGTTTAACTATCTTCCAGGACAAATAAAATGTTGACCTTTAAGAAAAAGTTTTAGATTTTTTGTTCATTAGGGTTTTCAATTAAGATAAGTTAATTTCCCATCTGTAATAGTGCCCCTGGTAGATATCTGGACGATGACAGTGCTGCTGTCACTGTTGAAATGAAACCCTAACTTAGGTAGAGGCTGAGACAGTGCCTGAAGTCACTAAATTGCCGTTTAATTTGCCACGACATAAAATAATAAAATTATAACAGAAGTACCTTTCTCTCCTGGCTGCACATTTTCTAATGCAACACGTGCTTTATGACATTCTCACCATGTACTTGAATGCCAGCCTGTCCACACTGTCTGAGGTTTTCCTTGCATCTTTGCCGTCATTAAACCCTGTTAGGAATACATGGGCAACAGAATACAAGTCAGCTCTTAACTAAATATCATCTTATATTCCAGTCAGCACTGGGGATGTCTTTGTGCAGCACCATTTAAATCATAAAGCCTTAACACAAAGGCGTCTTCATGAAACCCGAATTATTTCACCAGAATAACAAATCTCTCTGTAAGCATCCCTATTGCATTAGCATGGTGCTAGAATAGTGCTCTTTGCCGCTATACATACACTGAGCATCAAAATATAGTTCTTATTTCTATCTACAACAAGGATCCAGAGTTTAGGAAAGCGACACAATACTTCAAAGCAGTTCTGGTCAAGTGGGGTGAAAACTTTATTTGTAAAAACGTGCCCTGCGCACTTGGTGTCGCCTCCCTGATTCACAATTCAGTTCGATGTATTTACAGGTGCACACTTACATGTTACACATGTGAAACTATGCCTACGGTACCATTTTCAGTATCGGTTTTCTGAAATACTGTACATGCCGAATAGACGGCGAGATTTTTATTTTCCTTAACGTCGCCGCAAAATTAAATAAATGTTTGTTTCGTTGAAAAAAAAAGGCTAGAAACAATTCCGGGTGAAGAGCAGAGAAAGCTGATGAATAAATACACAATTAATCGCTTACTGCGGGGCAAAATGCAGCCGCACATCAAGGTCTGAAAAACGTGCATTTTAAGCACTTAAGACTAATTTAAATAGGTGTTGTTAATACTTTGCATTTTACCTTGCTCCGCCTGTTTCTGCCTCCGCTTTCTGCGCCTAGCCGACATTCTGCCTTCTACAAACACTTGCGTTTGGCGCCCCCTTAGTCCAAAGAAGGAAGCTGCACGTCGGGAAGCCCGGACTCCAGCGCATCGTTGATATTTTTTGAATGGGGTTATTTACAAGCGAAAGAGAAGAGGTACTCTAATAGCTGTCATTTTAACGTTGGACTTTTTCTTTCATAGAGTCATATAATACATCAATCAGCCGCCTTGCCTGAAGTATTGCTGTACGTTTTGTTGTGGTTTACAGGTCTCAAAGGATATTGCACGATAGAACAATATTTAGACTCAACTGTTGTATGCAAGAAGCGATGAGTGAAAAGTTGTGTGTATTATTTCCCTGGAGTATTTTTTATAAGTAATTCTAAAAAAAAAAATGTTTGAAATTGTTGCATCTAAGCAAGAACGCTCAAAGGATTTTTGTCAAACTAGAAGTACATGCAGACTGAACACAACATTGGATCTTACCGAGATTCAACTTTGGAGTCCTAGACCCTTCAGCTCGGGATACACACTGTAACATAGAGACGTATTGGGATTGGGTTTGCTTTGGAAAACGTCTGTAACAGCTGGTCTCTGTGGTGCCATTCTGGACAGTGTTATGACACAAACGAAGCGTGACACTGGTCTTGGGTTTGCATTGATATTCCAAATGAAACAAAACAATGGACTGTGACTCTTTTATCAATAATTAGGTTTACAGTAGGGGAAAGTAATAAGAAGCCCTCCCCTTGTGCAAACTGAGTTGGACTGGCCCTGCGTGTGAACGCCAGTTAAAAACGAATAGTGGGCTACCTGCAAAAATGAATCATGTAGTACAAAAAAAATGCTTTTAAGTGAGGTAAATGAAAATAAAATACACTGAAACGGAATATTTATATCAATAACCATTTTTTTTTTAAAACAAGCCTATTGGGGCATGTTTGTTTTTTTTCGCAGGCGCGTTTTTTGTGACGGTTCCTGGAATTACCTGTGCGGCCTGTGGTGCTTTTGGCGGTTTATTAATTTTTCTGTTACCACGAGTCTCCTCGGAATATATCGCTTGTTGTTGCCACGGTGTTGCTTGTACTCGTGTTGGAATTAATTCATATCATTTACAGTAGGCTTCATTATCCGCTTAGCATTTGTTTGGGTACTCACACTTAATATTCAGTACTGACGGTTAATAAATTGCATTCTGTATTGCAGAAAATAGTGGAGAAGACAGTTTAAGTTTCGCAAACGATTGGTAGTGCTCCCGTTGCCGACACGTGAGTCCCTTTGGACACTCGCCTTCTTCGAGGCGCCCGCTGACACAACGCAGTACGGAAACTCACGTTTTTATTAATAAAACATAAATGTATAAAAATTTACAAAGAACGTGAGTTTTAATCAAGATATTCAATGACTTCAGTTAAGTGATCCATGGGAGCTACTGTTCCCATTCGTCATTCCAATAACTTCTCGAATACCTAATAACTGACCTGTTTGGTGGTCAAAATGAAAAGTTTAGAAACTGAAGACTGGGGACGAGTAGAATCTTTTGGATTGGGACACTCTAGGACCAAGGATGATCATCCTTGATAAAAGCTTATTTTTCTAAAGAACCCCTTGCTTATCAAATTGGCGAATCAACCCTTTCCCTTCCTCTGAGCACACTGCGTCAATTTTTCAAGTCAAAAACGGGGGTTAAATTTGCATTGTGTAGTGTTTACATTGATTGTGTATTTAAATATACAGTACACTGAATATCAAATGAACAACTATAACTGCAACAAATGCAGTCTTTTCTCTAGCAGGTGCACTGATATTTTATTGAACAGACATGACAAATACATCATGCTGATTAACATTTGTCAGCAACACGGTTGATCAACAGGGTGCACACTGCTGAAGTCACAGGACAGCGGTTTATTGAAAGAATAAGCTGTGCATCTGGCTCATCCTGTGGACCAGCCTGCAGAAACTGTCTTCTGGGACTCGGTTAGATCTGCTCATGTCAGTCATGATCCAAACATCTAAAACGTTTACGATTTAAACTAGAAACGATTTAATCAGTTTCCAGAATGTATTATACCTGTGTAACAGATACAGGTGGTATAGAAAGTCACCACCCTCTTTCAACATTTGTACCTTTTGTTGTATGACACTCTTAAAAACAAATTAAATTAAGCTTGTTCCATTTTTACACACAGTAGCCCACATTAGCCAAGTGAAAATAGAATTCTAAAACATTCTGAAAATTAATTGATATTACAACAGTAAAATATCTTATTTGGATAAGTGAATACCCCCCTTACAATTGCATTTGTAAACTTGCTCAGGTATAACCAATCACCTTACAGATCACAGAACAAACTAATTGGCTCCCACCTGTGATCAATTGTGGTGATTTTGATTAGTTCAGAATAAAAGCAGCTGTTTCTAGAGGATTCTACTGCTTGGAAGTGCATTTCAAAGCAAAGAATGCACTATGGGTGGAAAGGTGCTTTCAAAAGAACTTATAGATAACGTTGTGGGAAGGCACAAGTCAGGAGATGGGTATAAAAAGATTTCAAAGGTTTTAGGTATCCCATGGAGCACAGTCAAGACCATCACTAAGAGGTGGAAGGCATATGGCACCACCCAGACCTTACATACAGTAGATCAGGCCCTCCCTCTGAACTGGATGACCAAGCAAGAAGGAGGCTGATCAGAGAGGCTACCAGGAGACCGATGGCAACTTTGTGTGAGCTACAGGCATTTATGGCAAAGACTGGTCATTGTGTGCATCAAGCCACTTCAAGTCTTGTTTACATTTTGCTAAAAGCACCTTAAAGGTGCTATGGTCGGATGAGCCCAAAATCAAACATTTTGGCTGGAATGCAAAACGGTACATCTGGTGAAAACCCAATACATCTTACCATCCAAAGAACACCATTCCTACAGTAAAGCACGGTGGTGGCAGCATCCTGCTGTGGGGGTGGGGGTGCTGTGGGGGTGTTTCTCTTCCACTGGGACTGGGGCACTTGTCAGGATAGAAGGGAAGATGGATGGTGCAAAATACAGGCAAATGCTTGAAGAAAACCTGCAGCCCTCAGCCAGGAAGTTGAAAATGGGAAGATGGTTCAACATGACAATGACTCAAAGCACCCGTACAGTGGCCAAAGGACAGGAAGGTGAATGTTCTTGAGTGTCCTAGTCAGAGCCCCGACCTGAATCCCATCGAGAATCTTAGGAATGACTTGAAGAGGGTAGTCCATCAATGGTCACCACGCAGTTTGACTGAGCTTGAACAGTTCTGTAAGGAATAAAGGGCAAATATTCTTCCCTCTAGGTGTGCGAAGTTGGTAGAGATGTATCCAAACAAATTTTGCTTTCTCTTTTCACATGGATGTTACAAGGTAAAATGTATAAATGAAGCTAGAAAAAATCTGATTTTATTTCTTCTTTTTGGGCTTTAGGGCAACAAAAGGTGAACATTTTGAAAGGGGGTGGTGACTTTGCATACACACTGTATATGCCGAGTGCTACAACTGTATGTGAAACTGCAGTGTGTGACTCCTTAAACTACTGCTGTACAATTGGCAGGAGTTGTGGTGTGCTATCATTCTTGTCTCTCTAGTCTGCTTTCTGTTCTACATTTGGTTCTTATCCCAGCTGTATGGTACTGTAGCTGATGAGTGTCTAAACGAACAGTGTGTTATTCTACTGCTGTGATAATTGCATTCTCTTTATTCTTTCCCTGTAAATACGTTTGCTTTACAGAATTTGGTAAAGTAGCACTGGGATCCATTTTCATATGGATCTTAATAGTTGATGTGTGGTGAGCGTTCTTGGACACTACGGCTGCTGTCGCATCATCCAGGTGGATGCTGCACATCGGTGGTGGTGGAGGGGAGTCCCCATTACCTGTAAAGAGCTTTGAGTGTAGTGTCCAGAAAAGTGCTATATTAGTGTAAGCAATTATTCTGAATATAATATAATCCCCGTAACCATCCATATCCATGCCTGTTCCTTAATGTGGTTGTACACTACTCGGGCACAGATATTTTAATTCCACTTCCAAGTTCAACTGTGGTAGGATCCCAAGGTTAGGTTCTCACCGTTTCCAACCTTGCTAATAATCCCACAACAGCATTTCGATTACAGTCCTGCTATAAATCAGATGCTCTATTCTAGTCCTGGTCAGTCTTTTCTTGGCTATGCCATCATTTGATTTTGCAGCCCCAGCATCATTAAGGGCCCACACCTCCCAACTTGAAATGCTCATGGACTTAATGAGCATTTTTAGCTTCACTGGAATGACTTGATCAATATTACTCCTGACCAAGGTCTTGTGGCACTTTAATTAAATGGCCGTGGTGGGAGTTGATATTACAAATTAACAAAAGCTTAATCTTTGCTATTTAAACAATGATTAGGTTACAGATCCTCCCCTTGTTTTTCCCCTCATATGGATAGAAAACATTGCTGCCAATACTTGAAATTCAGAGAACAAGTAGTGGCTCTGGATTACAAAAGCTAAATTAACATCTCTGACATTAAAGGCTTGTGATGTGGAAATGACAACAGAAACACCTGCTTCACATATTAAACTTTTATTTGCAACTTACAATTCAACAAGATTGTAGAAATTTTACAGTGCACTTAAACAAGGAACATGGAATGCAAATAAATACAAAAATACATCTGAACAAATTTCAAATACAAAAGAAAACATAAGTGTGTTCAGCCATCCAATGCCAAGGAAATGGAATGAAGAAATGAGAAAATAAGGGGGAATGAATATGCATTTCAGGTTCATTCCTAATGAATTCAGCTTTAACCATTTACAGTTGTGTTTACATTATTTCTATCCAACATTTACAGTTTCTTAGTCAACTTCCTCCATCCTCGATGTGTCATCATCCCCTTCTAGTGGGGGCATGTCCTCAATTGGAGCAGCAGTGGTGTCCTCTGTTGTCATATCATCTTCATCAATACCTGGAGAGAATACACTGGTGAGCAATTTCCACCACTACCATTTAAAGAACATTATATTGTTCCTTCTCAGGTTACCTTCAACAATTAGTACTCTTCTTTGTAGCCTTTTTTAAAAATTACAGGTGTTACACATCTAAACTGTTTTTTTTTCCCCCAATACATGATGCTTCCCTTAAAGCAGTATGAACTAAGCCATTCCTGTCCGCTTCTTAATTCTTAAAATCTTTGCATCTAATTTCTTTATGGTCAGGTTTTAAAATCCTGTTTACCACACTGTACTTCCTAGATCTGTTCAGACTTACCGAGCCCGAGCTTGATCATCCTGTAGATGCGGTTTGCATGCGTCTGTGGATCATCCAATGAAAAGCCGGAGGACAGCAGTGCAGTCTCGAACAGCAGGATCACCAGGTCCTTCACGGACTTGTCGTTCTTGTCAACCTCCGCTTTCTGCCTGAGTGTCTCGATGATGGGGTGCTCTGGGTTGATCTCCAGGTGCTTCTTAGCTGCCATGTAGCCCATGGTGGAGTTGTCCCTCAGAGCTTGGGCCTTCATGATCCTCTCCATGTTGGCAGTCCAGCCGTAGGTGCTGGTGACAATGCAGCAGGGAGAGGAGACCAACCTGTTTGAAACAGCAACCTGGAAAAACAGTGAAGAGCATGATTAGAGCAGTTCAATAGTTTTACCGAAAAAGATCTCATTGGATCAAGAATCGTCAAGGAAACTACAGATGTTCAAAATTAGATGCCCACCTTTTCCACCTTCTTTTCAAGAATGTCCTTCATGATCTTGCAGAGGTTCTCAAACTGGGCCTTCTTCTCCTCCTGCCTCTTCTTCTCCTCTTCATCCTCAGGCAGCTCCAGTCCCTCTTTGGTCACAGACACCAAGTTCTTTCCCTCAAACTCCTTGAGCTGCTGGACACAATACTCATCAATGGGCTCGATCATGTATATCACCTCCAGGCCAGCCTTGCGCAGACGCTCCACAAAAGCAGAGTTGGCCACCTGCTCCTTGGACTCTCCTGCAGAGATGTCAAGGTAGGTTTAGTGATGCCGTACTTTTTTTTTTTAATGAAGTCACTATCTTTGTAACCCAACAACTAAACTACTCTCAAAAGATGTTTACTAAAATGCTCCTGATTGGTGTTTGGAGTTGAACCGTTTCCCTACCTGTGATGTAATAGATGTGTTTCTGGTTGTCCTTCATTCGGGTGACATAGTCTTTCAGGGAGACCATCTCATCTCCTGAGGCAGAGGTGTAGTACCTCAGTAGCTCAGACAGCTTCTTGCGATTCTGAGAGTCCTCATGGATGCCAAGCTGTAAAGGAAAAACAATTTAAGTTTTCCTCTTTAAGGGCACAAGCCATTTAAGTTCACCATTATAGTCAAGGTAGTCCTCAATTAGCTTAAACACTGTTCTCCACATAATGGAATATCACACAATAGCTTTTACCTACCTTTATGTTCTTGGAAAATTGCTCGTAGTATTTTTTGTAGTTGTCCTTGTCCTCGGCCAGCTCAGTGAAGAGCTCCAGGCATTTCTTCACCAGGTTCTTGCGGATGACTTTTAGGATCTTGCTCTGCTGCAGCATCTCTCTGGAGATGTTGAGGGGCAGATCTTCAGAATCCACCACACCCTTGATGAAATCTGAAAAAAAAAAGGAATGTTAAATACCAAAACCTTAAAATAATGGGTGCACTGGCATACTGCTAGTGACATTAAAGGTTAATGTCACCACAAAGGTACTATACAACATAAATTCAAAATGGTATAATGGGCATCAAGGCCTATTCAAAAGAGAACTTTCACCTTCTTTCAAATCTCCCAATATAAACCTTTTGTTTAAAAGGCCATACTATTTATCTTCTCCTCAACCATCAGAGTTGTCAAATAGTCTGGAACACTAACAGTATTTAAGGACTGTACACGGCTCAATCTACGTTAGACCAACTTCGAAGGTTACTTACTGAGATACTCTGGGATCAGCTCATCACAGTTATCCATGATGAAGACTCTGCGCACATACAGCTTGATGTTGTTCTTTTTCTTCTTGTTCTCAAACAAGTCAAAAGGTGCACGTCTTGGCACAAACAGCAATGCCCTGAACTCAAGCTGTCCTTCCACCGAGAAATGCTGGCAGAGAAAAAGGAAAAGAAGAAAATGACTTTTTTTGAATCGTTAACATCATATGTGGGTATAAAACTGAAGTCAAACTTTGCACTTTTGAGCTGATTTATCAAGACTCACCTTCACAGCCAGGTGGTCCTCCCAGTCGTTGGTGAGGCTCTTATAGAACTCGCCGTACTCCTCTGTTGTGATGTCATCAGGGTTGCGGGTCCAGATGGGCTTGGTCTTGTTCAGCTCCTCCTGATCAATGTACTTCTCCTTGATCTTCTTCTTCTTTTTCTTGTCAGTGGACTTCTTCTCATCCTCCTCCTCATCGGAGCCCACATCCTCAATCTCAGGCTTGTCCTCCTCACTCTTCTCCTCTTTCTCCTCCTTGTCCTTCTCCTCTTCAGCCTCGTCGTCACTCACTTCCTTGTCACGCTCTTTCTCAACCTACACAGAAGGTAACAACTCTTAGACTTGTACACTTGCATAAAATGCTCCTGTAGTTGCACCTCCCCCCCTTTAGGTTCTTTTACGATTCCTACTTAAACAATTACATGAAGCTACAAAAGTCACAACCCATTAGGAATACTTACAAACAGTGTAATGGGGTATCCAATGAACTGGGAATGTTTCTTCACAATTTCTTTGACCCTCCGCTCCTCCAGGTATTCAGTCTGGTCTTCCTTCAGGTGCAGAATCACCTTTGTACCACGGCCCAATGGCTCACCTAATGGAATAAAGTACACAGACATCAGTTACACCGAACAGATGCTGTTATGTTAAAGTATATTTCAATGAAGCAAGCCACATTCTGTCTTCTTACTTGCATCCACCTTGACTGTGAAGGAGCCACCGGCTGAGGACTCCCAGGCGTACTGCTCGTCATCGTTGTGCTTGGTGATGACAGTCACTTTCTCTGCCACCAGGTAGGCAGAGTAGAAACCCACACCGAACTGGCCAATCATGGAGATATCAGCCCCGGCCTGCAGGGCCTCCATGAAAGCCTTGGTGCCCGACTTGGCAATAGTGCCCAGGTTGTTGATGAGGTCAGCCTTGGTCATGCCAATGCCAGTGTCAATGATGGTCAGGGTACGGTCCTGCTTGTTTGGAATAAGTTCGATCTTCAGGTCTTTTCCAGAATCCAGCTTGCTGGGATCTGTGAGGCTCTCATATCTGATTTTGTCCAGGGCCTAGAAGTTTGAAAATACAACTATTAAAGCAATCAGGGAGACAGCAGTCCTATTAAACAGTATTAAGCAGACTTATTACAATTCTAAGTGAGAATTTAAGCAAAATAGAATACTTAACGCAAGCAATAGCTTAAGAGTGTAATGTTAACAATCGTAAACATTTTAAAAGATCCAGACGTAACTCTATAAAGTTAAACATGCAACTTTCTTTTAAGATCACTTAGCCATATACAATTTCTTGCATTAGGTATACGTCTCCCCCCCCGCATACCCCAGGCTTGCTCTCCACGAGACACAGACAGAGAGAAGCTTGGGTTCAGAACGCAGGATCAGCCATTGTACAGCACCCCTGGAGCAGTTTGGGAAAATAAAATGCAGACCAAAAACTGCTTTTCCCCTCACAAATAGATCCTGTGTAATATATTCCATCCTGGAGAGATTATCAGTGTTATTAACATGTTAACTGCTGGGTTGACGGCACACTTACGTCTGAGGAGTTGGAGATCAGCTCCCGGAGGAAGATCTCTTTGTTGGAGTAGAAGGTGTTGATGATCAGGGACATGAGCTGGGCGATCTCTGCCTGGAAGGCAAAGGTCTCCACCTCCTCGTCCATGGGCTGGTCGTGGGCCTGTGCTTCTGGCATCTGAACAAGAAAGCAGCACAAAGCGTCAGTTTTGACAAGCAAGACTGTCAACTGCTGGATTTACAAAAACCAGCCTTTCACTCCCTAATCACACAAGACATGTGCGGGCAGATTAAGGGGAACTACTTCCTGTAGGAAGTGTCCTTAAACAAAGTGCTGTGGAAATAAGGCATAAGCTGTTCTTGCCAATACAATAGTGGTGTAACCCCGGCATCCTGGCCAAATTTCCCAATGGCCCTTACCAATCATGGCCTCCTAATAATCCCCCTCTATGAATTGGCTTCATAACTCTGCTCTCCCCACTGATAGCTGATATATGGTGAGCGTTCTGGCACACTACGGCTGCCGTCGCATCATGCAGGTGGATGCTGCACATTGGTGGTGGTGGAGGGGAGTCCCCATTACCTGTAAAGCACTTTGAGTGGAGTGGCCAGAAAAGCGCTATATAAGTGTAAGCAATTATTATTATTAATACTTTGCCCTGATAACCACTCCTGTGCTCAGTTAGTGAATAACCTGACATCCACCAGTGAAACAGGTTTTCCACAGTGACAGCCAGGACACATCTCAATGTGCTGTAGCTGACATTTCCAGATGTTTCCAGTCACTAAGAAGACTGTCATCTACCTTTTCCATACACGAGGTCACCTATGAAACTGGGAGGTAGTACTGCCCACAAAGCTCACAGATTTGAAGTCCCCTGACAGGTCCTACTATAAATGGACCACACTAATTACTATCATTCCCACTGGGGCGCGTATCGTGCGTTTCTGAACTACTTATAAAATTTAAAATAGATGCTTTTGAGTCATTAACCAAGTACTGGGAAAACAGAGAAAGGAAATAAAAAAAAAATCAGCGCTTGTTCTCCTCGGAGATCACGCGTGTGGCCGAAAACTCTTCCCCTTACAGTCAGGGCTCCTCCACCCGA
This sequence comes from Lepisosteus platostomus, assembly GCF_059453375.1. Taxonomy (NCBI): domain Eukaryota; kingdom Metazoa; phylum Chordata; class Actinopteri; order Semionotiformes; family Lepisosteidae; genus Lepisosteus; species Lepisosteus platostomus. Next base: position 11,226,126 of record NC_142620.1, on the reverse strand, counting down.
AGCAGGTGGAGCTGATGACTCCAGCTCCTGCCTTTGCCCCCCCCTGCAGGAGGCTGGCGGGGACTTTTCTAGAAGCCAGCCGAGCCTGGCCCACGCCGCCGCCGCCGCCGCCACCACACGGCTCCAGCTCCGCTCTGCCGCAGCGCAGCGGCCCCCGGCGGCGAGGCGAGGGAACTGCGAGTTTCCAGAACATACCAGACCATCCCCGGCGCTCCGACCGCCCGTCCGCACCTGCGGCGGGGCAGCGCGCCTCCCCCGGCCGGCCGAGCGGGGACAGCCGCCACCGACCCGACCACAAGGACACACGACAGACCCGGCTACCGACACCGCCGCGGAAGGGTTTGCGAGGGTTTTCCCGTTTTAAACGAACTGCCTCAGGTGTTTAGGGTTAAGTCTGCAGCATGAACATCTTATTCTAACGGCCAATAGTTTCCCCACAGCTCACGTCATACCCCGTCTTATAGATACAGCTAGTCTGCTTTCACCCCAGGTAAAGAATGTATGAGTGAGACACTAATAAGGTCCGCTGTGCTTATTTCGAGCTTACCTTGGCTGTCACCAGTTTATTATTAATCTGCAACACTTTCCAGTGAGGTCTTCAGCTCTAGGCTGGCCGTTACTGCAAAACACCCCTCTAATGACTCCTCAGCCGGGCTGCATCGCTTTTATAGCGGCGGCGCAGATCGTTCGAGAAACAGCCTCCTTCCAGAAACGTCTGGAAGCTTCCCCATCGCCCCCGCCGTCAATCACGGGGCGCGCCTGGAAGACCGCCACCCAAGTCCCCGCCCCCTTGCCGTTGGGATGAATGGAGGGGGGCGGGACCCGGGGCGGGGCCCCGCCTGTACAGCCTGCGGGGGTCAAACTGCCGGGGTGCGTGCTGATTGGCTAACCGCCGATTTTCTCGGTCTTTCCTGTCAAAGCGCATTTCTTAAGTTTTATAGCCGTTCCTTTACAATAAGCCTTAAATAATGTTCTTGTGGGAGAAAAACATAAGAATGCAGCTTTTATTTTAAAGAGGCGAAGAGTGCATTCTGTGCAGCGCATTAAGTGAAATGCTGTACGAAAATGCGATGCAGAGATTTGCAGATTTGTATGGTAATCTTGTTTTCAACATCTGTTTAACGTATCTATAAGCATTCTTTCACGTTCATTTTCTCATTTTTGGGAAAAGACCAACACATGTATAGTGTATTTTCTGCATTACACATATTTCCTGAAAGTCACAGACCGTCTTTTAAAAACAATAGAGCGCTGAAATACAGACTATGCGCTCACTAAAACCAGAGGTATATTATCACATTCAAAACATGAAATTAGGTAACTATTATTAATCAAATTTCAAATTATTTCTGCATCTCATGTCCCCGTTGCCGGCCGAGTGGTTTGGCATGTTCTGATGAATAGATTTTATTGATTATCTATCGATAAAATATTGATAGTCTAAAGCTCAGACTTTTCAACCAGAATGAATAAAAAATCCATTAATTAATACGTAGGATTAACATTTACAATCTTTCTACACAGATTTGCTTAGAATAAACGTTGTCCACCAAGGTTGGAACATTTGTGAATATGGAAAAATAGGTTATTTCTAGAAAACTGACGTCACAAAATGAACTTCAAACCAAGAATATCTGAAAACGAAACCATCAAGTATCAGACCGCGTGGTAAGAAGAGCAACATGCTGCATTCAGTTTCCTGAACTTTCCGAGTAGGCGGTGCATCAGGCTTGCTTAAGCAAATTCAAGCGTGCACATTTTGGTTTTAAATAATATATACGACTACCTAACTGCAATACTAGCAAAGGCCTCTACCTTTCCTTACAATTAGTTAACCCCTCATTAAATTGAAATACCCGCTGTGAAGCACAACACCGAGAAGAGGTATTCTTTTTTAAAATCACTTTTATTAGAAATCACTTTTTTAAAATAGAAAATGTTACAAATTTACATGTGTTTAATAATGTTTGCCCACTAGTTCATAATGGAACTCATAGAAATAGATGTCTATTATGAGACGCAATTCAGCTCCAGCTTTTTGTGATTATAGTACTGTTTTGGGTATGCAACCAACCAAAGCAAACATTGTCCCTGTTGCATAAGTTTCTAAATCTAACATAACCCAAATATGTTTTTTTATCTTAATGCACTTATTACACAGGAAAATGCAATCAATGAAATGACTAAAAGATCAGTGGAGCAGAAATGAAAACAAAAAAAAGGCTAATAACCTATTTGAAAATGTCTACCACTTTGGGCTGCAATAAAACTGCCAGTGTCAAAACAATGCTGCAACTTTGCAAAAACAACACAAAAATGGAGGGGATTTTTTAAAGTAAAAAAAAATAATTTAAATTTACACCTAGGCATATTCTTAGTCGACCTCCTCCATTCGGGATGTGTCTTCATCTCCTTCCAGAACTGGCATGTCTTCCTCGCTGGGCTGAATGATTTCGTCTGCGATGGTATCATCTTCATCAATTCCTGGACAGAAATCAAAGTCAGAAGTTCAAGGTTCACAGTCCTGCCAGATCGAATTCATTGGTTCAGGTGTTAAAATCAGCTGGCTTTGCTGTGAAAACCTCTTACTGCTCAGAGATGATATTTTTCTGCATTTTAAAGCAGTTTTTATGTCCTTCAAACATAACCATTAGTACAACTTAATACGAGTCTCTATGAGGCTTGAAAAGCTTTAATGTAAAGAGATTTAGACAGCTAACAGAGATCTGTGCTTTTGTGTTACTAATTGTGGTGTGATAACAGTACAAAACATTTGTAACAAATCAGAAGAGGATCAGCTTATTGTAACAATTTCCAGGGTTTTTTCTGCTACAGTGGTTTGATTTCTTTTTTACAAAAGCACACAAGCCATGCTGTGTGCTAGTGGAACAACTGTCGCTTGTACAGAAAAGTGACACTTGCTGTTGGCTTGTGGAGACTTACCGAGCCCGAGCTTGATCATCCTGTAGATGCGGTTTGCATGCGTCTGTGGATCATCTAATGAAAAGCCAGAGGACAGCAGTGCAGTCTCGAACAGCAGGATCACCAGGTCCTTCACTGCTTTGTCGTTCTTGTCAGCCTCCGCTTTCTGCCTGAGTGTCTTGACGATGGGGTGCTCTGGGTTGATCTCCAGGTGCTTTTTGGCAGTCATGTAGCCCATGGTGGAGTTGTCTCTCAGGGCTTGGGACTTCATGATCCTCTCCATGTTGGCAGTCCAGCCGTAGGTGCTGGTGACAATGCAGCAGGGAGAGGAGACCAACCTGTTTGAAACAGCAACCTGGAATAAAGAACAAGAGAGCAGCTCCACTGAAGTCACTTGTTACTTTAAAAACAAAAACAACATGAAAATATTTTTATGATTCTGATGTAAACATTGCACATTAATGTGCTCTTAAAGATTCATTATTGTAAAATTTAAAATGCATTTTTTTATCTTTTGTGTGAAGTGTAAATAGGGCCCATTCCTTACTAACTACTATCTAAACCTGTGTTTGAGCACCTGAAAATATTTGTGATCAGAAGGACACATTTCCTATAACTGTGTAGGTAAAATTTGAGCAGAATGTTTGCATCAGTGATCCACTGGGAATGCCCGAGTGTGATCTGATTGGTGCTGTACCTTTTCAATCTTTTTGTCTAAGATGTCCTTCATGATCTTGCAGAGGCTTTCGAATTTGTCCTTCAGCTCCTCCTGTTTCTTCTTCTCCTCTTCATCCGCGGGCAGCTCCAGTCCCTCTTTGGTCACGGACACCAGAGTCTTGCCATCGTACTCTTTGAGCTGCTGGACACAATACTCATCAATGGGCTCGATCATGTATATCACCTCCAGGCCAGCCTTGCGCAGACGCTCCACAAAGGCAGAGTTGGTCACCTGCTCCTTTGTTTCACCTGTAGAAATGAAAAAATAATTGTATTATGAAAACAGTAGTATGTGCTTTATGAGGAATTAAAGTCCCCTTCAAAAACTACTATTAGTCAAACTGTCTTTGGTCTTAAAGTATCTTAAAAGCATCTTTCTTTTCCACAAATATTCACTTCTTTTCCAATTCTAGCAGGTTTAGCATAACGTGTTTCCTTGGAGGGAATTGTAGGGATTTCTGCATTTATTTCTAAAATTCAAATGCCCTCATTCCTTCTGCCCAGGCACACCCACCAGTGATGTAATAGATGTGCTTCTGGTTGTCCTTCATGCGTGAGATGTAGTCCTTCAGCGACACCATCTCGTCGCCTGAGGCAGAGGTGTAGTAACGCAGCAGCTCCGACAGCTTCTTGCGGTTCTGGGAATCTTCATGGATTCCCAGCTGGAAAAGGGACACCGAAACAAAGTTAGGAGGCACGCACATGCCTTTAAAGCTCTGAGCAAAATGAAAAATGTAATTGAGACCAGTGAAGGACAGTGAAGTACTACAGCACGCCAAGCTCTGAATGGATTTGCTGCCCTCTTGTAATGTTGTAGGAGAAGGATCCCTCTTTCTTTGTATGCTGGAAGAGTAGAACAAGTAGTGGAGACCGCGTTCTCACCTTGATGTTCTTGGAAAATTGCTCGTAGTATTTTTTGTAGTTGTCCTTGTCCTCAGCCAGCTCAGTGAAGAGCTCCAGGCATTTCTTCACCAGGTTCTTGCGGATGACTTTCAAGATCTTGCTCTGCTGCAGCATCTCTCTGGAGATGTTGAGGGGCAGATCCTCAGAGTCCACCACGCCCTTGATGAAATCTGGCAAGACAGGAAAAGAGAGAGGGTGATGGACCCTTTAAAGCAGTGAAAGTTCAGGATTCCATAATAATGTGGTATATAGAGGGTAAAGAGTTCTTAATTGTTTACCTAATATACATTATTAGTTACAAGACTTCTAATTATCTTTTTCTGCTGAACAGATCCAAAATGAAAACAAAAACTGGCTTGTGGTTACAAGCTGAATTCTGGTGATAATCATGTATCTGAGTACAATGAACAACCCTATTAGGACAGAATTTCAAACTTGAGATTTTGTTGGGATTTTTGGTAGCTATTTTTGTTATTATATTGATTACCATACTGCTGTGGAATGACAATATGTGGTTCCCCAATGACACTATGGTTGTTTAGCATGGTGATGGAAGTATGTAATAAATAATATGTGCTGGAAAGAGGTCACTCACTGAGATACTCTGGCATCAGCTCTTCACAGTTGTCCATGATGAAGACCCTGCGCACATACAGCTTGATGTTGTTTCTCTTCTTGCGGTTCTCGAACAGGTCGAATGCGGCCCGTCTTGGGACGAACAGCAGGGCACGGAACTCCAGCTGTCCCTCCACCGAGAAGTGCTGCAGAGGAGAGGAGCAACGTTAGGTACACCTGTCCCCAGGTGATACCTGGTCCGTACTCGCACCTTTGAAACTGGGAGCTTGTGATGCTGCTTGTTTGTGTCAGAGTGTTCCGAGATTTTGCATTTTGAGATATTATTACTTTAAGTTTCACTGGTATTTCCCTCAATATTCATTGAGTACCACAGTAAATGTTTCAGGAGATGTATCTTTTTAGAATCTGTTAACTGACCGCGTTTTGTATAACTTCTGTGTCCTCTGTCTGTCGATTGTACTGTTTTATCTTTTTTGTGTTTTTGGAACCCATACTCGTTCCACAGCCTTTCCAATCTTTACATCTCCTGGACTTTTTGTTTAGCCCTTTCGTAAGTTCTGTAGATTGTATTCCATACAATCCATGTAGTTCCATATAGTTTATGGAAAACCTGAGAAGTGACTTCAGATGGATGGTGGGTCAATGCGATGAAAACCTTAGTTCTGAGGCGTTGAAAAGGAACAGGCTTTGATCTGGAAAGAGCAGCTCACAGCAGAAGAGCTCACCTTCACAGCCAGGTGGTCCTCCCAGTCATTGGTGAGGCTCTTGTAGAACTCGCCGTACTCCTCGTTTGTGATGTCATCAGGGTTGCGGGTCCAGATGGGCTTGGTCTTGTTTAGTTCCTGGGAGTCGATGTACTTCTCCTTGATCTTCTTCTTCCTCTTCTTCTTCTCCTCTTTCTTGTCCTCCTCCTCATCAGAACCCACATCCTCGATTTCGGGCTTGTCCCCCTTGGCTCCCTCTGCCTCATCCTTCTTCTCTGTCTCTTCCTCCTTCTCGTCTTCATCCATGTCTACCTCTTTCTCGCGCTGCTTCTCCACCTGCCCAGTGACACCATGCCATTAGTAATGAAACACAGCTGCATGATGTTGCACGACAAGTTAAAATATATTACCTGTGTACGCATCCAAGGTCTGGTCAAGATTTACATGGTAGGACCGATAAGTAAAACTGGTCTTGTGAACTAAGGTGAAGGTAATGTATGATTTTAATTGTGTATTAACTTTTCTGCTGTAGGATGTTGATTTTTTGATTCTTTGATTTTGAGACATATTTTTGAAAACGTTTCATCTGGGACTAGTTAGAAAGATTTACTGTGCCTTAATTACTTACATAGAGCGTGATAGGGTAGCCAATGAACTGGGAATGCTTCTTGACAATTTCTTTAATGCGTTTCTCTTCCACATACTCCACTTGGTCCTCTTTGAGGTGCAGGATGACTTTAGTTCCACGGCCCAGAGGCTCGCCTGCAAAGGACAGTACGGTTAGCTGGGCTAAATCCACAGAAACACTACGTTCCAATAAATAGTCACTCATTTGTCCTCCACTTCTATTTTGATAATTGAAATCTGCAGAAAGACAGTGAAATGCAGGCTAATGTGCTGAAAGCTCCTCTGCTGATCACTTACTGGAATCGGGCTTGACTGTGAACGAGCCTCCTGCTGCAGATTCCCAGATGTACTGCTCGTCATCGTTGTGCTTGGTGATGACAGTCACTTTCTCTGCCACCAGGTAGGCAGAGTAGAAACCCACACCGAACTGGCCAATCATGGAGATATCAGCCCCGGCCTGCAGGGCCTCCATGAAAGCCTTGGTGCCCGACTTGGCAATAGTGCCCAGGTTGTTGATAAGGTCAGCCTTGGTCATGCCAATGCCAGTGTCAATGATGGTCAGGGTACGGGTCAGCTGGTCGGGGATGATGTCAATCTTCAGCTGTTTGCAGGACTCCAGTCTGCTGGGATCTGTTAGACTTTCATATCTAATCTTGTCCAGAGCCTGTAGGAGTGAAATGTAGGAAAATGGAATTCGGATCAGAATTAGGAAAGCAAATACTTTAGGAAAAATGGCTAAGTAGTGGAGATTAGTTCAATGATAAGAATTAAAGGAATCTGCATCCATACTTACGTCTGAGGAGTTGGAGATCAGCTCCCGGAGGAAGATCTCTTTGTTGGAGTAGAAGGTGTTGATGATCAGGGACATGAGCTGGGCGATCTCTGCCTGGAAGGCAAAGGTCTCCACCTCCTCGTCCATGGGCTGGCTTGGCACACTGTTCTTCACTTCTTCTGGCATCTGGTTCAACACAATTGGCCGACAATTGAGCAATAATGTGAGAGAGTCCAGTTTTTAAATATGAACTACTAAAAGCTACACAAAATATTCTAAAAACTTTTTTGAGCATACTAGTTTAGATGCCGTCTGGACATGGGGAAATGTCATTTTTATAAACAAAACCATACCCTCTGTATTGCTGGAACCACTTAAAATCAATTATAACGTCTGTGGAGATCCTGGGTTTCGACACAAATACCACACTTGTAAGCTACCTTTCTTTGGCACTCAGTACACAATTTCAGAGCAGACTTGCAGTTTTTCTATTCTTCAGGCATGTTCTTTGATTTTGTTATTTTTTGCATCGAGGATTTAACATTAAATAAACCCAGATTTATTTTTCTTGTGAAACGAGGATGAACTTCCCCGGTTCACACTGCAGGTCCCCAATGTAATCAGCTCCTCTTCGCTGAGCTGCCTAGCAGTCCGCTGTCCCAGCTACAGCACGCCTGGCCACACGAGCTGCTCTGCCATGTGCCCTGTCTGCTCACACTGCAAAACCCGCCGCCATTTCAGAACTGACCACACCGGAGAACTACAGGGACCTGGAGAATTTCACCCGCCTCATTCATTTAAGCCCCAAGGCGCGAGGATTTCCCAAATACTTCAAAAATCTAAAATTATCCCGTAATTCCTCCTTCTCCCCCGCCCCCCCGGCATAAGTGTAGTCTTTTACTCACCGTGCTGGTTGCTTTGCAGTGAGCTGCGTTACTGTGTGTGGTTCTCTCTTCTTCTCGTCTTGCTTGTGTGTTTTCCAAAAACTGAGCTCCCTGAGCCTTAAGCTCCTTTTTATACCTGGGGTGACTTTCCAGAAGCTCTCATTCAGAAACTACCAGAAGGAATGCCCACTGCGGCGCAGACCTAAAGAAAGTAACAGTGATAGGGGCACTTTTTGCAGCTGTCCTGGTCTTCCCTTTTAGGGATGCAGAGTTGCAACAGGGCCCCGCCAATCACCCCTGCACCACCGGGCCCTGGCCAGGGAGCAAGGCCTGCCCAGCGCAGCAGCTGTCTGTGAGCCTCACCACCACAGCTGAGGCCAAGACCCGCTCCTTCACATGTAAAAGATAAAAACCTGGGACCGGACGGATCCTCCGGCCTTCTTTATCCCAACCCGACTGTCCATCACACCACACAACCGTCAACGTGCTCCCAAAGAAGCATACTCCTGTCTATTGTGCACAGGAAAAAAGGAAGCACTAGCATTCATATTCTCAGTATACATCAGATTAATAGATTCACATGCGTAGGATGAGGCACATTATACAACACCCAACCCCTGAACCTTAGCTGTCTTACATAAGCAAAGCATAAAATAATCTTTTTTTTTTTATAACCCATGAGAACTGAAAACAGCTTTGAATCTCCCAGGATATACAGGATGTTACTACGGTCTGTGTAGATATTCCAGGAGTGGCACGTGTTTTTGCACGTCTGTGATATTACATCAATGTACAGTATGTTTTGTGGGGCTAGGTTTGTAATATTGTGATATTAATACGATGCTGTTTACATTTGTAGGATAACCAGAGAAGCAGTGCTAGGAGGATCTGAAGAATAGTCTTTAGCACTGATAGGCAGAATGATCAGGGAAATTATTTGGGACAGGTAGAGAAAAACGTCGTTCAATCATTGCTATGATTAAGATGTATACGAAAATACAGAGGCATAGACATAGATCTTAATGGCAATGCTCCTTTGCTTTCTGTACCTTTCCTGTACTGCAACTGACCGTTCATTCATTAATCCAGACTTTTTCATTTGCCTCTGGATAAGAATTGTGTGATAGTCGGTTGTTTGTGCAGTTTTCTAGTGCACGTCGCATGTGTTTCGTGTTTTTATTTCCGTGAAAATCCGTAAAAAAAAAACTGACTGCGGAAATGCAATTATGGCAATGCACAAATTCGTTTATCCGTCTTTTTTGAGGTAATCTCTAGAAAGATCTCGAAGTGTGCTGAACCCCAGCTTGCGCAATTGATTAAGCATCGCAATGTCAGAGCGAAGGTAGTCCATATGAGTTTCTGTAACCTTCAACGAGAACATGCTGGAAGTTCACGCCAGCTCTTCCTGGTAGGAGGGTCCAGCTGCCAAGCATGCTAGACGGAGGAGGGCCAGCGACAGTCTTGGAATTTCTTGTTTTGATTCAGGACTGTGAAAGTTAACCCGGGATTCTAGAAAGACGCGAGGAGAGATGTTTGTAGAAAAAAAAAGAAATCTCACTTTTTCATTCTAGAAAGCTCTATATGCAGGATTGGATATGCAGGGCTTTTTAGGATTTTTTTTTCCTTCAAGAAAGGTCGTCCTCACCAATCACTGAAGACTTCAGCGCGGCCCTCATCGACCATGTGACTCTTGACGCCGGGCGCTTGCAGTCACTTCATCGTTGTTTTACAATTTACTCGTTCATCGGGCAGGCACTTGGAAGTGTTTTTTTTTTTCCTTTCGGTTCACAAAAAGACATACAAAAAAAAACACCCCAATTGTTTCTGCTCTTTCTCCTTACAAACAGCTCCCAGTTTTTGGATTGTGCAGAAGGGGTCATCGGATTTTGCATGAAAACGTTTACGTAAATTAAATTAAAGAAGGTACTAGTAAGGTTCTGCACAGGGATGAAATGTGAGGACTCACCCAGTGTTACAAAGTGTGCGATCTATCCGCTATAGCTGTTCAGATCTATAATATCAATTCCTAGTTGGACTCTGGAAACGGAAAGCGCACTTGTTGGCTAAATTTCATATTAGCGGCGTAATTCGAAGGGTAAGAAAATGCGGTAATTAAAAGGTAAAAAAAAGATGGGGTTATAGTAAGCTTTTTGAGCAACTTTTATATTGTAAACGTTTTTGTTTCTGCACTGTTTTCTAAAATGCTGATAAAATGCTGTTTTTGTTTACTCGTACCTTTGTCTTCATTATTTTATTAAACTATTTCATTAAACTTAGCTAGGAAAAGAATTATTTTTGTCTAGACAAATGTTTAGACACGTTGTAATGTTTTTTTCTATTAACCATACCAATACTTTTGATAGATACGTTAGGTCCCAAATGTACTTTAATTTAATGTACATGCTCTTATCAGTTTAGGAAAAGGTCGTAAATATGCAGTTCTGCTCTTAAAAGTAATGCTCTTTAAAAATAGTCAGGACAACAGGATAACGGGGATAACGTTATCGTCACTGGATTTTTAAAGGCGTGGGACACAAACATTTTCAGGTTTTAGCATCATGAAATATTTGATCTCTGCCACCCTTTAACATTAATTCGCCTCATGAATCTAATATAATAAAGTTCACTGCGTGTATCTTCGACTTATTTTATTCGAGCTTTACGGTCTCACGTTTTGGTCGTGATGTTGTCAACCTTGGTTGGCCACTAGGAGGCGCCATCGGTTCGCTTTTTGACGCAATCTGCACCCGTTATCGCACTAAACTGTACCACACGCCAAAGTAACAAGAGTACAGCAACACAACTTCATTACAAGAGAAAACAAACGTATAAAATGAGCGCTTATTAACCTGTTTTGAGGTCATATGGGGGTTGTTGCGTGTGATTATCCACAGCAGGTCAATATCAGCAGAGACGGGGAAATTTGGGAGTCAAAGTCCATAGCAGGAGCATAGTGATTTTCATCCGGCCCGAGCTCATCCTAGTTACCTTAGTGTTAAGCGGACTAGGACCATGTGACTAACCCCCAGCCGAAGATGGGACATAGGTTCATCGCAGGCATTACCCCCTATGGGAACTATGGGTAAGGTACCTGGCTGACGGGTACAATAGTGTCTGCAGGGGTGACTCAAACCCGCAACCTGTCAGTTATGAATCCAGCGGCTCGTTCACTTCTTTACGCTGTTCCCCTTCAAAAATGGAAAACGAGCGTGTTTTATTTGAGAGCCCAGGGACGTTGATGCAGTTGAACGGGATATAAGCAATCAGGCCTGCACTCCCGATGTCTTCCCTCACGTTGCCGCCGTACATGTAGTGTTAAAGAATAAAGAAGTTCAACAGAGTCCTGTCTCTTGTACATAAACTTGACGAGAAACATATCAAAGACTGGGATGCGAAATCGACTATCCTCACTCGAGATCGGATCATTTCTTTAAGATCTGCGCACTGTCTGGATGTTCAGTGAAGGTTTTCCCTCATAATACATTTAATTAATTTGACCCTTGCTTTGGTACTGGAGCGAGGTACGGTTCTCTCCCTACGTGCCATAACATATTATTGTTATTGTTATAGTTTTATTTCATTTTTATGGATGGACAATCGCGTTGTTTCATTTTGAAAGACTGGTATGCTGGAGACTATACCGATAAGCTATATGTTAATGTTAAAAGCAAATAATAACAAATAAAAAATACCGTGAGTCGTACATAGATCTATATTATATGCGTACACATGTGAATACAGTGTGTTTTATGACCAATACATAATGCATTTTTACCCGACAACGTGTTAGCAGATAGCACGTTTCCAGCCCTGTAACGTGTGAAAGACGTCGTCATCAGAAACTGTGTGAATATTTTGAAACTCTCATGCAAGTTTCACTTTTAATTGACCCTTTGTGGGTGATGCCCTTGACAGCACTGCGGTGTGAGCGCTGACCAGCGATGGCCTCCGGGCGCAGTCCACCTCCGCTCTTACCTTGACGAGCCCTGTGACCCGCACTCCACATGCTATTTTGCAATTAAGGAAGAAGCACGTGAATTCCTGGATCAGCTGACGAACCAGCGCCATGCGAGTCGGCTCCGCGAGCAGCAGTACGCATGCTCCGTGTGTAAGATCCGGGCTTGGGGCAGGATGAATGCTAATTTTCAAGATGGCGGCGGAGGGAGGAGGGAAGGAGATGAACGAAATTAAAACTCAGTTCACCACCCGGGAAGGCGTCTACAAACTCCTCACTCACTCCGAATATAGCCGCCCCAACAGGGTGCCTTTCAATTCCCAGGGCTCTAACCCCGTCAAAGTCTCCTTCGTCAACGTCAACGACCAGTCTGGTAACGGCGACAGAATCTGTTTCAATGTGGGCCGGGAGCTATACTTTTATATCTACAAAGGCGTCAGAAAGGTAAACAGGACGTTACGTTCTCCAAGCCAACGGCTCTTATAGCATTAATGTTTGCTTTTAAAGTAGAGAAGTAATGGGGTATAATGCGGCTGGAGTGCGGCTGACGCAACCAAAGTGACACCTACCTCCAGTTTGCTTTTCGCCTTTCTTGTTAAACAGTTGTGGTATGCACTGAGCTGACAGCTGAAAAAGGCCCTGTTTCACCTGCTTTGGAATGTGCATCTAGCGTCCGTCATGGTCATATATAGACGAAGTGGTGCACAAATGTGTCTAAACTTGCGTGCGTGAACTTCACGGTGTCTGTGCTTCAATCGTTCGGGACGTGACGTGCGGCGACAGTCGGGTCGTGTGACAGATCTGCTCAGTTAGCTTGTGTGTGAGGTGCCACGCAAAGCAATGGATGTGTCTCCATTTGGTTACTTGTTTCTCATTTTCTCGGGGTTGGTGTTTTATCCGTAGTTGATTTCACTTTCCAAGGCGACCCTGTCTTGCGGAGGCGGTACGCGAAGCAGAACTATATGGTAACTTAGTACGCCTAGCGTGCGAGCTGTTTTGTGTATTGCATGAATTTGCCGTGACCGACACGCAGGTCTCTCTGGTTGTGACTAGGACAGAGGCGTAAGGGGAGACGTTAATGATCTGAATTCAATGTGTGAAATCATGCGTAAGGTGGGCGTATTGTAAACTGTTAAACACTTTCAGCCTGGATGAGCGGAGTCGCTGTTCGACGCAGTATGTAATTTCGGGTGTCAAGAGTACTGCTTGGTGATTATTATGTGGCTTAAGTGCCCTATCAGACAACCTTTCGTTTCTTCAGCAGTTTGGAAACCCTTCGTTGAGGTCGGTATTGAAAATGTCTGCTCTGATCTCTGTAGAAGGCTACAGATTTTATAGACGATCACACTGTTTTCCCACACCGTGAATGTACTTGGGGGTTATGGTAACTCTGGGAACACAGGTAATTTGAATGTCGAAGGATTAAAGCCACGCCTTATGTTGGAAAGTCATACTGGACGTTCACTGTGCCCGTATACCCAATAAAGCTGGCATTGCTCAGCAAGTTTGCAGTGTCATTGGAGTATGCAGGAATGTTTCACTTTTGAGAGTTGAGCGTAATGCATTTATGGAGAGGAGGGTTGGAAGAGTACTGCTGAAAGGATATTGTAATTTTTTTTAAAAAAAAATACCTCAGGTAATAACCCCAGATATTTAAAGACAGTCTGTAAAATCTGTTTATTGAGATTTGTTGAGAACACTGCGGTAGTTCTCACATGTTGAGAAAATGTTAAAGGTTCAAATTAAAGTGCTTCCTGAAAATGTCTGGTTTGATTAAAATGGGAAAGCTATACGGCATTACATTTCACTGAACAGCTTAGTATTTAATTGGAAACCTGTGCCAGGCTGTGTACTATATCCTGCTCTGTCCTGAAGTTGATTTGAATGCTGTGTTCTTGAGTAATGTGCCTCAAGGCTTTCAGTAATACATTCCAGAGCTGACACTATCCCATTACGTGCCTTATCCAAATTTCCTATATCATCCCGTTTTTCATCACAATTGTAAAGTCTGGGCTCTGAAAATACTGTTCTAAAGCTGATGGTGTTCTGTCTGCTTGTTCCTTCTTTGCTCACGGCTTTATTATGTATTTTCTATGTACCTGGAATCACTGTCATGATTTAAAAGTACTGTTGCACTTCTTGGTGGCACAGTATAGACAACTGTAGATGCTTGATTTACCCTTGAGTTCCTAATTGTTAAGAGTCCGAATGTCTATCTAGGTGAATACATCAGTGTTTTCTCTTATCTTTTAGTCAGTACATAGTACATATTTCATTCATATTTACATCTATAGCTAGATGTTTTGCATTGTAGTGTTTGTCATCCATCACAATGCCTATGACTCCCTTATTGTAGGACACTTAGTACTCAAACACATTCTCAGAGTGTGGAGATTTTGCCACTGGGTGTTGGGGGTTCTTCATGGAAAAACTTGTCAAATGCTTTGTAGTCTTGGGAAGTGAAGTCTATGCTGGTTTCTTTGCATGCAGACAAAACTTTATGTGCAAGTTTATTTGCAAGTAATCTGACGCATCCCTAGAGAAGTGACTTTACTAATGCCTCCCTCAGTAGCAAAACTGTGAAATCTATTACTATTTGTCTTGACGCTATGTCCGCTTAATAATGCTAATATATTTTACAGTTAAGAATTAATAAAAAAAACTGTACAAACAAGTCTATGCTTAAAATGTACATATTAATTTGCATGTATTTAACTGCATATGTTGCTCATGCAGTTGCTGTTTAAAGTACCAACTCTTCTCGTTAGACAGATGGACTGAATATTCTTGCAAGAAAGCACATTTGCAGATCTCAGTGGAACCTTTTTTATCTAAGTGAAAATGCTGTTTTCCCTCTTGGATTGTCTTATTAAAACTATAAGAATGAGGAAGGATTTAGAGCTATATGAACTCTTCAGTTTACCAGTGTGACTGATAGTGCAGATGACCAGGTGGGTGAAAGTCCTCTGCCTGCACATGGAGTGCACATTTAGCAAAGAGACAGAGGATACATGCTGGCCAGGCACTCACTTAAAGCTGGGCAAAACATGTGGTTAGTAATAGCAGTGCAGTATGTCCTTTACAGAACTAACTAGGATTGTAGCTTTTCAGCTTTAAATTTCTGTCAAAGCCATATTTCAAGTTGCCTTGTGTTCTTATTTAAAAAAAAACATTGATATACTGTATGGTTTTAAAAATACATTTTACATAGCCGTCTGGCAGACTTGAAACCATGGATCTGTGATTCATTTTCATGCTTTAGTTTTTGTTGAAAGAGTTGCAGGGATATCTCTTGTTCAATTTTTGAGAAAAATATATTCTAGATTTTAATCTAAAATGTAGTTTAAAACATTAATTCTGTCAACTACTTGAATAAATATGCATTGAAGTGAAATAAGAGTGCTTGTTGTGCCCTTTTCCGTAATGAACCTTATCTGAATTTAATAAGAAGATGGCTCTGGATCACTTAAACCCCAATTGTCAAACCCTAGTTAAAAAACAGTTTTAATAATCCAAACTTCATGAAGTGTGAAAAATTGATAATTATTTCATACTTTTACCATGAATCTGTTTAAGTCAGTGGCTACTAAAAGTGTGATTGTTCTTTGCAGTCTAAAATATTTCTGACAGCCCTCATCTAATGTTTTTTTTAATTTTCAACCTCATATATACGTGTAATAAATGGGTTGTAGGTTGAATGGTACAGTGTCATCGGCCATAGTGATCTATAATGCCTCGTTCTCTGCTGACTGTGGACAAGTTGACTATTTCTAAGAAAAACATTAACGTACTTGTAAAACAGCTTTATTAGACTAAAGCTCTTTACTCTGCAGGTCTCAGGCTCTGTAGATAAAAAGAGGGATTGTGGTTTGTGAACTCTGTTGTGAGCTTTTTTGGTTCTTTGTTTTTTTATTTTTTTATTTCGGCATCTAAAAAAAAAGATTCTTCTAAAGATTTCTCTGTGTTCTTTTCCATGCTGTGACAAGTCCAGTTTGAAAAGGGCTCTCTCGTATAACGTTTAATTTTGTCTTGAATGTTTATATGTATATAATTACTTACTAAATTATTTGTTTATCTGGCTCCATATCATGAATTACTCAGCAAAGATGGTTTTAGAGAGAGAGTCATAACTGTTTGTTCTTAAAAACACTGTATTTTATAGCCATTGAAACTGTGTGTTTCTACAGTCTGGATGCTGTTTTGGCTCATTTAGAATCAAAGGGAGTTAGGAACAAGCTACCCAACCATGTTATTGAAGCTGATACTTTGGCTTCTTTCAATAAACAGTAGAGATTGAGATTGAGATCCTCGGATCATTTAGTTACTGCCAACTAAACGAGCTAGATGCGTAGAATAGCCTTCTCTCATTTGAACCTTAATATTAATCTTAATCTGTTTGGGGATTAAGAGTGGACAACTAATCTGAATTTACTTAATGTTAAACGTTTTGTAATGTAATGCAGTCATCACTTGGAACTAAAAATTCCCACATTTTGGTCATTCGGCTCTGAATTTGCTGACCTTAGTTTGATCCTAATTACTCTAAATTGATTGGATGTGTGTGTTCAGCTGTTTGTCTCTTTTAAAATTTTCATTTTCTTCCTTTGTCATTAACTGAAGTGGTGGACCACACTTGAAGTTGTTTTTTAATTGAAATATCCCTTGATTCCTCTTTAATGTCTTAATGTTAATTAATGAGACCATTGGACGTACAGTAGGTTTCAGAAACATTCTCACTCGTAGAAGAGACTTCAGACTTAAAGGAACCTATTCCTTACATTATTTCATGAACCTGATGAATATTTAAGGAATATCTCCTTTGTTATATTATCACTGTGATGTGATTTGCCAGTCAATTCTCAAAGATTATGGGCTACATTCAGTGCTCTTGTTTCTTGAAAGTGGCTGTAAAGCTCCTGTTGTATGAGGTAGTCTACTGGCCACATTTATCCCTAATGTCCACATCCTGCAGAATTTACCCCATGTATCACCCCTAGCAGAATACTGTCAGTTCCCTAACAAATGCCTGGCAACATGATCTAACAGAGCAGAGACTAAAAGTATTTCAAAGTTAAGGTTTAAGGTTTACGAATCAACCCAGGCTCATGTTAGTCAAATGACTCTTATCAGTTCTGGTGAATACATGGTTAAAACTGTATACCATGAAAACTGCAGCCATGCAGACTTGGGAAAGAGAGAATAGTTTTTAACAATTAAAAATATTCCAATTTGTCAAGGAATTAGTGCATTAATCAATGGCACAATTATTATTAAAATAAGATTTCTGATTTCAAATACCTTATATATTTATGTGCCTCCTTAACTCACCTGTCTATTGCTAACATAAAAATATAAGCAGAAAATGGCAGAAAAGTAGAATATTCCTCTGGTGTAGCTGCTGTTTCTTATGAAATAGTTCCCAAAATGTGATTTTATGTTTGAATATGAGTTTCTTTCATGGTGTTACTGGTAAAAAATGTAACTTTCAATTCTACCATTTTTGTTGCCTACATTTTTGTACCACTGGTTTAAGGTTTTCAGGATCCCTTTTGAACTCCAGTGTTGATGTGGTGTAGTGCTCTGCTTCAATATCCAGTGTCCCTTTATCACAAATCAATAGTTTGTAAAAACATTTAACACCAGAAAGGGTTGATCCATGTTCATTATGTTTGCATCCAGGCTTTTGTCTGAATGGGGCCTGCAGAGCTGATTTGCTCTTAACTGTTGGAGATGTGATTGGATTTGATGGCTAATGAGTGGAGCCATTAGAGAACTTCACATGAGATGTGCATTGTGATAGTAAAGTAAATTGAAACACATATTATTGCTCCAGTTCCACAGTGGCTAAGTTACTGTAATGGTTTTGTTTTCTGTCTGTGTTGTAATAAAACAGTGCAGATGGAGAAATGTTTTGAAGAGGAAGATTGAGCCCTTTTGCAGCAGCTTCATTTTAAGGACAGAGACACAAACCGATCCAGAACTACCTTTCTTTAGTGTAAAGGTACAAAGGGACATCTATGGATTGTATATCACCGGCCTTTAAGAAAGCTACTAAGGTTGTTTCTGCTGTAACCAAAATAACAAAATGTTGCTTTCTTATTTATGAACCTCTTATTAACTTGGATGAGGGTTTTCTGAAAAGGTTGATTTTATCAATAGGAGATGATGACAGTCACATTTCTAAGATTCCCCTCTACAAATGATTTCCTTCTCTCTTTGTGTCAAGTCATTCTCAGAAATGTAATTAAAAAAAGCACACTAGTTAAAAAGTTGAAATGTTAAATGGCACTCAAAGATTGTGTCAAATAGGTTATCATTTGAGACATTTCCACCTTTAAATGGATAGCATTTAACTTTTCATGAGTGACAAAATGTATGATGCATTTTTCAAAAAAGGAAATTTACATCTTCGTGGGTGACTAAAATGGTTGAAATTTAGTACTTCCAAGTAATTGAAAGACAATTACCCTCCCTCACTCAAGTTACTAACAAAAAGATTTACAGAATTGTTATTTCTTTTCACAGCTTGCATGCTGCCATAGCTACCTTTTCTAAATTAAAGGTGGTCCAGTCTTAAAAATCTTTTTTTGATGATACCAGATTTTAATGCTGGTTGATCATGTTAGTAACAGCAATATTGCATGTAACTTTATAATAGCATGCCATATGATTCATATTTCTCAAGTTTGTTCATTATAGTTATTTAATTTTTCACTTTTTCAGATTTTTGATGGAAGTATGAAATTATTTCTTAGAGAATACACTGGTTTTTGAACAACCCCTGTTTGATTGTTCATGTTCATGTGGTCAAATAGATCAACTTTCAATATTTACTACAGTACAGATTTTAAAGTTTTCTTCATTAAGATATCTAACGTTAGGATAGTTCTTTAAGGAACTGTGCTTCCTACTTGCAGTCGCATTATTCCTGTATTTAAGTAGCTATTGAATCTGTAATTGTAGCTCCTCATCAGGTACACTGAAAATAATGAGGTACTCCCAGTCTTAATAAGAATATTCCATGGAGTAAGAATACCTTAAATTATTTGCCAATGTTTGTGGCCAGCACCCATTACACCCTGCAACTCACAACTGGCAACCCACTGAAGCTAAGCAGGTGTGAGCCTGGTCAGTACCTGGATGGGAGACCTCCTGGCAACTAAGGTTGCTGCTGGAAGAGGTGTTAGTGGGGCCAGCAGGGGGCACTCACCCTGCAGTCCAGGTGGGTCCTAATGCCCCAGTATAGTGACGGGGACACTATACTGTAAAATAAGTGCCGTCCTTCGGATGAGACGTAAAACCGAGGTCATTAAAAATCCCAGGGTGTTTCTCGAAAAGAGTAGGGGTGTAGCCCCGGCATCCTGGCCAAATTTCCCATGCCTCCTAATAATCCCCCTCTATGAATTGGCACTTTCCCACTCCGATGGCAGGCGGAGCGACGCGCCGGTTGGAGTATTTCTCGGTCGCAGCTAATGGCAACATTGGCTCAAAGATTTCGGTCAAACCACCAAATGGAGATTGGTGTGCCGACAAGCGGACCCTGCTGATGTGGGATTAACACTAGGAAAGAGAGAGAGAGATTTGCCAATGTTTGTGTTTTAAGGTGAATGATGAAGCAGCAGTATCACCATGTAACCTGATATTGTCATATTGTCATATTGACATATTGTCATATTTCAGAAGCTCAGCTTAGTCATTACTGGATGGGGAGACATTTAAAGGACATTTAAAGATGGTACTCTTCCATGCAGGATCATAATTTCCAAACCAATGCCAAAGAACGGTGACTAGGGACTCTGTCATAGGAGGTGTCATGCTCTTTTGAGTGTGTGGTAACTAAAGATTAAATGGGTGCTGCACTTCAGTAATAGGTCTGGTAAATATCTGTGCAAATAAAAATCAGCATGCACTATATATGCATGACATTATTATGTTTCAGGATTACATTAATCTTTGATTTTAATAGCATTTTAACTATCATATGACCTACCACATAAAACTGTACAAAGGGTATGTGGAATGTGCCTCTTAAATGGCAATCTAAAGATTTTATAGTCAAAAATCTGCTTTCTTTTATTGAAACCTTGTTATTGTTCTCAATTGTTTTATGTGATGAGAAACTATAAGCAGCACTCTTGCACTAGAGATAACATCTTGCTTTCAGTTTTTCTAGTGAAGTGTCCATTCATTTCTTCTCTTGCTGCATAGGCTTTGGTTTTTGAAGGTTAAATCCTAACCCTTGTCTGAAAACTGTAAGATAAAATTCATATTGTAACTTTGACATTTTCCAGCAGAAATAAAATGAGTAATACATGAGCTGCAGGAATAGTAATGCTTCGATTATGGATATAACTGCATTTCCCATTCATCTTTGCAGCCTGTTTGTTTTATTCCTGTTTACCTATGAGTCATTTTTCTTGTCCCATATTTTGCTCTTTCTGTAATTTCCGTCTTGATTGCACCCTTTGCTGAAAAAAATAACTCTCCTATCTAGAAATAGATTTTTATCAATAGATACTTGTCATGAACATTCTGTTTAGGGAGTTTTTCACAGCTCTCCAACAGTGTCCTCTTCCTGATAGATTTTAAGTCATGCAGCCAAGCTGAACACGTAACCTTTAAGCCTGGGTTTCCCAAGGGGCTCATTCAGAGCCCACTGCGAGACCTGTGGTCTGTAAGTCACCAGAAAGAGCCTGGGCCATATCTAATATGAGCCTTCATTACTAGTTTAGCACAGTTGGTGGAGTAATTGGGAGATAACTTGCTGGCCGCTTGGGTTATGTCAGAGAGAGAGAGGTATCACTCTTTCAATTGGCTACACCCTCCTCTGTAGCACGGTGGAGCTTATAGTGTGTCCAAAAATGTCTGTGTCCTCATTGTCCCTTTGCAGGACAAGACCATGGCCCAAGTCCTATACAACTGGAGGTTCTAATTCGGAACTGTATTAAAGTGATGGACAGTTCCAGTTTTATAAATCTGTGCTGTAGACTAGTACCTTGGATTGGAATTGCCAAGGCAATTAGAACTTGGTTTTAAGATCAAGTGACTGCTTCTTCCACTTCAGGTTCATGGGGAAGCCAGAGCCTATCCCAGCAAGCAACTGGTGTAAGGCACTATACTCCCTGCACAGGAAGTCCATCACTGAGCACACACAGACACACATGCTCAAACCAGGGCCAATATTTGCCAGGACCCAGTTAACCTACCAGTTTGTTTGTGGACTGTGGGATGAAGCCGGAGCACCCGGAGAAACGGGGAGAACTTACTAACTCCAAGCAGATAGCACCCCAGGTCTAGAATTGAACCCAGGGCCCCAGAGCTGTGAAATAGTAATGCTAACCACTGTGCCTCAGTTGGTTTTAAGATGTTTATCCTGGGATTTGGTTTGTACTGTAGTATTAGGGCAACAGTGTGAAAGATTGCTGGATAATTGTTAAATATTTTGGCCCCTTCTGGTAAGTACTGTATAGCATTCTCTTTATACAAGCTTCAGCTAAGGATATGACAGTCTTGTTGCTTTTGTTTGTTTTTAAATATTGGAGACTGGAAGCTCAAAAATAGGACCGTGTATTTTTTAATAAGGACAAATGGTCGAATTTTTCATTCCTGCAGTTTTTAGTCTTAATCAGTGGAACTGAATTCTGAGTCTTAAGCTCAGAATAGAAATGAGTATAGTGTAATTTAAATGGAACAGTTAGGCCTATTTCATCAGTTTTATTGCAAGCCAAGGTGAATATATGTATATTGGGATGTTAAAATATGTGAACTATAAACACTGTGAACATTACAGTCCAGATGTTTGTAGACTGAATTCCTATGTGCAAAACGACGGAATGAAAAGTAATAAAACACCCCTCCTGTAGCTTTGTGATTAGATGAAGAGCTAATTATACCAATAACTTCATGAGAAATGTAGACCTCAGACAGATGTCCTACCCACTCTGCTAAGAAAAAGCAGTCCAAATTTGTAACCACTTAAATATGACTTAAACACAGATTTGTGAGGCTGCCTCTTGCCATAGAAGGTAGATGGAACTGATATTTTCATTTTGAATGGAGTTATGAGATAATACTGTTAGAAACTATTACTGAATGATATACAGCTTGTAGTATTGTCCGAATAAGATAATCCTGTATATGTGAAGGAAATGTTTGTTTTCACTTCCTTTAATTTTTTTTTTCAGGTGTCTATGAATATTATCTTCTTGTTATGTCTGCTTTTTAGTGATTTGTGATTTTGGAAAATTCAATTTAGTTTGATTTGTGGTTTGTTCTGGAAAAAAAAAAGTTTTCACATACTGTACATAGAGGGCTGCATAGTGGCGCAGTGGTTAGCATTGCTGCCTAACAC
Source organism: Lepisosteus platostomus (assembly GCF_059453375.1). NCBI lineage: Eukaryota > Metazoa > Chordata > Actinopteri > Semionotiformes > Lepisosteidae > Lepisosteus > Lepisosteus platostomus. The sequence continues at coordinate 11,203,715 of NC_142620.1, read as the reverse complement.
CACTGAGGCCCTGGGTTCGTGTCCGGACGTGGGGTGCTATCTGCATGCGTCTGTATGCTATACCCCTTGTCCCCATTGGATTTCCCTTGGGTGCTCCAGTTTCCTCCTACACTCAAAAGGCATACTGATGGGTTAATCAGCTTCCAGGAAGACTGGTCCTGGTGTGAGCGTGTGTGTGTTGGTGTGGCCTGTGACGGTCCTGTCCAGGGTGCATCCTGCCTTGATCCCGTTGCTTGCCAGGATTGGCTCCAGCTCCCTCGTGACACTGTCCCAACTGGGATGTGGAAGAAGTGGAAAAATGGATGGATGGATTTACATGCAGAGCTTTTAGATATAGATTTTAGATACAGGAAACACAGGATACTCCTTAGGTTTCTAATGCATAAGATTCTCGATATAATAATATTTTCTTTTCTGTAACTGGAGAAATAGGTAGCATGTGAAATAACAGATATTTAACAAGCTGTCACACCTTTACTAAGACAATGGTAATGCGTTATCGTAGTGTGACAAATCTCAGTATTATTTCCCGACGTTGACTAATATTTCGCTCAGTCCGCTGTGATGTAGAAATTGCAAATTTGCATAAGATAAATGGTGGGTTTGACATATTGGTGTCTGAAAAAAAATCAAAGTTAATATATTTATGGGTGCAAAGAAAGTATGTTAAAGTCACTATTTGTTTGGTGGATTAAATAATGATGTGCTGCCTGTTTCTCTTCACATCAGAAATGCTGATCAGCTCCTTGTTCAGAGCTTCCTAATGTTTGCTCTGGCTTAATTCTTAAGACCTCTCTACTTCTGATGTAAGAAAAGCTTTATGGTTTAGAAATCCAAAATGTGTACCTTTGCTATTAAGGGATAATAGTGTAATGTTCATTATATTCAGCTCATTCTACTTATTGTGTGATTGTGGTGCAAAGAAACAGAAAACAGGATGTAATTTTTGAAACATGACATTAGTATTTATAAAAACCTGGAGATCATATACTAGAAACTAAATGGCACAGTGACAATGAAAATCAGAATTTATTTTGAATTGCAGGTTGTCTGTATCTTGTAAATATGTCGAGTATTGCCAGGAAGGACTCCTCTACAACATTAAAGTTGTGGCAGTATTCAGATCCTCTCCCCTTTGTCTGAGTATGAGTACTGTCTGTAATACTAGTGCTAAATTAATTCTGTATATTTCCTATTTCAGTCAAGTCAGAAGATTGCACTATAATTGATTCAAAATTGAATCAAAAAGGGAATGATAAATGCCTCTTTTGTTGTAGCAAATTTTCTTCTTTGCTACACAAACCTTGTGGAAAGGTATAATTAGTGCAATTTGTGTGTTGTACCCCACAAGCAGTAGGTATTTTCAGTAGAATATTAATCCAGTTGAACTATTTATCATTTTCTTATCTTTTGCTTCTCATATTCCGTTTACAGAAGTACTTTTAATAGTCTTTCTTGAGCCACATGGCACACATCAGCTCTGTTACACATTTGTCTTATGTCACATCATGATGTGCTAATTAAAATTATTTCTAGGAATCGGAATTTCAAATTCGTTAAGAGCACTCAATGGACATTTGTTTTTAGGTATTGTACAGTTCAAGTCTAGAGACTGTCACAGGAGCAGTGTAGAAGTATTTTTCTCAGGCCCGTAATGCTTTTTTAACTTTTGTAATGCTAATGTAGCAGTTTTAATCCATTACATTTGCAATATGACTGAAATTAAAAGGAAATTTCATAGCATCTGTGTAGTCATTTTTCTGTCCACTTGTAATAGTGGACCAATCCTGGTCCTGGAGAACCCTAATCCAGTTACACTTATAGATCACCTTAAATTGCCTGCTATTTAAAGAACGAGAACACATACTGTATTTCAGCAAATGATCAATTAAGCAAGTAATGAAGGGAACACTGGTCCTTTAGAGCTAAAGAATATTCAGATTTTTGTTCTAAATGATCTCTAAATTACTGTTATTGAAAACACCACCAGTTTAATTGATCATAGTTTGTAGAGGTTGGAGATCTCTGGTCTATACAATTGAAACAATGTATTATATATACAGTACACTTTATATAGTGCAGCTCTGGTTAATCTTCATTTGATAGAGGAATAAAACCCAGGGCAAAATTAATTGCTGCATAAAGATAGTTACCTTCACGTAACGTGAAATTTAAAATTTTAATTTTTTTCTTTTAAAGTCATCTTCTAGGTAACCTATTGTGAATTTAGTTTACCTTTAAAACACACTTGGATGCATCTTTAAGAACTCTTTTTGTTGCCTTTATAAAGCAGGTGAGCATTTTATGATGAGATACATGTGATACAATTGCATATTCTGATGCATTTTAATAAAAAACAGTAATGTTTAATGGACGACTTAGCTAATTATAAGAAGTTGTATAATTTGTTAGCATTGAAGCTCACAGAGGCCTAACTAGCTGTGGAGTGTAACACAAACCATTGCGTGCTTTTAGCCTCTTGGTATGTCAAAAGTGGGTTACCATCACAACCTAAAAATATTCTTGATAAGGCATTGTAAAAGCATTTACAGACTGGATTTGGACTGTAAAATGGATTGCTGGGAGAGCATAGGATATAATTTGGCTCAAAATAGTGAATCAGACAAGCCTCTAAAGCATAGCAGGCAGGATTTCAGCGATTTCATTATGAAACGCTGTAAATGTTGAAAATTGTTACAACGTACAACTAAGGCCAGGCTGTTTTAAATATAAATACAGTTTAGTAGTTTTGCCACTGTTTTTTACTATGAAGTGAGTTTAGATGATACTGTGTACTTACAGGAATAGTCAGATTGATAAATGTACGGAACTATCACTGTATCACTTGTAATGTAATGCATTTATTTTATCGTAGTGAAGCTAATATTGTTATGGAAAATACCAAGAGTAGATCAGGTACTTTGCTTTTCAAGCATGATTTTTTTGTAGTTATGTATTGATCAATAAAACCAAAGATGAAAAAAGAAAACCGGACTGAAGATTAGTATGACCTGATGTGCTGTCACATCCATAATACTCCCCTGAGAGTAAATTTAAAATGGCTTTGTTTTATTCCAAAATGGTTTATTCTGCATCAGTTAGTAGCAACAAATAGAGCAAAGGTTAGTCTTCTTGGTGTTTGTCTCTTTCATTTAAGAGTATGTTCCCTTTTCAATGTAACTATATTGTAAAACCTTAACTTTTTGAGGAGAGCAATTTGTTGCACTGGATGTCTTTTTGAAGATAACCCTCCACCTATTCTGAAATTTTTCATCTTGCCCTTTCTATTATGTCATTTGTATTTTCAACAGTATCTGATTTTTTGTGTGATCTGATTGGTGTGACGCACGCCTCATATAAACCATTGTACCTCAAATTCTTATTAAAAGAGCTACTCTTTTTTTCCTCTGTGCTCATACACAGTGCTTATAATCAGCAGTGTTTGTTGGGAAATGAATTGCAAGGTTTGACTTGATCTCCGATTTTCTATATTTTTATGAAGCAGGTAATACGTCTGGAAGCTAATGATGCATTTCTCTGCATTAGGATTGACAGATTGCTAAATAGCACCAATTTTTTCTTAGTGAAAAGGGAAAGTTAAAATTGAGGGATTTAAGTCTTAAAGATTGTAGGCACCTCATAGGATGCATTTTATCCCATAGACTTAGTCCTGTAGATTTTAGCCCATGGGCATTGTCTTTTTTTCCCATCTGTAATAGCATGTTCTTTCAAATAGAATCTTATAAAACCTGAATCCTGGTTTGACACTTTTGCCTTTTTCTATGTTTTTAATAAGATTTAAAACAATTAAAATCTCTCCTTCAGGCAGGACTACTTTGTATTCCTAATAACATTCCTGTCTTGAACTGAAGATGTTTGGGAGTACATCAGTTATAAAAAACACCATTAATGCATAAGAGTCTGATAAAGGATCTGTGGTTCATCTTTTATCATTCTCAGGGGATTGTCTTAGTTTTTGCTTGCTGTTTTAAAAACCTTACCCATGTCTCCTGGAACTGGCGTCACAGTCATCTGACAAGCAAATTTAAGTAGTTTTCCTGTTCTAATAAACACTGCATGGATTTAAAGAGCTTTGGAGTGACTTCGTACATCTCTCGACAATTTGAGCTGCAACTTACAATTTCAGGTCAGGGTTATCTTGGGGATTCATTTTCAATTCCCATGTTATCGCAGGATGTTTTATCTCCATCTCCATCCTTTTTAGTCATTGATGGATATACAGTATGAGGATATGTTTGCAAAGGTAATCTTGCAAGAGTCCTAACTGCCTTTAAATTAGAAAAAACTAAACATCCTCTGTCCTAAAAAAAAAAAGTTTTTTTCCCCCTCTGGGGTGGAAGACATTCGCAGGACTATTTGAATGTAGATTTAAAATACACTGAAACTGTACAGCTGGAAGTGTCAGAAAACATAACATGTACTTCTCTCAATTTTTCAAAGATTAATCTCAGTACATAACATATGTCATGCGTTCATAATATGAACTCCTGGTTGTTTTCTGTACCTCCTGACTAAGTCTACACCCGATGCTGAATGGAGTATAAGTTTTGCCAGTGATTACTTCAGGAATTGAGAAATGGCCAAGCAAATAATTAAAACCAAATTGTTCATAATTGCAGAGGTGACTTATAGCTCTGTTTGATACACTCCTCTCTGAGTCATATGAAAATCAATATAAAACAATTTGTACACTTTTAACAGACAATGAAGCCACGTTATGAGAGAAAAGTGTTTTTCATTTTTGCATTCTGTGTCATCGGAGATTGGGAATACTTGCAATTTTCTCTCTGCTGCGTAGTGCTTAAATACCACAAAAGGCACTCATTTGCCAGCTTCTGTTTGAGCAGGAAATGATGTTTATGAACTAAAGGCTGTGTATTTAAAAACAGACTTTAAATGTTCTTTTCCATTTCATTCACTTCGAATTTAAAAGCTTTAAAATCTTGATTTGAGGATTTTTTATAAATATGTTTAGTGGTGAAGTTTAATTTTAATATATCCTCTGATCAGAAAAAACTAAAATGAATAGAGCCTCGTCATTTGGTTTCTTTTTCACGTTCCTGTGAAACTGCACCGTGAAGGTTGTAAGTTTTGGGGTTGGCGATATTTGTTCTTGTCTTTTGTATTCTTTGTGTTCATTGAGCAGAAGATACTATCATTAGATACCCTGTAATTCCAAGTCCTACTTATCATTTTCTGGTTTACAGCAAATTAGGGTCTCTTCCGACTAGTCATTTTTCATCAGGGAGAGATTCGTAATACAATTTCTTCACATATCACAAACCTATGCTCTTCTAACTCTTCAGTGCTCATTTGAATATATTGTACATCTGTATCAAATGGTCAGCAGCCACAGCACATACTTTCATTTAGCGATTAATTGGAAGCTCAGTGAACCATAAGCTTCATAGCTTTTTTAAGGCATTATTGAAGCGCAATCAGTTGACACAGCTGTGGCCTGGCTTAAGGAGCTTGCATATCCATGGCATGTGATATTTTCCATGGATTCAGCCACAAAAAGAATCACAAAGTCTGTTGTTTACCTTGTATTTTCAGTGTGTTTGTGCATTACTCCTTTTTCTAAACAACATTTTCAAATAAAACATTAAGCTTATATTAGAATAAAGGCAACACAGGAGGGCTGCCTTTTAGTAGGCATTGTGATCTCTAGTGCCTTGCTGCTGAAAATGTTTTTTTTTTATATGTAGTGGGTCTACAGATGCTTAACTCCACCTGTCCAGTCTGGGTGACTGGTCACTGTGGGTTACCCTGTTGATTTTCAGACAAAAGGAGTCAATCTGTCAGGTTTTATATATTTTATAAAACAAACTCCCATCTGCATGACATCCTGTAGCGTGTAGTTAAGTTCCTGAGCCACTTAAAGCGCCAAACTAATATTTTAATAGTACTTACCCCTGTTATTAGAATACTTTGCTGTTTTTTGTCTGTGAATTTGTGCTATTGTACTATATTTTGTTTGGTCATTTCAATAGAAACTTACAAGAAAGGAATGTGTGACAGAAAATATTGAATTAAAAAAAGGCCAAAGCACTTTATTGTGCGATTTCCTTGATTAAAATCTCTACAACAGATATCATGAAATTGACCTATGTCCATTTAAACAAAGTGCAGTACAGGGTTACTGACCTATGCAGATTCCTTGTTAGAACCACTTATATAATGAACTTGGCAGTAAATTTCTGCAGTGTGTTTAAATGCAGCTCCTATAGCATCCAGGGCACTGATGTGTAATTAATGGTAGTTGCTGACAGGCTTGACAGAAAACCTAGTTATGCCCTAATCTCTGTGCACTTATATAGAACACAGAATGTTTGCCTTGGGAACATTTTCAGAAAAGCATGTTTATTCAAACCTGTTTTTTTAAACAGTTATACGTATGTATGTAAAGGATTGGGGGCTTTTATGAGATGGGAGATGTTGATGGACTTTCTGTAATGGCACTTACTTGAAGGGAGTCCAGATGCGGATATTCAGAATGATTACAGTTGATTTTAGATGAATTATGCAATCTGATTACTTAATGTCCTTATATTTGTGTTACACAATACAGAAAAACAATAAAGGAAAATATACCCCCCAGTATATGTTGGTATTCTATATATGGTATTCTACAATTTGGCTTTGTTGTCTTGTCTGGTAACGTTGCCATGTTTGTTGTAACTAAACAGCTATAAATTGTTGGTAGCTCATGACTGTTATATGAAAGTGAATATTGTGCAGTCACTACAGAAAATACTTTTCCCTATAATGCTTGAGAATGCTTGAGCAATAGGTAAAATTACCTTTTCTTTTGAATTTTTTTTTTACTTATGAGTCTTGTGTATTTGTAATTACATTTCAGCATAACTGTACGGTAATATACAGTCATTAAGAAGCGGCATTTAAACACATGTTCATTTTATGTAGGCCTTCTTCCGAAAGTCTAGAGTGAAAGTATTGTCAAAGAAACCTACATACCAACACCTGGCTTAGCCTTTGCCTTTAGCCACAGTACATATTGGAGGTGCGTATAATTAAACATTTGCAGTAAAATTAACCAAAACAAATGGAGTCTTTTAAAATATTGGTAGCCTGAAAATAATTTGACTCTGGGTATTTATGAATATTGCAAACCGTTGCATGATCATGTTGCAGAATTAACAAGCATGTGACTGCCTGAAAGTCTTTAGAGGGCCAGGTCATTATACAGTATGACTGCAATCATTAACTCTGGGCATTCAATTTTTTTTAAACAGTATCTTGAGGAACTGGATTAATTATCCCATCTCTAATTAACAAGCGTCTAGTAAAGAACTGGACTTGCATTGTTCCCTCCATGCAGAGTATCAGTTGAGACTTATTTTCTTACCACTTCCAAGTCCTGCTGATGCTCATTCAGCAGGAGAACTTTACAAAGACGTCTGATGTTGGTTTACTAGCCAGGGATGTGAAATAAAGCTTTTTAAAGGTTTTTCGGACTAGGATATGCTGTAGGATTGAAGAGGATGTCTAAAGCAGAAAGTGGAGAACAAAGGTTGCAAGCAATTTATATAAAAGCTGGAGCTGTTCAAACGTTAGCGGGCAGCAAACAACACTTCCTGTTTTCAGCTGCTGTCATGATCCGTACCATAAATTTGATTTGTGGGCTAATTGTATGAGCACAGTTGTTAAGTAGAGGTCACACTGCTCCTGTTGGGCCTGTTGACTATAATTTCAACCTGTAAAAAGGGAGCATGTACAAAAAGTGGAAGTCTTAATATGAACTATATGTCCATTTATATTGGTATAATGTTTAGGTTTTCTTTAATTGGCAGGATTTGATTTGAATAAACTTTGATTTGAGGTAGGGTTTGAATTCCAGATCAGTTGTGATACTGCAGTATCAGTGTGAATGTTAATGTTTGGCTTTAGTATGGAGCTAAAAGATTGAAGGCAAAACATGTCTTGATTTTCTCCAGATGTGTTTATCGGAATCAAAATGAGCAAATTACCTGAACTCCATGAACAGGTGTTTATCCTTTACTGTTAGGATCAGACACTGTTCTTGACCTGATCGTGCACCATAAATATTCTTACAACCATTTCACTGCTTGTTATTATGCAATATATTGTTTCTCCTCTTTTCATAAACCTTTTTACAAGGAACTCACCTGTCCAAGCATTTCACAGAGGCTAATAAGTTTTCATTTTAAAATTTATGGACTTCATTAGCAAAGGAATCTTAGTACTAGTGCAAGGATAGTTTGTAAAAGCTTTTAGAATTTAGTGCATTCCTGCATTGTTTCCTGTAACATTTATATGGAAAGATTTCTTGAAGGATAAAGAATTCACCATTGCATTTCAGCAGTTTTTATTTGCTTTCTGAGCGTACCTGCTAATTACACAGTTCATTAACTGATTGTTCGGAACAAAGCCAACGGATTGCAGATAGGGAGCTATACAACACACTCATCACATTTGGGAACATAAAAGGATATTGGGTGATTTAAGTAAGTTTAACTATGCTTGTTCTTTATCATATAAAGTATTTAAGGTTATACTGATTTCTGAATCTTATTGATTTATTTATGTGGATTTTGTTTGCTTGAATCATTCTTAAATGTATTTGGTTGTAATTTGGAGCAAGGAATCGGCACAGGTAGTGCTCTACCTAAAGTGCTGCAAAAATATTTTTTAGATGAACTTGGAGATTAAATCACCTCAATAAAATCAGTAAATCAAATAACTATCCATATTTTGGGATAAGGAGTAATTGGAAGTGTGCTGATGATATATAATTTCCAGATTTTGAACTTATTCAAAGTTGCTTATTAACTGCCTTGGGGAAGCACAGATGTTATATCTTTCATAGATTGCTTCCTGTCTCTCTGTGTGCACAAAATCTTTCTATTTTTTAGGAAAAGATAATAAAGATAAAGTTTACTAACGTATTCTATGGTGTTTTCCGTAACCAGGAAAATATATACAGTTAAACATTATCTCTAAAGGGATGGGCCTCAAAGGTTTTGAGTGCTGAATCAGTCTTGTACGGTACATGGTTTGAAGGCCACGTGCAGCACTTCTGTGTGGCAGCTTGTAATTTGTTTTGCACTATTGGGATCAGGTGTTACGGAGTTAGGCCTGGGGGTGGTTCTAGGCTTTCTGTGCAACAGCAGCCCTCTGTTGAGGTTTATTTAGAGCTGTGTATCTATCCTCTGACTGGCAGGAAAGCTTTGCTCTGTATTACCTGATGGGGGGGTTCCAAAAATCTGAATGCTTATGTGTGCTTTTCATGTTGGCACAAGTTGGTGTGTTAAATCAGTGTGAGAATCCAAATTAGGATTTAGGGTATGAAAAGGGGAAGAAAACAATCTCATCATACAAACTACTAAATGTGGGTGTATCATGGATGCCTTTTGACCAGTTGATTTAAATACTGACATGTATTTTAAATTGGGATGTGACAGTGCTGTGAGTGTACTTTTACGCTCTGTATCTGAGTAAATGTTGCTCGGGGCACTTGTGCAGTGTAGGGTAATATATCTGCAGCTCTGTGAGCCATAACCTAACATTAATTATGAAATGCTGACTTGAAGTGTTTCATCTTGCAGCTGATTTGCAGCTCAGTTTAGGGGTGCTTTAAAACCACTGTGAGCTCACAGTACTGTGCAAAGTAACAGCAGACTGCACAGGGTTTCGAAATCCTAACAACTATTTGAGCTATAACCAAATTAATATCGGTTTGATATCCTTTAGTGCACATGGAAGCACTTGTGATCTATTATCCTTCTGAACTATGAGCATCAACTCACTGGCTGTCTTTCCATCTCAGAAACACCAGGTTATCCACAAGTAAAGAGGGCGCAGCATCACCCGAGCTTTGCATTAAAATGATAAATCTGACATGATGTTGTTTTTAGGTTGTATAGAAATTCATTAAATTGCTTGCTAAAAAATGCAACTGGTAGTGGAAGTGTTATCCTGTAATAGAAAATAAATTGTATAAATTCCGTGATCAGATGTACTTCAGGATTTATTACTTTTATGTGTTGAAATTACTATTATGATCTCGCTGGCAAATCTCTCATTCCAAAACCAGCCAAAACTAGACTCGGCTCTTGGCCATTCAGATAAGGCTTGGTATAACATGGACTGTTATTTAAAGCCCTTTGACTCCCTGACCATATCATTAGCAGGCTGGGTTCAAACAAAGATTCAGGCTGCCTCCAGCAAAAGTTGCCACAGCTAGTTAATGATTGAAAGAGTTAATTATGAGCATTGTTCAAATTCCCTGTGTAGTAGGCTATAATAACGGTCCACTCAGCAAATGAAATAAACAGGCTTCTAAAAATACGTAGTGGAAGCATTGTTCTGGAAAAGCATTGACGGATCTGTAACAATTTAGAACCATTCTTCGCTTTGTCAACTGAGATTTAATTCATTTAAAACACATGCATTTTTATTTTTCAGTTGCATTGATTGTGTAATATTGTCACATTTTCTGGTCATGTAGCCCGTGTCTTCTTGATTTCCAGCTGCAGCATTTGCTAAGGCTTTTCTGCTACAAAAGATTACTGGAGCATTTGCCACTAATCCAGGGTTAATTAGCATTGGGTAGCCCATCTGTAGAAATGCTGTTGCTTTTTTATCCACAGAATCAAGGAATGTTAATGTTTTCACTTTCTGTTGCTGGACAGTCCAGTTTAAAAATGTAATTCTTGAAATATAGAATTTGTATGTTTCTTTCATTGTTACTATTGCATTAAAAAGAAACTCCTAATTTAATTAAATGCATGTTGAGTTCAGAATGTCTGTACAGTTATTCTGCTGCACATCAGACACATCTGCTACTACCTCTTTATCCCATAATCCCTTCTAATATGGAAGAGCTTTAACTGGTAGAGTGTTTCTTGCCTAAAGGCTATCTGTTCAGTTGCTAAAAGTGCTGTTAGTATAGAAAGAATTAGTCAATATTTAACAAGCATCTTAAGAAGAATATAGAATCATTTTAACACAAAACAAAACTACTGTTTGTGTGCATGTGTGAAAAATGGGCTTCAGTTACTATGAGAATGTCTAAGTGAGCAAGGCTACAATGCAGTATCAAGTACTCTTCTTCTCCATATTTAGAAGTAGATCTTTTAACTTATGTCTTCGTGTTTTTTTTTTTGCTTTTTTCATTGCCAGTCCTAAGTTCTCACTTACTGTACGTCTTCCTTACCTCTCGAATCTAGACAACATTGCTCACATATTATGGGCAAAAAACATGAGCAGCAACTGAAAAGGAACCCCTACCTTTTATCATCAACACTCAGTACAAACACAGGTCCAGCAAGATAAGTGCATTGACTCAGTAGACCCCAAAGAGTTGTCCTTGTCCTGTCTAATGGCTCCTAGTTAATCTATTTGTATCTCCTGTCCAGCAAGCACTATATGGAAAACAGAGTTTTGGCATTTATGGGTGAAAGAGGGCATGATTCTTCATGAAGGAAAGAAAAAATAAAACAGTTTTATAATGCTTACCATATCTTATTATGACTGTATTGGAATATATTCAACCTCACTAGACTTGTATTTAAATCCAGCTGTGCATGGTCACGGTTTGTTTGCAAGTAGCTTTTTCAACCAGGACATTAATATGCTACTTGAGCTCTCTCTGTGACTTGGTGAATTTTACCTTGTAAACAACAAAGAATCCTAACAGTTACTGTGCATGTGGTATTCAGTTTTCAGACTCTTCGGTAATAAACATTATTGAACTATATAAAAAAACCATCATGTATTCTGTTAAAATTTTAAATTGTAAAATACAAATATCCACTAACACTTTGCACACATGACACTCTACAAGGATTGTAAAAATTCTGTTCAGGTCAGTTTGATTGTCCTGAACCTTTTATATTGAGTTTCTCAAACCTTCAGCTATTTAGGTTTGTCTCTCAAGCTGGTGCCAGTACCTTTGATTAACTGTGAAAGTGCATTCTTATCAGTGAGAAAACAGAAACTGAATATTAAGCTTTTTTATTTTCATTATCGGAAAAATAAATCAATAGAAGATTGATACTAGTAGTTGTTACAATGTAGCAGAATATCAAAATATTTGTAGGTTATGGGAGACTAGGACAAGCAAGGGAACCCTGGCCTGGCCTGTTTCTAGAAACATTTGGATGAGATCCTAGCGTCAATTATCTGCCAGTTTACCAATACAAAAAAGTATATGAGCTAAATGGCCTTCTACTTGCAAACTGTTCATGTTTTTATAAATGTTGAAAATGCTATATTTACTTTCTTGCTCGTTGGGATGCTAGCCTTTCAGTGCGTCATGGAATTATTTTTCATGTTAGACCTAGACTAACTGTAGTGCATGTTTTTCTTTTTCATGGAATTGCAGCCCTGCACAGGGATTTTGTATGTCATTAACACCTGCCCTCTGCTGGTAGATGTCATAACTGCAAGGTAATCTCATGTGAAACTATTAATAATTCTAATTATAATTGCTTACACTTATATAGCGCTTTTCTGGACACTCCACTCAAAGTGCTTTACAGCTAATGGGGACTCCCCTCCACCACCACCAATGTGCAGCATCCACCTGGATGATGCGACGGCAGCCATAGTGCGCCAGAACGCTCACCACACATCAGCTATTAGTGGGGAGGAGTGTAGAGAGTAATGAAGCCAATTCATAGATGGGGATTATTAGGAGGCCATGATTGGTAAGGGCCAATTGGAAATTTGGCCAGGACACCGGGGTTACACCCCTACTCTTTTCGAGAAACACCCTGGGATTTTTAATGACCATAGAGAGTCAGGACCTCGGTTTTACATCTCATCCGAAGGACGGCACCTGTTTACAGTATAGTGTCCCCATCACTATACTGGGGCATTAGGACCACGTGGACCGCAGGGTGAGCGCCCCCTGCTGGCCCCACTAACACCTCTCCAGCAGCAACCTTAGTTTTCCCCAGGAGGTCTCCCATCCAGGTACTGACCAGGCTCACACCTGTTTAGCTTCAGTGGGTTGCCAGTTGTGAGTTGCAGGGTGATCGGGCTGCTGGCTAGACTTCTGTAGGGTAATGCTTTCAGAAAACAAACTGTCAGGATCACACCTGTTAACATATTTAGCTACAATATATGTGTCTGCGATAAAACTAGTATTGTATTTATAACATCTAAGCCTATTCATGTTTTCCTGTTTTAACCAGTTAAAGAGATTACTTAGCTTTCCTCTGTTTTAAGTTTTGCAGTCCACAAATTTTCTTTGCCAAGTATTATTCTTGTCCACTTTTGGCTTCAGCTTTATTCCTGTGCATAGTGAGCTCTCACAGGAGTTAGTCTACCTTTAGATTTTCGTGTATTACCCTGGCTATATGTGAATTCATAAAGAATACCACTTGCTTTCTAGTTGTTACTGTATATTCTCCAGATTTATTCATACCCCTTGATGAAATAAGAACTCATTTTTTTTTATTCCATTTTATGATGGTTTTGTTCCTATTTCATTGGGAGTAAGAATACATGTGAAGCAGTAGTTTCAATCTGGGTTCACCCCATTTGCCGTAAGAGGTATTTCTTTTTCTTTCTGATGTTTTTGCAAGTTTAGACGGTGTGGCCAAAGGCAGCCTTAAAGTATCAAGCACTATCGCTTAAGGCCTTAGGCAATTAGTTTGTAGCTTTAACCACCATTGACATTTGGTTTAACTTCTCTTTTCATCTGCATGCTTTAAGGGGATTTGAGCTGTCATGAACTTTAGTCAACTCTGTTTCACTGCTGTCTGGTTCATACAGCACCTTTAATTGTTTTCCTGGCTTAGGTGATTTGAACAGAATTTAAATAAAGTGACAGCTTGTTTGAATCTTATGTTTTTAATAACCATTACATCACATGGTGGTAGGGGAAGAAATTACAGTTCTGTTGGCTTTTGTCTTATCCTGCATCTCCTTAGGTGAGCTGCTGAACCAAGTTACTGTTGTTGAATGTCTAATATTTCAAACTTAATATGAAATATTGCTAATGAGGCACTGCAGTTATGGTGTGCACCTGTTGTGTAGTGGTGAATTTGAATTTTTACTTTTTTATTGCTGGTGAATTTGAGAATGACCAAACTAATTCACTAAGTTGCAAGTGCATTGAAAAGCATTCTCATGTGTCTGTACTAATGTGAAAAAACAGTGTTTCTGTATTGCTGTGTGGTCTGCTTTCAGTTTCGTGACTGATCGGGATTCTTCAATCCAGCAGCAAGCAGTTGGCTGAGTGATGGCAGGGCTAGGGTGGGTTAAGTCAGGCACGACTCTCCTGACCCCTGCAGCTGTGTTGGCTTCTCTAATAGGCACTAAACCTCTGGTGTAGCTCTGAGCAGCCTGCGATGGAAGTTATTGTCCCCAGTGCTTGAATTAAATTGACTCAAAGATGGGTGGGTCAGAGGTCCTCATTCTTCCTTTGCGAAGTTGCAAGTTTGTTTCCATGAGCCAAAACACAATGCCACTAAATCGGCATATAACAAAAATATTTAGACATTCAAAATTTATAAAAGAAAAGAATATGCATGTTTTGGCAGCCAGTGCTGATTTTTCCAACAGCATTAAATTGGTCGTTAAAATTGACCTTGCAGAGTGAATGGCAAGAATGGATGTTACTGAGCAACTTACCATTCTCCTAAAAAGGGCAGGTTGAGATCGTCATGCTTTGCTGTAAGCTTTTTCTGGCTATGACCAGTTTTCAACCTTTTCCCTTTGCAGAGGTAATAGTTAAGCTGTGGCACATACATTATTGCATACTAGGAATGCATATCAATTGCTCAGGTGAGCAATTGCTCCAAGCATGCTCTGGCTCTGTACGCAGTCATGTTAGAAATAGATTTCCCATTTCTTGTCAAATGTAGTACAGTGAGGAGGAATACAGACTGCCCAAATACCCTTGTATATTTATTCAGTATATCAGAATGTTATTATAATAAAAATGATCAGGGGTGTCATTTACTAGGCAAACTTTATTGCCAGGATGCTAGGGAATTAACTTGTAGGTGTCTCTCTGAACCACAATGTTACATTTAATAATGAGCTGCATTGAAAATGGAAGCAAATACATTAGGATCATAATTTCATAGGTCATGGGAAGATGATGCTGTTGGATAATATAGTTTTTCTGGTAATGGGGTTTACCGTAGAGATGTCTATTTTTAATTATGAATATCGAACGCATGTGTTCTGTTGCCATGGAATGGTTATTGAAAAGAAGTATATTACTAAAGAGCCTTGCTTCATATGGGTGACTCAGATTCTGGCATGCCCATAAGAAGAAATTGGACCAAGGCTGAACTGTGTTGAAATTAGATGTGCCGCCTGAAGAAGTGTTAAAAGAGGATCAGCTGGGTTTAGGGTTTCATTCAGCCCTGACTGAAAGGAGTGTGTTGCAGAAGTTGTCTGAATTGTCTTAAGTGGTATGCTCTCCGTGGGCTGAAGTTGCTTGCCTAGTATTTATGTCTTTGGTGTTCTGTTGAAGCGTTGAAGGAAAGCCATAAGGTAACAGATACAGACTGGGCACGTAGTGAACGAGTTGAGAGCCAAAGTAGGCGTAGTAACAACGCCACAGGGACCTTTATCCTTTTACCAAAAACTGGCTTTCCCGAGAAATATTCACACTCTGCACGCACAAGAAAATACAAGGAGCTGCTGGGGCCTTTGGCTTGTGCGGCTGCTTTCTCCGGCGCTCTGCTCCGGGAGCTCCCTGGAGCGCAGGAAACGGCCTCCAACAGGGAGGAGCCCAGCTGTCAGGTGCCATGATTGTGAGGCCCTACAGCTGGCTCCTCTCAGGCAGTGATTTGAGCTGACTGCCTGTCACAGTCGCTTTATTACTGTCTGTGGATTTTATTTTATTGCAGTTCCACTTGCATTTCATTGACAATTTGCGCTGCCTTGGCAGCCTGAACCCTCAGTGTAGAAAAGGCAGCCGGCCTCTTCTGTTATCGAGGCCTGCCAGGCCTTATTGCTTAGTGAAGGTCGTCAGGAGAAGCTGCTGTGTTACTGAGCTCCATCCACCTGTTGCTTAGGTCACCTGCTTATTAGTGGTTAATGTGGCGCCAAGTGATGAATCACATTACACCAGCAAATTGAAGAAGCAGCGTACAGTGCAAAGACTTTGACGCTGGTACTTACAGCTGCCCTCTAATGTGGTTTTCTGTCTTGCAAACAATTTCACTATGCACTAGTCAAACAGGCTGTCCTGATTTCTTTACTTAAGTCTTTCTATGATAACAATGTTGCTGTCATGTTTGATTATGCATGTATAGAGAACAGCAATGTGCTGAACAGCAGATGTGTGGGGAAGGGCCTGGGACCCTTTACTGCTCCTGTGACTGCTGAATATAGTATAATTCACAATTTAAAGCTGTTTGAATTAAATATTATTTCCTATGCAAATTTGCACTTGACAAAAGTCAAATATATCCGTGTCTTTTTTCTGTTTGTGAATCTGCTCAGTTTCATCATTAATTTATATTCATGTATTGCTCAGAATGCAGATTTTTTTTTTTGCTGTCCAATTTTGTCTTGGTAAAAAATTTAAAAGCAACTGCAAAGTACTGATATGAAATATTTTTTTCTCCTTTGCTGACTTGGCCTGTTTTACCTATTTGGCTCATTCCAAAGTGCAGACATTGCTGTTTAGTGCTCAAATTTAGCCTACATATGAAGTGTAAATAAAATGTTGCCTTTAGCCTGTGTACCCCTATTGCATCAGTGAACAAATCTGAATTCTTTATACAATGGTAAACTATCCCAGGGTTTTGTTTTTTGCCATTTCCCTGGTAAGAGATGAAATGCAATACATTTTCAAACCGAAGCACAATTGTTACAAGGTATTAAAATACAAAAAAAAAAGTCTACAAGACGAAATACACACAGTTGCTTTCAATGTAGAGAACGTGACAGAACAGAAAGATCATTTTGTGAACAACTGTACAGGATTTATGGCATAAACGTGATATTTGGAATTTTAATCTGAACAGAAAGCAAGCCTACCCTGTTCTAAAATTCATGTTACAGTGATGTTGTAGTCTGATTGACCACAATACACGTGAAACGTGGCCGTAGTATAGCAGGCTAAAATCAGTTTTTAGGGTGCTTAAAGAATCTCAGCTGACACTTGGTAATAGTCATTTCTTTTTCTTCTTTACACCATTACATAGGTTTTGTATATACTGATTTAAATTGTATTTCTACAGCAGTGGATAAGTTACCGCAAAAAGCCGAGACTTTATTATCTGGTTGTATGTATTTTAAATCTTAATGAAGTCTGTTTTTGACCTTCTGTATCAAATGTTGACAATATATATTTTATTAAGAGGCATACCAAAAAATCTGTTCAAGTGGAACTATTTTAATATCAGGATGCTTCTGGGAACAGTAAACAAACACGCAGGCACTTTGTATTAAGGTTAACTTAAGCATTGGATTTCAAGGAAATATTGACATAAGAATTACTTAGTAGGGATAATGCAGCTATCATAGATAGAGGTGAAGTTAGTGTTTCAGTTAAAGAATCAACAGCTGAAGGTGATTTTTTTCAGCTTGTTTTTTTTTTTCCATTTATAGGAAATATGTAGGTATTTATAGCAGATCTGCTGCTGCTGCACTCCAAACCTGCAGTAACGGAGGCACTTAGAGCTGTGATTTCTAATCTGTACACAAGGTCATCTTTTCATCTGTGTGAAGGAACTACTTGCAGTCAGGGGCTGGCTGCAGTTTTTGTGAAAGAAGAGGCTGGTTATCTCCCATCCTGTGAAGTAGTGTTACCCCTTTTGTAACCATTGTTCCGAATCTTAAGGTTGCTACTAAACTATAATTGTGCTCTTACATTACATAGTCTAGTAAAAATGTTCTCTAGATACATTAGAAACATTTATTGTACCACGCCTGCATGAATAGATGCCAGAAGATAACAAAAGTACTAGGAGCAAACTGTGTAAGGGAAGATTGTGGGCTTCTCTGGCTCAAGATCCATACAGGGATTCCAGTTGCTAATGAAATAGAAATCTGAAACCTGTTTTATCAACTATACAGTACCTCCTCACTTAAAACCTCCAGTTCTTTTCATAGATTCGGTTGAAGACCTTAATTTTTTTTCTTTTTGCAGAGGGTGTTTCTGTCCTGTAAAAAGTGCTTTTCATTGTTTTTATCATGTAGATAAAGTCGAGTTCTAAAACACTTTGTGATTAATTTACAACAATATTTGTATTAAATACACTTTTAGGAGTAACTGTTCTGTACCTTTTTGTTCTGCAAAACAAGAAATTGTATTAATATACATTTAAAAATACTATGGATTCGGACTTGGATGCAGTTTAGCGTATTAAAATGCATATGTTTCTCTTGGGCATTGAACAATATTACATTTGATATGTAATGCCTATTAGACATCTACTGCTCAGTATTATGCCTTTTCCTTAAAATATTGTTTCAAATAAAAATATCCCACCTTTTGTCATTGCTGAGTTGCTGACCAAGATGAGTTTATTGCCGTTTTGCCCAGCTAAAATCTTCTTACCTCCCCTAAGGGATGAGTCATCTGTGGAATCAAGACCATATCCACAATTACTTCAGGAATTCCTTTTGTGAAAGTACCTCTATTTCTGCTGTGTAATTTTGTATCCACTTTCAGCCTGCAATTCTTCAAAATTGCAGCAATTATCTATGGGGAAAAATAAACCGAGCTGCACAGATTACGAAAGTTGTGAAGTGGACAGTGAGGCATGAGTCTCTAAAGCTGGGTTTTCACTTCATCTGTCTTGCCTTGCATGATCTGTTGAATGATACCAGCACTGGAGTAATTTTTATTTCAAAACATAAACCACCCAATAAAATCCTCCACATGTTCTCTATGGTATCCCACATTTTCTAGCTCAGTATTTCAAAGTACAACAGGTTTGCTTTTTAAATTATTTAAATGTTTATGTAGGTATTCCTCAGATAGCAATGGTCCCTCAAGACTGGCATACAAATGGCAGGATGTTTTTAAGGAAAATTTCCTTTTTGGAACTGCCAAAGTACTGCTTTAAGGGATGCTCCTAGGTTAATTACTACTAATTCAAGGTTTGTGTTTTAAACTGCACAATTCCTAGTTGTTTTAATTAAGTTTTACATTTGTAGTTCTTACAAATATGTGGTCACAGTTTTTACTGAGTAATTTATTACATTAATAAACATAATTTGAACATGGATAATCCATTTTCTCATGGATTAACGGATTTCTCTCTTTTGCCGTTCTTACACCTTCCCTTGACAAAAACGAATAACGTGAAGGTCACCATTCATAACCTTTCATCTCCAAAGAGGACATTAAAAAAAAATGTATTTAGAGTGGGGCTGGTTACATATGCATCAGTTGTGAGACATTTGTTCATTGAATGGAAATTGCTGATTTCCTAATTTCCTGTGATTTTTTAACAGTCAGCATTTTCAAGCCATCTTGACTGATCTCCACTAAGTAACACTGATTCTTCCAAGTCTATTAAAAGTGGATGATTTATTTATTTTTTAATACTTCTATTGAAGCATCCTGAAGCATACGTAAGGCATTTATAGTCAGTGGACATGGGGTTTTTAAAAAGGTATTCAAATTGGCAGTTTGACAACTGGTATTAGCATTAGTAAAATGTCTTCTGTGTTATTGGAATGTGTATATGTTGTGTGCATTCGTGTAGATGATAGTGTAGCAAAAACGTATCAATCTGAATTACATTTCATGTTATTGCTGTAGCTTACTGTAAAACATAAATAGTGGTATGCACAAACCTATACAATATGAAATATGTTATATCCCTCTTATTGTCTTTGCTTGATTTGCAGGCTGCTGATTTAAGTAAACCTATAGACAAAAGGATATACAAGGGAACACAACCCACCTGCCATGACTTCAACCACCTGACGGCTACTGCAGAGAGTGTGTCCCTGCTTGTGGGTTTCTCTGCAGGACAAGTGCAACTCATAGATCCCATCAAGAAAGAAACTAGCAAATTGTTTAATGAAGAAGTAAGTACTGAGCTAGTTGGAAGTTGAAAGACCAGAATGCTTGTGTGTTTAGTCATTTAGTCGAGTCCGACTGGAGCATGCCATACCTGTCTGTCAAGAATTAGAATGCTTATATGTTGCAAACATTGCATAAAACATTTGTATTTGTATTTGGAAAGAAATAGTAGTATTGACTTATTTAGAAGCTTCCTGTTCTGGTCAATGTGTTATTGTCATATTCCTTACTAGATACTATATCCTTACTATATGCAAATAAACAGGGAATCCAAACCAAACACGTAGCGGCTCAGAAAACTAATGTGTAATTTTATGCTGTAATCAAGGAAGTCCCTTTTTACGTAGCTGTGTCACATTTTGGGTGTTATGTGCTAAAATTCATAAGCCTTTAGAATGAGCAAGCTCTAGATACCATTTTATATTTATGAAAACTATGGATGGCTGTCCAGTTAGTCAACTCTTGTAAATTAATTCTCCATTTTGGCATATAGAAAATATTTTACCAGATACAACAGCTACTAATTTCCCAAATTACCTAGTCAGACTTGCAGCAGCCAATATTTTATAAAATGGACTTAGGGTTAGTAGAATTAAGTTCATAACTCTAAAACAGTTACAGTTACAAATGAGTAATATTATTTTCACTTCAGTTTCAGCAATGTGTTCTAGAAATACTAAATGTCTAAGAAAATCCATCAAACACAGCCATCAAGTCTGGAGACCCCCAAAATTATAATCCTGAAGGCTGTTGCAGATATGAATACTGAAACACAAAGTGACATGCTTGACGATTTGCAGAGAGCCATTTCCTTTCATCAGGCATATCATGCTGTTAATGATTCAGAGGTTATTGTGCAGTTTCTAATTTATAATTTTCCTAATTGTACTTCCATGTTAAATTACTCAAGCAGTTCAGATTACTGAAGCTGGAAAGAAAAGAAAATAATCGTTATGTCACTGCAGTTGAATTTAATCATTGTAGTGACATTTCCATTAAAAATGCAATTAAGGAAGCACTTTCGGATGTATCTTTAATAACGCAACTTAACTTCTTTCTTTTCTCTTCCTTTTTTTTTCTGTTCCCGTTTCCTTCAGAGGCTAATAGACAAGTCTCGAGTCACTTGTGTAAAATGGGTGCCGGGCTCTGAGAGTCTTTTTCTTGTAGCTCATTCCAGCGGCAATATGTACTTGTATAATGTGGAACACACTTGCGGAACAACAGCTCCACACTACCAGTTGCTGAAACAGGGTGAAAACTACGCTGTCCACACTTGTAAGAGCAAATCCACGAGGAACCCTTTGTTGAAATGGACTGTTGGAGAGGGGGCGCTCAACGAGTTTGCTTTCTCCCCAGATGGGAAGTTCTTAGCTTGTGTGAGTCAAGATGGCTTCCTGCGAGTATTTAATTTTGACTCAGTGGAGCTGCACGGGACAATGAAAAGCTACTTTGGGGGGTTGCTGTGTGTTTGCTGGAGTCCGGATGGCAAGTACATTGTCACCGGTGGGGAGGATGACCTGGTAACTGTTTGGTCTTTTTTGGACTGCAGAGTAATAGCGAGAGGTCATGGACACAAATCTTGGGTGAGTGTAGTGGCTTTTGACCCTTACACTACTAGCGTGGAAGAAAGCGACCCCATGGAATTCAGTGGCAGTGATGAGGACTTCCAGGACCAAATCCACTTTGGCCGAGACCGGGCGAACAGCACGCAATCCAGACTATCCAAAAGGAATTCCACGGATAGCCGCCCGGTCAGCGTCACATACAGGTTTGGTTCTGTCGGACAGGACACCCAGTTGTGTTTATGGGACCTCACAGAAGACATCCTCTTCCCCCACCTCCCTCTGTCCCGGACGAGGACACATACAAACGTCATGAACGCCACCAGCCCGCCGCCTGCCGGCAGTGGGGGGAACAACCCGGGAAGCAATGGCAACAGCAGCATCAGCAGCACCCCGGGCAACTCCGTGCCCACCCAGCTGCCTCGGTCCAACAGCCTCCCGCACTCGGCGGCAGCCACCTCCAACAGCAAGAGCAGCGTCATGGACAGCGCCATCGCGGCGGGCGTCAGCAAGTTCGCGACGCTCTCGCTGCACGACCGCAAGGAGCGGCACCACGAGAAGGATCACAAAAGGAACCACAGTATGGGACACATAACCAGCAAAAGCAGCGATAAGCTGAACCTGGTCACGAAAACAAAAATGGACCCTGCAAAAACTCTGGGAACAAACCTTTGTCCTCGGATGGAAGATGTTCCCTTGTTAGAGCCTCTTATCTGTAAAAAGATAGCACATGAAAGACTCACTGTCTTGATATTTCTTGAGGACTGTATAGTAACTGCCTGTCAGGAGGGATTTATTTGCACTTGGGCGAGGCCTGGCAAAGTGGTAAGTTTCTGATTTTGAATTTTGATTTTGAGTCCTCATTTCTGTCCTGTATTTTCTTAACTATTAGAACTCCATAGTTTTACTTTCAAACACTTTGAACAAGTCGAATTCTTTTAGATAAGCTATAGTTCTCACTTTTTAAAGTTATTTTATCATCTATTGATTAATTGTTTTTCTTGAAGGAAGCCCGGATATCGCCTTCCTTAACATGGCTGGCTGGCGTATTAACATTCAAAGATTGCCTGTTTAAGAGATTGAGATTGACAGTTTAAATTATTGAGGCATCTAGCTCAGTAAAATCTGGGCTGAACAGTATTTTAAGTTTAGTCCTAAATTGTCTAAATGACTTCATTTAAAAAATCACCTGTGTTTTTGACCACAATTAAATTGTTTCTTATGTTTAGAAACTGGTAATATTAATGGTGACCTACGAAACCTGCTGGATTGGGGCACTCAAAGACCAGGGCTGGGTTTATACATCCTAGAATGTCACTTTTTGGTGACAGGTTTACAGTCAGTCATTGCTCTGGATTACATGAGAGTTTTATTATAAAGCAGGCTTAACTCCACCCTCATCTGAGCTAGCAGTGACTCGCGCTCCGCTATTCTCGCGTGTCGATCGTGAAGCGTGTGGGCTGTCCTCTGAGGCAACAGCTGCCATCAGTCTGTCTCGGCAGCAGTGGCTGGTTACCTGAGAAATGCGTAGGGGAGACATCGCCAAATAAAAAATGGGAACTGGAAATAGCGATTGAACAATATGGTCTGTGTGTGGAATGTACTTACCATATAGGCGATGGCTGCAGGTTTGAAATGGATGGAATAGCGAAAGGACCATCCTTTTTAACTGGTTCCATATTTTTCTTTTCAGGGTTTATTGTCATCCCAAAACCAAGCCAACTCTCCCAGCGGGACTGTAGTATAGCCATCATGATTCTGCTGCTAAGAAACCTTCGTCACACAGACGTATTGACGCCAGAGCCGGGCGCTGTTCTTCACCCGCACAGCATTGCAAGTTTTTTTTTCTTTTCTGAAATGGCCTAGCGCGGCTTAGCAGCCAACAAGCACGAATGAAAGGGTGAGGTGCAATTCTGGACGAAGGGTAAAAATCGTCCTGGAAACTCGAAGAAATAAAAAAACAAGCAGGATTTTTTTTTTCTGTCATTCCCTTCACCCCCTCCCTCCCAACCCTTCCCCTTCCTCACACACACACACACCCTTCCCGTCTGTGTTTTTTACCTTCATCTTTCACTGGAGTTGCAGGGCAGAGCTTGAGAAAATTGGAAGCAAAGTGATCTGCCATTTTCTTAAGTGGGTGTTTCTATTATCTCTAAATGTGTAGCTTTATCACATATATATTATAAAGAGAGAAAGAAACGGAAGAAAAGTGAAGAACTGCTTCCCCCTCAGAAAATCCTGTAAGTTAAATGGTTTTTGTTTAGTCTCACCATTGAATACTTTGCACTGATTTTTTTTGTTTTATTTTATAACTATAATGGAACAAAGAATTCTTTGAAGACAGCCTGGATGCACTTGGGATATGGCAGGTCATTATCTTCTGACTTGGAATTTTGAATCGGAAAGCTGGATGCTGCAATCATAGTTTTTTTTTTAAAAAGAAAAAAGAAGATTTGTTTGCACTTAATAGTTTGTTAGAAGAGAATGGCTTTACATTGTGGGGTGTGCAAGGACTCCCAGACAGCTATAAGGTGGAGAAAATATTAAAAAATTAAAACCTTTGTATCTATTGAGCATTTATTTTAATATTGTTTCAAATTACAATCGGCTCTGTATTATATGTATAAATATTGTAATTCAGTGATTGATGGGGCAGAAATTGATCATTACACTAGTGGAAGTTCATCTTCATTAAAGCAAAATAGTGATATTTCTAATGCAGAAAAATTATACATATTAATAATATTAAAACAATCTTGAATATGCAGGTTTTTGTTTTCTTTTCTGTTGTACAAAAGATCATTCAGATGTATTTTTCTTAATTAAATGTTTGGTATAGGAAGAACTCTTTGTATCAAATACTCTTATCTCCAAGATAAAGCTGAATTGCTTACTTGTTACAGATTTACAATATGTACAGAATAGTTGGACGGAGTAACAGTCAAACTCAGCAATTATTTGAAGCTCAGGAAGTCTGCAGACTAAAACACTGAAATAAACATTTTGCTTAACATCAGCAGTGCTATTCTATGTAAAACTAAGTAGCAGCCACTATGAGCAGCAGCTAAGTTCAGGGTTCATAAGCAGGGCCTTTCCGTGTGACATTATTAAAACAGTTTTAATGTACTCTTGTGATTTCCAATCTTTCATGTCAATGGCAAAGTTGATTTACTGCACACTACAAGGGGCAAGCCCAGTGAAGTGGTTGTACCACTTACATTTCACGTTTTTCATTAAACAGATATGGTTTACACAGAGCCTGGTGCTTGTACAGTTACTTGCTTCAGTTGTTTGTCTGCAATTATAACTGACAGCAGTGCATATTTAACATAACTACACAAGATATATCCCAAATTTCCGTCAAGTTAAATATGAATAAATAAGCAGTTTTAGTTGTATTATAAAGTACTGTACGCTAATGCAGGTTATACATTTGTATACCTGATGTGCCCTTCAACACTCAGTTATGAATTTATTATGCTGGATATTTATATTACAGATGTTGCTACTATGCAAGTGCTACAGTTATTACACCAGTAATAACCTACGTAGGTGTAGGTGTTTAATACTACAAATTGCAAAATTCACTCCTGCTGTTTTGTTGCAATATGTATTAAGCAAGTACTCGGCTAATGTCCTTCCCTTCTAAACTTTTAAGCATTTAAAAAGTTATGTTTTTCTTGGCCATATTTTTATATCCAAACATGAAATTGAAGTTCTCTTCTCAAAATAGCTCCTGCTGTTCAGGTTTTATAATTGACAGTGTGATCTTTCCATCCCTCGAAGAATGTGTTCTAATGTGAACATAGAGGTGCTCCACAGTACATTCACTTGTTTGTATAGGACGTAAGATGTGACAGTGCCAGCCATCTCTCACTGATTACACTGAACAAAGTGGTCTGAAGGCTTTTCACTTCTAAACTATTTACTAAAAGGCACTTTCAGACAGACGTCTCAGAATAACTTCTTTTAAAGTACAGAAATTTAATTTACTCTGTTCATGAGCACTTACAAACCACGATACAGCTACTCCTTGTGCTTATAGGGCTTACGATGAAAGGACAAGAATGTTCTCCAATAATGTTGTCAATTGGTTTAATTAACACTAGTCTAATTGTCATACAATAAAAGATACACCTATGTTAAGTGTATATATAAATATATAAAAATTTTCAATTAAATTAATTGGATTTTCTCATTTCAAATGAAGAAAATACTCTGGTTTGAGACGTTTTTTGTGTTCTTTCTTTCATTACTGTTAAAGTTAGCACAAGGAAAATGTAATGTAGGTTGTATTTCTTGCAATACGACCTTGGACTTGCTGTTGTTTTTTTGTTGTACTTTCCCAAGCTTCGTACATTGCTACAGCTCATCAACTGCAAGCTCGTGTGTCTGGATGATGTAATGCATTAGACATCTTTTTCAAGGAAGTAATAGATTTACATGACTGTAAAAACTGTCATTTACATGACTGTAAAACCAGAATATTTTAAAGTCATGCCTATTTAACTGGAAACACTGGATACATAAAATGTTCAGTTTTTAAAGTGGCATTTTGTCTTTGAAAGTAACTGCTTTCCAATTTACCTGAAAAGTAAAGGTTAAAAAATGAAAAGACTACAGCATTTTCAGAATGAATGTATTATGTATATTAAAATAACATCTGTACATAATTGCTCCAACACTGCAATCATACAAAATATTTTATAAACAGTTTGGAGAGAAAAACTAGATACAAAAGTGTGCAGAATAGGCAAGAGAAACCATATACTTGGTTTTTTATGTATATGGTAGCATGCAAATTTATTAGAACACCTCAGTATACACACATCTGTTTATCTTTTCAAATAAAAATGAATATTTTTTTAGAAACGGCTTAGATTTTTAAGGTGTATGTACCATTTATGGCTGTATTATTAGATTATTTGAAGTGGTAGCACATTAAAGGCATTGACTAAAGAATTCTTCTCTACTTTATTTTAACATTAAGGTATAATGATTTGTGTACATGAAATGCTCTAATAAATTTGCATTAAATACATTATATACATCTCACATCCATATAGCCCGTTCTTTGATGTAAAAATATACATAATAGAATTAAACTACAAAAAACAAAGTAGTCATTTTAGATGTTATAGTTTTGTTTAAATTATGTACATAATTTACTTCTTGTTGCTGCTTAATGCAGAGGTCAGAGCAGGTGAGCCTGGTCAGTATCTGGATGGGAGACCTCCTGGGAAAAACTAAGGTTGCTGCTGGTCCATGTGAGTCCTAATGCCCCAGTATAGTGATGGGGACACTATACTGTAAACAGGTGCCGTTCTTCGGATGAGATGTAAAACCGAGGTCCTGACTCTCTGTGGTCATTAAAAATCCCAGGGAGTTTCTCGAAAAGAGTAGGGGTGTAACCCCGGCGTCCTGGCCAAATTTCCCATTGGCCCTTACCAATCATGGCCTCCTAATAATCCCCCTCTATGAATTGGCTACATTACTCTGCTCTCCTCCCCCACTGATGTGTGGTGAGAGTTCTGGTGCACTATGGCTGCCGTCGCATCATCCAGGTGGATGCTGCACATTGGTGGTGGTGGAGGGGAGACCCCATTACCTGTAAAGCGCTTTGAGTGGAGTGTCCAGAAAAAGCGCTATATAAGTGTAAGCAATTATTATTATTATGTTAGGCCTGGCATTCTCCTGGCATGATGGTGTCTATGCTGATGTGTGGCCTTGTGCTTTAGGCATGACAAGAGATTACTAGAAAAACCTGTAATGTAGAAAATGACATTAGAATGTCAGGCTAATGATAAATGCACAACATGATTGAAATATAGAACAAAATGCAGTAGATGCATAATTCACTTTGAGCTACAAATAGGTAAGCACAATTAACACAAAACAAAAGCATAAACATGCTCCGTGGACAACAAACATACAATTTGAAAACTTAAGCTGAAAAACTACTATGAATAAAAATGCTGTATTATTTTTCTTCACATTTATGTGCCATATTAATCGGTTTTTATCCGACTGTTTTATTGAATGCGCTTTACCAAGACTGAGCAAGCACAGTATGCAAAGCATACTTTTCTTTAAAGTTATGCATTTACTCTGTTTTAAAGCATGCGAGAGAAATGCACTCTGATATGTAATTTACTAGAAGTATGACAACCACATTCATTTGTGTGTTTTATGCATAATACAATATTAAGACATTTTCATCAAGTTTTAGATTGTCCAGTGCCACTTCTAAATTGTTTCAATCTTTTAATCTTTCATTTAGTTGTATTCTAAATTACAGAATGTTTTTTTTTTCAGGGGGAAATAATTTTTATAAAACTCCTTCCATGACTATTTCAGGAAAATAGTAGAATATCAACATTTGGTTATTGTGATTTCAAGAGCTTTTTGATCACTTCAGTTCTGTTCTTTGTCAGATTCTTAATTCTTTTATTGTGAATTTAAAATAGCTCAAGAATCACAAAAAAATCAAGGGCTAAAGCCCATCCTTCTAGAGGACAGGAAAACGTGGCGAGGAGTTGGTGGGCACCCACTCATTGACAATTTGGTGAAGAGGAGCTCTTTGGCATGCAATCTTCAGTAGCCTCCACCTTTCCTTTCCAGAGGTGGGATGTGATAACTCTTGAAGGGCTGGTGATGTGGCTCATTCCTGGGCTTTAAGAAGGAGAAAACAAATGCAATTTATAATAAAGTGATCTCAGTGAACTTTATATATAAATATAACTTCATATAACTGACATACATTAATGTGTGACTTTGCAGAAATGGGTATTTGTCATTTATTGTTTCAGTGGTAAACTGAAAAAGCCATATACAGGGATATGTTGATAAATGCACTGTCAGAATTCCACATCTTTATTTCAACTGCAGTCAATTATAAATTTGTTCTGCATGTTAGAAATGAGCTATCCATAACCAAACATTTCATGTATCAATGGAATTCCTCCAAAGTTTCCCACACTGGTAAGCAAGGATTACTTTATATTGCATGTCATATGCACATATTTTACGAATGAAATAATGCTTTTATTAAGCAATCAAGTGTAAGGTATAATTATTTAATTGGTTAATATAATGACAATAATGTATTGAATATTTTGTTACAAGTTTTATATCTGATCTACAAGAAAAGAGAAAAAACATAATCCTGATCTTTTAATAATTTTAAACCACAGTAATGCACGATTCCACCAATTAATGAGCACATTCTGGTGCAAGTATGTTGATGTAATAATTCCTTGCATACATACATCATTTTTTAACTTGAAGGATCCCAAAACCAACTGCTGCACTGCCACAGTGAGACACTGTCCCTCCAAGTGGAAAAAACAAGGAACTTTATGGAGGCCAGACTGCACAAGCCATGTGGAATTTAGCCTATATACTGGAGTCAAAACCCCTACTCTAATGGCCATTGCCAATATGAAGTCAGGACCGCAGGAATGGCACCTCCTGCAGCAGCGTGTCCCCAGTAAACATACTGGGGAATATTGAAATATTGGTTTGGTAATTGTTGTCCAGAGAGAAGACTGCCACCTGCTGGACTGCCAACATCACTCACAGCAGCAAGCTCATTTTCCTTAGAGGTGTTCCATCCCAGTACTGACTAAGCTGTGCCCTGTCTACAGTAGCTTCTGTGATCCGATGACATCAGGCTAGAATGTGTTAAAGCTTATTCATGTGATGTCTACCTTCGTTGGTTTCCCGTGGTATTTGGTTGATTTCAGTGCTGGGAGAGACCCATTGTGTGCCATTAAAGAAGGCAGAGAGGTGATGGGATATGAAGCTATTTTAGGTGCTGGTACAACCACATTCAGCTTTGGCAATTCAATTGGGTAAGAAGGACCATTCCGTCTCATCAGGGAGTCTGGAACATGCTTGACGTTGTGCTAGAAAACAAAGGTTATGTTACAATTTAATGTTTTGAGTCCTTGAAGAGAAAGAATCCCATCTGTCAATACAGAACAATACCAGTTTTGTACTATAAGGCATCATTTAATACAGGTAAGTATTATTTGTCTCTTTAAGTGTTTATCATTGTGAATCACTGTTCTATACATATACACAAACTATATGCAATTGTATGAAATTTACAAAATGTTCCTTATAGAGAGATACTGTCCTATGGTATTTGTTCTGGACAGCAAATTATCACTTTTGTTAGGCCAGACTCAATTAAAATAAACTCAAGTAATTTAACCCAACTTTCAATCTATACTAGTGCCTAAAACATGCCTATATCCATCTTCTTACAAATGAGTATGGCACTATTTAATATGTAAAATGTCCTTTTCTTCACTTTGTTTTATTTTTATGTGAATCAAAATTAGTACCTTTTATTAGTTTTTACCAATCATTTTTGTATTTTTTTTGTTTTATGGATTGCAGAGACATTTGTCTATTACAGTAGTTTTTACATTTCAGTGAAACTTCTTCCCTCTTCAAACTGAAAAGCATAAAGTTTTAAAGGTCAGCATCAGAGGACGCTTCTGGTTTGCCTTACTTGTCTTCTCCCTTGTTTTGCAATGCGCCAGAGATTGTCGATTGAGTTAGGGGTCCCATTGTTTTCTCCTCCTTCCACTGTTCCAATTACCCTTCTCAGGGTGCTAGCCTGCTTCTCTGCCACACTGCACAGAACACAACTAAAACTGTAAGGACACCACGCAGGGACATCTATTGCCTAATGATTGAGGACTTGGATGAAATATCATTATCACGTATAAACTGCCTTGAAAAGAAAGTGTTTTAAAAAAGCGAAAAATTAAAAAGGAATAGTGGTTTAATCATGAATATTGCAGTCTTCATTGACAGTGGTACCAAAATGCACTGCAATGGTTAAAGGGCAGACCCAAGTATGTTTGCCATCACAATTTGTGCTTTGGAATTCAGAAGGCCCCTTCTGCTGCCTCCAGAATGCAACTTGGCACAGTCATATAAAGCCCTACCCTAATGGGCCTTTCAGTTGAAAACTTGCCTACTTCAGACATATGTTTCAAGCATCTGAGATTCCAGAGGCCATATCTTTACATGGGCTCTCCTGCTAGCTAACAACTGAAATTGGAAGCTGAATAATCCTAGCATTTTAAGCGATTGCCAATGCGGACCTGAATTCTTTATTTAGATTTTGCTCGTCCTTAATCACTTGATTTTATTTTCCATTTTTCTCCATTCATTGACAAAAATAAAGAGTAAGTACTGGATGGTGCGTCTCCAGATTGTTGCTTGCACTGGTGTATTAATGTGAGGGGACAGACTCACCGGAGTTCCTTGAAGTAGGGGTGCTGCAAGGCAGCCTTGGAGCTGATCCTCTCATTGGGGTCATACTCCAGCATCTCGTACATCAGGGACAGGCCGCCTGATGAGCACTGTGGGATCAGGTGAGAGATACCACTCCCTTTCTTGGGAGGAAAGTCAAAACGCATGGCTCTGGATCTGTTGAGCAGTTTTTAAAAACAAAATTCTAGAGAGGCACGTCTTAGACCTTAGCTGACGACTGGAGCCTGCTTTTCTGCACTGGATCAGATTTTTTAGGCTGATATTTTCACAAGTAGTCCTTAGATGTAAGCTGGTGTGAATTCCTGGAGGCATTGTGCAGAAAATCCAAAATGAATACAATCTCCGGAGAATGTGAAATATAATTTAATGTCATGTAACATTGTAATGTTACACTTGCTGCACCCCTGCACAGTTTGACAGTTTGTGTTTGGATTTTATTTGCTTTAATTTATAAATAAAAAAGTTGTATATGTTATATATCTTCCTCTCAGATATTAGGCATTTCAAATGACTAAGCATAAAAAAGGTGAATTTTTTCCATGGGCAAATAGGATCCAGGTATACAGAACAGCTGAAAGTAGGATGATGCTTTTTCAACACTGTAAACATTACAGCACTGCAAATTGAACTTACTGCTTAAACTTCTGAAGAATTTCATCATCAGGGGTTCCCAGAACGTCATGGATTTTGGAAACCTGATCCAGCTCATTGGAGCCAGGGAAGAGAGGATTGAGGCTACCACAGAAAAACAAAAGCATGTTTAATTACCGCCATTTAATTAATGTGGCAAAACATGAATTTAGTTTCTGAAACTGTTGAAAATTTATTTCCATAACACAAGTTTTCAGTACATCCCGCACATTTTAATGGAGACCTTGACTGCTGCCTATTGTACTTAAAGACTCGCCTTTGACCATTTTCCAAATGATGAGCCACAGAATTCTGAAAGATTCCAATTGTGAATGATTGCAACTAACTTACATACTGTAAAACAAAGTCTGACAAACAGAAGTCATCTCCTCTCATAAACTGTAATTGGTGTGAAGAAGTTCCCCACTAGGCCTCATTGGGTGTCAGCTACAAAAGAAGCAGCCATGGTACTGGAACAGCTTTAGTAAGAAACATATTTGTTTCAGTGCCCAGTGAGGTTGCTATGCTTTTGCTTCATTGCCTAGTTTCAAACACTTGAGGTTTTATTTTTAAAAGATGTCTGTACTGTATGTACATCTACAGAAAGTGATTAGAACTGTGAAACAAAATAAAGGGTAGATTCATTTTTCCCATTGCATGAGAGTGCTTTTTTTTGGCATATGATAAATCCATTTTATTTTGGTTTACTATGCACTCACACAATGAATGACACATATTCAACTTAAATGTACGGGTTATGTGCCTGTTTAGGTCTGGTTAAAACATCTCTAAAAAACAGGCTAAATGACTCTGTGTGTGGTTACCTCATGATTTCAAAGAACACGCATCCGGCACTCCAGATGTCCATCTTGTGGGAGTAGTAGCCGTCTGTGAGCAGGCACTCTGGAGCCCGATACCAGCGAGTGGAGATGTACTCGGTATAGGGAGGTTTGGAGTAAACGCTCCTGCAGGAGCCGAAATCTGCCAGCTTCAGGACATCTTTCTGCCATGGTCAATTTAAAGGTTTGGAGGAGTATGCATCAGTGATAAGGAGGTTTAGAAGTCGCATTTATACTACAAGCACAGACATTTTCACAGCTGAAGATTTGTGTAGCTTTGTTTAGTTCAATATATTTGTCTCTTCAATTTATTCTGGTATGTTTATTAACATTTTGTTTTCAAGTACTCATGCAAGTGGAGTGGAAGTCCTTACTAACTAGTATGATTTCCTGTCCAGTTTGTATGCTTCATTGCTGCATCTACTCACTAGAGTGTTAAGGCATGCATTTTCTGCCATTAGGGATGATGGATCTTCACAGGAATCCAGTATGATAACCCTACTGTTGCTTTAAGTTAGCACATCCGGGTACTTTCTGTTCATGGTCCACAAGTTCCTCTTCCTTTTTTGTTTTGCAAAGCAAAATATATTAAAGCAACAACTACCGGTTCACATCCTTAGACTAAATTATTACATCTTGTCCACCTTACCCTGATTAAAATATTTTCTGGCTTGACGTCTCGGTGAAAGATTCCGTTTCTGTAACAAGATAAGGCAAAGTTTTCACAGTACGGAAGAACACACTCACACCTTTGTGTACTAAAGCAAAAGCAAGTACAGATTTGTTTTCCTGTAGGTCAGTGATAGCTCTGAAACTGAAGAAGCCTGACACTTTACATAGTTCAAGACTGTGAGTGCTGGAGATTTTATTGTTCTGCATTTTTATTATTCAAAGTCTCCTTAATGTAAATATGTGCCACTTGCTTCTTTATTTATAAAGCTGACCTGGAAACATTCTATGTGGGTGACTCGTTCCCACTGGAATCCCTAACAGCGCTGAATTTAGGAGCTAAAACTTTGTACCATGGAGACAAAACAGACAACTTAAACAATTTAATTTCGGGAATGTGAAAAAAGGAACGTAAAGGTTTTGCACCAGTGCAGATTCAAGTGTATTGTTTTACTTTGTTTTCACCATATTAGAGAAGATAGGTCACTGATCCATACAGGAAGGAAAATCTGTTTTTACATAATTTTGACAACCATTCCTCTTAACAGTGCTCTCTGCCTTTCTACATAAATCTGGATGAGATTATATTATGTGCAACCAATGTTATGGAAAGTGTATATCTGATGATTTACTGCTGACTCTTAAAAGGAGAATTACAAGTGTAAGAACTTGGTTATAGGACAAACAACAATGCAGAAAAGAGAAATGTCTTGGCAAACAAAGTACATGAATCACAGGCTTAATTTGGGATTGGGAGAAGAGTTATATTTTATATCCAAAGATAGAAAAAATATTAATTTAAACATTACAAATTAAAAAAACAGACCTGCTGCTTATCCATTCAGTTAAAAAGAACTTCACCCCAAATTTTTTTCCAGACTTCATCCGTAATTTCTTTCCCCTAAAATGATCCGACAGCAGCTTTTACCTGTGCATGTGATCCAGGGACTTACACAGCTGGTATATGTAATTCCTTGCTTTAATTTCTGGCAGGGGATGTCGTCTGCCTGAAAACACAATCACAAACTTCCAACAGAAACATAAAAAATGAATGCAGTACAAAGAGCAGCATGCTACATGCATTAACAATCCTTAATTCGTGTTTTCTTTTCCATCCATGGGTCTGTGAAACACAATTTCCTGTTATTTTGCTACGGTATATACTGACCAGTTTTAATAATGTGTCACATTGCTGAGATTGATTAGGCTACGACTTTGTCACAGATGGATGTCACGGTCTATAGATAATTTAAGTTAAAGACAGAAATGAATAGTGACATTTTCTAAGGAGTTCTCTTAAAAGATAAGGGAGTAGGCATCAGTAGTGTGCATCATGCTGATTAAAGGAAATAAAGGCCATACAGAAGTGCCTCATCCGCTGAATCTGTCTCTAGAGAAATGCCAGAAGTATTTTGTTCTATAACTAGATAAGAGCTTCTAGCACCTACGGAAGATTCTGTAGTGGCAATTGTTGTAACAGTTACCAAAGCAGTTTGTTATAATTGTCTTAAACAGACGAAGTGGTGGAAGACAAAGCCAGCCAGGAATGCATTAGAATGTTGTAAAATTGCAGGTGTGGTTAGCATGCTAACAACTAAACAGCTCCTTTTTTCATTTAAGCAATTTGCTGAAATAACCCTACTCAGAGTTATCCATATTATTACCCCTTTTGAACAGTTTTATATCCGTTGTTTACGTCAGTCTTTATAGTTCACTTTATTAAAGATGCATAGCTTATTGCCAAATTTTTTTATTTCTAGAAGCCTTGGATTTGTTAATCCTATGCACACTGGGGTACTGGTACAGTCATGTAGGAAACATCTCCAATTACAGTGAAAAAATATCCCTTTTTTGCTAACTTTCTTCTCGTACCTTACCCATCTATTCTGTAATAGAGATGCTTGGCCCAACAGCCTTGCAGGTGAATCTGTCTCAACAGGTTTTTATTGTGAGATCTTATTTTGTCTCTCTCCAGTTGGACAAACACAGCTTAGATTTTATAGCTCTTTTTATGCAATAGAGAACTAC
This sequence comes from Lepisosteus platostomus, assembly GCF_059453375.1. Taxonomy (NCBI): domain Eukaryota; kingdom Metazoa; phylum Chordata; class Actinopteri; order Semionotiformes; family Lepisosteidae; genus Lepisosteus; species Lepisosteus platostomus. The sequence goes on along the minus strand of NC_142620.1, from coordinate 11,168,670 downwards.
CTTATATGCCTAAAGTGACAGTCAAAAGAAGTCACCATATGAGGAATATCTGCTTCACATTAATGAAGATAGTTTAGTATATCTTCCCACTCAAGGGAGTACTATTGCAATAAAAACATGTAGGTTTTAGGTTTTTTATGCACAAGAAAATGAAATTATTAAAAGGTTATGTCTGTTCTAATATATAATATTTCTCTTTAAGAGTGAAAAAAACAGAGTATGTGGGATTTAAAGTATTGTTCTTGGATGTATTAGCAAGACTTGCCTCTTGCTAATTGCCATCTTGCCATCTGATGGATGAACTGTTTGAGCCAAGAACTTTCTGAAAAGTTTCACATCCAAATGTAGTTTCATTGGTTAATAACAGCTATTTGTTATATCTGATATAACTGCTAAAGCCATCTCTAAATCCCTCTGCTAGTTTTTGAAGCAGGAGGCATGTCATGATGAAACGAAATCTGTAATCAGTACCCTTCGTAAAACTACATTATGAGTCAGTTAATGCTTTTTCCGCTAATAAGGTTGATAGGAAGTGAAGTGTTCTTTCAAATGTAAAATATCCTCCTTTTTCAATCTTACTGGATTCCCAGCTTCTTTTTTTTAAATGCATTGTAAATGAGTTTTCGTTCTGATTTTTCCTATTAACTTGACCTCTATTAACTTACACTTTATATAAGCACAAACTTCATATCTGAGGTATTGTTGCTTTTTAATAAGGTATCGTAGGTGCATTCCAAGCCATTACAGATCTTTATTAATGCAGTGAGAACTGCATATACTGCACCAGCTGTAAAAATGCCTTGATGTAAAGTGTTCACCTTAAATAAAGCCTGCCAGAGAAGAGAGCGAATAAGGCCGGTTTTACTTCAGTGCTTGTTTAAAGTCAGACTTCGCTGTAACAGGATGAGTGAAAATGCAACGTTGGTTGATGAAAAGGGGTAAACAATCCCATCTTATTATAGTCAGACTTTTTTACAGCATCTTACAAGCATTCATACAGTATAGTGTTGAGGACCGAACCATGTACTGAGGTGAAAGGCAACAGTGCAACAGCTGCTGAGACTGACCTCGGATTAACTCATAGATGTTCATGTCCATGAGTTCACATATTAGAGAAAGGGAGCCTGTCTTCTTATCGCTAAAAAAGAGATGGAAAAGGGTAAAATCACTCTGTGAATTCACAAATGGATGTTTAACTGCAAACATCAAAATATGCACAGGGCCAGGCACAATGTTTTATAAGCAGGGTTACCAGGATGATATTTGTTTTAGTGAAATGATAATTTCTTAGATTGGATGCCAAATTATTATTGTAATACAGTCAATAAGCTCTTAAGTTACATACCGTATAGCTAACCTGGTGTGTATGCAGATTCTGTTTAACACAAAAAGCTATGTCATGTTCTTCAAGCTTTCAGATAGGATCAAATAGCTGTCAGGGACCAAAATTAAAATATCTCAGCACGAAACCGAACTTCTCTACTTCTAATTTTTGTAACACTAATCAATATTTTGTACTAACGCTACAGTGGCACAGTATTTAGTATTGCTGCCTCTCAGTATTGGGGTCCTGAGGTTCAATTCCTGGTGTACTAGCTGCATGGAGTTTGTGAGGGTTTTCTCTGTGTACTCTAGATTCCTCCCACAGTTCAAAGACCTACTGGTAGGTTCATTAGCTTCTGGGAAATTGGACCCCAGTGTGGCTGTGTGTGGTGGACAGGTGTTCTGCCCAGGGTATACCCCGTTTTGTGTCTGTTGCTTGCTGGGATAGGCTCCAGCTCCCCCGGGGTACTTCTTTGGATGAAGCAGTTAGATAATGGATGGATGGCAACTTACTAAATGATCTCGTGCAGCTGAAGGATGTTGGGGTGTGGGCTGAGCCTCTTCATTGCTTGTACTTCACGTAGGTTGTTTGCTTGCTCCAGGCTGATCGACATGGAATGAATTCAAAACTGTACTGACCGAACCATGATCAACCCATATTTAATGTGTTGCAATATTGATGTAACAAATGCAAATAAACTGAATTTACTTATTGTATTGATGCTCACTGATTGCCTTTAATCCTAGTATTCCAGTGTTTCTTCTTAAGCATCTCTTTATAAAGAAAAATAAGCAGCACTACATTTAACGACCAAGTAAAACAATGGCATTTGTTTGAAACATTTAATAAACTGCTTTTAGTAGCAAACGTATAAAACTATACTATATAGAAAAACGGAAACAAATATAATATGTAAATATCATAACATTTGTATAGATATTTTGTAAAGATGGATGGAGTCAGATGAAGGCTGAAATATGTCCCGTGGGGACTAAGTAATTTGAGTATATTTTTCTTCTCAAAAAGAAAATCTCATCCCATCAAAGCTGCATCCTATTTGTCAACAGCACGCCTTCCAGGGCCGGTGGTGACAGCTCGTGTCTAGAAGCTGACCCCTGAGCACAAGGTCAACAGCAGGGAGTGATGTCATGCCTGTCAGTGCAAGACACCTCTGTCGGAAGTGCCGCCCGGCTTGGGTTACAGGTGTATACACACCGAGTTGTCACGACACAGCCTTGCTCCACCAAAGCGAAAAGGGGATTTCAAATACATTTATTTTATAAACCACTGTTTCCAACACTTACCTTTCCACGGGCTGTTTCATGGTTTTGCAAGCATAGTAATTCCCATCTTTAAGGTTTTGCGTTTTGACCACCTCAGAAAACGTCCCTTCACCTAATTTGTGTATTATTTTGTATTCTAAACAAGTGGGGGGAAAAAAGCAGAAACTGGCTATACATCAAAGAAATCAAACAGGAAAAAGTAGCTTATGTTATCGAACGTAAACTACTGAAATCAACACATGGGTAGCGCTCATAAAACATGTACGAGGAAAAGAACTAGTTTATGCACAGGGACATTTGTAAATACACGTATCATTTATCTCAAGTTGTTTAAACAGGTAAAATGTATTTAAAGTAAAAGTAAAGTAAAAGTAAAGAACAAAGCCTTAGAGCGTTTTATACTGAAGAGTTATTACCTCTCCCAACGCGCTCAAGAAACTTACTGTCCATTCTTCAGTTTTTTCGACAAAAGCGCGGTGTAAACGTAGATGCTGGTCCATAGCATGCAGAATTAACCTATTCATCATGTTAACATTGCAGATCGGGATTTACATTAAACGTAGGATTTTATTTTTGCAACACTCTGCTGAAACACTCGCCATGTTATAATCATCTCCCTGGCAACGATGTACGCCTCAACTTTGACCTCTCCGACGGATCACAAAGGCAGTAACCTTATCCCTACTCTCCTGTAAACGATAACGGGCTAACAGCTGTTCACACAAGTTTAGGATGTGAGGGACAGATATGTTTAGTTTTGAGATTACGTTCTATGCATTTCTATCACTCGAAGTGATTTTATTTAATTTAATAACGTTTGAAATCTCCCCAGTGACAACATAAGAAATTATCACCCTACGACGAGAGAAACGCTTTGCTACTCTACAGCATATATACAGACACCAATATTATTAAGTACATCTAACATGTTACAGTAATCATTCTTTAAAAACAAACTAGAAAACCATGTAAATCTAGTATATACGTAATAATACATGTATTTATTTTGTCACAGTCTGAGTTGTAGGTCGTAATTCTGAACAGTGAATCGAGTTTTGTTTTTGTTTTACGTGAGAAATAGGATTTCCAATACATAAACTACTAAGGACTGTAAATTCGTGATAAGCAAGAGTTGCATTGCTTAATAAAACAATCTGAAAAGTATTCTATAGATTTGAGAACATTTAAAAAGTAACTATAACTGTAGATCTTTTCTGAGAATAATTCAAAAAGGTGAAGTTTAACTTCTCAAGTAATGAGTTTGTTATATGTATCTATCTGCTTAAATTAAAATTTAAAGACGGGATTTAAAGTTTAAGACCATCGGAACCATTGTAGAGGACGAGGAAATTCGGATGAAATCGTTGTCTCACCTCTGTTTCTGAGTATAGAGCTCAGATTAGACCCCGTTGACCTCTTCAGATTGTACCCTCGTTTATCAGTCAATTGTCCATACTTCATCAAATCCGACACGTTTGCCATTGTATTTATGATCTCGCACCGGAAACTGGAAATGCAACAATTATTTATTGTATTCCATATTGAATCAAAATCCCATGTTGCTTCACCACCTAAAATAATTATGTAGACGAATTGGAAATGGAGACTCGGTTTGGATAAGGTGTTGTAGTTTTGCTATGTATAACGAATACCAACAGGAAAATATAAGAAAACTGACAGACTTTTCCTCAGCATACAAAACAAGTAAACACGCCCTTGGGCACTAGGCAGCGAGGTGAAACGTCACTATATCCGAAAACGAAGCTCCTGCAATAAATTACATGGGGGATTGGTCTGTGAGCTGTACTGGTTTTTACAACTAGACTGTGACAAATATTTTAGGCGTTTCAAGCTATTCAGAAAGAAAAGCGTTCTTTATATTACAACATAACAATGACAGGTTTCAGCCTTTATCTAGGTATCTTTCCAACCCGCTTTTTCTCCGCGACCAGAGTACAGTGTACCCTGATTTTTTTTCCAGCAGGATCAACGAGTATTTGCACCCCCTATCGTTTTTTCTCAGCAATGACACTTGCTAACAGGAGCTGTTGGATGCTTCAGCCGGCATGAGGTGTCTTTTGTCCCAATTGTCTCGGGGAAAAATGTGTTATTCCTTGTGTTTAGAGCAATAGCTATTTATGCTATTTACATATATAATTGTTTCAAGGCAATAGCCAACGTAGGTATTATTTGTAACAGCAGCTAGCAAGAAAAAAAAGAAATTTTTGCCTTGGTTAGAGAAAAGAATAATAAAAGACTGGGTCCCACTGTATTGCACAGGCTGAACTACAGAGGCTATTCACAGGCGCGACCCCACTACTGCCCAGCACGGGGGCTTTGGCCTGCTCCGTTTCCGACCTGGGCCGGTGCACCCCTCCTTAGGCGACCTGGTGGTCCCGGGCTCCCCCAGGAGCACCATATCGATACCGAGCTTAGTGTGGACACCCGATCGCCATAGCCCACCGCAACTCAGAGCTCCTGAGCTCAAGCGATCCGCCAGCCTCAGCCTCCCCGTAGCTTGGATTACAGGCGCGCGCCACCGCACCCGGCTGCTGAGGGCTGCGAATTTAGCTCTGATCAGGCTTGCGTAGGCTGCTGTTGCAATTTGACAGCCAAACGCGCCCCTAAGCGCTATTCCACGGAACTGGCGTTGTTCTGTCTGCAGCATCTTCCAAGCCCAAGAGACCGGGATGCTCAGCACGGGGATCAATTCATCTTCCTCGGCCGATCTGTTTTAGGTTTTAGATATTGCTCCTCTCGCCAAAAAGATGATATCATATGAATTTACGGCTGTTTCCTAGCACACAATGGCTCACAATTTCTGAAACATGCTGTCAAGATACATATGAATTCAGTGTTGATCAATGTAGCATGGGACAGCTTGCACCCAATTTTACTAATTTGTATTAGTAAAATTATAATAATTTTTATAGTACATAAGATTGCACTGAAAATAATTGTTACCCGGTTTAATTGCAGGTACAGCACCTTTGAAAATGTCGAGCAACATCATATCAAAACTATTATTTTGTATACTAAAATGCATATTTTAACATATTTGCGCGTTTAAGTGTGGATATATATATATAAGTGACATTTAAGTCACCTTTGCTGTAACGGAATGGCATATGTTAACGTTTTCGAGTAGTATATATCAATTACTAAAAAAAAGGGTATTCTATATTCCACTCCACCACAAAGTGGTACCCGAGACAGGCATATCAGATTTGAAAACGCGAAAACGGAACAGAGCAAACAGCCTTCCGTAGGAAGAGACGCCTGCGCTGTGAAAGGCAATGTGTATTACCTTTGGTTCAAGTACTGGTTAGCAATCCGTAAGAGAGGCATATTTATGCCTTAATTTGGTACAGTTACCATGAAGAACAGATTTAATACAGTGGATATTAGGGTTGTCATTGCGGAGCTCAATGACAGGTAATGATAAGCTTACAATATTTTGGGTAGAAGCTTATGATAGCACTGACGTTTTGCATACACATTCTTAAGTTCAGTCCCTTGTCCAGAGGTCGTAATTGTACTACTGTACATATGGTGAACTACACAATTCCGATATTGGTAAAATATGCACCTTGACATTTATGTAATAGCCTGAAAATTGTTCCTGTATAGGCTTTTAAGAAAAAATTAAAATCAATAACCTCCCTGTCTCGTACACTTGTCTAACATCTGTGTAAAGTCGATTGCGCACAGCATTTTCTTAGCTAGCAGGAGTTTTTAAACTTAAAAAAAATGTAAAGTGTTGTTGTGGGTTATGATGTTGCTACAGGTTCCTTGGTATGAGAGTGAACAACGTTTACGACATCGACAATAAGACCTACCTCATCCGTCTGCAAAAGTAAGTGTTGTACAGTATCAATGTAAAACTGTTGAACAACGGTTGTCGCGTTAAAACATGTCAAGTTTTTTTGATTAAGCATTTCTGCATATTGGCTCTTTCAGCATCACACCCTGAAGTAAAAGAATCTGTTTCAGCTTTATTTCTTTATTTTTTATAATTGTAACTAATTCTCTTGGTTAAAAAAACACGAAACATTCGGTACATAGATTTAGGAAATATGATGATGCAGACACCTACTGTAACACCTAACAAATTCAGTTTCCTAACATAAACTGGTTAAAGCTTTTCGTCGGGTTATAAAGGCATCATTCATTAAAAAAAATTATTCGCATTTGTAAAGCATGAACCTTGAATTCAGGCATAAGTCATAGGATGTACTGTACATTCAAGCAGGCTCAGCACGAGTCTTAACAGTGAACAGGTGAAGTTTACAGAAGTTGGGGGTCTCACGGCACTGATAACCAGAGGCTTCTCTCTTACAGACCTGACTCCAAAGCTGTTCTGCTGATTGAGTCTGGAATACGCATTCACTCCACTGAATTTGAGTGGCCCAAGAATGTCATGCCTTCTGGGTTTGCCATGAAAGTAATTATACTTTTTATGTTTTCTTAACATTTTCTTTTTGCTGTGCTGTGAAAAATAAACTTTGCATTTCCTGTTTCAGTCCGTCCGCCCATTTCGGCCACCCTCTTACCCTCTGAGGGTTACGATGGGCAGAGTGTTACCCAGCAGCTGCAGGGCACAGGGAAGGGCTGCACCATGTGTGGGACATCAGCACATTGCTGAGCACACACACGCGCACACAGGGGGCAGAGATCCGCTCGCCCACCTGGACACCAAGCCTTTCGGCTGTGGAAAGAAACTCTTCCAGCCCTGGGGAGAACATGCAGACTCCACACTTAGATACTATAGGTTGGGTTAGAAGACAGGCACCCATGTGATATTTGTCTGTTTGCGCTTAGTAAATGTACTTTGAAAGCAGTCTGTGATGGATAAGCGTGTGAGCCAAGTATCCAGGTTCATTTAAGAAATGAAACTCTTTATGAATCCCCCCAAGTTCCTACTTTCACAGTGATTTCATTTACATAAGACTACAGTGGCAAGCAGCACAATATGAGTAAAGTACAAATCTGGAGATTTCCCATGGAAAATCACTTAACCGTTTATTTTGACCAGTTATTAGTTTTCTTTTGACTTCTGTAATTATTTTACAGCTTAAATCTTCCTAACCAAGATGAGATTCAGGCATGTCCATTCGTTCTTTTGTCATTTTGGAAATTTCACTCATTCTTGGAAAACTTTTTTTATTGAAGTATATCATTGTTTTCTTTACTTTCTCAAGTGCCGCAAACACTTGAAGTCCCGTCGACTGGTGTTGGTGAAGCAGCTGGGAGTGGACAGGATCATTGATATTCAGTTCGGTTCAGATGAAGCTGCCTATCACCTGATAGTGGAGCTGTATGACAGGGTGAGATGATTGTGGTGAATTACCTTTCTTTTTTTTTTTAAAAAGGTATCGCGTTTGTGCTTTTATTACTGTTAACATGGACAGAAGAAGAGACAGTGAGAATACTGCAAACATTATAAGCTCTGAGACTTCCTCTGAGTTTTCATTCACACATACCCACTGTCCTGATGCAGTTTGTAGTAGTTACTCGTGACTTCCTCAGTTTAACTCCTGGGATGTAAGACACACTGCTGTGTGTGTGTTGTTTTTGTATAGTGTACCATTGATCTTAATTGCCCTACATTGCTTATACAAAAGGAACATATTAATAAAGACACTGTTAAATAGGGTTGTGCTGACAGCTCTGAGCTGAGGTTTATTTTCAGTACATATCCACCTGGACTGACTGGTCCAGTAGTGTAGACGTGCCCCTTGTGCGTTAGTCCAGTATTGTAGACGCGCCCCTCGTGCGTTAGTCCAGTAGTTTAGACGTGCCCCTTGTGCGTTAGTCCAGTAGTTTAGACGTGCCCCTGGTGCGTTAGTCCAGTAGTGTAGGCGCGCCCCTCGTGCATTAGTCCAGTAGTTTAGAGGCGCCCCTCATGCGTTAGTCCAGTAGTTTAGAGGCACCCCTCGTGCGTTAGTCCAGTAGTTTAGAGGCGCCCCTCGTGCATAAGTCCAGTGGTGTAGACGTGTCCCTCGTGCGTTAGTCCAGTGGTGTAGACGCGCCCCTCGTGCGTTAGTCCAGTGGTGTAGATGGTGTAAAGCAGTGTGGACTCGTGACCGAAAGGTTGTGGGGTCGAATCCCAAGGGCAACACTGCTGATGTACCCCCTTGAACAAGAAAATTCACCCAAATGGCTCCAGTAATACACCCAGCCGTATATAGGGATAAAAATTTGAGTCATGTCACTCTGCCCTCTACGGGATGGCCGGACGGACAGGCAGGAGAGTGAGGGGCAGGTGTGTTGTGTCTCCTCAGGGGAACATAGTCCTGACCGATCACGAGTACACCATCCTGAACCTGCTGAGGTTTCGCACGGCCGAGGCGGAAGATGTGAAGATTGCAGTGAGGGAGAGGTACCCCGTGGAGAGCGCCAGGCCACCGGAGCCCCTCATCAGCCTGGACAGGTGATGGCTTAGTCTGGGTGGTTTAGTGGAGCAAGGGAGGAGCTGGGTGGAGGGCGGCTCATTTGTGAGCAGGGGTTGGCTGTGGGTGGTGGGGCTGATCAGTACCTCCAATCTCCATCTCCGCACAGTTGTTAAAGATTGAGCAGTTTCCCTCCATGGCGCACAGCCTTAATCATTCGCTCAACCCTGCAGGGGCATTTCTGAATAGACACCTGCGTTCTTCACCTGTGGGTGGTATGATATAGGGCACTGTGGCGCAAGGGCACCAACTGCGTCATTCCACGAAAGATAATGCTTCAAAGTCAACTTAGATGAAATAAAGCATTTCCGGTGTTTTTGAATGTTTATGTAAGTTTATATTGGTCGTCTAGAGCTGAGGTTTGTTCTTGTACTATACAGGCTCTCAGAAATCCTGTCCAGTGCCCCTAAAGGAGAGCAGGTGAAACGAATCCTAAACCCACATCTGCGTAAGTACTGTTACAGCTTACAGCTTTTCTTTTCAGCATTATTAACCTTCACTTGTTCCTTTGTAGCTTACACATGCTGTGGCAGCTACCTACTTGAACTTCGTAAATGAATATTGTTCAATGAAAAGTATTCTCTCTTAAGTTTCCTGGAGGTTATTCTTTTTATTTTCATTCTAATTTTTTACCTTCTCTTTTTTTTTCAGCCTACGGTGCAACTTTAATTGAGCACTGCCTGATGGAGGTCGGTTTCTCTGGCTTTGTGAAAGCAGATGCCCAGTTTGATGTCTCTCTAGGTACCATATAAGTGATCTGCTGTGACACGTCTCTTAGGCTTAGGAAAGAATTGGAGGCAAGGGGTTTACTGTCCTAGATGAGCACTGTCCCTGAAGCTTCACCTGCTCCATTGGTTCACAGAGATTCTACATATCCAACCTCACTTTCTTTCCATTTTTAAAATGAATTTGAAGTCTTGAATATCAAGCATTTTTTTATTAGAAGCTTCAGGAGTCCAGTGTTTTGGAATATACTGTATAATAATAGTGTGCAGTCCAGTTACTTAAAAAATGTAAAACAATGATTTAATTATTTCTTTATTTTCAAATTAAGTCTCTGATTTATCATTGGCAGCCCTGCTCTCTACTGCTGTGAAGTAATTGAGATTTTTTTTTATTTCTGAATGTATTTGTGAATGAGGGAAGGGTGTTTTTATTCTTCATCGCTGCAAAAGAACGGTCAGAGTTAATCCATAATGCATGTACTTGGGTTAAGAATTACTAATGGAAAGGTAAGAAAGGGTACATGTGAAAAGTAAATTAAATTGACATAAGTAGTGGAGTACTTCAAGGGTCTATGTTAGGGGCACTGCACTTATAAAATGTTTTTAATATTCCAGAGGCACCTAAAGTCTTAGCAGCTCTACAGAAGGCAGAAGAGTTTATGGAGAAATCTGCAAACTTCAGTGGAAAGGTATTTTTGATGTGTGTCATATAAGTGATTTGGGATTCTGGTCTGTTCGTTGCTAGGGATCTATAAGCTGGTGATTTATTACAATAAGATGATTTTTTTTTTCAATTTCTAATCATCTGTGCCTTTTTAGGCAATAGCCTTCATGCTGGGATGTTTAAAATATCAGGATATGTGTTTTTTCATATGAAAACCAGCATTAATACTGATTAATAATGACAAAATGGAAATGAGATTTTTTAAAACAAATCTGCTCTCTCTCAAATAGTCATAGGCACATTGTATTTAATATTTATTTGAGAATATGTTTGCATTGCATTGTGTTTGTAGTGTTTACATGTATTCATTTGCATATAATAATTTTCTTGTCTGTTAACTTTATTTTTGCTTGGCTTCATTAACAGGGGTACATAATACAGAAGTGTGAGAAGAAACCTAGTTTGGCCCCAGACAAGCCTCCTGAAGATTTACTCACGTAAGGATCTCTAAATATGCTCCATGTGATTTAACCTAATTTGACATTTCAAAGTCATGTAAAATGCGAAATGGCCACCTTAATATTGGGAGTGTTCTAACTAATGTTTTAACCCTTTCTGTGGGAAATGGAATTGAAAATGAATATATACACAGAGGGATTAGGAAATTGCTTTTGATGTGTTAGGTTAGTGTTCTGTCAGACACTCTAATTTGATTTTCGTTTACGTGCTGGTGTTTGCAGGTACGAGGAGTTTCATCCCTTCCTCTATGCTCAACATTTGAAGAGCCCCTATGTGGAGTTTGAATCCTTTGACAAGGTAAGAGATACCTGCTGCATTATCATTACCAGTGGCTAAGCAGGGACACTGCAATGCAGGCTTCATATCTTGATGTTAACATGAAGCAACCAATATTAAAATGCCTACCCTGTTGATTAATTTTTGTTTTAATTCTTTCATGTTTTAGTTCGTTATTGTCAGATAAGTAGGAAAAGATGAGTAAAACTTTCTGTGATCCTGAAGTCTATGAAGAACATGTTTTCCCTTTCTGTTAACCGGATACTTGCATCATTTTTCTCTCCCAGGCAGTGGATGAGTTTTACTCAAAAATGGAGAGCCAGAAGATTGACGTGAAGGCGCTGCAGCAGGAGAAGCAGGCCTTGAAGAAGCTGGACAATGTGCGCAGAGATCACGAGCAACGTCTGGAAGCTCTGCACCAAGCTCAGGTAACCCTGCACAGGGCACAGGGCCACCACACTGCAGAGGGCCACCAGACTGCACAGGGCACAGAGCCACAAGACTGCACAGGGCCATCAGACTGCACAGGGCACAGAGCCACAAGACTGCACAGGGCCACCAGACTGCACAGGGCACAGGGCCACCAGACTGCACAGGGCCATCAGACTGCACAGGGCACTGGGCCACAAGACTGCACAGGGCACAGAGCCACAAGACTGCACAGGGCCATCAGACTGCACAGGGCACAGAGCCACAAGACTGCACAGGGCCATCAGACTGCACAGGGCACAGAGCCACAAGACTGCACAGGGCCATCAGACTGCACAGGGCACAGAGCCACAAGACTGCACAGGGCCATCAGACTGCACAGGGCACAGAGCCACAAGACTGCACAGGGCCATCAGACTGCACAGGGCACAGGGCCACCAGACTGCACAGGGCCACCAGACTGCACAGGGCACAGGGCCACCAGACTGCACAGGGCACAGGGCCTGAGGGCACAGTAAAGAGCTGCATGGGGAGTTGGGCTTGGTGTCCTGGAATAAGGAAAATACCTCACAAGGTTCCACCTGAAACTGCAGCACATGTTAAGTGTAATAATAATTCTTGACTCAAATCAGAAACAGCTTCACGAGTTAATCAGAAGTCTTGGGCATTGTTTTTAAGTTGAGAGAAGAGCATGCAGACGAACATAAATCAATCAATCACACCAAATAAGAGAGCACGCTGATGAGAATCCCCTAAGTTTTCATGTTTGAGTGACAGGGCTGTGCTGCGCGTGTCTGGCGCGGGGCGAGTGACAGGGCTGTGCTGCGCGTGTCTGGCGCGGGGCGAGTGACAGGGCTGTGCTGCGCGTGTCTGGCGCGGGGCGGGTGACAGGGCTGTGCTGTGGGTTGCAGGAGCTGGACCGGCTGAAGGGGGAACTGGTGGAGATGAACCTGCCGGTGGTGGAGCGGGCGCTGCAGGTGGTGCAGAGCGCCCTGGCCAACCAGGTGGACTGGACAGAGATCGGGCTGATTGTGAAGGAGGCCCAGGCGCAGGGCGACCCTGTGGCCGGTGCCATCAAGGAGCTCAAACTGCAGACCAACCACATCACCATGCTGCTCCGGTGAGTGTCTCTCACCAGTGGGCTTGTTCTCATTGCCTAGTTTTACCCAAGCAGATGTACTGTAAATAAGTTTAAACGTATTGTAGCTGACTACCTGTGTATGGAAATTTGGGCTGCAATTTAGAGCTCAGTACAATACACCTCCTTTGCTAGCCAATCACCAGACTTACTGTGGGCATGTAACAATGGAAATCTGTCCCCTACTTCAGATACAAGGAGTGGAATTGACACGTTTTGGATGGATGAGCAGTGGCTTGCTTTGCATCTTAGGAACCCGTACACTAGGTCTGATGAGGAGGAAGAGGAGGAGGAAGAGGAGGAGGGAGGAGACAAAAGCCAAGCGCAGAAGGGGAAGAAGAACAAGGGCAAACACAAGGCACAGAAGAACAAGCTGCAGAAAAACAAGCCCCTGCTGGTGGATGTAGACCTGAGCCTGTCTGCGTATGCCAACGCAAAGAAGTGAGTTGGAGTGCTAGAAAAGGACACCCTAACTGGCATTTAAACACAGGCACTCGCATGCCTCTTCCAACACCGGTGTTGTAAGTGCATTAGGAGAAACACAGCACCTAAATGTGAACATGATCCTAACAGGTATGTTCCTGATAGCAGACTTTTTACCTATAATGTATGAGGTCGTCATAGTGTTAACAGAGATAGCTACAGTAATACTCTACATATGATGTTTGTTTTAAAGCATTTTATGAAGATAATTTTTTGCCACATTTCCAGCTCTTTCAATTGCAGCTCTCCATCCAGACATTATAGGTAAAAGGAGCTAAAGAAAAGTGAAACTAGGGCAAAAACTAAGTGTTAAAGTAAACTGTTAGCTTAGCGTTTTGCATTCCCACACTTGGCCTCGTTAGCAGAATTAATATGTTATGTTTTGTATGTTATGTATTAATATGTTTTTTCTCCCAGACACTTCAAGCACCTTGTGGAGATTTTTTATTTTATTATTAAAATTGTGTAGTATTTTCTATGGTTTCTAAGAGGAAATGATTTTTGGTCAGGCTCTGATGCTGGGATCTTTAAACTGATATCAAAAACTGACACTTAACACTGGCTTCAGACGTGTCTTCTGGCTCAGATTTATCACTGAGCACTGTCAGAGTACATGCAGATCTCATTATCTTTTCACGTCTTCATTAACATTTCAAAGGGTTGACACAAAGCCAACTGAGCAGATTTCTTCAGAATGACCAGTGAAACACAAATCAGAGGGCACAAGTGGAAACTGTGTGTTAGTGCATTTAACAATGAGAACAGATAGCCCTTCTTTACCTGCAGGGTTGTGGGAGTAGGGAACAAGCTACCCAGCCATGTTGTTGAAGCTGACATCCTTGCTTATTTCAGGAAATGGCTATGAGATCCTTGGATTAAATAACTACTAACTACTCAGCAGACCAAATAGCCTCCTCTGGTTTGTAATCTTTCCATGTTCCAGTGCTCAGTCTTGTCAAACTTCTCTCTCTCTCAGGTACTACGATCACAAGCGGCATGCTGCAAAGAAAGAACAGAAAACTGTGGAGGCTGCAGAAAAGGTGATGTGGTGTGGCATTGGAATGCTCTGCAGTGGTCAGTTATAGAGAAGACGTCGATCAAGAACTAAGTCTGTTTTAGAAAAGAACACCTCACTTTAAAAACTTGCACTGTGGTCATGGTGTTGCTTAGTCGTTTTTGTTGATTTTGCAGGCTTTCAAGTCTGCAGAGAAAAAAACAAAACAAACGCTTAAAGAGGTTCAGACGGTTACCACCATCCAGAAGGCCAGGAAAGTCTACTGGTAAGGAAGAGTGGCAGGTCTGGTTTTTAACCTGACAGATGTTTACTTGTTATTGTGTGGTATCTAAATAATCACATGTATTGTGGTTGTGCTTTGTTCAGAAACTTTACACAGTGCACACGCAAGGGGTCCGAGTGTTGAGATTTGCTGTTATTTCTATTTTCATGCTTCAGGTTTGAAAAGTTCCTGTGGTTCATCAGCTCTGAGAATTACCTCATCATTGCCGGGCGGGACCAACAGCAAAACGAAATGATTGTGAAGAGATATCTGAAGCCAGGTGGGGGCCTGTACAGCCAGCCAGTGCACGAAAGATAGAAAGTTGTGTCAAAGAGTTGCCTTTCTGAAAATCCAGCGTGATTGTCAGGACAGAACATGCCAATAGTCACGTTGAGTGCAGATCACCTACAGTATAACTCATTTTGTAAGGAAACAGCAAGACCAGATAATACTAAAATAGGGTGTTGCGGTGGCTCTGTGGCTAAGGATCTGTGCCTATGGCTGGAAGGTTGCCGGTTCGTATCCCGCAGCCGGCAGAGGAATCCTGCTCCATTGGGCCCCTGAGCAAGGCCCTTAACCCCAACTGCTTCAGGGGCACTGTACAATGGCTGACCCTGCGCTCTGACCCCAAGCTTCTCTCCCTGTCTGTGTGTCTCATGGAGAGCAAGTTGAGGTATGAGAAAAGACAAATTCCTAAAACAAGAAATTGTATATGGCCAATAAAGTGATCTTATCTTATCTTAAAATGTCTTAACTACAGTACTTTGTACTGAATAATTTTAAGATGGAATTAACTAGCAGATACCTGCCAGATGTTAAGTGTGTCTGCTGCTATATGTAAAGCACCTTAGGATCCTTTAAGATGAAAAGCACTATTTAAAAGGTAGGTGTTATTATTATTAGTCCTGCAGGGGTTATTGAACTTTCTTGTCCACTCCAGTTTGAGGGTGTTAAAAGGCAGTGTCTGCTTTTCCTGTGTTCATTCATAGGTGACATTTATGTGCATGCTGATCTCCATGGAGCCACAAGTTGTGTCATCAAAAACCCATCAGGTGAGCCTCTGAAGCAACTACTAGCATGTAACTCCTATCTGCTGCTACTGGTGCACAGCCTTCCTGACTCAGGGATTAGTCCTCCGATACACTGCCTCCTGGAGTCAGGGATTCGTCCTCCGATACACTGCCTCCTGGAGTCAGGGATTCGTCCTCCGATACACTGCCTCCTGGAGTCAGGGATTCGTCCTCCGAAACACTGCCTCCTGGAGTCAGGGATTCGTCCTCCGACACACTGCCTCCTGGAGTCAGGGATTCGTCCTCCGATACACTGCCTCCTGGAGTCAGGGATTCCCCTTGGACTGTGTGTTGCTGGCCTTTCCATCCACACCCGTGCTTCTGTGGTCTTCAGTTATGCACCCACTGCAACATAAAAAGATAAAATGGGTTGTTTCTGCGGAATCAGTTTGCCATGTGTCATTTTTAAGCTTTTATTTTTTCTGCCATGACACTGTTTGCCTTGTTTAGTTCTGTCTGACTGAAGACTGCAGTCATGGTTGTCCTGGTGTCCCAGGTTAAGCCAGATTGTTACCGTGTGCCTGTCAGCTGTGTTGTTTCGGTATGTGCTGCAGATGAGCCCATTCCTCCTCGCACCCTCACGGAGGCCGGGACCATGGCTGTGTGCTACAGTGCTGCCTGGGACGCCAAGGTGATCACCAGCGCCTGGTGGGTTCACCATCACCAGGTGAGTCTCGAACCGCAGAAGAGAAGAAAACCATGAGACAAGAGCAGGCCTTTCAGCCCACCTTAGTGTGCTGTTTCTCTCACAAAGCATGATTCATCAGGCTTCATGTCAAAAGGTGCCTCCATCTTCTCCTCCAATTTCTTGCTTAGTCATTTTTATATTGTTAGCTCATAATGTAAAGATTTTTTGGGGGTCAGTGCAGAATTCATGCATGCCCACTTTCAACTAGCAAATGTTTTTTTTATAATTTAGTGTCAGCAATTATTTATTATATATACACCCAATTTCAAAGTAGTCAGTTTTGTCTCTACATTTCTGCACACAGTGGGAGAATGAGCAGGTAAAGACCAGCCCCTCTGACCCTTCATTGAGCTATTAATCTTTCATGTATTGCAAGCTCTGTGGTGATGTGCAGGAGCTTCACTGCCCACCCTGACATCACTGCAGGTGCCTGGGATGTCACAGGAGACAGCACTAACCCCGGTGGTGCTGTGCCTCTTGGGCGCCTCCACTTGGTGAAATCTGGTTACAGACTCAAACATCCATCAAAAAGTTTAATTAAAGCTAAAAACAAACTTGGGATTACGTTATTATCCCTCATTTAATATCCCTTTAAACAATCTATTGGAATAATAGCAAAGCATTTCCTCTTTGAAGTGTTTTACTGAGACTGAAAAGATTTCTTTAACCTGATCTGTGCCCTTAAAGCATTGTTGCTCTTGTTTGGACATTTTTATTAAAGCATCTGTATGACACAAATTGTTTTGTAGTATTCCAGATGTCTAGCAGCAGATTGTTAAACCATATCAGCACCAACGCTTAACCCTGACACACTTTGTCCCTGCAGGTCTCCATACGCTGAATCACTAATCGGATTTTGCCCACTGACTAGTGGTGTGCCCCACCTTCAGTGCATTTCTGTGGCCTTGCCACGCCTCTCTCGCTTCTCACACTAGACAGCATATAACCCTTCACCTGCCTCTTGTCTCCTCCTCCTCACACCTACTCCAGACAGGCAGCTTGTATCTGCTGCATGTCAGTGGAGACTGCTGTGTGCAAAAGGACCCTTTATCCTAGTGGGGTGAGCAGAAGTAAAGATGAGACAATCCCAGATGCAGTGCTGATTGTAAGCCTGTCTGTATTTGTTTTCTAGGTGTCCAAGACAGCCCCCACAGGAGAGTACCTAACCACTGGGAGCTTCATGATCCGAGGTGCAGAACGTGTCCTGTGTCCACTGTCCTACTTGCAACAGCTGTCCACTGAGGCTGTGGATCTCCCTGTTCATTGATTGATTTGACTGTTTCTCTGACAGTGTCAGCAATGTAATGCCGGAATGTATTCACCTAGTTGAAAAAATCTCAGCCAGGGTGAATCGAAGTTGTTTCACTATATGAATTGCATGTTTGCACAAAAGAGAAGGAACAGGTACAACCCAGTTCACTGTAATAATGCCCCCACTAAAGATAGTGTCTCATCTGTTTGTGTGAGAATGTCCTACAGAGAGCACATGCCGAGATGGAGTCATGCCCCCCCCCCCCCCCCCAATTTCTTAAAAGATGTAAATCAGCAAAGGAACTTAACAAAAGTTATACATAGGCTCTAAGTGAATGCAGTGCAAAAGTACTTAGGGTATATATTGACAGCAGCATTGCCACCTCATAGCCTGACCTCAAACTAATGCATCGGTGTAGAAATTCCTTTTATGAAATTCAGTAGGACAGAGTGCCACCTCCTGTTCCACCAACATCAGTGACAAGAGCAGTCTGGATTTGCTTGGGGGTCTGTCTTCTCTGTACTGACCAGCTCCCATCTTGCTTAGCTTCTGTGATTTGATTAGGTCAGGCTACAAGGTGGTACCACTTCTGCTGTTTCACCTCATGGAGAGTTGACGTGGCACAAAAGTCTATCCATGTCGGTTCGCACTTTTTGCTGCATTTCCATTAAAATGCATCGAATTTTGGATTTATTTGACATCTTTTCACTATAGGATGAAACTCAGTACGTTCAAAGACCAAGTAAGTGAGCGTTTTTTGTCTCTTTTCAGGGAAGAAGAATTTTCTCCCCCCTTCCTACCTCATGATGGGCTTCGGCTTCCTCTTCAAGGTAAGCGGTGAGGCTGTCCCAGCGGGAGGAATGCACTGACATTCCCACTGTAAAGCAAAACCCAGCAGCCTCCAGAGGGCAGCACTGGCTGCTCTATAATTGCTTACACTTATATAGCTCTTTTACTGGACACTCCACTCAAAGCGCTTTACAGATAGTGGGGACTCCCCTCCTTTACCACCAGTGTGCAGCCCCACCTGGATGATGAGACGGCTTTCAAAGTGTGCCAGTATACTCCCAACACACCAGCTCTCCATGGGGAGGAGAGCAGAGTGATGAAGCCAGTTCAGAGAGGGGGATTATAAGGAGGCCATGACTGGTAAAGGCCAGGAGAGAAATATGGCCAGGTTAATGGGGTAACACCCCTACTCTTTTGGAGAAACACCCTGAGATTTTTAATGATCACGAAGAGTCAGGACCTGAAGGATGGTGCCTTTTGTACTGTACAGTGATCCCATCACTACACCGGGGCAGGTGCTAGATTTGCAAGGGTGGTGTTGGCGTACTGGCAATGTGTGTTTGGGGCGGGGGGTGCACTGGCACAGATTCGGACAGTGATGCGCACGGTGGCGTGACGGTAGCCTGTGTGCACTTGGGCAGGTAGACGAGACGTGTGTGTGGAGACACCGCGGAGAGAGGAAGGTGAAGACGGTGGAGGAAGACATGGACTCGGTGACGAGCAGTACAGCTGACCTCCTGATTGAGGGTCCAGAACTCACAGGTAAGCACTTCCTCTAAAGTAACCGTAGCTAATAGATGCACGCTCACACCTGTTGTCTTGTACATGTGCATTCAGAAGTGCATTTATTTGTACGCTGGCTCAAAATCAGGATCTCTGTGAATCTTCAGCCACTGCAGACACCTGCCTTGTAGTACACCGTATTCACCAAGGTAGTGCTACTGTCCTGCCTACTAACAAGACAAAACTGCAATATGGGGTTGTGATGTCTAAAAATGATAACTGGGGGCACTTTCCTACACAAAGCATAGTGGGAGACTGCAATAAGGCTACCCAGTGAAGTGGGAGTCAATAAACTACCCAGCCATGTCAAAGATGATACCCTGGATCATTCTGTCTGGAAGAGATTCTCAGGCCAACAAGCTTCTAGCAACCAAATAAGCTAAATGGCCTCTTCTAATGTGAGACCATTTCTAATTATTTCTTGATCTTCCTGTCCGGTGTCCCCCCCCGATCTGCACACAGGGGGAGAGAGCAGCAATGAGGGTGAGGGCGAAGGAGAGGAGAGGCCGGTGGAGACAGGGAGCCCAGGAAAGGAAGACAGCACTGGAGAGCAGAAGCAGCAGCAGGAGGGTGAAGATGGAGAACTGGATCAGAATTCATCCGAGGAGTCGGACCCCGAGGAGCCTGAGGAGCCCTCAGAGGGGGAGGGCCTGGGCCGGGGGGAGCCAGGTGACCCAGAGGGGAAAGAGAAGGGTGACTCAGCTGTGAAGAGTGAAGACGAAAGCCAGGAGATCAGCTACCCGGACACCACTATCCCACTCTCCCACCTCCAGCCTACCAGGTATGGGAATCAGGAACGCTGCTGACCTTATACAAAGCCCTTTCCTGTTTGTCAAGATCCCAGCTAAATTGCAAAGATTGAAATTGAAACTGAAAAATTGCCAGCTTTCTTCAATACCAAATACAATATTTACAAATTAGTAGAACAAAGTTCTGGTGTAATTAACCACTTGATGTAAATATTTCATATGATGTCAAAATGATCATCAAAAACTCAAGTGTCCTTTCCTGTTGGGCCATGTGCGCATATATAAGATGACTGCTAAATTGATATACGACACAATGTGATGTATGCCATTCGATAATTGTAACAGCTCCTGACTCCTGAATTTGTATTTCTCTATCCAGGAGCATGCAAAGCACATCTTTGGGGTTTAAAGATGAGCCATCCAGCCAGGTGAGCTCCAGCGTTGTGGTCCTGTGGTCCTCACACAGGGAAGTGACCAGTGAGAGCTTCCCGAGGGGCTTGCTCGCCGTGAGGTCACTGAGGGTCACCAGAACTCTGTGGATTTTACAGGAATCAGAATAAGCTTTTTATAGTTAATATGATCCCATTAGAGGGTCCATACATCCACTGTCAGACAGAAAGACAAATGGAAAATATTCACAGTTCTTGATAGTTCCCCAATGTGTTCACAGCTGATGAATCGTGTGTCTAATGAAGAATTGGCTTTTTTACAGGCTGATGGTGACGGGCAGGCAAAAAAATATCTCACAGCCAAACAAAGACGGTAAGAGCCCCTCCCCCACCTCTCTTCCTTTTTCGGGTTTTGTGGGTTTTGTAGTGTTAAGGAAATATGCGCTGACGGATTGTTCTGTCCAGGGACATGAAGAAGAAGAAGAAGCAGAACGGACCTGAGGACCTAGAGGAAGCGGAGACAAAGAAGGAGGATGCTGTGACCTCCTCTGGAGACAACCAGAGCAAGCAAAACCCACCTAAGACTGGTCCCACCCAGCACTTGAAGAGGGGCCAGAAGGTACACTACCTGTCAGGCCTGCTGCAAATGAGGAATATCTGTCTGCACAGTGGGGTATAATACCATTCTAGGACTCAAGAGGACCTGTGCTTTGAAAAAATACTTTCCTTTGGCACTATAATAATAATAGTGACATTTATTTTTATATAGCACCTTTAAAAGTGGCTTCTCAAAGCCACTGGACAGCTTTACATAACAACAACAAATAAAAGAGAAGATCCCTACTATCTTGAGGGAAGATAGTAGATCGGGGTGTAGGAAAACCAAGGGGCAACACAGAACAAGTTAAATAAAAGTCCTTCTGAAAGAGAAGGGTTTTCAGTCTATGTTTTGAAGGAGCTCAGGGAAGGACACTCTCTGATATCCATAGTAATAGAGCTCCAGAGCTTTGGGGCGCAGCAGGAGAAGGTCCTGTCACCCATAGATTGAAGACGGGCCTGGGGGACAGACAGAAGACCAGAATTAGACAAGAAAGGTTGCGAGGTGGGGAGTAGAACTATACTCTGACAGGTACTGAGGTGCCAAGCTGTGCAGAGCCTTCAGGCTGCTAGTGATGGTCGTCTTCTTGATTTTATCACCCAGAACAAAATGAAGAAGATTAAGGACAAGTACAGGGACCAGGACGAGGAGGACCGGGAGCTACGGATGAAACTCTTGGGGGTGAGGCCTTGCCGCTGGGGAATGTCGCACGTGTGTTTGTCTAGGAGGATGTGTGTGTTTGCACAAGCATTTATTTAAATCCGCCCTCATCTTACCTCTGTTTCCCTGAGATTTTCTGTTTTCCCCACGCCTGTGTCCATGTCCCTGGCTCACTCACCCTGGGCCTCTCTTGCTCGCTCTCGTCCCCACAGTCCTCTGGCTCCAGTAAGGAGGAGAAGGTGAAGAAAGGGAAGAAGGGAAAGGGGAAGGAAGAGCCGCTCCGAAAAGCCCCTCAGAAACCTCGTCCACAGGGCAGCTTGGCCAAGAGACCTGAGCCCCCTGTACAGGTGGAGGAGGAAGAGGAGGGAGCGGGGATAGAGAGGGCCGCCCCAGAGCAGGAGGACAAGGTAGAGCAGGTCCGGACCGCCTCCCACTGCTCACAGTGTGTTCCAGCAATATTACTCATTGATTCATTGTCTCTGTAGTGACCGGGTATTTTAGTAATGAATAAAATATTACTGTCTGAAATATTCCATCATTTTCTAATTGATTTACTTAATTTACAGTAATGCAAGCCGGATAAAAAAGATTGTGCCGTCACCTGTCCACGCAAGTGCTTGGGGCACCGCGCCCGGTCCCTCGGTTAGAGCCGAGAGGAGTGCGGGTGTCCTTCGGTGCAGGAAGGTCCCGTTCTCACGGTGATGTTTGTGTTGACAGGAAGCAGACGATCAGGACCAGGAGGCCCCAGGAGCAGAGGTATGATCTCCCACAGGAGAACAGGATCTGTGTGTGTGACGTGGTCCCTATATGCACACTGCCTTACCACAATGAATAGCCACGTGGTCCTCGAATATTTGAATTGTGTGGTTTGTAGCCTGATACCTGCGCAATGTAAAGCAGTGGAAGACCGGGCATCCTTACTGTACTAGTGGAAAGTGATCTCAACAGAGGTGTGGAAGCTGCAAAGTGCCTTCGGTTCATGGTGTTCCAGACCTGCATGGTGTGTTAATTCAGACTGCTTTGGAAGCTTGCAAGAAGTGATAGGCAGGTCAGGCCTGCTTTCAGGTATTCTGTACATTTTTGGTAGGGCAATATACATGTGTGCATGTACAGTATACATGCAGACTGTCCATTCACGGTGCGTGAAAGGATCCCTGTCTTGAGTTTGAGTGTGTTGTCTGTTCCTTCTTGTGTGATGTTGAATGAACAAATTGTTTGGGGGTAGGGATTTTATTGTTATTGTTGATTTTAGACTCTTTACCAACTAATTTTCTGATTTTTAATCTTATGGGACTGGAAGGGATCCGACTGAGTGAGGTTGTTGGATGTTGTTTTGTATTAGGATATTGTACTGCTCTTATATCTATATGTTGTTCATGGGCTTTTAATGTGCAAGACAGATTCCTTTAGAGGCAAAAAAGGTCAATTCATTCATTTCATTATTGGTGTTGCAGGAAGGAGAGAACCCACTGGACTCTCTGACAGGTCAGCCCCACCTTGAGGACATGCTGATGTTTTCTGTTCCAGTGTGTGCACCCTACACTGCCCTCACCAGCTACAAGTAAGATCACCACCATGGGAATGGTGGGGCTGTAGTATCTTTCATCCAGATCTGTTAAATGATAGTGCAAGTTTATGTTGAAACATCACAACAATCTCGACATCTTATTTAAATGCTTCCCTTCTGTATATAAGATAGTTATATTTGAAAGGTATCAGGTTATGCCTGAAGGTGTCAAAATAGAATTGTACGTTGCTGCCTTTTTGTTTAGCTTTCGTTGTTCCTGAATCCTATTTTCTGGTGCTTGAAAGCATAATATGCACTAAGATTTTTTGTTTTACAATTGATTAGAAGTAACAAGTATCATATCGCTCTGTTATAGGTACAAGGTGAAGCTGACTCCTGGTACACAGAAGAAGGGAAAAGGTAGGAATTTAACTTCAGCTCTTACTGTGTTTGATTGGAAAGGAGTGGATTGCTCTTTTGAAAGACACCATGTATACCTCCCTTTGCTCTGAGAAGCTGTTCTCAGAAGGTTTTCTCTACATCTGCTCCAAAGTAACTTACAGGCTGTGTGCCTGTCGCCATGTCTGGTCCGTGGCGACCCTTGAAATGAGCCTGGTTTGTGTTCATGTTCACTCAGCGGCCAGAACTGCGGTGCAGAGTTTCATGCGTGCCAAAGAGTCGACAGCAAGAGAGAAAGACCTCTTCCGCAGTGTGAAGGTAATGATGTGAAGTGTAGAATAGCAACTGCCTAAATATGAATAACTTCAAACAAAGGCCATCCGTTGTTTACGTACTTTTAATGCCTTTTTATATTTCAGGACACGGATTTATCCAGGAATATACCAGGAAAAGTTAAAGTATCAGCACCCAACTTGTTGGCGGCAAAGAAAAGATAAACCAGCACGGTGGTCATAGAAAAGATGCTAGGATAAATCTGGTGTAAAAATGTAATTTAGCAACTTTGGAAAGTACTGGAGTTTTGGATTTTTTTTAATGAGACAGTATAAACAGCCACATTTCAAGAATGTACAGAGAACGCTGTGAACAATAAAAAAGAACAACTGTAGCACTTTGAACGTGCATTGAACGTTACCATTAACAAGAATTGTACATGCATTTCTTCATTTCTGTATGAACAATTAAAGCATTTCAAAACAGTAACACCAGAGTACACTTTAACCCAAAACAAAATGAATATAATCAGATCTTCTGAAAGGCACTTTTGCAGGTGATAAAAGGGCAGTTCCAATTTACGGTGTTGTTCTGCTGATTGGACTGACAAGAAAGGACCAGTTGACAAAATCCAGAATGGTGTTACAGTTGTTTTTTGCTCCCTCCTCAAGACAAAGGCTGCCTTTTAATGTTTTGTAACTTAAGATTTCCAACTTTGAGCAGAATAAATGACACTTGAAAACATCTAGTTTTTCTTGTTAGTGTTATCGATGATCTGATGAAGAGAGGGCTGGATCAAAAACCAGCCTGAGTGTGGAAACCTCTGCCCTCAATCACTTACATTCAAAATAGTCTGGCAGAGGTGACCAACCCTGGTTCTGGACAGCCACCATCCAACAGGACTCCCTTCAGTCATCCTTGAAACAGATGAGCTTGCATCGTTTTCCTAAGTCAGGCAGGAAAGTCCAGCCGTTATCTTTAAGAGCTGAAGTTATCACCAAGCTGATTTGTGTACCAGCTTCAGTGGTCAAAACAAGTCTCAGGTTTTTAGAAATGAATTTAAAGTTGACTCCAAGCATCTGATGGATTGTGGCACTCCAGGGCTGGCAGCCAAAAAACCTCTCCAGAATAAACAATAGTTGCAGATAAGACCTAGGGGGCTTCCAGCCTGGTCCTAGAACACAATAAGCTCTTTTGGGTTTAATTCTACCTGAGCAAACCTGAATAATTGAACTGAGTCTGAATCACAAGTGTTTCCAGACCTTTAGCTACTGAGGTGCATTACATTCCCTATAAAACCTGCACAGTGGTAGCTCCACATTAAGTGAGGATCAATGACTGAAAGCGTCTTAGATTTAACCAAACAATATCTCCCCTGAAACTTTATTTTAAACAATTTACATACTATACAAGCAACAAATGTTTGCACAAAAATATGCTCTGTATGTGCAGCTCAAAAACTAGACAAATGTACAGTACTTTCTCCTAGCAAGAGAACACGATCCCGTGGCTCATAAATAAACATATAAAAGAATATAAACACCCAGAGCGTATCCCCTGTCTCTCACGGCCCAGTGTTGCCACCCGAGGAGCCCACTGTGCTGTCTAGTCTCTGGGAAAGGAGGCGTAGCAGATGGGGGGGGAGACACTGCCAGGCTCCAGCCAGGATATCTTTGTACCACAGCACAGCCTCCATGCAAGACCTGAGCAAAGAAACAGGCCCCGGGTTAGGAAGATCATTATTTGTGTTTCAGCTGACAACAGTCTATTGCCTGATTTACATCGAGAGTTATCAGAACAGTCTCTTGATTGTGTTGCAGTAGATCAGCTGCAAATGACTGGAACACAAACCCAACAAAAAATCGTACTCACCTTACAAGAGACTTGGGCTGAACACTAAAGATAAGGATTCTGTTACTGTGGGCCTGTTGAATGGGAACAAGAAATCACACCACCCATTTTAGATACTGTGCATTTCCACTTGGCTATTGAAAGACAAAGATGACAACATGAATTACCCCAATTTCAATATCCTTTAAATTGTAAAAATGCATTAACATAAAAAAGTATTAATGGTTTTACAAAAGAAGTTTACTTGTGGCATGCAGAACACTGTACACAGTTATACACTGTATGTAGCAGAGACTAAAGGACCATTTTTAGAATCCATCATTAGACTGAAAAATGCAGTGCTAATTATCTTGTTGCTTTTGACACGTCACTTGAAGAAAAGCTTCATGCACTATCATTATCTTAGGTCTGACAAAGTATAATGGGCCTCTAACAGAAAAATACTGAATCTCTTCTTAGCCCTGCTTTTCTAAAAATAACACGCCAGTATAAATGATGGGATTAACGTGACTTTATCTTTCATTACAAGCTTCCTGGTGTCAAGGGAGCTTAGTTTAATTGAATGTAAATTTATCCCGAAAGGTAAGTACTTACAGCAAACTGTTGTGAAAGCAGGTTGTTCGCACAGCCACCAAATACGATCACCTCTCCTTCCTCACTGGTGCAGGCTGTGTGCCACAGCCTATAAAAACAGGTTGGGCAACGTCAGGTGAGCTTAGCAGTACAGGAGTAAAAACCTGCTCTCCCCAGAACAGGCTCTTACGTTAGTTCTGAGGTTAGATCTTTCTAATTCCAACAAATCTAAACAAAAGCATAAATATGTTTACATTTTTGCACAGTGTGGTTATATTGATTATACTTGTATGAACTCAAATGGCCTTAAATCATGATTATTTGAAATAAACCCATGTTCTATACACCTTACCGTAGTACCATTGTTCTGATTAGCGTTTACCTGGGGCTCTTTGTGTGGTTGTGCTTGAAAGGTTTCCATTCATTCTTGCTTACACAGTACAACCAAGCATCACCTGAACAAAAGAAAGGCAAAAATAAGTCATTGTGGCATAAAGGAAGAATGTTTACTTGCATATTGAACAATTATAAAACACTGTACTCTCAGGCAGCCTTCATGTATACACAATACCCACTACAATCTATTTTGACCAGGACTGTACACTTTTCCAGGCTACACAAATTAAATTAACTTTGTGTTTATTAAAATTAATTAGATTTTTTATTTGATACTATAAAGAAGAAGGTTTGTCATTATCGTGTTTTCTGTTGTTCTTATCTAACCCTCCTGGATAAGCCGCAAATTCAAACAGAACTAAAAATTCTACTGAATAAACTGCATTTGAGATGGGGACAATTTCCCCACCCACACTCCCCCGATGTCCTGATTTAGAGAAGAGTTCTCTGCACCCGAGGCCTCAATGAAGATTTAGAGAGCTGACAGCAGGGAGACAGCTCTGCCACTCACTGAGTGTCCGCTTATCTGTGGTGAACCCCCCGAACAAGAAGAGGTGATCAGGAGACACAGGGTTGAAGGAGTGCCAGGAGCGACCCACTGGACCATGCTGTGGCACGCACCTGAGGGAGAGGGTAGCAGTGCTATCAGGGTCTTCACAGGGCAGCGCACCACGACTTCACTGCACAACAGCAGTGCACACGCGTACACAGAAACACTGTTCAGGCATTAATATGGAGTGCTGTCTGCAGCGCCTCATCCTAACCTCTTCTAAGCAGTACATACCTTTTGGTATGACCAGCAAGATTTATACAGAAGATTAAAACACAGAACAACAGACACATAATACATACACTTCTGTCCACTCCCAGGTGTCCAGGTTAATGAAGAACAGGTCGTTAAGACGGTACTCCTATGTGTGGGGAGGAGAAACGATGCCAAGTTACTTACACGCGCAACCTTGAGAATCGTGAGTGAGCCACACGGGGCATGGCAGCTCTTACCCTGTATCTGCCTCCGAACACGTAGCCCCGGTTTCCCAGAGTGGCGCAGGCGTGGGCAGCTCTTGGGGAGGGGGGGTAACCCTGGAGGGGAGCAAGAGGCGATAAACAGTCTGGGACACAGCAGCGCTCCACACACGAGCTGGGGCAGTCCCCAGCCTCACACAGCACACAGTCCCTACCACACGTTACTAGCCGGTGAGTAAAGTGAAATGATCTGTACCTGCTGCACAGCCAGTACAAGCCATCCTTGGGCAAACTAAACCCCAGCATGTGGACAGGCCAGAGCTCCACACGCCTCAGCCGGCCACAAACGTCAACAATTCCCCCTGATGGGACCGTCAAAATGAATCTCGTCTGATCTGATCACAGCACCAATCTATAGCCTCCACCGGGAAGCGATGCCAAAAACATGGATTCGTTGCCGATCGTTGCCAGCCTTAGGTCAGTTTAAAGAAACGTCCCCACCAGGGCAAATCGGAACAGCTCTGCGTACCTTTGTGATGGGCTGGCTCCACGTCAGAGTCCCAAGATCCAGCATGTGAACGTGATTGTTCCAGCCGCGGGTACTGCCATTGGCCTGCAATGCAACACAGTGCGTACAGCAGTCTCTCTCGTAATACTGCCAGTTATTGATTATCAATTAATTGAGCAAGTATGTTTACTAGGGGAAATAAGAACAACAGCTCAATTATACTGAAAGACATTTCAGTTCACACAAAATGTGATTCACACATAATATTATTACCAAAACTACTTTTCAAACATCAGACAATTTTGACAAGACCTACATATAATTATGAAACAGACCAATGTTTACTTTGCCTGTAAAGGTTTCGTTCCACAGTAAATCGGATAGAAGAATATTTCATGTTCTAAGTCTTAATCAAATCTGTTAATTTAATTAATGGGCTGCATCCAATCTAGACACATTCCTGTTGTAAGAAAAAGTATTCTAACCATTATTTTACATTTCCAAAATCAAATTAATTGCATGGAAGAGCGCTTCTCACAATCTCTTCCATGGGTTTAATAAGAGAAACCTACAAAGAAGACACACTGCATACTGCCTTACAAAAAATGATGTCTCGTCATATTCGAAGGTTCCAGTATGTTCTCTGCTGGCTGCATAGCCATACCCTCCGAAGTACACCAATCTGTTGGAACAAGATATTTCTGCAGTAAGAAATAGCTTTCCAGAAAAGTATATGAATGGTGTCAGAAACTAAATCACTACCACTAAATCACTATAATCACTAAAACTACTACCAAGGCTATGAATGCTTCACACATCACAAACAACTGATAGCTTAAAAGAAACATGAAGAGTTGATATCTACTGCTACATTCTAGGAGAGAGGGAACGATAATACACATGGAAACATTAAAATGATGCACGTAAATGCAAAACAGTTCTCCACTCCAAAACTGGAAACATAAGAGCTGTCTCTCACAGATAAATTTTAAAAAATGTTACACTCAACCCTTTGAAGTTCTACCAGTATACAACTTCTTAGTGGCAAACACAAGCACAACAACTGTGAAACAATCTTCGCAACTGCGCCTGCCCCTCTTATATACCGATTCTCGCGCTCTCGTATTAACAGATGCATTACCAATACTAATTCGGACATGGTAGTCTCTAAAATTATTTATATGATTCTAGTGGGTGGAAGTGTGCTTCTTGCTAGTCTTGACTCACAGAGAGAACGCATGAAAATGCTCAAGGGGTAACTCTCACCTGTTGTTGTAAACCCAGCAGCCCAGCTTGTCCTTGCAGGTAGGGGGCAGTCCTTTCAAATCCTTCATCTTCTCCCAGGTAAGAGTCGAACACCTCAAAGGCAGTCTGTAGCACTGCACATCCCAAATATGCACAGGTATGAGCAATCCGAAACAAGGCAATGCCTGTTAATCCAGTCTTTTTACCCACCAACAGATACAAATAGCAAATTTTCCAAACCTACTGTTTGCTCACATCAGTAGTAGTTACCCATGAATGTGAACCATACATTTTGAAAGCTTTCAAGGAATTTGTTTTGAAAGAGGGCCTGCAATGCGATCTGAACTTGTTGTATCGCATGATAAGCTCACCCTGTTGGTATTCCCTCGGTTGTGATGTCCCCCAAAAAGATAAAGAACTCCATCCATACACACGGCACAGCTGCCCGACATTGATGGGGGGACATCGCCCTCCGCCTGCCTCTTCTGCCTGCAGAGAAACGCCTCCAGTGAGAGAACTGCCTGGACCCACAATCTCAATACTGAGCCACAGGATTTCCAGGAGAAATTCAAGTGCTATACTGGAAACAAATGTGTCTATTCACACAATTCCAGATTTCTTTTCTTAAAAATGCCACGGTCTCACACGACACGCAGACTTTCTTAGAATTTGAAATCACATTACCATCCTTCTGTCTCCATGTTATAAATCCAGAGTTCACCTCTCGGCAAATAGAAATCAAAATGCCCAGTTCCTCGGGAATTCTGGAAGAAAGAGTAAAACACTGATGCAGGGGCTACAAAACCATAAAAAATTAATTCATTCATTCAGGACCATTACTTTGTGTAATACAAACATTACCTTCTCTGAATTTATAAAACTTGTTAGTACACTTATCTTTTTGTCTAGTTCCACATTTTAGGAACTAAAGATCACAAGAAGCTTTAAAAGACAGTGTCTCTCGTTTGAAATAATCTCTCTTATAGCGCAGTGAGTATTTCTGCGTACTTTTAATACCACTCACTTAAAAACAGGATTTAGAACAGAGCTGTCAATCTTTTCCAGCTGAGGTGTCCTTTTCAAGACATTGTTCAACATGAAACCAAACTGCTGTTTGCGGTAAGAGAAGACCCACATGTAAGAGCATAGATTTTGCACACCATTAGACTTTAGAATGTTTGAAAACGTGTAACGTTTCTCTTTACTGTGCTCCTCTAGGACAGTGTCGGAGAACCTTGAAGTGGCTAATGACCCTTGAGTTAGCATATTTGGCAGATCCTAAATGGAACCACAAGCAGGACAGACACTGACATGAGTCAGAAGCGCATGAAAGAGTTACTTAAAAGTGACAAATTCAACACACCTTGTATCCGCCCCACACATACATATAACTCCCATCAGCCACTGCGATGTGGCCGCTGCGCTCGGCAGGTCTGTCGGTCTCCCCCTCGTACAACGTGATCTCGGAATTCAGCGGGTCGTCGTCATC
This sequence comes from Lepisosteus platostomus, assembly GCF_059453375.1. Taxonomy (NCBI): domain Eukaryota; kingdom Metazoa; phylum Chordata; class Actinopteri; order Semionotiformes; family Lepisosteidae; genus Lepisosteus; species Lepisosteus platostomus. Next base: position 11,137,915 of record NC_142620.1, on the reverse strand, counting down.
GTCGTCTGCGGTGTCAGAGTCCTCCTCTTCATCTGCTGAGTTCAAGTCAAAGTCCTCCTCATCCTCCTCTTCCTCGTCGGCCAGCATCTCGGGATCATACTCATCCTCATTTGCTTCCGCCATGCTGTCCTAAAAAAACACAGCCATCACCTTGCTCATCAGGGAACACACACCCTCTGACTCCAGCCTGTTCCGGATACAGTGGTAACTGCTGCAACGTGTCAATCAAGTGTAATTTAGTTGGCATTTGTTTTCAAGGGCCTGTAAAGCACTGCATTCACCACTTAAAAGGTTGAACTTAAAATGCGTACTACATAGATAACGCTTTAACTTGCAACGACAGCTGAACGTCTTCACAAAGGCCAGTGAACAATTTACCTATTATATGCAACTTCTATGCAACACGTAAAATAAATACTGAACGTCTCAAAAGTTCAATCCCTACGTTTTATGCGAAACGCAGTAATCCCCCGGAACAGTGTTTAAGAGACGTACTGTTATTACGCCCTCGAAAGCGAAGCTGACGACGTCTATATACGTACAGTAAAACATCAGGTTACGAATCGCGTCTAACTCAGAACTGGTTCGCTCTACCTTAGTCATCACACGGAAATATTTCAAAATACATCGTTGACAGAGTTGCGGTCTGGTGGGGTTTTAACCTTTTGCCTGTGATGCAACTGAAGCAGCAAGTATATGCGAGAGCTGGTGTTTCCACCGGAGCAAAAGGTTCTCGAGGGACAACACGCAACGCAGCAAGTTGTTTTGTTTCCGTTGTTCAGATGTGCGAGGAAGACCCGCCTGTAAAATGGCATTTTTTAATGCGAAAGTGGAAAGCGTGTCCTTAGAAAACGTAAACGCACAATGCAAATACTTTGGATTTTTTTCTCTTTTATACTAGTTAATGGAATTTCCTTTCAGGGGCCTATATGTTAGAATGAAAAGGCGAAACCTATGATGCAACATTGGATTACTTACAGTTGTTGTTACAAGAAAATAAAATTTCTTTTTTCAATTGTTTTCGCAGCTGCTGCTGCTGCTTGCTTGCTGTCTGTCTGAAAGCGAAGATCCTCGCGCCAGGCCTGGCAGGAAGTGATGTACCTGCAGTAGCAGGTCACAGTCGCCATCTTTTTAAGGTCACAAGAGTCCTGTTGGTGCTGTAGTAGTCTGTGTTATTTCAATGTCATCGTGATAAAACTGTTTTTTCTTTCAAACCCGATATCGATTTACAGGAGCTTCAAGAAAATTCCAGATAAGTGTCACATCTGCATATTTTTACTTCCTTTACCTAGCTTTTTTTACTATTTACAAGTTTTCTAGGGGCTTATATTTAGTATGTTACAGGTGACAAGATATGTACTATATGTTACACAGGTGTACAAGGTGCTATTGTTCAAAGAAATAAGTAATTATTGCACAATACATATGAATTATCTATTTTTGATGTATGGTGCTTCCATTTAATATACCTCTAAGTTGCAAAGTGTAACAGATTTTGGAAAAATTGAGTATTTTGTAACCTGGTTGCATCTCACCTCACCGACTTTTCGTACTATTTCAGACACATATATTAGGGATTCCAGAATCGTATGCATCATATTTGCGATGGTTGGGAATATATTATTGTTGAACTGGAAATAAACTATTACTATTACTATTACAGCTTAAAGACAGAATTGCTACCTTAAGATAATTTACTGGGTGTCTTCAAACCCATGCTGAAATATTTACTTCAGCCCAAAGCCCTTTAAATAAGCTTTCCTGAAGTGTTAGGGAGAGAATTGTTGCCACTACAGCCTAATAGGTATTATTGACTAAAAAAAATTAAGCTTCATTAACCAGATCATTTTATACGTATGAAAGTGAGACGTTTGCCTCCTTAAATTATAACAGTACAACACAGGTGACGCTATGCTTTCACAAAGAATATAAAAATGTGCACTTTGCTCTTGACTGTCCAACTCTCACAACGATTAACCTGGTGTATCTGCAAGGGAACAGGTGGACACTGCTTTTACCTTGTCAGCAGTTCCTTTTGGAAATTGTCAATAAAATAATCAGCACTTAAAAGAAATGATGCAATTGACAAGTTACTCTTCTAGTTCTTATAGGCCTTTGTGCAATTTTTGTTTTAAAAAAAAGAAATTAGCAAGAATCCCCAGGAATTTAATTTTTTATTCCATTTCAAACAAGACTTCATGACTGCAAAGAAAAATAAAACCAATAAAATTCGGTTAGAACCCATTCTGTGTAATGGGTGAATATTATAGAAAATGACTGTACAGTTATTTTACATGAGGAGCACTTGATCCACACAAGCCTGCTCTCTGCTGGGTTCTGGACAGTAGCCCCCCCTCCTTTAAAGGCCTTGAAGTTTGCTGCAGAAGAAAAAAAAACATCAGAGTAACGCCAAGGCTAACTGCAAAAAGCAAGACGCTTAGAAAACCAACATACTATGACCCGTAGTCTATTTTACACACACCAGGAAAGGTAGTTTTCTGGGCAGAAGGTAATTTATAGTAGCTGTTAAAAATGCCCAGTTTATAATCTGTAAATTTCTGCTGTAGGTCTGCTAAATATCTGAATGTAATATTTCTTAAAAGTACACAAATGTTCACACAGAAATGGATTTATCCCCTAAGACAGTCAGAAATATGTGTGGGAAAAGACTGTGAGATCTCAGAAACTGTGACGGGCATAAATAAATGCAAGAGGAGCTTTTCTTTACCTGTCTTCAACTGTCTTGCTAGAGGGGTAGTAAACTTTAAAAGCAAAGCCACTTCTTGGAAAAGAACCCTAGAGAGCAGAAAAGACAAGGAAAGGGTTTCACTCTGTGCCAACACTGCACTTGTACTGTCAAGCCCGACACGGTATCTATTTCCAGAATTTCCTAACCTGTTGTATTCACATTTGTACGGAACCTCTCGTGAATTCTTCACACCAGAATACAGCAGGCAGCACTCCTCTTACAGCTACGAACTACTTTTCCTCAAGTAGAGTTCCAATATTAAAGTTTTGCCTTTCTGATATGGTCCAGGTAACAATTCATAATTAACATGAGAATGTAAAACTGAGAGTTTCTACCTCAGTTTTATGCTAAGTGCCTTTGAACAGTACCAGATTTCGTTCTTCAGCATAAAGTAAGCAAATTACAGCCTGACATTTCAAGATGCCCATAGAAACCCTGAATACTGTACCGGGTTAATGCAGAGGCTCTCTGTGTTTGCCATGTGGAAAGGATCATATTTGTCTGCAAACACAATGACATCAGGCAAAGGGTACACCCTCAGCGCGTAGTCATACGCCCAGTACACCGGGCTGACGTAGAGTGGCAAGGGACTCAGGTGACCCTGTGACAGGATAGTTTTCACAAACTAGAGACCACACAGAAAAGGTACAAAAAAAGTTAGCCGCATGGATGCTTAATTGAGCAGTAGAGAAAGCATGCATGAAAGCAGTAAAACAAAGCATGACTTGTATGGCTGTGGGTTGGTTATCACACGCTGGGCTTCATAAGGGCTAGAATTGTAAAGTACTCAATGCAAAACAGCAATTCATAGATTCATATATTAACGGCCTGGGGCTGAATTACACCTACATCTGTCCAGAGCAAGAGCCCCCCCAGCTTTGTCGAGAAGTGTCTATTTATTGTCCCTTTAAGCATTGCTTACAAATGCAGATATTCTCCCTCAAGGTCATACTCACATGGTTGGGAATATCTAAATTGCTGCTGGGAAACCTCACGCAGTTCCTGCACATCTTGTTCACCAGGTCTTCCCGGAACACAACGATCTCCTGCGTGCAGTACTGGATTCTGACCCAAAAAAGGGGCAGGAAAGCCATTTCAATGCTGCAATGCAAAGCTTCAACGAGCTCCAAAAACTAAATGTCCGTATTTTATGATCCGGGCCAGTGCAGGGATTACCAGCCAGCTTTCCGTCGTCGCCATTACCTGCAGGGATTCGTTGTAAACACTGAAAAAGGCACCTTTTGCCTGAACTCTTCAGTGATGTGCTCGGCAAGCGGGGGTCTGTGGACGGAAAATTACATTTCCATTAGGTTTACACAAAAGGCCATTTCCACAAGCTGTGAAAGACTGACAGCTCGGCCATGTATAATAGCCTTTCTAACGCAACAGCACCTTTTCTCCCCTTAATGATGCAGTAAGTGTTGCGTGACATAAAAGGACTCGAGGTTGCACTGTTCATTATTCCAGGAAAAGGGAGCAATGCATAACTCAAAAGAGTTCTCTCCGATATAAATCACTGGGACACGAAAGGCCAAGAAAGTCCTTGAAATATAAAGGGTGGAGACCCCAGGGAAAGAAAAGCACGTGTCCCAGGCAGGCACCGTGTGGATACGGTACCACTGAGGAAGAGGACAAGAGCCCGAAGCCGTGAGCGGGCAGCACCGTTGCGGGTCCTCACCTGGGTAAAATCATACTGGGCCCAGGGTCCTCAGGGCCGGGGACAAACACGAAGCGGCTGCTGTCAACCGTAAAAAGGAAAATGTCAGTGCTTCCACAGAACACAGAAATGAAGAATAAGGACACTGTGGTTTCTCCTGGCATTGAACAACAAAATCAGATCCTGCTTCGTGGCTCAATTTTTCCTATTAGAACAGTTCCGTTCTGAGAGTCATTATGCAGACTACCCATTTCATTATCAAATTATTCATTATTATTACAGTCTTAATAAAATGCCTCACGCTACATAAAATTTTCACTTAATTTGAATCAGTGTCTTGTTCGCCCGAAGAAATGGCATTATCTAGGAAATTCAAATTCAGTCTTGTTTATTTTGAGATTGATGTTTACAACCAACAATCAGGATTAGCGAAAACATCAAGCCGCCTGAGCAATAATACTGAATTATCGTAGCACCATGGCCTGCTTCACACTGCTTGAAGCTTTATCTTAATCTAGCATGTATTACTGCCAAATCCGCACTGATATAAAATTATTTTTGTATTTAACATAAGTCTATTAAAATGACTAAATATTTCAACCACTGAAATCAAATAAAAAACTAATCTAAAAAGTTTTTCAATTCAGTTTATATGTGAAAGCAGTAAAACAAAGCATGACTTGTATGGCTGTGGGTTGGTTATCACACGCTGGGCTTCATAAGGGCTAGAATTGTAAAGTACTCAATGCAAAACAGCAATTCATAGATTCATATATTAACGGCCTGGGGCTGTATTACACCTACATCTGTCCAGAGCAAGAGCCCCCCCAGCTTTGTCGAGAAGTGTCTATTTATTGTCCCTTTAAGCATTGCTTACAAATGCAGATATTCTCCCTCAAGGTCATACTCACACTGCTTGAAGCTTTATCTTAATCTAGCATGTATTACTGCCAAATCCGCACTGATATAAAATTATTTTTGTATTTAACATAAGTCTATTAAAATGACTAAATATTTCAACCACTGAAATCAAATAAAAAACTAATCTAAAAAGTTTTTCAATTCACTTTATACGTGGGTGGTGCCAGCAAATCTGTCTGAATGGAGTTAAAGTATTGTTTTTTTATGACGGAACTGTTGGATGTTTATTTTTCCAAGTTGCCAGGCAAACACAAGGAGGAAGACCGAGCTGGATCTCCACTTCCTCCATCCTCACAATGACAGGGAAAGGCTGCCACAGTCCAGCACTGCTGGCCCAGACTATACCAGTCTGAGCTACACTCTTACAGCTGCATTCTACAGCTCAAACTACAGCGCCTGAAGGAGGAGATAAACAGCAGTTTCTGTCTGTGTCTTTATGGCAGCATAGAAAACTAAATAATTCTGATGGCAAGGAGCTAGTATTGTACATTTCCATCTAATGTGAAAAAACAGGCCAGTCATACCCTACATTCCTCAATACTTCAACACAACAGTAATATGAAGGTTCCTGCTAGATGCTTGCCGTCACCTCGGGTTCTACTGCAAGACAAGTTCATTAGAGAAAGCTCACCTTTTCTGGATGTTGGGATATTCACAGATCACATCAGCTAGTGCCTTCAATGACTCTGAAGCAAATCAACATCATTAGAAACCAGATCTGAGATTCTAAAAAAAAAACAGCTTCAAAAGCCAATTTGTTTTGCAAAGTTAGCATAAATACAGCACAAGACTGCAAAGAACTGTGTCTTCATTAGTCATAGATGTTAATTCCATGATGAAAAGTAAAATGAAACAGAAATGACAATGCTTACACTCTGAAGCCTTGTCTAGCTGTGATAAGGCTCCAGATTCAAAATCTTGTTTCTGCTTTCGCTCAACTCTTCTTTTTACATTTCAGTGTGGAATTAACCTCTACTTGTTCCAGTAAGATATTTTGTTAGGAACAGAAACATTAAAACAAAACGGCCAGATGGGCAGAAGGACCTGTACGTGTGTGAAATAGAGATCAGTTTGAATTTTCAAACAGTTTAATCCCTTCTTGGAGAAAATGGAACAAACTATACACGGTAGAGAGGGGCGGGAAACATTTAACACAGGGTACAAACATCATGTGCCCATTATTCACAGTTATTTTTCGCATCCGCTCACCTTTAAGGGATTTGATATGGCTTCTGCCGTACGGGGCAGAAGAGAAGTTTCCACAGAAAATGAAGCAGGTGGGTGGCATGGCCGAGTATCCTGTGGAACATCAAGGGAAAACAGACCAAAAAAACTCGTAGCTGTGTCATACTTTAGTCACAGATTGAAGGCAGGATCAGTGACAAATAGGTCCTAACATGCAGGAGTCATTCTTAATGCACCAAAACAGCCACGTAAGTACCCAGTACCCTCTTGCCACTCCTCCGTCTTAAAATGACAGCTAATGACCTGACTTCAGTCACGGTCCTGCGCACAGATTATGACTAGCCACTGCCTTTCCTCTGTATGCTAATTTGAGTTTAGATAATGTCCTTCAGCAACACTGAGGGCTACTAAATTTCCCACAGGGCACTGCACCGAACACTCAAGACACAAAGCATGTAAATGAGCAATAATATACAATATATTTAAAAGTAAATCATTAGCTACATTACAATAATGAGACATTTTTAGCATTGCAGTATTTTTCCTTTAAATAGAGCTACAAATATTTTTTACACTTGATTTAGCTTATGAAGCGCTGTGAAGACAGGCCACGTTTAAGAGATTTGTGAGCAGAAGCTGATGTAGTGCAGCCTCGCAACCACCAGATGTCGCTACAGAGCTTCCAAATGTCTCGGCGCCTACTTTCCATTGTACGCCTATGCTACCTGAGAACATGATGTGAAGTTTCTCCAGAACCTCCACGCTGTCCAGCCAGACGTCTGAAACAAAGACAAACATGGCATCCTCGTTCTCTTCTTCCAGCTGCTTCAGCTTAGCAGAGGCTTTTACGGACGTAGAAGAGGGGCCTCCAAAGAAATTAATGTCCCCGTAGTAAGCCCTGAAAACAAATCAAGCTGTGAGATCTAGTAATAAATAGCCAACTTCAGTCCATTTTAACACTCTTCTTTTAAAGACAGAAAAAAAGCCTGTATTGCAAACTGACAATATTTTCACCTGCGCAGTCACTGCCCTTCTCAGAACCTGTTATTAATTCGACTAAAGCCTCCAAACGGGAGGACTAAGTGAAATTGTTAAACGAAGTTATTAATAATAGAAAAAATGTTTTCAAAATTAATTTCAAATTAGCTCCCTGCTTTAATGGCATCAGTTCTGAATATTTACTACAAGCTCCTGGAGTCTATTCTTTTCGGCAGTCTTCTACTGTCACTATGAAGGCCAATATACTGTGGCTCAACCACATATTTACAGTTCTCGGGGGGGGAAAAAAAATAACCTTGTTGTGCTTGACGGTTCAGTAGGTGGAAACCCAAAGGCGTTGACGTGAAACACAGAGTCCTCGTAACGCCCTGTATCAACAACATAGAGAGGTCAGTTACTTAGAAAAGCCCGTGTTCTAACACCCTTCCTCCCATAACACTTGTAAAGACAAGGAGAGCTGTGCTTTCAGACGCAACAACAGACCTAGAGCACTGTAAAGGGTGTTGGGTCTCCCGCTGGTGTAAGGCAGTGATTTCTTATAGCTATGCTTACAAATGCAGATATTCCGCTAAACATCTGGGCACCAGTAATTCAAGCGAGGACTCCATGCTGAAAAGAGACTCTAAGCATGGAATAAGACTCTAAGAGACACAGAGGTGTCTTTTATACTGGGGGGAAAACGAAAAGCTGTCCTGTCTGCAGTATGCAGTAAAGAATGCACTGCTTTTCCTTCGGGGGTGACATTATCTTTTTGGTTTTCCTGAAATGGTATGAAGGAAGAGATGTATGATCTTTTACTCAAGGCAAATGATTAAAATCATAATGCCCTAAATTTTGCTGTCAAAAGCAGCCTGTAGAACAGCCTGCTCAACTGTAGCGGTTCTTATAGGTTTTTATCTCCGGCACCTAACAGACAGGGAGACAGGTCCAGCTGAACTAATTCTAAAATAATTATAATGACTATTTAGGTGCAGAAGAGCTCAGATGGGGATGAAAGCCTGCAGACACTTTTGCCCTCTGAGACTGGAGTTGTACACCCCTGATTCAGGCTTTGGAAGGCTACAGAAAATGTAGAGGAAAAGTTTCAATCATGTGCTACACGATTTTGATTTGCATAAGCATCACACTTTACCTTCTGCCAAAACAAAACACGCTTCAGTGTACAGCCCACTATGAAACTGGTACAGAGGGGGTTAAGGAGAATTACTGTATTAAAGTTCATAACATTACAGATTAATACTGCTGAAATCAAAAGCTGAAATATGAAAAATAAAGCACTGTGTCAATGTCCCTTATTATATCATGAACACTCTTTAATTTTCCCATGGAGGAAATGAGTTAAATATATAATAAAACAACAAGGAGCTATGTCCTACAGCTGTTATTTGCAGAAATACTCTATTGAGATGCCGTTCTATCTCTCCGGCAGTTTTCACAAACGTGGAAAAATGCATTTTATATCTGAGCAAGCCAGTCTCTTCGGGTTCCTTATTATACTAGATTGTCACCGATTGATGTTGTCATTGAGCTGACATTTATACCAGGAGCTGACTAAAAGGACAAGTTGAAAAGGATATCGCTTTGCTGAGGTTCAACTGCACAGCCCCACTGGGATCTTCTAGGTAGAACTTGCCCTACAAAAATAAAACAGACGATACGTGCACACATAGGTAGTCACAAGTAAAAAAAAAAAAAGAACATGACATCACATCAAAATAAGACAAAATCATAATTAGGACAACTCCTGTTTCAAGGTTTGCTTTCAGATGAAAGTACGATCCTTGCTAATATCATGCAGTTATCAATCCAAGTGCTGCAGTGAAAATCCCTAGAAAACAACTGTGTGTAAACCAAGTCCAAATGGCTTTAAGACGGGAAACACCACTTGGTAGCATTAAAAGTCACCATGACAAAAACATATTTTTCTTTTTATATGCTGTGCCACTTGACTACTTTGTCACGTTTGAAGTTTTTTTGAAACAGATGTCTTTGCAGCATCCCTTTGTGGTTATTTGGGAAATAGGCTTATAGTCCAGCCATGACATCACTTCCACTAAAGCCCTGAACGGCAGGGAGTGTTCGGCTCTGCAGAGGGAACATCATGTACAGACATCATGTGGCCCGAACTCTCCGGCAAAGGGATTAGAGAAAGCAGGCGCGACCTGGCTTGCCCTACCTCTTTGAGCTGTGTTACCATTCCCAGGACAATAACCTCCCCCAGCTTGGAGGTGCTTCCGAGAAGAGCCTCCACAGTCTTCAGCTGGAACAAAGCAAACGAGGAAGGCTCGTCATTAGGAATACAAGGCACGGGAAGGAGGAGCAAGCTTGTATGCCCTCGACGAGCAAATCTTAGGTACTCATGACAGAGACCTGATGTAATCCTGCAAAATCTGAACTTTTAAAAGGGCCTTTATAGGATCATCCACTTGGGATCCCCATTTCCCCATAGCTGGTGGCCTGAAGTCATGCAACGTAGAAAGACGTTATAATCCCACTAATGAATCCCCCTAGAACTGCAATCAGATGTTAGTGTCCAATCTGTGTCCTGGTTTGGAGTTAGGACAGCCATGCAGGAAAAAAGGACTAATGTCCATCTTAAGGTGAATGCTTGCTACAGCATCAAGTCCAGTTGCTCACCTGAAATTTGTTTCTGCCTTCTTCAGGCGCTGACCCAATAACAGGGGCGGTGAACAGTTCATGCCTGTGCGTCCGCTGACAAGACAGGGAATGAGAGAGGTATTTGAAACTAAACAGAACCCCTTCACTTAAAGCACAAAATATTTTACTTACAGTACATGTAACTTAAATCAATAGGTTTTTTAATTGTTGCTTTTAAATGACATATTCCAAACACTGAATTAATGACATTAAGATAATCTTTGCTACTACAAAAACAGATAAAAGTATCTTCTTTTAAAGCTGCTATTTTTGTATTTATATTTACCCAAGATTTCAATCACCTCAGCCACATTAGGGGAAAAATAAGACAAATGAACAACTGTACAATAGAGTTCCTGCTTAGAGACTTTATACATATGAAAATGACAACTTATTATTAACTAATAATTTATTATGAGTTTCATAAACCAGCTATGTTTTTATAGAGATAATATTAATTAAAAAAAATCAATTTCAGTGCTTCAGAAGCCCAAAAGCCTGATGCCTTCACTGTATCTATACCCGAAATTATCAGAGGCCATGCTGACACAATGATCGCTTGCTCTGGACATAGAGGCCTACATGGCTCACTGGGAGATGGGTGGGTGTACTGGTGGGATTCTTGTGCTGGGAGCCTTTCTGATGGCAGGCCAGAGCTCACAGAGCCCTTCTGGAGCCCCATACAGTACAGGGACACCAGGCACCGTGGGGCTGAGAAGTCTAACCTGCTGCAGGATGGTATAGCGCTCTCTGAAGAGCTCCGCTTTGTCCCTGGCTCTGCCGCACAGACTGGGCGTTGGGTGGCTCGTCATGGCAAGGCTGGAAAAAAAACAGTTTAAGATGTGTTTTTTTTTCTGCAGTGGGAAACCCCTAACAGATTGCGGTATAACCTCAACAACACCGTGAAGTTTAACTCAAACAGTTTCAGTCATGAAAACAACCTTCCAGTTTCAGGTTCACAGCCCTAACTACTACTCCACACTGCCGCCTCCTTAGCTAAAAGAAAAAATGTGGAAATTAAGGAGGTTACAGAGGCATTTGAGATCACTTTTCGATTAGTTTCACATCAGCATCTTTAATGTTATTTGTGAAAATTAATAACAGACCGCAGTATCAAATACTTTCTGGGGGGATTCTGATTTAGGGGTGCCCAGTGGTGACCCCACAGGCAGTAGCTCAGCACCACTGACGCCTCAGCCAAGCACAGACACCACCTGTCTGAACCTGTGGAACCTGCAATGCTGCTCAGCACCAACGGCAACAACACTTCGTCAGCAGGGTCAAACTAACTAATTTACAAAACTTACGGAATAAATTTCTTCCTCTCGGAGTTGTAGATGTATCGAGGCACATCGAAAGCTCCAATAATATTGAAGACGTGGTCTCTGGAGTTAAAGACATAGGATGAAACTGTGAAAAGCAGCTATAAAACAAAACAGGAAAGCTTACACTTCACTGTTCCAATAAAAGTTTATTTAGAAAAGCATTACTAATGTCTACACTTTATGGCTATTACCCCAGTGTCCTGGCCAAATTTCCCACTGGCCTTTACCAGTCATGGCCTCCTAATCATCCCCATCTATGAACTGGCTTCATCACTCTGTTCTCCCCACTAAGAGCTGATGTGCGGGGAGTGAACTGGTGCATCATCCAGGTAGGGGCTGCACACTGGTGGTGGTGGAGGTGATCCCCATTACATGTAAAGTGCTTTGAGTGGAGTGTCCAAAAAAGCACTATATAAGCGTAAGGAATTATTATTATTATTATTATTATTATTATTATTATTTACACTTCCCAGATTCTAGGTAATTATGTTGAATTTTCAAAAAGATTTGGAGCAGAAATATGCTGTTTGCGTTCGTCACCACCATCCCAGCAACAATTACTCACATGGTTTCATCACACGACTGACTGCACTCCTGAACTGCAGACTCCACCATGGCCAGCTCTATCATATTAGAGGACACTTTTGAGAAAGACAAAATGCTTTATTCACAGAAACAATGCCACAAAAAGGTGGAACAAATACAATCCCAAAACTCTGCTGTGCACTTTCACAACGATCATGATCAAGTGTTAAGAAGCTAATACATCTTCACTAATCACACTGTTCTCCATTCAGCAAATCAGGTGCTGTGTTTGCTACAGCCTACAATGTATAATTGTGACTATAGACTTGCCTCCCACAGAATCAAACACTCTATATTCCAACCCACAACAATTGTATGCCGTTTCCACACACAGGCAATAAAGCATTCTTCAGCTGATGCCTATGCAATAACAAGGAAAGCAATAGGACATGTTTAACTCACATGGCTGCTTTTCCACAGCATCCAAGATTCGTTCAATAACATCTTCCAGCTCTTGCTCTTTAACGGACTCCAAAACCTCCACCAGGTATTTGCTGGCTTCGCTAAATTAAAACAAAAACAGGTTGCAAAAGTGAGTGAATGTATACCCCTGGCCTCAATTCTAAAGCTATTAGCTACCAGGCACTGCCCAGCCCTTCAGTGGTGTATGTAAACTTTATTTATATAGCTTTATTTTAAACTTTATTTTATATAGCGCCTTTAAAGGTGTGTTCTCAAACCCCTTATGAGTGTCCCTCTCTTTACCTGAAATGTCCAATCGAACATTGTGAAAATACGAACAGCCCAAATCAGTGCTCCTCACTACTAGATCGACAATCTTCAGGTAACGGGATAACATCTGCACGCTGTCAGAAATTTCCAGGAGGGAAACGGCAGGGATTTCCAACGTCTTCTGACTAAAGGACTTCCTTACAAGAGCTCACTAAATATGCGGCAGCAGTTTCAAAGCAGCATCAAATGAAAAGAAATTACAACTGGTGCGTGAAAACAAAACGTAAAGATAATAGTTAAAGATCTGCTTTATCTGAGCAGATCCGCTGCGTGAGTGCTAGTATACACCCTCCTGAACCTGCCTGCGGACCCTTACAACCCCGGGACACCCCCTAGATGTTGACTGTCCAGTCCATCCCTAGCGCTGCTCTTCTCTACAGCCACGACAGCGGGGAAAACATGAACTTGAAAATAACCACTGAGAGCCAACGACCGATAACGAAATCTACTTACGGTCGGAGGATTAGTCCCCGCATTTTGAAACTTGAAGAAACCTTCTGTTTAACTTTACTACTCGCCATCTTCAACAATTCGCGCTAAATTCCCCCACTTCCGCTCCGCTCGCCACTCCCACAGGCGTCATTTTTTCTTCCTACCCTAATTCCTGTAGAGACACGCCCCCACGGAGGAGGAGGAGGGGTAGAGAGGTGGACGGACTGGTGCCCTGATGCGGATTCAGCGTCCGCCTCTCTCCGCTCTCCCGCTTCTCTTCTTCCCATCCTTCAAACAACCCGCTACAGGCAGACAGCCGCCCTGGCGCTGTGCACACCTGCAGCCGGGATTCACCTCCCTCCCCGCCCCCTATCCCTCCCTCCAGGGGGGGCGTGTCTTCACAGTAATTCGGGTGGGAAAAAAATTAACATCTCCGCTAGGAGTTAGCTGCTGGAGGGACGTCTTTGTCACTGAGCTCGTCTTAGCCTTAAATCATCTTGCCTGAGACAGAATGGGCTTGAATCTCCCCGATTTCTATTGTCTTAACGGCGTTGTAAGGCACCCATACAGAAGCAAAGTGAGCAGGAAAAGATTTAGGTGGATTGGCTAAAGATTTATGCCCCATCACGACTGCTAAGAATCATGTTTGTTGACAGGCAACAAACGACATTTAATTGCTAGTACAGTCCACAGTTCTGTGTATCTGTGTGTTTGTGTTGCTGCAGATTTCTGTGTCTGCGAGTTACGTGTAAATTCTCTCGATACCAGTACTTCAGGTCAGGATAGAGCAGTCGAGCAGAGCCCTTTCTCGCACTGTGTGCGCGCTGACCAGCACGTCGACACGTTGTTTGTTCCTCAGCGGTTGCCATACTCCTCTGCTCCCACCATCTGAATAAGCAGAAAATAAAAACAAGCCCTGCCGATAATGGCCCCGTCTTTCAGTAATTTGCCCTAACTCTGTAGTTAGCACCCATGTCCCGTTCGCAGATCGCAGAGGCTGTGGCTGGCGAGCGAAGCGGTCACACGGCCGTCGCGGACGCCGGTTATGTGTATGTGTGGGGAGGATATGTGGTAAGCACAGTTACTCATCATCTCGACAGTCAATACAGTTCACAGCCGGGTTAACAAAAAAAAGTAAAGACGATAAATTCTACTTTATTTATTAGGAATAGCCAGATCGGGGCTTTTTCTGGTCCCTGGTCCCGGTTTATGACGTTTTCGATTTGAGAGGAGCGCTCCAGATACACGACGGAGCCCTTTCATGAGCAAAATAATTGGTTTAATTTAACGCTCTTCACCGTTCTCACCTTTGCTGCTAAAAGTTGCAGACTTCAATTACTTACAAGATCTATGAGCTCCGATCCCAGTGCTAGAAATAAAAGACAGCTTGTTTACATAACTAGGGAAGGCACGTTTTCTGGAGCTCTGACATTATAGACTGCGCGATGGTATTATTTTAAGAACTTGGCGCAGTAGGGACGTCATGTTAACTGTACAGGACCCATTCTCTCACCGTCTCCTACACAATTAAATTTTGTTACACGTGAGAACAAAGCCCAAGAAATAAGACTATTTTCTGCATTTCTGCAGTCAATTGCTGAACACGGCGTATTCTACCCCAGTGATGAAATATGGTTGTACGATGTGGACAGCGGGATATGGTAATCTTAAACCTGAGTTATGAGCCAAATCAGTAGCCTTTTGTTAATGCACTGTGTGTTAATAGCAGAGCTAATAATAACTGAGTATTAAGTGAAGTTTTTAAAGTGATGTTTCAAACCATTAATCTGACATATCCGTGGTACTCTTAATGTCTTAAGAGGAGTAGACATTGTACATTGTGTATTATGGTGTCTCTGAATTCAGAAATATCAGTTTCCTGTCAGAATAGATTATAATAGTAATTTTCAAAGGAATAGACTTTTGCTTTAGCAGTTGTTTTTTAAATAATTTATAATACATTTTGTTAAGTGACTGATATTTCCATAACTTTATTAATAAAGTTAATTAATAAACATATTAATAAACAAACATATTATTCCTTGTTTGACGCTTTTTGTAAAGCATAATCAAAGACACACAGCCCATTCTGTAAGTACTCCCTCACACAGCAGAGATGTAGCATCAGAATTTGGCCTTGTCATAACCTTCCCATTGGTGAATCATCAGGCAGGCTCATCCAATGGAAGGAGATGCCCCTCCCCCCATGTCAGGCACCTGTGGCTGTTCTTTGAATGGAGAGATGTACATCTTCGGAGGGTATAACGACAATGGCTACACAAATCAGGCAAGTTGTGGTTAGGGTTAGGGAAGCCTTTACAGTGCTTTCCATTTTTAGTGGAACAAATCACAGTGCTGCGATTGTCACAGTTATCTGAAAGATGTGCAAATGGCAGAAGCGTTTGTTAATCATAATATCCTTTTCAGGAGAGGCCATTATGCATTTTTGCAAGATAGGTTTGGATGCTGAAAATGTGAACAGGGGTTCACTGATTTCCACTTGGCCTGTTTCTTCAGTTCATCATATCTGTATTTCTTTAAAGATGGCATATCAGATAGGAGGAGTGATGCATCCAAATTTGCTCTTTTGTCATCTTCTGCTTCTGCAGCTTTACTGTGTCAACCTTCGAAATGAAGAATACACCTGGAAGAAAGTGAGCTATGCTGAGGGCTGCCAGCCAACTCCAAGAGATAAAAACTCCTGCTGGGTTTACAATGACAGGTAGACCTGTAAAACTGACAACAGCCAAACACACTGAGCACATACAGCTTGGCATGACTGAGACACAGGTGCCTCTTTCACCTTAGTATTTCCATTTCCCAGTCTAGCCATCAAGAGTTCAGCTGCACCTTTCTGATTTTTGGGGGGATCAATATTATTGCGTTCACATGTGATTCATTCAGCTAGTTTTCTTTCAAATGGAAGAAAAAAACATCTTCAATCAACAATTTGCCTAACGTTCCCCATTTTTCAAAAGCAATGTCTTGTATTTAATGTTGGCCTTGTCTTGAACGTTCCTAGACCTGGAGAAGTCTTTCATGTGAACAGTGCTTTCATATTACTTGTGTGATTCAACAGGACAATGGCATCATTGTAATGTAAAATACAAACAGATAGAATGATTGACTTAATGAGAGGGCATAATGCACAAACACTAAAAACTCTAATTACTGACATCGTACATTCCTATCCCGACTCCTTATATGTGAAGAATTAAGGGTTGATTTTTTTTAAAGTAAGTATAATTTCCCCAGATTCTTTCTCTCTCTTTGTGTAACTCCTCTAACAGTAAAGCTTCTGAAAGCTTTGTTAATTATTCATGTAGTTTCTCCCTCTCAGTCTCCTGGAGGCCAAGCTTGGGGAATTGCTAACCCTCCCCACTCTCCAAACTAGCACACAACCAGAGCAAATCCAACATGCAGGATGAACAAGCCGGAGTTCTAACAGTCATTTGGGAGGCAATTTATAGCCGCCTTGCACGTGTACCTTCTTCGTGCACACTTTCGAGCAAAACACGGGGAGCATAAATAATAGACACGGGCACTTTTCAAAAAGGAAAAAACACAAAGCAAAACTGAATCTGTTGGCTCAGCAAGTAAGTCAAGATTGTTGGGCATATTAATGTGAGCTTCAGAGCTCTGTGGCTGTTTTAGGCAAAGTCAGCTGACACTCCAGGTAGGCCCAAGCCAGCTGTTGTTACTGGATGAAAGTAAATATCCTCACTTCCCTGTTCTTTCCTCTCCTGCAGGATCATTTACTTCGGTGGTTATGGCTGCAAAAGATTCAGTGAGATCAGTGACTCCACCAGCTTCACTGTAGATGAAGTCTCCTGGGTACTGCACAGTACATCTGTGGCACCTGTTCATTCCCATGGTCCCCATAACTCTTTATTTCAGTCAAGGGGAACAGGAAAATAGAAATCCCTTTTAGTTCTTTTTTTTTTTTCACTGTGTTACTCCTTTTCAATTATACAGTAGACTCATCACATCACATTATTCGTTTGAGCCCCACATATTTTCTGTACACATCACAGCGTTATTGCAAATAACAGTGTTTTGTTGTCGAACCTATTTGACTATTTGAGGCACAGTGTGCTTCCTTTGACTCTAATAAAAAGTAAAACACAAAAGAACAAAGCTTGGGTTTAGACTAAATTTAAACCTGAGTCCACCTATCAATGTTAAATTCCAAACATTTCACCTTGTGATAGATTTGTGTTCCAGAGGCTACTTATTCCAAAGGAACCATGTTGGACTTGGTGGATTAATTGATTTTTATGTTTAATCCATACCATAAAGTTAGTCATGTTTTTATGTCAAATACATTGGCTTGTTTTAATTAAAATAACTTATACAGACATCCTGCTGCACACTTCTCATCCAGGTGGGGGAGATATTTTGGGGCTGGAACAACGAAGTCCACGTTTTTGACCCCCGAACGCTAACCTGGAGTGAACCGAGCACCAGAGTAAGAAACTTTAAACATTCCTTGAGGTTCGGTGTGTGCTTTGTTTTTGCAATGTTTTGTGCAACGTTGTAAATGTAATGCCTGGGGTTCTTTCCCATGAATTCCTATCAAATACATCTGTAAGAAAGGGCGGATTGTTTTGGGAATTCTGTGTATATTATTTTTGGAATTACAGAAGACAAGCTGAATGCTTGGCAGTTGGAAAGAGGGAAGAGAACTTGATGAGAAGAACTGAAATGAGGATGTTGAGATGGATTCTGCAGATTTTAAATGAAGGATAAGATCAGAAATGAAGAAATCCGTAGACGATGTAGGGTGGTGGATGTGGTTGAGAAGATGTGAGAGGCGAGGTTACGGTGGTATGGACATATCATGAGGAGGGACGTTGAGGAAGTAACAAAGAGGGTAATGGAATTTGAGGTGGAAGGTAACAGAGGAAGAGGCAGGCCTAGAAAGAGATGGATAGATTGTGTGAGAAAAGATATGGAGGTATGTGAAGTGAGTGAGGAAGATGTGCTCGACAGAGACAAGTGGAGAAGAGCAACCAAAGCAGCTGACCCCAGGACAGTCTGGGACTAAGGCTGTGAAGAAGAAGAAGAAGAAGAAGAAGAAGAAGAAGAAGACGAAGAAGACGAAGAAGAAGAAGAAGAAGACAGTTCTATTGAATTCTATTGAATCTCTTAACAGTATGAACAGTGTAAATTAAATCAAATTCAGGTTCAGGGTTTTAACAGCCTCAAATGGGAGTGTGATGAGTATTCAGATATAACAATCTACCATGTAGAAAACTATAGACCTTAGTAGGAAGGTCAGTCTCTTTTCAGGCCATAAAGGCCCATGGGGGGCAAGGGCCACCATTTTTCTTGACCATCCAACACTGGAGGTGGAGGTGATGTGGTCAGTATCACGCTCCAGCCAGCCTATTACCCCTAGAAGGATTAACCCCCGGTACTCATTTGGAAAGCAGGCTGAGTGGACCTGGGAGCCATCTGGAAGGAATTAGAGCAAGCTACATCACCTGCCCCTACCTGGGATTGAACCCGGGACCTTCAGGAGCCAGACGCCCTTGCTGTCTGAGCTACCACGGCTCCCTAAATAGACCTTAGTGCGTATATAAAATTAAAAGATCCAGGATGGGAAACAGTTGAAACATTTACTGGGAGACCTTGTGCGGCTGGTGCCCGTAACCAAAAGGCAGCATGTACATTTGATCAAAATAAAACAGTTGCCGATTGAAGTGAACTGAGCTCTGCAGGTCTGCACAGTCTCTTGGTCTTGTTTCTGCAGGGTGTTGTCCCGGCTCCCAGAGCTGCCCATGCCTGCGCCACTCTGCACAACAAAGGATATGTGTGTGGTGGTCGAGTTGTGGTGAGCAACACCTTACACCCAGGCTCCTGCCATCCGTGCAGTACAGACTGTCATCGCAACAGGCTCCATAGTCGTTCAATAGTAATAAAAAGAAGGTTTATTTCACATAGTGCTTTTAAAAGCAGCTTCTCAAAGTGTTTAATGGAGGGTGAACAGTTAAAACAAAATAAAAGAAAGCAGTTAACAAAGATAGGAGATACATTTAGCACAAATAAACACAAGGGTTTCAAAGGGCAGTAGACAATGTCAGGGGCAGACACAGACGCCAGTGAAATAAAAGCCTTTCTGAAGAAGGTTTAGAATCCGGATTTGAAAGCACTAAATTGAGATGACTCTCTGATCCTTGAAGATGATTTTTGAGGACAGTAGCAGGGGCTTGGCCACGGGTGGGACTGGGTGGGCCTGAGCCCAGTGAGCTCAGGGTGAGACCAGGCCCACCCTGATTGATCCTAGGCTTACCCAATCAGTCCAAAGTCATTTAAAGATTTTTTTTCCCCTTGTTTGCTATTGGCTCGCTGTATCTTTTGTGGCCAATAAGAAAATGATGGAAATATAGTGGGGCGGTGCATACGTAGCCATAGCCTGATTGGCTATCGTTGTCTTC
Source organism: Lepisosteus platostomus (assembly GCF_059453375.1). Lineage (NCBI taxonomy): Eukaryota > Metazoa > Chordata > Actinopteri > Semionotiformes > Lepisosteidae > Lepisosteus > Lepisosteus platostomus. The sequence continues at coordinate 11,118,232 of NC_142620.1, read as the reverse complement.
AGACGCTCTTAGAGCTATCTAGCGCTAGGTTTTTGGTTTATTAGCCAACATGGCAAAACAAATGCATATATGTACATTTTTTAAAAGCCACCTGTAGATGACCAGACCAGTCCCGAAGCAAATAAGACACATGGGATGCTACAGACATCTTGGGTTTTAAGGAGTACAGCCTGGCTTTCCGAATACAAGTGTTTCTTGAACGCAAGCGGCAGTGCACGCGTTTGCTTGTAGCATCTCGATAAGTGCTCGACCTGTAGGAGTTCAGCACGAAGAGGTTCTAAAATTTCTCCTGTAAACAAATTACAAGATTTGGAATGCATGAACAACATTAAGATAATATTGACGGATATATGCAAGTGTGCATTTTACAGATAACTATTCAGATCGTATCTAAATGCCCTGCAGTATTTTTAAGTGAGCGACGTTTACAGAGCTAAAATACATCCAAAGTATGTATTTGACGCTTTCATTAGCAGATCATTCTTGCAATTAAAGGCACGATGAATTGGTTAGCACTGTAATGCGACTATAACAATTCAGTGTTAAGTCTTGTGGAAAGTCACGAATGTCCAAATTAGGTGTCTTCTGGCATCGAAAACAGAATTCTAATTTCGTTGGTTTCATACAAGTTTAAAAGCATCATGAAGGATCAAACAAGATCTTCAGAACTTAATATTTTAATACCTTCGCAGTTTTTATTCTCATGGCGCCTCACTCGATATTACCCTTGCGGCGATGCATTTACTCCAACCTCTGAAACCCATACGTGCGTGCACGTTCTTCTAGTACAGTATGTTATGTTCAAGTCCGCTGAATATTTAAAGGCAAGGTAAAAGGTCCGTGAAGTTGCCCACCTACAGACAGCACAAACGCTGAAAAACACTGAAAAACACTCTATTCCTTAGTGCTACGTTTGTGCCTGTTTGTGCCGTTGAAAGTAGTGTTTGTACTGCTTTCATTCCCGAGATACATTCCCTCAAACAGGCATACGAAATACTTAGAACTGTTACAGGCAACAAGTGAAAATGAGCTCTTGCAGCTTTTCTTTAGCTAAAGACAAAGTCCTCATATGAGAGGCCTTTGCAAACTAGCTGTCATTTGAACGGGAATTTGCCGACTCTCTAGACAGTGACGAGATTATCGCCATATTCAATTCCAAGCCCCGACGCCTGTGTCTGGTCTAGAAGGCCAAAACCTCACAACAGAGGTAGGCACTGATTGGTTTGTGTGTGTGTGTGTCCGCCGTGGCACAGTAGCGTTCAGCAGCCTAGGCAATTGTTTCTTGAACCGTGTCTGTGAGAGAGGGAGACAGAATGTATACAAGGTTCCGCTAATTCTGCTGTTTGATTATACCGCTCGAAGATTGCATTGTAAATTGGAGGGGTGCCCCTATCTTGGCAGAACGGTCAGTTAGGGCCCCGTCCACCCAAAACTGAATTCCTGGCTACGCCCCTGGCCAGAAAGCTAGGGCTTTGGGGCATAGCAAGTGCAGGCTCTGTCACCTGTAGAGCGTAACTGATAACTCACTGGATCTGCAGTGGAGTGTATTTGAAGAGCTGCAGGTCAAGTAGCCCTCTTCTGCACTGTATGGGTACCACAGCAGAGCAGGAGCACAGAAGCCCATTCTAAAAGCTTGTGCGCATATCCCTCTTCATTTCTACCCCACACCACATTTAGTTCAACAGTGTAAAATTTGGTAGCTTGTTGGTAAGGAAAGTGTCATGATAGGTACCGTACATGAAACCAGGTAAGGGGAAGTGTCCAGTGCCAGAAAGAGAGCAAAAACAATACTGGAGGCCATAATAAAAATTCTGAAAGGAAATTGAAAATTACCGGCTTTTATTCAGAGTTTAGTTCTTAATGTAGTATGAGAATGTTTTCACAAATTTCAGGCTCTGTAGCTCAATTGTAAGGACATTATCTGTTCCCATTTAGAACACCAGGACAAGCGATATTCATTGCCTGGATCTGGACACCTGGACGTGGTCAGAGATGTACGTCTTTTCTCTCTTGCCTGTTCCTGGAGTTGGTACAACTGTGAGGGGGATTTGAAGGTGCAGAGCCCGTAGTTGGTGTAGTTGTGGAATAATTTCAATAGAAAGAGACGATAGGCACACCTAAGAGGGAATGTATGTGTTTTTTTAACTGTGGTGTATATGATTACGTTTTTAGAATTCACACTTCAGCCCAAGTTCCTGCTGGTCGCTCCTGGCACACTCTCACCCCTGTGGCCGACAGCGTGCTGTTTCTGTTTGGTGGGCTCAGTGCAAACTGCGAACCCCTAAGTGAGTCACATTGTATCTCTGTCACTGCTTTAGCTTATATTGTACCGATTGTAAGTGCAGAAAGCACTGACAATGAGTTCAAACAACTCTTTCAAGGCGACAGCTGGACGTTCAACACTCACAGCCGAGAATGGAGAGAGATGAAGCATCTGCAAAAAAATACTCCACGGTATGAATTATTTCTGTGTGTGTTGTCCCCAAGGTCCGCTGGAGTATAGAATTTGCTTAAGGTAGAAAAGCACTGCAACCTCACGGTAAAGCCGTACAGAGTGGAATGGGAAATAAAAGCAAACCCTTTGGCAAAGTGAAGCGAATGGAAACCGTAAGCAAGGGAAAAAAGCATGAATGATGTTTGCATTTACTATGATAAATGTTGAAATAGGCCCCAGTCTATTGATGTAATCCAGGTTGAAGCACCTTGACGTCTGTCCTTCAGCTGTGACAGATTCCTTTGATAACAGTGCTGTCTCCTCAGGTTGTGGCACACTGCCTGTCAGGGGAAAGGGTCAGAGGTCATTGTCTTTGGGGGAAGTCAGGATGATCTGCTGTCAGTAGACACAGTGAGTAACCTTGCAGCCACTGGTGAGCAAATGACCACAGTCCTTTTGTGTTGGCTCTAAAAGAGTTGAGCAATGTAAGTCCTTGGGTTATGCATCCAATCATTCATTTTACCACAGTTGTAAAACAGTTCATGCAGATCAACTGCTTTATTAATTCTTGTGAAAATAATTTTGAATGAGCAAAGCAGTGAAAATTGTTAATTCTCCAGGACGATAAAACACCTTTATAGGCAGGTTATTAACCCAACCTGCCTATTTATTTTTTCACATCTTGGAAGTATGACTTCCTTTGTAAATCGCCCTGGGCATTCTCCACATTTCCTTCCACATGAGATTAGTACATTGTCTATTGCTTTCTTTTACCAGGGGCACTGCAATGATATTCTTGTCTTTCAAACACAACCTTGCTCCCTTGTCAGGCAAGTATTCCATTTGAATTATTACTAATACATTTATCATCCTAATAAAGATGAATTATTTCTGTGTCATTGATTAATAATTGGCCCCTGTGTTCTTATTTACCTCTGGGGCCACTGGCTGGGTTCTAGAATGCACCACTGCTGTTTAACAGCAACTCAGAAAGCAGCTCTTCTGTCAAACATCACAATGGCTTTGTAGCCAGGGGTTCTGCCATCCAAGAAAAAAAAACATCCTTGCAAACTTCCAGATTTAGACTTCGTCTGTACAAAATTCAAGTCTAGTTAAATACCCAGAGTTTCATTTATGCTTTCCAGATAGCATATACATAACTTGAAACAAGTGCATTCATTGCATGGCAAGTGGCCAGACTGTATTTCTGAAAGTAGTGTCTGCACTGCAATGTTACCATGTTTGCAGTAATTTGGATACCTGGTATATAAATGTATTTCTCCACGGTATGTTGCTACAAGGGTTGCGTAAAGCTGTGACCTTCAGCTTTTGTGACCTTTGATAGAGTCACAAATAACTGAATAATGCGAAAACATATCGGCAGGGTAGAGTTAAAGAAAACACTTTTGGTGCACTTGGCTTGGCTCTTTCAGAACATGAAAGCTTTTTTGTTTGTCAAAGTTGGCTGTGTATTGTTTGGAGAAATCTTAGTGTTGTTGTAAAACAGACAGCTTAAATCTGTTTTAGCAAAGCCTGTCACTTTGGAATGCAGTCAGCTGCTTTGAGGCGTAGAAGAATTTGTCCGGTGTTCTGGGATGTTTAGTTGCTACACAGTGAGCTTGCTACAGTGTTGAAGTGAAGAAACATTTCCTTCCAAGTTCACCTTGTTTCCTTGCAAACAGGTTGTGTGAAGACTGCATTGGGAAAAACTCCAGGGTCCTTAACGAACAGCTGTCATGGTTGCCACTGAAACTTCGACAAGCAATACATAAAAGGATTTTGTTTTATGAGATAGCTGAAAAATCCACCAGAAAAGACAATTCTGCATAAGCATTGCAAAGTATGCCAAAATCAAATGCATTTTACTTTGGTTTATGTAGATTTTCATCTGTAGTTTGATATCAACAAAATATAAAAAGCACAGTAAGACTAGGGTAATGTAAGGACTGTGTGATGTTTTTAACAATTTAAAACTGAGTGAAGGACAGGTACTTCCAGGAAAATCAAAGTCTTAAGAGAAAGGTGAATTGTTCTATGTTTAGTTTTATTTACTCTATAGCACTTGGAGGGATGACACAGTAACTCTGGATTGCTTTGTTAATAGATACTCAGAGGACACTATATGTTGTCTTATTTTACTTCATAGAAGGGTTGTTTAACACTTGAATAAAAATAAATTTAACACTTGATATAACTGTGAATGTTATTTTGGGCAACATTTGGGCAATGAGCTTTAAAAATATTAAAAAAGATTATAGGTAACTGTTAATGAAAGTATTGCAATGCATTGGTGATACAATATGTGTGGAGAAAACCTAACATATACTTACTTGTTTTAAAGGGTTAGAAATAATTAAGCAGGATAAATTCACATACTGATTCAGTGTTTTACAGATATACTGTACTTCTGTTTAGGTGTTTACTTACAATCTGACATTGATTCCTGTTTCATTACCTACTTCATATTTTTTAAGGATTCCAACGCATAACAAACTTCCTTTAACCCTAACTCCAACCAGTTGAATGTCTGTATTACCGAAGCGCATTTTTGCCATTAACGAAAAAAAAAATCCTCAATTATTTTGTAATTACCAGTACTGTACTCTATTATATCTGTTGGCATAGTTTATAACTATGAAACAACGATGATACTTTTAGCATTGGTGCTTGTTCGTGTGAAAATGTCGGTTTTATTATTATTATTATTATTATTATTATTATTATTATTATTATTATTAATAATAATAATAATAATAATAATAATAATATAATAATAATAATAATAATAATAATAATACAGTATATGCAATAGTATAATAGTAATTTGATAGCGCTTTTAAGTTTCTATTTTCTATCTAGTTGATCCTGACTGGAGATCGCGCCATAACAACCACATTGTTTATCTTAGCAACGTCAAGAGACGCGGTTTCCATGGTTTCGTTAAGTCCTTCGTTTGTAGTTGTCGCGGAATATTTTCGTCACACGAAAATATTAACCTTTTTTTTTGCTTTAAAAAATAATAAAAATGTATTTAACATTTTAAGACGACAAAATAACATAGAAGCTAGAACAAAAACTGGAAAAGTCGTCGTTGCTTACGACATAATTCTAAAATAAACCCTGCATGGATCACGTCTATAAAATGCGACCTAAACCAGCGGAACAGTAGTTTGGAAAGAAAGTTTGAAACGCCTGAGGAGTCTGAACTGAAATAATTTTAACGATGGAATCGCGCTCAAAACTCGAGGAATTAAATTTAACTTCGGATGAAATCGACCGCTTCAGCAAAGCCTTCAAGGATGAGAAATTCAGGGAGATGTTGAAGGAATATGCAGACGAAATCTCAAATCCGGTGAACAGAAAGAAATATGAAGAAGAAATAACGATGATGGAGCAGGAGAGGGGCATGGATGTACAGTTTATTCACCCCAAGCCGTGTCGCGTCCTGAAGACGAGCGTGAGGGGTGAACAGAAATGTTTTATCAATATCTGTAGCAACGAGTTGATCGCTAAGCCTGAGTGTAAGCCTGGAAAAGGGAGCGACGATAAATTGGGACAGCACTGGTCTCTCCCTTACAGTCTAGCACCGGGAAGGCAAGATCTGGACTCGAAAGGCAACCGAAACATGATATACGATGTTGTATTCCACCCAGATACACTTTATATTGCCGGGAAAAACGAGAGATTTATGAAATTAGTAGACAGAACCGCGATGGAAGGCATCCAGAAACAGTTCAACGTCAAACTAGATGAAAGAAATGTCAAGGTATTAAAAATGAAGTACAAGGGGGTTCCCCACCCGGCGGTGATTCGTAAGCCTCTGCACGGGCATCCGATTAAAGAAACGGAACCGGTGGACCCGAATGATCCTTTACAGTTCCCATATCCTTACGGCAAAAAAGGAAACACTGCTCAAGAAGATAACACTGTGATCAGAGAAGAAAAATTAGACTACATCAAACCGGCAACCAACCAAAGCAATGAGCCAACCGAACCCCGTTACACGATTAAGTACAGGTCATACATTGATTTGCAAGATTACACGTGCTCCCGCGACTCTGCTCCCGGCCCTCGACCCAAAGAGATCGTGATCACCGTTGACCTGCCTCTTCTGAAGTCGGCAGCGGATGCAGAGTTGAACGTAACGGAAAAACAGTTCTTGCTGGAGTCCAAGAAACCAGCGTATAGACTGGTAGTGACTTTACCTTATCCCATTGACGAAAACCAAGGGGAAGCCAAGTTCGTTAAGCTGAAAAAACAGCTGGTCGTTACTTTAACTGTGTTGCCACTGAAGCGGCCGCCCACAGCCCAGATGAACACTCATCTGGTCGGTGAAACTCTGTGTGGAAAGGACAGGTTCGAAGATCTCGAACCCGGCAGCGCTGAAAAGGCCGAAAACGAAACACCCGCCGACGACCTTGTAAAACAGCAGGACACCAACGTGATGCAAAGCCCAGCTACACTTGGCTCTCCCTCCTTGGTCAGCGAACCTGTCTCGCCAAAGTTTCAACCGATAGAACTTGTCACGTCTGAAGGCGTAGACATAATTCCTGAACCGATGGCGACTGATACTCAAAAGGGAAGTGGAGGAAGCATCTATTGTCTGCAAAGCAGTAAATCATGCTGTCCAAACGATGCTTCACAATCCACGGACCACACCTGTGGAGACCAACTCGCAGCGGAGACAAACCCATCCAATGATGCATGTGATGAATTATTCAGAGTAGAGGTAAATATGTTAAAAACCGACTATCCGGAAGATAATTAGGGTAGACCTGGAAACACTCCCATTCATATTCTCGGTTTATAATATCCCATTTTGTACAGAGTGGAATGGAAAGGGCCTCTTTCTTGTACTGTTAGTTAAAATCTTAAAGCTTTACTCGCACAGCTAGTGAGTATAAAATTGCATTCCAAACAAAATCTGTTACATGCTGCAACAGACTGACTGGTTCTTTAGATTTGAATGCAATTTGTAGACAGGCTCAAGAATACCAGCAGCGCCCAAAGTTGTAGGGCAGCTGAAATCTAGTAAGAACCTACTCGAGAACAATCTGCAGTACTAATATTACAGGAGGCTCAGTAGTCAACATCAGGGGGATATTACAGTGCTTTTATGGAACAATATTTTCCCAACCTTCTTTTCACTTATGTACATATAAGGTTGTCCTAGCATTTACTTTATTGTGTTCTCATGTGGCATTGGGTTGACAGCTTGAATGTGAATTACATTACTAAATAATGAGCTGTCAGTTCCGTTCTAAAGTAATGTACCACTGTGGACTGAAATATAACGCACTAGCAGACTGTACAGCTTAGCGTATAGACACAAATGTAATAAATTAAACAGTTCCAGACAACACATCATTGAAATAGTACCCTGAAAATTGAGAACACTTTAGACTTGACTGCCACTGTGCGTGCGTAAAGCAGCCGTCATTGAAACCATCCACAAGCTTTACCTTTTAATAGGATAAAAGTCCACAGAACAGTAGAACATTGGAGTGAAACAGTAATGGAAAACAAGGTTTCTGATGTTGTACTGATTTGTCTTTGTTCTTCCACGCTCTTTCTCAAAATGGATCATTATACAAAGAGAGGACAAGCCAATCACAGACCTCATCTTGCCTTCCTTCCCTTTTTTCAACTGATACGATATGCAAGCCTTGGCATCAGAGCCTGAAAAATCAATGTAGTTCCTATTGAACATCTGACAGCCATGCTATGAAAAATGCAATAACCCATCCATGCATTGGGAACATTATCTAAAATATACATGATCTTAAAGCACGTTTTCCCTCTTTTGTTTTTTAAAAAAAGGTTAATGGTTTCAAAAAATTAACTTACTGCATATTGACTGTTTTAAAATAGCACCTTTAGCAGCTTGTAGGCAGTTAGATTTGTATCAAGCTGTGTATCTTTTGTAAATGCTTTTTTTTCCTGAAGAAGCTTCTCATCTGTGCTTCTTCACCCTAAACAGCAGCAAAGAAGTGGAAAATAAAGCTTTGTATCTAAATACCATCAGTGACTCACACACAGGAAGGGCAAATCACGGTTTACATATCAATCATGGTTGGTTATCTCTTACATTTTCTAGATTATATTTTCCCTCAGGTTAGGGAGCACATTCTACTTGCCAATAACAAGACAACATTTTATACAAGGTTAAGTAATGTTGTGAACTATCCTCCATATGTGCTTCAAGGCTAGGGAAGGCTCAGTTGAAACATAGTTCCCTTCTACATCTATACAATTTCTGCTATAACTTCATAACAATATGGATACGCTCGTATTAAAATTGTTTTTCGATCCACTTAGACTTTGTTGCCATCACTGATGTTCCAACATCATTCCTGTGGAGAATTAATGCAAGGCTCACTTTCCTTAAGGTCACCTTACCTTACTTGTCATGGGTGGTCACCTTGGTCACGTTGCACAATGACCCATCTGACAATCTTGATCTCCTTTCCTTTGGCCCAATGAAAGGAGGTTGGAACTTCAGTGAAAAACTCCAGGATTCAAGAGTAGAAGTGTAGGAATGGCCCAGGGACCAAGAAACAGAATCCCTAACTTTCTGAAATAGTAGCAGATGTGTGAGGATGTGCAAGGAGAGTAAAGTATACTTTGTAGATAATTCACTAACACACTTTATTCACTTACCTTGGTACATTTAAAAACCAAAAGGAAACTATTTTGAAATGATGAAAAATTGCTCTTTCACAGAAGGAAAATGTGTTGTGGTCATATACACTGCACAGGCACAATATTGCACAAAATACAATTTCTTAAATTAAAAAAGTGCACATAAAAAATTGGGTACTGGTGGCTATTCTTCATTCAGTTTTGTCAAAAGCATCGTTCTTTGTGGATTGATGCATGTCACATGAATGTACTGTATCTTGATTGTTACTCCTCATGCTTTGTGTCTCAAAGAGGTTTTAATTTAATCTTTTTATTCTCATCAACAACTTGGCACCCCTTGGGTAAGGGATGCTGACAGTTTCTGACAGGGCTTTGAATGTGCCTGCAACTCTGTGCTTTGATAGCTCTAGGATGCAATCGGTAACATCAGCTCCTGAAGGCACAGATGCCCCTCAACTGAAACCAGCTGCTGTTCCATCACTAATCCCTCTGCCATGACCTTTTCCAGGAATGGGTAATCAAACATTTGCAGGATGTTGCCGTAATCAGTGAGTTTATAAAAAACAGTATAATTACCTGGGGTTGTTTTCCTTCATTTTTTGATTGTATATGCTATAGTTGTCTAAAAAGTACCTTTCCATATACTCTCTGCACACAGATTTATCCTGTCTGCCTTGAGACGCTGCAGCTTGTATTTTTGCAATAATTAAGGTTGAAATGGGAGTGACAGTAATGGGTTGCTTCAGAAACCCTTTGTCATTAAAACACAACATTCTGCACAGAAGTCTTTTTGCAATATAAAAGCCAAATAAAAGGATGGTATAATGAATTTTGTACTTTTCACACTCACTTACATACATTTTGGTGGATAAGCTTTCTTTATAGTTTGCAGCTTTTCCAAAAATACGTGATAAAACATGGGTTAGCATTGATGCCTTCCAGCACTGGGGCCCTGGGTTCAAACCTGGTGAGCTATCTGCCTGGAGTTTGTATGTTTGCGTTGTGTTTGTGTAGGTTTTCTCCTACAGTCCTAAGAGAGATGGGTAGGTTAATTGGCTTCTAGGTGGCATGCAGGGTGAACCCAGCCTTGCACACATTGCTTGCTGTGACAGGCTCCAGCTGTCCTGTAATCCTGTACTGAATTAAGCAGTTAGAAAATGGATGGATATGTAATAAAGCTTTGAGAACTTATGATAGGATTTTAGGCACTCAAAATTGTATTCCAACTGCCTTATGTTACAAAAAGAACCTCTTTTTGCTTATTTTTTTAAAATCCTGAGGGCTACAAATGAAAATGGAAAAAATGATCTAGGTTTCACATGGTGCTTTGTGCATGTGCTCATGCTGTAGGCCCCCTTACTTTCACGAAGATTAACTGTTTTAATAACTTTTCTTTCAGAGGGATGCTGACGTGTCTCATCAATCTCGGGATGAGGATAATAATATACCAGAGGAAACGGCAAATGCTGCCTGTGTCATTCTCTCCAGTGTGGACAGCAGTGTGAGAGATGAGCCCTCATCTCCAGAAGCTGTTATTCAAGAGATGGAGAAAGAGACCAACACGCATGCAGCAGTAAAAAGAAAACAGATCACTGCCTGTCATACAGCATGTGAGCCTGTCTGCAGGTTTGCACTTAACAAGGGCAATAGCACAGAGCAAACGAGACCCGCCTCAGTCAAACAGGCTACAATGAAACATTCAGAGACTGTACGCAGTGATCTGAATCCCAGTGCTCCTTGCTCAGATAGCAAAGAGGTACCTTTTACTGCTTTGAAGACAGCAGGCACACCCGTTGCCACTGGCATAGGGCAAAGAGCTAGCAGAACTGCGCATTTTAAAGAGGAGTCTGGAGAACAAGATGGAAATGAGCTTGATGAGGATGATCTACTGATAGAGCAGAAGAATGAGTTCATGGACAGTGAACCAGAACCAGCTATCATTAGGGAAATTAACCCTACAGATGGCACTGTGGAGGTTCTTAATAATCACACCACTTCGGCTGGATTCTCATTTCAGAACTCCCTTTTATATGAGCTGGACTGATGCTGTTCATTATACAGTCCCCATGATTATTGCTACTTCTCCATTCCCCTTTATTAGTCAGAAAAATAAACTGTTTGCAACACGTAGTCAAAACATCTAATTTGTTACACACCGAGCAAGTACGGTACTGAACAACAAGCCATCTATTTCTGTGTGTAGTACTAAACATTGTGGATAGGTTGCAAAAAGTCCTCTAACTATATACGTAAACATATTTCATTAATAGAAACTGCGGGTTAACATCATATAAGTATGCATCTTACTGATATGCGGTGTTAAACTTTTAGGTTTCCTGTGACAGTTAATGAATGTGTGGGTTCCTTTCTTTTTTTAATCTATTTCTGAAACAGCCACAGGAAAACACTTCAAGCATTCCACTAAATTTAGAAGTCATTAGCCATTGTAGGCGTTCTCTATCTTGTGAAGAATATTGTATTAAATAATCTGTTTATTTTATGAATCGTCTCTTTAAGTTCTGTCATAACTTTATGATTTACTTTCAGTTATCCCCGTATTTATTTTGAAAAGGAGTTAAGTGATGCTTGCTACAGACCTCAGGGAAATGATACCATCAATTCCAGAGGAAGGAACCAGATCTGGTAATAGATGTTAGAAAACCTGTTTAGACCAGTCTTGTTTTATACTTAGAGATAAATATTAAAGAGTACTGTATGTTCACCTTTTAGGCATTTCGGAGTAAGATCTCTTCTCTTTTTTTCTGTGCACGGATTCAATATTTTTTCTGCTTTCCCTGAGTGAAAATGCACAGTATGTGAGCAAAGATGCTTATATATCTATATAAAAGTGTATATATATATATGAACATTTCTACTGTATAGTAAAGGTTCACAATACAGCTTAATATTTCAGAGTTCAGATGAGCAATGATACACAGAAAGGTTTGATTCCTTGGATCATGATGTACTTTGATGAAGCTTTACAGCCGATTCAAGTAGGTTGTCAATTTTTAAAAAAACTTTACCGTATTAATCGCCTATTAATCACATAACAGGATTAAAAGACCTGAACTGGTGCTGAAATAAGGAACGCTGTTCTTCAGAGCAAACACAAATCCATTATGTGGATGAAAGAACTAAAATGGTGATGTTTAATTATCAAGATTTCATTTTAAACAGTGACAACATGAATACATTGTAACACATTAGTCCATCCCAATTTGTGATAATCTCACCTTCTTATGGACTGATTTCTAGCTCTGCTGTTCCAGTAACCAGAGTAGTAGGTAGAAAGGAAATGCAAAATGTGACATAAACTGAATTTTATGTATGCTTTTGAAATGTGGCAGTTTACAAATGGTACATTATTTTTAATCCCCTGTAGTGTAGAGAACAATGAGAACAACTTCACTCGTTGCAAAATTTAGTATTCTGAATTTTAAAAGACAACAACAATGTAGTTTTGCTTATGTGTAAATTTCAGTAAATGTGCAAGTATTAACGGAAATTGTATGTTTCTGTAGATACATTCCTGGATTTGGTATATGCTTCTTATTATCACTAATGAAAAACAATACTAGGATTAGTATATTAAAACATCTAATTTGACCTTTAATAAAGCTAAATCTCAATACTGCGGGGGTCTGCAACACGAGATGGTTCATACTATATATTATTATCTTGTGCCTAGCAATAGAAAAATATCTGCACCGAAATTCATGTAATTGTTTTTTTTGAATAAGTCACTACAAGTCTCTTAGCATTTCTGAGAAATTACTTAGGGATATTACAATGCTTGGAGACAGTGAATTACTTTCAGTTCATACATTTTAACTGCAATGATTATTACTTTTATGCAAAAAAACGTGATGTGTCAACATGTAAACAATGGGTTCAAGATAAGATGGACATGCCCAAGGCTGTGTAATACAAATATAGAATGTTACAAAATAGAACCTCATTCTGATGCCCAAATTGCTTATTTTTTCAAAGGCTGTGGGTTACAAATGAAAACTGCTGTGTCCACCTCAGATCATACTAAGAGACTAACAGAAAACATTTTGGAAAGCAATGAAGAAAAACTGAGAAAACGATTTCTTGTTGTTTTTTCTTTTACTGAATTCAATCTTCAGTTTCATCCGAGCACTGTGTGGGTGGCTGGTTTTTCCTGCAGTATTTACCAGAGCTTGGTTTCTGTTGCTTGATCAATGTCGGGTGTCTACACTTAGCAGGACAAGTGTACAGCAATGCTTAAAAACTCAAAATCACAGATTTTTTCAGGAGTCAAATCAATTTACACCTAAATGAACAGTATTTCAATTAAACTGAAGTCAAACATCAGTTTTTGTCATTGATTCCCCTTCCTGACAGTTCAATATCTCCAGGTATAATTTCTTAAAAATACTGAGATGTATAATGACTCATTTTCAGTATTTTTTTAGGGAATTAGAAATACTATACACTTTTTTACACAAGAGGTGCTTTCATTAGCTCTATGATTACCAGTTCAACCATTATATTTTCTTCCTTCTTCACAAAAATAATGTCAGTCTCCATTTATGCAGCAAAAGCATGAATTAAGTTTTAGTTCAAAAGGTTTTCATAAAACTGGAAAACAAAACTCGAGAGAGCCACTTTAATAAAATTAATCAAACTCCTGTGAACTTTCACAAGAATTTTTACTTGGTTATTAAAAGACACTCATGAAGAAGTCCAAATCCCACATATTTGGGAAAATCCCATAAAACAACAGGCATTTAACAGTCCATGAACAAAAACTATATATTCAAAAGGCTTTTAAGAAGACGCCCAACATCAATGTCACTGTAGCCTGCGGTAGCTCTTACAGAGTTCATGGTCCCTGATATCACCCCATCCTCCATTCTTCACATGGGGAGACACACCTACTAAAGGTTGTTTCGTATTTATGAGCAAGGTCTTTGGAAACAACAGATTGATATTACTCTGCAGAATACTTTCTATTTTAGCCTTCTGGGTAGATGGCATACAAGCCTTTTTGTGATGCATTCCACAGTCTCCAGCATGGAAGATTCTTGGGGCTTCACTGACCATGACCTTCCAAAACCTGGGCAGACAAGTCACAGTGAGGTGCTGCAGGGACCAGTCCCAGTTGTAGTCATCATAGGTGCAGAAGGTGTCAGTGCACTGGATCAGCTGCTGGTAAGTCTCTCTGGTCATGGCCATGCCCATGTTGTGTTCAGTTGACTTCCAAGCTTTCACCTCCACTTTGCTGGCCTTACTGGAAAAGCCGGAATGTGCATATCCTCCAAGAGACAAAATGTCACAGTCAGGACAGTGCTCTCTCTTCAAAGTGTACATCATTTGAAGGAGGTGGTAAAAGTCAGGTGAGAGGAAATGATCCTCTTCAATTAGCAGAACCAAGCCATTATGATCTTTTAAGGCTTTTACTCTTTCCCAAACAAAGTGCAGTTTCCACCACCAGTGGTGCTTAGTCTGGGAGAATTTGGCTTCTCTGTAGTGGCCAAAGGAATCGGGGTATTCTGCATTAATGCAGCCCAACTTTAAGGCATCCTTCTTGGGAATGTCTCTCGGGCAGTCTTTGGGGTCATTTCCAGGGAATTCTTGAGGGTAAAGCTGAATGCTAAAGGGGAAGAATATCTGAAGGACTTGGCAAAAATCGACAGTGGCGACCACCTGGTTAATCTCGGGAGACCAGTAGTCATGGCTAAATACTAGTAATATATTTTCTATCCCCTTGGCTTTTCTTAGAGAATCTATTAACAGTTTTAAATACTCAGGCCTGTTGTGAACTTGGACCACTACAACCAGATCATCTTTCTTGCGCATTTTGAACTTTTCAACGTTCCTGATGGTCTGGTCAAAGTTCAGCTGATAAACAATCCCACGATACACGAGGGTCATATTGTCCACCTCAGGCTTTTGGACTTTTTCAGGTTGTGTCTCATTGGAAACCCTCCTGTTTCCGGAGGTGCTATGTACCCGATTACTCCTCACATTATCAACTTCTTTGGAGAACAGTTCGCTCTTCTTTTGCCTCCCGCTACTCCAAAAGGCAAAGCCACAGGCCAGGACAACGAGAGCCAATATAAAAACCTTCCGCTTGTAGATTCTGAATCTCATGACAGGCAGTGATCCAGCACAGCAAGATGTTGAAAAAAATGGAAGATTTAAAACCTAATGTCTGTTGTGGAAATGCTTGAAAAGTGGGAAATGGAAATCTTCTATCTTCGTTTCTTCTTCACTTTTGATTCTTGAAATTTTGTAAACATAAATCCACTCAGTGGGTCATTAAAGCCAAACATATCCAGAAGGGCATGGTATATTCTAACAGGAAACAATTTCACAGCTGGCATATAAATTGAGTCACAGATAATCTCTGAAAAACAAACACAGGTGATGATTAATTATTCCTTTTGCCATATTCCTGTTAGTTTTTAATGCCTTGAGGCAGAAGGTAATTGACACACAGTGTGCTATACTAATAAAGCTCAATTACATCTGAGTCACCCTTCAGTGATTAAAATATATGTTAGCTTCAAACAAACCGGTACAGTACTTTTGCTTAAATACATTTCATTTCAATGCATTGTAATATTTTTGATGGTGTTTGGAACACAGCAGTAAAAGGGAAAACAATAATACAGCTTTGAACTTCACTATATACAACACCAAACACAGAGCAAGCAACTATTTATCATTTGAAATACTTGCCCAGCTGCTATGGTGGTAAAAGGTTTCTGCACATCATGTGCACATACATACCAACTCTTAAAAGCATCACATGACTTCTCAATCTTTGATGGGTTTAGCACTGTTTTATCATATTATATTTAATACAGCTCTTCATTTATTTTTATTTTTTAGATAAACTGCTCAAAGCAGAGCAACAGAATCAGCTAGCATTTGACACACAAGATGAAAACTGTGCTGGGGAAGGGATTCTGAACAATGGCAGGACTCTGCCATTGTGAAAAGCCTTCGAAATACTTCCTGAAGACCCACCAGCTTATGTTCCACTTTTAGAATGATTTGTTAGCCCCATTTCTCTGCCTTATGTTATGTTGCTTTTGTTTCAGCTACTGTAGAATGTACTTTGGAGCCTTTCAATTTGTGATTATTGCTTTACGTGAAATTATTGTGAACCAATTCATTGTGTTCATACTGTTCTATGTTAACAGCTTACATTTCATTGATTTAAAGTTACCTTAGATAAAAGCATCAGCAAAACAAAGTAATAATCACTTGTTCAAACCATTCTGGAAACCTTTGACCCCTGTTTGAAAACTACCGTATGGATCTTTAAACAAGAAATGTATGCTTTGGCTCTAACGCATGTTTGTACCTCAGGTGTGTGTATACAGTGACTCACTGGGAGATCGGCTTCATGGAAAACTGCGTCTGTCAGTGAAGGGACACTGGGAAAACCAAAAAGGCTCCTATACTGATTGAAAAAGAAAGGGGTGCAGGTGCTGAGCACAGCAATTAAACAATTAAAGAAATAATTTGTTTAAGGATCTTTCAGGTTAAAAGACCTTGAGCTCACCCTTCTTATACAGTTATTGTGACTGGAGATCAGCCTTGTCTCCCACTCGTCCACTATCAGAGAGCTGCTTATTACTGATAAGTGTCAATACAACTCCGTTCCTAGAGGCACAGGGTTGGATTCCCAACCATGCACACACAGACACACAGGGACAGTTTAGAGACCCCAATTTAACCAGCCAGCACCTAGCTGTGGGAGAGGGAGGAAAGCAGAACTTGAAGAGTACATGCAAACTTCACACAGAAGTCTGGAATCAAGCCCACCAGCCATAAGGGAGAGATGCTAACCACCAAGACCACTGTTCTGCCTCAACTTTCTTCCGCTCTCTATAGAACAATTAACTCCACACATACTGATGAGTGGAATACTTCTAATAGATCCTAAAATAACAAACTGGAACAAAATGCAAATTAATCGGAGGCACCGCTAGAAAAGCATCTGGTGTTAACTCCCGACTCCTCAACGCCACATTGGTCAAATCGTAAAGCAGGTTCATTTGATACCATCAAAAATCGACAGAGCTTGCCGTATTCATCTTTTAGTGGGGCGGCTCTCACGTTGGTGATGCAAGGACACCGAAAGTTATTAAGCAAATAACTTCAACCGGAACATGTGGTTCAGCTGGAAAAGGTGCCCTGGGCGTTTTAGACAGCGACACAAGGCGGACAAATCCACATCCATAGGCCACAGAAGGGAGAAAATAATTTAAGGAAAATTTAAAGAGGTTAAAATGGTAAAAACCTGACACACGTTAAATCGTTACTTGTACATGCAGGTAGCTGTATTCTATTATCGTTGTATTGTCCCTAAGCTTATTTGATATGCTCAATTCACCTGGCCATACGTCGAAACTAAAAAGTTAGTTGTCAGTTGTATATTCGGAAGCCACAATGCTGCAGTAAGGTAACGGTTATTGAATACCTTGGCCACTGAATTGTAAACTCTTTCAATATCCAGCCGGTGTCAGCTGAACTGACGAACACTTAATCCTGACGTATTACATGTAAAAGTTAAGGTAATTTAAACCTGTAAAGACAAACCTAGATGTCCCCTACCCACTGACAGATTACAAAATAAGTTTCATATTTTGCACTCCTTCCCCGCGACGGCGTTCATTTTCTTGAAGGCAGAAGTTTTCGAGTGCTACTAGGTACAGCCATCCACATTTCCGTAAATATTTCTGTTGAAACACATATGATAGAGTAAATATATGCGTATGTTTGACCAGCTGCAATCACGTTCCTCATTTTTGTGCTTGGCCACACATCCGCAGAGAACATCTTTTTTTTTCCTCTTCCGCGACTCCACAACAACAAAACGGGATGGATAATAGCTCCATCAATACCGTTGACGGCGAAGCCTCCACTTACAAAAACTGCCATGCAACACTGAACATACCAACGCACCAGTGCCGTAGCCAGTGTAACTGTAACATTTGGAAACTGAGACCAGCACCACTGCTCTGCTCCATAATCACAACGCAATGGTTGCCGCAACCAGAAATCGCTTTTCCTCTGCCGTAACTTACCTTAAGCGTTTAAGTGCGCAGACGCCCCAATCCCGCATTCGTTTGGATTAATAAAGCACGCTTTAGTTGTGTTCATTCTCCTTCACAGTCTGCCCCCTTTTCTCGATTTCGTTTCCCCCGAAAAGCGAGCAGAAATGAACCACAGTTGACCTCCGTATCCCACAATGCATTACGCCTCCAGGGGGCTCTCGAGACAGCGATGTGTCAAGATATAAAGTGACGTCATACCTTCCAAGGCAGCGCCCGCCCTCTTCCAGCAACGTTGAAGTGTCCAGTATTAAGAGGGGGATACCCCAGAACTAGCTTTTCCCTACTAAAACACATGCTTAAAAAATGTGCGTCTGTCACCGAGCGTGATGTAGCACATATGTTGATAATCGAAAACGCTATGCCTTGTATGAAAACGATCTGGCAGTCAATAGGTGCCCTCATCACCCATATGGCTTTGTATCATATAAATTCAACACTAAGGGGTGCTCACAGGGTGCAGAATGAAATAGATTTTAAAGAGGCTTTTGGGAGATGAAAAACTACTTTATATTAAATAAAGTAAAATAAATCTACCGTAACTGCCTGATCTGTTTTAAAAGAAATGCAGCTTGCAAGATTCTTCTATTTTTCCAACCGCCCTGTGCAGAACCCATTTTTATCATGTATTTTTTTTCCAGTTACCGCATAAGATCAAATGGAATAAGGATAAAACCAGTGATCCTAACAGAAAAGCAAAACTAAAAAAATATACAGGAACAGTTTTTATTAAATTCTTTCACTACCATGGATACAGCACACGGTTTCAGTTTTATCGATGACAAACCATTTAGAAAGTTTATATTTTCTATCACCACATTATTCTCTAGTTACCATGCAGGCTAAATCGTACCTCCCAAACTCAATCTGAAAACAACTTTGGACATGTACTGATATTTCCCCTGGGAAACAAAAGGAATGAAAATAGGTTTGGGTTCATTTTCTGTTCAGATGAGGTAATGTCTTAAAACAGAAGGTCACTCAAAACAAAAATTAATTTGGAGTACAATGTATTAGAAAACAGGCTAATCTCATCAGTCAGGTTGTGGTTCAACTGCATAGCATCCAAAAACTGCTTAAAATACATTTAGTGGTGTCAGCCTTCAACTGTTTTAAAAAGAAGCAGTACTCACTCTGTGTAGAAAAAGATTTCTTCTCAAACAAATCACAAAAAAGGATACTATCAGTGTGACATGAGTTTGTTAGCCATCACTTTCTACACTATAAAGGAGTAGCATTAAAAGCCACTTCACTTTTGAAGTGTTCATTTTAAACCAAAGTATAACAGTATTTAATTGGATTGCAAAATAGAAATGGATTTTTTGGTATATAAACCATTGCATTGTTGTGCTGTGACATTCAGTGGTAACAATCATAGTGTTCAAGAATAAACATACTTTTCACATTAAGAAAAAAATAGTGACAGTTGTTTAAAAGGTGTTATCCTTAACAATTTATGAATTCTTCAAGGACAGCAGAAATCTTTAATATTCAGAAATACCATAAAACATTTTCATAACAAACAAAACCTATTCACATTTCATATGCGCATTGTACAATATTATATAATGAGGGGCCTTTTTTCAGTGCCTCTCAGTATATCATTATTTAAAAAAAAAAGAGACCTACAACACTTTTTTAAAGCAATTTACCGAAAAAAATTTATTGAAGGTCCCATTTTCAAGCACCTTGCATACTGTAAAGGACCCGTGATGAATGAGTGCCACCTAGGCGGATTTCAGTGGTATTGCAGGTCTTGTAATGCACATGAACATTGTCGGTAATGTTGCATCCTTACATATACCGACTCCACTTAAACACCTTCACCAAAACAATGTCTAATTTTACAGATTTTTCAAAGTAGATCATGTAGTCAACATAAAGCAATAATTGTACCTCTAAGATCTCAGACCTTCACAACTGGAAAATGCAGAAGTACACCATCACTGTTTTCCTAGGAAGGATAAAAATAGATGTTGCTCATGCTGGGAAAGAAGAATAAGGGTCTGAAAGTGATTGCATATACTCTTTAAAATCGTAAATGAGGTTACAATATCGAACCCTTCATTTGATGCTGGCCGAGAAACACAGAAACTAGTTGAAAAATTCCAATGCAGTGCTAGAAATACTAAAAAAAATCCAAAAGGTTGCATTGTAGCTAGTTGTTCCAATAGGACCTCTTAAGCTGCTGTTAAAACTGGCAGGCCCAAAGAATCTCACAGTTTAACAGAGGTCTTGTTCTCTGTCTCTTATTCAGTCAGGTATTCCTAACTGATGCTTTTTCAGCTGTATTTTATGGGCTAAATTATTTTTCTTCAAATGTTATATACCTCTGCAACATCCCATAAAAGCAATTACTTCTGCTTTTTCACAACTCTAAAAAAATGATGTTCCATTTCAGCTAGACAAGTCAAATCAGTGATTATTTTCTTTACATGCTCTTGAATGGGAGTAGACAGACATTAAAAGGGACAGAAACAGACATTTAAAAATCCACATCATCCAGAAAAAGCCCAACAGCTTTACAATATATACATCAGCTGAACCCTACAGCCTTGTACTAAAGCTTTAATTGCAAACAATCCTTCTTAAACAGGTTTTCTCTGTAGTGATAGCAGGTCCATTTTTACAATTCACAATCCCACTGCCCCTCACCTCCAAGAATGACGAGGAACAGTCATTTTGTGTTAAAAATCACATGTATTGGCTTCCACAGAGGACATCACATGAAAAGCACTATATGTGGAGACAGACAAGAGTCCATTCATAGTGCGGCCCATGCTTCAGGCCCATCATGTGTGGTTAGAAAACACAAGTAAGCTTAACACTATCACATGCTGTCCAAACCACCGCCGTCAGTGTTACGGGAATTCACTAGCTCCACAGCCTGTCGGGTTAAAACCACCACACTGTAGCTGTGTATCCTGGGTCATCTGGTGCTGCGCTGCAGGGATTTGTCAAGGAATTCGGAGTAGCAGGTGAGGGAGCAGAAGTGGCACTGCACAGGGGCCTCTGTGCCTGCCATCGTGTCCACCAGCACCACCGTGTGGGACACGAGGTGGAGGTTCATGTCGACGCAGGTCTGGATGAAGAAGTTCAGGCACGCTTTGCCACAGTCACAGGTTTTAGCCACCTCTAGATCGTGGCACAGGTGAGCTGGAATAAGGTGAGGCCCATACGGTATTCTGTAACAACACAATAAAGAAGCTAAAAAGTTGGTAAAAAAAATTGCAAATGTTTCTTTGCATCTGCTATTATGGAAGTCAAAATCAAACCTAAGACTAAACAGACAGAAAATAATTTCCAGATTACAGATTTATCCACTGTAATAAGGCAGCTGGAGATGCAATTGAAAGGAAAGCAAGAAAACGTTTCCTATTTTGCGCTGTAGGATTCTAACACTGACCTACACTGTACAAACAGTACCAGAAAAAGAGAAGGATAAATTGTTTATAGAAAGAAACACAATTTGGAAAAATATGCAAAGATGTAACCAGGGTTCTCATGGATACAGAAAGAGGTTAAGACATCTCAGAATGGAAATTTCTGGGGGTGAAAAGAGTTTAAGATTCATGTTTTTTGTAAAATAAAACAACTAAAATATTAAAGAGTGGACAACGTGCCAACAGGCTCTTCTTAAGCAAGTCGGCACTGGAATGCTCAACCCAAGACCAAAACTGTTCAGATTAAGTGCAAAATCTCAAAATCTAAATTACTGCAGTGCCCTTCATGAGAGCACTACAGGTATTCATCTAACAAACATCAAAAGACACGGATTGAGTCCTTTGAAAGCAAAGTCAGTATAATCACCAACAGCACCTTCTGTTTCAATAAAGCTCATGATATACAGCTTACCTATGGTTAACTGTTGTTCTTGCAGCCATCTCAAGCAGAGGAAGAGGGAATTTAAGCTGTATTGTGTGATCTAGAGGGTTGGGGTGGCTGAATGGGTTTCCAGACAAGTCCAAGTTCTCCAGTGACAGCTTGCGGAAATCACTGGGCAAGTAAGGTAGCTGATTGCGAGCAGCAGAAAGAAAGCGTAGCTTAGACAGCCGCCCAATTCTGAAGGGCAGCCGAACCAGCTGGTTGTCATCCAACTTCAGGTGAACCAGCTCACGCAGCTGACAGAACTGGGCTGGGAGACCATGCAACCGGTTCTGACTGAGGTCCAGGTACTGGAGAGATTTCTGCAAAGTGGAGAGGCACAGATCTACACTGAATGACTCCAAGTGGTTGTTGTGCAGGATCAGTTCAGCCAGACTGCTCAGGTCCCCAATGGTGGCTGGAAGTTTCTTGATGTGGTTGTTGCTGAGATCCAGCTTGCGCAGTTTCTTCAGCGTCAGCATGCGCATGTCCACCCGGGACAGCTTGCAGTAGGACACTTGCAGCTGCTCCAGAGAGTAAGGGAAACCGGAGGTGAGAGGGTAATCCTTTTTGGATGTGATGGTAAGCTTGCTCTTTGGTTTCTCCACATCCCGGGCCCTGACAGAAGTGAGAGTTGACAAGGGTAATGTATCTAAATCAGCACCTCTGTGAGCCAGCCTGGCTGCAGAAAGAAAATTCTTCAGGTTGTTAGCATCTGCCTGCAAACAAAAATAATCAAAAGACAAAAGCACAATTACAAAACAAAAACTTTGTTCATCTGCATCTTGGAGTTTTAAGACCCTACTCAGACTTAAAACACTTCACTCCAAACTGGGTACACACTCCCAAACTGGAATTGGAGGCTGTGCCTTACTTGTGCTAAGGAAGCACTCCAGCTGCCATACAATGTTCAGCTAAAACCTGCTTCTCCCAGAAGACCATATCACAGCTAAAGGAACTACACACAAACATACTACCAAACAGAATCTAGTCAGTGTTAAGTGCAAACAAGCTCAACTGAAAATATACAGAACTTCAACCCCATTCAGTTGTTTGCTGTGAAATGCTGGACTTTGAAGTGCATACAAGAAAATCCTGTAACACTGAAAAAACAGCATAAAAACAATGAGATTTTTGCATTTTATATGCATTCCATCATGGTATTACATGCTTGTGTAAGTTATCCATTTATTTTAATGTTTCATAAAATCCAACTGTAAGAGACCAGATCAAACATTTTTAAATATGCATGTGAAATCTGGACTAGAAAGTTCCAAAATAGTGTTACTAAAAAACATATGCACTTGTGTATTTCATACTTTGAAAGATTTATACAGCACCCACCATAACTGCTACTGTATGTGTATAACAGTGAAGCAACAGAAGCAAACAAATAAGGCTGAAATAAACCAGCAGAATGAGCACTGTCCTGTCATGCTTCTTATGGGAAATGTGTGAAACTCAGAGGGGTGTGTCTGAAATAATGAGCAAAAGAAGGCTATGACTACAACAAGGCAGCTGTGTAATTATCAGCTGATGTTCGCTGTCTCACAAAAGGAAAAAAAAAAACACACCCAACTACGGGACACATGTTACTGCATGGAAATAATCTCTAAAAGGGTCAATTAAAAGTTCTGAAAAACAAACATTTACACAGAGTCATTATTCATTACTCCATCTTGGCTGGATATCAGGAATTGTGTAGACGTTTATTTTACACTGCGGTGATTTCTTTTAAAAGATCAGCCATGCTCGCTAACAAAAACCCTTCTTCTCTGCTTTAAGTTCCAAGTCCAAACAAGCTACCATCCTTGGTTTCCTTCCAGCCATGTCACTGCCTGTGACTCAGACCCAACCCAGGTAAGCGGATTGGACACACTAGATAAAAACACCAGCTCTGTGACCCAGGGTTTCTCCTTCTGTTGCTCCATTCCCTAAATAGTGCCAAAGCACAGTTGGCATCTGTTTAAGATCACTGCTCCTTCTGGTTTGTCTAAATGATCCAGAAACTAGTGAAGCTTGGAAGATCATGTCAAAATGGGTGGTGTTGGAGGCTGCAGGAGCTGTAATGGTTTAAATACAGTAGACAGAAATCAAAACTGGGCAAACCAGCAGACTCTTCATGTACACAAGTGAATAGGGTCCAGGTAGCAAAAAAAAACTACAAATAACAAGAAATGGAGTTGGAAGAAGGAACTTATGAAAATCTCTCTGGTGCTTATGTTGCCATCCTTTACATTTTCTAGTCTAGATAATGTGGGGAAGCACAGTCAAACAGAATGTTACAATATAGCTGAAAGTGTGCAGTTTAATTCAAGGGATTCTATGTGAATATTGTACAAATGTTTCTTTTTAGACCTTTTTAAGATGATGTACAATTTTGGTCACCATACAAAAACATTGCCACTATGGAATCAATAAAAAAAAAAACAGTGACCAGGTGCATTCTCAGGATTAAAGGAGTGTTGTACACCAAAACTCTAGAAGAACTTAATCACTTCCGTCTTGGAAGGACTACAAGGAGGTCTGATTGAAGTATTCAAAATCCTCAAAGGCACTGAGGAACTGTACATACATAGACTTCTTCATAAATCAAGAGTGAAACACGATCCTCTGAACACAAATGCAAAGAGGAAGTGTATTTAAAACTGAGAACTAACTCAGTTTTCATAACTATACAGAGGTTTGAAGTAGTCTGGAATAAGTGACCAAGGATCACTGTCAAAGTCAACACCATTGCATCTTTCCTAAAACGATGCTGAAGTTTTGATGAGAATCTGGGTTCAGTTAACTACTAGCAATAGCAACCAAACAAGCTATATGGTCCGAAAAGCCTCCTGACTCTGACACATCACACGTGCTCCTGAGGCTTAGCATTTCCACTGAACTGAATGATTAATGCTCCTCTGGTGAAAAGGTACTGAAATGCGAGGAAGTGTTTATGGGAAGAATGTCTGTGTGATGCAAGCCTGTGTGTCGAGACAAGATGCAGAGGCCAACTCATACCAATTACAAAACCTCTAGTAATCAGTTTCCAGAAAAACCATGACAAAAGCCTTTCCTGTTTGCCAGTCAAATCCACTATTCTGTGGTATAGTTTTACCAAGGAACGCTGCATAATGCCTCACGACTGGCAAAAGCTGCTGAATATGGTTTCGGAGCAATCAGATGAAGAGAGAAAGGAGGAATCACACCTGAATGTTAACCAACAAATCAGTGTATTGCACAATTCATCTGTAACACAGCCACCCTTATATCTAGTATTCCCGGGAAATGAATGAGCAATTTCTACTCAAGTGACAAATTGGTTTACTGATTTCAGTAATTTAAGGAAAGGTTTATCTCTTGGTATAACCCCTGCAGAGGAACTTTCCAGTTGAAAGAGACCAAAGAAAATTAGACTAGATTAGATGCATTTAGTACAGGTGGTATAAATATTTTAAATGAGAAAACACCAAGTATAATGCTTTTCCTCCACTATTCTCAATGCTACACAGGGAAGCTCCTAACACCTTGAAAATTGCCAAGGAGCAATGCCATGGATGGATTAAAAAAAATCCTGAAGCAATCACATTAAAAAAAAAAACTGCTTTCAGGAAATTAGAGGAAAGTTCATTGCAATCCAATTGTTGTTCTCAAGCACACCAGGAGCTGATATGATTGGCTGCACACCAACAAAGGCTCAGACTTAGATCTTCCATCACAGTCACAAATGTCAAGCAAACAAATAAACACTACCATTCAGTTCAAGGAGTTACATAATGAAATGGCACACTCTTGGAAATGTATGTTTTAAGCAAATTACTTATTTGAGTGTTTCATGAAAAAGTGGCACAGAAACAAAACCATCTCCTTAAACATCACCAAAAATACAATAGTGCCAATCCATTTTAAACATTTACAAAACATATGGAAAGCATGCAACGTGGTGGTGGTAATTTGCACAGACCCTTAGTATTGTTAAACGTATTCACATGCAAGCCAAAAACCTTTTGGATTAATGCAGGATAGAACATCATCATGCAGTGCATCATAAGGCAATGCAGACAGTGTACATTCATATAAAAAAATGTAATATACTGTTCTGGCTAAAAGTATTAAAGTAGGATTGCAGTCACAATTTCTCAGACCAGTTATTATATCTCAGTAACAAAATACATTAATTGATGTTATCACAATTTCCCGAATTCCAAATTTAGCAAAAAATCGTGAGCTTGTGAAAATGTACTGTTTCCATTGTGTCACAGACCCTTGGTCTCGCCATTGGCAAGAGTTTGTGCAAACTGCAACGTCAAGCAGCCCTTCTCGCTCACTGGTCTCTGTAATTGATGTAATGCCATATACGAGCGAATAAGTACAGGCTGTGCAGCAGATGTTTCACCACAGAAACATTCTTACTTGTTAACTCTGCGTTCAGATCACGTAAGTTGTATTTGTCGGCAAAACCGTCTCAAGATCGAGAGCAATATTTCTATTGGACTAAAAGAGATGTATTCATAAGCCCGCTTGTTAACAGTGTAATAGGGCCTTTTCACATCAGTGGATGTTTTGTTGCCTATTTCAGAATGGCAGAATATAGAGCTATGCATACCTGTAAATCTGGTCTATTTTGTGATGTATACAGTAATGTGCAAAACCTCCTATTCACATTTCACTTTTATTGTGGCTTGAAATGCACTCAATGACAATGCTTCCTAACGCCCCTTTAAAAGAAATCCCCTGGAAAATCTAAATGTCACCACACTGATAATCTACAGGTATTTCAAACTTATCAGTATATTCAGCAGGAGTACTCCTGCAGCAGGAGGTATTGTAACTGAACACTCTCCTTGATAACCCAGCAACATACCAAACACAGGCCCATACCTTGCTCAGACAGACATCAACCGCAGGTTCCTTCAGCCTTATCGTAGCCTTTCCGTCTTCAACGAATCGGGTGAAGAACTGCTCTATGTTCTCTTTTAACTGTGGGAAATAAATGGTTTTGTAAATGAGACATGAAAAGCAACACAATGGCACTGCATGTCAAATCAAGGGAACATGCTGTTTGTATTACGTATGAAGGTGCAGCTTAACTACTGGTTTCACAACAAAAAAAGGGGTATAGAACAACAATGGGGAGCTATTTACTATGAGTCATCAGAGAGCAGCACAATTCTGAAGACTAACAGACTAACTACATTATATAATTTTTTAAACCATGAAAGTTTGTTGATGTGCAAGTTATAATTCCAATTGAAAAACAAATACACAATAAAATGTTCCACCATAACACAGGGTGAATTCTGTATTGGATGTATCCTGGTCAGATTCTAATCTCCTTTTTTTACTGGGAGATAAAGACTAACACAGTTGGACAGTGATCCATGCCTGGATCCTGATTCAGAAATCAGAAAACAAAATTTATTTAATAACTATGTCAATACATCACCAACATACATATATGAATGAGCACTGCTTGTGTTGAGCTAGGATTCAAACCCGGCTTCTCCCAGCTCTGGCCCAAAGTGCCTTGAGGCCGCAGGAAACTCCCCTCTATCAGAAGGCAGGTGGTTCATCACAAACAAATGTATGTCTCTGTATTAAATTGCTTGTATTTGCAAGTGCCTTAACACTACATCTCAGTTTGCTCTCATACAAAAAACCTGGATTTCAAACTCACAGACTTTTCTATTGGAGCTTTAAATCCGTTTTCAGAAATATGTAGGACTAACAATACACCCTGCAAGAAAAAAACGGTGCCTCAATTGCGATTTTAGAGCCTACACAACCTACGCCCAATGGGAGTAGCAGGAGTGAGTCGGTACACTCTGAGGCTCACAAAAAGGCATGTCTGAAAACTGCCCTGGTGATGTCTGTCACTTTGGCTGCATGCCTTATATAGCTGTTGTGAATCAGAAAATTATACAATGAACAATCATAGTGTGAACCAGCAAGGGAGGCTAATGCATGTTTTTAATTTCAATATTATAATTAGTGGAATCCATGCCATTTGTAAAGCACTTTATCCCCAAAAATCACTAAGTGCAAAGTGCAGGGGACCCACTTCATCTACCATTGAAGGTGCACCCACCTGGGTGACATGCAGCAGCTAATAGGCACCAGCAGCCCCACTATATAGTAGAATATGTAGCGAGAAATCACTTCAGTTTATTTCTAGGTTGGAGCCTGCAGGGAATTCCATGGATATCTTGCAAGTACGAAGTAGAATTTAGCCAACTCACCAAATTTAACATTCTAACTCTTACAAACAGTGCAACAGGAGCTTTAATAATCAATAATGACCAATTTATCCATAATCTCAATCATTCACATTTGGGAATACGTGAGACCAGTCCTGATGACATTTCAACGAATACATCTTTGAAATAGTTACTTGGACCAGTGACCCCTAGAAGATCAATCTGTAAATATGACAATGAAACATAATTCTGAGCAGTACAACCAGCATTTTTCACAATCACATTAGCAGGTAAATAGCACAGCCAAACTGTTAGTCCAAAGTCAGCAACAGAAACAGTTACGTTAGGCTCATCAAGTACACTCAGCTAAATCAAAACATTAATGAGATTGCAAGATCTCACATAATTGTTTATTCTGACTAGCAAATAAACATACTGTCAAATGCCTTAGAGGAACTGAAATGACAACGCAGATTACAGCCTGTTCAGGCACTGAGCAATGTTATTGCAAAAGCAAGCCACAACAGACAATGCCACTTACAGTGCGGTTTAAAGATCATTAGACTTCACTAGACCTGTCTAGACACTATACTCCTTGCAAAGTTTCTTCCTTTTCTGAACACTACCATACCAGGTATGCTGAACAGTGCTGTCTCCTTAGTAATCTGCAACCTGTCTTGTTAGTTTCACCTCACACTGGAGTGAGGCTCCTAATGGAATACAGAGCTGCTTACTCACTAATCAACACAGTTCAAGCAAACCTACCTGCATTATTTATGCTTTCCAAGTGGCTCGTCTTCAAAACTCCTCTGTCACATTGACAGGCACACAGAGAAAAACCAGCTGGGTAGGATTTTAAAAATGTAAAACTCGAATGAACGTAATCTAAACCCTTATTTCCATCACTCAGCAACAACAGATGCAACCCACTAACCCTAGCACGGTCTTAAGAATGGATTAGTTTCTGCAAGCTGCTAAGTTACTTTTCCAAACCTCATTAGTGGAGCATTTGCATTGGTCTTGAAGATCTAACAAATAGGGTCACTTAGCCTATTAACACAAACGGGCAGAAAATATTCCCAGTTATGCATTTTCCCTCCCCATTACATCATCTTCACTCGTTGAGGAACTCCAGAGTGAAGAGCAAGTTACACTTTCAAGAGCAGCAGCCAAGTGCAGCCAAGTCCAACACCCCAGAAACCGAAGGAAAAATGGCACACACGCCTCACAACTTTGAAGAACTAACCTTGTATTTGGAACCAGCCTTGTCCCTCAGCGTGCAGATCATCAGATAGACGTTGTTGATCGTGGTGGTTTTGTCCAGGTGTCTCCCAATCGACAGCACGGCTCTCGTCCCCTTTCCGCGGCTTCTCACCCCGTAGGTCGGCAGCATCCGATTGATCACTTCAGCCTCGCACTGCAGCTTCATCGTAAAGCGAGGACTGAGACCTGGGTTATTAAAATCCATCAGAAAAACAACATAGATCAACAATAAGGAGGCGTCACTAGACAGGCTGCCGAATAGCGGCTGCCTACGTCACCGGGGCCGCCATTCGAAGCCGGTTGGCTTTGAACTTGCTCATTGGCCACTGCAAAAAGGCACACACGCGCGCACAAAAAAAAGCCAGCCGCGCTACGTCACTGCACTGCCCTCGTCACACCCCCCCACCCCCAACCTCTCAACAAGCTGCACGGCTACTTTTTTAAAAAAACCCGCATCACAACTGCGGCTGTCGTAAATGCTTTTCTAATCGCGACAGCTATTCGGCGGTTCAAAGCGAGTCCCGCCTGCTCCTTTTAAGTGTTCGTGCAACTCCAAATCCAGCACTCACAGCCCCGGTTCTTCCAGGCCGCCACGACACCTGGACTGCTGCCAAGTGGGCCAGAGTTCAGGCATTTACTCGTCTCCTCGCTCGGGATGGGAGAATCGCTTCCACAGGCACCAGCAAGTCATTCCTAGTTTTGATCTTATGCTAGTCCGTTCTTATTCATGGGAGCGTGGGTGGTATTTTTGCTTTGACAGATTAAGGCGTGTGAGAAGTGTATATGTTTATGTTTAATTCTTAGTGAGCGATACAACGTTTGAAGTGCTCTATCCGTAACTTTTTTAACTTCATCAAGCATCTCCTGCTGACCAACACCTTCCAGGTTTCTCACTAAACACAGGGAGCACTTCCAGCACGATCTGCTGTTAATTCACAGTGCAATCAGGTTTTTCGAATCACATGAAGGCAGAACGGAAATACTCAATTTTATTGATTTTCTAGAAGGTTAGAGGTTCTAAAAAGTTAAAATGTGAAGCAGGGCGTTGCGAACTCGCACAGAACAAGAATCATTCTTGATCACGTATGACTGGGCAACGGAGCAAAATACTTTAAAATGTTTTGCTCTGTTCTTAATAATGGGCAAAAACAAAGATAAAATAAAGACCATCTGACGCATCCGAATAGATTAGGTTAACTTTACAAGTATTAAATCAGAAGAATATATTTCCTTAACATAGACACGAACTACTCATCTTTAAGCAAGTAATTACCAATGTAGTAGAACGTTGTGATGCGACTTGCGCTCAAATAAATATCGAAAATATTTTTGCGATTGACGTACATTAGTAAAAAAAACATTTAGGATTATAATCTTTAATTTACTCGAGTAAACAACTTGGTAATAGTAATATGCTTATTTTCTTGCATATGCACAATAAATGTAAAATTTTGCTAATATTATCTGGCTTTGAGAAAACATGTAAATTATCATTATCAAACTCGATACAGACGTCTTTTAATGCGATTTAATGCCTTTCTCTTTGAACCCAGTGCTATAGTAAACCTTGTTGAGTCCGTCGCGAATTAATGAATATTTTATTTTAAAATAAGATCAATAGCGCGGAACAACCCACAGAGCAGACTTTACCGCTTGCTGTCTTTTCAAGGTTATTTACACAAACTCACATTAAATAACAAAAAATACTTCACACTATACGTACCACACTAAAAGTTAATCCAGCAAGACAAGAACATACTCCTGATATGTAAAAAAAAAAACCACTGACCAGGAAAAGGATTCAAAACAGTCAAGCAAACCCGCGCCAAAGAACAGCTCCCTGGAAACAACGCCCTCGCTGATTGGGCGAGAAGGATAACCGTCGGCCGCCTTGTAAGATGCGAGCTGATTGGCTGAGAGTGCTAATTCCAGTTCACGCGTGTGTTATAAAAAAATAACGACCTAAAGTATCACGAAAATGTCCTTAAATTTGATGTCAAAGGCTTAAAATATTTAAAAGCGAAAATAACATTATATTTAAAAAACAAAGCTCGTGTTTTTTAATTGCAGTACTTCAACACGTTTTGAAAGTGTTTTTCCGTTTTTTACATTAAACATACAAAACACGATAGATCAATGCTCCCATCTACTGGTGGATTGTAAAAATGCACTCGATTAATGTGAACCTTTGATTTGGTTAAAGCGAACAGTATTTTTAAAGTAACTGCAGTTGACAGTGTAGTAGATAATGACTTAAATAAAAGAGCTTACACTTATACTGAATCGACTTTCTCTCAATATCTGTTGTAAAGAATGGGCGAAGGTGTATGTGCTCATGTTGGGGGTATGCATATGTTATGTCTATTTAACAAACACGTTTACAGCTGATGGATTAGACGATGATACCTGATTTTTAATTTGTATTGCGTTTTAATTCTTTTATTTAATATGAATCTGCACCCTGGCTCCTTCCCCGAGAGGTCCCAACGATATTAAACGTTTTTTGGGGAAGACACCCGTGCATCAGTTTCTTTAACATGTTTGTGTACGTTCTCTCAGACTCCCTCAACCCTTCATGTACAAGTTTCCGACACACATCCCCTAAGTATCCATTTGTGTGCTCTGGTTGTTTCCGAAGAAATCATTCCTAGATCTAGGGGAGTCCTCGGATATGTCATACATATTTCAATGAAACACCATGTCCTAAAAAACTACAAAACCAAGACCTTCGGGATATCTTGTGGCAGGAAGTGAGGCGGGGAGGAGGCTTGACCTGCACATGCGCCGGGTAGCCTCTTCCTTTTCGAGATCCGAGCGATTGAGACAAGATGGGCCACCAGCAGCTCTACTGGAGTCACCCACGAAAATTCGGCCAGGGATCACGATCCTGGTTAGTTATCCCCGTCATGTTTTACATCTGGAGCCTGTGTAACAGGCAGAGTCCGTCCCAGAGTAGAATCCTAAGCGAGAGTTGAGTTTTTATAAATCGACTCTTCAGCCACATGGAATGTGATCCGGTAATATGGCGTCTCTTTGCCGCTTAGAGGGCCGGGCTTTTAAAATGAGTATAATGATGTACCTTATCTTCATATTAAATATCGTACATAAATGCAAAACAGGACGTTGACTTACAGTAGCTTGAAAGAAAACGGTACTTTTACAAGTATTAAAGTATCCTTTTGAGGGGACAGTCGGGCTGTAATGTACAATAATGGCGCGTAGGGGGTGATAAGGGCTTGAGATCCCGAGTAGTGAATTGTATTAATGCCACCATTGTTGTGATATTAAGCCCGGTAAACTCGATCTTCGTACTTTTCACAGCCGAGTATGCTCCAACAGACACGGTCTGATCCGCAAGTACGGTCTGAACATGTGCCGTCAGTGTTTCCGACAGTACGCGAAGGACATCGGCTTTGTCAAGGTAAGTCTAGTCGTCAGGTGTTAACTGTGAAAATATTGATCATTTCTAGCACTGCTCGCAGGTATGCTTTATCAGTTTTTTTAAAACGACTAGACACTAATATTACTTAACTCTGTAAAATGTGTTAGTAAGTAGTTGAGCTATTAATGTGTGATTTTAAATTAATTGGAAAGACTGCAAGGGGTTTTTAAAAAATAACCATTCTGATCGTAGTGTTCATTATTTTTTGCAGCTTGACTAATCATGCGGTGAAGTTCATTGGACTGAATTCATTGCTGCCCAGCGGTGCCGAGATGACAACATGGGACTTTCATTTGGGCTACGTTGTAATATACAATAAAATGTTTGCTGTCCGCTATCCTGCCTCATGTGTTGATCTGGATTCAGGATGGCTTGGTTTTCCTTCGGGATAATTTGGGTTTATTTCAAGTTCGTCTAAGGCAGGAGTGTCTAGCTCTGGTCCTGGAGAGACCAAGCCAGTTATTCTCATGGGTTTAACCTGAGTCTCCTGTGTTATTTAAAGATGAGGAACACTTGTTTATTGAGCTCATCCATTGAGCTAGTAGTTTAAACGAAAGGAGGTCTGGTCCCTGTGTGCTGTATGATATCCTGACTTCTGTTCCAAATGATGTCTTAAGTTGGTTTTAGTAGAACACCACCTTCCAGGTTTATAGAAAGAAATGTCAAAGTTACCTGTAAAAGCTGGAGTACCATATTTGGGGCTTCTGCCCTAAAGATGCCTCTCCCTGATGTGATGTCTCCTTCCACAAGAGTGTTGTCTTCTGATTTCATTGCAAAAATAACATTTTAACAATAGTGGCAGCATGGTTTGGGATTTTTTTTCAAGTCCAATTACGACTACAAATAGGATTTATTCTTCTCTCTCATTGCTAGTTATTTTGGAAATACTAGCCTTGTTCTCACCTTTAAAATGTGGTCCCGTCTCCCTGCTGGACTGCAGAAATGTCTGAATGCTTCCCGGCTCTGGTCCAGTCTTTCCAGTCTGCTGGTTTAATTCACCAATTAGGTTTTTGATTTTCTGAGTTTTTTTATCTGGAAAAAATCTTAATTCAGGATTTGAATTCTGTTAGGAAAAAAAGGTCTAATTAAGGTTCAGGCTTACCCTGTTATGAAATTAAAGCTTCATTCAATGAAGCAATTAGTACTACAGGCAGACACTGAGGTCTCCAGCATGAGTATTGGCAAGCCCTGTGTTCATGTGTACATGTGATGCTGTACCACAGGGGTAGTTGGTTCCAGCCCTGCTGGTCCAGAAGCAGCTAGTTTTTTCTGTTGAACAGTTGTGATTGTTAACCCACTTTACAAGGCTTGTGGTGATTGAGCATTGTGAGAGCTGCTGTGCAGCTATGCCCCACCTTATTGCAATCAGCTTGTGTAGTCTTATTTACATGATAGGACACCCTCAATCTTCTCTTTCTAAAAGGATATCATAAATAAGAACGTTTTAAACAAGGGACATCTGGTGCCTGAGGGGTACAGAGTGATTAAATGTGCTGTAAATTGAATGTCACAGATTCTGCATCCTTTGCTCTTTTCTTGATTCTGCTGTCTTCTTGGTGCTTGCACCTTCTCTCAGTGGTCTTGTAGGTGTTTGCAAGGTGTTCCAAGCTCCTTATAACTAATGTAGAAATGCTGCCTGGGTTAATTGGCATCTCTAATTGTTCCCGGAGCGTGTGTGTGTGCAGATTAGGGTGTAGTCCTACCTTCAACCCTGTCCTTCCAGAATGGGCTCCAGATGGCCTTGAGCTATGCCAGAAATAAGTGGTTTTCCATTAATTGGGAATCACCGACTACTACTAAGTAATGACATGATGGATCTGAAGAACTCCGTCATGGGAAGGTTGTGGCTGTAGCCCAAGAGTGCATTGAACCTCTTGGATCTGTGCTGTACACCTTCTATCAGAAACAGGCACTGACAGCTGTTTCCATTTCAAAGGCTGGGGTGTGTGCATGGGCCAGACCCCAGAGGAAGTGAAAGCTTTACCTGAGCTCCAAGCACAAAGAAAGTACGGTCCCTTCGACTGAAAGGCAGAAAACTGATCCCAGGAAATGCCTCGCAGTAAAGTTACTGCTGCAGACCTTAAATTTCAATAGCATAGCTTAAGATTCTCCATAACATGGCCAACTAGACTTTCCTTAACAGATTTATTAAAAAATATGGCCTAGTGTGAAATAACAGTACTGAAGTGACATATTAAAGGTCATTTTGGCATTCAGATGAGTTTTTGCTTGTCTGCAGTTGCCTGGTTTCATCCACATCTATATTTAACCACTTAAAAGAGATCCCAACCTTCATTAATACGTTTAATTTCTATTACAATGAATGAGCCATTAGATTTAAAATGCCCGGTAAGTTCAGACCAATGCAGTATATTTATGATGGCATTCATGAATGTTTTTAACTTTTAGATTGGGATACTTTCGTCCAGGCTTAATGACTCCTGTAGTCACCAATGACTCTGTATCCAAGATGATGTATCGGATAGCCTTAAAGGCTGCATTTGGTAACTAATGATCTGTCTAATCCATATCCCCATCACTGTCGATGAGGAAGGATGATCTGAGGAAAGAAGAGTATTGGAGTTTCAAACTGACCCCCGATTTAGATCTGAACTGTTGGAGCGAAGGAAAAAATAACCTGTGAAGCAATTTGTGCGTACAGTGTGCAGAATCATTCACTGCATCGGCTAATGAGCAACTCTAAAGGGTGACAAAGTAAACAGATCGTTAACTCCCAGTAACTGTGGAAATGTCCTTAGCTGTTCTGAATAAGATGTGAAATAACACTAGATGGCACAGGAGCTCCACTGTACATGTACAGGGATCGTGAGATCATTGCTTTGTAATGACTGGAAAAAATGCTGAAAGGATTGAATGAAGATGCAATTTGCTAGGATTCTTTTATGTTTAAAAGGCTGTTAAACCATTTTACTCCAGGTAACTTAATCATTTTTATTAATTCTATTTTTAAGCTCGTTTAAAGAAATATTGAATTATGACTACTTGTACAAAACGTTTTTAACGGAATGCTCGGAAAGGTCTTGAGATTTCAATTTAAAGAATGTGACAATCTTTTAAAATCTAAAATCTAACTCTAGATACAGACATGTACAGTGATCATAATGCTAACCATCATAAGTTACATAATAATAGCACAGTGTTTACAGACATATTGCAAACTTTGCTGTTTAAATCAGATTAAACAAAATACCATCTACCTTGCTGTCCAGTTTACATTGGTGTTTAAGTTCCAGTCTCATTGTCTTTGCTTATTCATTAATCCGGAGATTTACTGCATTCTCGTTTATCTTCTGCAGTGCAACAGTCATATCTGCCATCATGATAATGAATCTTTATCATGGAGGAAAAATGACATGCTTGTGAACATATACATTACGTTTTAATCGTCGTGATTTTTTGACAGCCAAACATTCCTGCAAACAGATTTCTGTATGATGTATACAGAACAAAATCTTAAATTGCAAAGTGAGAAAACAAGTATTCATAATCCCCGAAGGCATTGACAAAGACAACCCAGCGGGCTTCTGAATCGACAGAGAGACACCAGCCAGGGTCCACAAAAGGAAACTACAGGGACGTGCTTCTGAAGTTGAGAATAGGGGGCTCCTGTTTACACAGAGGGTTTTGGGAGTGTGGCACCAAGCTATCCGACCACATTGTCAAAGCCAAAACCCTCGTTTCTTTCGAGGAAGCTGGATGAGATCCTTGGCTTCGTTAGTTCCTAGCAACCACACGGACTTGAAGGGTCAGAAGGCCTCTTCTTACTTGCGAGCTGTATGTTATATATGTTCTGAGAATTTCAAGCACACCTCAGCCTGCCTATAGACATTTTGTTCTGCCTTGAAATAGTATTTGCGGTATATACCACAAAGTGGCTGAGGAGGGATTTTTTTCACCATCAAGATCAAACTAAAATAAAGGGGCAAAACTTTAAACTGTGTGTGTAAATTGAAACGTACTTCTGCCACTGCCCAATACAATGATGTATTGATAGTTTTTGCTGTAGGCACAACATCCAAACAAATGTGATCATCAGCCCTCTAGGCAGGCAGAAAATGTCTGTCTCTCCTCAGGGATGCTTAGGGCTGATTTATCATGTGGGGACTAGAGACCGCATAGGTGTCCTTGCGCCTTCCGAGACCGGGACGTGCTCAGTCTTCATTCCTCTCCAACGGCCACTGACGCTCTCCATCATTTTGAAAGCAGGAGTGAGGCTAAATGTAAACGTACTGGCGAATGGCTGCTAAGAGATCACCTGGAGCTCTGAAGCCCCGGAATGAAGTGGAATGAACTGGATTGCGCTGATGCATAAAAGTGTTCCCAGCTGGGGTTGTAATGGGGTGCTTCAGAGAAAAGCAGCAGAGCTTCCTGATGATTTCAGCGGGCCTGTTAGACCTGGGGTTGAGCTTGGACCGCCTTCGTTTTGTCATCCATTAAACTGACATGTCTTACGAAACACTTCTCCATCATTGGAGGCTATCTGAGCGATTCATGTGAAGCAGATGAATCGAAAATATTTTCTTTGCTGTTGGCATGGCAACATAGCACCAGTCTACCTGCTGTTTCTGTTCCTTGCCTGTAACGAAGCTTCTGTGGAGTTCTCAGAATGAAAGGACGTCCTTTCTTATGCAACTGTACTTTCACTCAGTGTTCAATGTCATTCATTAATTCTTTTTAGCGTAGCTGTTACATGTCCACAGCCTTGTGCTAAACTGGCACACTTTGTATAGGGGCTTTGTTATACTGTTTCCATAACCTCAACACTTTCTTCTGTACCTAGAGAACTGAGCTATTTTTATTTTTTCACACTTTCATTTTTAATTTATGCAGCCTGCCCTATAATTGATTTGAACCGATTACTTATTTACAAGCTTACTTATAATTTCTTAGAGTACATCACTACTTTTCCGCATTGGCCATAAAAGCTTTGGTGCTAGAACAATATAGTTGTATGAAACCTCTTTTTCCCTTTTTCTGCTTTTATATCCTGCCTCCTCATAATGCAGAAATTGTAATTATGCTGAGAAAACAACAAAAAAAATCAGATCCCCCATCAAAGATAGCCGACAAAAGAGCTGATCTCTAACACCTCTGTACGCTGTTTCTTGTGGCTTTCTTTAAGACACTTGCACTTTGGCGTTGTTGTGTTCTCCTGTGTCGGTCCGAATGAACAGCACGGACACCAAGATGCTATCACAGGGGTTTTCAAGGAGTTAGAAGGCAAGGCCTTGAAATTCAGCGCACAGCAGAAGGTCAATGTAATGACTGGGCTAGAGTATGAGAACTCAACAACGCAAGAAAGAGGGGAAAAAATCAGATAAGTAAGAGGAAACAGGGAATAAAGGAAATGCTAAGCAGACGGGACTGTGAGCAGGGACAAGAATGCGGCATGTTGACAAATGTCAGATGAAACAAGCAGATTAGAATGACGACAGCGTTGGTCCGTCGGCGGGTTCTGCCAGATGAACTGCTCAGAGTGAAGGGAGCGCTGGGCCCCAGTGGGGGGAATTCACAGCTCAGCGCACCATCTTCTGCCTTCAGTTCTTCAAAAACACAGCCGGCTGAAACATTTCGTTTTGATGTTGGGAATTCAGAGATCTAAGGAGCCTAGCGAGAGAGAGAGAGAGAGAAAACCCCACAGAGAGACATACAAGGGAGGAATGAGTGTCGGGGTGAGAACAGAAAGGAGTGAATGTTACGGAGGCTTGTTCTTGACCAGTGTAAGAGCACCAACCTCATTTCTTTCACATCTGTCAAGAACTTCCAGAGTGCTGGAGCAAGAAATGGCATTTAATAGCACACAACATCACACAAACCAAAGGTCACATTCAGTAATTATGTACAGCAAACTGTCAATTAGTAGCTTCCCCCTCATAATTTACCTTTGAAGACAATTACTGTATCTCACTATATACAGACAGCACAGACTGAGAGAGACTGACACAGACTGTGCTTGTGAGGCAAATGCAATGATAACACACTTTGTTGACAGACAGGGCTTGAGGTACACAATAAAATCAGAAGAATTAGTGATCCATAAGTCATGTCATGTCATTTGCCAAACCACTTTATACCCTACGGTGTCGCGGGAAACCGGAGCCTACCTGGCAAGCAACAAGCACAAGGCAGGGTACACCCTGGATTGGGAGCCAGTCCATCACAAGGCATGTGCAAGCTGATCATACATGGGGACACCTTGGTCGCCAGGGGAAGGGCTGAGGGGAAATTTGGCCTGGATACCTGGATTCTTATCGAGAAATGCCCGAAGACCTTTAATGACCACTGAGAGTGAGGACCCTGGCAGGGTGATATGGCTGCTGGCTATTCTATAAGTAATTCAATAAAAATAAAATAATTACTTCCAGATTTTTTGTAAGTCTATTTTGACACACGTATATGGTATATTTTTCTAAAAACAATCACAAAAATCTCCATATGGAAGTTATAAACTGAATTTCGGGAGGGATAACAATGAACAAGTTATCTCACACCATTGTACCTGATCACCATCATTACGAAAATAGCTACATTACTGTACATACTGTGTACCGACCTCACACACCCACCTTCACAATCCTCTCGGAATGGGGTTCGAGCCCACTCATCCGGTGCTCAGGAGGTTTTCCATTAGCCCAGAGGACTAAACCAAACCTACCTTGCCCAATATTCCAAACATTCACAAAGCATTCAATTCTTGGAATTTGCTGTTCTCTGTGAAATTTGAATATTGAACAGAATGTATATATATGATCATAATACATTGACCTTAAATGCCCACTTTCCTACTTGGCCAAATTCTTATTTACAGAATAAACGTATGAAAGAATCTGTTGTACAGTAGGCTAGTTTAGTTTCAACGAAGTGCCAAAAAACAGTCTACTTTTAAACAAATCATGTTTACATGGTTCTGTTCAGGTCGTGGAGTATTTTTTGAAAATGTGTAAGAAAGCTCGTCTGCCTTTTCTGAAATAATTTCCTGCTGCCAGATTTTTCCATAATAAGCCGATTGACTGGACAATCATCGCTATCAGGAAAAGTATAAAATACCTGTCTTATCAGATAACATATCTATTACAAAATGCCAATACTAAAATCTTTTCCATAATTTTTTCCAAATATTCTCTTTTATAGTCTCATTATAGGATTGTCACAACTAAAAATAGGAGATCGTATAAAAATATTGCTGCACACACGCTAAATTTCACATATTTGACCCAAACCCTGTCAGTTATTTTAAACAAGTATTTAAAATATTTGAGCTTCCAAAAGGTCTATTTGGCTGTCTAAGTGAGCACCAATTTGCTGAAGTATCAGTTTTGAAACCAGTTGTAGGGAATTTGTAGGCTTTGTTAACATTGTCAGTATAAGGGCTGCATTTTAAAGCCCAGCTTGCTTCATTTGCTTAAAGACTTTCCCTTTCTCCCTCCCAGAACCTCAGGATCTTTTACTTTGTGTGCTGGTAATTACCCAAATTGTATGTTTTGCTTAATGAAGATGCAAATATGTAGTCACCTCGAGAATAGCTGCAGCTTTGTTTCATACAGATATGGTGTTAGAGCTGAACCTCAAATCCCTTATGTGAAAATACCCTTATATTAAAATGTAATGTTTTATGCTTTTGTGCAGGTATAATGTGTTTCCTTCCTGGGGAATAAGTCATTTTAACATCTTTAAAATATGCCCAGCCAACTCCAGTTTCTGTTTTCAAACTGAGCTTTTGGATGACTTACTTACATGGCCCGGACAAATGTCAAAGTAACATAATTAACAGGTTCTCATGGAGTCACAGCTGAAGAACTCATCAAAGTGTAGTGCTGACAAGGAACACACGGGCATAATTTCTTCTGGTGGGAAATAAGTTGGGTATTAATAGTATTTTAAACCATGCAGAGGTCAACAATTTCCCACAATTGTGTTCTGCTAATACCATGAAGTGATTTGTATGCTGAAGTCTATGTCTGAACATATCAGGTCTTCATTTGACCTTGTGCTTAATATCTCCCTTCTGCAGGTGGTCCCTACAGGGTTTTTCAGGAAATGTTTCTCCACTTGGATGTAATTCTGATAGTAAACTATAGTGGTTTTGAGGTTTTGACAGTAGGTGACAGTGCTGCTGGGATGTGAACATTAAATGGAGACTTTGCTAGGGCCACTAGAAATGCCATGAACATACTTTGCTTGCCACATCTCATATAATCTCAGTACTTTTTTGTACACTTTAATTCTGATTTGTGCTGCTCTGTTATGTTTTACACAATATTGATGCTGTATTTGATTGTTTACTTTTTTATCCATTTATTTGACTGTCAGGAGTTCTAGGATTTTATTTCTTACATTAAAAAAGCAATCGAAAATGAAGTTGTTCATGATCTTTAGTAGTAGTTTAGTAGTCACAGAGAATTGAGATTACCAGCTCTGTGGTGATAACATCCTCTGCTCTTTATCAGCATGGCTTTAAAACAAAAAGAACAATCTCAGTCCCAACACATTACATTTGTGCTTTAATACTCCAAATACACCAGGACCTCCAAAGTATTTTTATGCAGATGCAACTAGAAGTAATGCAGTTTTGAAGGCTCCTATTGTCACTTTTCACCTGATCTGTCCTCATGTCAATGAAATGGGTGCTCAGGGGGTCTAATTTGGAGAGAAATGAAGTGTCAGACATATTGACATACAGTATCACTGGCGTAAGTGGATGTTTTCAGCCTCTGCTGCCTGCAATTTTTGGTGTTGTTAATTAAACTTTTGAAACAGTACTTCTGCAAATGGTTTGAATTTTCATATACTGACGACCAGATCCATACTTCACCTTTTGACTTTTGAAGAGCACGAACAAAAACTAGGAATGTTTGAAAAGCACAGGGAAGGGTAATAATGTTTAGTGAGAGGCAGTTCACAGCCATGGGGCTTTTGGCAAAGATGTAGGTCTGGAGCAGCTGTCTTCCGCTTCTTTGAATTTTTACAACACGCACTATACAGAGGGAAGGGAAACATAAAAGTCTAATGACCACTGAAAGGTATAGAGTGACTTACATTCTGTTGGTGTCTCTTGCCTGTGCTTTCCTTATTAGAAAAGAAACAAACAGGTCTGATTTCAGTTGTGATTTTGATACATCATTGTGTTTGAAAGAATAACCTCCAAATGTAACCAAGCTCTATATCAAGGGTTTATTTTCCTTTTACATGTCCTGCAACATTCAGACATCAACACAAAAGAGTGAATTAAAGCTTAAGAAAAATACTTCCTTTTCAGTTGCATGATGTAGGAGGAAGACGGAAGAAAAAGCCTGTTTTGTTTTGAGAGAAAGGCTTGGAAATGTCACATTCTGCAGTCCAGAATTTGCTGGTGAGGAATATGTTTACAGAACTGCAGGGTTGCAGTATCGCTGTAAGTTACAGATGTTTCAATGTTGTTCCTGTAATCAGACCTTTCTACTGAAAGGCTGACAGTATGCCCAATATTACATACTGTACTGTAGTAAAGAAGAGAGGGCAAAAATGAAAGCAGTGCAGACATGGATGCTCTTGGTTGTGCTTTTCCTATTTAAACGCACAAAGTGGGAAGAAATGATTTTGTGTGCAGCCGCTTCATCTCCTCACTGTAGTGGGACACTTGTTCATCCTCTCCGCTGGGCGAGTGAGGGCATCCTGCTGGAACCCTGCCAAGTGCTCTTGCTGTCTGCACTGGCTGTGGACATGTCAGAAATGTGCTACAGTCTAATTTTGCCTCAGAAACAGGGTCAGAAATCTCTGTTCTGCCCCGGAGCCAGTTTCTAATGAGAGCTGCAGTAGCTGTAGCGTGCTGGTCTGTGGCAGGAAGTGTGTGTGTGTGTGTGTGTGTGTGTGTGTGTGTGTGTGTGTGTGTGTGTGTGTGTGTGTGTGTGTGTGTGTGTGTGTGTGTGAGGGGGGTGCACAGGACCCCTTTTGGGGTTGTGGCCCTGCTCTCGGCTCTCTGCCATGGCCATGTCCCCCTGTTCTCTGCTTTGAAGTCTAATATACA
Organism: Lepisosteus platostomus; assembly: GCF_059453375.1. Taxonomy (NCBI): domain Eukaryota; kingdom Metazoa; phylum Chordata; class Actinopteri; order Semionotiformes; family Lepisosteidae; genus Lepisosteus; species Lepisosteus platostomus. The sequence continues at coordinate 11,075,280 of NC_142620.1, read as the reverse complement.
GTCAGCCACTCAGCCGCCTCAGAAAAGGTGTCCCAACCACATGTGATTTGCTTTATTCGCCTGCCTTCCTTTTTCTTCAAGTAATCAGTGTGATTAAAAAAAAATAATCCTCCAATGAGGCTCTCCAATATGCCGTGTATCTCTGATGCCCTGTGGACTGCTAGTGTGGGCATTTGAGTGGGTGGTAAGAGGAAGGCTAACTAAGAAAGTACAGAGAGCCTACTGATTTGTTGTGAATGGTGAAGTTAATCTTTCAAGGCTGAAAGGAATAAAACAGTTGTGTTCCATCCCAGTTCTAGAGAGATCAGTATGCAGGTTTTGTGAGATAAGAAAGCAAAGTATAGTGTGAGCAATGAAAAAAAGAGTAGAACACAGTAAAAGCATCAACTGGGAAATGGACATACTGTTCCACCTACAGTAGCTCATCTTAACTGCAAACCAGAACCTACCACTTCTGTTACTTTAATTGTGCTACATTGTTAACAGGAATACAGGCAGGCCAGGACAACTGGAATGAAGGGTGCTGTAGGTTTGCAGCTATGTAGAATGTATCTACAATAATTACTGAATGATTATTCTTGACAGTGGAATCTAAATGATAAAAGGCTGTGGTGAATTAAGAGTGAAATAACCAAATCGGTCTCATCAGCAGCATCACGTTGAAAACAACATGGGAAAAGTATCACTGTCTTTCACATAGCCCTTCAGATGGAAAGGTGTGTTATGGCTTTAATTAGGGGTGAATCAGTCCCAGACATCTGAGAGAATGTTTAATTATTTTTATTTTAACAGTTGCTGTTTTTTTTAAAAAGTGTATGGCAGCATAATTGGCATTCTATTTGTTTTGCTAAAAAGGTTGAGGCAGTATAGAATGACTTACAATTCACATAATCTAAAGTGAACTCAACAACTGTATACATATTGTGGTGAAATACCAGTATTTCACTTTTATTATTTAGTTATTTGGAAATAAATGTGAAAGGGATGTGGCATATTCAAAGTGAAGAAATGTATCTAACATCACCTGTGTTTAACAAACTTACACAAAACAAAAAGCGCGCCTCTGGCTTTAAATTAATTTACTTCATTATTCTGTTCTTCTTGCCACTGATAGCTGGTGAATGTTGAACATACTGTGCACACTTCGGCTGCTGTTACCTCATCCAGGTGGGTGCTACACACTGGTGGTGGTGGAAGGGAGTCCCTGTTACCTGTAAAGCACTTTGAGTGGAGTGTCCAAAAAAGCCGTGTATAAGTGTAAGGAATTATTATTATTAACTCTATCTTATTGGTTATTGAATGAAACACAAAGTTGAATCAGGTGAAGGATCCTGACCTCTGGCCTCTGCTCACCAGATGTAGATTCCTACTGCTCCTACCCAGCTTCTGGAATTCTCTCTTCAGTTTTAAGGTTCTTACAAAACAATTGCATCAGGCCAGCCAGAATCATGCAAGGAAACAGCATTAGTGACTGTTAATATTTAAGGGCTCTTGTCACAGTTGCTATTTTTATACCAGCTCTTGTGCAGACGTTTTGCAGCCTGCACATTAACTCAGAGCTCCACAGAGAAAAATGTGACATTTTACCCAACATTTTTGTTTTCAGCTCAAAAGAATTCATTCTTAAAACCGGTAGTAGTTTTTCATCTATCCTACCAACTGTAGGGAGCCAGGTCGCACATTTAATAAAAACCCATTCATCTGAATGTCAGATAAGTGTTAAATTAGTTCATTGATTGCGGTAACACATTCAGGTTGTAACCCATGTACAACTGATATTGTATTATTACTGGGTTACAATAATACCCAGTTATTCTATCAGCTGATGGTTTTCATATCTGGCTATTTTGCAAACAAGCCTGGATTAAATTATAATTGCAAAGGAATGATCTGAAACCAGAGTCGATCGTGCATTACAAATTACAGCATTAAATCTGAATACTTAAAAACCACTGGCTGATCTCCGTGTTTGAATTTTGTTTGCTGTTTACAATATCAAGTCTGCTCTCAATGTTTCATGCAACATAGGCAAAGTCTTGTACATCTTATCTGATATCCGCTTGGAGGTACAGTATCAATGTCTTTTTTGTGTGTTGTCCAAAAACATTTACATGATGGATAAACTACACAAACTGAAAAATACCACATATCTGTTGTTTTACTCAATTAAAAAGTAAGATGAATGCAATAGTTTTGTTTTTCATTGTCTAGATTGAATAAAGAGTATGGTCATGCAATCTTTGATGGGACTTACAATGAATGAAGGAGGGCCATTCTTCACTAATGAACTGGAAAATCATTTGATTGTAAATACGCAATGTTTAAGGGAGTTTTGGACTGGAGGAGCAGGCTCATGAGGCCACAAAGTCATGGAAAGATATTCATCTTAATAAAAGTGCTTCTGAGCAAGGCATTTAAACCAGTGGTCTGTTTCTTATTTAATTGGTAACAGAATTAAAGGATACTTGTCCCACCAGAGAATCAAAGGACAGTTTAAACGTGGTGTCTAAATATTTAATACCAGATGGGAAGCAGGGACTTGGAACGATGAGCATAATGAGGAATAATAGAAATCAGTTAGGAGGACTATGGACTTGTCCCCATTGATTTTCCAGAGTGTAAAGAAGGAGCTGTGATTAATAGATGTAAGTAAATGAGAAACAGTAATGGCATTTTGGAGATACATGGCAGAGCCACGCAAGCAGAAAGGTCAAATCAGTTCATTGCTTTGCTTGGGCTGTGCGTGCTTAAGGAGGTTTGTTGATTGAAACCTAAACAGTGGCTCTATGAAAATTGATTCATCGCTTGAAAGTTTCTTTTTAAACTCTCTCTCCGGTGCTTGTTGGCTCCAATGCTCTTCTTTCGTCCAGACTGTCACTTTGATACCCGAGAGAGTCAGAGGCACCACTGTCAGAATTGCTCCGGGGCTTAGCAACAGTAGAGCTAGAAATGCGGCGCTCTAGAATCGCTGCTTTGTACTAAACTTTTCTTTTCAGGCCAGGGTTAGATTCAATACTTCAATACTCCTCAGCCTCAGCTTTTTCTGTAGAGCTGTTTGGCAGGAACACGACACTGGAAAAATTGCTGTCCCTGGCAGGAAAACATTTGTATGAATCCGTATCAGTAAAATATCCATTCAATGAATTGAAGACATTTTTTTGACAAGTTACTATGTGCAGCCACACAATGAAATCATGGGACAAGTGTTTGCGATAAGAACCCTTCACACCACAGACAATGACGTTGTGGTACAAGCAAGTCTCTTATCAGTTGCTGCTTATGCTTATGCTTATGCGTGTTTATGCGTCTGTATTGCTGTACCTATTTGCATGCCATTCCATGTCACTTAATCAAGAGCCAGAGAAGGCAAACAAAACACTACTAAAATTCTGTTTTTCAAGGGAGTGAATATGCAATTTTTTCACCATTTCAGGCTGTTAGTGAATCTAATGATCAAGGGGAAAAAAATGTATAGTGGTGAACTGGACTATTGTACTCTGGCTCTCATTCCACAGCAGTAGAAATTCATTACAAGTCACATGATTAGCAGACACCTAAATACTGTATGTACCGTGGTGATAAGAATAGTTTTTCTATATTTAGGGTTTATTACCTTGCTGTATGTATTTACTCACAAGAGGCGCTGATACAGTACATATACTGGTTTCTTAACTGGGGGTCCCATCACTGGTTTTGGGCTCTAAATCACTATCATTCTTATGGATAATTGATTGTTTTGTGTTAGTTGATGTCTTTAACTGATCATCATCTTTGTTTTGACTTTTGGTTTACTTGTTTTTTTTACTCAGTCCCGTGTTTCATAAATTGCCTATGCCAGTTTGTATTACTGCTAACAACATCAGCATGCAGAACCTTAAGAAGCCCAACTGTCACAACAGCCTATAGTTTGCAAAACAGAAAAGGGATCAAATTTCTTTGTAATGGGAATTTTGTTAGCTTCCCTGCTTTGTGAAAAAGTTTAATCTGTTGCTCATTCTTTAATAGTTTAAAAATAGGAACTCAAAATGGATTTGTGGCTTTGGTCATAAATAAAAGAAATATTTGGCTGAAACATTCCTACAACGAGGGAGTAGAAATCCCAGATTGAGGTTTTCTCAGAGTTTACTGCTGTAATGGAAGAGCTGTGTATCAGAGGGAGGAAATTCCAAGAAGAAGCTAACAGGAAAGAATAGTATTTTTCTGATGGCAAAAAAACATTTCCTGGCTGCCATCTTGACTGCTGAGCCTACATGCTGGCTAAGATGAAAGGTAAACTGGTCCATTTCCCACCATACACATGTCAGGCCCTTTGTGGCTAATAATAGTCAATGGCTCAATGAGAACAGTAATTTGAAATAAACACCTGCAGGACATAATTGTGTAATTTGCTGTGGAAAACATCTAAGGTTTTAATATCATTTGCATGCCTTACTCTAGGATGATATTTGCGAAATAGTTTCCATGTTAGTATCATTGTGGTGAACCAAAGCAACAGAGTGTGGTTTTCAAGCTATACTGTTGCTCAAATTATTTTGGATTAACATTTCATTCTGTAATAAAAGAAGGCGCAACTGAAACTTTACTGTGCAATATTGACCACAATGCATTAACGATGTGTGATCAAATAGGGGTTTATTTTCAAGCTTTTTGATGAATCTTTAATTTGACATTTATTGGCTTCTGATAAATATGAAGTTTCCCATCTCAGGAGCAACTTATGGTGTATAATTGCCTAGGATACCAAAACCCATTTGTTACAGGCGTAATAGCAGTGTATCTGAACCACACACCCTATTAACACTTCAATTCTGATTGTCACTCCAACTCACTAGGTTGTGGAAGGGCTGTGAACCCCTTCTCTAGGGTCCTGCAGCATTATGCAAAGAAATATTACAACAAAACTATACACTTTCCAGTCTTATTTACACTGTTAATTGATAGCTTCTCACTGATTAAAAAAATAAATAAAAAATGCACATCTGGCATATCTAAAAGTTGTACAGTGCTACACTGATCCTAAATTGGTTTATTAATTTATAAATGTCAGTGATGATCATGGTGTTTATGACTGGTTGGCTATGCAAGGAAGACGTCTAAATGGCATTTGCTGTCACAGTCCTTTTATGATTCTTTTCATGTGTGCAATTCATGCATTTTTTATAATACACAGCTCACAAGATGCTTGTTTAAAATGGTGTAGCACCAAGGTTAAAGGTCGAAGGTCAAAATGTTTACATCCCATGCCAAGGGACTGGCTATTCATTGATGTAGAGGCCCACAGATGTGCAGATATGCACAGATACAGTAAGTGCAAATAATCTAAAGCAATGATCTACATCTAAACCAGTAATAATATAATGGTATATATTTAAATACCAGTAATTTATGATTTAAAATATTTAAAAAATGCACATCTGGTGTATCTAAAAGTGGTACAGTGCTGCATTGGTCCTTTATTGGTTTATTAATTTATAAATGTCAGTGATGATCACGGTGTTTATGACTGGTTGGATATGCAAGGAAGAATATATATATTACCAGTATACCAGTAAATACCAGTAAATTAAATACCTGGTATTTAAATATATAATATTTTATAGGAATTTATTTTAATTAGATGAATTCAGATACAATGAATTTGAGGCAAAATGATACTGTGGAAGAACTATCATACAAAGTTCAATTAAAGAATAATGTATGAACAATCACATTTTTTCATGTCTCAATAGGGTGTTGTTTATATTATTAAAGGAACATTCATTTCCTTCTAGAAAAGCAAACAAACATGAATGAATGAAGAAACTCACTATTGTGTGTTCACTACCCTCTTGATGTCACAGCACCTGTCCATTACTAATGTGAAGGCAGTGTTGATGCTGTGAGTAATGACACATCTCAATGGTTTTCTGCCTATCAAGAAGATGATGGAGAGCACTTTATCAGAAATTATCAACAGCTTTATTTTCTCTAATATTACAAATGACTCTGAAACAGAAACCAAGTTAGTAATTCCACACTGACCTCCACTGCAGTATTTACAGAACACAGTCAGTAGCCCAGTGAGCTGCATAAACAACCATTTTTGCTGCTAAAACTGATTTCCAAATAGTTTAATAAACTGCATTCATCTTTGTTCCCAACTTTGCCACTGATGATCAGTTGTGAGTTGTTAATTTTAATTAAATCAATATCTTGCATTAAAAATAAGCAGCATTAGTGTTTTAAAGATGTCTGGGATTTTTAAGGGAGTGGTTACAATTAATCAGATAGAGATGGTAAAAACATAATGCAAGAGGCAACTTAGTTCTCTGTCTATGATCTCTGATCTTTGATTTAGGACAAATGTTACCTTGGTTTTAAAAATCTAAAAACTAACCACTGTGCCACAACAACAGTGTACCAGAAATGGAGGTTCCTCACATTAAATCTAATTAAATCTCATGTGTGAATGCCTAACACTACTTTTATAGGCTTTTGCAGACAAACTAGCTAAAAATAGGCTGGCACAGGGTATTCCTACTACTAACAGGGATTTATTTCCATAGGCTTGGTACAAAAAAGCAAAAAGAATGAGTTAGAAACTGTGACAGAGTCAGAAAACAATGGCTCACCGCTTTTGCTCTGAGCTACAGGGGCTGATCACCAATTAGGATGGATCTACAAGCTAATGTTTTGGCTTCAGGGTCTCCACCTGATCAAAAACACTTGACACTGAAGAGCAGTTTCTACACTGTGTTGTGTTAAAGAGATGCATTGATTGTGGGATCAATATATCTATCTTTCTGTGCAGCAAACATTAACTTGGCCGAAACAAGGCATCCACATGATCGTTAAACACCTTGAGACAGTCTTACCTCTTTGGCACAGCAGAGACGTGGGCTTCTGTGTCAGGTTTCTACAACATAGAAGCCTTGCGTCATTCACTTGTCTAACACTTGAAGATGTTTCATGTAGGATCAGGGCCACTAGGTCTCCTATAGATAGAGCCTTAGAACTGAGGTTTTATGTACTGTATGTACCAACAAGCTTTCATTGGAAATAAATCCACTGTATTTAAACAATTCACTGCTAGAGAACTGATAAAAGTAATAAGATAAGGAGGTGCTGTCTGACATTAGACATCAAGTTTCCAGTAAAGTAGGAGCTTGTTGCCATGGTTTCCTTTTCTGGAATTGGTAGCTCCCTTCAGTCTTCAACAAAACTTTGAAATTGTGTTTGATGTTTTGTGCAAACTAATACAGCAATTGTTGTGGGCTACAAAGCAGTGTTTATATTTCCTCTTCAGATAAATTTTAAGTAGAAAATCTAAAAAGAAAACAAGTGGGTTACATTTCTGTACCATTTATCCGAGATTAAATGGGAAATGACATCTGTAGGCAACTAAAATGTTGAAGTAGATGACATTTTACATGGTAACGCAATGCCCTTGGTGAGCAAACCGGACAGTGTACAAAACGGCTTTTTCCTGTTTTAGTCCCTCTTGTTCATGTGGTCAACCATATTCATAGAGTGTCACAGTACTGCAAGGATAGCAGAATATGAACAATTATGCTCAATAAATGAATCAAAAACTTCTAATAAAGAGTTTGGGTAGAACACAAACCAGAAAGCAATACAGGCTTGCCACCTAGTAGTGTGTAGTAGTAGTAGGGTGACAACCGACGAAGACTCCACAGCTGAAACGTTTACTTGTTCATCTGTGGAATTTGCTTGTCTTGTAATTTGCCCTGCACTGGGTCAGGGCTACTAAATTTTTTTTGCTCACATTTTAATTCTTAAAGAAAGTAATAGAAAATTTCATTTCCGCCAACTCCTGAATCTTTCTGATGGGACAGCTAGCAGTTGGCAGTGTTACATTAAAGGCTCTGAGGTTTAATACAAATCTTGTTTTGCACCAGTTGAAACAGGGAGGTCATTCCAAAGACATTAGCATTACTATGCCATTAAATTTAATTCTTTGTTCCAGTTATATAACAAAATGAAATGCTCGTGTATCATGTCGAATGAGGCAGGGAGCCAAATTCCTAGTTTGCATGGTAGCCGTGCCAAAGCAAATCACTAGCCTCAGAAGGCAGATAAAAATGGCATTTGTTCACCTGGCTCACTAAACTGAATCTGTATCTGTACAAGGTACTGGGCAGTTTCCACTCTTCCAAGACATTTCTTTTACTAGACAAACAAACACCAGCAGGAGGAACAATTTCAAATTCATTGTTTGAGAATCAAATTTATTGTCACATGTTGACTATAATAAATAGAATAATGGTAAATTATGCATAAAATGGGACAGCGGATTTTTTTTTAATACCACTTTTCATTAACCTTGTCTCATCCACTATGACAAAATGTCAGTTACGTTAAAACCAAAAATGGAAAATGTATTAGAACATAAATAAGACAATTAAGGGGACAATCCAACCTGACAGGTGACAGATTGGCCAAGTTCTGATGTGACTTTTTAAAGTAGGGGGTATCATTACTGGTTTGGGGTTCTAACTCACCATCATTCTTACGGATAATGGATTGGCTTGTGTTCGTTGATGTCTTTAATTGATCACCACTTGTTTATTGAATCAGTCCTGAGTTTAATAAATAGCCTACACCGGTTTGTATTATTGCTAACAACATTAGTATACAGAAGCATAAGCAGTCTCTTCTCAACTTTCATATTTCTGCCTAAACCGCTTTTAATAACTGACCCTTTGGTATTGAATCTACAGGTGGGAATGACAATGCATTGGACACACCCACCTTCTGCAGAGGTCCACAGCCGAAATGTTGCATTTCTTTTGTTCTCTTTCCAGCATGCAATAAACCTTTGCTTGTTCCATTGGAGCCTACGCCCGCTGACGCAACTACCTACTTGAACATCTTTAAAAATATGGCGTGGATAGAAAAGTGAAATCGGTTAGCCTGCGATTAAGAACTTCTTTGAAACAACAACACAAAACACAGGGATCCCCCAAGATAAGTGTTGGGAACCACTGGCCAAAAGGCCGAAAGCTGGGTAAAGAGATCTGCCATCCTTTATCTTTCATCTAACCTCTGGCTCCTGGAAAGGCTATTCATTGTAGTTCACTTGTCTGTATTATGCCATCATTGACAGGTTTTCATTACATTGTGTGAATCACGATGATGATGCAAAAATGTTCTCATTATTATTGTCAAAAGCTGTAAACGCACCCTAAGGCTTTTTCCATCAATGTCACACAGGCTGAGCTTTCGTTCCTGACCAGCACTGTATTGTATTTGTGTTCATGATGTCACTATAAGTCTGGCTGCAGTATTCACCTTTATACACTGCCCCTCTTGTAATATGTAACAGATCTGTTTGTGTTTACTTGTGTGTTCAGCTCTCTAATGCATGTTCAGATCTTCCTTGTCAGGCGACTGGCCTATTGGGCACAGTGGGTTTGACAATTGGTAGGATGTGCAATCCCGGCAAACATGGATGTGTTTGTGTCTGTGGTTAAAATTTGGGTGTCTAACCACATGCTACAAAAGCCCTTCTCATCATATTTTTAAAACCTTTCTAGCTCGGTTGACATTTTCCAACAAAAATCTGAAGCTTAGAGTTGTCTGTGTAGGAAAGGGTGCAGTAAGATTCTGCCTCACTGGGATTGCAGTGGTATATAGTTGGGTATGTGTTTCTTAAAATTAGGTGTCACACTAAACTGAGGTACCATCACAATTGAGAAGGACGTTGACACTGAAGTGTGAAGGTCCTGAACAAAAAGGTACAATTCTATTAAAAATAAATATTTTTGTCATTTATCATCCTTAGCTTATTGTCTACATTTAATGATTAACTTGATTAGTAAATTAGGTTTATTGTACCTAAGAATAATCTGTCAATAATATGAAAGAACAAACCAGACATTTGCTCTATAAGATATGAAAGTCATTATTAATAAATGAAAGCCAGTACGCTTGAGCTGGTTTCAACTAAACAACTAAAACAGCACAAAAAATAAAATTGGAGGTTATGCAGGCAATTGAATCAGGACCAATCTCTATTAATCAGTATTAATCAACTGGGCTTTTGTTTTCCAGGAAAATTGCCTGCCTCTATAGAAGACATTTTTTCGTATTCTCTTATACTTCTCAGAACGGCAGCCTGATTTAGTTTAATACTGCATGTCAAAGTTCACACAATAAAAGATAATACCTGTGCAATCTTGGCACAAGGAATCTGGTTCAGAATATTAATTCAGCAATAGCAGCCTTTCATGCTCGGCTAACTTTGCCTGAGTTTGCCAGGCTACATTAAATTTTTCATAATGACAACATCTTGATTTCCTGGACCACTCTTTGCTACAAAAACCTGTCTGAGCGCATAACATTTTCATTTTTTATTTGCATAGCAATTACAATCTCCTGTGAAGGCAGTGGCTAGCTTTATGGGTAGGTTTGACAATTATATTCTAACATGACATGTGTGCCACCCAGCTGTGTATAATAAAGGTTTACTTTATGAGGCTCGCTGTAGCTCAATGCATACAAAATGCTGCTGTCTTATTGTGCCGACTTTCTTTTCCTCTGTGGGATAAAACATTACCTTGGGTAATTGAAAAAGCCGTGGTTTCTTCTTTTTTGTATTACTCTCTACTGCTGTCTGAATTCGTTTACCTTCAGTAGTGACCATTCCGTTTTCACATAGTCCTTTAATCCATACAGTACTTCAAATGTAGATAATAGGTCACTTTGTAGTGAAGTGAATTCTTCTTGTAGCCTTTTTTGGTAAGAATGTTGACCCTGTATTGAAAAGTGTCAAATAATTACCCAAATGCAATGTGGGAATGAGTGTATAAAACCAGTATTGTGTGAATCAAGCATATACAGTATTCTGTCCGTCCTATTGGAAAGCTGTGTATTCCTGGCAAAAAACAGGAGCTTATTCCAGAAGAACAGGGTGCAAACCAGAATGACACTCTGGACAGGACACCACAGCCTCATAAGCACAAAACACAAACAAATAAATTAGAGACACACCAATAATTAGAGACATGATATCCAGCATTCCTCCTTCCACGCCAGAAGGAAGAAACCAGAGCACACAGGGAAAGCCCCCCAAAATGCTTCAGGAGCATGCAAACTCCACACAAAAGGACTCAAGTGCTGTGCAGAAGCGCCACTCCAATAAGCTTCCCAAACTCTCCCTAACACAAGTATTTGTTTTCTTCATTCATTGCAAGCACCAGATACACAGGGTCCAATGGTAAATATCAGTATTCCACCATCCATCCATTTTCTAACTGCTTCTGATTCAGGGATGCAGGGAAGCCGGAGTCTATCCTGGCAAGCATCAGGTACAAGGCAGGATACACCCTGGACTGGACACTGGTCCGTCACAGGGCCGACAGTCAGTAATTCATTACAGGGACAGATTTTGGAAAGGCCCTAGGCACTTTCACTCTGAAATGTGCAAAAAGAAGAGTAAACACCAATTGAATGACATCGATTGACATGATGCACTTTAATAATAATAATAATTGCTTACATTTATATAGCGCTTTTCTGGACACTCCACTCAAAGCATCCACCTGGATGATGTGATGGCAGCCATAGTGCGCTCACCACACATCAGCTATCAGTGGGGAGGAGAGCAGACTAATGAAACCAATTCATAGCTAGGGATTATTAGGAGGCCATGATTGGTAATGGCCAATGGGAAATTTGGCCAGGACACCGGGGTTACACCCCTACTCTTTTCAAGAAACGCCCTGGGATTTCTAATGACCACAGAGAGTCAGGACCTCGGTTTTACGTCTCATCCGAAGGATGGCGCCAGTTCACAGTATAGTGTCCCCATCACTATACTGGGGCATTAGGACCCACATGGACCACAGGGTGAGCGCCCCCTATTGGCCCCACTAACACCTCTTCCAGCAGCATCCTTAGTTTTTCCCAGGAGGTCTCCCATCCAGGTACTGACCAGGCTCACACCTGCTTAGCTTCAGTGGGCTGCCAGTTTTGAGTTGCAGGGTGATATGGCTGCTGGCTACTTTAAACTATTCTAATGCTGATTGATGGAGCAAGTCGAGTGACTCTCACTTCAATTCTTCTAGTGTCTAGAACAGCTGCTAGATAGCATATGATTATTGATTTGGAGCACCTAGAGTCGATTGCAAGCATGTTGTATCAGCTAGTTTTACGTTAGTCACTAGTGTTTCCCTCCTTCGTAGACCATAATAATTTCGTAAGCCCTAGGCACTGTGCCTGCAGTGCCTAATGGGAAATCCGGCACCGATTCATTATGCTGAAATTGAAATGTAGCCGTGCTAGTTGCTAGATTCTGTAGTATCTTTATTTAAGAACATGTTATTGAATCGGAAGTTGTTCATGTTCCTGTGCCTCAATGACACTCTGTATCACATGTTTCTCCAGGTTGTGACTGGATGTTTCGATACAGTGACAGACACGCTATTGGCCATGAATCACACTTCCTTCTCCATCAAGCTTCTGCCAGTGCTATCCTATCCAGACAAAATGATAATTCATCAAAATCCCATAACTATAAGTAGGAAGCAGACTTAAAACATCCTTTTTCTTTCATGCACAGTTTGAGCTCTCTATCAATTTTTAAGAAAGTGGTTTACTTCCTCCATTAATAATGAGAAAAACTCATTTCTTTTTATTACTTCATTCATATTCAGACATTAGAAAACCGTACAGAAATGGCTTTCAACCATTACTGAGTTAATCATGCAGAACCCTTACTGATGCTATAAATTGCCACAGATGTCCCTGTCTGTGTTCAGTTCTATAGATTCCTGCTTTAGAAATTCCAATGGTGCATGTTATGCAAAACAGATTACTAATTCATTCAAATGTTGGAAATGCCATATTGCCAAAATGCTGTTTAATCTAGCTCTTGTCTCAAGATAACTGTAAATCCGTGTGTTGGAATCTCACTTCCAGACGGTAATTTGTAATGTAGTATACGACACAATATGAACGTCCACAACTCAGTGCTTTCAAATACTTAATGTACTTTATGTTAAATATAATCCTTGATGTCATTTGGTGTTTTTTATCCCATTACTGCATGTGTCTGCCACAAACAGATATTTAATATTTCAGTGTCTGCGTATCTGATGTCCATTAGAAATTTCCATAAGGGGACGTAAGGTGCTAATCAAATGTACAAATCCAACCAAACACATTATTTAAAAACCACTTTTCATTAAACTTAAAGAATGGCTCACAGAAATTGAGCATTATGCCACAGCCAGAGCAGAGGTCAAACTCACCTTGGAAACAGAATATAATACAGTTTATGTCAGACAAAGACTCCTCTAAAGTCTGCTATGGGAAGGACTGGGAGAAGTCCATGTGTATGGCATTCATTTTTGTTTGCTTGTTGTGCTTGGTAGTCTAAGATAAGGGTGCTTGTGAAATAAGGCAGCTTCTTTTTTTAAGAACAATCCTGGAGATAATTTGAAAATGGAATTTTACTTACTTAAAGTAATATAACCACTGAGGGTACATCACTAGAAATGCTTAGAAGTTCCCGAAGTTCTTTCTGCATCAACTGTGAAACCTATGTGCTGTGCAAAATGCAGTTGTTGTTGCCTTATGATGGTTTTAATTCTGAAAGAGAGAGAGAGGAAAAATATCGCTCAGGTAAGCAGGCAACTTCCTGGGAGGCCAATTTTCTTCTCTGTAACCTATTACAATCTCAGCGACTGGCCAGGGATGAAAAAGAAAGCACATTAATATTTTCCATGTGAATAGTCTGTGCCTGTCGAGAGGGCCGCTTTCATCACTGTGGAGACTGTGAACCCTTCATTGTGTTTAGAGGTAGCTTGTGGTTCTGTGGTCATTAAGGCCTTTCTTTCCATTCCAGATAACCTTTTAATCGCACAGACAAGAAATCTTCCAAATGCCAAGTGGCAGCTTCAGAAATGGAAATGAAAAATAATTGATTCTCCTAGTGGTTTTGTAAGTCATAGCACTGGGTTGCTCTGCTAATGCACTGTGTTTAGAGTTCATCACATCTCTTAGAAATTGGTTAAAAGGACTTTCAATATTATTAAGAAACCTTGAATAGTACAGTTTATCAGCTGCATATATTAAGTTTAACAAGAACTGGAGTTAATGGATGAAAATTGTTTCAGAAATCCAGTAAACAGATTCTAATAAAGAAGGCTGAGCACAAAACAACAAAAGACTACTTGAAACGTAACACAAAATGACAAAACGTGTGTAAAATGTATTTTTGTCTCCTTAATTATATTACTAGTGTATTAAAAATATTATTCACCATTGTGCAGTAAAAAATCTTTAAAGGTGCATTAATACAACAAGTTTACACTATCATGTGTTGTGACCTTTTTGTGAGATAACATCAGTGTTACCTTTTCTTAGCCAAATTCATTTACCTCGTCATTGTGATATGTAATACACACAGGATGTATATATCATTACTGACTAGTTTTACACTTACAGGTGTTTCATATTCTCAGTCTGTCTTTAGTGTTTGTTTGATTAGTATGCGTGGTGCTTGGTCACTTTTAACATTCATACTCTAGGCTGAATAGTTGTCACTAACAGGAATGAGAGATGCAGACATGATTATGATTGTCCATTCTGAGCAGAGAAAGCTGGAAGCACGTTTTTAAAAAGGGCAATATATAGCTAATACAAAGAAATATATCCAAGTCCGTGCTGACTGAGAGATTAGCTCTATCCCAGTAATTCGATTGAGAGAGATGAAATGCATCAGTCACAATAATGGCAGTACATTACAAAATCCAATCAAACAGAATTACCATACATTGAAAAGCTAGTATGAAACGTGGGAGCTATAAAGCTGGCTGTTCTCCTTGGGAAATGTTCCTGCAGATTAATGAAATTTTAAAAAGGTAAGAAAAGGACAGGTTGGGAACTGTTACCAAAGCATTGCACTGTTGGCATGATTTAACAGGCTGTCGATATTTCAGGGACCATAAAATTTGAATAATGAAAAAGACGGTCATTTCTGGGCATGAGATAGGTTAAACAGAGCCTCTTACAAAGACATTCACTATACAGTACATTGGGCTGTAGCAGATTATTGTGACTTTAAAGTGGAAATATGAAATACTGCAGTTATCACTAAAAACAACATTTAATGTTTTTTTTAAGTTTGTGATAAAATACCTCAGTAGGAAAAAAGTCTGTTTCTTAACAGATATCAATGGATTTTGAAAAAATGCCTTTTCCTATTTCTATAAAACTGTACCAAATAGATACATCATATACATCAGATATTTCAACAATAGATTAGATAGAAAATACCTTAAATATTACGATCCCTGGCATGCACTTTTAAACTACTGTGGCTGCTCTTCTGACATTACATTAATGTAATGGAAGTGAATGATTGTACTGTACATTGCACGTAAATACAGTATATTGCCCATAAGACGACGTGGCTACTCACAGCTATGTGAAATTTTCTTGATATATTTCTATTTATATTTAGCAAGCTACATACATGTCTTTGAGAAATTGTAAGAAAATGACCCACGATGGCAATATTAATTGCGCATTAAAATAACACATACGAAAGTCATACTAATAGCCAAACAAGGACGATTTGCGTTCTTGCTTTTGAACCAATGACCGATTTGTTTCGGGGATGTGGTTTTAGGAACTGTTTAGTAATAAAACTGTTCCATCTTATAGGGTGGCTCCACCTGATGTATTGTTGTAAACCAGATTTTTAAAAATATACTGTAGCTGCGCCTATTAGGATCAAGCTTTTACTTAAGTTATTACTTTTAACTTTGGCTTTGATGCCAGTACATTCCTTTACTGCCCAGACGTTTCCGACTGCCCTAAAAACTAATTATTCACTGTAAATAAATCAGAAAGTACGTAAATACATGAAAGGGACGTCATGAGAGCTTCTCTCCCATTAACATGTGTTTTAATATTTCATCACAAGAAATGGTGAAATAAATAAGCAGCCCTTTCAACATGCTCTCTTTTCTGTAGAAAAATTGCAATCAGTTAAAGCTGTTATACAAGGGGCTGTCGGGATGAAGTAACAGCCGTTACTTCTGTTGAAGAGCGAGAAGTTCTTTCCCGCTCAGCTGGAGAGGAGTGTCTGAACAGCGGGGCAGAGTCGCGGTACCGATGGAGAGTGCAGCTCCGTGGTTTCGGATTGTTCCCCACGTCTGTCTGCTTGATGACAGCCGGTGACACCTCGGGAGATGCCAAGATGAAGAGAAGGCTGATCCGTCAATTAGGTCCGCTGTAAACGATTGCGGTTTGACAGGAGTTCACGCTCGGCGCAAAGACACCTCAGAAAATCTTCCTGCACTGTACGCTAGGTGATCCAGACAGGAGTCATATGTTTGCTTGTTAGTTTGCAATTTATTTATACACGAGGTTTATTTAAAACGAGTCTGTCAGCAAGACCTAACTGGGGGAAATGTGATTTGTTTTTAATTTAGCTAATTGCCGACGTTCTGCCTGATCTGGGAATGAGTCAAGTGCATCTTGAGGTGCGTCCTTGCACAGAATCTGGAAAAAGACTATCACAAATTTCGTGCTGGTTTTTAATGTTGATCAGAGCTGCCTGGCAGCTGAGAAATGGCTCCTGTATCCGGATAGATTTCATGCTGTACTGATCCCCCTTTACTGATTTCCTTTATTTCTGAACTTGGTGATCTCCCCCTTTCTTAACTCCTAAAAAAAAAAAAAATTAAATTATTTCGTCCAAACTCTTCCCTTTAATGATCTTTGATGACTGAATTCCTGGAAGATAACTTGACAGAGAATGGTATTGTGTTGCCTTATTTCCAAGGGATGGAAAAATATTTTAAAATAAAAATTATATTGTGCATCTAAACCTAATATTCACAAGTTCAGTCTAGATCTACAGTTGGCTGTACTTTCAGTTTGGCAGTTTGGAAGACTTAGTGCTCTGAGCTACTGCCGGGCAGTCTGCTGTTAATTTGTGCTGGAATGAAAGAAGCAGGGAGCTGTGTTGCTGGGAGAGTGCTTCAAGGTACTTTTGCTTTTAAAGCATTTTGCAAAGTAAAGCATTTATATACTTTATATGCTAATGTCCAGACACTGGTATATTCAGCTAGCTGAAATTAATCTTCACAATAGGTTTTTGTCTGTATAAATCACCCAGAGCTCCGTACATTTGTCTTTATTAAACTTAAATCTCAGCATACTTTTTCATAATTGTGAGGGGAAAAAAAAACACTTAAAGGAATAATTTTGGTTAAAGCAAATTATTCTTACATATTTTTCCAAAATATTTATATCTTGTATAAAACATTAAATCCAGCAGAGTACATGTGAAATTATAATTTTAAATGAGAGTAGTTGTAAATCAAGTAAGCTGTAAGGCTCATAATTACCCGTAGAAGGCTGTATACATGCAATTTAATGAGCAGCTTCTCATTGACTTTTAGAAAATCCAATATTCTATCTGTGAAAGGGCGATTTAAGTATCTTTTTCCTGAAAGGATAATTTAGATAAAATACCAGGAAGAATAAACATTTACAACTCTGCATATGGCATGGATAGGCCTTTTAATATGCAATTAAAGTCAAGCATTAATCATGTCCATTGCTTTCAGTACTCAAACTTGCAACATCTGTAATGGCTGTAAACATGCAAGGAATGATAAGACTTTATAGCCTTTTCATTATAGTCTATAGTATATAGTATATAGATTACAGTATATAGACCTTATAACTCTAAAGCACCATTTCACCCCTATTATCCTGTAATGAAAAAATATGCATGTTTAGATATTTTTAAAACATTCACCAATTTTCAGCATTGGTGTGTTGACCTAATAGATGAAAAAGCTGAGCGGAAAAAGATGCAAATATAAAGAAACCTCCATGTGAAGCATGAGTCTTGTGTGCCTTGGGAATCATGTGAAGTTTTCCAGCAGGGCTTCGGCTCCTGGTAGGTTTAACCATAGCGAACAGGGCTCAGGTGAAGGGACCAGACTAACACAGCACTTGGTCCTTTAGATTGGGAGCTGGGCATTTGTGCCAATGACTCCACCCTATAGAATGACATTAGGTTACAGAATTTGAGACAAATTCAAATCTAGGGAAGGGAAATCCAGGTGGTACACCAGAAATATCACAGCTTGACACTGGATGGATCCTGCTCTTTATTGTTATAATATTTTTCCTCAACAAAAACCAGCAGATGCCATTGAGACATCAATTCTTTGATAGACCAGAACACAAGTTGAACGTGCTAGGTTCAAATGTGATACTTGTTGTCATGCTCTCCCCTCACGGATTAACAGCGGGGCGAGCTGGTATTGACACAGCAGCGATTTACATCACTGTCCAACCCATCTCCCAGCACTGGTTTCCATGGAAGCCAATTGACAGGTGACCTGGATCACTTGGAGATGATTTACAACCACTCCCATTTCAGGCGATCCAGAAGATATAAACTCATATCTAACAGAATATCTAGTCTCTGAACCCTTCGTCTTGTTCCAGAGTTTCTTTAACCTTGTTAATCCTGACCTATTCTTTGTTTTGCCCCTCATCTCTCGGATCATCCCCTGTGCTAGATACTTCTCTGCGTTTTCCTGGCTTCGGACCCTGTTTGTTATTATTACTGCATCTCCTGGCCCTGCCCTTTGCTTTGATCTGTGCTTTACTGAGCTTCCTGGGTCTGGCCCTTGATTCTTCTTGACCAATCCCTTGAATTCCCCTCTGCGTTTTGGAGTGTGTTAGTGTCTCACCACCGGATTTGACTCCCGTCTGCTCTACCACGATCTCAGACTGTGCTTATCTCCTGGTTTCCTAATGTGCCACAGCATACAGTCTGTCAACGCACACTGCTACGCTTCCTTGAGTCCTAGCTAACTAGGACTCAGGACTTAGCTAGCTATAGTACTACCCCACCAATGGGCTCCACACACTTGCCTGCTCAGTTCC
Source organism: Lepisosteus platostomus (assembly GCF_059453375.1). Lineage (NCBI taxonomy): Eukaryota > Metazoa > Chordata > Actinopteri > Semionotiformes > Lepisosteidae > Lepisosteus > Lepisosteus platostomus. The sequence goes on along the minus strand of NC_142620.1, from coordinate 11,056,353 downwards.
CTGCGTGTGTGCGTGTGCCCACATGTTTCTCTATCTCAGCTGCCTCTTGTCCAACAAGCAGGATCATAGAACCACAACTAGTCCCACCAGCAGATTATTACAGTCGTACTACATTTTGAAAGCCCTAATTCATGTCTAACAAGCTGGTTTTACATGTACAATATTTTATTTGGCTAGATTAGAGAATGTCTCTGTGACATCAGAATGATGTATGGATTGTGTTGCTCAGATATGCTTTTTGTGGCCAGTGAGGGACCTTCCACAGATTGCTTCCTTCTTGCCCTCCAATCCTTAATGTGTGAATGAAAACAGGACCTTCAGTCTTACTTCACTTACAGTCACACGCACTTTTTCTTGTTGTTCTGAAATGTGCTCTTGACATATACAGGCCTCCATAGTAGGTGTTGTGTTTTACGCTTCTTGTCCATGATTTAGCACATTGTTCTTTTCTGGACTATGTTTTTACCACGGTATACCACACTAAGCGTTCAAATTTCCTCCCCAATGTACTTGACTAATTAATGGAATTGCACAAACACAATTATTAAAAATGTGGCGTGCTGCAAACTTTTCTATTGCTCCACTGCTGCTCAGGCGTACTTGCTATTATTTGACAGCTAAGGGAGCAGGGCTTCTTTGCAGAATAAATGCTCAATTGCATTTGGTATAAAAGACAGATTTTACAGCTTTGTCAATTGTCTCATTAGCTTGAAGAAGGCTCTGACTCACTTTAGATGAAATTCTCCTGGGAGACCCAAGCAATAGTAAAGAGGAAAAAAAAAGCAAAAGTAAATTTCAGTTAAAATGAAGAAAACATTCTATTCTTTCTAATTGTAACATAGGCTGCGATTTCTTCTGCAAAAGGGACCATCACAGCTCTTGACATTTAAGGTTCTGGGTTTGATTTTCCACTGTGGGTAAAAGGCCCATCTATACACTATACATCTATATTCATATGCTGTAGAGCTGCCCTAAAGATTGTGGCGAAATAAGGACCACTATGAATAAATGTTTGCTGAAGAACAAAAAGAATACAATGTGATTTCTGAATTGTATATCTTAAGGTATGGCACACCAAGGGGATTAATTAAATCTTCATCTACTGTACATCAACATCATTAACCAATATTGTAATTAATGTTACTTATTTTAAAGTTCCTCTTTTATTGCTATATGGCATCACACAAAGTGTACAAATTTCAAAATACATTTCAGAACCAAGAGTGTTTTTGAATACAGTAAAGAAAGCATGCTTTGCCTAATGCAATGCTTTAAAAAGTGTTTCACAGAAGCAATTAATAAACTTTGCAAAGTGATATATTACCCATTAACATTGCATTAAGAAGACATTTCATTTATCAATGGTTAATTAAGTTTTTTGATCCAAGAGCACATTTTGAATGCTTATTAACGCTAATCCTATAGAAAATAGCTCCCTTTCCATTAAGTCTTTCGATGTAATCTGTCAAGTGCCTATTTCCTTCTTATTAAATGCATCAGTGAAAACAGTACTAGGACCTCAATTCAGTGTTGGCAAACATCAAATGAACTGCATTTGTTCAAATCATATTTTTTTCTTTTTAATTAGGTCCTCAGTCGCAACACAAAAACACATTATATTCTTAAGTGCTAAATTGCAAGTGCATTTATATCAGCATTGATCAAAACTGTGGCTGCTGACCACTGGCATGCCTTTTGCTTTTAATAATGCATGACAACTTTCTGTTCTTTATATAGAAAGACAAGATGTTGTTATTTAATTATAACTCTATATTATTGTAGATAAATTTAATCTACAATCCTGACGAAGTAAAAACAACAGTGCTCAGTTCAGTTTTAAGTCCTTTACAGCCTGGAAGAGATGGACAGGTATGGTTGTGTTTGCCTGGGACCAGCTCGCACAAAGTCAAACTCTTAAGCAGAATGGTCATTCTCTCTTGCTGGGGCTTTGCTCTTGTGCCTCAGAGGGTACTGAATTTGTTTGAGTAACAAGAAGTAGCCCCTAAAGCAAGGAAGCACTGGATTTATATTCCAATCGTTTGCAAACAAATGAGTTTACATTCTATCATTGATGAAAGATATACATACAATTATAGCATAATAACATACAAGCAAAAGGTTGTCATGATTAACATATGCAAAGCCATGCTACGGGACAGGAGCTGGACAGATAACAGAAAAAAATGGAACACAATTTCTAAAAGTTTTGTAAGCAAAGAATAGTGCCCACCAGTGCCTGTCTTTTGAAATGCCCATTTATTGCATTTAATATATATATATAGAAAGTGTTCCAAAGTGAGCTAAATTTCAATAATGTGGTATCAGAAGTCCAATTCTAGGTGATAGCCAACATTGTAATTAAACAAGGAGGTTTGACTTCCTGAGTTTTGAAAGTGACCAAGAAGAGTTGTGGAGCAGATGATGCAATGCAGTTGGGGTTTAGGTGGTGTCCACCAGGTTTATTTGAAAATCTGGCATGTATGGGGTGTTAAGCCCAGGACCCAACTGCAGTTAAGCCTGATTGCTCTGCGGTTTTGCGATTCCAGAAGGTGGGTGTAAGAAGCACACCTGCTGCAGAATTGTACAATCCAAAGACTAGGCTTGTTTACCGCTGTCGTATTTACAGTGGCATCAGCCACTGCTTTTTGTTTGTTTTGTTGGCATCGGCTGCTTGGAGGACTTTCTTTGAAACCGCAGTTTTAATTTCCAGTCTGTTCGTACCAGCCACTAGCTACTGAAAACAAACAGCTTTCAGATGTTGAATCTTTCATGTAGGGAAAGTGTAAATATTTTAGCAATAGCACCACAGCAAGTGGGCTTTTAATTGATGAGAATCTAACTAATAGTCGAGTTCAATTTAAAATAAAGAGCCATACCAATTAAAATAAGTCCCCTAAATAGTTTACATTAAGACTACCAGCAGGTTATTCACCCGGTCTAGAAATGTTTGTATAGATATATGACAATGCAGGTTTTTTTCCCCACAGTCAAGAAACTCTATGTCTGGAAAGTTGACTACATCAGGAAAAGGAGTATATATTTTGTTACAAGCAATAATACCTGAAGAAGAGATAAATGAAAAATTAACAACCCATTAAAACCATTAAGGGGTGCATTAGCTTCTGTTGAAAGGCCATTACTGTCTAATTAGACTGGATTAAAATGACCAGACCCACACAAAAGCCCAATTTGCTCAGCACAATAATAATAAGCACAATAATTTGCTCAGCGCATCTCCAAGTAAAATGATGGATGAGTTCATAAAAACAGACACTCACTCACAAAATGCAGGTAGAAACATCAGCAGCAGCTTGCTACTTGAAATCCAAAACACAGCAACGGTGTTGCAGACAACGCATGCTTTCCATACACTGAAACATGCAAAAACAAACCCAAAGTGAGTGAACAACATTAAAATATTCCGAACTTCAGAAGTGATTATATGCTGGTTGATGTTATATTGGTCTTTTAGGTATTGTTACAAACTTTCAGAAAAGTGGAGGACCCCAGTAAGAGGGTAGTGCAGTAGGTTCAAACAAATTGGAGACTCTTGTTTGAACTACATTCTCCAGAAGACAATGTGGTAATAACCTGCCATCCTTAGACCCCTGACCCATTGGTGGGAGAGAATTAGTGAGAAATTCTCTTGTATGATTTTGCCAAAGGGATAAGGAAGTAAAGGAGGCAGCAACCCATGGTCACGAAAGTGTAAGTTTCTTTTAGAACGAGGCTTGTTTTGGAGCCAGTTACATTTATAAAGAGGGACTAAAAACAGTTTTAGTGCTCAGAGGAGGAGCTAGGCTTTTGTTTTTTTGTTCTAAACGTGTGAATAAAGCCAAACCTTTTTGCATTTGTGCTGCATTGGAGGGTTTCCTCTGCCAAGGCCCCTGAGGCAGCTACCAGAAACAGGGGATATGTCACAACCCAGTACAGACATTTTTAACAACTAAATGATGTGGAATGCAGTACCGTTGCAAACAGTTTCAAAACCCAGTTTTTAAGTCTTACAAGTCATCTTGTACATACTTATTTAAAGGTTTTCATAACTGCTGGTTAGATCAAAATGATATTTTATTTAGTACATTGATTACAAAGTATGAAGATGAATAATTTAGGAGATTTATCTGAAACCTAAACCTCTTTAGTATTGTGAATGAGAGTCCTACAGCTGTCAAACGCTACACCCATTCCAGACATTAAAAATGAGAAACGGCTCCATTTGCTCAAAGGTTTAATTCTTGACACAAACGTACACTAGATTGCAGAAATAATTGAATGCTAAACTTAATTTTGCATTCTGACTATTGTAAATGACACCACATGTTTAGTTTATGATGAGAACATTCTGCTCAGTTCATTAGAATTTGTTATTTTCCTGTACGTATTGTGGTTCTGTCCAATGAGAAACACGTATTTGTGTAGGTGAAAACTGTCTACCTTTCAGATTTTAATTTTCTCCAGGGGAGCAGGTCCGAGAAGGTAAATGGGGACCCTGACATCGTTCTTGTGGTTGGCTGTGGGAATCTCAGCCCTCCCCCAGGAGAGAACTATTGTGGTTCCAGACTGATCCCTTCAATCCTCTATAGTTACTCATCTTGTCTACGAGTCCCAGATCCATGAAAGTGTCATCAGTGCCCTTTCTTTGAACCAGTCATACTCCAGTGCACTTTCCCAGTTAAGGAGGATTCAAATGTAAACTTTCCACCACAACAAAATAAACCTGTTAAGAGTGCTCTGAGGTTTGTGTGTCCACCGACATGGATGCTGTGGAGCCGTCTCCGTGTGGCTCAATATGCAGTTTTCCAGGCTTGCCGTTCTAGTTACTTTTTTTTTTTAATTTCCCGATAGAAACATTAAACTCATTTACGAGAAGAATCACAATTGTCCCAGACTTTTCTGCGAGGACAGTACTATTTCCCCCCAAAAGAAGCTGTAAAAGTTAACTCATCGTTGAAAAGCCCCCCTTTTTTTGGGTAAGGTGGCCAGGGGGTTTCCGCGAGAACCGTAACCTTATCTTTCCATAACCCGTAACCGTCTCAACCCAGATAGCAGTGGAAATAACCTCTCGGTCGATTCCGGTTGGTCAGGTGCGCTCATTATTTGTCTTCTTACTTAGCGGCGCCCCGACCCGGAAAACGACCGAGGCTGCTATCAGTTTTATCCCGTTATAGTCTCTGCTTTATTAACAAAATCTTGAGGGTTCATGCCTGGAAAGGCAACCTTAGTGCCTCAGGAACCGCTTTCACAGGGAGCCGAAGTCACCAGGTGCAGCCAGTTCCGTGATTTCCCTGTGAAAATCCAAAAGAATGTGGATCTCCTGAATACAGAGACTCCGCCCCTTGATGACTCACTCGTGCTTCTAATCGCAGCTTTGCTACACTCAGTTTTTCGGGTGTAATCCTCTGCAGCTCTGGGCCTCCCTTCAGGTGGTGAACTGAGCAAGCTGTGCACTCTAAAGTTGAGGGAACTGAAAAAAATAAAATACTGCAAGTTGGTTTCGCAGTGCCCTGTGTTGCCTAAAACCAATACCGAGAAAACACATCAAACTGCATTGCTGCAAAAACGAGGATATACAATAAGGAACAAAAAAAAAAAAGCCACGTTAGCCCATTATCTTACTACATTCATTTGATCTGTCCATTTTCTAACCACTTCGTCCAATTCAGGGTCACAGGTGGAGCCAGAGCCTATCCTGGCACAAGCAGGGTGCACCCTGGACAGGGGACCAGTCCGTCTCGAGACACACAGACACAAACACACTCACGCCTAGGCCCAACTTTCCCAGAAGCCAATTAACCAAACCAAGGTATCTGGAGAAAACCAGATACAAAACACATGGAGGACATACAAACCCCTGCTTGAACCCAGGGCCTCAACGCTGCCAGGCAGTAATATGAACCTCTGTACCACCTGCCACCCGCCTTCATTGGCTGTTAAATTTAAGTCTCAGAAGTAATTGACATGGGATGTTTGTTTCTTTAACCATGCAAGGATTTGCAATTTTCAATTAACAGTGAAGTATTTTTTTCTGGAGTGGGAGGGGAGGTGTTCAATTAATATTTTATTGTATCTTTTTTTTTCCAACCTGGCTTTTTCTCAGTCCTGTTTCTCGTGATTAGAGGGATTCAATTAAAAGAAACATAAAAGTGTAGTTCAGGATGTGAGAAGTTTCAAAGCTGGAAGAGACAGTTCATCGGGAACGATGTAGTTCTTTTCATCAACAGCAATTTGCAATTATGCTATTAAACTCCGCAAGTTGCCAACAACCAAGTGTATTCATGCACTTCACAATAGTGACTTTAGTACTGCGTTTTGTAGTGGGATGTTAATATCAGTTTATTCTAAATAAAAAGCAGTGATGTAAAATGTATGAACGCAAAAAACACATTAGTATTTACAGTACTTGATAAACTAAACTAGTTCTCTCTTAGAACATATTCCAGGTGTTAAAAAGTCTTTCTTGCGCCTTGTAAGTTTTAAATCCCCATGTACCTGATTTCTGCAGAAACAGTCGAGCACATTAAATGAGCAAATGTACTGTACTCTTTTCAGCTCTGCTGTAACACCCCATCCAGTTCTGAAGAATCTATTGGCTCTTGACCCAGTGAAACAGTTTTCAGGGATAGCATTTTTTCCCATTACAATTTTCACTAAACGTTCAGCTGTCACTTTTAAAGCATACCTAGTAATACACCACCACCATGTTTTGTTGCGACCTTTCATTCTTTTTCAACGGCATAGAATTATCAAGAAGGAAATACACACAGAACAACTTATAGTATATAGTCATGCTGTATATAAATACATCCCTTCTATAATCACGCTTATATAATAAAATGATACAGTTATCTTTGACAATGTTCTGATAGGTCTTCACGTGCTACCAAGTTACTGAATTTATCACAAACTCAGTCCTTGTTTACTTGTTACCCAATTATTTAACCGTCTGATTGTAATTACCTCTTTAATTGTGTTAAATAAATTAGGGGTTTACTAAATATTTCACATACACAGATTTCTAATATTTTTTTTTCCAGCTCAAACACCATTCCATCTAAATAAACATTGAATCTTATTAATTTAGTCAATTGTTTTGTCACTTGAGAGGCAAGTACATTGTATTCACGCCAACACCCAGCAGATGGCGCTCTCTCTCTCTCTCTGCAGAAACCGGAAAATTGGTATTAATCTCAAAAGTTGGATCAACCGCTTATGTTACAAAATCCCACAGTTGTTAATGCATTCTTGGCACAGAAACCAAAACACGGGCACATTTAATACATAAATACATGATTAATTCGAAGGTTAGGATTAAGGATTGGTTTAGAGCCTGAAAGCTTCATTCTATTTAAATTTACTTTATACTGTACAAGTGGTGCCAACAATGCCCCTCAAGGCTCACTAAAAAGCATTTTCTACCTACAGTACATTGGTCTTTTAAATACTTCCATTATGGTCTTTATATCATAGAGAACTCATTTGTATTATTCTATAAAATACAAAATAAAATGGCATTAAAATACTTATCCTCTACAAAACAAATACCTTGATTTCCTAATTACAAGACACTGATAGGAGAAGAGTTTCCAAAGATTTTTCTCATTCTGTCAAATATTTTATGAATAGAAGTACTTATAGACTTCAAAAACCAGCATTGCTTAATATGTGTAACCATCACACATCATGAAAGAGGCTGTACTGTAGCAATTGAGGACAAAAAATATATAGAAAAAAATGTCACTAGACTTTATTCTGAGCATATTCTAGACTCTTCACAATAATTTAGTTTCAATACACTAAGAAACCTGCTTTTGTTGTATGTTCAAAACAATGTCCTTGGAAATCTATTTATATTTTATATTTTTATGTGCCTACCTATACTTGAGTAATGCTGTAATTCCTGTGTAAGTCACATCTCATTTCCTTTTTTAAATATAAGACTGCAGGAAAGGGCCCACTAGGGAATGAGGTGTCCCTTCCGATAAACTGAACCCCAAACGAACCTTCCGAGAACCACTGCCTACTCCTATGTATGACAGATAATATGGGATAAATGCATTAAGTCCAGCCTTGGAAAAGAAATGTTCACTCTAATGTCCTTAACGTGAAGTTGCATTAGAGAAAACAAGACAGATACAATAAACCTCTCTCATGCCCCCTCAAAGCCATTAAAATGGAATAACTAATGCAAAGGCACATGTTAGAAGAAGTCTTTTATAAAAAGGAGCTCTAGCAAGAAGCCAGCAGCGGAGACGCACAAATGAATTTCAAGCCATGTAAAGGGGACTTATTACTTAGAGATATTGGCTTAGGGCTTTTCTTGCTTGAGGCTTTTACTTTGATGCATAAACTGTAGCCTAAAATATTGACTTTATGTTGTAAATGAGCCTTGGGTTCATGTTCCAAATAGCTTCTGGCAAATCGCAGCCTTAAGTGGCCCAACCAAAGCCAGTGTAAGTGCATAATGGATTTTGTTTGCCGAGTGTGACATTGTTCACTTTAGCCATCGGTCAACAACCCTCACCCCTACCCGCCAATTTGTCATTCCTTATTGCTGAACTTCAGGGGATGTTGCAGGTCCCTGAAATTAGGAACCCTTCTTCCATGTGAAGCCTTTGAAGTAAGAGGATGAGGAAAGAAGGAACATACTACATTTTGGTTACTGATGTTATCGTCAGAGAAAACAAAACCCCAAAGAATGACTGCATTTAAAATTGATGTGACCTTCACAGGACATTGGTCTCACTTGGAGGCACTTTAATGATTGGGAGATCATCACAAATTTGGAACTCTTTTGGCTCTCACTTCAGCCCCAGCGTTGCGCTATAATTGAAGCAACAGAGATGCTGGCCTGGTCTAGACATTCATTGCCTCTTGTTTACATTATTGCAGTGCAGTGCTGGTCTTTATGAAGTCAGGAATGATCTGTTGAAACTATTATGAGGGTTGTGACCAGAAATGAAGTATTGAAGTAGTGAATATTCCTTCAGCGGAGATAAACAGTACACAGTTCTCCCTACAATAGCTCTTCCTAAACCCTTCGGCAGTATGCTATAAATTTAGACATAGTTAAGGCGTGAACTTGAGTCTCTCTTAAAAAAAAACGTTTTTCCCTTTTGAAATTGCTGGAATGCTATAATCTAAGGGAATGTTCTAGTGCATAAATATGGTTTACTATAAATGCTGTGTGAAAATGACCTAGTATCAGGGATATTACAGTATATGTTTACTAGATATCTTAACAAGAATGCACCGTGTTCATTTAGCAATAAGAATCTTCTAATTGCTTCGAGCATCCATAACACTGTAGAGCCACATCTATAGATTTATCAATACAGCAGCCCTGATAAGGATCATTAAAAGTCACTAGGTGCTCAGATGGGACTCTTAATCATCACGATCCGTTGTGCCAACACTTTCAGGTGACTTTGTCATATCTTTTTCACATCTAGAATAAAGATTGTGATTTAGTATCAGTATTCCCTTTTTAATTAACTACCTAGTTACTTGTTTTCCTTTATGAAGGTGAGCTTCCTTATGTGCTTGAATTAGTATTAGGAAGTTGCTCAAAGCAAAGAGAGAACAGAGAATCAGGGTAAGACCTGATTGGTGGAGATCCATTATCAAATGTTGCATTGTTATGTCGAAATTTACTTTAACTTGCTCTTACATAACCTGATTTTCAGCTGGGATAGAAGCAGTAATCTTCTTTCCCTGGATTTTTGCAAACAAACCAGGAATCAAAACCTCCCCTAAAGTCTACAGTGCCAGTGATGTTCGCATATCTATTAGCCTACCACGTGAGAGCACTATTCACATATACTCCTTTTTGACAATGAGCTAAATTAATCTTCATTTTTGATTTACTTTAGAGGAAGAGCAGTTAAACTCCAGTGAAAGCCGTTTTTATTTTCTTTTATCTTCACGACAGTTACTCGGAATGCGTGTCTGCGTGCACGTGTGTGTGTTTGTGGGCACACTTAGGACACCCGTGGGAATCCCAGCGTAGCACTGCGTGCCTGCTTTCCTCCGGGGACCCCCTTCAGTTAATGAAGTTTCAGTATTTCAGTGTGACTGTCCTGCAACAACAAATTTCAGATCAAAAGGTAAACAACAGGGGCTGAGCACATCTTGAGTGGCGCGTCTGGTGATACGCTGGCCTTAAAGACCTGCGGGGTGGGATCCTGTCAGTACCGGGAAGTGCTGAACCGATGCGTGTCGCAGACCAGTCGAGCCGATTTTCTTTCGCAATTCCAGGTAATGCGCGAGGGTCGCGAGTCAACTGCGGCAGGATGTGTTTTTTTTTTAAGTTTTTTTCTTCTTCATTTATTTCATTCTACTCTCAGGGGTAGGAAAGCCTTTGACATTTTCCACCTTCCCCCACAGCAAACGAGCTCATTGATCTGTGAGTTTTCTGCTTCTTGATGAAGACACGTCAGCTCTGCTGTCTGAGCTTTTCTTCTTCGGTTCCTCTGTGGGAGAGGTGAACGAGGAGAGCGGCTGTATAACAGCTTTATAATCACAGAACAGCTGTGGAGCCTTCTGTGTAGAGTTTGCATGTTTTTCTCCAGGTAGCTCTGGATTCTTCTCACCTTCCAAAGACATGCTGACTAGGTTTGACATGCTGCAGTGCACTGTGCGCTTTCATGCATGGCATATGTACTGTAAGAAGAAGAAAAAAGCTTTTAATAGCATGCTGAAATGTAATGCCGGCAAGTGTAGCAATGCTGTCATTATTTTACAGTTCATTTGACTTTTAAATGCAGAGTAACTTAGAACTAAAATGCTGATGCTTCAAAAGAGTTTTAATGGAGATGTTTATTTCGCAGTCTGAGCTTGATAAATGACTCTGACCAGCACAGGGACGCAAGAAATAATGAATTTTCTGAAGTTAAGATAAAGAAGGAGCTTTTACCTTGTAAAGCTTGGTTGGAGGTGCTGTCTTACAGCTTGCTGGAGGTATATATTCTTGTGACAGCCTTTCACTGTGAGCTTTCTGAGTTCCTCATGATGATGCCTTTTGGAGGGTACTTCATATACATTGACTCATTTGGTCCCTGACTTAGCATTCTTTCAGTGTTGGTAGTACCATCTTAACCTTCCCTGGAATCCTTTTCCAATTTACACAGAATATGACAAACTTCACAGCACGTATCAATATTACTCTAAACCTCTTGCGCTGCAAGAAGGCTTTTAGTAAGTCGGCAGAACCAGCAGCAAACTGAACGCTCTTGAAAGGCGTGTGATTGGTGGAGTCTATTTTCCTAACTCCATCAAAAACACAGGCCGGAATGCAGGAAAAACGCCGTCTACACTTTAGTCAAACCCCAATAAGGCTTTGGACAATGGTGTTATTACTACAAGCTTCTCAGTGTTTTGTGTCTCTAAAATGCTGTTTGACAAATGGTCAGTAAAATGAAGGCTGACAGACTGAAGCAGGACAAACATGGACTGTGACTACCGGTGATCAAAAAAACTCTGTCAGAAATCCTCTGGATACTATGCATTTTACATTACTGCTTCTGCAATGACAGGTTGCCATGGATACCGTATTTTATATTTTTCTTTTTCTGTCATTCATGGCTCTTTACATCTCTCACCTCCCTTTTCCCTCTTATTCTCCTCTTGTACTCTAACTTGCAAGCACTCCTTCTAGAGGTAGGTAGAGCTATAGGAGTTTATTGCCATATGTACATGTACATGCGGTATATGTTATAGAAATGATGTTGCCCGAATTTCTAGTCTTACTGGTAATACCAGTGGTAACATCAAAAGAAGGAACGAGGGGCAGCTTCTTTAAGAAAGAACCCAGAGTTCAACACCATTCTGTGGGATGGATATAGAGTTGTAGTCTGTGTCCATAATTTCGATTGATCCAGCACAACGACTGAATTATTTATCAAAGAGAAAAACAAACTGTTAGTGTTTCAAAAGCAGGCATTAACAGCTTCTGATTTTAACTTGAAAGGCTTTTTAGCTGACAGCCACAAGCAGTCTATAACATGTGGGTCTGCTTTAAGGTAGAATAGTTTGAACTTTCCAATTTCGCAAATACCTAAGAGGCCGGATCAAAAAGGTTGTGCTTGAAATAAAGTAAATTGAACTAATTTTAATAATAAACATGTATTTCATGTAATTTGTGGTACATGTATTATTAATTGTATTATTGTACTCATTTTTAGAGAAGAAAAGGGGTGCTCCTTTCAGCTCACATTTTACTCCAGTAAAATGTCTGATGTTTAAATTATGTTAGTGTCATGATTGTAGTCCCTCCCTCTTAAGGGCGCTCCGGCTCTTTCACTTTTGATTTGATTTTGTGCACCTGCTCCCGGTTCCTGCCTCCCTACTTTAGCCAGATGCTCACTCTGTTCCGGGCTCTGCATTGGATCCTGTACCAAGCGAGTCTGGGATCTGGAACATCTGGTCCAATTCCCCCCTATTTTCCCCCGACCCTCCACCAGATCCTGCTCCAGTTTTTTAATCCTGTTTGTCCTCGTCTCGGATGGACCGCTTGGCTTTGGACTTTTGCCTCATCTTGGATTTCCCTTTGGACTCTGTTTTGCATGGTTTGCCCCGGACTCACCCCCCTGAACACCTGCACACTGTGGACACGCCCCCTGTTTTCATTCCCGACTCCTGTATGCTTTTCCCCCCATGTTTTCCTCACTCATCCCCGGATTGTGTCGTCTGCATAGGGTCCCGAAAGAACGCTTTCATTACAGTTAGGCTATGCAATTAGTTTTTCATTTTTGATTGATGTATGTTTTAACATCTTTAGCAAGTACAGCAGGTGCTTTGCGGTATATCTGGATGACTTTCTCTTAGTAACAAAGCTGGAAAAGAAACACTGAAACAACACAATAGGGCAGATGGACTACGAGGCAAAAATAGTCTGAAATATGTTGATTTACTGGAAATGGCAATTTGGACCCCAATAGGAGACTTTAGTTAACTAATTCTAACTCTTGGGAAGGAAACACAATAATGATAAGACTAATGATTAGACTAAATTATCTAGTTTTTTTGTAATTACTTAGTATTCAACATTCCTCTGAATGTAAATACAATTTGACATGAAAGGAGATTTGCTGTGAAACAACAAGATTACTGACCTTTGGGGCAAAGCAATTAAAACATTGTAATATGTTTCTCAGAAAAAAACCAACACTCTGCTTAACAGAACCTACCAAAGCACATCATGATGACACACCTCTTTCATTTGGGACCTTATGTATTGTTAGAGCTCTAGGGTTATGTGCTTATTACAGGTGTTGAATTTGTTTGTATGAGCTGGATTAATACCTAATGATTAAACATTATGGCGTGATGCCACTGATTTGAAGGTTCAACAACTTTTCAGGATCCAAAAGAGTGAGAAATATTTATACATTAGGATTTAATCAAATTGGCTTTTACTTTAAACACAAAACAGCTCCTGAATAATTATCATGCAAGTGGTATGGACAGCTGCCTGTGTAGGAATGAATGCATGTCTGATTTTAAAAAAGAAAGAAAAATAGGGAGAGAGAGAGAGAAGAAAAGACATTCGTGTTTGTTTTCATCAAGGTCATATTATAATCTGCTACAACAGATTGTGCTGTATTAGATTTCCGTGTCATGCTAGTCGCCAGGCAGTCATTTTTAATATGTTCCCCAATTTAATCAAACCCATTCATTATATGAAATTGCCCCCTGAATTTCACAACCGGGACAGACAAGGGACTAATTATTTTTCTGCTGTGTCCCAAAAGAGCAAAGAGCAGTTGACATGGGCTTAAGTGTTATTATTCTAGAAATATTTCCCCCCTTTATATATGCAATGACTAATGCAAGATTTGACAACAAACCCAACATTGTTCTACATTTGTTCCTTAGTAAATCGTCCTTGCACGTGAAGTTAAATGACTGGGGAGCAGCTGAGTGGCAGACTGTGTTCTAATAAATTGCTCAGTTTACCCCAAGAGGAATAAGAGTGGAGAATCACAAAGTTGAAGCTTGTGCCAAGAGCCCAGGTGGATTCTCAATATTTTTAGCATGTGGAGCTTTCTCTCCATAACCTCACTACCTCTGAATATTTGGAACAATCTTTTTTTTAAATCATCGAATTGCAAATAACGTTCACAGTGTTTCTTGTGTTGCAAGAGCTGTGGCATCGGGTGAAGTCTGAAAGCATTTCCCAGCTGTCATTCCTCAACATTTTTTTTACACGTATATAAAGATACATGGTGTTGTTACTTATTTCTGTAATAAAATGAAAAGGACCAGTAGTAACTGGAAGTCATGAACTTCCATAGTCTTACAAAAATACCTGATGGAAAATATAAACAGTTGTACTGCTGATAAAAGGAAAGGAGGCAGGAAGACCATGAGAAATTATGGAATCAAATAAGGAACAGGACAAAAGAACTGAAGGGTCTGCACTCTCTGTTAGTAACGACCTTAATCGATTTGGTTGTGGATAGTGGGATACCATGTGGGACAGAGTGTTAGTGGGTCTACAAGAAACTGTTACACAGAAAGCCAATATTCTGACAGAGGGAATTTTAGTGTAGAGCACAGAGAAGAAATAAAATCAAAATGGGAATAGAAATTTGAGCTTCAGCTGAAGTTCCCTTGTGTCTGTTTACTGGCTTTCTAAAAAACAGAAAACATCCTCTTTTATTGTCGGTTGTCTTGTACTCTGGCCTTTCATTGTTGTTGCCTGGTCTCTTGTAACCCTTCACAATTTCCTTAGGTCAGTCCTCGTCTCCATCTTCCCCCAGTGCAGTGAACTTCAGAGGCTCCGCCTTCTTCTACTGATGATATTCTCCTGGTCTAGTATTGTGGACATTGGGCCATTCCCCATAGACTTCTGGGAAATGTAGAAAAGACAAAAGGTCCTCCATCTTGTCTTTTCCTACTGCCCTTTTACGGAACAGAAAATAAAATCTTGCCCCATTCCTTGAACAGTTTGACTTTTTGAAAGGAAAAGAAGATAAATTGCTAACATGGGTAACATTTTTAATGACAAAGAAGTTGATAATTTGACATAAGAACCACATATAAGGTTGACTTCAATGGTTCACAAGTCATATATGGGTATGGGCACACTATATGTATCTGTATATATACATTTTACAATGAACATCTTTCAGGATTATGGTGCATTTTAAGAGCATGCAGCCACATTGAACTATAGGATCAAATATTAATTAGATCATTTTGTTTCACAGCGCTGGAAGGTGGAACCTTCTAAGCAGACTTCTAATGATGTTGTGAAATGGCAAGATCTATATACCCTTTACATACCTAGTGCAGACAAGACAGGTGTGGATTAATATCATGAAGTCACTTGTTACCAGCTAAGATTCCGGCTGCTGCCTGCAGTACCAGCTGGAGCCTGTAAATGGAGTTTGACGGGAGTTCACTAAGTAGAGTTTTGCCTGGGCTGACACAGGAAGGCACAACAGATGGATAATCTCTGAATCTGCAACAGAGAGATAACATGGACCTAGAAGTAGATGGATAAACCTCATGGCAGATCCTTTGTACATGTTAAAAACAATAGCCAATGTCCAATTTACATTCTACATCAGGGTCCTCAAAACCTGATCCCCAAGGGCCTGTGTTGTCTATACACCTTTCTGTCTTGCTGGCCTTTTAAAATCCTGAATTGGGTTAATTCGACAAATTTTCCAATCTCTCCGAACACTTCCAGTGCTTTTGCTTAAAAGGAAAATGAAAACCTGTAGAGACACTGGCCCTCCAACTCCAGGACTGGGGACCCCTGTTCCACATTTTCCAATAAGGGACAGCAGCATCTGAAAGACCTAAATTTTTAATAGGGGAATAATCGTATCTTGTTCCTTACTATGAAAAGGTAGTGCTCTGCTCTTTTAACTTTTTGAAAAAATTGAGGCGAAGTCAAAAACAAATCTTATTCATGTAGTTCAAGTTTCATTTTAGCAAAAACAAGTCTCCGGCTACTTTGTTTCAAAAGCAAAATGAAATGCCAAGACAGTAGGAAAACAGTGCAAAGCAACATTTCAAGACTGTCATTAGCTGTTGTATATTCACATTTTAGTTGCTGTCACACATGCATGCCAATATCCATTTCTATTTATTGAACAGAGCAGGCTTCTCTGAGCAGTCTTTCTCAGCTCTAAAGATGACAAAGTTGTCTGTCCATGGATTCAAAGAGATCTGTGGAATTGGGAATTGCCTGAAGCAACATGTCACATGTCTTTGACAAAATAATGTCTGACATACAGCACCATGCTTCACATACTGACTGCAGGAGGTAAAAAAACTGTTTCTAAATTGCAGAATTGGTAACTGCTTAAACTGTCATACATGACTGATTTCCACTGTCAGAATTAGGAGGAGATGTGGTCTTTTATAGCTATCCGAAACCCTGATGAAATGGCACGTTTATGCCTATTCAGTTTTGAAGACTGGAAAAAGCACTGCAAAAGTGGAATTAGCCCTTACTAGATGGAAATACTTCAGAAATTCTACAGGTCCATTCTCCCATGAGTACTGATTATACTGGATAATACTAACCTGCATTAGTACCACATGAGCAGGTGTGATTACATCTGCTTACTGCATATGTTCCATTTTGCATTCCTAATTACCTACAGAGACAAAAAATATCTGATATGAATACAGGGCAATAAACATGCATATTAGTTTGCATGTGCAAGGGTGATGCGTGCATGCATAAACAAATGCATGTATGTTAGTTTTCTTCACACTACTGCAATGACCACCTTATCATCCTCATTGGTGTCATGTAGGACCCCAAAACCCAATAAGGGCTATCCAATACCCCTAAAATAAAAATATCAAAATTCAGTGTAGTCGGGTTGCATGATTGGAGGTGGTGCAAAGATGTGGATGACAGGATGTGGATATTGGTAAAGAATGGTGTTTTTCTGATGAATCTCATTTCCAGGTTTAATCTGACAAAGGTTCAGCATGTGCAAGAAGAAGACGAAGAAGAAGAGAAAGCACAAAAAGATTGCAAGGAATCTGGAATTAACATCAAGCATTGGTCTATTGTTTCACCAAACCTTTAAGGAATTTAGACCCACTGATCCAGTATGTTCTCTGCTCAGAGCAATGATTCCTGTGCCCATATGAGATGAATGAAGAGGGTCAGGACCTGACAGGTTCTTCTGTCCTGTCTACCAATGCAGCCAGTCACTTTTGAATCACCAAATCGCCAGTCACCAAACTGTTGGTCACTTCCGTAGGGGTTGTATGATTTGATCCATACACATGACTTGAAACATATAAAATGAAATTATACCAAAGACAGATCTAATGTTAGACTATGTAATGTGACTCTTGAGTTGCAGTTCACAAGTATTTCAGTGTACTTTAAAGCCAGGCTTGTTTCATTTTACAGAGGCAGAAGACATTAATTTTGCTATGTTGGCCTGAGGTAAAGTAAGGGCAATTTCTACATGTCCAGTTCTCTAAAGCACTGACTTGTTATCATGAAATGAAATGAAGACACATATCAGTTAATGGTATGAGATTTATAAGTGGGCAAACCTTTTTTTCCATTTTTGCAGTGCCGCAGGTAAAATGAAATGATTTTTACATACAGCTGCTTGCAGTTGAATGACTGCAGAACACTGAAGCTTCTAGTAGTAATGATGCATGCCCAAATTCAGTTTCAACAACAAGACAGGCTTTATGTTTTATTGGAAAAACAAAACTGTTTCTTTCACAGCAACGCTAAAAGAGAGCAATCTTAAATTAGCCAATTCATTTGACACAGGATTTATAAAAAATCTTCATTTCCAGTTGTCCCAAAAGGAGACATACAGCATATCCCTTTAAGTGAAAAAAGAATCAAGTTAATTGTATTCATGGAATATTAACTACAGGTTTGTATTACAAATTTAATCATACTTTGTATCAATACTATATTTTTTTCTTACACTTTGATGTAAAACATAGTTAATCCTCCTCCCAGGCATGATATAATATCTATAATCCACTATTTAATGTCATGGATAATGATTATTTCTGTTGGTGCAATTCTGGGCTTATCTATCTGGTCATCTAAATCTGAATTAACCTGCCTGAGGAATCCAGGAATTTAGAGTTAGAGATGTTTTAACTGCAGTTGATGAGCAAAATAAATATTTCATGTCTTCATACAACTCCTAGAAGGCAAGTGTTTCCTCTAATATTTTACACACTGAGTAAACTTAAGTGTCCATGAGCACAAACGTCAATGCTGTCAGCAACGTAAGGGAGTCTTAAACTTGGGCACGCCCGACAAGTATCTAAAAAATTACAGGAAAGTTTAATTCCCTTAACCTACTTTTTATTTCATTTGCAATAGCAGAACAACACTTATTCTCCCACATCACATAATGCTGCTAGTAGCAATTAAGTAGCAATTTAAATTCAACTGATGCAGCAATTTTTGCTTGGACCCTACATTTATCCTGTACTGGGCCTTTAGAATAACATATTACTTTACATTTTTATAATTCCCCTATAGCAGAGTTAGACCAATTGACACAGTGTCACAGAATACTATTCAGAGAAATTCTATATACACTAAAATAGATACTGTAATGAGGCCTACAAAACTGAACGGAAAATAACGTAAGATACCATGATCTCTTTGAATTGACTCAGGAAGCTCAAGGTTTGCTTCGTCTAATTGAGCCAAAAGACTCAGTGAATCAAATGAATAAAATGAACGAATCATCTGGGGACTCGTGAATCAATTTGTTTGATTCACTGAATTGCTTTGTTGTAGAAGAATTGTTCACAGACTGCACGGCTGCACAGAATATTGCAGTATTAAAATTCATGGTTATTAAAGACTGTGTCAAATAATGATACTTACAAGCTGTACCTGGAGCACTCACTGAAACAGTCACTGGACGACTTGAGAACCTACAATTTGCGCTGTGGCAGCAACATTATTATTACCATTATTAATATTATTGTAATTTTCCCACATTGACATGAACAGGCAAAGAAGGCAGACAAACTACCCAACACTGGGTTTTCGATGACTCAGGTCCCAGAAATGATCCTGGTAATTTGTTAAATGAAAGGCATTAATGCTGTTACAAAGCAGCAACAGCACTTCTAAAAACGTGGCCATTTTTTGTTTTGTTTTTAATGCATTATGCATTTTGTACTCCACTCATTGAAAATAATAACTCCTTTTTTAGTTTAATTCCTAATGCTAAACAGTACATTATAATGGCTCCAGGGAATGAGGTTTCAGAAGGGCTATGCGAGATTAATGACCAGGCCTGCTGTTCTCAGTCCATTGACCATCTTATAATTAAATATAACCTTTCAGCAGTCGTCTCGGCACATGTGATTAATATTGCAGATTGCAAGCTGCTACACAATGGCATTTTTGTTTCTAATATGAGTTTGACCGATATAGTTTTCTAGCAAACTTGGTTGGCTCTTTCATTTATATTGTGGAGTCCTTCTAGAGCACACAGAAGGCCTTGATTACTGATTGTGTTTTTTTCCATAATGTCCATCATGCTGGTCGTGATGGGTTCCCGTTTGCTGGGAATTGTTACAGGTGCTCAGTATCTTCCTTGCATCTAAGATAATATGAAGTTGGCAACACCAGAGATCTTTTTTTGTCATACAGCACGGATGACTTGATGTGGCTTAATCCTTCCCCACTGTGACCCACAGAAGAAGTTTAGGAGAGCATTGACTGACACTGTGGAATCCCTGTGGACTGCACCAGGAGCCTGCTTTTTCCTGTGTTTATTCCTAATCCCTGGATAAATACAAGTACATCTGTCATGAAATCCAGAGAGATTTGCCAGTGCTGCAATAAAATCCAGGTAAGCCTTATCCGAAGGAGATAAACCAGACTTATCAAATTCATCCCTTCATTTGTTGTTTCTTTGGGCTGGAATTCTGGGTGAGCTGAGAAGTCTGGGCAATTCGATAATCCCAGCGAACTGTGAGATATGTGTTCACTTGCTCTTCTTAATTAAATTAAAGCAGTTGAATGAGATAATCCATTTACCTTCAGAGATAAAATCCCAATACTCCAATGAACTTTGCTCTATCCCTTTAGAGTCTTTATTCTTTATGTGTAGATAGTCTCCAAGACCCTAAATTGGAATTATGGAATGGGTAAATGTGTGGGACAATAAAAAGCAAGACTATTTTGTAATGAAAAACAGTGTAATTTTTCTTATGATAATGTGTAGCCAGACATGTTCTAAAAGGTAATGTTAAAATAATGTAATGTAATTGTGGATTTATGGTTTGGATTTATACAAATACCGTACTATTTAATAGTGTATTGCACTCATTGTGCTATAGCGTCATATTCACTTTGTGTTTTCCTTATGTTCCTTGTTCATGTCGCAATTGTATGGTTCTTTAAAGTTATCAGTTATCAATAATGTAATCCTTTTTTAATGTCCCTTAGTATTTAAAGACGCAAACTGTGGAGAATTGTTCTTATG
This sequence comes from Lepisosteus platostomus, assembly GCF_059453375.1. NCBI lineage: Eukaryota > Metazoa > Chordata > Actinopteri > Semionotiformes > Lepisosteidae > Lepisosteus > Lepisosteus platostomus. The sequence continues at coordinate 11,035,879 of NC_142620.1, read as the reverse complement.
TGGTATATGTAGGACTCATATGTAAGACAGTCCTACATGTTTGTTTCAACCAATAGAGTTATAAAAAACAAATACAGTAGCTGCAACATTATCCATTTTATTGTATAAATGAATGCTTATAAGTATCATACAGTACATAATTTATTTTATTTGTAGGCCCTGGATATTGAATTGAATGCATTTCAGCAGAAATATCAATGCTGTATGTTTTATTTAGAAATTACTCAAACTTTAAATATTGATACATCTTGGAGGAGACTTGCTCTGAGAAACTGACAACATTCTTTTGGAGTCATATAATAGTAAACCTGCAATGAGTCATCTGTTTAACAACGTATTCAAAATCATTAAGAAGCTTTTTTCAAGTACAGTTTGAACAAATCTATCTAATATTATCTGTGTGTTTATATATCAGTACAGATAAACATACAAAGAAACTGGACATGTTATATATTGGTAAACCTTGCAGGGCTTTAGATTGAGATTTTAAAAGGTAATGAACAAAAAAGTATGAGTGTAAGTGATGGAGAAAGATCAAGTGGGATAAAGGTAGAGTAAATGATCAGAAGAGGGAAAGAAATGTTATGTTATCTGTACCGTCCTCCCCCAAAAGTTTATTTTTACTACTCATTTTAACTACTTATTTTTTAGCTTATACAGTTTCCCACTGATAAGAAATGGTGTGCAAATTATAAAGAATTCTGGGCAGCCCTGGTCTTTCAGTCAGCACTGGCTGAATATGTATGAAATACAACATCCTAGGTAATTAACCACCACTGCAATGGCTTCATTAGCATCACACAGCATCTACATATTCACAAAAGAGAAATGGTTCTTATTCCTACCCAACATGGTCTTATACTGCAGGTGGGAAGGGAGCCACGGGGTGCAATTAATTGTCCTGTGACAGTCTGCACATCCCGTTGTCTGATGGATCTAATGTTTCGCTGAGGGAAGAGATTTATTGAACTCTGTGATCTGAAGTTTCCATATCTGCCGATGCACTCTCGCTGCAGGTGTTTGGATCAAATGCCAGGCATTACCTGCTGGGGTTTGAAACTTCTGTTTATATGGTCACAGATTCCAGGATCTTTTTCCTTCCGACAGAGATCCAGGTACGTAGCACCTGCAATCTCACCGTGACAGTTCCACCTCACGGTCATGTATAAAAACGAGCAGAGCTGAATTGTGTGCAATCTGCTTTTCCATGCATTCCATCCTAATTTGGATGTTCAGAATTAGGTACATCACTCCAACCACCTAAGAAACAGTAGTTCAGTAATTCTGTATCTATCATTTATTTTGTTATGGATAAGATGATTGCAGACAGAACAAAAATTGGAAATACGATACATTGAAAGCATGTAGTTGCACATTTCATTTTAAGCATGTGGCAACATTTTACTTAATTCACATGTCACAATTTCTATTTATAATGATACCACAGTGAGCATCGCCTGTTCTGACATGGACTGGGTCCTGGAGAATCAACAATAATAATACTTCAAAGGAATAAAGTGGAATTGCACAGTAAGATATTTAATTGGAGCAGCAGGGTGCAATGGAAGTTAGTGTTGTCAGCTCACAATGGTAACTTCCATGCACCTGGATCTTGGTTTCTAGGCTTGATTCCCACCTGGGGCGCGTTCTGCATGGAGTTTGCATTTACCATGTGGGATTTTGCTGCGTTCTCTGGTTTCATACCATAGTCCAAAGTCATGCTGTTTAGGTTAACTGGAGTCTCTAAATTGCCATTTGTCAGTGTGTAAAAAGGCATACAGTATATGTGTGTGTGCCCTGCAATGGACTGGTGTGCTTTTTTGTATTCTGTCTTGTACCCACTGTTTGATGATTAAAGCACCAGCTCAGATCCTGTGTAGAACTAAGTGGCAATTGAAAATGAACATGTAATTAAGCTACTACTTTTCTCAACAAGCAACACGAGCCATTACTTTAGCCATTGCTTTACCTCTTAATTGCTTTACAATTCATCCACCCATTTTTCAACCTATTCTTCCAATTCAGGGTTGCAGGGGAGCTCGAGTCAATCCCAGCAAGCAACGGGCACAGGGCAAGGTACCCCCTGGATGGGACACCAGTCCATCACAGAAAGCACATAGATACAAATGGAGATATACACACAATCACACCTAGAGCTAATTTTCCCAAAAATCAATTAACCTACCATTATGTTTTTGGACTGTGGGAGGAAAACAGAACACCCAGAGAGAACCCATGCAAACACGAGAACATACTAACTCCATGCAGAAAGCTCCCCAGGAATTGAACCCAGGGCCCTAGCACTGTGAGGTAGTAATGCCAACCACCAAGACCCGACACTTCCCTTTACTTTACAGTCTAGTAGGCAAATGATCAGATTTGAAATGATTTTGATTGAAATGAACATTCATTTCAAATTATTCTGAAATATCTCAGATCCACTCATTTATAATGCCAACTGTCTCCCCTACATAAACTCTGATTTCAAAAAGGACTAGGAATCCCCCAGGAATGCACTAGGAGAGTAAATGATTCTTACCATGTCTGTGCAGGAGATAATATTAATATTCTACCAAATTTGACATGCTGGACCCAGACAACAGCTCTAATCATTGTTGATAGTTAAGTTACTACGGCGGTAGAAATCTCAAAAGTGTTTTTGGACATGATTAGCAAAAAGTTTGGCAACGTATGGAAAGAATGAAAATACTGCTTCTTACAAAAATGAAAAGGATTATTAGATACTCTGGAAATAGAAAACACACACACAGAAATAGCACACCAAGAATACCTTTAAACTGTAATAACGATGAAGATAAAACATAGGAACTACTATTGTTTGCCAAAAATAGCAATGATGTTGTCTGTCACATTTGATGTTCACAGTTATTTCTGAAAAAGAAAATGGTTTCTAAAGTGGTGGGAACTCCCTTCAATCTATACAGGTGAACAGAAATGACTCCATCCCTTCTGATTATCATATCACAGGCTCTGCAGCTTGTAATAATATTACCAAAGGGACTGAACTATCTGTGATACACTGCTCCCTCCTAGTCCTCACATACTACCTGATAGGTGCACGAATGTGATCTCTTATCTGCTTTGCCCTGGAATTTATTCATCAGGTATATGAAGCAGTGAAACATTTCAATTTAAAAATACATCTCATACGACTGCAATTAGATAATTTCTTTAAAGCTGATCAAACGCACTGTGTGTCCTTTAACCATTATGACTCAAACTGTTAGAAAGCTAAAGTTTGAAACCAGAGTGCCATTGGTAAACAATAGTGAAGCACTCAATATATTTATGCAGATTATTATGTTTCTGTTATTGCAGGAGACAGGCATTCTCGATAATCGGGAACTGTAGATTTTATTAAGATATGCAAACATTCTAAGGAAATGAAACTTTGATGCTGATGCTGCCTGTTGATGCTGATAATGAACCAAGCAGGTGCCCTGAAATGAGGAAATGAGAAGTATGTTTCTCAAAAGTAGGCAATTACTGCCTTCCATACAAAAGAAGTCAGCTGTAAAAATACAGACAAAAAAACACTATTCCAGGGAAGTCTTTTATTGTCTGTGCCTGCTGTTTGCCTGTTGTCGCCCTTCACACACAATGTGATATACAGTGGAACAGGACTAACTGACAGATGCATGCCCAGTGATAATAGAGATGAGTGCAAATGGGCAATTTTCTGTTTGTTCTGAAATCTGTGGCGTTAAAGTCCTGTGCAGCAAGAGTGCCTTTATGGGGCAGTATTATCAATCCATGCTTCACAAAATTCTGCACACACATTGAAGTTCTGAAGGAATATCTTAAAATGCATTTCCAGATTGAAGGCAGTTTAGAGTGTGAGAGGACAATACACTGTAGAATTTCCAAAGATAAAACACAGATTAATTTTTAGCACATCAGTATATTGGTACATTAATTACATTGTAGTAATGTAGTAGTTTCCTTGTAACTAGAAGTGTCACAATAAGTACAATAAATAATATGTAAAGAGCAAAAAGAACAGGATCCAAGCATTTTCTAAATAGTGCTATAAATAGTGTATGCAATGCTGTATTGTAGATACACTTGCAATTATTGATTTTGTTGCATCTATGTGCAAGGAATAACCTACAATTCAAATATGCAACATTATAAATATGGATTTATAATATATTTACCTGGTACTAATGAAAACAACCCGATGAACAAGTAAGGAATCAGAAATAGACATTTTTAAGGAATCAGTCAATTAGACATTTCTCCCAGCGTTACAAATGTACAGCTCGGTATTCTGTACAGATCATGTATACCAACTTGCTCAATTATATACTGTATGAGAAATAAAACTTCTCTTACTTTAGTAACATATATTAAATCATTAAATCGGTAAATTAAAATATGCCTATTCTAAAGAGAGTAGAAGGCTAAATAAAGAAATGTACCAACTATTATCAAAATCTTATCTCTTTATTAAAACAAAATTGCTTCAAAAGATTTCTGTGGGTCTGTGCATATTTAATAGATGCTAATGTGCAAAGGCTTTGTATACTTTCCACACAAACCTGTGCTATGTGCCATTTGTGTAGTCACTCCACATGGAGCTTCATCGGCCTGGGTCATGATGCACGTGGAAGTTGTAGAGAAACAATTGCATTCCTTGTTTCAGAGAAGATCGTAAATACAGTAGTGGCAACTAAAGTGAATGTGAAAGCTGGAACAGACATAAGCGAATGCATTTAGAGGTCATTCTGCCAAATCACAGCCCTAGGTTCATTAAAGGCAGCATTTTAAACAGTAATCCATTACCTTGTTGAAACTAATGAGACATTTTTCATCTCTGCTGTGCAGAACTCAACCATATGCTGAAGGTGCTCCCTCGTGATCTAGTCAAAACATCAGGCAGTGCAGCGACTGACCAGTTGGCAGAAAGGAAGGACTAAAAGTAACATGGAATAGCAAATGTTCAAGTACAGTAAAGTTGTTTTCTGTATTGATGAACAGATACATTGTTTTATTAGGACATTAAGAGCAGTAAACAGTCTGTAGCATGACATGGTTTCTAATCCACACCATCATCCTGAAATTAAACTGGCATATGGCATGCAGCCTGTGTAAGGACAAAGACGTCCTGTAAGACCCAAGCTAAAGTGATATATTTGAACCTGAGCAAGGAGAGTGCTGTGCCTTCCTGTTGTAAGGCAGCTTGGTGAGTGCGTGTAGTTACTTTGAGGGAGCAGCTCACAGCTGTCAGGTTGGAGTAAAATCTGCTCGACAGCTGTAGAGGAGAGCCTGCAGAGTCCATCAAGCCAGTCTCTCGTAGGTGCACGCCAGAAAGAGGAGTCCACAGACATGCACTTGCACATGCACTGTCATGGAGGCACCCTGATGTACACACTGATGCTTGTGCTTCTCCTGGCTTGACAACCTGGAGATCCTGCTTGGTTTTACCAGTGGTGTCAAAGACATTGTGTACTGTATTCAGTAAACCCTTGCTCCATATACCCAGGCACATTTTACATGGAGCAGAGGAACAGACGTGATGACAGTGATTGCCTTGGAGTTGGAAAAGGGCATGCAGCAGGCTCCCTAAAGCACTGCTCTTTTAGAAAGCACATTGGACATATCTGAAAGACATTACCGAGCACATTTTCTGAAAAAGTATAAAATACCCTGCAAAAGTCTGCATTTTATCAATAAAGAGGTGCAGTATCCTATTTAATGTCTTGAAATTAATAAATGATAGCATAAATGCTAATGTAGAAACCAAAAAAACAAAACATTGCTTTTTTAGGTGACCATATTATGAAGAATTAGAGAAAGTTTCTTTTTTGTCTTGAAACCCTAAACATTGCAACAAAACATTCTTATTTCTCTTCACCAAACCATTTCTGTGTTAATAAAAAATATTTAAACTGTCACCGAGGTACTCATTGACTGACAGCCTCCAATATCCTTGAACCACAGAAGTGAATGACAACAGTGAAACTGTTGTAGCTTAAGAATCTGATTAAAAAACACCACAAATTATTCAAATACTACCTTTCCCTGCATGCAAAAGATATTTAATTCTGATGGAAGAAATGATTTGATCCTCCTGGCCAATCCAGTGCATTTCTTTTTAATGCACTTTATAAAAATGCAAATCACCCTCAAGATCCTAATGCTCCTACTGCCTTCACCTCTGAAAGAGCACAAAAAGCTCACTGATAAGAGTGGTTAATGTATTAGAATATAGAAGTGGTGTTGATGACTGAATTGGGCAAGAAGTTAAAAGGATCTCATCTGAGATTCTCTGAGACAGCTGAACAAAAAGCAAAGCTCTTCAGTGTTTCCTCTCAGGGAGGCACTTCAGACAGCTGCTGATAATTTATTCTGATTAGCCCTGACTTCATGTCAGCCCTCAGTCTAACTGCAGCAAATGCCTAACCTGAAAGGTCATAGTTCATTATTTCATCTCCTACTTGGGGACATCAATCGAAGAGCGCAGCGACAGAGCATAAAGCTGTGAGCTAAAAGGCCCCACTCTCACAGTCGTTACCAATGCACAGAAAGGCGCTTGGCGTGTTTGCTCAGGAACTGAGCATGCTGTGACCTCACGAACCATCAGGCAGATAACAAGCAGGCCCTTTTCTTTGCTGCTTGAGGCATGGAGGACCTCTATGGAACCACTTCTGCAGCTTGACTTGAAAAGTAACCTGCCATGGTCTCTGTGCAGTTAAAAAATAAATGCTATGTGATGGCTAGACAACAAAAGCAGACATTCAAGCATAAGGCCGTCCTTCTACCTATCAGCACACTAATGGACAACTCCTGTAGTTTTGGAGAAAAAAATGTATCGCCTGTCATTTACATAATTACATGTAAATCAGGTGATTATTTCTCTGTCAGTATCAATGCTAAGTTACCATGAGAAAAGGTGGTTGATATTTCCAACTGGCACATCCACAAAGCTAGATTACTAGAGAGAACTGAACGATGTTGGCTATCCAATGTTGCACTGCATGAGTCTCTAGTCAGGGAAAACTCTTTCAGCCAGCCTCCTCAGGCTCCTGGAGCCATTAGCTGTGCAGTGGCTTAGGTTGTTGGTTTATTCATTTCCACAGTAGTGTTAACTATACTAGAGTTACAGGGTGACTGCAAGGTAACTTAATGCCTTGTATTGCCTACAACTGCCCAAACTACTGCATATTGTGGGTAACCACTTACTGTAACAATTTACACAAGTTCATAATAAATTTGGAAACATCATGTTTTAATTAACTCAAAAAAAATTTTTCGTACGGGAATGAAAGCAGGTTTTAGAATTCTTATAGACATTTCGGCACATGTTATCCAGTATAAGGAGCTCCCTGTATATAAAAAAAAAACATTTGTTTTTTTGTGTCTACACAGACATAATTCTGATTACTGCTACTTGTTCATGTATGATATGGCTAGGCTCTACCTTTTTAGTCACAATCAATTTACTAGTATGTAGTATTATGCTAAAAAATAATGCAAGAAAATTAAGTTTTTATAAGTAAACATTTAACAGTTAAAAAGATCATACGTCAAACTCCGAAGGGTACAAGCAGTATGATTTTTTGTAATATAAAGTACCCCATGAGGCTGTCATTACTATTCTCCATTCCTGTCATTATGTTCCCTATCTGCACCCCAAGTATCCATGTTTTAAGGCTGTAGAATATTTGGAAAGAAACACTGATTTATGGTAGGCAAGAAGCAAGGAGAGAAGAGCACAGCAAATTGGGGTTAATTTCAGACATCCTAGGCAAAATGTGCAGCGTGTTAGATTTTATTCTTCTGTGTTAAAACTAGTTACTTTACTATGCAAAACAGCTGCCATAGGTATGGTTTATAGATATCACTCACTGTAGATTAGTTTTGCTTCAAAGAGGTTCTCTTTACAGGTATAACAGTAACAAGTGCTCAAACCATCAATATTTACAAAAAGAGTTAGTGAATAATTAAGGAGGTTAAGAAGGCAGAATAATTTGTTGGATAACTTCAGCTGGCAAATGTTCTAGATATCTTGAACACAATATAAGTTATATATAAGTTAATTTAATTCCTAAATTAAACATCAGAAACTTCTGGTGTTCCTTCCTGAAAAACTATATACCTGAGTTTTGCACTGTCAAGATATCACATGTCTTTCTCTTTTGAGTGGTCTGTCCTTGTCATTTGTACCCCTTCGAGCACTGGTCCCCTTTTGGGGAAGACCCCACAGTCCTCTTCCTTTCTGTTGCTCTTCGCTTGGTTCCTACAGTTTCTCCAGTCCCTACAGTTTCTCTTCAACTTGACTCTTTAGTAATTAATCAGTGAAGTCAACAAGCACAGGAAAATTCCGCTTACTCAAAGAGACACTGATGTGCTGAAATGAAGGTTAAACCATCATGACCAGTTTCCAATCCTTTCCAAGTCACTATTTTCAATGAGACACAGGAGCACCGAGCGAGGCTTAATCCTCATCACCAGTTTCACATCAATAAACACTACAATGATTCTTCTTGGTTAGCAGCAACTGATTTCCATCGTAACTGTATCTGTCACACCTGAAGAAGGCTCCACATTCGAAACGTTGTGTTTTCTTTCTTCTTTTTTCAGCATGGAATAAACCTATTACTTATAACTGTATCTCTAAAAGCTGATCCTGTTTGGCCAGAGAAAATGCTCTTTAAAAATAATGAAGGTTGCACCCCTAACACAGATGTTATCGATGTAATCAAACTATGTAATCACCTGTAAGCCATACTGAGACACAGGGAATAATCAAAATACAAACAGTGTCATTAAGACCCTTTATTTCCACCCCTTCGCCACTGTATCACTTTCTTAAAACATCTTCCTTTCAGGCTGGGGTATAGACACAAACTAATGCCTTTATCTCCTAGTTGCTCTTATAAGCCTCACAATTAGCCCATGGGCGTGATTAATCACACACAGAGCCTACCACACCAGTTCCTTTCCCTCATGTGGAATGTCACTCCCTCTGAGTGCTTTAGAGCAGCTGTGACACATTCAGCAGGTTCTTTCGATGACAGACAACCTTCTCTATCCAACCACATGGCATCATGAGAAAACCTTTCCTTTGCGAAATGTCCACAGTGATACATCATAATCAAGGTGTAGTAGGTTGTGGTAATGCTCACTGAAAGCACTACATTGCAAGTATTAAAGTTCAGGAATTATGTCACAGATAAGCAAAGAACAAGTGTCATGCATTAGTTAAACATACACCATATAAATGTACACATATGGCCACAGCAGTGTATTACAGCTGAATAAAACTCAGATGCTCCTGAGACCTGAGAAACAAGTTCCCTGATCACTGTGAAAACTGTTGCTGCACTATTTCCTTTGGTGTTCTCCAGCCCTTCAAAACATGTCCTCTCTAGTGGCTTGTGCATGGGACAACTGGGTGTGTAATGTTAAAAAGCAATTAAAACAAATCTGTTCACAGCCTACTGCGAGTACTGGTTTTTAAAAATCTGGACGAGGGCAGCTTTACTTAATGAAATGATTGATTGCATTGCTGTGAGTTTCGGAAAACCAAGCAAGTTTGTGCTCCTAATAACCATAAGAATTTAAAACAATTTCCCCAGGGATCTCTGGGGCAGTTTGTAATTATCTGTGTTGTTTGGACATTTGTTCAATCGAGGCAGCATTATAAATGAGGATGTTTCTAAATTTTTTTAAATGTAGTTTTGCAATTGAAAATGATATAACATTTCATCCTACAAGAATCAGGTTTGTTTCCCTAGTTTAGTAGATTTAGGATGCACTTTGGTGTTTGTACTTAAACAACATGTTATCTTTAAAAGAAGAGACCAGGACTTAATGAGTAGCAGCTAAACTTTGTATCAAATGGAATTAAAGAACAATAGAACAGAGAGACAAACACTAGAGCTGGAAAAGGCTGAACTCAGGAGCTAAAGATAGCACAGCACAGTTTACAGAAGCAGTCACGCATAGAAAGTCAAGCTTATTAAAATGCAGCCTGACGTGATAATAATTACGTGTTTGGCTTCCTAAGTGTGTACACAAAATAAATGAGATATTAGAATGTTTCTGTCAATAAAACTGAAGAGCAGAGAGTATAAAATGTTTCAGCATTACAGTCAATTACACCATGAATGCTCTGGAACGGAACTAATGGCCAGGAATGGCAAAGGTGGAGATATTAATCACAAGCTGAAAAATAAACTGCTGGGGTAGCTTTGCCTTTTGGTTCTGATATATGAATGTATCCCCTGTAGTCAAAGTGCAGCCTTTGTTACAAGTATTTTCTTGTTTAGCACTAAATCTTTTTTAAACTGTTTAATTAATCAAAAAATCAATAAAAAATATCCAAGCAAACCGTAAGTTTCATGTCATAAATAATGCCTTTACTTTCCAATTTAATATCAATGTCTGTAAAAAGTGAGGTAATGACAATTTTGAAGTGAAGATTTGGCTTTTCTGAAGAGTATAAATCAAAGTAATAACATCTAAAAATTTAAACAATAACGACTGAAGCTAAATACCTGAAAATGAATAACTTAATAAAAATATAATAAAAAATAAAATAAATCCTGAGAGTTATGTCCTTGCAGATTAACAAGAGCTTCAAGAATACTTACATTTTTCTGTTTTTGAAAATTAACCACAAATCCCCAAGTGTCTCATGGGCTCAAAGCCCCTAAACAGTGTTTGCCATGGTCTCCGCCGCTCGGATGTCACGGGTTCGAGTAAATCCCAGCTTTTGCAGCCTGTGATTGGGGGTGTTTGCCGGTAGGGCACATTACAAACACTGCTGGAGAATATTTTAGCCTGTGCTACTGGACAGACTCCAACAGTACTCAAGGGTTATTACGATGTCCATCCTGTGGTTGTTACCTGAGTTCTCCAGCCTCTCTAGCAGATATGCAGTGTGCAAAATAAAAAGTCAGCTTGACACTACTTATGACATCTTCCTATTGCGCCCAGTGAACCTAATCAAGGAAACCACCCAAAGTACTAAAGTCAAAACGAGCTGTGTTTATATATGTATATTATATTTATATACTAATAAAGACATAACTAGGACAAATATTCCTATTTTCATAAGAAAGCAACCATTAGAATAACATAGAAATATATTATTGTAATGCAAGTACATGTGTATCATCTCAGAAGAGGAAAAAATGAATGGCTTGCACAATGTTTATCTGGGTCCTACCTCATGAATACAGTAAATCCCATTCTCCATTTCCTTTCTGGTTCTCTGCTTCTTATTTCCCCACTAAAAAGAGCAGCAGCTTGATGCGGAACCTGCTTACCCTCTCTCAGCCGGAGACTGTAAGCGTTTTTTAAAAAGATGTTGTCAAACAAACCTTACTCGCCAAACAGAATGGAGGAGAGCTTCGTGAACTCTAGAGGATTGCACTGGAGATACAGTGCCTTGCGAAAGTATTCGGCCCCCTTGAACTTTTCAACCTTTTGCCACATTTCAGGCTTCAAACATAAAGATATAAATTTTTTATTTTATGTGAAGAATCACCAACAAGTGGGACACAATTGTGAAGTGGAACGAAATCTATTGGATTTTTGAAACTTTTTTAACTAATAAAAAAATGAAAAGTGGGGCGTGCAAAATTATTCGGCCCCTTTACTTTCAGTGCAGCAAACTCACTCCAGAAGTTCAGCGAGGATCTCTGAATGATCCAATGTTGTCCTAAATGACTGATGGTGATAAATAGAATCCACCTGTGTGTAATCAAGTCTCTGTATAAATGCACCTGCTCTGTGATAGTCTCAAGGTTCTGTTGAAAGCGCAGAGAGCATCATGAAGACCAAGGAACACACCAGGCAGGTCCGTAATACTGTTGTGGAGAAGTTTAAAGCCGGATTTGGATACAAAAAGATTTCCCAAGCTTCAAACATCCCAAGGAGCACTGTGCAAGCGATCATCTTGAAATGGAAGGAGTATCAGACCACTGCAAATCTACCAAGACCTGGCCGTCCCTCTAAACTTTCAGCTCAGACAAGGAGAAGACTGATCAGAGATGCAGCCAAGAGGCCCATGATCACTCTGGATGAACTGCAGAGAACTACAGCTGAGGTGGGAGAGTCTGTCCATAGGACAACAATCAGTCTTACACTGCACAAATCTGGCCTTTATGGAAGAGTGGCAAGAAGAAAGCCATTTCTCAAAGATATCCATAAAAAGTCTCGTCTAAAGTTTGCCACAAGCCACCTGGGAGACACCCCAAACATGTGGAAGAAGGTGCTCTGGTCAGATGAAACCAAAATCGAACTTTTTGGCCACAATGCAAAACGATATGTTTGGCGTAAAAGCAACACAGCTCATCACCCTCAACACACCATCCCCACTGTCAAACATGGTGGTGGCAGCATCATGGTTTGGGCCTGCTTTTCTTCAGCAGGGACAGGGAAGATGGTTAAAATTGAGGGGAAGATGGATGCAGCCAAATACAGGACCATTCTGGATGAAAACCTGTTGGAGTCTGCAAAAGACCTGAAACTGGGACGGAGATTTATCTTCCAACAAGACAATGATCCCAAACATACAGCAAAATCTACAAAGGAATGGTTCACAAATAAACGTATCCAGGTGTTTGAATGGCCAAGTCAAAGTCCAGACCTGAATCCAATCGAGAATCTGTGGAAAGAGCTGAAAACTGCTGTTCACAAACGCTCTCCATCCAACCTCACTGAGCTCGAGCTGTTTTGCAAGGAAGAATGGGCAAGAATTTCAGTCTCTCGATGTGCAAAACTGATAGAGACATACCCCAAGCGACTTGCAGCTGTAATCGCAGCAAAAGGTGGCTCTACAAAGTATTAACGCGAGGGGGCCGAATAATTTTGCACGCCCCACTTTTCATTTTTTTATTAGTTAAAAAAGTTTCAAAAATCCAATAGATTTCGTTCCACTTCACAATTGTGTCCCACTTGTTGGTGATTCTTCACATAAAATAAAAAATTTATATCTTTATGTTTGAAGCCTGAAATGTGGCAAAAGGTTGAAAAGTTCAAGGGGGCCGAATACTTTCGCAAGGCACTGTACATATGTCTGGCAGGCGGGTTTTATATGAGTTGGTTTTGTGCTGCTTTTGAGTAATGATGCGTTTTGCCAGGCTGGCAGTGTGGTATGCATGTGGCTCCTGTTCACTGCAGACACAGAGAGCCGACTGCCAGGCTGCCTCTACTGCTGCTTGCTGTCTACACTGTCTGCTGACTCTGACTGGCGTTTTGTCTGCTGCAGCGTTTGGTTCCTCATTCAGCTTGTTGCTGGCCTTGTTTTCCATTTGGTTAGGTTGTAAATCATTGTTACTGTCACTCAACACTCTGCTTCAAATGAACATGAGTCTAACCAAATAGCCTGAATGCAAGTTTTCTAAAGCCATTGAACTGTTAAACATAATATACTGAGTTTTAATACTTATGCTCCTGCAATCATGTTCCTACAAGTTTGCGACAGCTAGAATCAGCATAGGCACTGTTGCTCAACAGAGAAGGCTGGCCAGCACACAGAATCCTATCCTGAATTTTCCCTGTTTCCCTATAAACCCAGGCCTCCTCAGAATAAGACTCAAAGTGCACATTGACAGAGAGTTTCTGTGGAGATGATTGTCTCTCTGAACAACAGCTAGCAAACTGCTGGAGTTATCTGTGTGACATGCACATTTAAGAACTTCTGAGCTCCAGAGGAGAAGCAGCCGAAAGTTAAATTAACATTTTCAAAAAATGACAAAGCGGCAAAAATATATATTTCCCAGACTGTGAGCTCTCCCTTCATAATATTCCCCTAGACTGTTTGTAGCTCTAAACATGTGGCACATTTTAACTCTGGTTTAAAGGAGAGTGGTCTGATGGGAAACACCTGCATGAGGTCTGATTGCGACCTTTTGTCTGTCTCCTGTGTGCGTTACTAATACTGTTGCATATAATTATAGCTCTCTGAGTCTTCAATGCAGGTTATATTACAGAACTTCATTAAAGAAATTAGCCAATTAAGGAGAGCTCATATATATTCATTAGCTTTTTAAATCCAGCTTTGATTAACATAAAAGATCAAACATCTCCTGCTAGATATGATTTGCTGAACAGCTTGCAGAAACAAGGTTCGAAATCTCAACCACAAATGTCCACCATCCCACTAAGATTCCAACTTCCAAATTTAATTATAATGTAATTATGGAAATCAGAATATAATAGTTGTGTAGTTAGGTATAATTAACTCAGGCAAATATGTTAACCTGATAATTTGTATTATTAGCTTGTAATATCAATTTCAGGGAACTTGCAGGCCATTTAGCTTAGTTAATGTGGAGAAACATCTGAACTAATGAGAAGTAATTGGTCTGTTCTTGATAATAAAAATGGCATCACTTAAAGTTGATGCATCACTTAAATTGAACTGAGGCCAATTACTTTGAAACATTACCATGACTGAGGACACAAAATATTTACTTTAAAACCAATAGTATTTGAACAGACATCTCATAATGGACCCTGCAAAAGACCTTTCAGCCCAACTTAAAATGTCACATGAAATGCAGATACAGGAGAGCTACATGACACAGGCATTTTAACTTGCAGCACTGCAGCTGTAATGTCCACAAAGCCAAAACCTACACACAAAGCCATCATTCTTGCTCATATTAGCTCATTTGCAAATTAAAACGAGCTCTTGATCCATGCGTAGAAGACCCTTTATTGCTATGCAAGCAGATTTATTGGGCATGCATTTTTGATGATTTTAGGACCAAACCAAGCTAATTACTTCCTTGGGGATCTCCATTAAAACTTTGTCTACCTACACAATCTTGCGTTCACAAGGAATATAATACATGTGTAGAGCAAAAGGGAAGAACAAGGAAAAAGAAGACTTATGGTGTAGTCATCAAGTTTATCTACAGCATTGCTTTTACAGATTCACCTCATAGAAGTGCAGGAGAACAGAATGCATTCAGTTGGTTTGAGGCAAGTCTTAGTGTATCCACTAAAGCATTTGGTCTTAAGAAATTCTCCAAAGATCTTTTCATTTGGATTACCGGAAATCCTTTTTTATGTGAAACAAGTGTGTTTGCATACAATATGTTTCTGCCATTAGCCTCATCCAGCTATCAGGATGACAAATGTGCAAAACGTTTTGTTGTTGAAGATACATTCATATCTGGAGGTAAAGGGTGTCTACAGGTTCACACTATCTTACAGTGTTTTATAGCCATTGGACCTGGCCTCTCAATAACCCGGTGAATCTTGTTAAAACCTCTGTCAAACTCTCAATATAACCTGTTCTCTTTTTTCGATCTTCCATCCCAAACAGCTAATGCAGTAATACAGCAGCTTCTCACCAGAAGCTTAGTGGAAAGAGGTGATGTGCAAGTAGAGAGATACAAATTTCAGGAGTCTGAGGCCACAGACTGCCCTTGACAGCAGCTTCCCTGTCATATTTCATTGCTGTAATAAAGGGATTTGAGCACCTACTAAGGCAGTGCTACATTGTGATTATCGGTACATTCTGTCCTCTGATTATGTCCCTGAACCTTTTTGTTTTGCTAAACTAACCAGAGTTGTATGATTTAAACTCATTTGTGAAATGCTTTTAATTTTTTTTACTACCTTGATTTCTTCTGCTGCCTTTGCTGATGATTAGTTATCTACACTTAGTAAAAGTATTTTAAAAAATGCACACTGTAAGCATTTCACTAGGGACTTTTTTTTTGCAGTGGGATGAAATTCAGTTGGCTGTTTCCCCCCTGGGTACATGGGGACATATGAAGGATTTTGAGGTTATTAGTTACTGCACCGCCTTTTAAATTTTCTACTTCAAATGCTACATAACAGAAGGTAGAGGTTCTCAGTCTCTTCAGGAACATGCATTAAAAATCAAAAGAAATATCCTTCAGCAAAAAGAAAAAAGGAAGAACAATCAGTGTTAAACTAGTCACCAAATCCTCTCTGGGAGTCCTTGATATGAGAATCCCAGAAATTACCTCGACACCAAACGCTTTGCCTGAAGAAATTCCAAAGCAGGCTAGTGCATCTGTCACATTTCAATGTAATCAACCTGACAGTTGTGCATAAAGAAGGTGCTCGCACAGGGCTGCCTTTTAGTTAGCTTTGGAATTAAAGCACAAAGTATTTAATAAGTGAAATTTGATTGGATGTAAATTGATTTTTGGAAAAAAAACCTACAGAGAACAAAAGACATCAAAAGACAAAGAATTTCCAAACTAATTCAAAATAAAAAAGAAGAAATGATTTTTAAAAATCATCAGAAAATGCATTTTTTTAATAATGAATGAAGAATTATGATAAGGGATTAATGCAGGATCGTTTGTAAAACAGAACACATAAAAGCAGGAATTTAAAAAAAACATCAGAAACTGAAATTAGGGATTAAAATATGGATTGATCAAGAATTTGGCAGTTCACATATGAGTGGCTGAAAGAGGCTACTTATATGTACTGTATATGAGGCTTATATGTTTTAGGCAGCAGTGTGGGGTAGCAGTTAGGACGCTAAACCAGAAGGTTGTGAGTCCTAACCTAACCAGGTGTGATGCTGCTGTTGTCATCCTTGAATACTTTGCTCAGATTGCTGCTGTCAAAATCCATCCAGTAATTTTCCAACCGCTGTATCCAATGCAGGGTCACGGGGGCCGGAGGCGAGCAACTGGCAGAAGGCAGGATAAAACCTGGAGAGACAACACAGGCACGCTCACACCAGGGCCGATGATCCCAGAAGCCGATTAACCAGCCAGCATAGCTTTGGACTGTGGGAGGGAAACCACAGCACCTGGAGGAAACCCACACAAACACAGGTAGAACATCCACACAGACAGCACCCCAGGAACTGAATGCAGGGCCCCAGCAGTGAGAGACATCAACGCTGACCACTGCACCCCCATGTCACCATAGCAACTAACCTCCTGTATAAAAGGACCTCCAAATGGTCATTATAAGTGACTCTTTGTTCTCTATCCATTTTTTCCTTTGCAAAGCAATGTTTTTCTTGTCAGTCCAAACAGATATTTAATCTAGAAGGTTATTTGTTTACATTGAAGAATAAGCATTTTGACAGAAAGCATACATACTTTCAAGGTACCACTAAAAAAGTCTCAAAGTGAATATGTGTGAAAGATAAGAGAGAAGACAACAGGTGCAAAGTTATTTTGTTACTCCTGTATCCGGAGCGAGAGACCAATAGTGTAGTAGTATAGTCTCATGTATTAGGATTGAACCGGAAGCTATAAAAGTAGCACAAAAAAAAATGTTGTGGCTAAGAAGTGGAGTGTGGTATAAATATTAGGACCATGGTGCCAAAGTTGTATTGTTGTTGAATATTACCTGACAACCTTTTCAGCATGGTGGCTAGAACAGTATTTTATGTCACCATAACAAAGAGCACTTTTGAATTGAAAATGCGTACTGTATGTAAGAAATTCTTTGAAAGACATTAATACAGTGATTCTGTATTCATTCCAAAGCAACTCTGTGAGCGGTAATTCATGTTAAATTCATACAGTACTTGCTCTAAATCCCTATTCTGCTTGTCAGAATGGGAAAATGACTTCTTAGCAACTCAAAGTTCCTTGGGATTCCTGTCCCATAAATTCATTACTTATTCATGCACAGCTGAAAGTGAAACCATGCTGATTCTAATATGTAACCATGGGTGGATTAAACCCAAGTCATATAGACTACCACAGCTCATTCAAACTGAACGTACCAGTGTTGGATCTGGAGAACAGATTTTTGGGAGGGGGATTTCTTATCCAGTCCAACATTGTGCAAATGGTATTAAAAGTGACACAGCTACACACTTCTGTTAGCATTCTAAGTTTAGATCTACAGTAAAGCATAAATATTGAAGTGATTTGCACAGATTATCAAAAACACTATTTGATGCACACAGCTTGTTAACTGTACAAACGAATAGTTTGGGGGTCATGTAAGCACAAATTGTAAACAATTGTAAACTCTTTTGGGATGTTTTGAAAGGCACCTGACTGTTATGTTAATACATGAGCCCCTAGCTGCCTGGAGGCAAACATCTCTGGTCTTCTCTGTGTCATAAAGAGAGTTTAGTTTAAAAATACTCTGGTCCTGTACAACATCAATAATAACCGTCTTTGGGGGCCTCCTGCTGCAAGTGCCTTTTAAAGGCCATCAATAATTTCAGGCACTCAATCGTAAATTACTTCAGTCCTTCTTTACAGTGCTGAATCAATCAGGGTTGAAGTAAACTACCAAGGTACTTGTTTCCAGATCGAATTTTGTGTTTACCCTTGAGTTTAATGGGCAATGGATGAATATTTAAATGTTTTGTGAATTTGGTTTGCAAATGGAGGAAAATTAATAAAGGATTAATGAATACATACAGCAGTACTTGAGCAATACTTAATAGTGTTATTGACACTGTACGATTGTTCTGTGTGAAGGTATTGATGGTTAACCTTAACCTCCTCATGTGTCCCCAAAAGAATGGTTGTGATCTCAAGCTGTTACCATATGTCAGTTTAAATAATCAAGCACGTGCATTAAAAGGAAATTCCTTCAATTTTCCCTATGTGTAAGTACTTCAAGTACATTGTACTCTAGTGTAGTGTAATCAATGGTACAAGTTTTATTTCTAGTTCTAGAGTCCAAAGCTATCCCTAAGAAACCTTCTTATCACTGATACAGCTACCAGAATGTAAGGGTGGTATCTTAATTACATTAAGGTCCGTTTAGGTCTTTTTTAGAGATAGAAATCTGTGAGGCAATTGCATGTTTTCTATTGAATGATGTGCAATATCACAATATCAGACTTTTGAAATGGAAAGAGTCATTTTTGCCATCAGAAGGTGCATGTTATACAGCAGAAACACATGCATGACTCCTTCATGATGTTTTTTTTTGTGTTGGTAATTAAATCCATCCCTGAACCATGACAGCAGCGCTTCATAAAGCTGGAGTGCTTATCATCGTCAGCCGTAGTTTTGCAGAACAGGTTTTTGAGCAAGGTCTTTCCCTTTCTATTAATCATACCACTTCCACCGATGTAAATTGAATGTTAACAAGGCAGACGGAAATAAGCCTGTCGTCTTGCTCAAGAAAGGTTTTTTTCTTACTGAATGTTAAACAAAATATCTGACACATCTGCTAATGGAAATGGACCACTATTTTCTTGGCCACCGTGATAAATGTTTAATGTGAGGGATGACGATAGTAACACAGGAAAAACACTGAGCACTGTAGAATAATGTATCTGTGAAACCTAATTAAACCTACAGCAGTCTCATATGTGATACAGTGCTGTTTTTTCTAATGTCTTTCAGTAGCTGCTTAAAAATATTGATGTCATTAATACTTCATTTCCAAACTGTACAACTGAAAAGAACGCAAATTTGCTTTGTTAAAACCTGGCATTTCTAGAGCCTACTGTATATGGATTAGTGATTGAGTGAAAGATAGCAATCATGCTGAGGAACAGATAATAGTGAGAAAGAAGAGAACATGGTTTGATCCAACAGTTTGTCAGTACAGCTGGAGCGAAAGAAAATCACTTGTTTTGAGAAAAGGAGCCACAGATATAAACTTGATTGAAGGTTGCCTTGGGTTGACAATACATCAAAGACTGAGGTTGAGCATCTCTCATATAAGGTCTTCTTCAATTCTTGCACACTAATTATTTAAAGAAATCAGAATAATGGGTAATGCAAATTTCTGGTCTGGATAAAGACAGTTTCTCATCTTTGAGAGGTAAATGTGAGCAAAGAGATATATCTTCAGTGCTAGCCTCTAAAATCTAGACTACTTTCTTATTCCTCTTTATATTCTTGTATTGAGCAATGTAAAATTCTCTCTTATATAAGTACAGCTTGCTCTGATGGATTAATATATTTAAATTAACAGCATTCAGTCACAGCTCTGAGATTTTTCATTTGGAGAAGAGATTTCTAGGTGGTGGAATTTCTTCAATTTAATTATACTCTATTTCCAACAGAGAAGGTGTCGTGTGGATAGAGTAGGGGTGAGAATGATAGCTATTTTCAAAGATGCCATACTAAAATTAAATTTCTATTGCAGTTTTGACCCATTTGAAAATTTGAGTCAAGGTAACCTGATTATTGGATACATTTCTCATGTCATTAGCTTTAATACTTTCAACCACCTAGATCATAGTCTGCATGAACCTTTTGTTCAGACACATTCTTTACAATATCATTCAAATTTTATCATGAAAGGCCTGACATTTTGCAGGCAGCTTTCAAAGAAAGAGAATTGCACATGTTCGCATGGATATTGTATCAATTACGGAAACAAAAGTATTTCTTTAACCAAATTTAAAATTCATGTTTTTTTGTATTAATTATAAAAGTGTTACCTTTGTGATTATACTGTATTTAAAGGTACAGATTTTTTGCACAACAGACCATTTTGTGGACTCACCTTAAACGCCTTCAAATTAGAAATAGGACTGCAGGTAATTTTTGACAGGATTGTATTACACTGTAATCTTATCATTTCTGTTTGCCCCAAATTACTTGAGGTCACATCCCTAAATCTAATCAGAAATAAAACCTACATGCCAAAGGAAGGGTGTAAAACATTTATGAATGAGCTGTTGTCTGTGATGGTTGGAGCCTTTTGATGCTGCAGTCTCAACTCCTTTCTTCAAAGATTTCAGTAACACACAAAATGATTCAGTTCAACCACCATGTTGGTGTGTTGAAGTGAACCCTTTGTTTCTGTTTCTACTTCACTGTATTTGCAGGATGAGTTCTGTTTAATAGAATATTGCTGGCATTAGCTGTATCAGTATTGTGCATCTCTCTGAGATTCAGTGTTTTCAGTAGGAGGTTTAGGTTAGTGTACGATCTTCAGCTGACATTTGACTGAAGTTGAATATCACTACTGAGTTTGATAGGAGATGATTTTTGTGGTGACCATTTAGTATCTGTAGTCATAGACGATGATGTTTTGTGGTGATCTGTTACAACAGAACAGAAAGAAATTTTCCTCGGTTAAGTGACAAAAAATTGGAATTTTGTTTCTTGTTTTCCTTCAATCTATTTTTGCATTCAGATTTTTGAGTATTGATTTTTATGTTTCTGTTAGAATACATTCGTTTTCTGTGACACAAGTGTACAAAATAATCTTTTATCAACAGCTGCACTTTCATGGGAATAGAAAAGGCATTCTGGGTTATTTCTGCCTGATTACATGTCTGAAAACATCTTGAAAGCTGAACTAGCATTAATGCTGACTGCTTTACAACCTCAGAGAAGTACAGAATCATGCCCTTTTATTTTAATGAATTAAACTCAAAATATAGTAGTGTACACAACTAATAACAGCAGTTGTGTACAATAAACATTTTATGTCTTTAACTTTGTGTAAAAACATTATTATTGATGTGTTTTTACTCTGGTTGAAAAAGTTATCAATAAACTATCAAACCCAACTGTAACATGGCCATTTCTATTTTTCCATACCATAAAGCAATGGCAATATCTTACAGAGATGCACAGTTTTCTTTATCTGTACATTTCTAATGACTATAGCATCTGATTAATTACTTCAACAATAATCTGCCCTGAGGTTAGATCAAACAGTAACCACATTAAATTGAATAAATCTACATGACTTTGCCTGAGGGGCCACACTGCCACTAGAAGCAAGGTTTAAAGCCAATGTTATAACCACTGAGCTTTATTAGCTAAAAAGATGCTGCTTTATTTGAAATTTCTTATTTGATGGCAGCAGCATTAGAGACAGAGTCTTGCTTATCCCAAAGGGACAATTTGTTTTGCAGCAACAGGCTAGAATAAAGAACACATACAAACAATACAGATATACACATATTGTATCAGGTGGAGTGGTGGCTCTGTGGCTAAGGATCTGCACCTGTGGCTAGAAGGTTGCCAGTTCAAATCCCACAGCGGGCAGAGGAATCCTACTCTGTTGGGCTCCTGAGCAAGGCCCTTAACCCCAACTGCTCCAGGGGTGCCGTACAATGGCAGACCCTGTGCTCTGACCCCAGGCTCTCTCCCTGTCTGTGTGTCTCATAGTGAGCAAGCTGGGGTATGTGAAAAGATAATTCAGAATGCAAGAAATTGTAAAGGGTTAATAAAGTGATGTTATTATTATATACATGCACAAAAGAATGACCTGTTAATGGCCCAGGTATACACGAGAAATCAGACCTCATCAACTAAATGAAGTTAAATTAAATTGTGAAGTCTTTTGAGGGGAGAAATTGGAGTCGGACAAAGGGTGTTGGGTCCTCTAGAATGGAATATTAATTACGCAAAACTCATAAATGATAAATGTTGGACAGAGCTGAATGTCTTTCTGAGACAGACACTCCTCCCCAATTTCTTCTTACTCTTCACATTCAGATTCCCAAGCCAGCAAAACAGGATAAAAGATAAAGCAGATTGAAAAGAGAGAGAAAACATTATTAAATTATCAACCTTAAAGGTTATAAGATTCCTTAAGAAAAATAGATGCTTTTGACCTTGTTTGAAAATAGTTTCGATGTTTGCCTCAGAATTTGACTTGCAGTCCAGCACAGTCCCCAAATACTTATATTCATCAACCATCTCCACTGATTCATCCCCTGAGGCAGGTTTGAGTGGAGGGTCTGAGTGTTCTTCCTAAAATCAATTGCCATGTCTTCACTCTTAGAGACATTCACATTCAACTTGAAATAGTTCTGTTCACACCAAGTGGCAAACTCTTTTATAACTGGTCCATTCCCTCACTCCTCTGCTTGCCACAAATGAACAAAAACAGAGTTGTCTACAAATTAAATTATGTGTCTTGAGTGACTCTTACAAACATTTGTATACAAGGCAAAGAGTAAAGGAGACAAAACACAATCTTGGAAAGGATGAGTGGAATAATACAGCTTTGTAGACAAAGAATTGCTGAGTTCTATCTGTGAGGAAAATCAGTAACCTATTTGATAAGATAAAGATCAGAATTAGACAATAACTTAGTTAACAGAAATATGGTTGAATGCAATTAAATGCTGAAGAAAGGTGCTGGAGGACAAGGTACTGTAAAGAAGGTTTATTGTAGCATATTACATGCCCCATAAGCAAACTGAAATGGGTCTAACTAATCATGTACCTTTGCCACAGTCTAATTTTTCACTGTTCAAAAGTTTTCATAACCAGTGTTATTATATTATACTCAACTATAATCACTGAATGAACTAAGAGATATGACCACAACTGATTCTCTCCAGACCCTAGGAATCTTTTGCCAATTTAACGACACTTGGAAAATAAAGGAAAAAATGCCACACAGCTGTCTAGCACATCTTTTCAATATCTATCCCTAACAGAATTAGGACCTGGAATCTTCCTCTCCTTAACATGACTGAACAATTTACAAACCTTTTTTTTCCCACCATTGGAGCAAATGCTCCTGCCTCAATTCTTATGCTTTTCTACCACTGAAATAATACCCAGCCATGCAGAGCATGAATTACTTTTACTCATTTCACCCTCCAATTTATCTTTATACTTTAATTTACCAATCTTAATCTCTCTTTTAACATGTTTTGCCTATTTGGGGCTGGCTTGAGAGATATTGTCACCCAGGGCTTGTTATTAGGGAACGCAGTGCAAGATTTCAGAGCTATAACAGTATTTTCACAAAGTGTTACATAACTAGTAAATGCATCTGTCAGTTTGTCAAGATCAGAAGTTGAGTGCTTAAACATATGTCCCAATCAGAGTCCTTGGTCCAGACACGAACCACCCTGTATTTGACTTTATCTCTCTTCAGGACAGTTTTAAGTCAGGTTTTAAGTATTTAGGTTTAGATAAGGTATTAGGTTAGACCCAGATACACTATGTCGTGAACCCAGTGGGATATTAGCAGTGGATTTGTATGCCTCCTTAATTCATCTGTAACACAATTCCAATATTCTATTATGCCTAATTGGACAGGTAACAGTGATGAAAATAATTAAGTGAGTTTTGAAGGGTACAGCGGTCACAATCTCCCATGATGATATTAAGAGTATTAGGAAAGTAGTCCAGGTGATTCTCTCCGGTGCCATAATCATGTTGGTTTTTGGATGAATACAGACCACTGTCACAGAAATTTGAGGAAACTCTCTAGGGGAGTGAAATGGATGCAGTGAGACTAATAGGAGCTCAATGTCAGGCTTGAAAAAACTCTGTCTCCTAGCAAAATTAACATGTAGAGTCTCTTCTTGAACCATATTCCATGCTTGTTCCTGTGCTTTCCCTGCATTGTTGGAACTTGTTAGCCGGGTCATTTACCAAAGTATTTGTCAAAAGCATTTTTGGATGTCACATCTGCAGCTGAAGCAATCTTCAAGAGACTGTTTTAGATTACCTCTCTGACATTATACTAAACATCTCTCCTTATGTAAGGATTTCTTTTAATGAAAACAAAATGGAATACATTTCAATGTTTTGTAAGGAATTAAAAACGTATTGTTTACTTTAATGCATCAAATAATTCACATTTATTATGAGTTATTAGACATCAATGGATGCACTTAATAACAATAGTTGAATAATTGCACAATAATATCCTTTCTGTCCACAGCTCTTGTATTGAGGAAAAAAAAATTCAAAAAAACCTTTTGTCACCTGGAGGCAAGATAGATGTCCTCTGCTGCTTTATTAGAAACATAATTGCTTGCTTTACATAAGAAAAGCGATTGATTTTTGTAAATGTAGGGGGCAGGGAGCAGCCATAATTTCAAGTTAGCTTCATTTTGTCTTTTATTAAATTAGACAGATTGTTAAAATAGACTGTGATCCTTAACAGCTGTCCTTGGGAATTCAGTGTGTTCTTTACAATAACACAATACAACAGAAAGTGAACGAGGACATTAAGCAACCTCAGGGTCATTTATCAGTCTTACTCTAAAGACTTAAATTATCAGAAATCCCATACTGAACAATGAACATTGAAGACAGGAATCTGTCATGGCAGTGGAACCTGTTAAGGACACAGACTGAGATCCGTGTTGGGTCTTGGAGTAGACACTATGCGATGCGGTAAGAGCTGGAGAAAACAGGAGGTGTGGTAAAAGGAAACACACACAGGGGTTTAATAGTGCACAAAATAATAGTGACAATCCGTAAGACAGTGAACGGGGAAGACAAAGAAAGTCAGGGCACAGTCCGAGAGTCCATCAGCGAGAAATCCATCCTGGGATGCGACAAGGTTAAAATCCCCAGGAGGGGGGAACACACGGACAGACAAAACACGGAGGTCCAAGGGTGACGGGGCGAGATCCTCCAGACCCCGGGCTCAGGAAGCGGGAGATGTCAGGGATGAGGCCTATGCCCTCAGGAGACGGACGTAGGGTTTCCTGGTGCCAGGCGGGCCTCATGACATCCTTACCCTAATGATGAGCCCCGAGGACTGGAGGAGCTAGTCTTAAAACAATACACCTAGGAAGGTACACCTGGAGAGCTTAATCACAAGGACAATAACGGGAGTAGTGCCCTCTAGGGAGGGATATCGGGTGTGACAGAACCTGGCTCAAGATATGGTACCTACAGTGTGTGCAGTGTTTTAAATTCCCCACCTTCGTTACCATCTCCTTTCTTGACAAGGAAAAAATGTTGACAATGCAAGGCCTAATTTTTATATGTCCTCTTTTAACGCAGTGTCAAAGCAATTGCAGTGTCAAAGGAATTATTATTGTTAGTTTCAAGGTGCACATTCATTTTTCACAGATTACTAAGTTATAGTCTTATTGATATGTCAAGGCCTTTGGATCAATGGGCATTATCCACCACATTTGATCATGGCAGCTTCATCATTTCAGTTCATCGAGACTGATGCAACACTGAGATCAGTGCTCGCCTAGAACTATATCAGCTTACGTCAGGGGGAATGTTCATCTCAAACATTTAAAAAATGACTTGAAGACCCTTAACATAGCATCGCTTTATTAGCCATATACAGTACAATTTCTTGCAAAAGCATCTTTTCATATACCCCAGCTTGCTCGCCATGAGACACAGACACAGAAAGAAGCTTGGGGTCAGAGTCAGCCATTGTACAATGCCACTGGAGTAGTTGGGGTTAAGGGCCTTGCTCAGGGGCCCCACAGAGTAAGATTCCTCTGCTAGCTGGGGGAATTGAACCAGCAACCTTCCAGCCAGAAGTGCAGAACCTTAGCCATAGAGCCACCGCTCTGCCCAATTTTTATTGTTTTTCTTTAAATTGTTTTATTGGTTTTTAATTACTTGTATCCCTCGGGAGGGGGATCAGAATACCTCCTGGGTATCCCTGCCTGTCGTAAGAGGCGACTAAAAGGGTTGTGTCAGGAAGGGCATCCGACGTAAAACCATCTTGCCAAAACCATGGTTGCAAAGAACACAAAGCACATACCGGATCGGCCGGGGCCCGGGTTAACAACGTCCCCCATTAGTGCTGTGTCCCAACAGGGTACTAATGGAAATTATGCTACTGTGGGGAAAACTGTAGAGTGGGGGCTACAGAAAAGAAACAAGGTGAAGGGGCCTGGAAGGAATGTTAAGTCAATGAGAGTGGGGAGTTGGAATGTTGGCACCATGACAGGGAGAGGGAGAGAATTGGTTGAAACTATGGCAAGGAGAAAAGTGGAGATCTTGTGTGTGCAAGAAACCAAGTGGAAAGGAAACAGCTCAAGACACCTAGGAGAGGGATACAAGATTCTATATGCTGGAAAGAGTACCAAAATGAATGGAGTGGGTGTGATAGTGTGCAAAGACCTAGCAGACAAGATAGTGAGGGTGGTTAGACACTCAGACAGGATTATCAATGTACAGGTGGCTTTTGAGAGTGGGTTATGGAATATCATCTCTGTATATGCACCACAGGTAGGAAGACCACAGGAGGAAAAGGATAGCTTTTTGGAAGATCTCGAAGAAGTGGTTAGCAGAATCCCAGGAAATGAAATGGTGGTAATTGGAGGAGACTTCAATGCACATTTAGGAGAGAAATGCCCAGATTATCCAGATGAACATGGTCAGAGAGGGCTAGGAGAGAGAAATGAAGAAGGAGGAAGGCTACTAGAAACACTCCAAGCTCTTGAATTGTTTGCAGTGAACACAGGGTTCACGAAGAATTATGAGCAAAAGGTGACATACAGGAGTGGAGGCCATGATACCCAAATAGATTACATATTAGTGAGAAGAATTGATAGAGCGAAAGTCCAAGATGCTAAAGTCCTGCCCTATGAGGCTGTTACCAGACAACACAGGCTACTGGTGATGGACATCACAATATTGAAGGAGCGAAGAATAAGGCAGAGGAAACACCCAGCACGAACAAAAGTGTGGAAACTGAGAGAAAACAAAGTAGATTTCAACAGGCTGGTGAAAGAAATGAAAAACAACACAGAGGAAACAGAGGAGCCTTCAGTTGAAGAAGAGTGGACTGAGATGAGCCACATCCTGGAAGAGGCTGCTACCAGGGTTTGTGGAAAGACAAGAGGAGGCAGACCGAGGGAAAATGAAGAGTGGTGGTGGGATATGGAAGTTCAGGAAACACTGAAGGAAAAGAAAAAAGCATACAAGGCACTGAAAGATGGCACTGGAGAATTACAAGAATATAAGAGACTAAAGAAGGTAGCAAAAAGAAGTGTAGCAAGAGCAAAGGAAAGAGCCTGGAAAGAATGGTATGAGAAACTTGAAACAAAGGAAGGAGAGGACCAAATCTACAAGATTGCTAAACATAGAGCGAGACAGAAAAAAGATATTATCCGGGTGGCGGTACTCAAGGATGGAGAAGGCAGAGTCTTGATTAAAGAAGAACAGATCAAGCAAAGATGGCTGGAGTACTTCAAAAATCTGTTAAATTTAGAAAATGAGAGGGAGAACCTAGTGGAGGCAGACGTAGTGTGTGGACCAATCCAAGAAATTTCAGTAAAGGAAGTGACAGAAGCTATCAAAGAGATGAAAGTGGGCAAAGCAACTGGACCATCAGGAATAGCAGCAGAACACTTTAAGAACCTCGATGAAGAGGGGATTCAGTGGCTGACGAGATTGCTAAACAATATTGCAAAGGAAGAGAGAATTCCAGAAGAATGGACAAAAAGCAGTATGGTTACCATCTACAAGGAGAAAGGAGACCCAATGGAGTGTAAAAACTATAGAGGAATAAAACTTCTGGAACATGGATTGAAAATCCTGGAAAAAATTCTGGACAAGAGACTCAGGAAGATAATCAGGATCCACAACTCACAATTTGGATTCTCAGCGGGGAAAAGGACAACAGATGCCATTTTTGTGATGAGACAGTTACAGGAGAAGACACTAGAGAAAGGGAAAAAGCTGTATGTGGCCTTTCTGGACTTGGAGAAGGCATATGACCGTGTGCCCAGAGAGGTGGTGTATCGGTGCTTGAGGAAGAAAGGAGTACCAGAAAGCATGGTGAAGTTAGTTCAAGCAACCTATAGAGATGCAACTACGATCTACGATCTACGATAAGATGATAACACAACAGGGAGAGACAAAAGAGTTTGAAATCACAGTTGGAGTACACCAAGGATCAGCACTAAGTCCTTTCCTTTTCATAAACATTATTGACACACTGACAGAGGAGGTAAGAACAGAAGTGCCTTGGGAACTCATCTTTGCTGATGATGTGGCACTGATGGCAGACTCAGAAGTAGAACTACAGGAGAAAGTGTTCAAATGGCAGAGGAGTCTGGAAAAGGGTGGACTGAAAATGAATGCAGAAAAATCTGAAATAATGGTAATGGAGAGAAGAGGAGATACTATGACCAATGTTGAGGAGACAAATGGAGGAAAACTGAAACAAGTTGATGACTTTAAATACCTTGGATCAAAACTGGTAAAGGGAGGAGAAATACTGGAGGCAGTAAAACAAAGAGTGAAAGCTGGATGGAACAAGTGGAGAGAAATAACTGGAATAATCTGTGACAGGAAAATTCCCAGAAAGTTAAAGTGCAAAATGTACAAGACTGTGATTAGACCTGTACTACTATATGGAGCTGAATGCTTGGCAGTTGGAAAGAGGGAAGAGAACTTGATGAGAAGAACTGAAATGAGGATGTTGAGATGGATTCTGCAGATTTCAATGAAGGATAAGATCAGAAATGAAGAAATCCGTAGACGATGTAGGGTGGTGGATGTGGTTGAGAAGATGCGAGAGGCGAGGTTACGGTGGTATGGACATATCATGAGGAGGGACGTTGAGGAAGTAACAAAGAGGGTAATGGAATTTGAGGTGGAAGGTAACAGAGGAAGAGGCAGGCCTAGAAAGAGATGGATAGATTGTGTGAGAAAAGATATGGAGGTATGTGAAGTGAGTGAGGAAGATGTGCTCGACAAAGACAAGTGGAGAAGAGCAACCAAAGCAGCTGACCCCAGGACAGTCTGGGACTAAGGCTGTGAAAAAGAAGAAGAAGAAGGTTTTTAATTACTTGAAAACCCTTGTGGCACTGCAAAGGAGTTGGGGTTAGTGTTTCCAGAATAGTGTTATTTAAACTACTCCTTCCTCTTTTGTAGGCAAAACATGAATACACATGACCTAAAATAGTATTTATAGAAATAAGAATTTCTTAATGAACTACGGAAGTAAAACCTTTTAAACCATCCTGCTTTTGGAGATG
Source organism: Lepisosteus platostomus (assembly GCF_059453375.1). Taxonomy (NCBI): domain Eukaryota; kingdom Metazoa; phylum Chordata; class Actinopteri; order Semionotiformes; family Lepisosteidae; genus Lepisosteus; species Lepisosteus platostomus. The sequence goes on along the minus strand of NC_142620.1, from coordinate 11,006,271 downwards.
ATAGAACTGCACCTCAAATATAGCAATAGACTAAACCGATGATACAGGTTTATAAACAAAGTGCAAAATTCTCACATTGTTCTTTTATGATTTCCTCTGAGTTTTGCATTCAGGGTCGAAGGGACAGCTGCATTGTTTTCTTTTTGACCTCTTCTATTTTCCATGAATCAAAAACATTTAAAAAAAATGTGCTCACTGAAAAACAAAGATGTTGGTCTTCTCTGCAAAGCACAATCCCAGCCAGGCTTCCACATTCTGATTCTAACTTTCCTACAGGATCTTTACACTTGGAGACTCAGGGAGATAATGCCCTTTTTTAAAAAGATGATTTTTCATGTATGACATAAAAATGTGAAAATTCAGTTAAGCGTTCAGGCAGTAAGGAATTACAATGAATCATCTTTTAATATGTATACTGTTTCCATCAGCAGTGTAACAACAGTAAAACAAGGAGTTTGAAAGTTCATGAACATAACTGGAGGTTACAAATGAGAAAAATCCCTCTGAGTCATTGAATTTAGCCTTAGGGTGAGGTGCTTTGGTTCCCCTCAGCACAGCTGCACAGCTGGTGCAGTACAGGAGAGGGATTAGAGGCAAAGCTCAGATACAAATGAGTGTAAGAGGACCGATCTCAGCAGAGGTTGTTGGTGAAGTAATTTGGACTGTGTGTAAGAGTTTACCGTTATCTACGCAGACTTCATTTATAAACAGTAAACTGTGTACAGTGTGTGAAACTGCTATTTATCCTGCATGTTATAAAAAAACCTGTCAATTCACATTTGTTTAGGCTTTTCCGAAGCAGTTTCTCCTGCACACAGACATATAATGGACGTTATTAACTAAAATTTGGGAGGGATAGCAACAGTAATTGAATTTCACACACCTTTTTCTTCTCACAATAATCATAGAAATGAGCTCTATACTATATTTATGTTCGATGTATAGCTGGAAGCAGCTGGAAAAAACCCAGTGTTAAAATAGGGTGACATGAAATGCACATTCCACTCAGGATTCCAAGCCCAGAATTCAACCTAGGCTCCAATATGATGTGAAGTGCTGTTATATTCCATTAAAACTGTTATCTGGAGTTAATACACTTGGGCCTAGGACCAGCTCCAGTCCTGGTGGGATAAGTGAGATGCTTTTTCAGAGGGGTTTATATGAAAGGTACAGCTGAATACTGAAGAAAGATACAAGATGTGAAGAAGGGGTTAACTGATTCCTTTCTTCATGAGCACTGGACTTCTAAGTAACAGGCTAGAGTTATGGCAGGAAAGGGGGATAACTGATAAGGATTCCAGATGCCAGCTAGGAAACCCTCAGGGAGGGTAACCTAAAACCCTGACCATTTGGCCAAAAGTCTGTGAACTGTCCAAATACCGTGATCTCTCCCACATTACCATAATAATGAGCAACGTCAGAAGCGGCAGGAAAGGGTTATTACCATAGTAAGGAGCTACGTCAGAAGCGGCAGGAAAGGGCTATATAAACTGAAAATTTTGTACCGGCACTTTGAACAATACTTCAGTTTTGTTGTTCCTTGAGGGAACAAGACTTTGGTTTTATTGTTCCTTGCATGCAATAAACTCATCTGTTTAACTTCATCACGGGATCCAGAACTTCTTTTTTTGTTACAACAATACATTACCATTTATGATTAAAAGTGGTTATAAACAATTTATTAACATGTATTGATGGCATTATTGACAATATACTCATTACCAAATTATGTAGGACATAATCATGACAATGTCTCATTGTATTGCATTTGAATACACATTTTAAAACTTAACATGATATTTAAGCCTATGCTAAACTAATAATTTGAAAGATGTCACTGTTAAATTTGTATTCAAATGAGGGAATTATCACTCTCCCCTGAATGCTATTCTCAGCCTTTTCCATTTGCTGTTACAGAGAAAAATACTAATTCCTAACGATGTTTGAAGTGGACGATCTGTTATTGTGCTTTTTAAACTATAATTTAATTACCTCCGCTGTTCAAGGTAATAAATGAATTTTCTGAAGGGATATGATTTATAGCTTTTAGTTGAAGACTTATTTGTAATGGTGTTTAATGTAAAGATTGCTCTTCAGTTTATTGTAATTAAAGCACGCTTGAAGACAGTGTCCTTTCTATTTTACACCCACGCAGGCTTACATTATTCTGTAAGACTTTATTCTTTTAAGAACCTTTCAGTAGCTCTGAATCATGGGATATAATAATCTTCATATACTGAAAAAACTGTATACAAGCCCATTTTATATGTGAAAGGCATGCTGCACTTTTGAGCCCTAATAAGAGTAAAACAGCTACTTGTGATTGCTTAAGAACACAGGAACATACAGTACAATAAAGATGGTTGCAGTCGAGAGGAAGCTATTCAGCCCATCATGACTGTCTTATTTTAACATCACAGCAGAGTTAAGAGACTTCCTAGATCAGCAACTCCCAATCCTGATCCTGTAGGCTCACACACTTGATGCTTTTTCTTCCAGACAAACACTTTCCCTAATAAAACAGGAAGTGGAAGCTTTAAAGTAACGTAGAAACTTAGTGGTAAAAAAAATAAACTCCAGAGCCTTTAAAAATGGTAAACAATTCAATAATTCAAATTAATAATATTATTAGGTGATCTGAAAGTCTGACAGGAACAAATTCAGCTGGAACAAAAACCAAGTATAAAGGACTTCAAAACAGATTTTGGGAACCCCTGGTGTAGACAGATTTGCACACTAATGAACAAAGCTAATTAATATTCATATACAGTAGCCAGTGATTCATGTTATCTAGTTGACATAATTCTGTTTGAGCGACAGTTGTGTTGCTAGGTTCTTTACTTTCTTTCATTTACTCATGGTACAGTATCTACTGTATAGCTAAGGCCTTATCCTGCCTAAAATGTCCTGAGCTAGTTTTATCTGAATCCAGTTTTTTACTGGACAATAATGAGGCTGCTTTGCTTTTCACAAACTGAAACAAAATATAAACCCAATATAAAATTTCATTTTGAAACCGGAAAGCACAAGATAGATGTGATGATATTTTTTATGTTTTGTAATAGAAATCCTAAAGACACTTGCGAAGACTTATGTGCTGCTTTATTGCCATAACATTCACATATCACTTGTCAATTACCACTCAAAAATGTGCCAATTGATGGGTTTGAAAAACGTGCTCTTAAAATGAAGCACATTAAAAATGCAAAGGCAATTGAAAGTCATTATTCCAAAGTGACCCATTGTCTCTGAACTGAGCAGTTAATGCAGGTAATAAATAATGGTGGGCAAAGATTTTCAGGTCATTAAAATACAATAGCTGCCCACATCTTACAAAGTTCCCTTGACCACATTTCAGCATTCTGTAAAGTCTAGCTGTATAAATTTCAACCTGGGAATATGTGAATTAAAAAAATATTTTACATTCCATTGGTGAAAGGAAGAAATGTAGATTTACAAATATAATACAGATTCTCTCAACAAGTCTGTAAACCCCCACTCTCACTGAAAATTAAAAATGTGGTATATTGTTTCTGTAACACCTCCGCACGAGTACAAATTATACGCATGTGTTAATTCTTCAGGAGTGAAAACAACTCCCAAAGTGTCAGTTCATCAGTATTTAATGCTCAACACATATCTTAATAGTGATAATTATGGGGCATACATTAAATATTGTTTTTATGTTAATAAATACCTATGAAATCTACAGCTTTTACAATCTGCACATCCCTTTGCATCTTGAATAGACAGCTTTGGATTAAAAAATGTCTGCCAAATGAATATACTGTATATGGTTGCATATTTTTCTTCAGCACCTATGCACGAGTTCCTACAGATATTAAACAGTGAGCCCTCCCACAAAAGTGCATAGATTCCATTCAATATTATAAAAATGACAAAACACGTATGTAGAGAATAAATATTAGATAAAATATTGCAGATCATTTGAGAAGTACTGGATCATATGGAGGTGGCATGAATTGCTGCCTTTGCTGCAGTAGGGCCCAGGGTTCAATTCCAGATCTTGGGACCTATCTGTGTGGAGTTTTCATGTTCTCCCTGTGTTTGTAAGGGTTACCTCCGGGTGCTCCAGTTTCCTCCCACACTCCAGAAACATGCTGGTAGGTTAATTGACTTCTAGGAAAACTGACCCTAGTATGCAAAGGAACAAGTGAAAGTTTATTCCATGCTGAAAAGAGAAGAAAAGAAACTCAATGTTTCGACTGTGGAGCCTACTTGACCCTAGTATGTGCATGTCTGTGTTGTGCCCTGCGATGGACTGGTGTCCCAGGGTGTATCCTGCCTTGCTCCCATTGCTTGCTGGGATAGGCTCCAGCTCCCTTATGACCCTGATTTGTATAAAGGGGTTAAATAATACGAGTGCATATTTACATTGAAGAAAGAGTACTTTCTGAATAACCAGTATTGTGATAATTATTTTTTTTCCCCAGGCAGGTAAATTATGGTAATTGGCCAATATGTAAATGTTAATTTGAGATTTGCTTCCGAGGAAGTGACCTCTATTTCTGTAGGTGTCAGATGAACAGACTGGTCTGAACAAAAAACACAGTGTGGGGGGAGGGGGAGAGGAAGAGGTACATTCTGATGGCAAACAAAGAGTAGCAACATTATACTGTATGTACTGTAAGTGATTGCATTTTTATGAATTTGTGTAAAATATTTAAAAGAAGACATCTTACAATATGTGTTGCAACTTCAGTATGTGTATGCCACTATTGAAAAGCCTGAGCACAGATGGCTGAGAGGTGTCCTTTTCTGGCCTCAGTGGAAGTCTTGAAGTCCAGCCCTGGGTAAGTGAATGAAGCACTGGCTCTGAGTGCTTTCTGTTGTATAGGTTGGTTTGTGAAAACACTGCTGGAGCTGCAATGACCTGAATGAGCTGCACTCAGAATCTGATTATGTAAATATGCCACATATCCTGAGGAGGCATGTGGGAAGTCATTTCAAAATCTACCTTCACAGCACAGTAGCCTACATTTGGATTCCATGTGTTCATCTGCTTTTGCTGAGACTTTAACTTTCTGCACATGTCAGAATTTCCCACGGATGTACTATTTGTCAGCCCATTATCAGACTGGAGCGAAAAACACAGCTAATGTTTCAAATATTTGTAAAGATTTACATGTCATTTGTATTTCTGCATTCCTGTATTTCTTCAGGAAGAATATGATGAAAACAAAAGCACATACTAAGAAGCTGTCTTATACAGTAGCAGAACATTAGAAGTTAAGATGGCTTCTCAGTGCAGGTATACAAAGTATGGAATGCAGAGAACTCAAGAGTGTTCTTCTCACACTAATATTTGCTGCAAAACTAAATTAGCTTTTTAAAAAGCCCTTTCTAAAATTAATCATAATGTTATCTTCAGTGGTGTAAAGACCATTTTTCAGATGCCCAAGCTGTTATGATGGTGTTTTATCTATCTTTAGTCTATGCTGGCATCTTGCATTAAGAACAGTCAATAAAAATACTTCTGACATCTGAGGATGGCTGAAAGAAAGCATGTCATGTGCACGTCCAGTCCAATTGTGTCAAATGCAGCTCTTGAGGCCAATGGAGTGTTGGACTAGGTACAAACATCTCTGTCACTAAAAAGATCAGGACAAGCAAAATGTAATAGTTCTGGCATATTATCAAATAAAATGAACTGCAGTTAAAAGGAATCTCAACATACACAAGATAAAACACAAAATCTTACTAAATGTGTTGGCTCTACTTTCTTGGAGTGAGGAAAATATAAATAAGGCAGAATGCAAGGTTATAAGACAGAGTGACAGGTTTAAATTATAATTCAATAATATTGTCCAGGCATTTAAATGCTTTGTGGGATTAGGGAGATTATATACTATGGAAGAATTGAAAACTAAACTTTGCTGTAGTAAACCTAAATTAATGTATGTGCACAAGAATACATTAATGAGCTATTCAATTAGTTGGGTGGTCTCTGTCTATGTGCAATAATAGGGGCACACATGATTTCAGAATAAATACACCGATCTCTGTGAGGTCTGATACCCAAAATCTCATTTGATACCCAAAATAGTGCATCACTTTGTCAACGTCGTCCATACTATGCAAATCATACTTACACAATCAAAATATTTCATTAGGTTTTTCTGAAACTTAGGCATATTCAGTTGGAGTATTCAGATTTTACAAAATTGGACACTGGAGGAAAGGTGTGAATCCTTTTGTAAGGCACTATAATTTCAATCTAATAATTATAATGGAACATTTTTGTTTTAATTTTACTTACAAGAACTAAGCAACCCGTCTACCAACAGCTGACTTCAGTTGTCTGCAACTGGTCTTGGCAGATTGGTTTAAATATTACTGGTAACATTAAATGCTCAAGGAGAAGACAGTTGTAAAAGGTAACTTGGGCTAACTGAGCAAAAGCCTGGTTCAAAATATGTTGTTAAAAATTCAGGAAGCCCTCCTCCTCAGGAACAGACCCCAGGTAATGAAAGACCAGAACAAGTAAGCAGCCCTTCTACAGATATTCAAAATCCTCAAGGCACTGGCTAAGTAAACCCAGTGGGTTCATTCAGAAAGAACAGTGAAACACAAATCTGAGGGCACAGACAGAAACCACTTAGAACAGGAGGTAATTTACCCAAAAGGCTCTGGGAGTATGGAACAAGCTACATAGCCATGTTGCTGATCCTAGGATCAGTTATGGTAGCTTCTAACTTCCAAATGAGCTACTTGGAGCAAACAGTCTCCTCTCATTTATAACTTTTCTTATGTTCAGAACAGTACAACAGACCTCTCATTATTTTAATGCACTCGGCCCTCCAGTCTTCAGTACCATACAATTGACAGAGCAAGTCTCTTTTAAAGCCAGTTTAATGTGCAGTTAATTTCCCAATTCAAGCTATGCACATTTTTCACATGAATTGTTCCTGTCCAATTTGTTTGGGCCTCCAACTCACACTCACACATTTCCACATTTGGCACTTCTACCCAAACAAGGCAGGAAAGCTTATATAAAAAACTAAGCTTCATCAGAGCAGTATCAAAAATTCCCATCTCCCGTTAATAAAAAAAATAACAATTACATGCTACTTTTACATTATAGGTGTACAGACTCTCTGGTCCTTGAATGGAAAGATTATGTTGGTTTTACTTTTATATCACTTCTTAACAAGACATTAAAGTTTAATTCCCCAGCACATTTGAAAAATTACAGAAAAACCTAAATGACGTTTTAAAAGAAGCATTATTCATTTTTGTGTTTGCATATTGAACATAAGTAACAAAAGTCTTAATCTGATTAATTTAATTCATCAGTCTTTTGCATTCAATTTTTCACCCTTGGTTTCCATGATTAAATGGCTACCTTCATTCTAGGCAACTTTTAATTACTGCCATGATTTGGCACTTTGTATTTTTAAGGCTAAAGAGTTTATTTTTTTCCCATTTTTTTTTCATAAAAGCTTTTCATTGAAGGTGAAAAACCCTTCATAACATTGCTTTTCAGCTAGTGTGCCCTGGATAAGTAAATTGCTACATCCGCTATTCAGCCACCTGTGTATTGCCTCTTGATTAAAAGGGCCTTATATTCTATTTACAGTGACTGTGCTCCTATACACATTTATTTTAATGAAAGCCACTTTCCCTGTTAGACCAGAGCGCTAAGAGGAGACCAGCAGCAGAGTAATCTTGTCTTCATGACTGAAACTTGCTAGCACAGTGTTATAAATCAGACTTCTTAGATCAGCAGTTCTCTTGTACCAACATACAAAGGATTGCTAATCAGAACATCCTAGCCTCTCGGCCCTCTGTTCTCTAATATCGAGTTGCTAGGCAACCCAGAGATATGCAGACATTTTATTTATTATTATTGTACTTATTGAGGAAAAGATTATTAAAGCTGGGGGACACAGCATCCACATTGATCCTTCTATTGCCAAGGTCGCTGCGTCGTACAGTGTTTGCGAAGCACGAAGTTTCAAGAACGAAAGTAGGTGAGAAAGTATAAAAAATAAATAAACGAAAGCAGAGCAACAGCCATAAAAACAAGAATAATGACAGAGGAATGGATATAGTATTTAACTTATATTTAGAGCGACTTTTTGCCAGTGTCTTCATATTGAAAATGATGATTAAGCGTATGTATCGATACCGCAGGAAAACGCAATTAAAATGCTGATAGCGGCCTGGTGATGCATTAATAATACTCTCACATTTATTAATACTGTCAGCATATAAAGCTCTAGATTGCCTATTAATATAGAAGTGTATATGTCAGTATGACGATAAAGAGTCCTTAATTGCTTTTCCTGGTTTATGTATCCGATCCAGCCTGTCGTATGATTTGATTCAAATATAATCAGTTTCCATGATAGATTTATACTTGTACTGTCTATTCTCATTAAGGTCATTACGCATGCAAACCTCAAAAGATAAGTCACTTAAAATTGTAAATAGCAACACTGATAGTAATAAAAAGTCAATAGAGAGCAAAACAACAAGTAACAAGTAATGTAGTTCTAAGGCGCAGACTGGAAGTGCCAATCATCTACGGACCTATATCTTTATTAATTAACTTAATTTCCTCTTTTTGTACATTTAATGGTTTTTTAGTTACTTTATATATTAACCCTTCCTAATCAGATATAGTGAAAGTATTAAAAACAAGGACATGAGATCACATGCAGATAAATTAGCTGTGTTTTTAGAAGTAGCACAGTAACAAAATATTCTGAAGAAATCAGGAAGGTCACTTTTTGAACAATCAAAGAACAATGAACGACAGACAAAGCACTATTTGCCTAAAGAAACCTATGAATGGGCAAACATAAATGCTAACGTAATGTGCTAAAATAAAAATTTAAAGAACAAGAGTTTGACTTCGTTACGCAACCGCAGCACTGAGTTCTCTCTTTGAACAGTTGTCGTTACAGAACAAAACCACCAGCAGAAGTAGAAGCAATAGTAAATACCAATTCATGCCATAAACTCAGGTTTGAACTGTACTCTGTAACCCACTCACAGGGTACACGAGCAGTAATTCTGCTTAGCTTTGCAGACGCCCACGGTATTCATTATATCTCCGCTTGTGCTTCCTCAGTGGGGCTCTGCGGACAAACGTTGAGCAGCGGGATGGTATTATTAATCGTTTTCCCTGGGACTGAGACTGTCGCTGCCTTTCCCATTCTAGCCTTTCAGTCCATTAGCGTGTGCATTTCGATATTTTAACCAGCGAATGAGTAATGCGGGGAATTAATGGAGTTCTGCTATTCAAATCATTGATTGTGGACGTGCAAGGAATGAGCACAGCGGGAATCTGATTTTAGGTCGCGCTTGAAGAATGGAATTCAATTGGCATTTTGCCTTTGTTGCTGGGGGTTAAAAAGTAATGTAGCAAGCAGATATTTAAAAAATAGCAAGCTTTAAAATGGCAAGAACGTATGTGTAATATTGTTTTAACTTCAGTGGCGTTAAACCTAAAGCAAGTTCAGTGCTACGTTTAAGACTTTGATATATATTGTTACCTTAGTATATAGCATTATATGCTCATCTTTAGTGGTATTGAATTTGTGTTCTAATGACTAATTAATAACCACTCTGCCCCCCTCCAGCACTTAGGTTTTTACAGCACCTAATGCACTGGTTTCATGACCCAAGATAGCTCTGTTCCTAGACTTGTGTTTCAGACGATTTTCTAAAAAATATTGTTTAATATTGCACTTGACAGAATTACCAACATGAATAAAAACACTTTCTGTATTTGAAAAATGACAGACAAAATAAAATGTAAAATGCCTTTGAAAAAGGAATATTCATCATGTGAACACAACGAGCGTGTTTATACAGATAAAATCCCTGAAAGCACACCCACAAAGAGATTTAAAGGGAAAGCGATTATTTACACACCATATTAACTATTCTAATACGTTTATAAAATGACAGAACACTATATTAAAACATCTAAAGTGAATTAAACCCGTCTCATGTGAGAGGCGGGATTCCAAACACATTATTGTCTTATTATGCTGCTCCCCTCTTAAACAGAATACTGTTTTCAATGTATAAAAGGAAGCGAGCTATTCCATTCAATGCTTGACGGCTAAAGCAATAATTGTACGTGTTGGGGTAATATTTACAGTACGCATTCGTATCAGACATATCTCTCTCTTTCATTTTAGTGTCTGTGGATACAGGTTGTTTTGGAAAAGAGTTCATTCGTTAATAAGATCAAACCTTTATTCAGACTTTTCGCAAAGTGGTGTGACTTTTCACAAATACTGTGCGTCACTGGGAGAGTGGCTTGAATTCTGTATTTATGAAGTCAGAGAGATGCTTCCCAAGAAAAGGAGATCCTGGCATCGAACAACAGTCTCAGGTTCCACTCCTGAGCAGATAGCCTACAGCTCAGAATGGCTGCTACCTGCACATTGTGTCTAAGACCACACCAATTACTCAAAAGCCTGTCCAGTCTGTAATCCATGCAGTGGAAACACAGAAAACTACTGTTCTTCTTATACAACGCATTAATTATTCATTTTGAAAAACATTTATGGTAAAAGTACACCTCATTTCATATCATAATTTAAACAAAACATCATATTGCTAATTTTCCAGTTGCCTGTTAAACACTTAAAAACAGAGATGAATCAAACAATGAATACACAAACATTTGCCATCGGTATAAAGGGTAATTTATTTATGAGCAGCTGTTTTTTGGGACCATCTTGTTTCAAAGACAATAATGATAGCACACTAGTCAAATATCATTCTGAGTCCACAATAGCTGTGAAAAAGGAAGACTTGCACTCGTAGGAAGTGTAAAATTGACTGCTGTCTGCCTCTGGAATGTTATTACGGAAGATGAGAGGCCAGACTTCTCGTCACATGCCTTTAAACCTTATATAAGATCTTAGCTTTGTATGGAGACTGTTTCTTCTCCTTCCCTGCTTATACAGCAGTTATTACATACTGTAGCAGCTCTTATAACTGAGTAACTAATATTAGTTATCGGTGTTACTTTGTTTGAAATTATAAACAATGTACCACAATGATTTCATAACTTGGATATGTGTACAAACTAACATTTATTTGTCTTTCATAGAAAGTCAGTAGATAAAATACCCCATGATGAAAGGAACTCTTGATGGTGGCTCTGAGATACCTTAAGATTTTTTTTGGTACTACAGATATTAATCTCATAGAAGGGAAACAAAAAAGATTAAGTAGTTTTAAGGTCTAATTGTCAAACCCAGCCACTGAGCTAGAATAAGGATAACGTGTCTGGCATTAAGTAGCTCAGTGAAGATAAAGTTAAGAATGTGGATTGACAGTTTGAGTCTGACAACCCTTTTAAGCCTGAGCAGTATATGATCCTGATCAACATGTTAAATTGGCATTGGGAGAAGTTGATCTGTAAGAATGGCAAATGTTGAAGCCGAAAACATGGCTTCTATAGTATCTGAACAGAATGGAAAAAGGCCTTTTTTAAACCACCCCAACAAGTATTATCATGATACCACCTGGATCAGGCTGAATTTATCAGCAATCAAAGGGAAGTATTGAAGTTGCAAAACACAGAAAGGGAGAGTCAAAGCATCAAAGCACAAAATTTGTGCATCAAAGCACAAAAAGATCTGATTGCATTGTTAATTCTGAACACTCTGAAAACTGTGATCAGTCTAAAGAAATTGTTGGCTTTTGGTGTTTGCTTTGCAAGTCCATCCCTATTATTGAAAAAGGCTCACAGTACTGCAAAGGCCAGATATACAGTAGTTTCAGTACAGCAATCCCTTGCTGTCTCTGCAGAATTTGCTGCTTGCTAAGTTTCTGGCCTTTCTACATCCTGTCTTTAATGACCAGAACTAATACTTAGAACTGTACCAAGAGTACATCATCTGAAAAGAAGTAAGCAATACAAGTCAATGAGGCAGGGATCAATTCAGCACAGTTATATTATTGCAATAGTAAATTGTAATTCTAGGCAAGTAATCATAATTATAACAACAATTTACTCAAAGCCTGTACTACCCTTTTCAGCTGTTGTAAGAACCATGACTGTTACTGATACAGGTTAGTTTGGGTGCAGTCTTTAATTCACAATAATTTTCAGCTATACAAAAATTGTTGTAGTAAGTAACCTATTGTCCTTGATTATTGTCATTAATCAAATTCGCTCTACACATGAAGTTAAAGTTTACTTTTTGTACTAGAAAATACGCATCTATCAGCATTCAATTTTAAAACAAAATGTTTAAAATTTTAGTAGAAGATCATCATCGAATTGTGTTTCTGCATAAAAATGCACTGAATAGAAACAGTAGAACAATAAAAAAATGCTGTTGCACAGGATTACGTAAACTTACACTAAAGGTAAATTTTGAAAATCACAAAAGTTTGGGAAATTCATGAAATGGCTATTTATAAAATAAAATACAATGTAGAAATTCATCATTGCTGTTGGGCAAATCGTAAAATACCTAGTAAATTTATATCAACACCAACTCATTTGTCATAAATATTATAAATAAACAGCATATTTGCCTGAGCCTTGACACTCACAGAGAACCTCTTTCCTATCCCAAATGTGTCTGGATGTCGAAAGACAGCTTGAATGACAGATGTCTTAAAAACCCTGACACATTGCCAAAATCACCCACTGAATTGGTTTTATGGGCTTAATAAACAGGTGGAGGTTAGATGGTCGCCTGCAAATCACCCTAAAGATAACAGGAAAACCATTCTCATCTTCAGTGATTGTTCCTGCTCTGGATCCTATCTAATATCTGTAATATTATGGTCTAGAGCTGTTGTTTAAACTGCTGGGGAGTGTTTTTATATTTCTTGTACCTTTGATTCAGTCATTATATTCTGTGAAATTGTTTTATTAGATTATGTTGTTTATCCAGCTTGCTGGTATGCATGCTGATATTGGATGAAGTCACACAATAATATATGCTGGATATGAAGAGTATTTATGAGTAGCTCTTCTAAATGTACACCATGCTATTTTTTTTTTCTTAGTTTCCAGGATATGCTTGTAGCTTGAGATAATATTCCATTCAGTTTTGAACAAATACTGGCAGTGTATTACACGTGGCCTTATTTGCATTAATAACTGTAATTAGCTTTGATTTTCCACATTCCTGAGAAAAGTGGTGCAATGTAATTAGTGAAAGGGAGAGAAAATAAGGTAAGAATAAAAGTTACAAAAGTTTACAACTGACTGCATTTCAAATCAACTAAGCTCTCTAATAACCTGGGAATGCTTACTGTTAAACTATGCTGGATTAGACCTGCATCAGTGCACATCAATATGTAGCAACAAAAACATATAATACATCCTTAAAAGTGCACTGAAAGTATGTTATGAGATTTTTATTCTGTGAGATTGATGCCATTCATGGAAGCAATATTGGCAAAACTATTAAATGAAGTTGGCAACAATTTTGTTATCCCTGCAAAAATAGGAAATACTGCATGCAGTCTCCCTTCCTAATTTTACCACTTATTTTGAGATCCTATTTATGAAAATGAATGTATGTAACAACAAATAATATATAAGAATTCTACTTGACAGTATCAAAAGGCAGTAATGCTGCAAAATATACAGAATAATAGCAGGCTGGGGGAATTAACTGAATCTAAATATTTTCTGTCTTCCCATAATTGGGAAAAATATGCAACACAAACCACAGCAGCTAACAGAATAGGATTAATCACAAATAAACAAAGAAAGAATCACAACACATGTATTTAGACACTGGTTCTGTTTATCAAGCCTCAATGTTTTACTGATTTGATTTCTTTGAGTGCAGCGGACAAAAAAGGTTGAACAATGTGTACTGTATGTCAATGGATAACAGGTGGTCAACACGTGTGTGGTTAAATGACTAGCTCTTCTAATTGTGATAGTGTATTTTTAAAATTATTGTTACGTTTACTACTACCACAGAAGCTGTCATTATAGGCCTGATGTTAATCAATGTTCTTGGATTGTTGCCCAGATTGGTTTGGTTCTCTCCAAAGCCCTGAAATTAAGATGCTAACACTGTTTGTCACAAAGCTCATTCTTGCTTTATATCTTGATGACAATCGATTTTCTCATAGATTAGGGACAATAAATTAAAAAAAAATAATGAGCAAAAAAAGCCCATTGAAACTGTCTATCTTTCAATGGGATGAGCCCAGGTGCCATCTGTAACATCGGATACCATGATGATTCTTCAGATTGCGCAAGACAGGGTTAGTACTGGCTGCAAGTCATTGGAAAACCCTTTCTAGCCTTTATATGCTGGAATGTTACATACTGCATGTAACTATGTGTGTGGCTTGCCGTAGGACAGTTTTTTTCCTATAAATGAGAGGAGAATTCTAGGTTTTTTATCTCTTTACATTAACTGAGAAAAACTGAGTGTTTTGGCTATGACACTAAGCTGTTTATCTTTCTTGCCTTTAATTTTGTTGCTTAAATGCAGTAAATTGTCAAAAATAACTGTCCCAGATTCATCCACAGCTGTGATATCTGCTTCCATTCATGCTGTTTTTTTTTCTAAACAGGAGTCAGGACACCACAGACTGCGACATTGTATTTTCTTTTTCATTCTTGCCATACAATATCTGTGTTTTTTTTCTACAAAGCATTCACTGATTCATAATTGTTTTGTTTGCATGATTATTTATTATTAACTTCAGATAAACTGCTTTTCCCTGAAGCAGCCGAACAAATGGACGTCAGAGTTGTTTCTATTATAAGCGTATTAACTGGAATGAAAGTTAATGAGGGTTTTTAAATCCCCTACAGTTTAAATATGGAGGGAATGATAAGCTTTTCTCACTATAACAGGCTAACATTAGGGTCTATTTTATTATACACTTTTAATAAGTACCATCAGACTGTTAGTCTATTGCCCTTTTTATACTGAAGCACAACACACATTAATCAAGCACCTATCTTGGTGGCAATGGATACAAATTGATGGGTAGTTGTTGCATATGGTCTGCCTTCCATATTATATGACAGCCATTCTGACAACTTGCTGACACAGTTTACTCTTGTTTTGTAGGCAGAAGCAAATATGAAGACCATTTTGCACGATAAGCGTTTTTGTTTAAAAAAAAACATGATTAGGTTGAAAAAACAACAACTTTTTATCACTTTTTGCTGCATTATGCATGAAGATCTCAGAAACGTCTCCAGGCTGGACCCGGTGAATTGCTGTTAGTTGCGCAGGTAGACCAGTAGTTGTCAGTCTTTCCTCTGAATCAGTATCCAGATCCATGCCCAGATGTTGTGAGAAGGGACCCTGTGTTGTATGAGGTGTTATTCTTTAGATGTGGCACTGCTCCTAATAGAAGAGTGTTAACACTACTGTCCTGGTTAAATTCTGCTCTGAAATTGCATGATTTGGACTATTACTGTAGTTCCGTATTAATTCAACAGACGAATCTCTATTTCTATCTGATCTGCTGTGTATTATGGATGTTGGCACAGAATGGCTGCCACATGTCACCAAGGTGGGAGCTGCTCTGTAAATACAGCACTTTGAGATCCTTTGGGATGAAATTATTGACTATTAAATTAAATTAATGATAAAATCATTACCCATTTAAACATATTTTACATTTTGTTTTAAAAATAATATGCTTACTGGCTAGATTCTATTAAACAACGGCTTTGAACAAGCAAAAACAAAAAGATTTAAAGTATAACTGGTCATAGCTTTAGCGAAGCAAAATAAATTCAGCCTGCATGCAGTGAAGCATTCAAGAAGACAGGTTAATCATTTATCCTGATTTCTGCTCATGATCCTCACCCGGCAATTACAAGGAATAAATGTTTCAATCAAACTTTTCTATCTTTTCAGCTTATAATGTAGTCCTGTCTACTCTATTTTACTTAAGGAATGAAAGGTACTGGACATTCTTTTTAATATGAATCATGTTCGACCTCTTTTGTTGTCACATCAGAAAGTCTTTCCTTTCTGCATTTTTTGTAATGATTTTAAAAATTATTAATATTAACAGGGAAAGATACTTGTTGGAAGAGCAGGGCAGGACCTTGAATACTGCATGCTTTGTGTGTTTTGACAGAAAACAGTGCATCTGTTCAAAGTAGCCAGCTGATGTGACAGACATTCATTAGTGAGCCCTAGATATGCATGATCTGCGGGCCATTGTGGATAATTGGTCTATTTTTAGTCCAGAGCATTTCCACAATATACATGAAATTAAAATCAAGCATATAATTACAGTTTTTTTCCCCATCACTGATGGAAGTAGGTGGTCAATTTCATATGAAAATCCCCACTTGTAAGAACATCTTCACCAGGTTTTAGTGCGAGAATCCTTTCATCTCTTCAAGAACTTCTGTAAACATGCAATTACAGCTCTTCACTTTTAAAAACAAGAGCTAACACCCTATCATCATGCAATTTCAATGCAAAATTAGAGGAAACTGATTTCTCAGAGATTTGGGGATTTTCATAAAATACATAGCAGATAAATAAAATTATCATCACAGAAAAGAATAATTGTAAAATACCATTAGAATACACATTTATGACTAATACATTTCACTGTGGGTTATTACAGAGGGGTGCATTGGTTTTCTAGAAATCAAATGAGCTCTCTTACCCCTGCTTAAGGCTAAGCAGCAAAAACTAAAGTTAGCCCTAGGGCACTGAAATATCATTGTGAATACAATCACTGTGAAACTTCAAAGAAATGCAATGGAAATGTTTTAGATTGTAAGACTGAGTCATCATAAGATAACCAACACAGGCTAATATCAGACCCAAGATTGTTGGTAGAAAAATGTTCGGATGTTGTAGAGACAGGCTTCATTAAGTTTGGTGAAGTGAAGACCCCTGTTTGCTCTTGGCCAGAGAGTATAAAGTGCTTGTCCTGTGTGAAGATCTGTCTACAAATATGCAAATGCAGGGGCATGGCGTGTCAGAGTGCAGAGTTACCTACTGTACAGTACTTACCTTCCTGAGTGGGAAATAATTGAATCCTCTCACTGGACAGATCAAAATATTATCTCACTCTCTGTCATCTATGCTATTTCCATATTCGTTCGGAACACAGTATAATATGAATGGATATCAATGGTATGATACATGTACTAAATTAGGAGCATTCTTGATATTAAAGTTAGTGTGCATAATCCTCCTCTCATAAAATCTTACTGTAATATGTTGTGCAACATTGCTATTTGTACCAAGACCGACAGCATACAGTCTCAGATTTGTAGCATGTTATACTTGATTAAGACATGTCTGCTAAAACATTCATTAAGTAAAGGTTAATGAAACACTGTATGGTACAAAAGATACACAGATCTTGAACTAGACAATAATAACTCCATAAATATCTCATATCAGCCTATTGCAGTTCTGTTAACATTTCAATTATGTTCTGTATATAAGTAATACAAATAGAGCTCACACCATTAATGGGACTTCACCTTATCCGGCAAAAATCAATAGCAATTTCGCTACAGCCTTAAAGTAAAGAACATTACAAAGCAGACACAGCTTGCGTTTGTTAAAAAGGCATGAAATATGTTATTCTTTGCTCACTGAGACCATTGTAAACAATAAGCATTATTTATCTGTATCTTTGCTTAACCACAGCTCCCAAATACAAATTGCATTCATGAAACAACGTGATGCATTTTTTTGTGTGATAAACCTCTAGGCCTTATAAAATGACACAAAATACAGACAGACATTCAGAGTGCATATCAGTCTTCAATGGAAAATAAGGTGAGATAAGATTATAGGATGACGATGAATATTGTTCTTTTGTCATTTTGGCTTCTGAACCAGAGCATTTAATGCAGTGTGAGAGTCAATGAAGTATATAAAGCACCTTATTTTTCATTCCTTTTACTTTCATATTGTAATGCCATGCAAAACCTTGAACTCATATGTCAAGATGAGGACGGTTCTTTTTTATTTAGAACATACAGCTGACAGCTGAGCCATGTTCTGCAGGCTACAGAGAACATACAATATATGCTGTAAAGGTGTCTCATCCACCTTTGTGCTTTTTAGAAGATTAAACTGGAAGAAACATACTAAAAGCAAACAGCACCTATACAGATTGCAAGGACAATATACAGCATATATCCCCCATCAATTACAGTAGAGTAAAACTTTTGCAACAATAGGTCATTGCACTCTGTTAGCAATACAGTACAGTGTGTAAGTAGTTAGGTGATGAAAAATGTTGCATCTTGCCCAGCTCACCAAGTGTTCTGTTGCCCCTGGGCTACTGTCAGGTCTCATTGCCTTATGGTACATAAGCATTGACTGGGTAAATCCATCGAATATCCAACCACTTAACTTACAATGAGTGTCTTATGTAGCAATGAAATGCGCAGTTTTCAGAACCACATGAGAAGGTTAAGAATTTCATTGTTCAAGTTGAGGACGTCGCATGATCAGGGATTTGAGTTTGATTCTATCTGAAGTGTTAGACACACAGTGGCAGTTAGATTGTTGGGTTCTATAGACTAAACCCCAATTAGGTGAGGAAAATTCCACCTCAGTCGGGTTGACTGTCACCATCTTAGATTTAGGTTGTGTGAGTGGAAACATGCGGATGGGAAGTCATTAGCCAGAACCTTAGTATTTTTGACTTCCCTTGAAAGTAAGTAGATGCCTGAGGCTAAAGTCTAAACAGAATAATGTTGAATTCAGTTCAGCAGTGATATTCTCTAAGGTAATTATTTTATTTCAAATCTTTTAAATTATTATTTTTAAAATGTTATTTTAAGGGGAATGTGTTTATTAGTATAAATAAAGTCTACGCTTGCAATTTAGGATGAAGAACATCACTGTACTCTAACGTGGGAGGGAAATAGAAAAACAGAGTAACAAGAAAGAGAAGGAAAAGGAACAGTAAGACCCAGTAAACCTAGAAGCCAAGAGATCACAAAAGCAATGAAAAAGGCAGAGCTGATTAAAATATAACAAGAAGGACTGCCAAGCTCCATAATGCCTATCCATAGACCCATCCAGTATAAATGTAATTTTCTCTAGCTTTGGTAAATGTTTGACATCTCCAATCCTGAGAACATAATACAAGACTCGGCTAGCCTGCTGTCAGCTAACTAAAGATGTAAGACAAGCAAAAGGAGCTGCGAAGGCTTGCTTTATGACTCAGGTGCAGATAAATATATAGCCCCCAGGCAACTCACCAAAAAATAATCTGAGATTTAGAGACAGAAGTGTTAGAGAAAAGCTGAGGTTTTGCAGGAGGCTGGTTTTCTGTCAGAAGCACATTGATCCTGCCTTTTGCCATTGCCTTTTTAGGACTTTCAACATAAGGATTACTTCAAAACAGGTCTTGTAAAATACCCTTAGTGGAGACTCTAAAATACACCACTGCCTATGCCACCCTTGATATCCAGAATTTAGCAGGACTGGGACCATGAATCGTGAATCCCTAGATTCCCAGATAAGTAACCAAGCCTGCCTTTCCTTTTTATACAAAGCCCCATCTTTATAAACAATTGCTCTCACAAAAAGTGATGTCATCTGACAACTGCTATAAACTCCTGCAAACTCACTGAGCCGTGTGCCTGGGTGTGCCTGTGCAAGCACTTTTGGAGTGAAATCATCAGGGAAGTGTTCCAGGTGACACATCAGAGCAGTGAGGATTAAAGATCCCTCCAAACTGATTGCTCCCCATTTCATTTCTCCTGGTCATTAATCAGTTGACCTCTCTGTCTTCCTACTTTTATAGGAATTCCAGGATGCCTATTCCATAAAGAACAACAGAAGCCTAGAATTATACCCTCCCCCTTCTTGCAAAGATGGATTCATTTTATTTTTTTGCTGCAACATTTGTGGTTGTATGTGGAAGCATGGTACAAGACACACAGTCATTTTGCTGAAGCCAATACCCTGACGTCTTTCAAGAAACAGCTGGATGAGGTCCTGTCAGATACAAACACAAAATGGGCAAGATGGGCTGAGTGGCTCCCTCTCTTTTGTAACCTTTGTTTATGTTCTTATGTTCTGTCTTTTACAAAGTAAATTTTATACATTGCATCTTTCCTCTTTCCCATTGTCCTATGTGCCTGTTATCACATGCTTTCCCCATTGTTCTGCTTTGCTTTATATCTCCACTGCAATGGCCAAAATGTTGCATTTTTCCTTTATTTCTACTTTGCAATGTACAATTAGTGTCTACTTGCTCCTTAGCTGCTCTTGTGATGACGCAGCTCCCCTCCCCAACCTCTTCATTCTTACAAGAGAATTGTTGCTTTAAAGGCGGAAGAGCATAATGAGCAGAGCTAAAAGTGAAACTCTGAATGGGTTAAAGTGCCCGAGTGGCAAGGTACACTTTAATTAGACAGAACATTTTGTGAATCAAATGGCAGAGACAATGGATTATTGAGCTCTGACAAGTGACAGAGCAGGCAGAAAGAAGTGGATTTCTGTGTCAAACAATGGTAAATACAAGAGAAAGTGTCATTTGAGTAATGCATATCTGGGGAAACTTCCTTGCAGTTAAAAACAGCAAAAATGAACTGCAACGAGAACAGATCAACAGAAAGAAGAGTATAATAGAGTATCGGTTTCAGAAAGGGAGGAGTGAATCAGCCTTGTTTGTTCTGCATATGTGTCAGCATGGTGACATGGAGGATCCTGCAGAAGCTTGCATGTTCTCTGTCGGGGCTTTGCTGTCCTCCCACAATTTAAAGACATGCTGTCCAGGTCAATTGGCATCTCTTAACTCCCTCTCATGCGTGCTCTGCCATGGAATGCTGTCCTGTCTTTATACAGTAAGTGTGTCAATTGGTACTATTTATGAAAGTGAATTTGACTTATGTTACACTTTTTTTGCCTTCCACTAATATTGTAATTGTTTTCTTTTTTTTGCTGTTCATTGTAGATTTTAATGGAGGAGTAGCTTGCTAGAGAGCCTCTTTATTTAGAGCTTCTTTTATTTTATTGAGCTTTATTTGCGTGTGTATCTAGAAATAAATGAACATTAGGAAATAAATGACCCTTAAGAAAGTGCTGACTGCTGCTGCAGCTCCTTGGACATATTTTTCCAATAAGAAGGTTAATATTATTCAGCAATGCTCGTTGCACACCAACAAAAAGAGCCATCTGAATGGGGATGAGCAATTAAATTATAATGGCAAAGCAACAGCAGTTGAGTGGAAACTGAAGGCCTTATTAAGGTGCATGAATGAAGGAACAGAAGCACAGAGAAAAAGAGCAAGAGAACAAGAGAAAAAACAGCTACATTAACTAGATTATCCAGCATGAAATGAAGCTGTGGGATAGAGAGTGCGGGTATAGGGTTCCAATAGGTTCTGTCCTGCTATACACTGATTTTCTGAAGATTGCAGTCTGCCCCAAATAATATGCTTTTAGGAAAACCACCTCCAGAGCTACAGATGCAGCCATTCAAAGTGCGCGGTACAGACACGTACCGTAGGTAATTGGCTACGGCGTCGCGCATCGTGACGCAAGATGACGCGGGGTACCGCGGTACGTGATTGGTTGACCGACAGGGGCACTCGTGGTCCGTTGGTCTGTCGTAGAAAGATTTACAGTAAACGTCTTTACTGTGTCCATTGTAGTATTTAATATTTATATGGAATTTTACCTCTGAAGGGAAATCTTAGTGCCTGAGCATAAAAAGAATAGGAGCATACTGCAACGCGTGTGAAGTCCATAAACGATATTAATTTTGGAACTTAAACATACAGTATATGGCTGGTCTCGGTACTTTAAAGAAAACATACACATCAGTATTCCGTTTCTCCCTAAACATTTTAAGCATCGAAGTCTTTAACTAACGTGATACCGGAGTCAACAAGCATACTTTTAGAATTTGATTAAAAGGGAATATAATATGGAATCGCGTATCTCAAGAAATTAATAATGATATAATTATATTAATGTTGCAAAAAAACTGCAACGGACATAAAAACTCCCTTGCTTTTAACAGAGCGTTTCATAATTGCCAACTACAAAATTTATTTTAACTGTGACACTTATCATTCAACCAGAGCTCGAATATCACAAGGATCCTCTAGAGCACAGCAAAGACTGTATTAAAAGAATCGCGTATCTCAAGAAATTAATAAGATATAATTATATTCGTGTAATTCGTATAATTATATAATGCCAGCGAACTCTTGTTTTTATGTCCACTATAACCACGCTGGGCAAACGTTCCGAGGTCAAATTCTTCCAGCACGGGGGTACCTTTAAAGCGGAGACGACGGCACCGAAATTTTATGCCGCGCCTTCTCTTTAAAGCCCTGGCCAAATATGAAGACAGTACGTACAGTTATAATTCAAATGGAATTAAAAACTACACATCCCAGTTACCATGGTGGTGCTTGTGATCATTGCGTTTAACCAACGAAACAGGGCGAAAAATCAGTCACATGACTTTGGGGCAGAGTTTCGAAAGCTTAACCTATCAGCAACAAAGCGAAATTTACACGATAGGCTACCTCAAACTGTCAGTTACACGACTGTGTATGTTGACATTATGAAAAAAATGTTTCAGGCATTGATGTGAAGGACAACAGAGCTTTCACTGGCCGATTATCATTATTATCATTATAATCATTATTATTAATAATGATATTAATTTAAGGGTCTAAATATCTAAACATATGTATCTGTATAGCAGGTAGTATCACTGTATTCCACTTTCTTTGTAAACACGGAAAAACAGATTCACAACGCAAAGCTGTATCGCTGTGTAAAAAAACCCGGTTTGTAATGAGCTGCTGAGCTAAGAATAGGAATGTTCCTGCTGGCAGAGGGGGTGGAAAGTGCCTGCGGTCATTTAATTAGTATTGCAATTCGCACTGATTCCCTTGCGAAGATATGGACTTAAGAATATTCGTGCCTGGTCAAAAAATGGCATTAAGCACTTAAAATTAATATGGTTAATAATAGTAAACTGTAACATGCTGTAACAAGATCGGCTAAACTGCGAAGAAAATGCTTTCAGAGAAAATGTTTCAGGTGTGAAGAACATAGATCTCCAATGCAATTTCAACCAAACCTGTTCCCACACACCCTGCCCCCACTACCATTAGAATATACACAAAGCACTCAAATCTTTCGAGCTAATGATCAGGTGACCCGAGAGAGAGTGAGAGAAACACCAAGGGGTGCGGAACCAGAGAACTATTTACATGGAAAACGGGCAATCTCCCCAGACTGTCTGCCCGTTTCACTGTTACCTGGATACCTCTTTATTTAGAACTCACTAACACTGATTTTTAGTTTAGAAGGATTCAAGTAGGGTTTTAGATGAAAGGCAGCGACCTTAATCTCTGACCAAGGGAAACGTTTCATTTTTTCAAAGAAATGTTTGTTAAAAAATAAAGTCATAGTTCCATGGGATTCAATCACAGACCATGTGACATGAGAGTCAGGAAACTAACACACAGCGCCACCGGATTTAATAACACTATAAAGACGATATAAAATAATGTGACTAGGCACAGAACAAGTTTACAGCACAGTACAATAATAAATGCTGACCATGACTTTAGAAGCATAAATTGCCTTACACTCAATTTAAACACAAGCTGTCTTTAGCCCTCTAAGCTGGTTCATACAGAAATGTAGCGATCCAGGCTCAGAACACACAGCTTCATTAGCGAATACATATGCAGGACAACTAGAGAAGACGTTTTACAGAGGATGGATTTTTAGAAACATCCCATCAGTGACATCACTGAAGTCAACTCCTAGGTACTGTAACTGTCGTGTGGATAGTTTCACAAGAATCAGACAAAGGTTTAAGCATCGCTTGTTCTAGATAAAACTGCAAAAAAACAACAACAACCCATAATGTACTTCTTTGCGGCTCTGTTTGCCCAAATCATATATTCATAACGTGAAATCTAGAAAATAATATTACGTAACCAAAATCTGCAATATGGAAACAGAACCTGTGTAATTGTTGATAGATGATGTACTCGTAACATTTTTACAAGACGAACTACAACATTTAAAAAATGACTTGTATGTACTTGATATCTCTAATCAATCCACGGCGACATTGTTAAAAGCAGAGTCCCAGCACAAAACGAAACTAAAACGCATACCGTTTCGCGCTTCTTATTAGTTGCTCAAAAGTAATTTGACCGTATGAAATGCATAATATAAACCTAGAAACATATACGTGAGCAGTATTTACGCACTGTAGTATCGGTGTTAAGACATACCTCTCAAATACTGTAAATCAAGTTAAAAATATCTCAAGACCGATTCTGGTCATAATGAAACCATGTTTCGTGTATGTTTTCTTTAAAGTACCGAGACCAGCCATATACTGTATGTTTATGTTCCAAAATTAATATCGTTTATGGCCTTCACACGCGTTGCAGTATGCTCCTATTCTGTTTATGCTCAGCTACTAAGATTTCCCTTCAGTGGTAAAATTAGATATGAATATTCAATACTTAAACGGGCACAGTTAAGACATTAAATATACATATACATACTGTATACAGTACAGTTTTCATACGGTAATATGTTTATGTTCCTAAATCAATCTCTTTTATGAGCATGTGAAAGGCACGGTGAATCGGAGATTCTCAAAAATTACTGTACTTTGCATGATTGGAAACAAATGCGTGATTGCGAAATGCTGTGGTGTTACTTTTACAAAGACGGTCAATGAAAAAAAGAATGTTGACCAGGGCAATACTTTGAGTTTACACTTACAGCTTGTCCAAGGTCATTCATTATTAATACTATTAGTAATATCTTCGTTAAAGACTTTGACGGCCACAGCTCAAACATGAGAGGTTGAGCTTTATTAGCTCCACCTTGCGGAAATTCCGGATACTATTATTTTGCTTGTCGTATTATAGGAGAATTTACGGTAACTCACGGTATTTACCGGTAGCTTGCGGTAGACTGCGTACAGCGTACCGCAAAATAATGCGGTATCGCCCGCGCATTTTGAATGGCTGCATCTGTAGCATGTGTGTCATGTTTCCTTGGACACTGTTACTGATTCAAAGTTCTAAAAAAGTTTTTTATTCAAGCAAATGCTACATTACGTAGTACAGATTGAATTTAAAATCTAATCTCCTGCAACCTTCCTGGGTAACTAAAGTGGTTTGGGAAGTCAATGCCCCCTACTCCTTCGAATGGGAATAGAATAAAAAAACTGGTACACCACCATGCTGAATGAATAGAAATAACATTTTTTTAGGAGGACTGAGCTGAGATTCCCATTCTAACACTGAGTGAAACTTTTCCCTCCTGATGCGATTGTATTTGAGCTCCTTGTAAATAAAAACAACAGGGCAGACATTAAAGGAGATTGCCTTGTCAGTGGTCAAAATCAAGGGTCATGAAGAAGTAATGAGAAAGAGAAACAATGAGATGGCACTGACAGAAACATGCTGGGGATTGCACTCTGCGATCTCCACCACTGTCCTTAAAAAGCAAGTGGAATATTTGCATTGAGAAAAACCCTAATCTGTAACAAGAACATCAAAATATTAACTGAGCAAGGTGAATAAGAAAACTCCAAGAAATGGTTGAACCTCCTGCCCCCACACACCCACTCCTGCTGTTTTTTTTGTACAAGCGTTTAAAAGTCTAAGAAAGCAGTCATATGAGACTTTCTGATAAGTAATATAAGTAGAAGTTTCACACAAATCATTTATTTACTACTTATCTGGAAGTCATACCACAACAAAGCCACTGGAGCACAAACATTGCAGTCTACACCTTTTCTGTAGAAGCGTACCTAAAAATGAAAGCATGTCAGAAATGACTGTGGAAGGAAAAGTAAAAAAGGACATTTCTCAGCAATGAGACACATACAGTACAGTTGGAAAGCAAGCTTT
Organism: Lepisosteus platostomus; assembly: GCF_059453375.1. Lineage (NCBI taxonomy): Eukaryota > Metazoa > Chordata > Actinopteri > Semionotiformes > Lepisosteidae > Lepisosteus > Lepisosteus platostomus. Next base: position 10,980,401 of record NC_142620.1, on the reverse strand, counting down.
TTGGCAAATGTAGATAACAGGAAAATCATAGAAAACCATATAACAGCACAATTTACATTAGGTAGGATCACACTAAATATAGTGTTCAATGACCTGAAGTACAAAGTTCAGAATATTATGGTAAACATGAAGTTGATCGGAAATATACAAGAATGATTCTTTATTTTGCAGGGATGAGAATTTTCTAGCTCCCCTATTGAGTTTTCAAAATAATAACAACAACAACAACAACAACAACAACAACAACAACAACAACAACAATAATAATAATAATAATAATAATAATAATAATAATAATAATAATAATAATTGCTTACACTTATGTACAGCTTTTCTGGACACTCCACTCAAAGTAATGGGGACTCCCCTCCACCACCGATGTGCAGCCCCACCTGGATGATCCACGGCAGACATAGTGGGCCACATCAGCTATCAGTGGGGGAGGAGAGTAATGAAGCCAATTCGTAGATTCAAAAGCTGTGCATTGTTTGTGTTTCACAAATAGTAAGCCTTTTCATGGCTTGATGACGTGAGTCATGTGGACAAAACTCATCTTGCTAAGGCTGGGTGAGCATTAGAACAATCTGAAATACGAAAGAGTGCAAACGAGCAAAAATCTTTTTTGTATGCTTTTAAAAGATACATTTTGAAGAATCCTAAAGGATAAAGCAGTGATTATTGTATGTGGAAATAAATTATTAACTGAAAACAGGTTTACACAGAGTGTTATAGGAATATGTACAGACAGGGGTTGACAGACATGGGGGCATGATGACGGTGATCTGGTGCTTGGGGGGAGTGGCAAAGGCAAACAAGTCCAAAGAGTCCAGGGGGGATATCTGGGGCGCAGTCCAAAGTCTAAAAACAGGTGATCCATCCAAGATGAGACAAAACGGGATCCGGAACAGGGACAGGGAATAAAAACAGGGTAACGAGGCCAGGCCGATCCCCGGACTCAGATGGTCAGGATGCCATGATGAAGCCTATGCCGTTCGGGTCTCTCCTGGACCCACTGGTAGGCGGGCTTCTGGGCGTCCATCTCCCAATGCTGAGCCAGGAGTAGCGGGAGCGCCAGGCTTAAATAAGGAGACAGAACAGGGGGCAGGTGCATGTAATCAGCTAAAATACGAAAAACCGAGAGCACCCTCAAGAGGAAGGATTACGATTGTGACAATAACAAATCAATTATTTACTAACTTCCAGTCTCAATGTATATGTTCTTATGACACGAGCATTTAACTGCACTTAAACAGAAACATTTGATGCATGTGAATTGTCAAGAAGTCTATCCCCAAGCAAAATACTGTTCATGTATCAGTATACATTTTAATCAAACAAAAAACATTTTTAATGGGTAACAGTCATTTAAAAACCATTAAAGTAAACGGCAATTGTTTATTTCAATAGATCATCATTTTATCCTAAAACTAAGAAGAAGTTGCACTTGTAGGAAAGGATACAATTGTTGTACTGTGAACAGCATGGAGCAATACACCATACGAACATGTCAAATATTTCAGCCATGGGCAGCAAACCCAAGATTCATTATCAGGCCGAGTAGCTAGATGCCTGAAGCATCCAGCAAACACAGACCCTCAGTTATATTTTCTGGGGAAGTGAGGAAAATAACTCCAGTGTTTCAGATCAGGGGTCAGGCAAAACCAGTCACTGTTTATTATACAATTGTAAGATTCTTCTGCCTTCCTTCATACTTTCTGATTAGGATATAGGGCTTAAGGAGATTTATGGCTTAAACTGTGGTTCTAGAAAAACGAGACAGAAGTGCCAGTTTGTATTTTCCTATTAAGTAAGTGTCTTGGCTGTTGGGCTAAAAATGAAGGTTGTTCATTTTGTGCTTACTTGGTACTTCAGCAGGGGCATCAAGTTTCCTTTTGTTTTGCTGGAGTTATTATTTGTCTTATCAGCACATTGTTCTTCAAGGGTCAGGGGAAAGAAAAATAAGTACGCAGACACTGTCCTGTTAGAACTCATTGTGCACTGTCGCTGTGAAGTGTATTCCACAGGGCTGAAGGTCAACCATAATAAAAAGAGGAAAAGGCAGTTTGTCACATTAAACTTCGTAACTCTTTAGAGTCTTTTATTGCAAACTCCTGCTTGTGGGTATCACTTGGAAAACTACAAATCACGTAATATACATATACAGCTTATTTGTTACAACCTTGTATGTATACTTTCACCTGATTTTCAGATTTGTAAACGATCAGGTTTTTAGTATGAAAAAATAGTTGTTTTTGAAAAAAAAGTCAACCTTTTTTTGAATTTTCATCTTCATAATACATTTCTGTTAAATGTGTTTTAATTCAGTTACTAGATCCTTGTACGGTGTTGTTATTTTAATTGGAGCCTGTTTAACATCGAACTGTCTTCCACTGTTAGAGTGAGAAGATCATTACAATTTATATCTGTGCCAAAGAGGGTGGTTTATTCACTAATGTGCAATATTTCGCTTATTATTATATAGTAATACTTAGCACTCACAGTTATTGGAACTTTTATGGAGGCCTTCATGCTTTCAAACAAAAAGCAAAACAAGACAGTTGACTCCTGCTTTTAGCCCTGCAAGCAATCACTGTACCATACTGGAACAAGTAAAGGTTTATTCCATGCTGGAAACAAAACAGCAGAACAGCAAGTACCTTTTGTCACTTTTCTTTTCAGCATGGAATAAACCTTTAACTGTTCCTTTGCAGCCTATGCAGTTCCCTACTTGAACTGTATCATACTGACTGTTGTGTCATTTAACAATATTTGAAAAAAATCTTGCACAGAGTTAGAACAGGCAAACTGAAGATTCAGTTAAGGAGAGAATAGCTGCAGAATAGTGTATCATTGAGAGTAGTTTGATGAGAATTAAAGACATACAGGTAAAGGATTGACTGTCTGATCTACAAATAAGCTAACTGTGACTTGTAAAGTTACTTAGATTGGAAGTCCCTGAGTCCAGATCTTCTGCAATCCTTATACCATGTTCCCCTGGGATGAAATTTATAATAATTGGTGGGTAAACAGAAGTTTGTCAAATATTCTATATGGTATGTATGCAATTCTTCAAATGTGAGAAGAATAGGAGCTAAACCAGACATTTGGGAGTAAAATTATTATTGCTTCATATTTAATACACTATAGATCTTCACCACTGCTTCACTGCTTTCACCAATTCCTGTGAAGATAAACAAACTGAAAACAATGAAATCTCTTTCTTAAAGGATTCTCCTGGACTGAAGTAAGAAAAGTAGTGTTTTGCTTTAGATGATGAACATGCTAGGCTCACCTGTTTGGAGACGACTGCAGGCCCTGAATGTACATACTTGGATCAATGCCATCACAGGTTTGTAAGACTGTGGCAGAATAGAGCAAGGAAAAAATAAACCAGGAAGTCTATCTTTTTCAGAGCAGCATGGACAGGGCTGATAAGACTGAAATATTACCATGGACAGTGATGCCAGCGTGGGCAGCTCACCTGCAAAAAAAAAACCATAAAGAAGAGAAAAACAAAAACCAAAATGAGGGAAGGGTTAAGCTATTGTGCATAAGACAGTAATTAAATAATTCTAGGTCCAGCAAAGAAGGGCTGTCATGTCACACCAATATGATGTTCTGTTCTTTTTTGACAATAATATCAGAAAGCAAGACCGCCAGTAAAGTGGTTACTATGGTGATTAGCTTGCATGCTGGTGTGACTGCAGCAGCTGTTGTCATTCAGACAGCCATCGCACGCTGTGTGCAGGCAGGCGTATAGCTCCCAGGCCCAAATTTAGAGGCACATCTGGATTTTAGCTAATACACTAAAGGGAAGATAAGAGAGCTTTCTCTGCCTATTGGACTACAAATCTAGGCCTCTTTCCCCCTTCAGGTTTATAAATTCCATACCAAACCTGTCAAGAAAACAAAATAGATCTCTCTCTTTGTCCAGGAATTTTTGGATCTAAGAAAACAGCAAAGCAAATGAACAGAAACCTGGCCACTTCTAAAAAAATGCTGGATTTGGTTAGCGAGGACCGCAAAACATCTGATTTCCTTCTGAGACATTACAATAGTAAACAAAATAACAATACTGTACATATACTGTATAAATCATGATGCTTACTTGGAGCACTTAGAATCTTAAAAAGAGATGGATCACCTCGTGCTAAGAATGATCATTATTTCATGCTGATCTCAAACCTTTGCTTAATTGGTCAGCGGGGCTAAAATGTCGATAAAAAAGAGAACCTTAAATTGACATCCTTTCCTACTCTGATCGCATGTCTCTCTGCTGGCACTAGATGCAGAAAACTACCAAACTGCACTCCTTCATTGCTTAATGGAACTGACATATAAAGGATGTTTCTTTACAATTTAATGACCATCTGACAGAATTGTAGCTTGTAGGTTGCAACAATTATCTTCCTAGGGACCTGTGGTTTTCTGAGATAAGCGTCTATTTCAGTCTACAGAATGCTCTTCTTGACTTGACTGTCAGCTTGCAGATTTTTAGGTGTGTAGCACACTGGTCTGTTTATACATACTCTATGAAATCCTGCTCTATGAAATCCCAGTGTGTGTAGGTGTAAGTGCATTTTTTAGGATAAAGGCATCAGCTAAATAGAAAGAAGTCTGCAGCAGGTACTGGCACAATTAATTCGAGATGACTTATCTTCCAGTGTGACTTTGCTAAGGGCATCAGAGCTGCTCTTCAGTATCTGATAAGAAGGTAATGAAACTCAGTTTGTTTCCAGGTTTCCTTCAACGTTGAACATTGCTGACAAGAAAGGTTTGCGAAATCTGCCTTACTGAGGTGCAGAACAGCTGTAATCGAAATCAAAGTTAGGGTAATAAGCACTTAAGCTTATTAGAGTTTTTCATGTTATAGAGGTTTTCACTGACATTCTTTTATCTTACCGTCATTATTGTGTGCTCTAGTTATTTCTAGGCATTTTTATTTGTTAAAGATGTTTTAAAAAGGAAATATGTTTACATGATGCATTGCTTTAATGATACTTTATGCTGCTTAGACCAAACCATTAAAATACTTTTAATTGTGGGTTGTGGGTTAATGATTGTCGAGGAGCAGTACAGATACACACAATATAAGATCACATTAAGAGCACAGAGAGAGGACAGAAGAAGAGGAAAGAAGAGGGAAGAAGCAAAAAGGATAGGAGAGACAAGAGTACAGAGGATTTGGGACTTGAAGCTTGCACCAGGAGACAGCGCCAACTTCATGATCATCTAACCAAACCTGACTGGAGCTAAGTATTTGAACTTTGCTAAAGAGAGCTTGCTGTTCTGTGTTGTTGGGAACTTGGATTTTCTGGGTAAATGATAGAGTTCCTCAGTTAGAAATGTTTTTCCTGCTTTTTTAATGCATTTTTATGGATAGGGATATAGGCTCCCATTTATTTTGTGCCATCCAGGGTACAGAGAGAGAGATTTAACTGCAGGTTACATTGTATTTATTTAGAAGGCAGCTTACAGTATATCCCATGTGGCTTCTGCAGGCATTAAAAGTTTTCACGATGAATGACAACGCCCAAGATCAAAGTGTAATGAACTGTAGTGGAGCGAATATTTGGCTTAACCCACTTAACCCACGCAGGGTGACCAAGGGGTAGCTGCAGAGGTGGAGTTGGGGTGGAGGTGGGATGCAAAAGTTGCACGCGAGGGAGAGAGATATCGCATTTGGTATTTATAGCGTTTGGTGGAGGAAGGATGAAGGGAGTGATTGCTAATTACTGATGGCTGGGAATGATTGAGTGTGTTTGTTGTCATCGCTCCTGAACTTTCATTAAATAAACTCCATTAATGCTTAGTAACAGTCGGGGGTTTTCTGGGTGACCAGAATGTTAGGCCTCTGAAACACCTGTACATACTGTACATAAAGTAAATCGTGTGTTGTATGTTTTGTTGTGTGTAGTGTAGTTTGTGTCTTGTCATTAATAAACATTTCTTAAACAAGTGTGCCTGGATTACTACTCTTTTCAACAAAGCTGTACAAAGAATTCACGTGCCTCTAATTATTTAGTACCAGCCGCTCGGGTATATTGCTAGAAATCACTGACAAGTTGGAAGTTATGAATAATTATTTTACTTATTCAGAATCTGATTTTCACCATTTTCACAACAGAACAATATTTGTAACAATATTATATCTTTTTGCATTCAGAATGTAATATGTGTTAGCTGTTCACAGCTGCATCACCACATTACCACATTCTAACCTGATCCCAGAAGTGAAGCAAGCTTGGGCCTGGTTAGTTCTGTAAGTCTTGCTGCATGTGATGTTGGTGGACAAGTAAGTGGTGCCCTTACCTCTGGACTGGAATTGTCAGAAGCAGTTCCACAGTAAGGTGACAGTGAAATTCCAACCTGTTTCACTGATCAAAGTTGCCTATCTCATACTGAAGACCCCAAATAAAGGTGAAACATTTGTCTGTAGCGGCAAACTTTGACTTCATATACACAAAAGGAGAATTATTCCCTTTAAGTCTGTTTATAAGGTTCTGCCTCTCAATGCTGAGAAATGACAAAAACTAATTAATATTCATTCACATATTGTTTACTTCAGAGATTACCTGATTATCCCCTGTGTGACAGAAGATCCTGCAAGGATAGCATCCGAGGGAAAAGTTAATAAAGAAGCTGCAATTTGTGTATTCTCAAACATCTGGAATCCAATTGGGAAAGCTTAGCTCAAAGGAAACAAAATTAATGGCCTTCTTCTTGTCAGTTTTACAAAACTGATCTTCCATCCTAGATGTTGCCATCTGACAGTAAGATTGTTATTCAAGTTTTCCATTAAATTTTGAAACTCACTGTTATTTAATACAGCTGTGGCATTGAGTATCGTATACTGTCACCTCATTAATAAAAGTCAAAATCAATCTTTAAAATGAATATCAAAATACAAGTTACAATACCTTACATTTAACCCATAAACAAACCCTGCTTTTGCACATAAAGGAACAGAGTTTTTATCTTTTTTTGTTTCAATTTCCATACCAATACAACACAAACTCATGCTGTGGTTTATTCATTATTAGATTTGATGTTGACATACAGTATGTCAGATGCTGTCCAATGATCCCTTTATTTTTACATCTAGGCTTCTTACTTGATTGATTAAAATAAATGTTGTATTAAAAATATTATTTGAATAACTTGTGCCGCTCTGTATACATTATGCTCGATCTATTAATATCATATACTAAGCAATGATATCCACAAACAGTACTATTTTCTACAGCTGTAAATTTTTATTCCATTACAAATGTGTCACAGTACAGCATATGTTAATACAACGCATTGCTTATTAACTAAATATCTAGCCGCTGTAGTGTAACTGCTTTCGAAGATTTAATGTTGTGTTTAAATAAAAGGAAGTCAGATACTGTAATAAGACAATGAAATATCAACCAAAACAATCTCGCTGGAGACAGTGCTTTTTAGAATTTCAAGTATTAACGAGGGGAAACATGTTGAAGCAGATAAAGATGGATTGTCTTTCATTAATATGTAGTATACCCTTATTTGTCCTAGTTTCTTGAAAACAACGCAATTAACAAATATGATACACTAAAATGATTTTTAAGGTAGATCAGCAAGTGAAGATACTGATCACTTGGCAGATGTCTAATTATGGTTGCAAGGCGATATTGATTGTTCACACTGTTCCTCTCAGTATTGTTAATGTTTGCTTTTAGTCCTTGTCAACAGGAGAGTTCAATACGTATTTCTAAGCAACTAAGCTTAAGAATGTTTGTTTCCCTTGAAAGCAATGCTTCAATAACAAAGGAGCATAAAATCAATTTTGAAAGTCAAACTAGTTTTATAAACTAAACTCACTTAAAGGGGAGCTCAGTTATAAAAGAAAGGAAAAAATAACTGATTTATTTTTTTATATTAAACAAGATTGAATCTTATATTGAACAAGTCTGAAGTTGTTTTGAAGAAATACTTTAATGTGCTGTAGACATTTCAACAGCCTGGAACTTCCTTTTCAAGCCTTTTTTTTTCCCAAGGAGAGATTATGGCAGGTATTATAAAACTATATCTGTGATCATTACAGATCTCAGAACACATCTCAGATCATACTGAGATGAAGTCAGGGTAGTTAAGCAGATTCATGATCCAGGATCTTTCACAATCTGGATGAGGACTCCTTGATAACATGGTTTCTCTCAGAAAGATATCAGAAACAGCGATAGTGACTGTGCAAAGCCATTCTATTACAGGAAACCCCCGAGGCTGCTGCTGAAGGGGAAAAGGGAAATGATTTATCAATGAAGAGCAGGACTGAGTTCTTATCAGTTTCCAAACAAAATTAATTCAGAATTAGCAAGCGTGCCCGAAAGATTTAGATCAGCAAAGCACTGCAAGGACAATTTGAAATTTACAATGCAATACATCATGAGACAATAAGACACAATGCTCTAATTTTATTTTTGTAGAGTGGATTTTGTGTTGATGCATGCCTGAATGCAATTTAGAAATATATATCTAGAAATAATTTTCAGAAACAAAGTACACTCCAGGTAGTGCCATCTACACATTTGAATGTAGAGCTATTGACTGGCCTACTATAAGTATACTACTATAATATTAATAATAAGGAAATATTAGAGAATAGGGTGGCATGGTGGTGCAGTGGTTAGCACTGGGGCCTGGGTCCAGTTCCTGGGAAAACTGCCCCTGCTGTGAGTGTGTGCATGTCTGTGTTTCTGTGAGAACCTTGCAATGGATGGGTATCATCCAGGTGTCGCGGATGTGACACTGAGCTGGAAAAAGGTGTGAAAGGTGTGAAATCTGTAATCTATTCTTTTAGTTTCAGTAGCTCCTTACATCTGAATTATATAATAACATCACTTTATTAACCCTTTACAATTGCATGCATTAGGAATTATCTTTTCACATACCACAGCTTGCTCTCCATGAGTCACACAGACAGGGAGAGAGCCTGGGGTCAGAGCACAGGATCTGCCATTGTATGGCACCCCTGGGGTGTTGGGGGCACAGTTGGGGTTAAGGGCCTTGCTCAGGAGCCCAACAGAGTAGGATTCATCTGCCAGCTGCAGGATTTGAACCAGCAACCTTCCAGCCACAAGCACAGGCACAGAGCCACCACTCCACCCCTATTTCCTCTAGGAAATTACACTTCCTCACATTCTTGACATTTGCAAGGGTTCGGCACAGAGAACTTTTGAGAATAGGAAAATTCACCTATAACCAAGTCCAGCCCTATACCCATACATAGAGTAATGCCCTATATGCTTAAAAGACATGCATCAGCTTTAAGTTAATTTAAATAACATTGATCATTTAAAAGAAACAACAATAATCACTAACATATAGTAATCAGTTAAAATAAACAAGATGTATTCCTCCTCTGCATCAGCCTGTACTTATTCTCTCTGCTCCATGACTAGCATGCCCAATGTAATGGAAAAGGGAATAAAACTGCCAGAGATCCTGTAACGTCATCTCCAGCCTGTAAGTTCCCACAACGTCGACACAGAACCTGAAGCATTCATTACAATACAAAAACAAGACCACATTGAGATGTGGATGCTGGGAAGTGGGTATTAGGGCAGATGGCAGGGAGAGGCTCATTCATTGGCTGTAAGTTTGAATGTTGCAATTGACAACCTTTAGCATTGTTTCATCTCACTCTGCTCTTCTTTCAAGTTATTTGAATTGCAAATAATAAATACATTTGTGGATTTTAAATATGCAGATGTCCGGACCCTACTCTATGTATTTTTTATTTGCCAGTCAGTACCTGCAAACTCCTTGAGACTGACTGAATTGACACACTAGCCAAGTATGCTGTTGCCTTCAGCAATTCCCATGTGTCAGCAACTATGCCTCTTGTGAATCACTTACAGTACATTAACCTTTCGGTATTTTGTAATGATTAGTTCACTGTTTGAAAACAAACCATTTTCTAGTATTCTGGTAGGCCGATGTCATTTTTAGAAATAAAAAACTGTACAAACAGAAATCTTTGTTTTGTATTAATTGTACATACGGCTATGAAAAAGGGGTATGATGTTTTAGAGGTAATTATTGAGTTAAGCCTTCTACATTGCAGAAGACCAGCAAGTCTGAGTCTGTGTCTATGCAGGCATTGGTGGTCTGCAGGGGGGACTCAGCCAGGGAGATTAAAATGTGCGTAGTACCACTTCCCTTCAGGAGTGAATGATGAACCTGTCTTGAACACTGCAGTTAAAAGGACATCAATGAACACTTGCTTGTGCAAAGCAGAGTTGGACTTGTTTTTCTAGCTGCGAGTTGTAATTTACCCACAGTCAATGAATTTTAATAGAACCCTTTCACACTGTGGTTGAAGAAAGCAAACCATTTGCTGTACCTTCCTTAAAAGACAAATAATTGCAATAAAATTGTTTTTTAAAGTCAGAATTTTTGGATACTAAAATAGGAATGCTATTAATTGTAATTCAATATTATAACTCCAGCTCAAAGCAGCATTGTTTTTAGTGGAAACAGGATTCTTACACAATAAGTACAACAAGTAGAGCATGCAGTCCCAAAGGCAGTTATTCTGAAAACAGAGCTCTAACTCAAATCTCAGGTGGAAAAGGATTTATTTTTGCAACACCTGCTAAATTTATGATGCTTGGATGAACTGAATAAACACTTACCTGTTTTGTCACATCTACAGAACATACAGCACACAAAACAATGCAAAAAAGTTGGTAAATGTTACAAAGTTCAAATTGTTTTTTTCACAGCATCCTTGAGAAAGTCAGAATGTCTTGTGCGTTTTAGAAAAGCATGATGATGAGATATGTTCATGAAGAGGTCAAGCCCTGATCTCACCCAAGCCTATCGAAATGTCACATGTCTTGCTGACTCACTTGAGAGCACCCTTTTTAACATCCCTCTGTCCACCCTATCTTTGCCTGGTAGCAGCTTCCTGGCTCATCCGTCTTTAAATTGGGGGTGAGGAGGATGGTTTTGGATTGCCCTGTCCTCGTGGACAGGTTTTCATTTTCTTCAGTGAGATGAGGTACCATAATAAAGCTCACTATTCAGATCTTGCCTTTTCTTTGTCTTAATTAGGGTTAAACTGAGCTCCTGAATTTCCCATTTGAATCAGCAATGAAAGTTTTGTGCACGTTGTGCAAGAGTTGCCTAACCTGACAACATCTTGCACTTTTTTGTGAATTTGATTGTATTTGTAAGTAAGCAAGTAAGCAAATGTCCATATTGGCAGAAGCCCATATTATTATGCATTCACTATAACTCTCTTGCTTGTTTGAGCTGTCATCTGCACTTACACATTAGTTATATTTCAGCTTCTTTATATAGACATAATATCACTTTCAAAAATAAAAGGACATAAGCTGTACTGGCTTTGCGACTCAATAAATACCTTGATGAAAACGAATCTTCTTATCCCTTTAGAGTAAAACTAAATGTTCAAAACTATTAAAATTAAAAGTTTCTTCTAAGGGACAATTAAAATCCTTCAAATTTAAATTAGATTGCATGAAAACCCATACTAAACTGCAGAAGTGTCTCTTATGCAAACAGAATAAATAATTAAAGGACAAAATTAAAATGAGAAATATCAAGATATGGTATTTTAAACTGAAAGCCATATGGTTAACCATATAATGAATAAAATGTAAAATAATATTTCCACCCATCAGCTAGTTTTTAAAAATCCTTCTGGTAGAACATGACTAATTCGTGCAGTTGTATTTTACAGTTTAATGATTCTTTTATGCTGAACCCTGAGAACAGGTTTTGAACAGGCACTTTTGGTGATGGAAACTGTCGACTGGGGTGTAATTGAGTGCTGGTTTAGAATTTTGACCTTCCTAGTTGGAGGTTTGTTTCTGCTAAATTAAATTAAATGAAAAAGCAATTAGCATTCATTTTGATGTGCAAACTCCCCTGATATGTCTGAAAAATCAAAACACTATTAAAAATACAATTAGAAAAGAATACAATTGCAAAACTGGACAAGTTGACACTTTATACAGTATCTTTGTACTGTATCTCATATACAGTACAGCAAACAAATTGTTCCTCAAATACACAGTCTCCTATCTCATGCACACAAACTGACTACTTCCTTTAAGGTGAATAATCACCAAATTCCAACTTAACTCTCCAACTAGGGTGAGTGAAGGAGAAATGTTTTAATCTGGGTGCTATCCATCCAGTCTAACTGAATTTCTGAAAAGTAATAGTTTTCCATAAATGCCCATTAAATCATATTAAGCCTTAAGCTTGTTTGTTGAAACACAGCAGCAAAACATTACTGCCTTTCCTACATCTACCCAAATCCCATTTTATATTAATATTACCAATGATAAAATATTTCTCACTTTTATGGGCAAATATTCTGAAACTTGTTTCTGTTTGCAGAAACATACTGTACCATATTTTAGAATTCAGCTTTGTACTGCATGGTTGGATTAGTAATCTGAAGGTTGTGATGTATTGAAGATTTATATTGATTTTTTAACTAATCTGGTGATAAATTGTCAACTGTATCTCAAAGCTTTGAAAGAGATACCTGTTTCATACTATAACAGTCTTTTATCTGTTGCTAAAATAAATTACATGTTAGAACTGCAATAAGATGAGCATAATTGAAAAGATTCTGCAAATGACACCTTGAGATGGCTGGTTGTTTGAATTTCTCTATAACATGAAATTAAAACAAATAACAGACAAGTGGTGACCTGATGTTTCCAGAGTCACTTATTTAATCACAGAAGTCTCCCAGACTTGAGCTTTACTAAATAATTATCTACATGGCTAGCCACAGTTAATTATCTTAAAGGCTAGCTTCTGTCATTGAAACTGTTCTTCTACCTCTTTGAGGACGAGTTTGACACCAAAAAGACCACACAGGTGAAACAAATCAAACAGAAATAATTTAATGCTAGCAAACAAAAACACCGTTCAGTGCACAACACAAACAGAAAGCTTCATTTCAAAGGTGGTTTCTTTACGGTCTGGTTTGGATCTCCACAAAGAGCTCCTTACAAGAATGATGACTGAGGTTAAAAAAATGGCTCACTCTCAACAAAAACATACTACAAGGATTTCCTCATCTGCAGAGCACTCTCTAGCATACAGTCTTCCCATAACAAAACCTTTATGAAAAAATTCCAGCAGATGATCTGTGTAGCCCCATGTCATTGCTGATGTGTTCATCCAGAAAACCTGGCACCACCATGGTGTGAATGTCAGGAGTGAGACTAGGAGAACTGGAGAATCTTCTAGCTAACCTCTGGAATGGTTTGGCATGTACTGTATGTACACCCTAAATAACTATTGGAATATTAGCTTTATCAAGATGTCCGCTGTAACAGATTCTAAAACAACCTGAACAAGGACATAAAACAATTCAACCATTTGCATAATTAAGTATTCTTTTACATGTGAAAACCTAAAACAATGTACCTTACTTATCGCTCTTACTGTATGTGCTGCATGCAATTTGAAGTGAGCTGTAAAAACATAGTCCAGTGCCATTTGCTTTAGACTCATGCTTTCAAATGTGTTAAGTTCAAACAGACCACCAGGATCAGGCAAAGGTTTTGAAGAGGCATTTAAAACCTCTCTGTTCTCAAAGGCTTTAACACAAAATCAATATTAGCAAAAATGTTTTTAAGGCCAGTTCATACAACGTACATGTTCATATAATGAATTAAGAAAACAAAAAGCTGCATTTTATGAATTAATTATTCAATTATTTGTTTAATGTTTAAGTAGAACTTTGATGCCTTTAGAAGAAAGGCAATGCTATCATAATTAAAAAAAATTAAGAGTCATTCCTAATGTTACTTCTGCCACAAAATCCTCTTGTGACTCTGGACCAGCTCAATTGATTATATCATATTTATTTACAGTATATGAATATTTTGCACAGCTATCCAATCTACTCTTAATATATTTATTTTTCTCATTTTTAATTTTACTAATGTTTTTATTGTGAGTTAATTTTCTTTTCAACAGTGACAGATGCAGCTACAGTAAAATATTTTTTAAACGCTTTGTAGGCACAATTCAATTTCTCTCTCTTCTGAATAGCCCTGTTAAAAACCCAATACTGCAAATTTAACTCTTTATGAAAATATATCCCAAGTAGCTAAGTTCTTGCACATTTGTATCATCTTGCACATCTTCACCTCTAGATTCCTTCTAAATGAACTAAACTCCTAGGGCACTGAAGGTGCATCAGCTAACTTTAGGGAAAGAACTTGAACTTGAACTTTATTGCCATATGTAACCGGTACTGGTACAATGGAATTCTTACTTACAGAATTACTTGTGTAAAAAACAAGACAAAGTGCAAACAGCGCATCAAGACAATGTACAAACAAACAATAGACAATGTGCAAGTAAACATGTAGACAGTTTGAATGTAAACAATACAGACGTGTAAACAATGACTGGAGATGTGCAATAGATAAGAAATCATAAAGAGGTAGATGGTGATGGTGTAGGTGTGGTCCGAGGGGGATGGCTAAATGTGTTCGCCAGTCTCACTGCTTGTGGATAGAAGCTATTGAAGAATCTAGTGGTAAGTGTCCGTATCCTCTTATATCTCTTGCCTGAGGGCAGTGGGGTGAAGAGATGTGGAATATCCACTCAGTTGTTTGGTTAGACCATTGTTGAACTATTTAAGTCTCCTTTTGTAAATGAGGAAAGCAGGACTTAGACCTCTTGCTTACCTTGATGCACTTTGATGATGTTTTCTCCTTTTGAGCATCAGTTTAGAGGGAATGCTCACCTGTGGGGGATTAATTAGTTTACAAGCATGTCGTAACAACACTTAAAAAGATTTATGTCCACCTCTGAGTGCACTAAGGTTCTTAATGATAAGAATGTAATGAAAAACAGGGCCTGTAATGTGCTAGACTCTAAGACATCCATTCAATTGTAAACACTACTTTTGTGTTTTGTGTGGTTATAGTCCATTTGATTAATATTTGTCTTTTTGGTCATTGCCTGTTTATTTCTCCTCCACCGAACTGTTCCTAGAAGATTGAAAAAGACATGCAACCTCACTTGATGTCCTCTTACCAGTGGAATGTATTATTACTTATCTTTTATAAATTGCTTGTAGTCAAGCAGGTGTCAGGACTGACTATTATTTTGACTTAAATTGCTTAAACTCTAACCTCTGTTCAACCTCTATTATCACTAACATCACCTTCATAACAATAAAATAAGTCAGAAGGGGCAATATGATTATTTTTTTCTTCTTGAGGCAAATAGCTCCGTCAGTGAGGGAAAAAATGAAGAATTTGGGAAACATAAACATAAATAATGGAAGGCCGATTCATGTGTACATCTGTCTCATATGTGGTTGATGCCAGAGGGTTCCTGGGGAACCGCTGTTTGTTTCAGTTGTTATTATTCTTGTTCCAGCCTCTTTTTAATGTCTTTTAGCATTTCAGGTTGAACAAAAACTTTATCTTCTAAAAAAACGGTGACTTTCAGAAAGTCCGTTTCTGAAGTTGTTTAGAACAGTTTTATTTGATAACTATTTTGGATAATGGTAATCATCATTTCCTTAATTGGATTACACAAATGATCATTCTATTTGTATTTTATTTTTACTAATTAGTGAAAATAAAGTGGGATATGAGCTGAGAATGGGAACGATCACGTCTCTCTCCTTGAAACACTTAATCAGTTAAGTGACCTTTAGAATGGATGATTACTGCTACAGAATGACTGAGACCATTTTGAACACTGAATGGATGTTTTTTTATGTTTTACTAGCAATTTGCAATACTTCAGTAATGTGGTACTTTACTTTTTTTTTAAAAAACAACAAAAATTCATTATGCGTTCTTAGATTTTATCCTGTTTTTAAGTGATATAAGTCACATTTAAATTTCCAATTGCAATGCTTCTTTTCATATTTAAACTGTGTTTATTTCTAAACAATGTTTTTTTTTTGGTGCCTGCCCCCATATCTTTGTGTGCGAAATTTCTGTTCGTTCAAAAATCATTGTACTGCTGTCATGAAGAGATCTGTATGATATTAATGGCTACTTCAAGGTTTTAAAACTTTCAATACCAATAGGTGAATAGGAAAAAATGTCTTTATCGGTTAACCTTTGGCAGGTAATAAACAATTATTCTTTGCTTGGGACTTGACTTACCTGTCTGCATGCTAAAATCACTTTAAGTTAATTAGGCACAGCATACTAAATAGTATAGAGACATACAGTAAGTACAGCCAGTGTTAAATAATTTCAGATACAATGCTCTAAAAGCAAGCCTGGTCTGGGACAATAGAAATCCAAAACACAATGCAAGTGTCAGACTAGGACTGATAGTGGACCATGCCCCAAAGCTCTGGAAATCTATCCCCAAGTATATCAGAGAGTCACCTTCCCTCAACACCTTCAGGTCCAGTCTCAAAACCACCTGTCTCCCTCTTTACATCTTCTATCACATTATATAAACCCTTCTGTTTCTTTGTGTTTAGTTTATCGCCTATCTTTTTTGCTAATTTCACTGTATTGTCTTTTTTTTAACCTTTCTGTAAAATGTTTGGAGAAGCTGCTTTTAAAGGTGCTACATGAAATAAAGTTCATTCTGATTCTGATTCTTATTACACATGGTTAAATGATTGCCAATTCAAGGCATATTCAAAGAGCCCACTGTGTCAGAGCTGGCTGGCTCTTCTGAGCGATGCTGTTGAAACTGGCCACTGTTATTTGGTTGTCTGGGTATAAACAGGGTACCAGATGAAAGAAAAGTACTGTGAAAATGTCAAAACTAATATAGACTGATTTGATATAAAGTGAGGAACATTGTGAGCATGGTTTATTAACCAAACTTTGACTGTGTTTTGGTTTTGAAACTGAATTATATATTTTTTAATTCAGTTATGTCATCTAACAGTTAAACTTTCTTAAATTCAGATAGATTGAAAGTATTTTTTACAGGCTGTTCTGGTACAATATTCTACCAGTCAAAATCAATACAAGTTTTGAAGGACAGATTATAGACTAAATCTGTGATGCTGATGTCAACAAAAAGCACATAAAAGCCGTCACAGGCAATAACACAGCATTGCGTTTGCATGTTGTATAGAATATCGATGCAGGAATTATGGAATCCATGTTTTTTCAGGTGAAATTCAATGACCTGATCATTTCATCACATTTTGTAAGGTAGCTTTGCGTTTCTTACTACAATATAATTGTCAAATCATACAATCTTGGCTTTCTGTGTTCTGCTCGCAGAAGGTCTGATATTAATGTGGTTTAATTCTAGCAGAACACCAAGTGCATATGATTTCACGTCACTAAACCGATTATGCCTCTACATAGCTTGCTAGATCAAATGTGGTTCCTCAGTTAAAGGCTGAGGTGTGCTTGCAGATCTGTTAAAGGAATCTGTATAAATACGTGGAATGTCATTATTTCTTCACAGGCACTGAATTCATTATGCAGCTTAAATACCTAACCAGGATGTAATGTTTTAAAGATGACCAATATATGATAATATGTAAAAAGACAGTATGAATCCTCCATACCATTTTAAAAATGTATCATGTACGTGTCATTTTCTGCAGGCTCATTACGACAAAAATGGCAAGTACTGAATAATGGCTTTTAAATGGATAATTAATTTTTGAATTTCTACTTGATGTTCTCAAGACAGCAAAATATTCTTGTAGGTACATACAGTACCAACTATTCCTAATATATGAAGATCCAACTCTTTGCATTTATAAAGAAACTGTTTGACAGGGACGTATAATAACAGTAGCATGTTCTTCTTTTCTGCAGACTCACTCGTTTGCTAGTAAGAACTGCTTTGTGTGCTCAGGGGAACATCTTATGACATTTAAATTCCTTAGCTGTGCTGACTTGGCATACTAATGCTCCTCATTTGTACGTTAGGCACATCATAAGTGCCAGTCTTTACCCTGACGTGCTGACTCTTTGGCTTCAAAGGGCTGCTTGGAAGAAGATCCTATTATTCTGGCGGTGCTGAACTTATTAGTGTTGGACTTCTGCTGCTGCCATTTATGAACAGAGCTAAATTAATACCCAGCTGTATGTTTTTACTGGCAAAGGAAAAAATATTTAAATTTAAATAGCATACACTATTAATCCCTCAGTGCCTTGGTCTGAACAGCAAAAGTGTATACTGTACGTAAAATATCTTTGAAGATAGACTACAGCAAAAGATAAGATGTTGCTTGTCAAAACCCCTCAGCACACAGAAACGGTATCATCTAGTAGCAATAAAGTAAGAAATAATGATGATACAGTTAAGCGTTTCGACTGCATTGTTATCTTTTATGCAAATTAGGTTACAGACATTTTTTTTTAATTTTCAAACCATCAGCTACAGAATGAAGTCATGAGAAAATGCGAATTCATTTGCTAAATTGAAGTCCTTGCTGAGTAAACTCGTCGCACATGTGGTCTGTATTTTGTAAGCTCAGAAAACCCTCAGTTTAAAGGACTTTGCTATAGCCTCTTGGGATTTAACTTCATAAAATCTGCCAAAGGGGAATTATGTCAGTAAAATCAGAAATAAAAAAGTACGCTTTTCCCTGCAATAATCAAAACTATATACCCCATTTAAGAATATCAATGAGGCCCTATTGGGGTAAGTCAATTGTTTACAATGAGTGATCTTGTGTTTTGTGTGCCTTAGCAAATTTCATACAGTATAATTATGACATGAAATAAAGAGCTTGTACAATATATTAATGATAAAAGACACAAGAACAATATTCATTGACTGTGCTGAAATTGGGAAAAAAATAAGTCAAACCATACAGAAAGCACATTCTGTATACAGTGTATACATTTTTTGATATAATAGTCTGCCTTAGTGATGAAAAAAAGTCATTTGTGATTTAACAGATGTTAAATAATAATGGACACCACTTCCCCCTTTTAGCCAAACCAAGGGTTTACTGTAGTTATATCATGTGCTGTACAGTGGAAATAATACAAGGCTTCAACACACTGTTCTGTATACATAAAGCTGACCTTCATGATCCTGATAGTGCTGGTTCTTGTCAAAAGTTGAAAAATGAGTCAGAAGATGCTGAGATGTGAGTCAAAAGAAGTCCAATAAGTGTGGAAGTCTGGCCATTGGCTGGAGGTGGAGGAACAGACAAACGGATCAGAGTTGTAATTGAAACCAAATGGCGATCAATAGTTGAAAGTGATTGAAGAGATGGCTGGACGGGCCCTGTAATTGATCTTTTCAGATTGTTTAAATAACAATCCAATAGTTTTCACTTGAGCTGACAGTGCTGAAACAGCATGGAAGAGTGAACATGTTTTGAAACTACACTTTACTCCATTAGCTTTTTGTTATACGTCCAAACTTTAAAAATAAATTTAGACTCTTAATATTCTTGTACAGTAAGCCTGACCTTAACATTAGTTTCCTTCAGAGGTAGAACATCCACACTGATTTTAATTTAAAATCCTTCAGCATTAAAGTATTTTCCTTTAATATTACTTTATATAATATTACAGCTGACTTCATATCTAAGGATAAGCTAATGAAAGACCCTTTGTAGGTATATATCTTTTTTGCTGAGAAGTGTTGATCAAATATTTTCACCACATGTAACAAATTCTATTTCAGTTCTGCCTGAACTAGAGAAAACAGCATTCCTCTGAGAGTACGCTTTAAAAAATATCCTAAGTAGAAGGTGCTATTATTACGTCTGGCATTATTTGAGTTAATACTCGACTACTTAACTCTGAATTTGTACACATTTCTATGCAGTGTACATAATGTTAAGCTTCGCCAAACAAAAAAAAAACATTAATAGTATGGTATGCTCCGAATTTTTTTTAACGAAACACTAATGTAGCCTTGACAACAGACTTGTCTTTTGAAATTGCCAAGTTTTGTTCAATTGCAAAAAAGAGTGAATGTTCTAGGGCACCAATGATAAATTACATTCTACTCTGCTCCAGACCTGACAGCACAAAATGTTGCAATTAATTATAACTTAGGATTGTACCTTACTAACTACCTAATGATTTCAGAACTTAGTAACCTTCCAAAAATGAGTAATTAATAAAACATTTGAAGATTAAAACAGTTAAGATTTCCCCTCCTGGTTGTGATCTAGGAGTGCACATAAATTAAATTTGTAGGCATTTTATTAATTTACGCCTTTCCTTTAACTATGATGCAGAAAGCTGTCATATTTAAAATTGTTTCCTTGCACCATAAGTGCTATTATTTTCAAGTAACCTTCAAAGATTGTTGAATATACAGGCATGGCATGCATTTATTGTGTATGATACAAAAGTATTAACAGAAGGTCTCTGGGTGGCAAATAAAATGTCCTTTCAGGGTCTGTATGTCCTATTTTACTGTAAAGTGATTTTATTTATTCAGCAACACAACAATACTAATATGAGGAAGACGGCTAGAAAAATGCTTTACATTTCTGTGCTTCTCTTGAGTGAGAGACCGGTTCAAAACTCATTCACACATTTATATCACTAATGCTTTAGGTGACTCAGATGTGAATTCCTTTATGAAGGTAGGTATTGTACTAGAACAGTTCGGGAAAAGGACCTTACTCAAAGAAACAACAACAGCATCTCATCTGGGATCCAGTTCAAACATGTTTCCCAGAAACACATCCCAGATGCAGCTTGCTTCCTGCCTGACCATGTGCCCTGTGCAGTGCCTGTATTCAGGTGTCGTCCTTGTCACACTGCCTATTATGGATCCAAGAATAACAGATAATTCTCTGGCGTAGGGCTTTTTGTGTTTGCTTGCAACAGAGGATATTGATCCTCACTCTATAGCAGGTAAACAGGAATATTCTGCTGAATTTCTTGACAAGAAAAAATGACTGTTAACTGTGGTAACTCCTTCAGGAGTACACACTGTCCCTAACAAAGTGTTGGAATGACTTTTTGTTGTCATGGAAAGTACTTCTCACTTGTCACTCTCACCCCTTCTGCCCTTATCTCCTTTCACAAGGTAAGTGGAAATGTAGTTTCTAGAAGCAGATACACATAGATTTATAACACAGTCACGAACAACTACTTTTGAAATTAAGTTTTTGAATTTAATTCCTGACCATGTGTGGTGTGCTAAAATTCTACAGGCACTTGTTACAGAATTAATAGTCCTGCAAAAGATTATTGAACTTCTACTGTATGGTGAATTGTGTTAATTGTTCAACGTGACCTGTCAACATGGTGGCTAAGGGCTGTTGTGTTAGGGGTGTGTGGCTCAATGGCTAGATATCCTTTACTAACCATGGATGTTTGCCTGTGTTTGCAAGTTCTTCCTTGCAAAGGAGGGGCAACAGGTGTAAGGCATGATACACCCTGGATGGGAAACCAGTCTCATCACCAGGTGCACACAGACATGTACATGCCAGGGCCAGTTCAAGCCTATTCAAGCCAATTATCCTACAAGTATCTCTTTTGACTATGGAAGGATACTGAAGAACTCCAGAGGAAACATACGTGAATATGGGGAGAAACTACACAAGAACTCCCCACATTAAGAATCCCAGGTCAGGAATTGAACGCAGGGCCCCAGTTAAGCAAAGCACCAATACAAAAAACTGCACTGCCGTCCCACCCTGCTATACCTTATTGCAATAAAAAAAGGTTCATTCACATCTGAATTGCACTGGCAGTTGCAGTTAAGTTCTTTCCAGTGTTATGGTAATACCTGTGGCTTGACTGAAGGTTCCTATTTGTATACATAGAACCCCCTTTTTCCCAGGTGTAGTCACAAGTCACTTTCTAACAAGAGCCTTCTATCTATTTATGTCTAAGCTTTATGCTTAATATTTATAAAAAGGCCTTGATATTCATTCAAGGATAATTTTAATTCCTGTATGTTGATGGCCTCATTGAACAAGATAATTCCGAAAACTGTAAGACACAATTTTATTTACCTCAGGCATAACAAAATTAATCAAACCAGGATATACAGAAAATGATGATTTCGTTAATTGCTCCTTTGTTGTCTTGAGCTACTCTGACCAACTCTCAGTGTAATTTATTGAAGAAATATGACAGTTGTGAAGGCTTATATCACCTTACCAGCTCTAAAAAGTTCAGCCTAAAAAGTTACAGAATTCTGAACATGCAGCGATTTCTAATTAATTAAGCTTTTCAGTAGATATTAACATATTCATAAAGTAGTTTCCAAGTGATTTCCATATACATGAGCTAGTTTTGAGAGAAGCTTTTGAAAAATGCCGCAGGTGCATTCGATACACCTTGTTGTGTTCTGCTAATTTCTTCAGCAAAGATCCATTAGAAAAAATGATTGAATCCATAAAATATCTCAGACTCTGTACTTCAGTGATTTAAAAAAAGTTATTGTTCTTAAACAGTCTTTGAAAGACTGTCTCTCTGTTCAGCATTTTTATAACACATACATATATTTCAGAAATACATTTTTCATAGTAAACTCCCACACAGTTCTCTTCAAATTTAACATCTAAAAAATAAACCCATTGAAGATTTTGACTGAGCCTAATATAAGTAATTCAGCTTTCGTAAGGACTATCTAAATTAAGATGTTTAACTGTAATACTTCAGTTATTAGCTTTGATTAAAGGACTTCAAAAGGATGTCAATTAAAGAGCGAAAATACAAAAGACATTTTCCTTCTTGAGGGCTTTAAAAATAGAAAGATTAGACTGAAGATTTGCATATACATAGTTATAACAAAAACTAGATATGGAAAATACAGAATTCAAAGTTAATTTTGAAACCCTCAAACAGTTCCATGTACCATTAGTACTGTAACTGTTTTAATCTGAACTGTAGCTTAATACAACAGCTAAAAAGTCTACCTTTGAAAACTTGAAGAATTTATTAACAAAAACATATCTAAACAAAAAATACATACTTTTGTCTAAAATACTCTTACATATAAGAAACTAAAGATAGATTACTCTTATCAGAGGACTAAAAACATCCTGATGGAAAATGGGAAAATATACAGTATGTAATTAAAGCATTTATACTTTGTTGAGTGACAGATCTAATTATCAAGGCTCATTTTCTTATGTACCCCTGGGACACAAGAAAGTGAGAAAATTTCAGTACACTCTTGTCTATAAATATTCTGAGCACTGCAGCATTATTTTCTTCACTGTTAACATTTCAGCCACGCTGTCAGTCATTCAGAGGTGTGTATAGATGCAGCTCCCTGATTTGTGTCGAGTCAGAGTTCTGGAGGGTCTGTACAATCTGACAAAGCGAAAAAAGAAAAATGGAGTCGATTTATAAAAAATAAAGGAAGATGCTCTGATCTTTTTTAGGAAACCTTTTAAAAAAAAACATCTGCAATATATCAACACATTTCAGAAGGCTGTATAATTTTGGAAAAAGCTACCCAGCCATACTGTTGAAACTGACTCTTCTTCCAAGGAATGGCTGGATTGGATCCCTGGATCAATTACCTAATTGCTACAAAATGAACTAGAAGCCCCGAATGGCCCCCTATCTTTTTTTACAGCCACTTATACTGCTCCTCAAAAAGCAGAAAAACACGTCCAAAAAAGGGAGTTCAATTAACCTCATTGACAACGCGTCATAGTATGGTGGCACTAAGAAAAACAACATTTCTTTTGAAGGAAAGTTCAAAATAATAAAATGGATAATGGATAGTAAATACACTTCTGCTGCTTCATAGGACACATCATAGTTCAGATTATGTTGCAGTAGTTTTCAATGCCAAGGATTACTGTAAGGAAGATAAGAACTGATTTATACACTAACATCGAGGTTTCGATGACTGCGACACCTCAATCACAACAGCTGGGCTTTCCCTTCTTGTCCTCCAGTGTTTTGGAGCATAATGGAGGACCACACAATTCCTTTTACCCAAACAAACTGCTCCTTTCTTTGGAGACTTCATTTGTGCTTTTTCACAAAGAAGGTGTTATTTTACTTTATTTTACTTTGTTATCTTGAGTCTCCAAAATATTATTTTCCTACAAAACAACTTGTTTTTTATATCTTTTAGTTTATCAGACAATCTAGTTTCCAGCACAAATACCTGGTCTCACAACAGACAGCTTATACCTTTCAACTGCACCCTTATATACCCTAAGCATAGGCCTTCCATTGACAACAGCTGTGCTAAATTATCTCAGCACAATTCTAATTAACTAGCTTTTTTTCTTTTTTAACACAAAATGGGGAAAGGCAATAACAGTTAGAGATTATGCCATATCCTAAATCGTGGTATTTATACCATGAAGTCTCTTTCAGTGTAGCAGAACTCAGGAAAACAGCTTCACTGTAGTGGATGTGATTATGACTTTTTGAATCTAATCTGCAAAAGACTGTGATAGGCTTCTCAGTTATATACTGTATAATAGTGAAGAATATTTTTTGTAAACTCTTCCTTGTTAATTAGGATGAAATCTGGAAATCTAGCGCAACTGGCAATGCTGACATACATACTAAGGGAAAATTCACTTTCATGTGTTAAAAAACTTTAAACATGTATAAGTGTTTATAATATATATTAAGTATTATAATCCTCCAGAAGTAAATGAGTGAATAATTTTCTTGTATTAATGAGGACTTTATACACTGCACTGGGGATATCATGACTTAATGTTGTGCCGATTATAAAAAAAGGACATCAATCCAAATCCCTGAGGCAATATTTTGTACTTAAGCAAAGTTTGCCAATAGAGTTTTTGGTTTGCCACACATATAACCCTTCTCTCTGCTGAATTTAAAAGGGAGGGGATGAAAATATGTGCTTAGAAAAGTAGAAAGTGCAAATGCAAGACTCCCAATACAGTTTTTATAGAGATATACTGGAAATTGCTTTCATGTTCTTTTTGTGGCATGAGTTAACCTTAATAGCTGCCTGGCCGATCTTTTCAGTACACTGAAATGCAGCATTCTGCATAGTGTCAGCTCATTTTAACTGAAGTGAAATGCCAGGCTAAAGATTTCCTTAGGGGTTCCCATCATGTGCAAACATAGATGACATCATCCTTATCCCAGGGGTGAGTGGGAGAAGCTAAATGAAGCTAAATGCCAGGCTTGTGATAGTATTAATGCTATCATATGTTAATGTATGCGTCTTTGGAGAGCCACCTTCGTTATGGATTAATTTTACATTCTGTGCCAATAGTGAGCTAGTATGTTGCTTAGCAAAATGTATCAATTTTTAAAAGAATCATTATTATACACAATGAAGATCTTATAAGTTTCTTATTACTTCAGGTAAATTACGTCAGTACAAAAGTCTGGACAAAAAGGACATAGTATTAATGACATTACAGAACAATATCCTATCATGCATGCCACGTCCACTTGTCTAAATAATAATAATTAATAATAATTGCTTACACTTATATAGCGCTTTTCTGGACACTCCACTCAAAGCGCTTTACGGGTAATGGGGACTCCCCTCCACCACCACCAATGTGCAGCATCCACCTGGATGATGCGACGGCAGCCATAATGCGCCAGAACGCTCACCTCACATCAGCTATCAGTGGGGAGGAGAGCAGAGTAATGTAGCCAATTCATAGATGGGGATTATTAGGAGGCCATGATTGGTAAGGGCCAATGGGAAATTTTGGCCAGGACGCCGGGGTTACACCCCTACTCTTTTCGAGAAACGCCCTGGGATTTTTAATGACCACAGAGAATCTGGACCTCGGTTTTACGTCTCATCCGAAGGACGGCTTCAGAAGTACCCACTTCAGAAGATACTGCATTGCTCATGTTAACAAGGAGAGCCTGGAGGCAAGCTGTGGAGCTCTGCAGAGAGGGACATTTGTTCATAGTCTGTTGTGGATGTGCTTCAGACACAGAGACCAGATAAGGGCACCTTACTGCAGTCAGCCTGTCTGGTCAGCCCGTGTGTGTGTGATAGGGCAGCCCCAAGTCCACAGAAAGTGCTGTCACAAAGAGTTAGCTTTTTTAAACAGCTTGGCTAAGAAGGGTTGCTGTCGGGCATAATCTCTGAATTATGGATGTTCCAGGCGATTTTCAAATGACATTTTCACTTAGTGTATTATTTCTTTGATCTGACCTGAACACCCACTGAGGCTTAGGTATCATCAGACAGATTTAGAATTTTTATAAATGTGCTTATGATTTAATTTTTTTTGTCAAGAAACAGCTAAATAACAATATGTTAAGTACTACTTTTTAAACATGTTATGTAAAATAAGTCCCCAGATTCTGCAACACTATAATGCTGTGCAGCTCTTAAAATGAAAATAAATAAGGGACAAGACCAAGTGAAAGTGTCTTACAAAGGACTGCAGGAATAGACTGCAATGCTCACCAGATCGAGTTCAAGTACTTCTTTGGATTATCTTTAAATATCACATTTCCATATAATATGCTGTGCAAATGCTAATTTATGGCCTATGCACTGAAGCGGAATAAGTGTAAAAGCATTGTTAATGCTAAACTGTTTTATAAAGACGTAATGGACTTGGGTCATGCGTATAAGTGCGGTTTGCATTATAATTGCAAACACACTTCAAGACTCCCTTGAACTGAATGGACTCCAGCACCTGCCTCCAGACTTCAAAAAATGTGTGAAAACACATAAAGTCAGTGACTAATCACGAAAGGATTCGTTTTCAAGTTTTGCTGAAAGAAGTTAACACATTTACGTAAATTATCGAACATAGAAGGAAACTTCTTTTTAAAGATTTTCTAAACTGTATTAAGACTGTTTTAACAGTTCTAGAAAATCCTGGGAGATTCCCAGCTGCTATACTTTGATATCTGGAATACCTTTTTGCCTGCAACCCTTATTTAGGTGGTTAGGTACCAAATAAGCAATTCTTTCGGTACCTCGTGTTGCATGGCTGTACTGTCTGTTGTAATTTGCTAAATATATTTATGAAGCATTGATACCTCTGTTTACATGGATTACAAGTCTCTGTGCTTGTTCCATGGCTATTTTATTATGCAAGAACAATTTTTTAAAATAAATTAAGATTAATCACTTGTTGTGTCCTTTGATTAATTAGCTGCAGAAGGACTTTAGGTAATCTACATACAATATAATGTGCATAATATTACTATAATAATTCCTTCTATTTATATAGTTTATCCCAAAGGATTTCAAAGCACAGCACATGACATATACTGTAGAGTTAGACCATTGAATCCTCCACTGAAGAGCAGCCTCACCAAACAGCATGACCGAGCAGCATGACAAATAAAGAAAAGAGAAATTACTTTATCAATTGGCCATTAAGGAGTGGAATTAGGCCAGTGCACCACTAGAACTAACATACCTACTCTTTCAAAAAGCACCATGGCATCTTTAATGATGTATTCTAAGTATTCTGGATTTAAGTTGTAATTTCATTTTTACTAACTTCATCCAAAGGGCAATATCTCCTATGACTTAGTGCCCCCAGTCAATCTGGCATTGGTTTTAATATTTTGCTCCAGAGGTTATAGCACCACCCACTGGTCCACCCACACCACTTTCAGAATAAACCTTTTTTTTGATATCTCAGCATTCATTAAACCCAGCCTCATTTCACTTTTGAGATCTTAAATTAGGCTACAAGGTGTTATTACTTCTGCCTCATGTCAACAACTAGCATGTTTGATAAAGGGAAAGGAAGGTATTTAGAAAGGGAGGAAAATTATTGGCTTCTCACAAAGTCCTTTTACTCTATTGTAAAAGCAACAGAAGCAATATGCAAACACACCACCATTTAGCTTGAATATTCCCATGTGCCACTGAGGCCCGAGTTTCATATACCCTAGAGTAATTGAAAACACCATACCTCAAATACCTCATTCCTGTATGCTAACATTTGGTAAAGGAAGATAATTACCAAATACTGGGAAAATAAAAAAGTGAAAGAAGAGCTAAAAGCAATTAGTAGAGTGTACAGGAAAGGATTTGCACAGGTAGGAACTAAAGAAAGACGTTTTTTTTGCCCTGCCGGTGTCTTCTATGACGTATAGAGATTCCTGACCACCTTACAAAGGGCAGGTTTTTCTTTTCATTGGATTTGCAACCCTTTCATTAGACAGGACACACGGGCGCTGTCTTCACTCACAGCCAGTCTCCTTCCTGCAGAAGCAGCATCCTGGAAGACCACCTGACCCGTTTTACCTGACCAGGCGTGAGATTTGAAGTCTCATGCAAAGGAAGTTTACATTGTGATCTCTGCAGACTGTCATGCTATTACTTCCACTTTAATGCCCGAGCTCAGGAAAATGAAAAAAAAAAAAAAAGAATACTGTAATGAGTCACACTGATGTAGACTGTTGTATAAATGAGGAATTTTCCTCCTGGGATTTAACCAAATCTAGAGCCATTATGTTTTTGATTTTGAATGTTTTCACATGGTATATAAAAATATACCAGTCTGGGTACTTTCGCCTGCTGCAGCTATGTTCCTACAATGACCGCAGATTCACCCTGTTCTATGCTGATCTCTTTCAAATGTAGATAAAATTCCTGCATACAAGCCACAGGCATTGTACTGTATAACTATATTTTATCATTAAAGGTTAATGAAACAAAACGGTATTGTTTCTGTTTTCTTATGTTACTGCAAGCTGCAGCTTGACAGCAGCTGCCAATACAGATTTGATGGATGAATAATCAAGATCATTATATGAGCAATAAAGAAGGACTCTCCCAGTCCAAATCAAACACTTCTATTTTCAGAAGATAAATGGGCTGTTAATGTACGTATGTTGTCATGCTTGGATGCAGCAGACGCCAGGGCTGCAAAATCAGTTCTTTATGGAATCAAGCAAAGACTGCACTTAAATCTCGGACCGTCCACACAACAGGATTTATTACTATTTCTGACTCAGCAGGATACAGTCATTAATATCTGACCCTTTTCTTCATCAGATAATTATAATGCTTCCCTTGCTTCATGTGCCCTTGCTGCATATGCATGTGCTTCAATATAGTTAAGAAGAAAAAAAACGAAAATTAGAAACACACCTGAATTACAATCTCATAATTCTGACTTTTGTTAATCATTCAGTTGAATGCTGGGACCAGGACAAAAGTGTGGATGTGCATTCATTGATTTATTTATTGCTTCTTCTATGATCATTTCCAATCCAATGGTCTGATGTGCCTAGGATGTTTCTGACCATTCCTTTTCCCACCTCCTTAATAGGTTCAATGTGTGAAACAGGATTTCCATTTTGAGCTCCTTGTGACCTGATGACTCTCCATGGATGTGGACCTGCATTCTCCTGATGTCTGTTTCTACTCATGCGCACACTGTCACGAGCAGTTCTTTCCGAGCCCTATGCAGACGACACGATCCGGAATTGTGAGGTAACACTGGGGAAAAAGTCATGCAGGGAGGGTATGGAGACAGGGGGCATGTCCAAGGGGTGCAGGTGTCCAGGGGGAGTGAGTCCGGGGCGAACGATCCAAGGGAAACTCCAAACGGGTAATACAAGACAGAAGGTAGAATCCAAGGCCAGGAGATCCATCCAGGGAATAAAACCATTAACTGGGTCGGGACCGGCGGGGCGGGGAATCAGGAACAGAAGGTTAAAACCATAACGGAGCCAGACGCAGCAGGACCCCGGGCTCTCACGAAGCGGAATTCAATGAGGAACCAGGAGTGACGTCTGCGTCTGGCTTTTAAGGTGTAACGGAATTAAGAAACAGGTGCAGGTAATGGGGCAGAACAAGAAAGGGCTGGAGCGCCCTTAAGAGGAGGAGTAGCGATCGAGACACACACTGCACGCTTTTCAGTAGTGGTCACCTAATGGGTACCAGTAGAGATCTTCCCCCAGCCCATACACCAAGACATCTCCGAGGCTCTGATGGCTTGTGGCTTGATGTCAATATTGTCAAATTAAAGGACAATGATAATAAATGGGAAAAGTCCAATCTTTTTAAGAAAATGATTTTTTTTAAAGTATAATTAATTCAAAATCGATTGAAGTGCAGAACACCCACTCTACCAACTATTCAGAAAATAAAGTCAAAGTTATTTAACTAAACCCAAGAGCCTGATGTCTGGTCTTTTTGATTTAGAGAATAATTTGGAAGCAAATCAACCTTCAGTCCATTTAGTAATTCATTATAAAGACACTTAGTTCTGTGTGGGGAATGTTAATTATAAGCCCCATTAAGCTAAGTAAAGCAATCAATTTGACTGCATGATTCCTTAAAGCAAAAATAATACTATTTTTAATAAAGAAAGTTTTTTTTCCTCTATACTCAGCCCCCAGATTAGATAGATACTTCTGTGGCCAAGCAAACACTTTCAAGAGCAGATTTCAGCAGTGCTGAGGGAAAGTTATAAAAATATTACATTGCAGTTATTAGTTACTCAGATAAGAGCTTACTTTATAAAAGTACTGCATGAGATTTTAAAAGCAATTTATCTAAACCTCTTTTCACTTTAAAAAAATAATGCCTTACACAAGTACTCTAAAACTGTAAGGGATTACTTTTTAAAAGTAACTCACCCTAAAGCTGTCAATAAAAGTCTATTACTTGTTTGTTTGGTAAACACAACTTATCAGATGACGCTTTGATGCTTGATGCTTCTGTTATTTTTAAATTTGGTTTGAAGAAAAAAGTACAATACTTTTCACAAATCTCAGAATCTGCTGAATGTTCTTAAATGATATAGCCTTATGGAAGTGGATTCTTCAGTAACAAAGCTACTGTCCTCTAGTTTTTTGTATTTTGTATTTTTACTTGGCGGGAATGTGTTTAGTTTTCACTGGGCTGCACTGGCAAGACATGGTCAGTGGTGTCTGAGCCATCGTCCAGACCATTGAACTGCAGCGCAGCCCAGTGCCTCTTGAAGTGAAGTCACGAAACATCCCTGCATTTCAGATGATAACATCACTGTAATACATCCTTCCTGCGGCAATCTTCTTCATATAGCGCTGGCTGCCTTATCTGATCATTTTCTTTCGCTTTAGCAAACATAGCATAAGGGAAAGGCTCTTGGCTCAAATCCATACTACTTTTCCATTATGTAAATGACTTCCCTGGAGAAATACAATGCACAGGATACCTGCCGTTCTCCCAGTGTTCTGAAAATGGGCTGAACTGAAATTCTGGTGCCGTTTTCATTTCCGAATAAAAGTGTCTTTTTCAGATGTGTGTTTCTATATTCTCTTCAGAATGGATTTAAGAATGGATTTTCCCATGCCTAGAATAGATTTTCACCTGCCTAAGGATCCACGCATAATCAATTTACATACAGTACCATTTTTGTGGATTCATACCTTTTGTTTTTGTCAGGAAATGAAGTGGTACAAATGTATAAAAGGTAAAAGTATGAATATGGAAGTATGAATAAAATGCACTTCAATAGCCTTGGGTTATTTACTAGATTATATTACCCTTGTTTGTGTAGGTCATGTTTATTCTCAGGACCATTGAATTGTAGAGGTATTTGTTTTGGTGCTTCTGGCCTTTAGTGGTGTGGCATAAACTAGACACTTGAGATTAACCCTCATTTTCCCCTGTGTGTGGAAATAAACCTGCAAGGCTAAATTGTGATAAATTCTAGGCTAAATCGTGAAACTGCAGGCCTGAAATATGAGTTAGGCTGGGCTCTAGGAGAAGTGATCAGAGTCATCGATTCATGAACCGATGTAGTAAAAAACTCAGCGGCTGTGATGAGAAAAGCAACTCGTCTTGTTTTGTAAGTGCTTTTAAGTGGGAAACAGATTTGGCCAAAGGCAAGTTTAAAAATACATCACATGGTGTAATATAAATGTTGCAAATGTGTCCTCATGATAGAGAAGACGTGTCCACCATGATTCTGGAGAGCCACACCCCAGCAGGCATCATAGATCACCCACACCCTTGAATTTGTAAAGACCCTGAGCATAGGCGTGTTGAATGAAGTCATGAGTGCCCAGCTGTGGTCCTTGAGATCTAGTGGGTATTGGGAATCCAGGTTTACGGTGAGCCACAATGGTCACCTCAGGTGCTTACATTAACTGCAGCTTGCATTTGTGCTTTCTGAAGCCATTGTACATACTTTTGTTTTGTTTTCATGTGCCCTCCCTCACCACCTTAAAGGGCCAGTATTGCTTTTGTGTTTCAGTCTTCCTGAACACCCCCCAAGGGCTGCATGTTCACACATCTATAATTCTGTAGCTGTACCCCTGCTTAGAGAAACCCAGATACCTACTGATTACAATAACTAGGCAGGACCACCTGCTGCCATGAGAAACGTGCCAGCTCCCTACCCAGGCTCATTCTGATAACCGAGATCCAGGGACAGATGAGAATTTATGAAGCCTCACTCAGTGAGATACAATTTGATTATTGTGGAGAGCAGTAGACCTCAATTACATGGTTCTTCAACTTACCAACAGATAAGAGGCAATACAAAACCTTCTCAGATCATTTAGCTGAAGCAATAAAAACAACTGCTGCTGCTTTTCATGTAGGTTATCTGTTTAAAAACATCTGTGTATGGGAGGAAGGCTGAGTATCGTTACATTAAAAAAACAATAACAAACCATGTTTTGAGCTGATGAGTTGAATGAAAGCAGAGAGTATGGCTCTTTGATGTGATATTTTATATGTACTGTATATCCTCTATACCAGGCTGTTCACTCTTGGTCCTGGAGGGCCAGTGCAGGGTTTTTAAGTCTATTTAAAGCACCAGCACCTGAAGAGATGGGAGAAACTGTACAATTGATCTAGTTGACCCAGTGCCCAGCTGGTTTAGTTCATTAATAGTTCTGTTTGAATGAAAATCTGGTCCAGGTTGTCTTACAGTCTTGGGTTATGTGTTTTTATCGATTGGAAATACCTACAGTATAATGTATTTATGCAAGGGAATTATGCAATTAACTTATTCAATTAAGCAAACTCTGGACTTCAAAGAGTGAAGAGTATTTAGATTTTGGGCTCAAATTACATTTAAGTTGTTTAGTTGAGAAAATCACACTTTTTTAATATTCTTTTTATTTGTTTTTAATAATATCAATAACAATTTGGTTTACAGCATACCCGTCATTAACAATCAGATAGCCAGTAAGGTGGCATCATGTCCAATGATAGAAAGAAAAAACAAATGACAAAATAATGGAATATTGCATAATGGGACAGCTCTGTATAGCCCTCCTATTCCAAATTACTACTGGGGAAAAAAAACAAACATTAGAATTGGTGAGAAAATCACATACTTAAGTGATTACAGTGAGATTGTTCCTAGTGTTTAGAACAATGGCCTTCGATTACAATCCCGGGGGACCAAGTGTCTTCTGGTTTTGTTTACCTGATTAATCTTACTTAATTTTTTAATATAAAATGTATTTGATTTGTAAGAGAACAATATTTAATAATCTAAATATTGAATATTTAATATTAATCACTAGCTATTCACTATATTAAAGGTCTAATCACCTATAAAACACTACAGACCCTTGTCATGAGTATTACATATTAATTAGACCAGCTTTGTAAAGCTATTGTTCCAGGTGGGACCTACTGTATAAACAATATTGTGGATCCTCCAGAAACTGAGCTTAAGACCCCTGGTTTAGAAATTGGTGATTTGATGGTGACCTTATATAACCTGCTGAATTGATGGATCCAGGCTGGCCTCACTAATAAACAAATATGAATAAATAGCTGTCTAATCCTATTGACCTGCAAGCGTGGAATCACTACTAAGTAGAAGAGGGCAAAAGAACAGGCTAAAATGAAGACTTCTGATTCAATGATTTCTCCTTCTATAGGTGAATACTAACCATGATCCATTTTTACTTTACAGTTTCTATGGTTATCTAAATCTCTGTTACAGTACTGTATGTAACTAAAAGTAATAAGATTGGCATTTTCTATCACTATCCCAAGTGTTGCCATGCATAAAAGAGGAAGACTTGCATGAATTGTGGAAATTTGGACTATATAAAACTGATCACACACAAACATCCACGCTGCAGATCAGGGATTCAAAATCTGCACCTCTTCCAATCCACTCCATAGAATTCTGCTGCAACCAGCTCCTTAATTATTTAACTGATAATTAGCAGGATCAATATAGCAATTAAGGAACTGTTTGTGTCAAAGTATTGCAATGGAGTGGATTGAAAGTGCTGCAAGTTAAGGGCCCTGCTGTAGATGTATGACTCTAGTCCTTCAGGCAGAGAAACCAGTGTATTTTCTAGTCCTCTTAAAAATTATCAATAGCTGAAGACCATGGAAAAGTGTAAAGTTGATCAAGTTAAGTTGTTGATTATCACATATCATTAAGACCAGAGCTGCAGTGAAAACCCAGATGTAGATATAGACACCCATACACACAAATCATATCCAAAATCATAGATTTTAACTGTGTTCTTGACAGTGAATATTTAGGATGATTATGAACACAGTAAATAAGCCATGTGACTCTTGGTGAGTAGTGATGCATGATGCAGATAATTGTTTCCATGCAGCAGTGATAAGGCAAACAGACAGACAGTGGTTGTCTGTAATACAGAATGAGTTGATTTCATGAAGTGCCAAACTAATGCGCCTTCTTTTTCTCACTTCAAATCGAAATGGATCTTGGCTCTTGATCCTTCAGATTGTTCTCTGTGTTCCCGTTGATCTGGCCACAGCATTAACAGCCCAAAGTTCCAGAAAAATTGCTAAAGTCATGATGCAAACCATCTCAATGCAATCATTCGGGGTTCTTAAATATTGCAATATATAAGACTTTCATCTTAAACTTTTAATGGACATGTTACTTAATACAGACAACCATTTACAGTATATACTATTTTGCTATCAAATGAACAGAAGAACCATTATGACTATAACATAATGTCATGGTGCATATATGTTTAACATTGGCAAATGGGTGTATCTTTTGTTCTGTTTCAGTTCAGAAATATTGTGGTTTCAGATCCGACTTCAGATTTAAAGCAGTTGATTTTTTATTTTGCAGTGCAGAGTTATCATTTATTATCAACCTCTTTCTATTTACAAAATTCAGGAAGCATGAAAGTGACGGGTTTTCTGCCTGAGTTGCATCAGAGTCAACAAAATCAGACATCCCCATCTTCATATTTTATATTTTCTCAACTGATTTAATTTTCTTCTGCTCTACTATGATGAATCTCTGCTCGTTTCTGTATACAGTGGAACCAAAAGAATCAGTAGAGACAAATTTAGTAGTGTCTCTGTAACACAAACGCTTTTATCTCCTAGATTTTGGTGATGATTTTCTCTTGAATGCTGTGATAATTGAAAAAAGAAAAAGAGAGAAGAGAAAACAAAGCAAAACATAAAAACTAATCTTGACACTTCTATATATCAGTAAATGAAAGATGTCACTGCATAAATCTGGCCTCCGGTTCTTCTGATAGATTAGTGAAACCTTCAAACAATATGATATTTAATGACTTCAAGAATGAAAATTGCTTCAATACACATTTCATAATGCACTCTCCATTATTCTTCATAACCAGCTCATGCATGCCAGGAAATGAATAAACCAAAATGCTTGATGTAAATCATTATTCTTTCAAAGACATAAAATGTTTTTTGACACATTGACTCAAAAGCTATCTGTTGTTGATTCGAGAATCTTCTGAAAATACTTTAGATAAGAATTGAACAAACTAACAATGAATAAAAACAAAAAAAGAGCAATGTGGTTCATAAGAATTTATTAATGGGGGCTGTCTTTTTTCCTGCAACTGCAACTGCACCAAACAAAACAAGTCAAAGCAGATTTTAGAACGATTGAAAGCTCCCAAATACATGCAATTCTCATAAGATACACATTACAAAATCAATGTTCTGGATTTAGTAAAACGGGCATCTTTTCAATTTGGATTAAACATGGTTGAACTCAGAGCAAATGACAGCAATGAAATGCATTGGATGTAACTGTTTACCAAGCTTAATATCTAAATATATATGTTGTTTAATAAGGAATTCAGGATATTAGTGTAAGACTTGCATGCCCATACCAGAATGTGTGGGATATACAGATATTGGATCGAGGCAGGATATACAGTATAGATACTAACATGTGCCTGGCAGCGCAAGGGGTGCTTCTTTACAGAATTAAAGGGACCTTCGGCACCTGGCTCTGAGGCACTGAGATCAAAGCATGGCACTCAGATCAGGGAGATATATAAAAGGGGAATTTCCTTGAGGTTCTCCTTCATTTCAGTGGCTTTTGCCAGTGTTGCATGTCTGTCTGGTGATCTGTATCAAGGAGTTCCTTTTCTCTTTCTCATTTCACACTGTGTTTAAGGTGGGGAAGCACTGCTAGCCTTTGGTCCATAAAAACGTCTCAAGGACCCACTGTAACAAACTGGTCAATACGGGAGGGATAAGCAGTGAACAGACACCCACCAGGTCCAAGCTATTATAAAAGGTGTACAGCAGCAAAGCAACACTCATTCATGTCTTTGATCTAAAGAGTACTGCATGTCTACAACTCTTGCTTTCTAGAAGTTCATATGGCTTCATCTACTTTTTATTAACTTTGACTTTTTATCTGTGAAATTCAACAGTAACAGTATGTCAGCAGAGGTAAGGCCCCTGGAGTCTGAGAGAGCAGTCACCTGCCCTTGACAGTCTTTCAAAGGACAGTTTAAAGACTCAGTACTCACATCTGGCGATTTAGGCTGGGAATAGAGACACATCCAAGAACTGTTGATCGATATGCCGGGGTGCAGCAGATGCATTCTCTTCAGTGTTATTTTTAACTTCTTATTTCAGAGCTTTTTTTCTACCACAAGTCAGACTTTTCACTTCTCACTTCTCACACAAAATACTGGGAAAATTTTTTTTAAAGCATTCAGATTATTAAAAAACAAACATCATAAAGATTTTGCTGAAAGGTTTTTTTTTATAAAATAAAAACATATAAAATCTCAAATAAAATAAACAAAGCATATCAGTTTAAATGCTGCTGTGTGATTGACCACCCAGCTACCCTAATAAGCATGTCTTTATAATCCTTCAAAAAGAAGTATATAGTTCTTCCTAATTGATGTGACCATATTGATAATAAGGTAAATGGTTGCATTTAAATTCAAGCTGCAACTCTGTTATGTGCTGTTTCATTCCAGCCTTCACAATAAATCATTGCAAGTGACTTGAAGGGATCATTTATTTACTTTGGGATTTGCTACCAGACTAAGAGTTCTTATCCCTTTTAATGAAGACAGATTTAAAGTATCTGTCTTGCCTGCATTTAAAATGTGAATCATTTAATTTTCTTATTATGAATCCAAAGAACTGTTGCATTTATGAATAGAAATGTATTTACAGTGTCTAATTATTATGATTGAAGCCCAATATTTAGGCTGGAATCTTCTAAAAGGATATTGAAAGCTAATACATGCACTTTATCGCATTAGGATGATTTTAATGCAAGGTAACATAATGGCTCCATGGGTGTAATGATTCTGTATTTGACAATTGGAAACATTAACTTACTCTAAACATGAATCTATATTTGGCATGACTCTTAACCTTTTCAGTGTTAAGCAGCAAAAAGCAGTATGTTCCCTAATGCATAACTCGTAATGACACTGACAAGCAAGGTGTTAACTTTTGATTTACATGAAAGCAGAACCCCCCCGACCCAAAACCACCACCATTTTGTGATTCTGCTTATGTGAAATTCACTCAAAATGGGTCATGTTGCCTCCCTTATATTTCATAACAAACACAAAGCGCACTGTCTGCAAGTCAGAAACTTGCAGTCAGGCCAAACATCCAAGGAACTGCAGCGTTCTAAATTACCGCTGTGCTTTTCTGGCACCTTCAATCAATTAAAAGGCAATAATGACAACTACCAAACTGGTACTGTGCCACTGCTTCAGAAGAAAGGTGGGGGGCAAATTAAATAAATATGAATTCAGAATGACAGCTCATTTACTGCTCTTTGGCAGATATAAATGCATGTGATTATGGTGGATACTTTTCTAATTGTTCTGAAGGGCTTGTACTGTATAAGACATATGCATGACAATGGCAGGGTTGCTGTCACCTTGTTTTATATGGTTTCCACTTGGGTGTCAAATCACCCTTCTTCTGGTTTTCATAACAATTTACAACAGAGACAATCCGATTCAGTAACTCAGCAGCAGGCAGCCAAATACGTGCTGCTCCATCAATTGACCTTTGACACTTGCCTATGTGGAGACGGCTGTCGAGGCTGATAATGTGCTGTAGCACTCTATCGCAGACCTGATCCTTGCTTTCTCCTTAGGATCTTAAAAGAAATATGTGTAAATGAAGTCATTCCGTGGATGTCCTAACCACCAGGGCCCCATTTAACATTTATGGTATGAGCTGGGATGGGATGTGGCATCTTGGTCTCAGAAAACAGTGAACAGACACCCACCAGGTCCAGGTCTACAAGAGGAATCAGACAGAACCCACATGATAGCTTCTGCATTGGTTGCATTGTTTCCCGCGTGGGCCACCCACATTACTACAGTATATTGTGACTTTCACAGCAGAGCTCCTGGCGATCAATACTGAGGATGACACATGTTAATTAATATGTGAACTCTACCTGTGGCATGTCTGTTCGATAAAATGTCAGTGTGTCTGCTACAACAAAGATTGGCATTCTCCTGATCAAATCTATTTGTTGCAGTTAGCAGGGATACATTTTCTTTGATGAGCAGCAGTCAGTATGTGGGGCATGAGAAGCAATCATGTCTTCATTTTCCTGGTGTGTTAAAGTAAAACAGCATCAAGATGACACAGAATGCTCTAGGATGTGAGAAAGTTGGGAGTCCACAAGTGTATAGTCTTTGTGTTTAATGTGAGATTACCTTTATGATAAAGACTGAGTCTCATTGATAGCGCTGTAAGCCCACAGGTGCCTGTCAAAGCATGAGCAGGTCTTGAATTAATAATAATAATAATAATAATAATAATAATAATAATAATAATAATAATAATAATAATAATAATAAAAAACTTTATTTTATATAGCGCCTTTAAAGGTGGCTTCTCAAAGCGCTTTACAGGATGACAATAACAATAAATAAGAAGACTACAACAATAAATAAGAAAATTTCACAAGACAGGACACAATTATAATTACAACAATACAACAATAAAAATAGAGGAGACCGTGGAAGATGGTATTAAGAAGAGCAGAGGGGTGAAGAATGGAACCAGTTAAGTAAAGGCTTTTCTGAAGAAGAAGGTTTTGAGTCTGGATTTGAAGGAGTTTAGAGAAGGTGACTCTCTAATATCCTTGGGCAAAGAGTTCCAGAGCTTGGGGGCATAGCAGGAGAAGGCCCTGTCGCCCATACAATGTAGACGGGCTTGGGGGACAGTAAGGAGGGCAGAATTTGAAGAGCGGAGGTTGCGAGGTGGGGAGTAGGGCGATAAAAGTTCAGACAGGTATTGAGGTGCCAAGCCATGTAAAGCCTTGTAGGTGAGCATGAGGATTTTAAAGTCTACGCGGAATTTGACCGGAAGCCAGTGCAAGGACTCCAGGATAGGAGTAATGTGAACACTTGTACTAGACCTGGTCAGGATTCTGGCTGCTGAATTTTGGACATACTGCAGCTTGTTCAGAGTAGATTTAGATACTTGTAAATTATCTAAATAGAATTAATACTTGCCAATCCAAACTGCACCATCCCTTGAGGGCAGTGGTCACAGATATCTGGACTATAGGGCTGAGCTCTGGTCTAGTGTCTCTACTGAGTGAGCCACCTCTGAATTGTCACTGAAACTGAAGAGGTGACAAGAAGTTCTTATCTACTTAGTCTTCTGACATTGCAAAGATATGAAAGATGTTCTGTGGAACAACTGGGTGTTGGGTACTATAACAGAGATCTTTTAATAGACTTCGGACACACTAACACAATGACAAAAGTAAAAATAAAATAGTGGTCTTTATCTACAATGCAGTGAAGAAGCTCCAAAGCATTTCTTTCTATGTACACTTCTTTCTATGTCCCTTTATATAAATAGCTAGGCAGCTAAGCTGCTTACCAGCTCCAGATACCCAAAGTTTCATTTTCTCAATTAAAAAAAATCACATAATTTCCCAAACTAAAGTGCCTGCCTGCCTTTTTTCTCTCCTCTATCACAAAAAATAAGGACCTGATGTCTTTCCTACCATTTGGCCAATCTCAATCTCTTGTATCATGAAGAGAGACAACATTATGTGAATTTTATACAGGATTTCAAAATCATTGAAAGAATGGAGAAAATGAAAACAAACTCTACTTCAGGTTCAATGAGGAAAGAAACCAACATCAGAAGTGGAAGTGTCATTAAATGAGAAAACATGAATTAATTCAGTTTAATACTGTAGTGGATGTTTGGAGAAAAGTACTTCATGTATAGGCATATTCACTGGGATCACTCAAGTAGTAAGTGGGTGACCCTTTTGCATTAA
This sequence comes from Lepisosteus platostomus, assembly GCF_059453375.1. Classification (NCBI taxonomy): domain Eukaryota; kingdom Metazoa; phylum Chordata; class Actinopteri; order Semionotiformes; family Lepisosteidae; genus Lepisosteus; species Lepisosteus platostomus. Next base: position 10,940,026 of record NC_142620.1, on the reverse strand, counting down.
TAAGCTACTTGCAGACACACAAGATGGGTGTAATGGCCTCTGTATGGTCACGATCTTTCTTGTGATCCTAAGCTCTGACCTTTGCACTGAAGAAAGAAGTTCATTGCTTTGGTTTTAATAAGTTTTAATAATCCTTACTGCTGAATGTCAATTGTTCAAGATTGTTTTGTAGACAATAGAAACAGAAAGGAATGGATTAATTATCATGCAACAGCTCACATTTAAAGAATATTAATTAAAGGTCAGGCTTTTGCTGCCGAGAAAGAGATAATTAGCAGATTTAGAGAAGTGTTGTTATTAAGCCACAGCTAATCTTTTTTGCTTTTAATACCAGTGTCTGGCATTTGGTTTAATAATTTTTCTAAACAGGGGAAAGTCGCAGATAATTTCTGCAGTGAATCAAATCAGAATCTAGGAGGTTGTGTTATTTTGTGATGTTGTAAACCTCCAGCTTTCACATTCTTGCTTTGTTACTCTTCAATACCAGTGACATGTAATGTACACTTTATATAAAGTTTGTGTTTTATAGGCAGAAAAAATACTTATTTATTAAGAAAATTATTTATGAGTTCAGTAACCGTAAACCGAAAACCTACCTGTTATAAAACCCTCTGCACACAGTAGGATGGTAAATGCTATTGAGTTTTACACCATAAATGCATCTTATATGTGTTACTGTAAATAACATGAATAACATATACAAAATATATAATTTGCAAAAACCCAGGCCCACCTCTGTCATTGAGTTTACAAGCATGTAAAAAAAGAATAAAGTTCTATCAAGTGATGTTGATTCATCGGAGCATGACCCAGACAGGACTAGTTTAATTATATGTAGGATCTCTTCTGTGTATAGTTAACAAACATAAGACAACACAATATGATACCAGACAGGTTCTCACAGCAGTCCTCAACAGAGGGTGCATTGAGACCTTCAGCTCTTCCAAACATATCCTTTTCACTGTCACAATCATTTCCATGCAGCCAGGAGCCATGATGAGCAATCAGTCATTTCACATACAGTACAAATCCGCCGCAGTTAAATCAGAAAACTATTATGCTGGACTACAGCATATGGAGTAAAAACACAGTGGGTCTCCATCAGCTACTTGTGTTAAAATATTGTATTGCTGCTAGACAAGTTAATCACCCCCCGCACAGGAGAAAAATGGCAAATCAGAAGGACAACTGCAAGGATAGGGGAAGATACATCACAAGGCGATAGATGAAATATGCAGTATATCACTTACTCTTCTTTGTATTAAATTAGGTAATGTGACTTCCTCATTGCCTACTGAAGTTGTTTCATTAAACGCCAGCAAGGTTTCTGATTAGTTCAGAATGACTGTACAACTTAAAACCTGCTGTTCAGTTTGAAACAACAAACTGTCCTCTAAATAAATATTAATGGCACTAACCAAACAATACAGTAAAGATGAAATACATTTTCATCACATTCACATTTTCTTTATTCTAACAGAAGAGTGCTCAGTGTGCTTTTTCTTAATGACTGTTAAGAAAGAGCAGAAAAATCAACAATGCAGATGTTCATTTGTGATACTGCCATGTATAGCAATTTGACCAATACTGGGCATGTTCACAAAACATGATATTTTACTTTTTAACTTCTTTTAATCTTGTGAATTTAATCATCAATGAGGGCAAATCAAGTTTCATGCTCAAAGCCTACTTCAGAGCACTTTGCCTATATTGAGCTTCAAGTGACACTGTAATTCACACCCGAATGAACTCTTTTTAAAAATGAAATATGGATACAGAAACAGACTCCACTAACATTTCTCCAGAGGTCTGGACCGTATTTATCTTGTTTGTCTCCCATACCAAAAAGTACCACGTTTAATATGATACTTTATCTATATATAGCCATTTAAAGAGAGTTAACAAGGATATGAGGAACTATTTTTTAAACCCTTGTCTTCATTCTTAAATGGATTCAATTTATTGATTGAGAGACTGAGTTTGAGTTTTCTTGAATTGTGGTGCAAGTGTATGAAAATACAGTAGGTGAGGTACAACAGTCTGTGTCTTGATCTGCCATGCCTGAAAGCTCAGGGAAGTCCTTGCATTTCCAAATTCTATCCACTTGCTACTTCAGTGGAATAAGCATTTGGACTCATTCAATGTGAAAACAACAGAAACATGCAAAACCTCAATGTGAAGGCAAGTCATGTCCTGCTGTCCACCCTAATGGTAGAAAGCAGTAAATCCTCTGTGCTTTGTGAGGTCATATTTACCCCTCCCATATTGCAGAGGAATGAGCCAATTAGATTTGAAGCTATTATATTAATTGCCAAGTGGTCCATTTGAATCGGTGTTGGAGCTATCAAAGCAGGGCTGTGCAGATTTCATCTCCAAAATGTTTTGCTTAGTAAAGCTGACCTCCGGATTCAACTTTTTATATAATATATATTTTTTACGATCCTTTTGTACAAGCAAAATCCACAACGTCCTGCTTCCGTTTCAGCAGGGAATTCAGTGGGTTATGACTCAAACAACAAACGTGATGAATGTTTGGATTTGTAAACATAAGCTTGTCATAAGGACTAGTTTATTTTAGAGGAGACAAGCAAGGCAAATAAAAATTGCCTGGCTACTCTATTGAAATAGATTAGGTTTGTCACTGAGCAAAACAGATAATGTGGCATCTGACTTATAAGCCTATTCGCCTGTTGTTGACCCAGAGCATCCTGTGACAACACATGGGCTGCATGTGTTCCTGGCAAGGACCCTCTTCAGGCTTGGACTAGTCCTGAACAATCTGCTTCCTGAGGATCCCTGGTGCACACAGGGGCAAAGGGTGTGACCTTGAGCCTCATGTCTTGCCAGATCTGTTCAGCAGCAATTCATCACACATCTGGTTAACCAAGTCACCACCATGATGACTACATCCAAGGCAGAAACATGCAACTATAAACAGACAAACACCCCTGGTTGTGACCTTGTTAGTCCACAAGTCCTCTGCCTGCTAATTTCCAATCTGTCATGAGCACAGCACACAAATATAATGCTGTCAAGCGAGACAGAATGCACAGAAGTCTTATAACATCAGCGTGGGTTTAGCTGACGAAACCTTTGGCCCACACAGTATGTTCAGTATACAGCACTAGAGAGATAGTTTCTCCCCCAAGAGCTTTGAAACAGAACTTCCAAAGGCCCATGTAAAGGAAGAAAAACTTTTTGGATTCTTTCGGGTTTTATTTTCTCTGTTGGCTGCAATAAAATACAATAAATTAATAAGAAATGATTTGCCTAGTTCAGTGTGATGTAGCTTTGTACAAAAAAAAAAACATTTTCTTAATTTCTGCTTTTTTGCAATCATAACTCCACTACATTGCAATTACATAGAATTCTCACATGACAGTTCTTTGACAACTGGGTGACAAGGTTTCTGTTGAAATAAAGAACCTTGTCTGCTAAATCACCACACTTCACGAAAATCTAAAATTCTTATGACAACAGAACAAGGGCGTGATAGAAATGCATTCGGAAAATCTTTATGAATACAGAAAATGGGTCTGCACATATTAAAAGGAAAATGTGGCAAGCCTGATGAATCAGCTGCTTTGCAAATGTTTATTGAGTATTTTAGTGTAATATGCTTTGGCTTAACCCACTTGGTTAAGAGATCGCCTCCTGGCCAGAGGACAAGATAAGATTACTTTATTAGCCATGCTGTATACAATTTCTTGTATTAGGAATTTGTCTTGTTGCATACCCCAACTTGCTCTCCATGAGACACACAGACAGAGAGAGAAGCTTGGGGTCAAGGCACAGGGTCAGCCATTTATATGGCACCCCTGGAGCCTTTGGGGTTAAGGGCCTTGCTCAGGGGCCCAGTGGAGTAGGATACAAACCGGCAACCTTCCTGCCCCAAGCACAGATCCTTAGCCACAGAGCCACAGCACTGCCCTGGGAAACTCAAGGCAGGATTGGAGAGTTTACCACATCGTGGCTGCAAAGGTGGAGATGGGGAGGAGGCAGAAGGAATGCGAAAACAATTGTGGAAAGTGGAGTGTGAAAGAGTTATATTTTGAAAGATGCTAATGAGTGTGAATGAGTTAAAACAACTGGGTGAGATAGGCTTTGTCTGTCTTTATCCCCCCTGAACGTCGGTTAAGAACTTCCATTAAGAGACTACATTTCAAAAGAGGCATATCATATGTTGTGTCTTATTATGGAGTTATACAGTACCAAAGTATAATAACATGTAAAAGTTACCTTTTGAAGAATTTAATTAATGGAATTGAAATAAAGTAATGCATAAAAGATTGATTTTGTAAATATCTAAACTGGATTTATGTTGAAGGTATAAAAAGGAGAATTCCTTGAGCAAAATATATTCACAAATCATTGCTGGCCACCATCAAAAGTATTAGACAACATTAAAAAATATGAAATGGAGTTTTAAAAATGTTACATTACTCCATAATGTTACCTAATGTTACCTAAACTTTAATAGTGCTGTTTTTGAGCACAACTTCCATTCACAGTAAGGCTTACTGTAATGAAATTGAATCCCCATTAAAAATTCAATAAAAGGTATCATTTTAGTCTCCATGTGTTGTAATATTTAATGTATTCTCTTTGCAATCATTCAAAAAGCAATTTTATCGGAAATTACTTCAGCTTGATGATGAAGATACATAAACTTTGCATTTTCTAGCAAACATTAGGAGATTAGTGCCAATTACCTTTATTTTAGGAAGGAGTACTATTACTTTTCAGATGAGCTGTAGAATTAACTGCTTATTTATAATGAGCAAGATAAAAGATACAAATTAATTCATCAAAGTGATAAGACGCATTCTGCATTTTTCCTTTCAATAAGTAGTTATGTCTCTGTATTATTTGGCAAATAATCTTATTGTTATGCACCTTTGGAAGCCATACTGTATGTTCAAACATATTATGATACATTTTGCCCTCCAACTTGAAGAAAGAATAATAGAAAAAGTATGATTTCTTGATGACTTGGGCAGCTAAAAACCTCATCGAAAAGCCCTAGAACACCTGTGATTAGGTATGGAAATTTTTGATTAAGTTTGCACGAGACAGATCACATCTCCTGCCGAGTCTGCATAGCCTCTGTCCACCTACTCTACTTCAAGCAGGGCCAGAAAAGACAGATGGTCTTTTCCTGTTCAGGTCTGATAATGTGCTCTCCGCAGCACAGCAGACATAATGGCTCTTACGTGTAAGAGCTCAGGATTTAAATACAAAGCAGGGGGGCAAAAACAGTACAGCAGATGTGAAAATCACATAAAAAAAATAACAGAGGACATTTTTGTTTGCATGATTCCAATTTTTTTTTTAATTAACTGGTGAGAAATTATTGTAGCGCTTGAAAACTGACATGTTTAAGGGTGAGTATTTTGATTGTTTTGGTAGGGTATTTAGAACGTCTGCATCCTAAAAGTTTTTTGTAAAACCATTTATTGAATCACCGCAGAGGACTGGTTTAGGAAAGACGCATTGTTCCACAAGTTTCATATTTCAGTCGGAAGAGGTGTCACCATTTTTCACCCCTACATATATTTTCACTTTATTTGACTTTTGGTCCTGATTTGGTTTTATTTCAGAATATTGCATGGGCTTGAGACCCGAGCGGCTGTGACTCTTGCACCCCATCCTCCCCCTCCAGATGGAATGATGGCTCATCTCAGGAATTACCCACACTGTGGTCCACATGCACACAGCGGGGTGGAATAGGGTAACTACTGGTAATATACCTGACTGTACAACAGCATCTGCAGCAGGGACTCGAACCTGCAAACTCTCTGTCGGGAGTCCAAAGGCCACTACATTAAGTCATGCCCTTCATATGAAGCAGCTTTTAGAAAGAAATTCAATTGCTGTAAAAAGTGAACATATTAAACCACTAGATTCTACAATTCTACAATTATTTTTACAGATATCATTAAGCATAATAAAAGTATACAACCTGGAATGCTAGAAAACAGTGGGGACTCCTTTGTCTTTTGAATACAATGAGTGCATATCAAAAACATACAGTAGTATTGAATTTAAACATCTTACAAAGGCTAACTTGCATTGTTAAGAACTTCTAATTTAGGTCCTGTTTTATTTTAACACAACGGTGGTCAAAATGCAATGTCTGTTTCATCTTAATACAATAATACAAATTTATTCTCATGTTGCACTATTCATGCATATGCATCGCAATGTGCTTCACAAAACTAAAAACAAGGCCTATGCCTTGCACATCCAGGAAGACAAGTTTTTCGCTTGCTTTTAGAATAATCTATCGTCTCTGAATTTATGATATGAATTGGAAGTCATATTACCCTGCAACTCACAACTGGCAACCCAGTGAAGCTAAGCAGGTGTGAGCCTGGTCAGTACCTGGATGTGAGACTTCCTGGGAAAAACTAAGGTTGCTGCTGGAAGAGGTGTTAGTGGGGCCAGCAGGGGGCGCTCACCCTGCGGTCCATGTGGGTCCTAATGCCCCAGTATAGTGACGGGGACACTATACTGTAAACAGGCGCCGTCCTTCGGATGAGACGTACCGTAAAACTGAGGTCCTGACTCTGTGGTCATTAAAAATCCCAGGGCGTTTCTCGGAAAGAGTAGGGGTGTAACCCCGGCATCCTGGCCAAATTTCCCATTGGCCCTTACTAATCATGGCCTCCTAATAATCCCCATCTGTGAATTGGCTTCATTACTCTGCTCCCCTCCCCACTGATAGCTGATGTGTGGTGAGCGTTCCTTTCGCATTATGGGGGCTGTCGGATCATCCAGGTGAGGCTGCACACTGGTGGCTAAAAGGCTTGTGTCCAGTCAACTTTAAAGAGTGCCAAGGTACTGTACAACCTGGAAATACACATTCTGAGATCTTAGCAATTTGGTACATATGCAATGATTGATTAAAGATAAGCTGGTTAATTTCTCCAAATAACTTGGCTTATGAACAGGACAAGAGGCTAGCTACTGTAAGTGAGCAGACCTGAAGAAGATGAAACAGCAGGAAAACATGCACAAATTGCCTAGATTTTATCAGAAAATACATTTTAGAAATCATGGCAGAGTAGAATGTGATTGGTCTTTTGAAGATTAACCTGTTGTCCCAGCAAAGGGTTATACAGGGAGATGTGTAAAAATAGATAGATGATTTACTTTATTGATCCCGTGAGGGAAATTGCAGTGCAACAGCAGCTCCAGATACTCCAGAAACAGATACAAAAATCCACAGTAACAGATACAATAACAAAATGTCACATCACTTTTAATTCTGCAGTTTGAAACAAAAATTCATGAGGAAGTCAAACCCTAATCTCACCCACTTCCACCTACCGATGTTTTATTTGTCCCCCTTCCCTCCACCTTATCCCAGCGCTCCCAGCAGCCCCTGACTCGGTCCTCATTGAGTGGGGAGTTCTGACAGTCTTGTCCACACAGACAGGTTGCCTTTGCCCTCACCTGAGTCCAGCTAATAAAGTAAATCAATTCAAATCATGCCTCTACTCTCCCTTTAATTAGGGTTTGGCCAAACTGCTGAAATCTTTTATTTTCTACACTATTTAGTTATAACATCATCTAGCTTCCCCAATATAAATTACTGTCCAGTTTTTATCAAGTCATTTTCACTTCTTCTCGCTGCAGCTGAGTTAATAGCTCACAAAGTAACAGAATTCGTCCGCTCTGTGCCACTGACAGTGAAGGTGATTTAATAGAAGCATGACTGCTGGATGCTGTCATCTGTATACTGTGAGTTTAATCACTAATTCTGATAGTTGGTGTGGTGTGACAGATGTAGGTTTTTTTTAAGAGAAAAATGTTTAAAAGCTCTTTGAAACCAATTTCCCTCTCTATATGGGCTGAATGCCATTGCTTCAACCCTAAAGATGTACCAAGACCTGCCGTAATTTAAAAAGTTAAATGACTGATAGGTCTCTCTTGAGCTTTGTGCAGTCCCAAGTCAGAGGGGAGGTCTTAAGGAGCGTATGTGATTTTTCCAGAACTAATTCCAAACTTGGATGATGATGTGTTTTAGAGGATTTAAACGAAATACAAAATAAAAAGGGAAAACTAATTTCATCTAATCTACTCCTGTCCAGTTCTCTTCATCTTCCTTTACTTTTTTCACTTTGACTTTCTTCATTAAGCTCTTTCTAAATTATTGTTATGGATGCTTCCAGTTTTGGTTGAAAAGGAAAGTTGTGCTTTGAGAAGGAAAGACTTCTCCTATCCTTGTAGCAATGGTGAGAAGCCATCTGTCTTGCATTAATCACATGCAACCCCCAGAGACTACCTGCTACTGTAGATTTTAGTAATACAAGGAAGAAGAAATTTGCTACCATGATTGAGTTTTTCATATGATTTCATACATCACTATATATTTGAATAAATTCAGTACTTTAATTTCTGTTTATTCAGTTGAGAGAAGAAACTCAATGCTGAATGAAGGTTACATGTGTGACCTACAGTATTACTGTATGTAGTCTAGTTTGCTCAGCACTGGAAAAGTTGAGGTTAGTTATTTTAAAGAGTCAACCACAGAATTTCACCAGTACTTACAGTAGTATCATTCCAAGTTTGTAAGATTCCATCTTTGGATTGGCACGATTACATATATATATTATATTCATCCATTATTTGAAGTTTTTATTGCAAAGAATATTACAATAAAGGTTTTCTCAGCTCTTTGGTTTAGTTATATATCAATATCACATCCTGCAGTTTGACCTTTTAAGTCATGTTTATAACATCTGATTTTCATCATTAAATAAATTGCCGCAATTCATTAAAAGGCCGACAGGCTAATACTTGCTATTTTTTCCAACTTTAACAAACTGAACTTAGAAAGTCTAGTTCTGCATTGGGTTCAAAACAATTAAAACTAACTCTCTTTGAACTATTGTTGTTGGTACTGATTTGTTTCAATGAGCTACAGTATATTGTTGTACATAAATATAGATTACAGTTAATATTAAAATGATTCTTAATAATGAAACTAGTTAAAGACAGTAATAACAGTCAAATGCAAATGTTTATAATTAAAGTTATTTTCTTGTCTATTGGTGTGCCATTTACAATGTGACTATTCATTATATACCTTCCACTATAAATTACTGTCTTATATATTGATACAGCTTTGGCAAATACAAGGCTTAGCAAGCAATATTCAGAACATTCAGAGAAGCTGCAAACAGCATTCATGTTGGAAACACTAAAGGTTTAACTCATATCTCTTATCATAGCATAATCTCATGAGTGTGTTATTCATAACTGTTACAAACTAATTACAGGTATTTATTATGCAACATACATGTATTTAGCAAAGTAAAACTTGTAAATCTGAATCCAGGAGAATAGTTTTTCATTAAATACATGCAACATATTACAGTGTCAGGTGTATCAATGTCAAATTTTCTAAGACTATATTAAATGTATAAGCATTATGAACATTTACTGTACTTAGTATACTTACTGTACTCTTGTATGAATAATAGATAAGAGAATGATACACAATTAGCAAAATGTGCATATATCATACAATGAAAAGTGTCTGATATACAGTATATGCTCCTCTTCATTAAGCTTTTGCACTGAGTGCACCTTATTCTTGACTGATCTTATAATAAGCAGGCTGTGCTGTGTTATCCAAGAGCATAAAAAAGAGCTATGTAAGAGAGGTGGACATTGGGCTCGTAGTGGCTTTTACCTTTTGCCAAACAGGAACTCCTTTTTCTAGGTTCAGTAACTGAGCAATAATTTAGATTCTCACACTGAAGTGCATCAGAATACAATATGAAATTGGATTCAAAATAAGAAAACATTTTAAGTTTTATTGACAACTTCCTTGCCTTCTTCTTTTTATGGTGTCTTCTGGGCTGTTAATCCACACTGGACACTTAATCATTTACCCAGAACTTAATTAACTAAGGTAAAACAAAGTGAAGCTTCTTTGATCAATGAATCTGAGACCACTAAATCTCAGCAAACATCCCCTTGGTTTGAAGCTAGAAATGTTGACAAAGGCCAGGTGTTACCCATTGTATGTGGATTCACTTCATAACAACTTGAAGGTACACAAAGTTTCAATAGCCAGGATTATTAGGGGAAGTATTTCTTAGCCTTTAATTAATAATAATTGCTTACACTTATATAGCGCTTTTCTGGACACTCCACTCAAAGCACTTTACAGGTAATAGGGACTCCCCTCCACCACCACCAATGTGCAGCATCCACCTGCATAGCCTTTGACAAAACTGAACAAAGAATGACCCAAAAAGCTTATGCATTCCTGTTTTATCACAAATAACTGGTAATAAACTCCGCCTTGCAAATGTATAACTTTATTCTTTTAAGTATTTGCACTACCTACTGTCATGATCGGTCTTACTGTGATCACAAATGTAAATGACAAAACTTTCACATTTTTTATCAATAACAAAGGTATTTTTGCAAAATCATACTGATCGACACCACAGTTCCCCACTGAGATAATTTAATTCAATGTTATTTCACTCCTGCTCCCGAATAGCCATGGGGTTTTCTAGTGTTCATTTCATCTGTGCTCATAATGACTTATTGAAATAATCCATTGAGTTAATTGATCTAAATTGCTACCATTACCAGATCTTTACACATTCAGTAATTTAAGCTATATGTAAAGCCTACAGGGCTGTCTACAGGACCACTGCTCTAGTTACAATTTTTTCTTTATTACAAGTCAAGAGAAAAATAAATAAAATACCATTATGAACACTTACATGTATAAAATAGTGTCTCATTTATACTTGATTTGGAGGAGGGGGGTGTCAGGGGTGACGTCAAGAGTACCTGGTTGGACTCTATGCGGCGCTGAGACTGTAGGGAGCTAGCGTTTGGTGACCAAATCCCAAGGGCAAAAGGCGAAAGTTGTAGTCGAGGTAGGAAAGCTAGGTCGGGTATCACAAGAGTCAGGTCGAGAGTATCCAAATCCAAAACGCGAGAGGAAGTCGAAGCTGGAGAAAAAACAAAGTCGGGTAGCCAGAAATCAGGTCGATAATAGTAAACGCGCACAGGAGAAAGTCAAAGGTTATTCTCAATGAGTGAGAGGGTATAAAGAGTGTGAGGAGTGACAATTGATTAATTAGTGTGCGGGTGTTGGCGGCGAGAGGTGCGCGCAGGAATGCGGTTCGTGACGGGGGGGTTCATTCTTCAGGTCAATATGTTGTTCTCTGACTGTGCAATAAACACAAAGAAAGCAAATGGGATCGTATGCAGGGGGAGTTTGCTGTAACCCTTTACTGTACTTTTGCAGGCCATGTATTTTCTCTTCCTCTGTCTAGTCAGAGAGATGGGCCAGCTTACATAGTGTTCATGGCCTGCTTCTTTCTGGACCCTTGGCGTCTGCTTCTGATTCCAGTCGCCACGAATAGAAAGACTGCCACAAAAATGACAGAAGATTTTAAATGTTATAATTCCTGGCCAGATGGCGAAACAGGGTGAGATCTAGGGATCAACAGATTATGGAAGGATGAAGATTTCCTGGAGCTGTTGGCACCCTCTGTAGCTTGTGATTTCATTTTAGTCAGTTCTAGGTTTTAACGTCCTGACAAATGACATATCAAAATACATACAAATGATTAGTCTGTTTTGTTGATAAATAATAATAGAATAATAAAATAGTTCCTCAATGTAAACACCTAGGAATTTTTCACAGGTTGCTTCTCCAAGTTTAACATTGTCTCATTTTATCTTTATAGTTAACACTCTCCATTTGTCTGCATTAAATGTCACTTGTTGGATGTTGCTGGATGTTAAATGAGGAAGAGGTCCTAATACAGTTCTCTGTGGTACTTCACTTATTCATAAATTCTCCTATTGTCTAATATCTTTTTTACCTGTGTTTACAATTCATTGTAAATCTCTTTAACTGAATATTTTATTAAATGCTTTCCTCCCCTTATGGTTTTCTTAATTTATTAAACCATTTGGATCACTGCTTTTTAGATGAATGTGTTCTGCAGTCCAAGCAGAATAACCTTGAAATGCTATCATCTGTTAGGTATTGCTTCTATATCTATGTGGCTGGAGGGTTGCCGGTTCGTATCCTGTGGCTGTATCCTACTCCGTCGGGCCCCTGAACAAGGCCCTTAACCCCAGCAGCTCCAGTGCCGTATAAATAGGTGACCCTGCGCTCTGACCCTAAGCTTCTCTCCCTGTCTGTGTGTTTGTGTGTCTCATGGAGAGCAAGTTGGGGTATGCAAAAAAAGACAAATTTGTAATATGCGAAATTGTATATGGCCAATAAAATGATCTTAACTTATCTTTATCCCATTTTACTTCTTTTAAACTCCTTATTTCGTAGTCAGGTCTGCCTTATTTCTTAGTTGTATGCATTCAATTTGAAAATATGTTTCAAAGCTTTATTACAATCTCATATTATGATTCCCTGCTCGTCCTCCCACCTCTGTTTTCCTAAATGGATTTGCCAGTTCCTCCATCTAATGATGCACTGTGAGTTCTGTAGCTCTACAGTATTTCTAGGATTTTCACTGAGGAACTGGATTATGTCTCAGTTGTCACCAATGTAGTTTAGGCGCTGAATGTATTCCAGCATGCTACACATCCTGCAGAAACTGCACGTCACAGGTCTGATAACCATTTATAAATGCTGTATGATATTGATCTTATTATGTACAGTACAGTTTCTATAACAAACAATTGTAGGTTTAGTTACAGTATGTACCTGCTGTACATGACTTCAGTTGGCTTCCCTTTAATGGTCTCTCACAGATACACTCCTGTCCTTTCTTTTAGCGTCTTGTCCTTCACTGCCTCCAAAGGAGGCTTTGTTATAACTATCTTTGACATATGGCAAACATAACCTCTACCCCTCACCGACCGACAGCTGTCCATATGAGTAAGCTGTCAATTGTTTGTATTCTGAATGTCTAAAGTAACACATTTATTTTAAATCAAAATCTCTTATCCAAATCCCTGTTACAAGTACAAACTAGCCACAATATTTCTAATTATTACATATTTCATCTGGTATCTAAAATGCATTGTGATCGTGCTGAAAACACATAAAATAATTTATGATAGCAGCTATTTATCTCCTAAATGATCTCTCCTGATTTCTGTAGATGCAGCAGCTTCCAAATAATGAGCACTGAAGTCACTTTGTTGACAGACCAATGTTTGCAATAATCCCTAAGGGCCCGTTCATCTACTCACTACTGTGCTGAGCTTTGCTTTTATTTGCTGGTGGCTGGCACAAAAGTATATGGTGAGATGGTTGAATTGTCTTGAATTAAAGACCATCAGAAATTGATCAGAAATAAAAAATAACTTGCCTCTGTAATGAAGCTGGAAGTTCAATGCCTTACATCACCATGCTACATTGAAAGCCTACTAGAAAATTCCCCCATATAGTTACCCTATGTAGTTCCTAATACAAGAAATTGTATATGGCCAATAAAGTGATCTTATTTTATCTCTTATCTCTTATATAGAATATAACAGGATATAACAATTGTGTAGCACGAAAAACCTTATTATGATCAAATTGAACATGTTGAAACTCAGTAATAAGGTTAGTTTTCTGGATTGTTATGTTCCCAAGCTTATAATTAAAAGCTTATGGCAATGCCAGAACTTTGTCATAATGCATTACCTAGTTTTATTAAAAATACTCCTTACCTTATTGATATTTTTAACATAAATGAACAAATGATGAAGCTCGTCTGAATATACACGATACAAGCTTGTAAGAATTTGATTTTTCCTTCCTAATTTTAAATTTATGATTATTCTAATGTTAATTTATTTTCTTTTTTTCACTGCTGCCACAGTGTAAGCCTCTTGGCTTCCTGGTCTTCCTGTAAATGAGAATTTGCTCTCAATTGACTTCTCTGGAAAAATGAAGGTTTGATTTTTCTGGTTGGTTTCAGGAATTTCTTTGCTTTAGTTGCAGTATGTGTTTGCACTTGATTAAATTACAAATAAAAACCAAGTGAGAAATCACACAATCTGCACATCTTGAACTCTCTGTGCTCTTCGGGAAAGGAGTAATGGTTGTTCCACAGAGTATAAAGGCTAGATTCAACCTAACAGAAGGCATAGCACAAATAGCTGTGAAATGGCAAACAGCAGGTGTTCAACGAACATCAAAACCATCCCAAAGTCATCTGTTGCAAACCACAAGGACATCATGCAACAGATCAACTTTTCCACCTACAAGGTAGTAAGTGTAACATTGGGGGCTGTAACTAACAGGCCCAATTCATGCAGTGTCAACATGAAAGCAAAGCAACAATCTCAGCAGGGGGTTTAAAAAACAAATAAGGCTCCTTTCAAAAGCACGTCTTCCAACCACAGACTTTGGACTTTTTGTAAAAAAATCTTCATTGAACACCACTTTTTGCTCACAGCTGTTTATTGAACGCCTTGTATTTGGTTTAATCTTGTACCTATCTGAAAACAAAAACTCACTCTGAAACCTTAAAAAGACTTTTCTCTCTATCATGTTTTTGTTTCGGTTTGTCCAGTGTGGTCCTTTTGTAAATCCTGTTGCAATACCTCTCATTCCTGTCAGAAAAAGGTAAATATACATTTGGAAATTTTAGTCTACTGATTTTTAGCCTACTGAGTTCTCTGCTGTGGTGGATGTTTATATGCCATAACTAAGAATAAATAAATCTTTAAGATTATTTTGCTGAGATGAAGCCTGTAGTTTTTGATAAGAAAAATGGCATTTCTGGATAATATCTGAGTTTTGATATTTTTTCTGTTTCTGCTGTTAAACACATAACTTTATTTGATAGTTATCTGTCTCTGCTCCCTAAAAAATAATTAAATTAATTAATTAAACATTTAATTCAACAGCAACCTCAGTGTAATGTGTCTAAAGTGTAAGCTGAGCTTAAGAGGTTGTACTAATAATGCTAATAATGGCTAATTTCATTTAATAATAATAATATTAAAAATTCATTACATGTGTTAAGTGCTTTTCTGGACACTCCACTCAAAGCGCTTTACAGGTAATGGGGACTCCCCTCCACCACTGCTAATGTGCAGCCCCACCTGATGCGACGGCAGCCATAGTGGACCAGTACGCTCAACACACACCAGTTATCAGTGGGGCAGAGTACAGAGTGATGAAGCCAATTCATTGATGGAAATTATTAGTAGGCCATTATTGATAAAGGCCAATGGGAAATTTGGCCAGGACGCCGGGGTTACACCCCTACTCTTTTCAAGAAACAACCTGGGTTTTTTAATTATCACAGAGAGTCAGGACCTCGTTTTTACGTCTCATCTGTAGGGCAGCATCTGTTTACAGTATAGTGTCCCCGTCACTATACTGGGGCATTAGGACCCACATGGCTGCTATCAATTTACATTGATTATATATGTACACATGGGCATGAGATATGATTGCGTTACCTGTATATGCTGATTATTCTTTTCATTGTTTTCCATTGGTAAAAATCTTGTTTAAAAGAAAAAAACATCCTGAAAAAATATATTAAAGTTCAACTTGCAGGAACAAGGTAGAGCAGATACAAATGAGACATTCCAAATGTCTCAGATGACTGCTTTCACTGTACACAGTTTTAAAGATTTCAGACATACTGATGGGTCTATATAGTGTATGTAATTCATTCTCTTATAGAAAAGAAGATTGCATTCATAAACAAGGAATTTGGAAAACAAGCTTTTGACTAAAATAAATTGGTAACAAAAATACACATTTCAGAAACATTGCATGACAGGATAAAATGACTTAATATTGATAAATTATTGAGCATGTTATTAAGATATATTGTATATTCTAAAACATTTAAAAAAGAAAACTGAAATTACAGAAATGATTCCAATTTCTGTAGCCTCTTAGATAATAAAGCAGTCATGGCAATTTGGAACTACAGCCCTAACAGGGACTCTTCAGTGCAGTGTAGTTATATCTTAGTTGTCTTCGCTGGTTTGTCCATCTTATGAACTGACAGGTCCTGTGATTGCTTGGGACAAGCAAGACTACATTTAAGGCTTGCTCAACCTGAACAGGGGAAAACAACCTTAAATAAATTGAATCAGTTATAGGAAGATAGAGATATACAGTATCTGTATATATATTATGCATTTACAGAGATAGGGCACAGTATATAAATTGTGAGTGGGCTGTGTGATGTGCACAGATACTTAAATATCCATGCCTTTAATGAATTCTGCATGAGTAGATCATTAGGAGGTAATATGGATTTGCAAGCACCATGTGCATGACATTGATCTACAAAGAGCAAAGGCACATAATCTAAAAAATATATGGTTTCAGTTTTTTGAAAGATTGTTGCTACAGTTTTATTGGGCAGTGTTCACAGATTTATCTTAGGTATTATACAGCATAACATGCAATATTCCTTTTATGAACGATTTGGTGTTATTCAATTCAAAAGAGTAATGAGGACATCTGTGATGTTTCATTTTTCGTGACTCATCACGTTACCGAATTACTGAAGATTTTTAAGTGGTTAAAATCCTGTAAAGATACAATGCTATCTGTGATATTAATATACTTTAAGTTCAGAGTTTAAGATAGGTTTGTAAATTTCATTAAACTCTTGTCTCTGTCTTACCATTGAAACTGTGTTGACCTGAACTGGTATGACAGAACTTTTTTTCTTTCATTGCTATCCATTCACTGCAGTATATATTGGCAACACTACTAAACACTGGGCTTGCTCACTGAACCATGCTGAGAGCATTAGGTGCTACCTTTGTGCTTGGCTGTACCTCAGCCCATCCACCTGGGCTTGAAATTACATTCATTACTGCATCTATTTCTGTCTAGACTGGCCTGCTGGGCATTGCTTTCCCAATATCATTCTCACAATAATATTTATTAATTTATTGCATGGACCTCTTTCACACTCCATTGTGCACATATTCATTGGTGTTTGATTTTGTGATATTACATGTCTTCTCCAGACCATCATTTTTGTGTAAATGTTTACCCACGTGCTGGTCTGTAGAGACTGGGCAATATTGGACCACAATCCCAGGATCCTGGGTCCAGAAGGTTCAGAATTCATCCTAATCAAATCAAATCAAAGTTTATTTATCAAACGCACAACAATACAGCATGCAGCAGTAGTTACTGGCAATTAAATGTCTTTTCCGCGAGCTCACAAAAATCACATGAATCACAGAAATCACAAAAATCACAAAAACCTCAAAATTGAGGTTATGAAAATAAGGTTACATAATAATAGGTGTAATAGAAATTGAATAAAACTCAATATGAGTAGAGCTGCTACAGTATGTGTCCATGGTGTATGCAATAAATACAAGTAGTGCTGTTATACTGAATACAGTGAAAACTGTGTGTCCATGTAGCTATTACAGGTGATTTGCTAAAGGAGCTGCAGGTTGGCTATTTAGCAGCTAATAACCTAAGCCAATAACCTGTAAGTAGTAATATATAGCCTTGATTGCTTACATGTGGATCTGGGAAATCAGGAAAAAACAACCATTACATGACACTTATCAAATTTTGTAACATAAGAAATTTGAGCTCTTATACAAGTTTGATTTTATCACCTGTGACCCAGATTGATAACCAGGGACAGAAGCTAAGATGGTTTTATGTTATGTCAGTGTTATTAGAATTTATAGACAGAAAAATTCCCTAAAAATCCAAAACCTTAATCTTATTACTGTGTATAACTGTAGAAGAAATCAAGTTTTTCTGGTGTTGGTTCATCATACAAAAGCCATTATTAAACAACAGAAAACAGAAAAGGTTTGTGAAAAATATTTCCAAAACCAAATATAAAATCCACTGTTCCGAATGCCTTAATGTGATCCAATAATATTTACCTTTGCTTTAAAAATGCTGGTATGGTCAACTAAAACACATGAGGTGGTTCATTTTTGAGATACAAAAATAACCTGTTTTGCTAGTGTATAGCCATTTGGTAAAGAAACAAGCAAACCTGCAAAGTAATTTGCAAGCACAGAGGACACTTAACAACAGCTGAGAGAGAGAATGAACCATTTCCCCTCAGATGTTCATTTTCAAAGAGTGATCCACATTTTCTCTTCTACACTATACAGTCCCTAGAGTACTGTGAGCACATTTTATCTTACAGCTCACCTTGTCAAATTTAGTTTGGTCACATTAATGAGTGTGAATCCTGTTTTATTTTTTAATCTGTTATATTTTTAGCAATTATCTTCCCAGTATTGTAAGCAGCTTGTTGTGCCTGATTGGTTTTGATACATTGACCCTTTGCTTATTTGCAGCATTTTGCTATGCAGTAGTCACTTCGGAAGGCTATATGCCCTCTTTTCTGAAGAATCTTTGGGAAATATAAAACTGCAGGCTCACTGATGGAAATAATTTGCTCAATGCTAAAAAGTGGAATAGTGTGTATGGGCTGAAATATGCCCACTTGTGGGTTTACATGCAGCATTTAGACATAATTTTTTCATGCAATGATTGCTGAAAATACAGCCCTAAGAGAGTTAGCATGCCCTATGAGTCTTTTAAGAAGACATAAAGAAATCAAGGAATAATGTTTTTCTTAGTATTAATGTTATATTTTTATGCTATATTTTTAGAGGCATATACAACATTTTCTGAAAAATGAAGGAATGAAAATTGGTCGATTGCAGTTTAATAACAGGTGGGACAATCTCAGGAAGTTAAATGCTCCATTCAAACGCCTAGCACAACATTTTTAAAAAGATTGTAA
Source organism: Lepisosteus platostomus (assembly GCF_059453375.1). Classification (NCBI taxonomy): domain Eukaryota; kingdom Metazoa; phylum Chordata; class Actinopteri; order Semionotiformes; family Lepisosteidae; genus Lepisosteus; species Lepisosteus platostomus. Next base: position 10,921,295 of record NC_142620.1, on the reverse strand, counting down.
GTTCCTTATCTTCTCACATCACCCACAAAAAAGGTATTGTGGTGATCCCGTGCTTACAAGGTTATTACTTAAACATAAAACATCGTGAAGGCCAAAATGACTGCAGCTACTCGGCAGAGTATATTATTGGTTCTCAAGAATGGCTATAATGTTGTACAATGATTTTCCCCAGTGGGTTAACTAGGCTAGGACAGCCGCAAGGCTAATAAGACAGAGCTGTGGCACAAGATTCACTCTTACAGCTGCCAAAGTTCCTTATCCTTTCATCTATAACCTGATTAAAACCCCCTCTTCTGGCATTAAAGAGACAAGGCCATTCTTCATGCTGGTGCTTCTCTGACTACAAATTTGAAACGAGGAGTTGTCTGTAGCGGGCAATACAGTTAAACACAGATACTGTGGCTGTTGCATTAATCTTTAGTGCCACAAATGATATACATTGTGCTATCTGAAATAGACACAGACACATACAGTATATACACATAATATATGTAACCATATATTAAGTTTTATTGATATTAGTCAGATTATTACTGCACTGATTTGTGTTGTTTCAGTATATACTGGAATGGCTTTGCCAAGATGGATAAACCTCTTTCTGATGTCTGATTCCTATTTTATATTTAGCAGGTATATAGGGCTTAGCTGACACTGAGCTGCTGTAAATCCGACCAGATTCCAGTTTCCAGTGGCTTCCTAATGTCTTTGAATTTGATTAGTCACACCTAAACAGTTAATTTACAGTGTAACACTTAGGATGCATTAAAATGTTTTGAGTGAAACAGTTGAAGAATGTACCTCACATGCTCACTCACTTTGTGACTCATGACAGAATTTTAAATCTGATAATCGTGCTGTTTTTATGTAATATCTAGTTACTGAAACCGCAGTGCTTAGCAAATAACGAGTTACATGTTTTGCTCATGAAGACAAAAGACACTAATGTCTATTAAACCTTAATAATTTTTAAAACAAAAAAACTGAAAAGGTAAAATCTCACCATGTTCTTGTTATACAGTAGTATGTAAATGAGGTTTCAAATTAATAAAGGGTTGTATTTTTCTGGACTGAAGAGAGCAAGAGCTCACATAAATTAATCATGAATTAATGGATTAAGGTAACACAGATTCTTTCCAACTCAGTGCACATCACTGTTACTGTTTAAACAATTGCATTGTAGATGGTAAAATGGCTCATTGGCCTTGGGCCTTTCATACTGAGTTAGAACTGAAGTTGTCTAACATAAACCAAAAATCCAAAATGTGTTCATGAGTGCCTTGTTTCGGAATAGTTTCACTATTAAAGATAGCAGACAACTACACAGAATTTCATTAAGCATATACAGTAAATAATACCATATGAACATGGTAACTTATGGTAACCACATAACTGCAGATTAGTTCAAATAGATAGCAGGTACCTGTACCTATGATATACTGTACGTAACACAACTGTGTTGATACACTGTGTTGACATGTAGATACAATTGCATATGAAGACCTTGTCCTTTAAAAAAATGGAGGTCCCTTGTACTGGACCGTCCAAACAAGTCCAGATGAATCGATGATCGATTTGGTTAGTTTATAGCTTTATCCAACACAAGCCCTGTTTTACTCTCCTGAGTTAACTTTTTTGTGAGTCCTGAGCACAAGACTGACAGAACAAGTATGATTGTGAGACATAACTTGCCACATGAAGCATGGATATGGGTGAAGTATAAGATCACTTTATTAGCCACATAACATTTCTTGCATTAGGAATTTGTCAAATTCATCAAAGGAATTCGTATATCATTTAAACTGGGATCCATACGCTACAGTAGGTGAGCATGCCTTTTCACTCTAAGCTGCAGCTATCAAGCATCATAGAACTGAGGTCCTTTTGTACACAACATATACAGTAGCTTGATTGCCTTCACATCCTTTTAACTTGAAGTCTAAAATCGTAGTACTGGCCTGCATCCTTGTCTCTTTCCTACAGTAATTTCCCCATCAATGACATCCTTTGGGACGTGGCCATCATCCACTCTTCTGGCATGGCTTAGCAAGCCCAGCTTCTACTGCTTGAGTACAGCCATGACTGCTAGCGTGCCACGTACATTCAAAGATACAGTAGTTTCTTTAGGAGCTCTGTCATTCTAGCTTGTTCCAAAGGTTTGGCTTGAGCATGGCGTGAAAGTTAAGAGTGTTCATGCTTTTCTCTTTCAAAGAAATAAGGTCATTACACCAGCCTGAGGGTGGAGAGCTTTGTTTTGAAGATAAGTTGCAACATTTTCAAAGGTTCGCTTGTGCAGAATTTGGATCCAAAAATTGCACTGAAATTGCACAACATTTAATAGGAAAGGAAACATGACTATTTAGGATATCAGGAATATTAGGAAATACTGCACAGTAATCTAGAAGACTTTAAAGGACATCTGTTTAGAACTTCTAACTACAGTAACATAAATTTAATCTAAAATGTTGCCTAACCCATTATAAATAAAAATTGTATTCTTGTTCAATTTCAACATTATTTTAACCACATAGCTATATTGAATATATTGAATAGATTCAATATATTTTCAATACGTTTAATATATTTTTAAATTATTCGATCATTCAGTCTGAGCATTCTTAAAGAAAACAAAGTATTGAATTTTCCTGACAAAAATCGTGGCTTGCATATAATAATGAATCAGTGCAAGCACATTGGAACATTTCATTTAAGAAAAAAAAGGATTTAAAAATCAATTCCTATCTAACCAAACATTATAATAAATCACTCTGGGCATTTTTAATTCTGTACTGTAGCCCACTGTTACTTTTAAAATGTTGCAAGAAATTTAAGTGCAAGAGTAAACCTTTCCAATGGCCTTAGAAGCACTCAGAATAGAAATTAAACAACAACTACCAAAAGGTATAATTCATGTTGTTTATGAAGGGAGAAGAAAGAGAATCAAATGTGTACCAAAAGTTAAGGAGTCATTGAATTTCAAGAGCTTGTGCCCTTGCAAAAGTACTTCACTAAATTATTGATGTTCTCATACCTCGTGAAGAGCAGACAGAGAATTCACTTCCCGTATTTACTAGGATGAGAGACCAATTACATCAAGAATGAAAAGTCGAGGTAGACCCAACTGGAGTAGGAGAAAAGTATGCCTTTAACCCACTCATGACTTTATCTTGACTACAAAATATTGATCTTCCTGCCAGCCTCTGCTCTAAATAATCTTGTCTGCTTCTGTATCTTAAGAAATTCTTTCCTTTTATTCTGAAATGCTTCCCCATTGCCTGGGGCATGAGTAAAGCAGAATTTCATCCCCCCATTTCTTAACCACTTCATCCATTTCAGGGTTACAGAGGAGCTGGAGCCTATCCACCTATCTTGGCAAGCAAAAGATGTAAGGCTAGATACACCCTGGACAGAACTCAGTCCATCATAGGACACACAGACACATACACTCATACCAGGGTGATTTTTCCTAGAAGCCATAAACCTACTAGTACATCTTTGGACTGTGGGCAGAAACTGGGGCACCTGAAGGAATACCCGTGGAGTAAACATGTGGAAAACATTCAAACTCCATGCAGAAAGCACTCCAGGTCTGGAAGTGAACCCGTGACCCCAGCGCTGTAACACTGCAATGCTCACCCCTCCGCCACCGTACTGTCCTAAAGCACAATTTCCCAAAAGCAAATTAGTCTTGACCCTCTATAATTTGCTGCTCATGCTTTTCAGTTTGTCCCATGGAACCCTTTTATTTGTTTGCCTCACTCATGATTTGCTGAGGATCCAAACAGCTTGTGATTTCAGCCTTTTAGCTTTAAGTTTTTTAATCTAATGTCACGATTGCTACTCTTCCTCTTAAGGGCGCTCCAGCCCTTCCTCATTCTACCTCATTCCCCACACCTGTCCCTTATTCCAGCCCTTCTTTAGTTCCACCTTAAAAGCCAGGCGTAGACGTCACCCGAGGTTCCGCATTGAATCCCGTTTCATGAGAGCCCGGGGTCCTGCTGCGTCTGGCTCAGTTATGCTTTTAACTTTCTGTTCCTGATTCCCCTTGCCGGTTCTGACCCGGTTTCTGTTCCCCCCGGATGGATCGCCTGCCCATGGACTTCTGCCTTTGTTTCTGATTACCCGTTTGGATTTCCTATATGGATTGTTTGTCCCGGACTCACTTCCCGTGGACACCTGCACTCCTTGGACACACCCCCTTGTCTCCATCCCTTCTCCTGCATGATTTTATTCCTACTGTGTCTTCACCAACTGGATCGTATCATCTGCATAGGGCCCGGAAAGAACTGCTACGTGACATCTAAGCTTTTGCTCCTATTTGGAGCTGATCTGATAATTATTTTTGAATTTGTCTTTGGGTTTTTGCTGCCTTCACTAACAAAAGAGATTCTAAAAGTCTTTTCCCTTTGCAGTTCTGAGAGGGAAACACCCGGACTGTCATCTGGAGGATGGATACTTCCCAGGAGACACAGAGGTTCCTTGGCCTCAGGGCTGGGACCAATACCATAACGGCTGCTGGAGTTTAGAAATCCATTTTTAGGCACACTTCTGAAAAGAATTTCCATAGCAAAAAAAAAGGGACAGTACTGAAAGGGGCAATAAGACTTGTCATATGGAAAGTTTAAAAATCAGTTTCATTTCACTGAATGATTGGAAGCAGGTTACAGTTACATCTTTTTTAAAAACTGTTATGATTTTCAAGGCAACTGTAGATCATATACAGTGCCTTGCGAAAGTATTCGGCCCCCTTGAACTTTTCAACCTTTTGCCACATTTCAGGCTTCAAACATAAAGATATAAATTTTTTATTTTATGTGAAGAATCACCAACAAGTGGGACACAATTGTGAAGTGGAACGAAATCTATTGGATTTTTGAAACTTTTTTAACTAATAAAAAAATGAAAAGTGGGGCGTGCAAAATTATTCGGCCCCCTTGCGTTAATACTTTGTAGAGCCACCTTTTGCTGCGATTACAGCTGCAAGTCGCTTGGGGTATGTCTCTATCAGTTTTGCACATCGAGAGACTGAAATTCTTGCCCATTCTTCCTTGCAAAACAGCTCGAGCTCAGTGAGGTTGGATGGAGAGCGTTTGTGAACAGCAGTTTTCAGCTCTTTCCACAGATTCTCGATTGGATTCAGGTCTGGACTTTGACTTGGCCATTCAAACACCTGGATACGTTTATTTGTGAACCATTCCTTTGTAGATTTTGCTGTATGTTTGGGATCATTGTCTTGTTGGAAGATAAATCTCCGTCCCAGTTTCAGGTCTTTTGCAGACTCCAACAGGTTTTCATCCAGAATGGTCCTGTATTTGGCTGCATCCATCTTCCCCTCAATTTTAACCATCTTCCCTGTCCCTGCTGAAGAAAAGCAGGCCCAAACCATGATGCTGCCACCACCATGTTTGACAGTGGGGATGGTGTGTTGAGGGTGATGAGCTGTGTTGCTTTTACGCCAAACATATCGTTTTGCATTGTGGCCAAAAAGTTCGATTTTGGTTTCATCTGACCAGAGCACCTTCTTCCACATGTTTGGGGTGTCTCCCAGGTGGCTTGTGGCAAACTTTAGACGAGACTTTTTATGGATATCTTTGAGAAATGGCTTTCTTCTTGCCACTCTTCCATAAAGGCCAGATTTGTGCAGTGTAAGACTGATTGTTGTCCTATGGACAGACTCTCCCACCTCAGCTGTAGTTCTCTGCAGTTCATCCAGAGTGATCATGGGCCTCTTGGCTGCATCTCTGATCAGTCTTCTCCTTGTCTGAGCTGAAAGTTTAGAGGGACGGCCAGGTCTTGGTAGATTTGCAGTGGTCTGATACTCCTTCCATTTCAAGATGATCGCTTGCACAGTGCTCCTTGGGATGTTTGAAGCTTGGGAAATCTTTTTGTATCCAAATCCGGCTTTAAACTTCTCCACAACAGTATTACGGACCTGCCTGGTGTGTTCCTTGGTCTTCATGATGCTCTCTGCGCTTTCAACAGAACCTTGAGACTATCACAGAGCAGGTGCATTTATACAGAGACTTGATTACACACAGGTGGATTCTATTTATCACCATCAGTCATTTAGGACAACATTGGATCATTCAGAGATCCTCGCTGAACTTCTGGAGTGAGTTTGCTGCACTGAAAGTAAAGGGGCCGAATAATTTTGCACGCCCCACTTTTCATTTTTTTATTAGTTAAAAAAGTTTCAAAAATCCAATAGATTTCGTTCCACTTCACAATTGTGTCCCACTTGTTGGTGATTCTTTACATAAAATAAAAAATTTATATCTTTATGTTTGAAGCCTGAAATGTGGCAAAAGGTTGAAAAGTTCAAGGGGGCCGAATACTTTCGCAAGGCACTGTATACAGTGTTGTACCAAAAACACTTAACCAGTGGAGAATCTATTGTCTTGTGAGTTTTCAAATACACCTACAAGATATTTTTTTCAGAGGCAATAGAAGAAGAGAGGTCAAGATCAAAATTGAAAAGACCTCATAAACATTTCAAACCCTGTTAGCCAAATACATTGGGCATCTACTTTGTTAAACACACAGCAGCTTGAGGAAAAAAATGCTTTTTAAAGTTTTTTAAATGGTAAACCTACTTATTTCTGTGCAGCCTGAGAGGTTAAATGCCTGTTCTTTGTTGAAAAGAGCCATGATTTCCATATCCCTCAACCACTGAATATACAACATGCATGTTCAAAGTCCGCAATGAAAATAAATGGATATGAGAAATGCATAAAAGTTGATGGAACTCTCCTAGTTTCTGACACAAAAAATTCAAACAGCTATAGATAAAATATCTACAAAAATATCCCAAATAACCTTGTAAATAAATCAAATTTCTTAAATCCAGTTTAATTGGCATTTTAAAAATTTGAATGAAGTTTGAAGCCATAATTTACTTAGTGATTCAAATACTACTTACTGTATGTATACATACATATCACGCAAAGTGTTCAATGGGCAAGCAAATTTAAAGTAGAAAGTTTTCAGTTATTAAATTCCACACATTGTGCTGTATATACTAATACCGATACATTTGGAAAATACAACCCTCTGTAATCTTTAATTTTGTTGAATACCTGTAAAGCCAATATAATAAATGGTAGAATGACCAAGTTTGCAATAACATGAGGTAAGAAAATGGCACTGTGGAGTTTCTGGACAAGATTCTGTTCAGCAGTGCAGTTCGAGCCTAATGATCCTAATGATCTAATTGATAGAGGGACAAAATTGTGTAAAGTGTTTGGCATCACTTGCCTAGCAGGGGGAACAGTAGCCTAGCTGGCCAGGCAGGGGAAGGGGTGGGAAGGATACGCAGAGGGAAGACCTACGTGTGAAACTTTTGTACAGGGGCTAGTAAAAGTGTGGAAGATAAGGATCTAACCTTTGTCCTGAACTATAGTTATAAATTCCATAAAAGACCAGTTCACATGCATAGAGTGCTGGGGCCTGTAGAAAAAAAAATCATGTTTGACTGAATAATGTGTCGCATCATTGCTTTGTATCCCCCCATTAAATTACACTGAGGTGTTGTTTCAGCTTTCCGAAGGTGCGTCAACGAACTTGTAGCGATTACAAGTACACTTAAGAACTCGAGAAAAATTACAGACGAGAGGTGGCCATTCGGCTCAGATGCAGAATCGCTCATAATCATAGCCAATTCTTTGACATCTTTTGCAAGTACCCAATAAAACTGAATTACTAAAGAAGCTGAACTAAATTTGCAATCGATGAAAGGACAATTACTGACATATGCTGTAGCTGCCTTATCCTCTTGCATGTTTATGTGAGCTCAGAACGCTATTCTAGAGCGATTCTTTGGGAATTCACAACTGAAAGGAAATGATACAAGTGAACATGTCCCTAAAGAAATTGTGTTTTAAAAATCATTCTAACCTTGAAACCCAGCTCTTTCATGAAGATACTGATTTTTAAGGCCAAGATCCTCACAGATTTTGTTAGAAGCCTGTTATTTTCCACTGCATTTGATGCAATGTAGCCTGACAATACAGTATGTCACCTATTAATATATCAATGCCAAATTTATGAAAAGTCAGAGAAGGAATGCATTACATGTTATATCCCACCATTGTGATTTAACTAAGTCAAAAAGATAACTTAGCCTCCAGCATCAAGTTACGAAAAGGACTCATGAAACCTCATCTTTTGCATAAAGAAACAGGATGGCACTCTCTAATGATGAGACTGAACAATATTGCTTTTCAGAGCTTACCCAAGGCTCTATACATTCTTCAGACATGTACAATATTCTGAAGGCATGGTGCTTGCAGCAGCTTTAATTAGGATTATGAAAAACTGTTTTGTTTTATAAAGGAATGTGTTTTGCATAGTCCTTTTGTAACACAATGTAAAGAAAAGATCAGGCTGTCATTTTGATCTAAGGGCTTTATGTTGTTTTCCTAGGCACAAAAGAGCAATGGATTGTCATACAGCTATTTATCCTTGTATGTATTATTAATTGAATGACAACAAAGTGCCTGTATGCCTTATTAAACTGATCATGAAATGTGCAGGACATTTAGATTCCTTGTTACTGTTACAGTATGTCCTGTTTTTTCTAATTTGCTACTCTTCTTAACTTTGTTTTATGTGACTATTTTTTTGTCATTCTGCAGATGTCCACAGTTTACAGTATTTACTTCTTGCTTTGTGAATTCACACATGACCTTCATAACAAGAGGACAAATAATATAAGGGTTTATTTTGAATAGTATTTAATGCAATATGATTTTACTTGTATATTACTATTAGTAATGTTTAAATATATAATATTAATACTAACAATAATAAATTGTTTTAAGAATTCATTGTATAGGTATTTTAGGTTTTATTCTTTTACAGATGCAAACAAAATATTTGATATAAAAAGTGAGTGTTATATTGAATACACATTTCATAGTAATAATGTTTCTTTATTAGCCCTATACAATTTCTTGCATTAGGAATTTGTCTTTTTGCATACCCCAGCTTTTCTCCATGGAGATAGAGACAGACAGAGAAGCTTGGGGTCAGAGCACAGGGTCAGCCCAATGGAGTAGGATTCCTCTGCCAGCCACGGGATTTGAACCAGCAACCTTCCAGTCACAGGCGCAGATCCTTAGCCACAGAGCCATCACTCTGCCCTGTTGAATTCATGCATTCATGAATTCACAATTTCATGCATTGTTCTAAATGCATGGAGAGCATGTAAAGAAAATGTACCTTTTTCCAGAAGTGTAAAATATACTACATTCTCAGGCAAATAGAATCTGCACAATATAAAATAAAATAAATAAAAAGTTTACTCTTTTAATCCAATAAAAACATTTGGGGGAAGCATTATAATCATGTTTTTTTTTTTGTTTGAAGTGCTGCTTTAAATACCATTTTACTGTGGTAACCTGTGCTGGTAGGAAAACATTTAAGTCCAAAACAAATCTGTATGAGTTGCATAGAACAGGTGCTTTCAGAAATCTGTACAATAGATTCTCAAAATGAAATAAGCAATCGTTAATAGAATAATTGTTGTGAATATCCTACTTTTTTGTTTTTCGAAGGATGGATCAGAATTGTTTTGTTGTTGTATTCGCATATAATATGGTGAATGTGAGGCAAAAAAAGACATAAAGACTTAAAAGGAAGGATTATTTTAGACATAAAATGACACCAAAACATTTCAAGACTCTGATGGCGAAATAATTAAAAGACTTTCAACAAAGCAGGCTTGAAGACCCCCTGCAATAAAGATTAACTGATCACCGTCACAGTATAATGGAGCACAAATCAATCCCTAGAACAAGGATCTCAAACTCAATTCCTGGAGGGCCCAGTGAGTTCTGTTTTTGTTCCTGCCAAAGTACTCAATTAAACTTTTAAGATAATTATTTTCTTAGCTATACAGAGGATTTGTAAGGTCTTATAAAGGTGATGAAACACCTCAAAGCCTGGGTAAAAGAATTAAAGTTATTTAATTAAATAATTCAACCATGTAACAGGTTTGGGTATAACCGAAACCAGAAGACACCATACTCAATTGAGTTTGAGACCTCTACCCTGGACCAAAAGTGAAAAACAAAGCAGTTCATTCTTTGTTTCTAAAACAAATCAGAATATAACAATTCTGCCTTGGATACTCAACTGACTTAAATAAAGCCCCATTAAACATTTGTGTGATGTGCTGAAATAATCTGTGGCATTTACAACTGAATAGGTACTGTATATGTACAGTATGTCCAGGCAACCTAGTTTGTACTGTAAGCTAGCACAAAGCTAGCAATGGCCATGTGCTGTTGATCAAACCTGCTGCTGACAGCTGTTAATAAGGTTAACAAATATACCTGTCATGCATTTTCATTAAAATATCAGTGCACCTGCAACAGAAAAGACAATTTCCTGATAATCACACTTAATCTGTTGCATTTTTACTTTTACGAGTTGCTATTGTTCCTCAGTAGATATAGCAAGAGGCATTAAAAATGCAGTAAATGAGTATTGGGTCAAAAAGCATTTGTTTTTGTTTTTTTAATGTGTCTCAGTAAATCAGTATGCTTATTTACATGTGTATGTATGGATTTTATCATTATGAAATAAGACATAGAAATCCATGCAGGTGCTTACAATTTTAATGATGTCCTAGGTGGTGAATCTGAATCTGAGATCACGTAAAAATGGCCTAAATATTTCATTAAGAATGTATTTGTTTTTAGACAGTGTTCAAAACAACAAGACAACAAGGGAGGAGTAACATTCAAAAAGCGGTAATACATCTCATAAAAGTTCATCCTTTTCATGCATTATGTAGGTTTTGCCTGCAGCGCAAATGTTGATCTGAGCATTTTGTTATTCTTAAGAACTAAAGCATTTGGACATTTAGACTTATTTAAATACCAGGCCCCTAAATGTGTGTGATAAGAATCATTGAGATACATCCATCATAGGAAGGGGCTCAGGATCCACGGCCGAAACGTTGTGTTTTCTTTCTTCTCTTTTCGGCATGGAATAAGCACTAACATATACATTAAAATATCAAAGCTGGTTCGGTCTTTTAATAAAAACTAATAAGGCTTTACAGATAACAAAAGACATGTATAGTTAAGAATACAACAACCATAAAAACTGCACTCTATCATCCAACAGCATAGAATGTTTCATTTTCTCACCAATAATAAAAAAACAGAAAACCAGATTTCTGATCACAGCTGGTGATGTAGCTTTACTGTAGACTGTTATCCCTCATCTTAAAATACCATTTAGACCATTGAGGAGACAATACTGTTCTCATCTGTCCATGTTTTTGCCAGTCTAGCTAGGATAGCATGCTGCGTAAGCTTGATGGATGAACGTAAATCCACAAATCTGTACCCAGCTGTAAAATGTTTAAGAAAGAAAACTGCTGTAGCGCGTGCAGTAAAACCCAGCTTAAAGATTTTAAAAAGTCTTCATCCTGTGAGGCTCAGTTTGGTTAATGTCTTGAAGGCTCAGGGCAGCATTTATGCTGACACATTTCATGGGATACCAGAATATCCTTTCACTAAAACAAATATTTTGTGCCTCAGAGAAAATTCAAAAAATGGAAAATCAAACCCAACCCAAACCCAACATTTATTTGTTTCTCAGTTTCTTGTTCCCATTCTGTCATTTCAGTTGTTCGATAAGATCCTAACTGTACGAAAATAAGAATCTGTTAGAGGCTATTTGCCAGTCTGGATTTCTTTACATTCTTTTCAAAAGTTAAATGTAATTGATAAATTAATAAAGTGAATTTATAACAGGACAAGAAGGAAGCAGAGCACAAAGAATTAGCAAGAAACAAGACTCACATTGAGTTGAAGCCTACTTTATCCTAACATATTGTATATTACATTTGCCACACACCCAGGGTTGGTGAAGTTACAACACGTGGCAATGTGGCGTGACACACCTAGCAGAGAGAACAGCAGTCTGGCCATAATGATGGGCAGGCCCTCTCACTTTCACAAGGAATGACCTAGGGAGCTGCTGATAGATTGTAGGTGGGATTTTGGGAAGGGTGTGAGAGGCACACGCAAAGGTGAGATGCATATTGTATATACAGTACTGTATAAGCAGCAGGGCAGAAGTGGACTTGATTAGGATCAAACCTTCCTCCTGATCTTCTTTCATATACTCATTTCATTAAATAATTAATAATTCCCAACTTTGATCTGTTTTAAGACATGATCTTCTTCTTTATCTGCACATATTCTGTACACTATCAATGTTTAATTAAACATATTGCCATTTGAAGCTGTTTGGTAGAAGACCTTCTGAACCTTTAGAATCTTTACAACCCAGGGGATTCCATACTTTTCTGAAGCTAAACCTTAGGAATCCAGAAAGAAATCCAGACTGTGTAAAGCAGTCATGCTTTGGTGTACTGATGTACTGTACGGTGCCTTGGAAAGCAATTCAGCCCCTTGCACAGTTTTCACATGCTGTTGCTTTAAAGCTTGAATTCATGACACTTTTAAGAAACAACTTAAACATTACTACTGTAAGTACTCCACACATTCTCTGCAAAAAAAAAGGAAAGAAGCGAAAATAAAATTAATATGAAAGAAAGATGTAAAAGTTGTGATTGCATAACTCTTAGCTGTGGTGACCCAAATTAATTTAAGTGCACAAAATTACCTTAACAAGCCACACCATTAGCTGAGTGGCCACTGTAAATGTGCAATAATAGTGTTTTCATGACTCACGAATAAATACACCCATCTCTAAGATCCCTCAGTCAAGTAGCAAGTTTCAAGTGAAGAAAATATGAACTTGTTTTTTAGCAAAAAAAATGGAAGAAAACTCTGTTCCAACTACAAAGGGCTGTAAGTGATTCAATGTTGGATAGTTTCATTTTACAGCGAGTAATCGAGTTTTTATCAAGAATGCGGCAGAGGTGATGGCTACCAAGGCACTTTCAAGCTAACTGTCCTAATTTGTAATCATTCCTGCTGTTATTTCCTGAAAGCTACAAATGTCATTAATTAATTCCTTACACTTATATAGCACTTTTCTGGACCCTTCACTCAGAGCGCTTTACAGGTAATGGGGATCCCCTCCACCACCACCAATGTGCAGCATCCACTGGTTGATGCGACTGCAGCCAGAGGATGCAAAGTATGCTCACCACACACCAGCTATCAGTGGGGAAAAGAGCAGAGTGATGAAGCCAATTCATAGATGGGGATTATTAGGAGGCCATGATTGGTAAAAGCCAGGGCACAATTTCACCAGGAAAGCAGGGTAACACCCCTACTCTTTTTGAGAAATGCCCTAGGATTTTTAATGACAAGAGTCAGTTCCTCGGTTTTACATCTTATCTGAAGGACAGCGCCTTTTTACAGTACAATGTCCCCATCACTATACTGGGGCATTAGGACCCACACAGACTGCAGGGTGAGCACCCCCTGCTGGCCCCACTAACACCACTTTCAGCAGTAGCCTCAGTTTTTCCCAGGAGTCTCCCATCCAGGTACTGGCCAGGCTCACACCTGCTGAGCTTTCATGGATTGTTAGTTGTGAGCTGCAGGGTGATACGAAACCTCCAGAGAACAAATGCAGCCTTTTTTACAAGCATGCTTAGCAAATCTCACTATACCTAAGCACCCAATAAGCGTTCTCAAACACATTTAATTCCTAGGTGTTATTATTTCTCATGAATGATATTTGACAATCAGTGTTTTAATTGTCTATCACAGCAGGAGGGGGGTTTGTCTGGAAGGAGTATTGTTTTACACTAAGAATGAATTCTCCAGGGATTCTTACACTACATTACGTATTTGACCTAGAAATCTCTGTGATTGAGATTTGGGGAACCTGGAGCGCTTCCCTGCAAAAATAACTCAAGACTATAAAAATGTAAAAGATTTAAAAACATACTATAAGTAATGTATAAGTATTAACAGTGTTCATTTATTGTATATAATGTTTGTGTTGTCTGTTCTTCACTGATTGTTCAATAATGTAGCTGTTCGGAAGCAATAAAGCACTTCGGAACCCAGTGTGAATACTCTACATTATTTAAATGTAAATTCTTAAGCTGATTTAGTTTTTGTATTATACAGTAGCAGTCAGTAAAAAAAAAAAAAGCTTATTTCTCTGAGTTCCTCTTCTGATTTATTTTTAAACTAGGGTAAAGCTGTCTTTTCCAAGTTCATGAAGATGACACCTCAGCATCTTAAAAAATTGATATGTCACAGTGTATGACACTAAAGAAATATGGCACGCCAGATGAGACTTAGCATTCCTAAGCGTTAATAAGATTTCACGTTCTGCATGGAGGCGGGTAGTAGAGTGTCTGCATCACAATATATTTTGGCATTAACAGAGCAGCAATTTATGACAGAATGACAAATCCTGCAACGACATGACACTCCAAGAACGACATCTTTTCAGATGCCTTCTGCATTATAGTCAGCTATTACAATTTTCCCTGAAAGGGCATTTTTCTCTTCTCACAGAAACATCTGCTACAGAGGCAAAACCCAACAACTTACAGCTGGGTTTGTAAGAAATTAGCCATCTAATCCAGCCTTTGGTATTGTTAAAGGTAATTGCAAGTTCATACAGAATGTCATAATGACCTGTAACTTCACAATGTCCAAACTCATTACTGAAAGGAAATAGTTTATCTATTACAGTGCTTCTAATAATGCATTTACTTAAAACTGGCTTCCAGTCTGTTTCAATATTGTTAATGATCAAATGTTTTAGAAAGATGTCCTACAGTACACATCCTGTCCTGTTCCATATAATTGTAGCGGAGCTAGTGCGGTGAGGTCAGCGCCCTCACTGCGCTTAGGAGGTCTCCTTTAGCTCACGCGGTTGGTGCCCTGTTGCATTATGCTGGAGACCCGGGTTCGCGCCCCAGGTGTGTGGGACAGAACGGGTGGCGGAGGGCACGAGCCGTTGCGGAACCGCGACGATCACATAACGTGACCTGTCTCTTGTCATACTGTACAAGCAGCCTAACATTGGAAAGCCTGAAAATGCCCTCATCACTTACCATGTAGTAATACCACTGTGAACAAGCAACATATAAGTCTAAATCAATCCAAATGCTAAAAAAAGACTTACCATTTTTATAGATTTTTATAAAAATGCAAGTTTCACTTTTCATACGATATACAGTATCATTTGGCAAAAACTGAAACTGGACAGTTAAGAGATTCTTCCCTCACCGGGTTAAGGGGATGTTTCTTTCTTAAAGTCAAGCAAGATTTGTTATTAATTATTTACCTGAATGGTCTGTATCATCCTTTTTCCAGGATATTAGGCATTGAGAAGTGTGAGTTCCTTGTAAAATCGACTGTGTAAAAGGCACAGAATGAAGATCAGCAGCTCTACCAAATATTGTTCTAGTATTTCAACAAAATCTAGAGAAGAAGACTGTTTCTACTAATGGAACTATACTGTATATAATGTAAAGTATGCACTTAATACATTGTGGGATGGTTTGCTAAAAGTACCCATTCTGACACAACCGGGCAAGAAGAGGGTCATACTATTAGAGAAAACACCTGAACACTGCAGAGTTAACTCAATTTAGTGTACAGTGTCTTCAATTTGCTACACATTTGCAACCTTGATGTCAGTTATACTTAAAGAATTCTTAAAATATATGTTTAAATAAAATATTTAGGAACAAGTAATAGGTTTATTCCATGCTGAAAAAAAAGAAGAAAGAGAACACAACGTTTCGGCCGTGGAGCCTTCTTCAGGTGTGAGAGAGACAGGGCAGTAGGCAAAGGTAAAGCAGCGGGAGAACAAAGGTTGGGAGGGAGGAGGAGTGAGAGGCGGGAGCAGGGGACAGAAAGAGAGGCCAATCAAGAGGTGTGAAGTCAGAATGGGTGCAGAGAGGTGTGAAATGAAACTTCCAATGAATGGAGAAAATTTAAAAGAACAGTAGTCTGTCGTTAAGGGAAGGGAGAATGTGTGATCCTAGCTGCAGAATAATTTTCGTTTCGGTGGTCTTTCTGATGTATGAGTTCGGAAAACTGTCTTTGAGAACACAGACGTAGAGATTAGAGTGGTCGTGGCCGTCAGAGGTGAAATGAGAAAAAATGGGCTTGGAGAGATCTTTAATCGTCACAGCCCTGACGTGTTCTCTGAAGCGGTCTCCGAGTCTCCTTCCTGTTTCTCCAATGTAGATGGCTGGGCATTTACTGCAAGAGATACAGTAAATAAGGTTGCTGGAGGTACAAGATGCTGTCTGGGTGATCCGGAATTGTCCTGAGGGGCCTTGAATGAGTGTGGTGGTGGATGTGTACTTGCAGGTGATACAGCGAGCTCTGTTGCAAAGTGCCTGGTGTGGATGGTTGTTGAGGGCGGTCAAGGGAGCTGTGAACAAGGAGGTTACGCAGATTAGGTGGTCGGCGATATGAGATGATAGGGCGATCAAAAAAGAGGGCCCCAATGGAGGGATCATCCTGTAGGATGGAAAAGTTGTGGTTAATGGTCCTGGGGATAGGAAGTGTGTTAGGGTGGTAAGGAAGCACCAAAGGAATGCGGTTGTTACGGCGGGAGTTCCTGATCGGGTTGATGGTCCGGGGGGTGTTTTTGGCTCGGGCAAGGGCCCTGTCAATCACACTGCTGGGGTATCCTCTGTTGATGAAAAATGAGTACATTTCGAGGGCTTGGTTCTCGAAGTCGATGTCGTTGCTGCATAATCGTCGTAACCTAAGGAACTGTGAAAAAGGAAGAGAGTTTTTAGTGTGGTTGGGGTGAAATGAGCTGTACAGGAGGTAGCTGTGTGAGTCCGTGGGTTTGTAATAAACTGAAGTGAACAGTCGGGGGTAGTTGATAGAGAAGTTGATGTCTAGAAACGGAAGAGTAGTGGAAGATATGTTAACCGTATATTTGAGGGACGGGTGGAAGTTGGTGAAATGATGCAGGAAGCACTCAAGCTGGTCGTTGGAGCGTGTGGCAGCACCGACGCAGTCATCAATATATAGTTTGTAGAGGTCAGGGACATAGCCAGTGTAGGAAGCGAAGAAGCGTTCTTCTACCCAGCCGACAAAAATGTTGGCATAGCTGGGTCCCATTCTGGTGCCCATGGCAACTCCACTGACCTGTTGGTAAAAAAGATTATTGAAAGAGAATGCGTTCAGTGTGAGGACCAATTCTGCAAGGCGTACCAGGGTGTGGGTGGGTGGATCAAGCACTGTGCGTTTGTCCAGCGTGTGCTTGAGGGCTGTAAGGCCGTCATTATGGGGAATGACAGTGTACAGAGATGTGATGTCCATGGTAAAAATGTAGCATTCGGTACCCTGAAATTGGAAATCATTAAAAAGTTGGAGCGCGTGGTTGGTGTCTTTGATGTATGAGGGAAGATCTTCAACCAGCGGTCTCATGAGGCTGTCGAGAAAGGCTGAGATGTAAGTAGTTGGACAGTAACATGCTGATGGGGCGTCCAGGGGTGTCTGGTTTGTGGATTTTGGGGAGGAGGTAAAATTGAGATACCTGTGGATGTTCCATGATGAGCCGGTTTGCCTCCTGGGGGAGCTCATTACTGCTGATAAGAAGAGAAATGGTGGATACCACTTCCTTTTGGTAGTCAGTGGTAGGATCCTGTTGGAGAGGGAGGTAGGCAGAAGTGTCAGTTATTTCTCTAGAGGCTTCAAAGATATATAGATCCTTACGCCACACTACAACAGCACCTCCTTTGTCCGCTGGTTTGATGACGATATCATCCCTGTTGCGGAGAGACTGGAGCGCCTGATTTTCTCCTTGGGTGAGGTTAGACCTATGTTTACTGGGTATAGAGAGTGCCTTGGGAGCTTGATTAGTGTATTGGTTGATGAAAAAATCAACTGATGGAAAACGGCCAGAGGAGGAAGTCCAACAGCTCTGTTTGGGATTAATGTTGTTAATGACATCAATAACTGGGTTGTTATCAGCTGCCTGTGAAGAGGAATTGTCGGCAAAATGTGCTCTGAGACGGATCCTGCGGTAAAAGCGGTTAAGGTCGACATTGGTCTGGGGGATGTCCAGCTTCCTGGGAACTGGTACAAAACTGAGCCCTTTGCTGAGGAGGGATCGCTCATCCTGTGAAAGGGAAAGGTCAGAAGGTATGGTGACAACAAATCAAATCTGATCTTTATGGATGATCTGGACAAGAAGCTCTCACCTTCTGTGCTTCTGTGTCTTACCATGCCATCTTTTTTCCTGTCTCCTCAAGCTCTTCTAAAGTGCGTTCCTGGACTTTTGATGACACTCATAATGATTTACCCAGGACTTAAAAAACTAAGGTAAGCCAAGGTAAAAGTTACGACTGCTTTGATCCCTGAATCTCAGACCCCTGCATCTCAACAAACGTCTCCTTGCTTTGAAGCAGGGAACTGGATATGTTGACAATAGCCAGGTTTTACCCATTGTATCTAGAATCTTCAAGACACTTCAATAATAATAATTGCTTACACATATATACAGTAGTGCTATTCTGGACACTCCACTCAAAGCACTTTACAGGTAATGGGGACTCCCCTCCACCACCACCAATGTGCAGCATCCACCTGGATGATGCGACAGCAGCCATAGTGCGCCAGAACGTTCACCACACATCAGCTATCAGTGGGGAGGAGAGCAGAGTAATGAAGCCAATTCATAGATGGGTAAGGGCCATTGGGAATTCCAGGGTTACACCTCTACTCTTTTCCCCCAGAGGAAATGACCACAGAGAGTCAGGACCTCGGTTTTGCATCTCATCCAAAGGACAGCGCCTGTTTACAGTATAGTTTCCCCATCACTATACTGGGGCATTAGGACCCACATGGACCGCAGGGTGAGCATTCCCTGCTGGCCCCACTAACACCTCTTCCAGCAGCAACCTTAGTTTTCCCCAGGAGGTCTCCCTCCTGGGCTCACACATGCTTAGCTTCAGTGGGTTGCCAGTTGTGAGGTGCAGAGTGATATGGCTGCTGGCTATATCACTAACAATAGTAACAGTAGTAACAATAGTCACTAACAAAAGCCTGTAACAATATAGTAATTAGAAAGCCATCAATTCAAGACTAGTTTATCATGTATCTTTTAGTTATGACCTCTCGATTATCTTTATCTTCAAGGCCAATGGCCATATTATTTTTGCTGATGTGGAAGTATCAACCATCTTAAAACTGGTTTGTTACAAGACATCTTGGATGTCTTCCTTTGCTAAAGCCTTGTACTCACAGAAACATTAACATGCAAGCAGAATCTATCGTCAATGAATGAAAAACAAAATCCACGCATTTTACCTTTTCATTTGTTTCGTCAAAAGTTTAGTGTGTAAACTTTCCAATTCCAATTCAATAAATTTAAACTCTATAATGTTTAGCAAGATGTAATATCTTTATATAATTAACTGTTAGATAAAAAAATACATTTTAAATACCATTTATAAAATATATAACCTCAGTAATTACCAACAGTACCTACATTAACCAGAATCTAGCAAAATGTAATACAATGCTTAAACATTCTCATAGTTAACTGTATTTTAAGAAAAAATGCCTTTTATCATTCATTTCCACTTTTTTACCTACACCTTTGCCCCATATTGCTGCTCTTTGCCTCCCTTTATTTTATTTTCACCATGGAATATAAATACAGCACTGTACATACAGTACTTCACAAGGATTTGTGACGATAACGATCTCCAGATGATCTGACTCATAAATAATCTAGAACTGCTTGTAATCACATTTCAAGAAAGCTATGTTCTTCACATGCATTGCACAATGCAATAGGAGGTGATTGGTATTAGTGTTGGCAATGTTTTCAAACAGAAATCAAGGTTGATTTTAATTATTTGGTATCTAATTACTACGTCATTTTACCACTTCATGGGGCTCTGTACTTTTCTGATAAAGGTTTCTATGTTGCCTTACTTTGCAATTACATAATTTGCAATGCTAGAGAAGGTTCACATTGTCATTTATTATGCACAGTAATTGGCCTGTGGGCAAACTGCTTAGTAAGGAATAAGTCAAGGTTTATTTACTGCTGAAAAGAGAAGAAAAGAAACACAATGTTTTGGCTGTGGAGCCTTCTTTGGGTGGGAAGAAGAAGAAGAAGGCTCCACAGCCGAAACATTGTGTTTCTTTTCTTCTCTTTTCAGCATGGAAAAAACTTTACTTGTTCCTTTCATAGCCTACGTACCCTACAGCTACCAACTTGAACTACCAAAATGCTAAATGCTTTTTGCTTTCTGTAAACTTCTGAATACTCCCCACTTCCGCACAGACACATGATAGCTTCAGCCATCTCCCTTAAGCCTTCTCTGCATATGACTTACAGTCAAGCACATGCTTGCTGCATCCAACCCTATATTGAAAGAAGGCTCCACTCCCAAATTTCCACCAATAAAATCACAAGAGGAGCCACTGCATCAAGGTTTAATATTAATTGAATATATACTGCCTGGTCTAAATTGATTGCTCTGCTAATAGTTAAGTCTCTGTTCATAAATGTTTAATGTTGGAAAGGTAAACAAGCAAAGCAAAATCCCCTAAATAGAAAAAATAATGGCGATGCTTACGTTAGATAACCTTATTAAAATTCTGTCCATATGCTATGTTTTGCCTGCAGTTTGTTACTCCGATTTTTAATTTTAATCTGCTTATCTTTCACAAACAGTAATTTCACAACCCAGTTATCTTGGTTAAACTTGTATCTCATGAACAATTATAATCAGTAATTATAATTCTGATAAGCATTAATCATTGGTTTTTAGCAGTCCACAACAACACTGAAAGAGGACAGGGGTGTGCATCCATGTTTTAAAGACGCTTTAGTTAACCCTCTATAATCTGCATTATCATCTCAGGAACACAGAATAGTTTAACTAATTAGGGGCTTCAAATATTTATAATGGTGAATGCGTGAATAATCTTGTGTTTCTGACTGTAAACATCTTCATTCAGAGTAGATGATGTAATTATCACTCTGGTATTGTTAGCCAAACACTGCCATTTGTCACGGACGTCCAAAGGGACTAACCGTGGGGAGCAGGAGAGCAGAAAAAGACCCATATGCGTAGCGGCGAGACGGGAAAAAGGCCCGGGCTCATTAGTGCAAAGAGTTCAGGAATGCCGTATAGAAACCAATGCCCTCAGGCAGCGGACGTGGGGCGCCCTGGTGCTAGGCGGGTCTCAGGACATCCGAACATCAATGCTGAGCAAGGACAGAGTGCAAGACCCGGAAATATATAGCCCAAGGGAAAGAGAGGGACAGGAAGGACAGCAGACCGGAAACTAGGGACAGGACAGAGAAGGAGCGCCCTCTGGCTGCAGAGGGCGTGACACCATTGTTAGGTGGGGCAAAGTCAGTTGGGAAAAGCCCAGGCTTTTTGTACTTAGGGCTGCTTGACTGTGTTTCTTAGGCTTTGGAATGTCAGTGATATTTATTTTTACACACACTATCTCCTATTGTTCATCAAGAAAACTGTGTTAGGCCAAAAGTTGAACTTTTGGCTTGAGGTTTCTGGGGAAGTCACAAGTGTCATTCTCATCAGCAAGCTGAGGCCCACTCAACAGCTTCTTGGGCAACAGCTTCTCAGTTAGTTTATAACATAGACCAGGTTGAAAACAGCAAAGACTCAAAGTCATCATGAACCGTAAAAAGTTACTTTTTAGTGGTTAACCCAGTAAGTGGTCCCTCTATGATATGTTGGAGACTTTTGTTTTTTGTGGCGTTATTCATTAACTGTACAGTATCTGTCAGAGATACAGCAAGAACTGTATTTTTCGGTTTTCTGGACTCAAAATGTGAAAAGGACCATAATAAATTCACTTTGCAAATACCTGAAGAAGTGCATACTGTACAGAATGTGATCATTATCTTTACAGAACTGGTTCAAGAGCTATGATGCAAATGTTTGGTGAGGAAATGTACAAAATTTGATTTAAGTAGAATGGGCTACTGTCACTTAGGGTCACAACGGAATAAAATGTGGACTGAGTCCGAAGTTTGACCCAAGCTCAAACAAAAATAAACAACTTTTTGTAATGTAATTTCATTCTTTTTTTCCTCTTCTTTTATTCTTTTTGTAAACCTTTTCTTCTAGTACTCCATCGTAATCACAAAACACGACAATGCTGTTAAGTCACGGTGCTAGATCTCTATTAGATCTAGGGCTCTCAGGTGAAGAGAAAAATATTTAAATGGGACTTCATTTCACATTTACTGTTTATTGGTCTTTGATGCTCTGTTGCCCCAATTCCATTTTGGTGATTATAACAAAAGTGGACTATTTTTGAAGAATTTTGAAGACTCAGAAGTTTTAGATGTAATTTTAAGCAGAGAGATAGTTGTTCATTCTTCAAAATGTATGATCTAATAATCCTTCCCTAGACATAAGAAATGGGGAACTAGGGACCTTTCATTTCAGATTTAAATTGTCATTTGTTTTCATTTTATTGATGTTTCGCTCAATATATTATAAGCACCCCTAGAGGGTCAAGTACTTTTAGTCCTCTGAAAGACAAAGCAGAAGGAATAAATTGCCTTCTCATGTTGTCGTAATCCCATTTCTTTCTTCGCGATACCCTTCGTTTTAATAATACAACTTTATGTCTGTGCTTTCTCAAGGGCAAGCTAAAGGCCACATAGAACAAAACAACAATTCCTGTTTCTGTATGATGGACATAATAAAATATTGTTGGTTCCTATTCTCAAAACATTTACATGGTGCACCGTGCCATCCAGGCCAAAGAGAGTTTCTGAAAAAAAATTCAGACAGGAGTAAAAATTCACTCGTCTTAAACCTGACTTGGGCCCCAAAATTCAGCGCTCAGTTTAAAAATTGTCTAAGCAGTATGTGAATGCTAACCCTAACCCTAGCTGGGGTATCAGCTGAGCATTTCTGTGATCTATACTGTATCTAAACCTCTCTGGGCATTGAAATTTGACATATTCCCCAAACCAAGAAGAATGAGTGGGAAACAATCAAAACCATTGATGAGAGCTCTTGTAAAAGTATAAGGTTGTATAATACTCGGTTACAAATTTTGATCCATCCGATTCAGTTTTGGGATAAAATTACTACACAGTGCAGCATGCACATCCAGGGCACAGAGAGTTTCTGGGAAAATAAATGTTCATAAAGGAGCAAAAATTCACTCGTTCTAAACTTGACCTGGGCCCCAATTTCAGGTGCTGAGCTTAAAAATTGTCTAAGCAGTGTGTGAATGCTAATCCTAACCCTAGCTGGGGTATCAACTGAGCATTTCTGCGATCTATATCTGAACCTCTCTGGGCATTGGATTTTGACATGTTCCCTAAACCAAAAAGTATGAGGGGGAGACAATCAAAACCATTGATCGAAGCTCCTGCAAGTGAACGAGATTCGATAATAGTTGGTTTTAAATTTTTATCTGACTGACAGTTTTGAGATTCAATTATCACACGGTGCACCACACCATCCAGGCCCTAGAGAGTTTCTGAAAAAAAAGAAAGGAGCAACAAATTGCTCATCCTAAACATGACTTGAGCCCCAAAATCCAGCGCTGACTTTCTGAAATTGTGGAAGTAGTGTGTGAATACTAACCCTAACCCTAGATGGGGTTTCAACTGAGTATTTCCGCATTCTACAGTATGCACTTCAATTCCAGCAGCTTCCTGTTTTGAATATAATGTTTATTAAGTTTAAAATGTCACTTTATTAAAATGCTATGCTTTATGAAAGATAATGGATTTCTTTTAATGGAGCAGCAGAACATTTTACAAGGTACTCATGAACAGCCGAACTCATAGGTGCCCTACTAAACTAATTGATGTAGCTTCTTGAAAAACCTTCTGACGTTGTGTAAAAAGCTGCACACAGCGAGCAGTGCCGAAAAGAGAACCCCAGAGAGAAACAAAATGTTAAAGGACCAGGTGCTGGTAATTAAATGCTCATTCCAAAATGCAGCAAGTATCAGAGACAAAATATAAGAAATCAAAGCTACTACATTTGTAGGCAAATCACTGAAAAATGACTAACATAGAGTGATCAAGCACAGGAAGTTCATCTAGATGAATTAAGGGTTTCAATACTGTATATATGTATGAGTCAGATTTATGAAACACTGTATTATAGCTGACTTTTTTTAGTGTCTTTCATTATTTGTGATTTCTTTTCAATACTTTAAAGTACTTTTAATTCTATTCATGTTCATATGCTACTTGTTCTTCTACAATTTACATAAGTGAAGGCAGGATAAAATATTGATGGAAGGAAACTACGTTTAACAACAAATGTAGTTCCTTGCTTTGGCCTATTATGAATTTTTTTAATGTAATATTGTGTCCAGGGATCCAGATTAGAAAGTATCCAATATGCTTTTTTTGTGAACACTCCCAGGAACATTTTTTAAAATGTCATTCTGCAAAATGGATACCATTCAAGATGTCTAATGTAGCTCTTATAACATTCTCTTTTACTATATACTGTATCATACAATTTTTCTGGTATGTAAGTTTTATTTCTGTTTTACAATCTAGTCAATTAGGTAATGTTAAGAAAATGGTTAAGTCCTTTAGTATAGTGCAAGAAACCACATTCCAAAATCCACCCCTTCGTTGCTGATCTACAAATTATTGCTGTTTCCATGTATGTTTTTTAAAAGAAATTGCATGTTTCTTAATTAAGGAGATTTTTTTCACCCAATAAAATTATCTGATGCTCTGACCCTAAGACAATCACTCTTACTTGTCATAACTAATTACCATAACTTTTTATCCTGCAATATTAATGTGTCCTCTAGCATGAGAGCTACTGGAAAACTGCACATAGGAAAATGTTATGAATTTTTAAATCTCTAATGATAACATCATTATTTTTTTCCCCTCATTTGATATTCCCGATAGTTAAAGTGACTATCTCTTCTGCTTACAAATATCAGCAAAGATCTGTAACGAACAGTTCTTTCCGGACCCTATGCGGACGACACAGTCCGACGGAGTGGGGAAACATTGGGGAAATGTCATGCAGGAAAACGGGGCAGAAGACAGGGGGCGTGTCCAAGGTGCGCTGGTGCACGGGGGAGGTGTGGCCGAGGCGAACGATCCAAGAGTAATCCATAGAGTATCCAAAACGCAAGGGTAAGTCCAAAACCAGGAGATCCATCCGACGAAGGAATTAAAAACCACGAAGGCCGGGTCGGAACCGGCGGACGGGGAACAGGAACGGGAACCGAGGTTAAAACCTTAACGGGACCAGGCGCTTCCTGGTCCCGGACTCGCACGATATGGAAATCAGATGCAGAGCCCGGAAGAGCGTCAGCGCCTGGCTTTTAAGGTGGGAAGGGAATGGGAAACAGGTGCAGAGAATGAAGTCTAGAGTGATAGGGCTGGAGCACCCTTAAGGAGGGGGAACTAATATCGTGACAAGATCACTTAGAAATCCGATAATTGGAAAAATGGATAAAGCTGAGGCTTTAGGTGAAAGCTGATATTATAGCTGACACATATCAAATCACAGACTTATTTAAAGTATGTTGTATCTATTTAATCACAGTGTTTCTGTTTTCAATACAGTGTTCCTATTTTTTTTAAAAGCACCTACTGTAAAACATATGTATTGTAAGTATACAAGTGTATATTTTTTATACCTTCTCTATCCTTTCTCATAATGTTCTCATAAGGTTTATCTATCCTCCTCCTATAAATAAGCATTGTCTCACGTCTGAAGCATTACTCAGATGTATTACAGCAGCATTAACCAAAGAGGCAAAGGTCAAGGTATTACATAGTAGCAGACCCACCAGACCTTAATAACTATATTTTCCATAGTTCTTATTTTTGGGCACATTGTCAGCCCTTGTGCAGACAGTGCACACCCATGGAAGTTGACATGCCAGCAAGGAGCATGCTGAGAGAAAGCCCTCAGCTCTTGTGGTGAGCAATTGCTGTGTAGAAGTCATCTAGTATTGGCCTAGATCACAGAACTCAATGTAATTGCTGTTGTGTACTTGTATGTTTTTAAAAGTCTGCAAGTACTTTAACTCAGCAGGAAATATCTGCTAAGGATTACTTTCGGCAGCATCTGTATTGAGTGGCTCTCTATGACTTGTGATGTGTGTGTCTGTGTACTGTGCATTGTAGGCCATGTAGTTTGAGTCTGATCATTAACATTGTTGAAAGAGGTGAATCTGTTATGGTTGAAATGCTTACAATGAAGAGATGAATTAAATTTAAACCCAGCACATAGTGAGGCAAGTGAGTCAGTGTAAAATATTTCCACTGCGTGAGGCTGGAGGACGAATGTGGCAGTTGACTAACTTGCTGGTGAGCTGATGTCAGTGATGTCTTCAGGTTATTTTTTGCAACTCTGCCATTGGATTACTCTAAAATGTACTTGCAGATGAGAAGAGAGTTTGGGTACTGCTGATAAAACCAGGGTCTGGGATGTCACTGAAAATGTTCACTGAAAAAGTGGCCCACCTGGATGTTAGAAAATGTATTAAATATTGTATTGGAAACCCACACCAACTAAACATATCACTGGCCCTGTTTTAATTCCCAACCAGGGAAACTATTACAATGATGACACCAGGGCCTGATGTGGCAGTTAGTGGGTCTGGACTTAAGAGAACCTAGATGGACAAGATTTAAAAATGAAAATTTTATTTCCTTTGTAAAAGAGTTCAAGGACTTCTTTTTAACACTTTAATCATCTTGAATTGCTTCACAAGCTAACTTTCTAACTTAGTTTGAAGATGACTTGTAGGTTTCATCAGTATTCTTCCAAGGTTCCTTAATGAAGAATTTATTTTTAATGAAAATGTTCCTTCTTCGATCATTATTAATCATTAATAACCACCTCTTTGATTAGACAACAGTCCTTAATAAACATACATAAACAAGGTGTTGCTCTAGTAGCACCTAAATGTAGTCCATCTCTTTTTCTTCTTCATTCTTCCATTTTTAGAGAAATTGTTAGAACTGTTTTCCTTTGTCTTTTGAACACAGATTGACAGTATTAGATGATACCTGATGTAGACGTCTCATTCTCTAAGTGTTTTTTTAAACTGTATATAAGACTATCACACCTGATATCCATTATCTCTTGTATTGTACCACATCATTGTTTCACATACAGTAGATCTAGCCATGCGGCCATGTAGTGTACTGTACAGTGCATGGTTTGTTAAAAATAAAATAAGACCACTTACTGTTTCACAGCTTAGTCTGAAATGGCTTTAGTACGACCAGTACTGAGAAGTTTATTGTTTTACTACACTCATCTACTTCTAGAATATTGCAGAAAACCATAGCAATAAATCCACCGTTCTGCACCTGAGGCTGGCTCTCCAACATTCAGCAAATAGCTCTGACATCTTGTTTACCACAGGGCATGCAAAAAAGACGTGGCAGGGACATGGTTGTCAGAGCCACCCTCGTTGTTTTTTCAGGTTGTCTACTAAGTTTGACTTAGGAACCAGAAAAATCCAATCCATCAGTTTCCAGTGCCCGTTTTCAGCTGTCATTAAAGAACGACCATTTTCTTTTGTCATGTTTTTCGCACTGCTGAACTAAACCACCTGCCATGAAAATGCTCATTTTTTCACTTCTCCTCAAACCACTGGTGCACAGCTCAGAGCTGACAAAAAAACTCTGCTTTGCAAGGCCTAACAAGTCTGGTTTAAGGTCCCTTTTGACCCATGAAGAATAGTACATAATTATTGCAATTATGCTTGCATCTCTGACATCACAGCATCTGGGACCTGTCCAGCAAACTGGTTCTGTTTTATGCTTATTTAAAATCGATTCCTGGCGTTCCTTCATTTATACTCTAGGTATTTCTATAACAATGATCTACCACAATGAGTTGCCAAATGTCTGCCATTCTGAAGCCTGAAAGCACTACTCTTACTCTCAGTAATTGCACATTACTTTACGAGCTGACGGACCTGTTTTAGTGATCACCAACTACTTAGACAAATGTCTAAAGCATGTCAAGGGCAGAAACATACAGTATTAACTGAAGATACAGCAATGTTATTGTTTATGCTTGACCATTCTTTAAGCAAAAAAACAACTAATAGTTTGCAAGTTAAGTAAGGTGCAAGTGTTCCTAACTTTATTCCCAGTTAGATTTACATTGGTTTACATTGCACATGATACACAAGAAGGAGAGGTACTGGAGATGTATATTCCTTATTTTATTATACTTAACCCCTTGGCTCACTGAATATACTGTATATTGGTAGTTGTGAATTAAAGGACACGCAGCTCCTCTTTATACTATACAAACATTACTGCAATAAAATTAATCATTTGTACAAGTATAATCAAAGCCTAAAGCACTTTCTGGATTTTCCATTACTGTTCTCGGTCACAGTACTGTACAGTATATTTAAGAAATAAACTTAACGGGTCTTATTCTATTCCTCGCAGTATTCAAGTTAAAAATAAAAGCTGTTTGCAGGTATTGTGGGAATTTGACTGTATTTCAAAGCTCCATGAAATATCCACAATAATTTTTGTATTACCTGGTAGGACAGTGCAGACATACAGTATGTGCAGTAAAATGTTCTCTTAGTGTTGGAATGGGAAACATCAATAATAATAATAATTGCTTACACTTATTGTCTATAACGCTTTTCTGAACAATTCCACTCAAAGCACTTTACAAGTAAAGTGCTCATTAGTTCTTCCTGTCCTCTGAGTCTCAATCAAATTAGGAAAATTAGTTAGTTACAGTAGTTAGTTTCTTTTTAAATTTCTTTGGTTTCTTGTTTTAACAGCACACGTGTGGCCTGAATATTTTTTTCTAATTCTGCTCATTTTGTGGATGTATATATTCCATAGGCTGGAAGTGCTCATGCTTGTAATGAAGAGCTGAATGATTGATGCACTGTCTCCGAAAAAGAAACAAACAATTTTCAAAGTTTGCGCTATCTGGATTTAAGTAATCTTAAATATCCGCTTTGGATATGTTTTTTACAGTGTTTTGTGCAAAAGCAGCTAAATAAGGGAAATAACCATCTTTACTTTACGTTTCCTTTTTTTGTGGAATTAACCTCAATTTGTTCATTTGCAGTTTACACACTGAAGCACATTCTCACTCAAAATAGGAATTATTTTACATCTAGGAAAAATTTCTTAAATGATCTAAATATTGGGAAAAAATAACATATATATTTAATTATCTAACAGTTCATGTACTGTATCACATTGTCACAGATTAAGACTGTACACCAAAGGAAATAATTAAATGTATAACTGTATAATTTTTCAGCTGTGCCTTTGATAAACACATTTTCAAAGTTGCTTCACCTGGATTAAATATGTTACTTGGTAAATCATTATCTTCTGACGCCCCTGGTAATTGGAGAAGTATCATCAAAAGCTTTTAATGTACAGTATAATTTAGCTTGCTGTGCTTTTTTTGCTTCTGTTGTTAAAGTTACACTTCTTTTTACTTTACTTCTTCTCTCAAAGGCAAAAAAAACATAACAATTTCAGATTAGCACCTTGCGATACACTTAGAGAAATACAGTATATTTTGATTATATCCTTTTACATCACTCCACCTGAAGTTCATAATATGTTAAGAGATTTAGCATATTCCCACTTTTAAGATTCCATTACAGCTGATGCTCCAAGGCCTCTTTTCTATTTAAATGCCTCTAGTATTCAGACTCAAAATCTATGGAAGCCCGTTTCCGCCAGGGAGTAAAGAAAAACGAGCTATAGTATCTCGCCGTTTCAACATTAGATCTCAAGATTATGACTTTATTTTTTGCAATTGTGACTTAAAATCTAATAATTTTGACTTTATTTCTCACAATTAGGACTTTATATCTTTATGTAGGACATTGTATGTCAAAATGACAAGTTTATATCTCGCAATTGAGACTTTATATCCCATAATTACAACTTTATTTGTCATAATTACGACCTTATATCTCACAATTGCGTCTTTTTTATCACAGAATTCCGACTTTTTTCTCATAATTAGGATTCTTGCATTTGCGACTTCAAAATAGCCTACATTTCATTGTCTGTCCTTTTGTTATGTTCATAAATTGTACAGGATCTATAGGCCTGAAGACTTGTCTTGTCAAGTGCCCTGTTAGAAATCCTATTAATGTAGGTCTACACTAATTTTTATGGAAGCCTATTTCTGCCAGGGAGGCTTCCATAGTACCTGGATGGAAAAGTGGATGGTGGGCTTCTTTGGCCAGATGAGCAACCTGGCTAGGCTACGTTCCTTTGATGGTGCCAAAAGTGACGTCAAAATTGCAAGATACCTGTATGAAGTCGCAATTGCGAGATATAAATTCATAATTATGAGAAATAAGGTCGTTATTTTGAAACAGAAAGTTGCAATTGTGAGATTTAAAATCGTAAACACGAGAAATGGAGTCGGAATCACGAGAAATAAAGTCGTAATTCTGAGATTTTAAGCGTGAGATATAAACTTGTAATTTTGAGATACAATATTGCAATTGCGAGATATAAAGTCCTAATTACGAGAAATAAAGTCAAAATTATGAGTTTTATACCAAATAGGGTACGAAATACCATAGCACACCTTTTTTTACTCCTTGGCTGAAACGGGCTTCAGGATAAATCAATAAAAAGTGAAACATTAGTTAAAAACAACATTTTGGGACCTGATGTTTATATTTCCACTAGATCCAAAATAATAATTTCTGCAGTACTGTTTTTTTCTATTTCACTAAAATACTATGATTTTATTCATCACAACAGGACATAATATAAATCCAAAACATTGCATTATTTATTGTATCTAGTACTGCAGTGCAATCTGTATCATGTTAAAGTCCATTTCATGCCTCCAGCAATGAGGTCTAAATGAATCACATTTAATAAAATATGCTGCTTGATTTAAAAGTTGTTTTCTGCATGCAAAGCATAACTGACAGTTAATGTGGTCCAAGGTGCCCATTTAAAACAATTAATTTCTATTAGCAATCACCTGCAAAATCAAATTATTGTAATTGTCAGATTATTGCTTCTTTTTGGAGTTGCAGTATGCATAAAACCATACATTTCCACTTACTCTCTCTCTTTCCATTTTACTACAGGACTGCTGTTATGAAGAAATTAATAATTCATTTCAGCTGAATCTAACTGAATTAGAAATAATTTTCTTGTTTAGTTGTATTGAATTTCAGAGGGAAAAAATAAAATAAAATCAATTCAGGCCTTTGTTTGTAGGAATAATGAATTGTAGCTCCTGTGTTTCTTGTTCGCGATTGATTTAAAACTAATAAATGTGAAGGTCCTCATTGATTTAATATATTGCACAGGATAAGAGTACTGATTGTGATAAATCCATATATGACATCATGGCTATACATTTATTTTCAGAAACAGGAATAGAGTAATTTCTTTAAAGCAGTATCTGCAGTGTCTTATGTGTATTACGTGTTACGGATATCTTGGTGTGGTGCCATGGTGGTTAACGCTGTTGTGTTACAGCTCCTGGGTTCAATTCTGAGCTTAGGTGCCTTCTCTGTAGAGTCTGCATGTTTTCCCCATGTTAAAGTAGATTTTCTCCGTGTCCTCCAGTCTTCTGTCAGAATGATCAGATTTGTAGGCTACTTAAGGTACCTGTATGCGTGTACAGTATGTGCCCTGTGATAGACCTGTCCTGTCTTATATCCTACTTTTGGAATAGGATCCAACTTGCAGTGACACCCACCTGGAGTAAATGGTTTTCTGTTCATGAATTCTTAACATACAGTAACTACATAATGGTTAACAATGCAAATTTAACTCAAACATTATGTTAACCCATAGCTTCTGTGATCTTATAAATGTCCAGTTACTGTTTCTGAACGTTTGTGATAACTGTAAATGTGTGATCCGAAGGCTATGTTGAAAAAAAAATCCTACAAAAGTCTTGTTATTCTAAGTATGTTATTGCATGTAGAACAAGGAATCAAGCATTAAAACACTGACACTGAGGGTGGTTACAGGTCATGCAATCGCCTTGAGAAGGATATCTCTATAACCACTCTTTGTGACTGTTTCCCACAGCTGCCATACTCAAGGATCATATCTGATCCACAGAGGGGTTGGCAAAACCTACTGTATACCCAACCTTCATATAGAAAAAAGCTTCAATTGTGCCTTTTCTAATGAGAATTAGCTTTAAACATTGCATAGCAATTCTACAGTTGTATGACTGTAAACTGTTGTTAACTACAGTTTATCAAATCATGCTGTTTGAACTTCAAAACCCAAGAAGAAAATAATAATGCAATGTATAAAATACTTTGACTAGGTTTAATTTGCTTGTTATATAGAGTATGTTATACTGTATGTATGACGTTTGTAAATCTGTTTAAAAGAGATTGAACATATGCTATAAATTAATACTGTAAATGAATCATGGAAGCTCATTAAGTGCTTGATTTGCTAATGCTTTTTAAAGAATGATTCTCATTGCCTAAAGCTCTTAATCTATTAATATTATGCCCAGTTAGGAGACATTTCAGTTAGTGTAGCGCCATACTGCACTTCAATTGACTTTAAATGTTAAGTTCCAAAGGCTTCTAACGCAAGAAAATGAGTGGGTGTGGTGACAGAAGGCATCAGAATGACAATACGTGAAGTTGTCAACACTCAATGACATTTGAAAATGTTCAGCATTTGAGGCATGAAAAATGAAAGAAATATAAAATGCTGTTTCCTTTTGCCTTTCACTGTAGGTTAGATATTACGCTGTGTTTTCTGTAGTAAGAGGGATAGCTGCTGCCTCATGGGGAGAAGAAGGCCAGACTTTGTGAGTGTCCAGAGCAGTTAAACTGGCAGATAATGATGGCTGAGATGAGCACACAGTGTCAAAGGGCTTGATCACAGCAGCTTTTGTGACCTAGATCACACGTTATTATTAGTCTTTTGGGGGGAAAGTCGGGAACAATGCTGAGTTTTCAAATAAAAAGACTGAAAACCAAGAGCGCTACCGTGTAGCCATGAATTGCAGCAATGATCGGCAATGGAAAAACACAGCCGTCTCTGGTATTTTATATAAAACAAGACAGTCCAAAAAGCATAAAACTATGTGTAATTACTGAATAACAAAATATAGGTGAAATTTAAAAACCCACCACAGAGTACAGGAGTACTGGATATGACTTATAGAACAGGTTTCCTGACTGCTGGAACATGGTATTAAATCTCAAGATTTACTGTACAACAACTGCTGTTGTACCTGTGACAGAAGTGCCTTATCCTAAAGGGTTCTGTAGTATCAAATTAACATAAGAAGAAGTGCATTTGAGGCCAGTGCAGGGTTAGTGTGACAGGAATCATAAAATGTTGACTGCAGTTATACGTTTGTAGATCATTTAATGACAAAATTAATAGAGTATAGTCAGTAGAACAGGTTTTCTTACAACTTTTGATCTGAATCTGTTTTGGAATACAATTACAGAATGGTGCAATGTGCAATGAAAGAAGGCAAAACTCTCCAAAAAAAAAGTTGAAGATAGGAGCAACTTATCCCTCGTCCTGAAGTTCACTTTGGACCCAAAATCCAGCTCTGAACGTAAAAAATGTCTAAGTGCTGTGGGACTGCTAACCCTAACCATAGCTGGGACTTCAACAGAGGAATTCCACAATCTGTCTCTGAATCCCTCCAGACATCACATTTGAAATGTTCCTTAAATCAGAGAATGTGAGTCTAAAACAAGCAAAACCATGGAAAGCAGCTCTTGGAAATGTATATTCTTCAGTAATCTAACTATTATAGGCAAATTTTCAATCATGTGAAAAAGTTCTGCTTTACTGGTACTTAAATGAGCGTGGCTTTCACACCTGTGTATGGCTAGGGTTACAAGAACCACTAAATGTTGACTGCAGTTATACTGTACTTCTAGTTGAACTTTTAATTACAAAATGAAGAGAGTTTAGCCAGTAGACGAGATTTTCTTACACCTTCGACCTCACTCAGTTTTCTCATCCATTGACGAAAAGGTGCAATATGAAATGAAAGCAAATGTTTAATTAGCTGAAATATGCTGCTTAAATGCTATTTAAATGAGGGTACATTTCAGGCCAGTGTAAGGGTTACAAGAGCCATTAAATGATGACTGAAGTTATACTTCTAGTTACACTTAAACAAGAAAATTAAGAGTTTACCCAGTAGAACACGTTTTCTTACAATTTATTATCTGAGTCTGTTTTGGAACACAATCATGGTAACAGTATACAGTATAAAGGTAATTTGCTTAGTGAGATTCAAGTCAAGCTCAGCTAATGCAAGAAAGCAATGAAATTAGCATGTGACATGAAACACCCATGGACTGACACTTTTTATGTTAATCTATGTTAACTGCATTTTGCACAGTTGTTTCTTAGAGTTTACATCTAAATTCTGATTTCTCAGTTTTCCAGCTTAGATTTTGGTCTTCATGGTCTTTTTTTCCTTTTGAAGCAATCTGTCGGTGTGAAAATTGATAAGGCTTAACTGTCTAGATGATAATAGATTTCTGATGTCAGAATGCACATCATATGGCAGGAAGATAACAATGTCTGTAAAGCGCATCTATCTAGGTAATTTCTTGGCTGATGTTACTGCAGGAGACTGGCCTCGTTACCCCTAGAAGATGGAACACGAGAGAAATGCCACTATCCACTACTACCTGACTGATTTCACTGCACATTTTACAGACATTTCATGGCAGCAAAATTTTTTTTAATTACACAATGAGAGGCTAAATCATGGAGGACAGGTATATTTCAAACCAGCATATAAGAGAGCAGTTTAGTGACTACAAGTCCCAGAAGCCTTGACACATGGAAGAGGAAATGACTAATAAAACAGGTCAGAATGACTTCAGATAAGTGTGTTTGAGGAGAAACCTGAACTAGAATTTGCCCCAAGCTTGGAAAAGAACACATAGACACCATAAATGTCCATCCTCATCTGGGAAACATAAGGAAGATATCTAGGGCTCTAAAGCTGCAATGTACAGTATCATTTCTGTAACATGAATAAAGTACCGGAAGTTTCTTAATATTTCTTCACTTGTCTTTGGCCTCTGTGTGTTGTGTGCACACTACCTTTAAAATATGCCCAAACTTACAGCCTTCCCCTCAATGTTTCACTGTATTATATTTATAAAATCTTTCCAAATTGCAGAATTTGGCATTGCCGGCTCAGACAGTTTAGACTCTAATTCCACAGACGAAAGGGTAAGTCGACGGTGTCTCTGATGGAACTACTGTGCCTAATTTATTTTTGTAAACCACTACACAGCTCATTTTACATTAAGAGATTCCAAATCACTAGGATGCAACAGCCGGCAACATTTAGAGCCAAATGGAAACCAGCCCACTCATGACTCAGATTTTGTTCCATATTCAATTTTCATTAACATATTACATCCCAAATAAAGCTCCCTTAGTAGTCATGTGCATTATCCATTCATCTGTTAGAAATCCCCAATCACTGGATAATTACATATCGATTGCAGCTGATAATTATAACATTAATCACTTGTACAGAAACGTATTCATATGACCATCACAGTGTTATAAATGCTAAAATGAACAGTACGAAACAAATCAAGGTTTTTTTTTTAATTAGATGTTAAGTGATTATCATGTGTTTGGGATAATTGTAACATTTTCACATCAAGTTTTGTTCTCTCTGACCATTTCTGCTTGGCACAGGTAAAAATGAAATAGTACAAACTTTTTGCTTTTTCACCATTTCTCTCTCATCTGCACATCTAGGAAAATTCAAAATATTAATGTAACTGAAAACTGCTTCAATACCATCAATAAGGTTGAAACAAGGAAATGAGTAAATAATAGGTAATGAGAACAGCAGGGGTCAGTGCTTGATTGGTATAGATTAATTCAATTGCATACAACAGAGGGGAAAATTAACTAACAATGGGTTTCCTGACTAACTGCTCACAATGTGTAATCTAATTGCAGTACATTATGGAAAATGTTCTTTAATGGGTATCCATTATTCGTTCAGATTTTTGCTGCAGATACTACACCAAGAATCTAGCTGATGAACACCTTACAGATTATAACATGATTTCTTAGCCATTTGTTATTTGAAATGCACACACCGAGTATAAAATATATGTAGAGCACACAACTGTGATGTTAAATTTGCTGTGAAACCCACAATTTGAAGGGCAACACCTGATGCACTTTCATTTAGGAGAAATCCACAGAAAGGGTTTGAAGATGAGCAATAAGACTAACATGTTGTTGAAGCTGATACCCTCCCTACCTGTACTTTCTTTCAAGAAATCGCTGGAATAGATCCTCAGATCAATTAACTAATAACTATCAAATGGGCTAGATAGTCCAATTGACTTCC